>NW_026988441.1:17605000-19087500 GCF_030222135.1 Aotus nancymaae | reverse complement strand
CTCTACAAGTGAAGAATACTCCCCTCACTCGCCCCTTCTTCGCCTCCAGCCAAGCCTCCCCAACGCTGCCTGCTAGGCCCTAACAGTCCTTGCCTTGGGGAGGAGGGAGAGTGGCTTTTGCGTTCTATTTTGAACTTCCTCCCCATCTCTTCCCCTCCCCTTTCCCCTTTCTGCTTCTCTCTTCAGCCCCCATCACACTGCTAGCCCTCCCCTTCCCTCCTTGCAGAAGGTATGCTTCTCTCCGCCTCTCCCTGCTTTCCTTCTGCACTCACTTGTAGGTCCTGGGCAGCCTGGAGCTCAGCATGTGAGAACCCCCACCATACCCTCATCTCAATGTGGCTGCCATCTTCCTGCTGCTTCGGCAGAGACCCGGGCATCATCCTAGACGCCCTCTCCTATCACATCCATCCATTGCTTCCCACATCCAACCCATGGCCAAGAGCTGCCACTGCCCTCCACAACCTCCCTCGGCGCCCTCCATAACCTCCCTCAGCACCCCCATAACCTCCCTCGGCACCCCCCATTTCTCTCTATCTGGCCCCAGCCTCTCCAGCCTGGATAACCCCTGCAGCCTACAGGCCCCCAGTCCACCTGCCCGGAGAGCAGCTGGGGGTCTTTAGGAAATGCAAATCTCATCAGGCTTCCCTTCATGTCCAGTGGCCTCTAGGTGTCCTCAGGATGAAGGAAAACCTCTAGTAGAGCACGACTCACTGGTGCAGGCCATCTCCACCACTCACCCCATGCGCTCTCCCAGCCCCTCCCTCCTGGAACTGGCTCCTGCCCCCAAACACACTTTTCTGGGGGTCAGGGACGACCGCCTTCTACCCCCCCCCACACTGGGCTAAGTCCCTTCTCTGTGTTCCCTGGGTAGTCTAGACGAATCTTCAGAGACCTCTAACACTTACAATTCTTTTAATTTAAGTCTCTTCTGAAAGGCCATATATAGCCCTGGAGGACAGGGTCCCAGCGAGAGCACAGACACGCAGTAACTATGTGTCATCAAAGCTACCTGGCCTTCCACCGAAGCCAGACAACAGCTCATTTCCAACAAGGAGAGCTGATGGCCTCATTTCAAAGAGAAAAGGAGGCCTCTCCACCCAACCCTCCCCACCCCATGGAAGCTTAGCAGGGCAGCATGAAATGTTGCCAAACCAGGCACAGCAAGGCACAGCCTCCCCAGGCCTCAGCACTCCCCCAACCTCCCCCTGCCACTGCCTCATCCCAGTCCCACAGGTAGGAAGAGCAGCCCGGGACTGGCGCCAGGAGTCCACACCCCAGGCTCTCCACTCTGCCTCCCCCTGCAGCTGGGGCATCTTCCTACAGCGATGAACGGGAAGAGGTCATTATCTGCCAAAGGAGAAAGGACCACATCCTCCTCCCAGCAGAAGCGATAAGCATCTCTGCCATCAAGGCCCAGAGGCCTGTTTGCTTTTCTCATCTTACTTTGGGGAAAGTGGCAAACTGGGCTTCTAGCTGGTTTACTCAGGATATTTTTTTGACTCATAAAAAAAAAAAAATCAAACTGAACCAGGGCAAATTATTATACAAAGGCACTTCTCTGATGAAACCAGCCTGGCTGGGCTTTGGCCTGGCCCAGTTGAATCTATGCTTAAATAGACGTCTGCTGTGTGCTGGCTTAACCAATTATCCATAGGGCACTCTGGGCCTGAAGTCTCGCCCAGGCACCAGGCACAGAGGGCTGCGTCCCAGCCTGGCCTGGTTATCTCAGAGCACAAATACCAGAAACTGTTTTTAAGATGACTTCAGAAAAGAATGGGATTTTCCAGCATTCTGTGTGGTTTCTCCCTATCGTCAGGAGGAATGCACCACCCTGAATATGATGAGCCAGTTTCCGCTGTTCCTGAGCATGAGTGGGTGAGGTCTAAAGGGTGCCCCAGCCTCCGTGGGTCCACTGGGACCTGGAGTGAGAGAGGCATGGTTACACTCAGTCCCAGCCTTGTCTGCCCCGGGGGTGTGTGGGGTGGTTGTTATTAGTATGATCTACAAGGCTGACAGCCCCATGAGAGGACAAAGGCCACCTCCTCCAGGAAACAACAGAGAACCATGACTCAGGACAGGATGACAAAGACGCCACCTAAGAAGTCTGGGCAGGCCAGGCATGGTGGCTTACACCTGTAATCTTGACACTCTGGGAGGCCAAGGCTGGAGGATCACTTGAGCCCAGGAGTTCGAGGCCAGGCTGGGCAACACAGCGATAACCTGTCTCTATAAAACATTTAAAAATCAGCCAGGTATGGTGGTGTGCACTTGTAGTCTCAGCTACTTGGGAGGCTGAGGCGGGGGGATGACTTGAGTGAGCCTGGGAGTTCGAGGCTGTGGTGAGCCATGATTACACCACTGCACTCCAGCCTGGGCAAGAGAGCAAGACCTTGTCTCTAAAAAGAGAAGTTTGGGCAGAAGTCAGCTCAGGCTCTTTGGCAAGGAAAACATGTGCCAGGAGACATGGGCACTGCACAGCCTCACAGAGTCCCCAGCTCATGGCCATGCTATGGGCATCACCACGCCCGGAGCACCACGCCCGGAGGCTGCTCAGACAGACAGGGAGGCTGGGAGGCAAAGGCTCCTACCCCATGTGGACCTGCTCTCCTGCTACAGACCTAAAATAATAAAAACTAGATGAGGCAAAGATATATTTGAGCAACCTTATTTTTTTCCTTAAATATTCACAAGTCACAGAACTGCCTCTGATCATTAAACCCTGAATTAAGATATCAATTAACTGAGGTCTAATACTCCACTGATTAAAATAGTAGTGAGACAAGGATGAAGGATTTCCAAAATCAGCCTCTAAGCATCAAAGTGCCACCGTGTTGAACAAAACTCATTTAAAGAGCCAGGAAATCCATCTCTCCTGGAGATGGATGTGCAGGGAATGGTTCAATTGGAGCCAGGTGGGTGGAAATTCAACACCACCGGACCCCCCACAACTATCCCTCCCACACTCCATGACCCAGTGATGCAAAGGATAAAATCCCACAAGGGGAAGAACAGAAAGAAAAGAGCTGGTTGGAATTACATATCCTCCAGGGGATCAATCAATAAGTCCTCTCAAAGAAACCAGAGCCATGAAGAAAATGATGGTTTAGCTCAGCTGTGCGCTGAGTGTGCCTGAAACCTAGTCAGGGGACGGGCAGACATGGGGCAGAGGTCTACCTCCACGCTGGACCAGGGCCTGGCCACGCCTCTCCTTCTGTCTGATGCTCCCACATCCATCTCCTGCCTCCTGGTGCGCAGTGACTCAAGTTCTCACTCTCCCCTAGGAGTCCCACTTCCCATGTGGCTTTCTTGCTGGCGTAGGGTTAAATGCCTATTCATGAGGACACAAAGATGAGCAACGCTAGCTACTGGAATCCTTTTCACAGACGCACTGAGAATTTAGGTCATCATCTACGTATCTTTTCTAATTTGGGACACGTTACCCAGGACGTAGAATCCTGGGGCACGTCTACCTGTGAACCAACCACAGCTTCCCATCTCCTGTGCACACAGAGAGGCCGGGGAGCAAAAATAGACACGTTACCCATCGCCTGATTAATGCATGCAGGACACTTTCGTTCTGTGTAATTAACAGCTCTAAAACCGGTGGATGACTCAATTTAACACAGTCTCGCTTAAAACCCAAGAAGGCACACGGCAATTGCTGACACGCCTGCTCTCCCCTGACGCTTCCAGAGGTACTTAACCGAAACCCAAGGCACCGAGCTATCAGGTGGTATGAAAGCATCTCCTTTTATTTCCCACCTTGCCTTCAGATCAATTTAATCATCTGCAAAACAGTAAAGCAGAACCACAGCCTAAATTATGGAAGTAAGACGTCTGCTCTTTTTAAGTTTCAACTTTTGACCTTCACATTCAAACTGCACTACCCAGCACAAGAAAAGAAATTATCAGTTATGATCTCATGTTTGTGGGGAAGAGTATGATTATAAAGGAATTTACAGGAAATCAAAAAGGCGCTCCTTGAGAGAATGGAAAACAATAAAACAGTCACAGGCAGGAAATGAATGACAGCCGAACAAAAATGAGAAAGCGAGTCTGCCTGTGCTAGGAGAGGCGAGGCTGCATGCTGCCTTCCAATCAGACAGGCTCCGGAGAAACCCCACGTCCCCAGCCAAGCTGCTAGCAGGAGCTGGGGTGCACATGGGTGGCAAGGAAGCCAAGCATCTGCCCCTGGTCCTCCACCCTACTATACCCTGGCCCCAGTGCCAGACCATTCCAAGGGTGCTGGACCGTGCGTTCAGTGGGACCAGCAGTGAGCTGGGAGGATGACTGACACTCAGGCAGCCCCACTCCAAGGGTGCCCCCTCAGAGCTGCAAGAGCCTGGGACCAACAGCCTGGGCTCAACTGGCGTTTTCTTGGGCAAGTCACTAACTCCTGTGCCTCAGTTTCCTCATCTGTAGCATGGGGATAACTAGAACACTTACCCAATACACCACAAATAAAATATCTTTACATACAGTGACATGTGTCAAGTGCTTAGCACAACACCTTGTACACACGGAGTCTCAACAGGTGACAGTCAGTGTTATTAAGATGTGCTTAATATTAAGCCAGCTATAGCCTGGCTAACATGGTGAAACCTCATCTCTACTAAAAATACAAAAAGTAGCCAGGCGTGGTGGCGTGCACCTGTAGTCTTAGCCACATGGGAGGCTGAGACACAAGAATCACTTGGAACTGGGAGGTGGAGGTTGCAGTGAGCCAAAATCATGCCACTGCACTCCAGCCTGGGTGACAGAGCAAGACTCCATCTCAAAAAAAATATATATATATGTGCCAGGCTGGGCACGGTGGCTCACACCTATAATCCCAACACTTTGGGAGGCTGAGGTAGGAGGATCTCTTAAGGCCAGGAGTTCGAGACCAGCCTGAGCAACACAGGAGATCCTGTCTCTACAAAAAACAGAAAAATTAGCTGGGTGTGGTGGCATGTACCTTGTTCACAGCTACTTGGGGGCTGAGGTGGGAGGATCGCCTGAGCCCAGGAAGTCAACGCTGCAGCAAGCTATGATCACGCCACTGCACTCCAGCCTAGGAGTGAAAGTGAAATCCCGTCTCTTAAAAAAAAAAAGACATGCCAGTACTTGACTTAGACTCTCATTCAATCTTTGAGCCTACTTTGCAAGTGAGGAAACTGAAGGTGAGTCTTCACGTCAGTACCGTGAGTGAGGTTTCACCACGTCTCCATTTTACAGATTAAGAAGCTGAGGCTCAGAAAAGTCAAGTGACTTCCTGACGTGGAGGAGCTGGGGCTACAATTCACATGTACCTGAGTTGATGGTTTCCCATTACCTCCATGACCCTCCACAGGGCCCAGAGAGAGAGGGTGGTGAAAGCATTCAAGGCCATTCAAAAGATGCATCCCTGAGTTGTAATCTAACATCATGGAGAACCCACCCACTCCTGTAAATAAGGGACCTGCCCACCGCCCCACAAAGAAGCCTTCCTCCAGTTACCCAGGGAGTGTGATGATCATGGCTACAGTGGACCCACCGAGCGTGACTGGGACCTGGGCTATTAAAACATACCCCTGAGAAGCAGGGACGATGTGACATTTCTAAAACAGTTCTACCGCCATCAACTGTCAAATAAGTCCTTTCTGCTACTTGCTTTAATAAAGTTGGAGGTATCCTTACAAACACAGATTCGACCTCAAAGCCTCGAAAATGTCACTAGAATTACAGCGTGCTTCTTCCAAAGTGACAAATTAATGACTTATTCCTTAGGAGATGCGGGAGCGCAGGACCCAGCCGTGGTCTCCAAGGCACCCAAACTGTAAGCGACCTCAGGAGAATGTCCCATGTGGGGCAGTGTAAGTGGACATGGTCCATTCTAAGTACCCAGGATTTATTCTTCTGCCAAATGGGTGCTACAGACAGGATAGGCTCTCTGGTTTCTCTTCAGATCCTATAAATCTTTTGCCCTTTATGAATAGGTCAGGCATTTGTTACTTCATTTTATCGAGACAAGGTCTGGCTCTGTCACTCGAGTTGGAGTATGGTAGCACAGTCATGGCACACTACAGCCTCGATCTCCTGGGCTCAAGCGACCCTCCTGCCTCGGCCTCCCAAGAAGCTAGGACTATAGGAGTGCAACACCATGCCTGGCTAATTTTTAAATTTTGTTTTTGTAGAGATGGGATCTCTCTGTTACTCAGGCTGGTCTAAACTCCTGGACTCAAGTGATTCTCTCATGTTGGTCTCTCCAAGTGCTGGGATTACAGGCATGAGCCATCAGCTCAGCCTTGCTACTTTATAAAAACAAGAGGTGGCTATAAATGTGAAGAACACCAGCCTCGTCCTCACAGAGTGTGGCCGTGAGGGGCGTGGGACCCACTGGCCTCTAACCCTCCTGAGGGTTGTCAGTATCAGCACCAGTCAGCAGCCCTCGGTTCTCCACCTCGAGCTCAGCCCTCTCTCCCACTGGCCCTGCCTCAGACTCAATACACTCCAAGTCCCAGATCTGCCCCTCCCAGTTGTCCCCATCTCAGTGACACATCGCCCAGCGTCACCTTCAACTCTGTCCTTCACTCAAGCATCACAACCAGTCCTTCCCAGGAGCTTTCCCTCTTGACTGTGGCCTCACCGCTCAGATCGGTCCTGCCACCACCCTCCACTGCCAGCTGGACCCCTACAACAGCCTCCTCACTTACACACTGTGCCCATGCTTGTCCTACAACTGAGTCTCCAGTCTGAGGCCAAAATGATTTTTTTTTTGAGACAGAGTCTCGCTCTGTCGCCAGGTGCCAGGCTGGAGTGCAGTGGTGCGATCTCGGCTCACTGCAACCTCCGCCTCCTGGGTTCAAGCAATTCTGCTTCAGCCTCCCAAGTAGCTGGGGCTACAGGCAGGTGCCACAATGCCCAGCTAATTTTTTTTTGTATTTTTTAGTACAGACGGGGTTTTACCATGTTGGCCAGGATGGTCTCAATCTCCTGACCTCGTGATCCGCCTGCCTCGGCCTCCCAAAGTGCTGGGATTACAGGCGTGAGCCACTGCGCCCAACCCAAAATGATTTTTTTAAATGCAACCCAATCCTACCAATCTCCTGCTTAAACCCTTCAAAGGTTTCCTGTGTTTCCCGTCCCTCTCAAGAAAAAGTCAAAATGGACACCGAGGCCCACCTAGCTACTGCCTGTCTCTCCAGCTGTTCTTGGGCTCTGTTCCCTGGCTCCACACTGGGCCCACAAAGCCACCACCCTTTCTCTTGTTTCCGTGAATAAGTGGTCCTTTGGCCTGGGCCACTCTCTTCTGCTCCTTCCTTTTCCCCAGACAATGGCCACTCATCTTTCAGGATACCTCCTTGGTCCCAAGCTCTAAGATGAGGTGAGTCAGAGCTCCCAGCTAGATGGGAAAATGTGATCGCACACACTCAGGGTTGGATGTGAGAAGGCTACACATCTCCTAGGCAAGTAATGATGTAGCAAAGGCCTGGCCTTGCCCCTCTTCTACATTCTCAGTAAGTACAACCATTCATCAAAGAAAAAATGCCTTGCTGCTGTCAAAGAGCAATTTGATGGCTTAGGAAGAAAACTGGTGGCATGTCGGAATTGGAAGGCCACCTCCAGGGTCCACCGAGGCGACACCCAGCATAAGTCGGATCACTTCGTAGGCAGCTAGGAGAAGCCAGATGTGCTGCAGGTAAGGGCTGCCAGTATCACCAAGGGAAGAAAGGAGGTGACAGAAGAATGCGTAGAACAGAATGCCACCTTTGTCAAGACACGTGTGTGACATGAGGAAAACGTGGTTTCCTTTCTGGCAATGGGATTATGTGTGATGTTTATTTCTGCCCTTTTCACTATCTACCCTGTGCTGGAGCTATCTAAGTGTGGTTTACTTATGGTGGGAGTTTTTATAAGATTGCAAATAAGGGAAATGATCAGTTTAATTGATGTTTAAGTGACTCATGTCCTTTCAAAAAAAAGTACAGCCAGCCAACCAACAACAAAGAACAAGCGAAACAGAAAAGACTATGGGAGAAGGTTCTGGGAATTTGCTTTCTGAGGGGCTCTCTGAGATGGTGTAGGTGGGAACAACAGGCATTCCATCCCCATGAGCTGAGCACAACAGGCAAGGTGACCACAGGCTGTACTCACCACTCAACGATCTCTGGGTGAAGAATGGTGTTGTTGACTTTGAACCTGTAGGGGGAAGAGAAATCAAGGCCATTAATCCAATGGTCTATCATGTCCCAGTGAGAATTACCTCATTCAAGACATGCACACATCACAAAGAGAGGGTCCCACACTTTAATTTCATCCACACTTTCATTTCAACAGGCCACAAAAGACCTGTTGCTCCTTTCCTGCAGCAGACCTGGCAGCCTGGGCCTTGTCCTCCAAATGCAGTCAATTGGAGAGCAAGCTTTATGGCTACAAAATACCAGCCCCGATCCCCAGTAGGCAGACAGCATAACCTCTTGTGCCAGGTATACCAAAATACACACGATCGGAGTACCAGAAGGAAAGAATGCAGAGAAAGCAGAAACCTCACCAATTTGATGAAAAACATTAATCTACATATTCATAATGCTCCATGAACTCCAAGTAGGTTATTCAAAGATATCCACACCTAGACACATCATAATGAAACTATCAAAAAAGTATCTTGAAAGCAGTAAGAAAAAAGTATTAATAATTCATCACTTACAAGGCATTCTCAGTTAGATTAATACCTAATTCTCATAAAAAACTGTGGTGAACAGAAGGCAGTGGGATGACATTCAAAGTGCTGAAAGGAAAAAAAAAGTCCACCAAAAATTCTACATTCAGCAACACTATTATTAAAAAATGAGCGTGAACTAAAACACCCCAGATAAGCAAAAACCATGAGAATTTATCACTAGCAGACCTACCCTGAAAGAAACACTAAAGGGAACTGTTTCAACTATGATGAAAAGATACTGCAGAGTAACTTGGATCCACATGAAGAGAAAGCAAATACTGGCAACAGTAACCATATAGATAAATAGAAAGACAGTATAAATGTATTTTTTGTTTGTAACTCCTTTTCTCTGACTTAAAAGCCAACTGAATAAAGCAGTAATTGTAAATCTGTATTGATAAGTACAAAACGAATAAAGACGCAATCCATATGCAATAACAGCACAAAGGCGACAGAGGGAAAGGAGACACACAGAGGCCAACTTCTGCACGCTATTCAAATTAAGTTGACACTGATGCAAACTAGATTTTTACGAGTTTAAGTAGTCAACTGCAATCCCCACAATAATCGTTAAGAAAATAGCTAAAACATACAGAAAAGGAAATGAGAAAGAAATCAAAACGTTACAAAAAAAAATCAAACAAAAAAGAATGTAATGGAGAAAGTGAGGGGCAAAAACTTTAGAAGACATAGAAAACTGATTTTAAAATGGTAAAGTTTTTCCTTATCAATAATTACTTTAGATGTAAGTGGATTAAATTCTCCAATTACAAGGTAAGGGTTGGCAGAATTTTTTTTTTTTTTTTTAGACAGACTCTCACTCTGTTGCCCAGGCTGGAGTGCAGTGGTGCAATCTTGGCTCATTGTAACCTCCACCTCCCAGGTTCAAGCAATTCTCCTGCCTCCACTTCCCAAGTAGCTGGGACTATAGGCATGTGCCACCACGCTCGACTAATTTTTTGTATTTTTTTTTTTTTTTTTTTGAGATGGAGTTTCTCTCTGTCAACTAGGCTGGAGTGCAGTGGCCTGATCTCAGTTCACTGCAAATTCCACTTCCCAGGTTCAAGCAATTCTCCTGTCTCAGCCTCCTGAGTAGCTGGGACTACAGGCACATGCTACCACGCCCAGCTAATTTTTGTAATTTTAGTAGAGACAGGGTTTCACCATATTGGTCAGGCTGGTCTCGAAATCCTGTCCTCAGGTGATCACCCACCTGGGCCTCCCAAAGTGCTGGGATTACAGGCATGAGCCACCACATCTGGCTTTTTTTTTTTTTAAGTTCAGGGGTACATGGACAGGTTTCTTTGTTGTACAGATTATTCTGCCACCTAGGTATTAAGCGTATACCACCTGGGTATTCTGCCACCTAGATATTAAGTTATTCTTCCTGATCCTCTCCCTCCTCCCATCCTCCACCTTCCAGTAGGCCCCACTGTGTGTTGTTCCCCTCTATGTGTCCGTGCGTTCTCATCATTCACCTCCCAATTTTAAGTGAGAACCTGTGGCATTTGGTTTTCTGTTCCTGTGTTAGTCTGCTTAGGATAACAGCCTCCAGCTCCATCCATGTTCCTGCAAAAGACATGATCTCATTCTTTTTATGGCTGCATAGTATTCCATGGTGTCTATGTACCACATTTTCTTTAACCAGTCTACCACTGATGGGCATTTAGGTTGATTCCATGTGTTTGCAATTGTGAATAGTGCTGCAGCGAACATACACATGCATGTGTTGTTATAATAGAACAATTTATATTCTTTTGGGTGTATACTCAGTAATGGAATTGCTGGGTCGAATGGTATTTCTGTTTTTAGGTCTTTCCGGAATTGCCACACTGTCTTCCACAATGGCTGAACTAACTTCCACTCCCACCACCAGTGTATAAGTGTTCCTTCTTCTCTGCAGCCTTGCCAGCATCTGTTATTTTTTGACTTTTTAATAAAAGCCAGGCAGAACGAATTTTTAAAATATGATTCAACTATATGCTCTAAAGAGACACACTTTAGATTAAAAAAAAAAAAAGGTTGAAAGTAAAAAGATGAGAAACGATATGCTACACAAACCAAAACTAAAATGGAATTAGAATCGCTATACTAACATCAGACAAAATAAGCTCTAAGATACAAAGTTTTACTTCTTTGTCCTTAGACAAAGAAGGACTTTTTAATGATAATTAGGTCAATCCACAAAGAAGATAAAACAATTACAAACATATGCACTTAACAGAGTCCTAAGATACATGTATCAAAAACTAACAAAATTGGAGACAGAAACAGAGACATCAATAATCTACTTTCGGTAATGAAGAAAACAACTAGACAAAAGATTAAAAAGGAAACAGAAGATGTGAACGAAAACACGGTGGCTCACGCCTATAATCTCAGCACTTTGGGAGGCCCAAGCGGGTAGATCACCTGAGGTCAGGAGTTCGAGATCAGCCTGGGTAACATGGCAAAACTCCGTCTCTTCTAAAAATACAAAAATTAGCCAGGCAGTGGCATGTGCCTGTAATCCCAGCTACTCGGGAGGCTGAGGCAGGAGAATTGCTTGAACCCAGGAAACTGAGCTTGCAGTGAGCCGAGATTGTGCCATTCCACTCCAGCCTGGGCAACAGAAGTGAAACTCTGCCACAAAAAAAAAGAAAAGAAAAGAAATAGAAAATCTAAACAGACCTTAACAAGAGAACAAATTTGTAATAAAAAAACTTCTCATAAAGAAAACCCCAGGACCAAATGTCTTTACTAAGGAATTCAATCAAACGCTTAAAGAATTAACACCAATCCTTCATAAACTCTTACCAAAAACCCAAGAGGGCCAGGTGCAGTGGTTCATACCTGTAAACTCAGCATTCTGGGAGGCAGAGGCGGGAGGATGTCTTGAGGTCAGGAGTTCAAGACCAGCCTGGCCAACATGGCAAAACCCCATCTCTACGGAAAATAAAAAAGTTAGCCAAGCATGGTGGCACGTGCCTGTAATTCCAGCTACTCAGGAGGCTGAGGCAGGAGAATCACTTGGACTCAAAAGGAGGTGGAGGTTGCAGTGAGCTGAGATCACACCACGACAATCCAACCTGTGACTGAGCGAGACTGTCTCAAAACAAATAAACAACAACAATAACAAAAACAGAAGAGAAGGCATTACTTTTCAACCATTTTACAAGGTCAGTATTACCTCGATGCTAAACTAGACAAAGATACTTTAGAAAAACAAAACTATACACCAAAATTACTTGCGAACAGAGACACAAGAATGTTTCAACAAAATACTAGCAAACAGAATCCAGCAACATATAAAAAGGATATATATACGTCATGACCAAGTGGGAGATTTTTCCAAGGAATGCAAGATTCTTTCAACATACAAAAATAAATCAAAGTAACACATCAATCATATTAATAGAACATGTAACAAAACCATATGCTTGCATCAATACATGCAGAAAAAGAATATGATAAGATCAAACCCCTTTTCATAATAAACACTCAATGAACTAGGGAGGGAAAGGAACTTCTTCAACTTGATAAACAGCATCTACAAAAAAAAAAAAAAATCCTCAACTAACGTCATAGGATACTGAATGGTAAAAGACAAAAAGCTTTCCCCTAAGATGAGGAACAAGGCAAGCACATCTGCTGTCTCCACGTCTATTCAACCTTGTACTGGAGGTTCTAGCCAGGGCAAACAGGCAAGAGGAGACATGAAAGGCATCCACATGACCCTGCAATTCCACTTCTAGGTCTATACCCAAGGGAATGTGAGGGCATATGGTCACACAAGAAGTCTGACATCAATGCTCATAGCAGCATTAATCAGAACAGCTCAAAGTTGGAAGCAACCCACTGATGAATGGACAAATCAAATGTGGCATGTATCCATAGAAAATACTACTTCTCAGCCATAAAATAAAGTAGTAGTGACAGAATAAGCAAATAGAGAAATCAGGAAAGATGGAGAAGACATAAACAATACATTAACCAACTTGACGTAACTGACATATACAGAACACTGTGGCCCATAACTGCAGAATACATACTTTAAGTGTACGCGAAACATTTATCCTAATGGTCACGTGCTGGAAGTTCAACATATTTTAAAGGGCTGAGATACAGAGAATGGTCATTAATCACGGTAGAATTAATGAGAAATCCATAACAAAAAGGAAACGATGAAATCTTAAATTGTCTAGAAATTAAGCGACAGACCTAAATACTCATGGTTCAAAGATAAAAATACAATGAAATTAGAAAACAGCAATATGAAATATCATAACCTGTGAGAAATGCAGCCAAAGCAATGTTTATAGGAAAACTCATAGCTCTACACATATACAGCAGAAAAGAACACTAAAAATCAGTGATCTAAACTTCCATCCTAAGAATGCCCCTTGCAGAAAGCAATGAAATGAAAAGGAAACACATAAGAAAATTCTACAAAGCCAAAAGCTGTCCTTCGATAAGATGAACACCATTGAAAAGCTGACCCCAGGAGACAAAAGGGTCAGGTCAGGGCACATCTCTGACACAAGAGAACCATGTGTGATCCAGAGTTCAATCTGGAGAGGAACAAGGTAGCCTAGCACAAGCTACAGGCCTCAGCAGAGAAGCCTCAGCAAGACTTCAACTCTCTGGATTCCAAGACCTGCCCCTTAGCCAGGTGCGGTGGCTCACACCTGTAATCCCAACAGTTTGGGAGGCCAAAGCAGAAAGATCACTTGAGCCCAGGAGTTCAAGACCAGCCTGGGCAACATAGCGAGACCTTGTCTCTACAAAAAATTTAAAAATTATCTGGGTGTGTTGGCACACACCTGTAGTCCCAGCTACTCAGGAGGCTGAGGTGGGAAGATGGCTTGAGTCCAGGAGGTTGAGGCTGTAGTGATTCATGATTGCACCACTGTACTCCAGCAGCCTGGGCAACAGTGAGACCCTGTCTCTTTAAAAAAAAAAAAAAAAGAAAAGAAAAGAAGACCTGTCCCACACAATGGTACACACCAGCACATGCAGGGTCATGACCTCCTGTCCTCCTGCAAGCCAGGGACTCTTCAGGGCTTCGTGAATGGTGTTGAAAATACCTACGTAATGCCATGGTTGTGAGGCCAGCAGCCCTATTCCCAGCTGAGCCAGGTGAACAGGGTCAGGAACAGGAGAGGAGAGAGAAGGGGGTACCAGCAGGCTGAGAGGATTCCAGATCTCTGAAGCATTCAGGATCCTCAACTATACAAACAGGACCATATGATTCAAAGTCGACCTAAATGTCATGGAATCAAAGCCTTACTTACGAAATACCAAAGAGACTACAGGCAACCAATGTGGTTCAGAGTGAAGAACAGGGCAGCAGGTGACATAAATCAAGACTACAAAATAGACTGTGGCTCCCACTGCACCAAATGCGACTTTGACCTCAGGAAAAGCAGTGGCTGATCCACTCAGCAGCCAAACACACCGACAACATTTCATTTTACTCAACGTACATATGCATACACACGTGCACAAGCACACAAACAGCAAAGTGACCCAGGACAGAGTGACTCAGCACGCAGACACAGATGCACATACAGACACACAGAGACAGGCATATGCTTGGAAAAGTGGCACACACAGACACACACAGCCATGTGCACAACAGAGGCATGCTCGGACACACACAGATAGACCCCAGTGTATATGCACAGACACACACAGACAGGCAGACACACACAGGAACATATACACACATACACACACACACACACATACACACACTAAGGCACATGCCTAGAGGAATGCAGACACACAGATAAAGACACACATACTCAGACAGGCAAATACTTAGGCACACAAAAAGATCCACACCCTGATATACACACATATAGGTACACACAGACACATACAGATCAATGTATATACACAGTACACATGTGCACGTGTACACACACACACACACACACACACACTCAGACACAAAAATGTACTCAGAGAAACATGATCAGACACACATGGAAGAATCCAAAAGACAAGGCTAATAGGTTGAACCATGGGTAATGAAATTCATATAGTTCTTGTTTTTGCCTCCACACTGGTTAGCATTTCCTACAATGAGCATGTATTAATCGTGTCAAAGTATCAACGAAATCCCTCTGGGCCTGTGAGGGTAGGAGTGCCCTAGAAGCAGAGTGTAATTTTCTGATGAGCTCTATATGCCGCTGGGAGATAAAAGGGCCAAAGTCCCCATCCAGGCCACTGGCTTCTTCCCAGGAGTTTCTCACCCAAAGATGAGGCAGCCCCTCCACTCCGCTCCCTGCAAGGCAGCTGGGTCAGGTTCTCACCTCTTGAGGGTCCCTGCCCTCATTATCTCCACAGGTCCCAATTAGAAAGCCAATCCTGGCAGGGCGCAGTGGCTCACGCCTGTAATCCCAGAACTTTGGGAGGCCAAGGTGAGTGGATCACCTGAGGTCAGGAGTTTGAGACCAGCCTGGCCAACATGGTGAAACTCTGCCTCTACTAAAAACACAAAATTAGCCAGGCATGATGGCGCATGCCTGTAATCCTAGCTACTCGGGGGGCTGAGGCAGAAGAAATGTTGGAACCCAGGAGGCGGATGTCACAGTGAGCCGAGATGGCAGCACTGCACTCCAGCCTGGGTGACAGAGCCAGACTTCGTTTCAAAAAGAAAAAGAAAGCCAATCCTAAATATTAACTTGATATTCAAGTTAACAGTAACCAGAAAACCATGGTCCTCAAATCACAGATTGGCATTTTGCTATTATCATCAAGTTTTAATAATGTCCCTGTACTTCCTGGGTTTTAAAATTCACATCTTCAGATATTAATATTCCTGCATTAACAACCCCCAAATTCAGCATTTCAACTTTCACTGCTTGCTTAAATTTGTGGGATTAATTTGTAACCAATTGTCTTCAAATATGCAAGGCCATGTAAGTAAATGCCGAAAGATAAGAAATACACTTATCCTGAATAACGGGCTGATGTAAAATAAAATACCGACCGTATTTCTTTCCCAGACAATGGCAAGAAACGGAGTCCCTGTCATTCACTGCCCCTGCCCAGGGCTCCTGCACACGGCTTCTGCCTGTCTAGGAGGTGACTGTCTTGTGCCAAGAGGGCACCCCTGTTAAGGCATGGAAACCTGATGGACAGGCAGCCCTCAGCTCAGGCCACCTGGCCCCTGCTACAATCCCCCAACAGACCATCTCTTCTTCACGGTCAGTCTCCCTCTCTCAGGAAAACCTACCCTGAAGTCCACCTCCTTAGATGCTCTCAGAGATCTACCATGTCTGACTTTGCTCCCAGTCTTCAGGAACCAAGAGTTCCAGGGAGCTGTGGTGCCTGCCGTCCACGGGAAGAAGTCTAAAGTCTCTTCCTGTAGGGTTCCCCTCCCTACCTTGGCTTCCCTCAGTTCCCTGCCCCCAAAACCAGTCCCCCATCATGGCCCCGCCAGGTCCCCCACGCCCACACCCACCCCTCCTGCCAGAGCCTGCAGCAAGGCTTGCTCTTCCCAAACCTTCCTCGGGACTGCTCCAACCAAGCTACACACGGAGCTGCATCATGGGCCAGATCCCAAACTCAGAAGGCCCTACAGACTGTCCCAGCCGGCGCCTTTCAAGCTACTGTCATCACACTGAGTCACGCCCCTCGGTAAGCCCAGGGGCCACAGGCTACAGGGGGCTCCCTCTGGTCTCTCTGGCCATGTGCATGCCCACCACCCTCAGCCCGCCTCTGCCCCCATCCCCTCTGCTCCCTGTCCTCTGCTATCCCCACATCTCGAGACCCCGCACACTCCTGCTGCAGGCAGCAGTGCCCTGACCCTGATCTGAGGAGGCAGACGGAGGTCTGAGACTAAGGCTGAGCCCAAGTGGGACAGACCGCAGGCCAGACACCACGAGGAGCCCCAATTGGTGGGGTCCCAGGCCAACTGTCCAGCTGGACCAGGGTTCCGAGGGTCTAGGATGGGCGGACAGGTGGGGGTCACTGTCTACCACAAGCTCCTCTTTCTTGCAGGCCAGGGGATAAGGGGAGCTGGAGGGACCCATCAGGTCAAACCAAGAGACTAAACCTGAACTTCTGTTAGAGTAGGAGGTCAATCGAAGCCCAAGGTGCAAGGTGCGTCAGAGACATTTGAAAGGGTCAAAAAGGACAACCCAGGAGCACGGAGCTTCATCAGAGCGGTGAGAAGCAACTAGGGTGGAAGCAGCTGCGTACTGGAGAGGAGGACGACAGCAAGATTCATCTTGCTTGGGAAACAGGCTATTAATATCCTGGCTAGCAGCTGGAGGTGCACCCGGCAGGCCGGGGAATGCGGCTGCTGAGTGGCAGCGGCCCTTGGGGACATGGTCTCTGCCCACCCCGGCACAGAAGTGCTGGCGGTCTGGGTGAGTGGAAGGCAGGGAGATGAGCTGTATCCGGACCCCAGGAATGCAGATGAGACTGTCCACAGGGAAGGGGCTGGGGGCAGCTTTAGGTAGAGACTGGGGCCCACGGCATACAGGGTAGCGGGTACCAGCCAGAGGCTCCTGCCCCAGTGAAGCAACCCTGGTGACATGGTGAGGTAAGGCCCTGATGGAGGACACCCAGCAGGGGATAAGGAGGGGACGGAGTAGAACGAGCAGGCCAGAGACGGCCATGAGGGTTCTAACCTGCAGCGCGTTGCATCAGCCAAGTCAGAGACTCGGCCAGCAACCTGATGGGTGGGTGTGGAAACTGACATGCCAGCACCCAGCATGGGGTGTGGTGTCTCAACCCAGCTCCCAGCTGAGGGGCCGGGTGAGCACCCTCCCCGCAGTCAGCCCCTGCCCGGCCTGGATCAGAGGTTGGAGAGGTACTAGCCTGGTGTCTGGGAAGATGGTGCAAAAGTAAGGCTATCCCTAGCTCTCCAAAAAGTGTCCCAATGCTGACAGGGTGGGGTGGGGGGTTTGCAGAGCATGGGCTCCTCTGGGATCTTGGCAGGGGACACAGGGACTGGTGAGCAACAGGGGACAGAGACTGGGATGAGAGGTCACACCTGGTAATCCTCTGGGTAACAAGGCCTTCAATTTCTGACACTCACTGACAGTGATGAGGGCCCTGGGGCAGCCCGGGGCCCCACCTGCCTCCCTCAGGGAATCTCAAGGAGCAAGGTGGCAGAGCTCTGCTTCAGGGGCCACACCTTGAGCTCCCCACTGGGAACTCTGTGGCCACACAGCTACCAGACGTGGTCCTGCGGGGGCTCAGCATTCTCTACAGCAGAGACCTCTGGAGGGGCAAGCAAAGCTCTCACTGCTGAGAAGCCCACAGCTCGCTAACATCTGGGAAACTAGGAATCGGCGATCCTGGAGTCCACCTGGCCCACCATGTAGATGGGGAGAGTAAGGCACAGAGGAACGATGGGATTTGCTGGGGTTTGCTTGTGGGCAACTGTCACTGAGCACCAGCTCTGGGCCAGGCCCCAGGTGAGTGTGATCTCCTCCAGTGCCCACCACACGCCCAGGCAGCACCAGGTTACACATGGATGAGCTGAGGGTCCCCCTGCTGCAGAGACCCAAGCAGAGGTCATGGAGAGGTTGCATGGCATGGTCAAGGAAAGTGTGCAGGACACTGGAGTCCCAGCACCAGGTAGGCTGGGGGGATTCGGAGAGCCCCGGGCCTGGGGCAGGCAGCAGCTGGCTGTGCCCGTACCTGCTCCGAGGGCCTTGGGGACTGGGGAGAGAGAGCAGCTCCATGGTCAGCATTTCAACAAGCTGGGCTAATTGCTGCCAGGGGTGGGAGGCGGGGCCGCTTTGGGGAAACTCCCGAGAGGACACAAAGATCGGTGCAGTGAAAAAGCAGCAAACCTACTCCCCGCCCCCCGAGGAGGGGGAGGTGATACATATTTATGAGCTCATAATCCCTCCTAATCACCCCTACACCACACATAGAGATTCCAGCAGCTTGGGCTCATACATAATTATAAGGCGCTTCCTCCATCACTGCCTTGGCCCACCAAAGGACAACAGAGGACACGGAGGCTGCAGGGGATGCATAGTAGGGGAGGGGCTGGGGATCCAGGTCCCGGAGTCGAGGCTGGGAGCTGCCCACTGTCCACGCTCAGCAGTCTCGAGCACGGGGGCCTTGTCTGCTATAGCACCAGCCAGCAATGCAGGCCACAGACCCCAGGGCCAGCCACCAGCCAGCCCAGGGATGCAGGCACAGCCAGTAGGCAGGGCTCTCCCGCCCTCTCCAGGCTCTCCCAGAGGCCATGGGTGAGGGGTGACAAGCAGGAGAGGGGCTTCTTTCCCTGTGCCTAAGGTCTGTCCTTCTGCCTGGAGAGAAAAGGGGAACTGCTTCCCAAGCAGGGTTTAGGGGCTCAGCCTGGAGCTCGGTTAAGAGAAGAGATTAAGAAGATCCTACCTGGGACTGGGACAGCAGTGGACATGAGGGAGCTGCTGAGAGCCAGGTTGGAAGGGGATAATGACTAAGACTAAGAGAGGGGGCTTGGGCCAGGCACACATCTGGTGGCTCACATCCGGTGGCTCACATCCGGTGGCTCACATCTGTAATCTCAGCACTTTGGGAAGCCGAGGTGGGCGGATCACCTGAGGTCATGTGGCCAATGTGGCAAAACCCCACCTCTATTAAAAATACAAAAATTAGCCAGGTATGGTGGCGCATGCCTGTAATTCCAGCTACTCAGGAGGCCAAGGCAGGAGAATTGCTTGAACCCAGAAGGCAGAGATTGTAGTAAGCCAAGATCCCACCACTGCATTTCAGCCTGGCGACAGAGTGAGACTCTGTCTCAGAAAAAAAAAAAAAAAAAAAAAAAGACGGGGGGATGCTTGACGCACGGACCACAGGGGCTCACAGACAGTCTCTAGAGGGTAAACAGCCCTGCCTGTGCCTGCCCCTGCCCCTGTCCCTGCCAGGTGGCCAGGGCTGCCTGAGCACTTAAACAGAGACGAGGTACCTTTCCTTCAAGAAAATGTTTTCTTTCGAGGTGATTTTTTTTTCTTTCCTTCAAGGTGATTTTTGGCAAATTATGCTTCTAAACATTTTCTCAAAATGTCCAAACTCCTTAAAAAGAAGTTTGCATATTTCATGTCTTATTTGTAGACTGGGAAAGACCTGCTGGTGGAGGTGGGAGTGAGGGAGGGTGAGGAATGAGTCCCCCGGGCCCAGGACTCACTTGCTGATGCCCTCAAAAGAGGCCTCTCTGCAGACGCTGCCGCTGTCCGTGTTGACACCACGCTGGGGAGAGAGAACACAGATGTGTCACACGGGCCGCACGGCACCCCCACAGCCTGCACCCCTGTGGCCTCCAGTCAGGCTGAGGACAGGTAAGAACAGGTATCCCCTGCACCCCAGCCAGCCCATCCCCTCCTGCCTTCCCTTGACAAATGAGCCACCCAGCCAGGTAGCTCCAGGCCCAAGCCCAGCACAAGGGCAGCCCTCCTTTGCTGCCACTTGCCAAGTGGAGGAAGTGGGGGCCCTGCAAACACCGCAGCATCCCAGCTGCACAGCAAGGCCTTCTCCACGGAGGTCAGAGCTCTCTGCTGAAACAAGCCAGGCTGTCCAGACTGGAGCACAGTGGCATGATTATACCTCACTGCACCCTCGAACTCCTGGGCTCAAGCACTCCTCCCACCTCAGCCTCCTGAGTAGCTGGGACTGCAAGTACATGCCACAAGGAATAGCTGATTTTTTAATCTGTTGCAGAGACAGGGTCTTGCCATGTTGCCCAGGCTGGCCTGGAAATCCTGCCCCCGAGCGATCCTCCCAGCTTGGCCTCTCAAGGCACTCGGATAACAAGCATGAGCCACTGCACCCGAGCCCTCTCAGTTTCTTAATCCTCCCCTATGGTCCTGACCTCTGCAGGAGAGGTAGCTCCCTAAAAACCTTCTCCAGAGCCAAGCACTGCTCCACCCCTGGACACCAGCCACTTACCAAAGTGAGGAGGACAGAGGGCTTCCTTGACGTCAGGACACTGGCAATCTAGAAGGTCGGGAAAAAAACCCACTTTAGAGCAACCACAAAGCCTGATGACAATGACATGCCACCATTCCTTCATAATGACAGTGCACATTTGTCAAGCAGATCCTTAGGACAGGTGACACGGGTGCTGCCCTCCCCCTGCAGGTAAAGAAACCCAGCTTCCCCCAGTTGAAGGACTTCTAAAAGCCACATGGCCATCAAGGGGCAGAGAGGATAAAGCTACATCAGGCTGGCTTCCCACCCTGCCCTGCTTCGATGAGGCACACGTATCCCCGGCTCCAAGTAGCCAGCCCCGCCCACCCTCCAAGGCCAGCCCCTCTGCCCATCTGCAAAGTCCTTGCTCAAAGACCCGGTCCCAGGAACCCTTCAGGCTCCAGCTCTACCAGGCTCTGGTTCCTAGGGCAGAGGCCTCCCTAAACCCAGGGGAGTTGGCATCCCCAATCCCACCCTCTGGCCCCCACCTCACAGCCCACTCTCTGTCCCTCCGCCACGACACACTCAGGCCTCCTGCCACTGCAGGCCAGTTACTTGCCCACCCAAGCCCTTGAATCTGAGTGCAGGGCATGCCTCTGCTCCGGCTCTTACCTCTCCCTGAATGCCTTCTTCCCATCACAGAGCCTCATCAATTCACATTCAGGATGGAAGCCCCAGTCCCCTGGGCAGGTTCATTCACTCGCTCCTCTACTGCCCCACTGACAGTCACCACTCCCCCAGCAAAGTGCCAAGTGCCAACCACCCTGCCGGGATCTATTTCTTCCTCTCCTAACCCCTCCTCCTCAGTCTGCCCTGGATCTTGGCTACTGCAGATCCTCTTGTATCTGAGCACCCCCAGGGCAGAGAACTGTCTCATCTCTATAGCCCTCCCCGCTCCCCATATCCCTATCCTAACTCTTTACACCAGCAATGGAGGGGGAGAGTAAGGAGAATGTGTTGTTGTTTTAACAGCTTGATTGAGTGATCACTTATGCTGCCTGTATTTAACATGGACATTTTGATAAGTTTTGACATATGTATACATATACCTTTTCTAATACAGAGATGCCTCCCAAGAAAACCTGGAACGCACTCAAAGCTATAAAAAGATAAAACGCACGTACAATCCTATCTCCAGAGACGTTTTAGCTTTGCACATAAAAACACAGATCTGTAATGACATTTGGATCATATGAAATTATATGCTTCACTTATTTCCTGTCATTATATATTCTTCAAACATGCAATTTTTAGCAGTCACTACCGCTGGGGACGGTAAACGTCCCATAAGTCGCTGATGACGGCCTATGCCAGTCATCTTACACACAGCATCTCATTTAACCACACGGGGAGACAGTGTGGCAAACGTGCAGGTTTCGCAAATGAGAATGGCTTACGGGTTAGAGAACCTGCCTGAGTCCAGTTAAAAAATAATAGCGCAGCCCAGATTTGAACCTTTGGCTGTAGAACACTCTTAGTGGAGGCCACTCATTCCTCTACGGGACACTTAAATTCCATCTAATGAGGCCGGGCACGGTGGCTCACGCCTGCAATCCCAGCACTTTGGGAGGCCGAGGCGGGTGGATCACGAGGTCAAGAGATCGAGGCCATCCTGGTCAACATGGTGAAACCCCGTCTCTACTAATAATACGAAAAATTAGCTGGGCATGGTGGCGTGTGTCTGTAATCCCAGCTACTTAGGAGGCTGAGGCAGGAGAACTGCCTGAACCCAGGAGGTGGAGGTTGCGGTGAGCCAAGATCGCGCCATTGCACTCCAGCCTGGGTAACGAGCGAAACTCCGTCTCAAAAAAAAAAAAAAAATTCCATCTAACGATTCACTATTATAAATAATGCTGTGATGAACATCCTTCCATATAAGGCTTTATTTCCTGAAAATTAGTTTTTAAAACTGCTGGGTCAAAAGCCACAGACCTTGCCAAGGTTTGCCATGCTCCTTGCCCAGTGATCCTCCAGACAAGCACCAATCATCTCCCAGGATCCTTGAGAATGGCTGTGTCCTTTGGCCTCAGTGTTCCAAAAACCAAAAGGCTCGGCTGGGTGCAGTGAGTGGCTCATGCCTATAATCCCAGCACTTTGGGAGGCAGAGGCGGGACGATCACTTGAGGTCAGGAGTTGGAGACCAGCCTGGCCAACATGGTAAAACTCCATTTCTAACAAAAATGCAAAAAAATTAGCCAGGCATGGTGACTGTAATCCCAGCTGTTTTGGGAGGCTGAGGCAGAAGAATTGCTCGAACCTGGGAGGCCGAGGTTTCAGTGAGTCGAGATCGCCCCACTGTACTCTAGCCTGGGAAACAAGAATGAAACTCTATATTCAAAAAAAAAAAAAAAAAAAAGAAAAGAAAAAGAAAAGAGAAGAAAAGAAAAACGAAAGGCTCATCTGTGTTCCTCCACACCCCCGGCCCCTCCTGAAGGACGGGGAGGCTTATTAAAAGGAACGCGGCTGCATGTGCTGGCTCTGGGTGTGTTGTTAGTTGATGTGAAGGGTCTGCATTCATCTGCACAGAAGGAGTCAGTCAATTACAGCAGCAGAATCAGAGAGCCAGGAGGCACTTGGGGACTGTATCTGCTACTGTCCTTGGGAGAAAGGAGCAGGAAAACAAATGGGTGGGCTGACGGTTTTTCTTGGGGCGATGACTCTCGGGAGGTGCTGGTAAGGAACAACGGAGAGGAGGGCAGCTGGCTCCAAGCAGCCCGGTGCTCAGACAAGCCAGGCCTCCCGGTCCTGGCAGGGCATCTTTTATTGATCACAACTGCTTGAGTGGGGCCTGGTTACCTCTGCAGCTGCAAAACCTCTCCCGGCCTGGTAGCTCCACCCACCCTTCCCCATGGAGACCCATTAGTGCTATGCTCTCATCAGCACACCCTGACTCCATGCCTCAAATATTAAGGGAACACAACGCACTGTGTGTTGCCGGCTCCCAATGCAGCCCCAGCACACATGACAGCACGGCTCTGTCAACCCAGGGCCTCGTTTCCACGGAGTGGTGGCCACTGGGGACCTCTCACACTCTGCACCATTAAATGGCCCTGCCTTGCTTTGTGCCACGGCCAGCATCAATTTCTCAGGCAGCCTCCGGCCTCTGTGGCAGATGAAGCTGGATGGTCACAGGCAGAATTCGTCGGAGCCCTGTGGTTGTACATCCTCCCTCAGGGACAGTCAGAGGCTTCTGTGCTTTCCAACTCACCTCCTGCGCTTTCCTACCCAGGGGCCCGACCAGGCCCGAGGGCCGCTCTTCTTTTGACGAGCTGGAGAAAAAAGCTGGATATGCTCCAGCGCTAGGAAAGCCTGCAAGGCGCCAGAGAGCTGGCTCTGCCCTGCAAGCACCAAGGGTTTTGAAAATAAGCCTTCTTTCACAGCATTCTCCTCCAACGGTAGTGCACGCAGGTGGCCTGTGTTAGGGACAAGCTGCCTCAGAAAACCCCGTCCGTGCAAGCCGACCCCCCGCAACTCTGACTGCTCTGCAGCTGCATTCCTGAACTCCTATCTAGGTGCTACAATTGAGCAAAGCCTGAATACAGTCGTCTGGGCAGCTCAGGGGAGGACAGGGAAAACAAATGTTTGTTATCCATACTTGTAAATTCCTGTTTGATACATACCTGTAAAATCCTGTTTAAAACTCCTGCCACAAAAGTCACAGGATGATGTGGTGTAAGTCTGTCACAAGTTAACAAATGATCACTGTGCCTGTTACAAGCTGATAGATGACCTCAGTCCTGAAACTCCTTTATGCCCCTCTCACCCCATATAAACCCCCCGTTTTGTAAGCTCGGGCTGCCTCCTCTGATTGTTATGGAGCAGCCAGCAGGTTAATAAAACTTGCTTGTCCGACTTTGGGTCTACTCTCCTTTCTCTCGGCTAACCTTACAGCCTGCATTGCTTTTAAATTATTGAATTTGTTTCTCAAATGTAAACATCAGGAAACATCGCCAACAGTCTGGATGTGCAGCTATTCTTCAACAATCAGGTTCCAGGGGTCCTGGGCCGGCAGGCCCACAGAGTAACGGCTCCTGCTGACCCCATCACTCCTGATGCCTGTCCCTGTGCTCCCACAGTTGTCCTCTTACATCTGTCCTGCCTGCAGCAGACTCGGTGACCCTGGGACCTTCTGCCTGGTGCCATAAAGGGAAGCAAGTGTACGGAACGCACCCTCCACCTGCCAGCTCCCAGCCGGTGACCCCGCCAGTCTTTGCACGGGGCCTTCATGGCAGAGCCTCAGGGCCCCACTCAGGGTTCTGCTGAGTGCCCCCTTCCCAGGGGAACTGCCTTCTCAGTAGTTAAACTCAGGATCATCTGTGGGGAGGAGGGAACCTTGGAGCCGATAGTGTGCCCCATCAGACACCTGCATGTCATACATGCTGTCACATGACCAGTCATGGCATGGAGGGCTTCCTGCCTTTTTTCAGAGGAGACGAGTGTTGGCTGTGATTTGTCACTGACAGCTGAGGCCACCCCAACTGAGAGGGGGCTGACTGCCACAGAAATGGCCTGGGGACCCCTTCTCTGAATAAAAAGCCTCCTGTCACCTCCCACGATGCTCCAGGCCCCGGGTACCTTGAGCGACCTGGGACACCTCCCAGTTCAGGGGGCTCAGTCCAGCAGGTTGTTCTTTTTGGCAGGCTCCCTTCTGAGCCACAGAAAATCAAAGGCACAGGGAGCCCGAATTGCCTGCGCATGAGTGTCCTACAGCAGCCCTCCTTTCTAAGGGGCAAGGGAGGCCTGGAGGGCAGGCCCCTGGGTCCAGAGGTCCTGGGGTCGCATCCCAGCACCACTCCCTTCCAGTTGTGCGACAATGGACCAGGCCTTTCTCTTTGAGCCTCAGCCTCATCTATCAATGGGTTGGGGGCTGTGGTTCAGCACAGGACACAGCGGGAGGGACGAGGGGCTCCGGGAGAGCTGCCAGTGTTACTGGAGCCCATGGGGGCCACCCCGGCGTGAAGCACTTGCCCTGCTGTCAACATGAGTCTTGTTTCTAGTAAAAAGAGCAGCAGTATTAGAGCATCAACACTGATCTGCACTGGCAGTGGCAATGACAGGGTGACTGTTCGCTCATGTGGTCACCGCCTGCACCACACTGTGCTCCAGGCTGTTGAGGTAAACCCTGCATCTCAGCCACCTCTGATGCCCTGTATGTCCCTGGGACTGGGCAGGGAGAGGAGCAAGAGGCATGTCTGGGGGAAAAGAACTGGGCGTTAAGACAAATACAAGACAGTCAAGGGCAGGATGCACATCAGAACACAGTCAGCATCCACAGTGTCCACAACGTGTCCTGACGGCTCGGGGAAGGGGCACCAGTGAGGACCAGGGTCCACAGTGGATACAGAGGGTTGGTCCAAGGCCTCAAAAGACGGGTAGGGGAAAAACTGTCGGAGACGTGGAAAACCTATTCCAGGGCAGCAGAACTGGAGGCAGGGCTGGGCCTGACTGTGGACACACGGTGCTGGCCTGCCTGGAGTCAAAGAGAGCTGGCCACCCCCAGCTGGCTGGGCCGGGCGGGGCCCCAGATGCTAAGCAGAGACAAACTGGCCCCTCACAGCACTGTGTCCAGCCATGATCCCTGGGAGCCTGCCTCCCACCTAGTGCCATCATCCTCAGCCAGGCTGTGTCCTGCCTGGGGGAAGGGGGAAGCTGCCTGGCCGCCAGGACTGGCTCCCCAAGCCACTTCCACACTGCAGCCCCGGCTCTTAGCATGGCCCACACGTGACCTCTATCTAGGGAAATGTAGCTACAGGAGGGCCCCTTCCAAAGCTGATGCTGCCGAGTCCAGGTTGGACTCTCAGTGGCAGGCACGGACTTCGGGTGCTTCACATTCTACACGGCGCTGACATGCACAGGACGTGGGATTATGACAGCGCCCAGGGCTGGAGCACAGAGGCCTCCTGTGTGCCAGGCAGTGGTTCAGTGTCAGGGCCTTTGTTCACTTAGACCACGGGGGCTCCCAGCTGTGCTCTCGCCTCTATCTCAGCCCTGCATCACTGGCAGGAAGAAGACCTGGAGTCAAGGAGTCAGGGCAGCCCCTTTCACCTGCCTGGACTTGGGACAGATTCAAAGCCCCAAGAGGACAGTCACTCACCAACCCAGGCCACAGGACACCCGCTGGACAATGCCACTGAGAAGTGGATTTGAAGTCAAGGGACCTCCAACGCCATTCTACAAGCCTTTCACAGTCTCGGGCTTTTCTGACAGCAGTACCTGCAGCCAGCCAGGGCTGGAGACACATGAAGGCCTCGGCCCAGCCTCGCAGTGACTTAGACCATGTGCCACCGCTGCAGGCAGGCCTGCCTCCCAGAGATGACTCCTGTATCTCAGCAGCCACGACCCAGATCACCAGACACTTCCACCCACAGAGTCAGGGGCCTTCCTAGGCAAAGCAATGGCTCTGCAGAGAAGCCTGAGGTGTGGGTTGCTGCCTTCCAAATGGGAGCAACCCCCTGAGTGGGGGGCTGGCGGCCAGGCGATAGTGTCCCCGACATCCAGCCAAGCTGTGGCAGTGGAAGGAGAGGAACTCCAGGAGTGGAAGGGGTGCTGGAAGCCCTGGGCCGCTCAGAGGAGGAGCCAGCTACCCACCTCATCTGTGTACTGGACGTCGTCCACAGCATACTTCTCCTTGAAGTGTTCCTTGGAATGGATCCTCAAAGAAAAGAACAAGGAATGCCAGGGTCAGGGCTTGGTAATAGCTCAGCGTGGCCACCTTCCTGCCTGCCAAGCCCAGGCCATGGAGCCCCAGGCCCATCCCCATCACAGCCAGCACCCAGCAACCAGCACCGAGCAGGTCTGCCCAACACACACTTGGAGGGCAAAGGGCACTGGGCCACAGAGAGACCACTGAAGCACACCTGCTTTCCTCAGCAACCCCTGCTCCTCCATGACTCTAGACACCTGGAGCCAGCTGCTGCAGACAAAACCCCTATCATCCCCCTTCACTGCCAGAGACAGTTCACCAGGGTAGCCAGCCAGTGCACCCCACCCTCTGCGGCATAAAATAACCTGCCTGCCAGGTCTTCATGGAGCATCTGTAAAGAAAAGTTAATTTTATTTTCTAGAGACAGCATCATGCTATGTCACCCTGGCTGGAGTGTAGTGGCACAATCAGAGTTCACTGCAGCCTCAAAGTCCTGGGCTCAAGTGATTTTCCCACCTCAGCCTCCCAAGGAGCTGGGACTACAGACATGTACGACCAAGCCAGCTAATTTTTTTAAACGCTTCAGAGAGATGAGGTCTCACTATGTTGCCCAGGCTGATCTGGAACTCCTGGCCTCAAGCAGTCTTCCTGCCTCAGCCTCCCAAAGGGCTGGGATTATAGGTATTAGGCACTGTGCCCAGCCAAAAATTAACATTTTTAAAAAGTCAATATCAGTATTACTCAATGTGATGAGAAAAACTCAAGCTTACTCATTATTCCTGAAAAATCTACCAGTGAGAAGACACAGAACCGACGAGGTTGTGCAGCCCTCGTCCACCTCCTGACAGGCTCTTTGGTCACAGCTGTGCTAGGCAGACCTCCAGCCTGGGTACTGCAAGCCGCCACCCCCAGGCTCTTGGTCAGCAGATGCGTCAATGTCTCTGCTGGTGACAGAGCTTATGTGAGGGGAAAGGAACACGAACTGCACAAGGGAGACGCTGAGAGCCAAATCCACTGACACACGTGCACACCGTCCCACGCCATCCCACGCCATCCCATACCTGGGCCCCCCTTATCACAGGGGCTCTATCCCCAGCTGTGCTCCAGGCCCCACCTCACCGCTGTCTGTGGTCTCACTGCATTACAGTCAACGGGTGCTGAGTTCCAAAGAAGCCTCAGACAAAAAACAGCAGATGGTTTCTAGATGGTGCTTCCAGGGCTGTCAAGGGATGGTGGTGAGGCAGGATAGGGTCTGAAGGCAGGGAACCTAAGGCTCTTTCACCAGACTTCCTAGAACTAAATTGAAAGGAAAACCCTAACTTTCCATGCCTAAGTAACAAAGGACCGGAGGCTACTCCCTAACCCCTTTTCCAGGCAGATGGGAAATTGAAAGTACCTCTGATTGCAAGGGAGTCTTGATTTGCATATAAGTGCAACTTTGTAACTTCACTCTAGCCTCTAATTGGTGGCTTTCTGCAACCAATCACGTTTGCACAGGAGTGTGACTTTTGTAACTTTACTTCAGTCTCTGATTGGTTGCTTTCCACAACCAATCGACTGACTGGGGGCCACCACTTCATTTATAAGAGGTGAGTACCAAGTGGCCAATGGGAAACCTCCACGGGGTATTTGGACCTCAGAAGATTCTGTCCCCAGGCCCTTTGGCCGATGCTTAGACGGCTCCCACACTGTGAAGTGCACTTTCATTTTCACAATAAATCTCTGCTTTCATTCTTTCCTTGCTTTGTGTGTTTTGTTCGAATTCTTTGTTCAAAACACCAAGAACCTGGACAACTAGCAGTCAAGACCCTCTACTGATAACACTGAGAGGTATGGAGGACGCTGTTCCCAGGGAGCCCCACAGAACACGGTGGAGGGAGAGAATCTTAGATTCAGAGGTGACAACCTTCATGAGTGAGGTCCTGAACTGGTGTCCTATGTGCCACTCTCGGCCTCTGTGACACTAAGGACGAGCATCACTCCCAGGAAACAGAATCCACTCCTCTGAGTTCTCCACCACTTCCCTCTCCTCCCAAACCAGGAAGTACTGGCCACAGGGCCTGGGGACAGACGGGAGGGCTGTAGGGAGGAACACCAGGGACACCAAGGACCCAGCAGACGCTGGTCTCACTGCAATCAATCAGCTGCTCAGTGCAGCCCACAATGCCCTTTGCTTTCTCTCCCTTTTGGCTTCTCTGAAATAATTACGGGGTATCAAGCGCCTGCTGTTAATTAAATTTGCATGATTCAGTCACATTCACTTGTGCTTTTGAGACAGGACTCAAAAGTTAAATGGCCAAGGTCTGACACCTCCATTAGCACGGCCTCAAGCAGTTACGGGGCAGGAATTGATGACAAGCACCTCGCCTGGACTCCAGAGGCCCCAGACTCAGGGATTACTGTGCAGCCGGCTCAAAGGGAAGCCTGCAGACCTTTTGCTGCTGAGCAACTACACTCTCGGCACCAAGTTGACCCCACAGCCCGGCACAAAAGCACGTGCCAGAAATACAAAAGGCAGGGCCATCAGTGAAACGCGTGGCTGAGATCATCACATCAACTCAGACTGCTCGGCTCCATAACAGACACCCTGCGATCTCCGTGCATTCCCAGCTCTACCTCTAGCTCCTTCCCATCATCGCCTCCAGCTGTGACAGGTGTGGAACGCAACTTCCCAGCAGACTGGGGAAGTACAAAGGAACTGCTTTTGAGGCCAGCGTCCTACAGAGGGGTATCTCAGCCATCAGTGTGGCACCCGACCTTGTCACCTCCACTCCCATTAGGAGTGGAGGTGGCAAGGTCGGGTGCCACACTGATGGCTGAGACCTCCCAACTCACCCCAACTGTGCAGAGGGAAGCCACCAGGAAATGCATTCCCACCCCTCCTGCCAAAATGCACCTCCTGAGCAGGAGGCCTAATTCTCAGCAGAAAAGCCATTCGACAACAAAACCTGAAAAGCTGCAAGCAGCTCTTCCGGCACTGCGCGTTTCATTCTCTTTTAAAGGGCAGAGATAATTAAGTTTGGATAGTACTTATTTTTCGTGTTTGGGGGCTAATTATAGTAAAAACCATTTAAACGTCACCCTAAGGGATATGCGTGCCAGACTCCCATGTCAAACCAGCCACCGAAGTCTTGGCAGCCATGATTTGGTGGGGTTGATGAGAAAAGAAGTGGTGTGGCCACACAAGCCCTGCAAAGCTGGCTGGAGGGCCCCTGGGGGGCTCTGGACTCCCCAAGGGCCAGGTTGGCCAAGGCAGGAGGCAGCCACTCAGAGGGAGGAACCTGCACCCTGCCCCACGGGGAGTCTGGGTCCAGCAGTGGCGCTTCATGTCAGGCCCCATTGCATGGGAAGTCTGGATAAAAACAACTGGACTGGTGGCCGGGCGTGGTAGCTCATGCCTGTAATCCCAGCACTTTGGGAGGCCAAGGTGGGCAGATCACCTGAGGTCAGGAGTTCAAGACCAGCTTGGCCAACATGGCAAAACCCCGTCTCTACTAAAAATACAAAAAAATTAACTGGGCATGGTGGCTGTAATCCCAGCTACTTGGGAGGCTGAGGCGGGAAAATCACTTGAACCCAGGAGGCGGAGGTTGCAGTGAGCCGAGATCGCGCCATTGCACTATAGTCTGGGCGATGAGAGCAAAACTCCGTCTCAAAAAAGAAAAAGAAACAACTGGACTGGAGAGGATGGGTCAGCAGAGAAGCTGCTATCACCCCACACACTCTCCCCTCAAGTGCCAAGGATAGCTTTGGCAGGAGAGAGAAGTCCTCCTACCCAAAGAGGCGCTCATCCTCCACGGGGTCAGCATCCAAGGACCCCAGCGGGGCCCTGGCATGAATGAGAGAGGCCTTTCTCAGTGCCCAGAGTCAGCGCCCAGGCCTGGTTACTCTGCAGTGACCGCCAGCACCCATGGGGGCCCTAGGTGGGAAGGAGACATTAAATTAATGCCACACAGTGCAGACACAGGGAGCCTTCTAGAAAATGAAATTTCAATGAGCAGGTCTTGTTGGCTGGCTGACCACCTGCATGCGGTTAATGAATAAGTAATAGGGCCAAATTATAGCTGTCACCATCCATTTCCCGAAGCCGGGCCTGCCTTCAGCTACAAACAATGCCGCCTTGCGACTCTCACACTGCTCACGGTGGAAGGCAGCAGCACTGGCTCCTCTGCGTTGGAGCCGGCAACCATCTGAGGATGTCATCAGCTGGTCAGAGACAAAAGCAGACCTCGCCACAGTGATGCAGGCGCCTATGCCCAAAGACCACTCCCCAAGCAAGGCTTCCTCACAGGGGCCACAGAGGGGACAGCGATGCCCAGGAGGCCGGAGAGCAGGACCAGTGACCAGGCCTGCCCAGGGTCAGCACCCCAAACCGTCCAGGCAGCAGCCAAGGGAGCTCCTCAGCCTTTTCTCAGAGGCCTGCGCCCTGCAAAGAGGGCCCCCCACACCCTGCTGATCACAGGCAGCATGGGTGGGAGCCACCAGAGAGGCTGGGGAAGCCTTGGTCCTTGGGGCAGTGCCAGGAAAAACACACAACACACAACACACCCTCATCACAAACACCCAACACACCACACACATCCACATACAACACGGCACACTCACACCCACCACACCCCATCACAAACACCTTACACACCACTCACACACCCATACACACCTTCATCAGAAACACCCTACACACACACCCACCCACAACACAGTACACTCACAAACACCACACCCCATCACCCTGCACAACTCACAAACCCAAGCGCACACACCCATACACACCCTCTTCAGAAACACCCTACACACTACACACTACACACACACAACACACCCCATCACAAACACCCTACACAACACTCCCACACACAACACACACACACACCCTCACATGCACCCTACACCACACACCCACACAACACAGCACACACACTCACACACTTCCATCACAACCTACACACCACACACATACTCCCATCACAAACACCCTACACACCACACACAAAAACGCACCTCATCACACCTACATACCACGCACACTCCCACTCACAACACAGTACACACACACTCCCATCACAACCTACACACCCACACACAACATACCCCATCACAAAAACGTACACACCACACATTCCCCTCACAAACACCCTATACACCACATACGCATCTACTCACAACACAGCACACACGCCCACACACTCCCCCTCACATGCACCTACACACCATACACCCACAAACACAGCACACACATCATCACAACCACCTACACACATCACACAACACAGCACACACACACTCGTATGCACCCTTCCTCATAAACACCTTACACACCACACCCCATCACAAACACCCTACACACCACAAACACAGCACATGCCCCCCCACAAACAACATACTCTACATGCATCACACACACACGTCCTCTCCACACCACATCCATACATACCCACCCCTTCACATGCACCACACCACACACAGGTACACACTCCACATGCACACACAGCCCCCCACACATACACCATACACATGCAAACCCTCCCACCATACCCGCATCCATCTCTCACACGGGAGGTGGGTATGGTCCTGGAGAGGCTGAGCACCTCTCCCTGCACACCCAGGGCTGGGAACAGGCTGCAAAGGTTCCAGGAGGGTCCCCCCACCTGGTCCAAAGTGGCTCCCAACCCTGGGCTCCGAAGCTGCCTGGGGCGCTGACTCACAGACGCCCCGGACACCCCACAGCCAAAGCCACCCTCCGCTGTGCCCGACTCCAGTGGAAAATGGTGGAAAACGCTCTCACATCAAAAAGATAACCACACTGTTGTGAGCAGAGACTGAATAAAAACGCATTCGAAGCTACCACCCTCCCCTCCCAGGACCGGCCTGGGGTGAGGAGTGGGCAGTCCCCAGGCTGCCCACGGTCCCAGGCATCTGCAACCCTGACAACAGCAAGAGCAGTTCTGCAGGAAGTGGCAGATCCTGCAGATGGGGGTGTCGTTTCCCTGGGTGACTTTGGATCGCAGTATCTGCCAGCTGGATTTTCAAAAGCCATCAGATAGGGACTCAAAAGGAAGCTGAGGAGCTGAAGGTCAAATGTGCAGTCTGGTGGGTTTTGCTTGCAAAGGCCAGGTACTCCCATCAGCCTCGCTCCAGGTGCCCTATTGATTCCAGAAGCCGCTGGAAGCAGCCGCATGCAATCAGATCTGGCCAATCCCCAGCTCCAGTCCCACACAATCAACCCCACCCCTACTGCCCTGTTACAACTGAGCCTTCTCTCCTGGGGGCTCAGGCTGGGGAGACTCAGACAGGGTTACCCCAGGGCAGAGGAACAAAGAGGCCTGCTGGGGGTGGCCGTGGCAGGGAGCCAGGACTGCAGGCACAAAGGTCTACCTCTCAGCTATGGGTCCAGAAGACCCCTTGGGACCAAGGCTCCCTGATCTGACCTGCCCAGCATGCACACAGCCTTTTCCAACACGGAAGATCCCTGCTGGAAACCCCTAAACAGAAACACCCAGTGGGGCCCTGCTTAGGCCCTGATCAGACCTTCCCTGAAGCTGTTCCTCCTTCTCAGTCCACGTCTCACAGAGAAGGCATACTCCCCAGCTGCTTCTCTGAGCAGTGGGACACGTCAGCAGGCTCTGGGCCAGCAGCAAGGCCCATGAGGAGGCTGAGAGGGCAGCCAGCTCAAAACTGCAGGTGTCACCCAGAGCCAAGAGTCACCTGGCACAGGGGCCCTAGCTAGTCCTGAGATGTGCCACTTGCAAGAAGGGCTGAGGCTACAACTCTGCTCTGGGTGGCGAGAGGATGCTGGGAGAATGCTCCAGTGGAATGCAGACCTAAACTCTTCGTCACTGCTGTCCCAGTTACAAGGGCTAGGGAACAAACAACTCCAACATTTAATGGAGTGCAAAACCACCAATCATGTTCATGGACTCTGAAGGCTGAGAATTCAGACTGAGCCCAGAGAGGACAGAGAAGCTCTGCTCCACAACACCTAGGACCTCAGCAGGTGGAAGGCTGGGGCTCAGAACCACCTGGGGCTCATGCATGCTGGCGGCTGCTGCTGCTGGCAGCTGGTGTCCCCCTGTTGGGGGGAGTTGTGCTTCCTCACGGTGTGGTGGCTGGGCTCCCAGGGCGAGCACCCCACAAGAGAGAACCAGCTGTAAGCCACAGTGCACTTTACAGTCTAGCCTCAGATGTCACACAGCAACACTGCCACATCCGTCATGAAACCCAGACCTGGGTCAGACAGGAGGGAAAATAGATGTCACCTGCAAACGGCAAGTGGCCGGAAACACTGCTGTGGCCATTTTTGGACAAGACAACCTGCTTCCTAGAACCATCCCCGCCTCACGGCACTGTCACAGATGTAACCGTCCCTGGAGTGGCCAGCACTGTAACTCCAGTCCGGGGCGGGGGGCCTCCCGAGCAGCATCACAAGGAAGGAACTGGAGCCCCAAACACGACCAGACCCAATCGCAAGCCCCACGGCCTCTCAGAAGCCACACTGAGCCAGCAGGCGAGCTCAGCTTCTGACTGCAGCTCCAGCAAGACCTGGCAGCAGGACCCACACGGGTCACATCACCACACTGAGCCATTTCCTCTTTTATAACAGGGCAGTCATAAGGATTCCATTGGGAATGGGATGAGGGCTGACAATAAAGATCGTGACAGGATGAGAAGGCACCGTCAGGCAGGGGCTCCGAGGGGCAGCCTGGCAGGAGCCCCAAAGGCAGCCAGCCTGGGTGCGTCTACTCCGTGTGCTTCTTCCCAGGGGCCGAGCCAGGAGACCACCCCCAGGAGAAACAGGCCTCTTTTCTTCTGCTGCCAATTGTGCTCCAGGCTGAGTCCTGCCCAGCAAAGATCCCAGTCTTGCCTGGCTGGGATCCTGCCAAGTGGTCCAAGAGCAGAATGATCACCAACTTGTAAGCCTGAACCCCTTGCCCTGAGACAGCAGAAGCAGCGCACACCAACAAAGACAGAAATGAAGTCTGCACTGAAGGGAGGGGCGGGCAGGGTGGCGCTGGAAGCAGGGGAAGCCCCACTGTGGCCCCGGCCCTCGGCACAGAGCCCAGTCCCTGTAGCAGCCAAGGGCCTTGTCATTCAAACCAGCCACAGCCTCTCCAGCCCACCTGGTAATGTGCGTTCTGGGGCACCAGGCAGCAAAGGCTGTAATTTATACATTAGCCCGGAATAATCACTCTCCAGGCAGAGATGACACGCAGCGAGGTGGCCAGTATTTAGCGGGATCCTCTGATTACCTCAAACCTCCCTGGTTAAGCGTCTACCCCGGCACATCTGAGCAGGCGGAACAGCTCTGGGGATGGGGAGGGGACCTGAAACAGCAAACACTTAGGAGGGTGGAAGGTGCCCAGTAGCCTGAGCCTCTGCTCTGTCTCACAGGTGAGCCGAGAAGGCAGGGCCTACGCAGTGTTTAGAGGCAGGCAGCAAATAACACGCCCAGCATATCAGTGACCAGCCTCTGATCCCAAGACCCAAACCCAACCCCCCACCCTCAGGTATGCACAGGGCCAAGCCATGCCTGTCAATGCCATGCAGGAGTGACAGCCCGCCAGGGCCAAAGCCTCTGGTGTCTTTTTCGGGGTGTGGGGAGCTAGAATTTCAGGATTAACAAACTGCACTTCCAAACAAACAAGGCCCCTGGCTGATAGGCTCAGATTCGTGAAGTAACACCAGGGATTTTGGTCGCGAATCCAATTAGAAAAAACGACACGGACACATGTGGGGTGGTTTTAAGGAGCGGAGAGTTTAATAGGCAAGAAGAAAGGGAGAAGACAGAAGGAAGAAGCTCCCCCAAGCCGAAAGAAGAGGTCCCCAAGTGCAGTGGACACCAGCCAGATGTACATGCACAGGCTGGAGGAGGCGATGTCTGATTTGCATATGGCTCAGGGGATTGGTTTGACCAGGCACGTCATTCAGGTAGCCCTCGGAAAAAGCTGGCCCTCCCACCCCAGCTTTTTAATACGCAAATGTAGGGCGCCAAGGATGTTCTACACTCGCGGGGGATACGTGGGGGTGGCCGTGTTGCCAGGAACTTGTGAAACAAGGGCAAGAAGGCCTTGGGAATTGCCAAGTTGGGTGGACCCAGGTTCTAAAGGCCAGCATTTGCATATCAAAGGTTGCCACCCTGGCTCTGAGAGTCAGGGCTTTACAAGAAAACTTCCAAAGGACCCCTTTTCTTCTCTATCTGCATAAAATAATTTCTTAATACCTCCCACCACAGTCATAGCTCCAGCTCTAAATCCCTTCCCAACCAAGGGTACAGGGCTCTGGCTCGAGGCAGGCTGTGACAACCCTGACCTCATTCCCTTCCTCCTGCAGCTCTTCCCTCCTCGCCATCCCCAGGCCCTGCCTGGCCCTGCCCTCCTACCCTACCTCCCCTCCACCTCCCCTCCCTGCCCCCAGCCCGTGGTTGGTAGCTGCAGTGCCCCAGCCAGGTTGCTCCTTACTTTCCCATCCAGGTGGCATGGCTGGCAGGAAGCCTGGGCACAAACAGGGTTGATTTCCCAGTGTCAACGTCGATGATGCCATAGCAGCCTGGCTCGGTGACACCGAATGCCCAGTGAAAGAAGGACTCCTATGGCGGGAATAAGAACTCTCATTAGCCAGTGGAACATGAGGTGCAAGCAGGGACCAGGTGGCTGCATCCCAGACCTCCAGAGAGCAAGTTCGGGCCGATCGGCTCATGTAACTGACCCCAGCCCCACACATCCCTTCCCCTCAGCACCCGGCTCCTCAGCTCATCCTCCCACGGTTTGGCAGAGGGCAGCCTGGGAGCTCCTCTACCCTGCTGGGAGCCCCTCTACCCTGCTGGGAGCCCTCTCTGATGATGCGAGCCTGCCTATGTCCCCACCCCCTAGACCCACGACAGAGCGCCCTGGGATCCCGGCGCCCAGCAGCACCGCTAGCTCAGCTCTGCCTCTCTGCCACGCACAAGCAGGCAAAATGCCCCCCGGATTCTGACGCCCAGGCCGGATATCTGCACGGAAATGGATTCCTCCATTTAGGACTTCTTACTTCCCTCTCCCACCCCCGGGGCAGCTGATGACTTCAGTGTTTAGCAATGAATGCTGGCTGCGCTAAAAGGACGTCATAAAGGTATGAAGTGGAGGAGGATCTCTTCCAAAATTAGCCTTGCATACCATCAGAAAGGGAGCCAACAGCTGAATTTAGGAAATCGGTTTTTAAGCCACAGAATATTTAAACCTGGAGAAGCATCAAGACTAGCCAGAGAAAACTTATTTAGACCACGTCTCTCGCAGCCATGGGATTGCAGGCGTGCAGCTGCAACAACGGAGCAGAGAGACAGGACTCTTTGGGCAGGAGGTGCTTTTAGTAAAGAAAAAAACACAGCCTGTGGTGGCTCGGCAACGGATCTCAGTCCATCTGTGGCCTGCTGGGGCAACAGGGTCCAGCTAGGGAAGCCACGCCTTGCCACATCCTCTCCACGCTCGGCTTCCCTTCACATTCCCATCTCTTTTCTCACCAGGACTCTGCATGGACACGTCCCCTAGGCTCTGCCTGCCCCAGAGAGGTTGTGAAGTCAGGCTCCAGCTCTGGGCATGGCAGTGGGGAGAAAACAGCACTAGATTGAGAGTTGGAAGACGAGGTTTTAATCCCAGCTCTGCCTCTTGGTAAGTCATCTCCCCTCTAAGCCTCAGTTTTCTCATCTGCAAAATGGATTTAGTGCTAAAATCTGTGAAAGTGGGCCCAGCTCAGAGCCTTACAGTCTTCGTGGGCGGGTGTCCTCGTGTTCCTGTGCCTGGGGACTGAGTGCTGCCAGTGACTCTCAGCCATGGCCACCATGGCCAGGCTGGCTTCCTGCAGTTGGGCTACCCACCGCCCCCACAGGATTCTACATCTTCAAGAAGCCCCCAGAAAAATTCCCAGGCGAGGAAATGGAGGCTCAAGGAGGACCACAAGGGGCAGCACTGGCCAAGCTGGGGCCTCCGACTCCTGCTCGGGGAGCGGCTCCATCCCACCCCCACCACCCACCCCCACCTGCAGTCAAGCATGGCAGGCTCACCTGGCGGAAGAGGACCCCAGTGTCGGTGCAGTAGCGCTGAGTCTCCTCCCCACCCTGCAGGACCACGACAGAGCCGGCCTGCACAGCAGGGTTCTTCCGCAGCCGCTCACACAGGCGCTGCCGGTTCAAGGCAAAGAGTGCCAGCGGCACCTTCAGGGTTTCATTCCCCAGCCAAAACGAGGGTCTGCAGAGGCAAGAGCACACACCGCCACGCAGGCCTCTGTTAGTACCTCCAAGCATACCCACACCCGGGGTCAGGGATGACCAGAGGCCCAAGCCTGCCATGAAAGCCCCATCAGCATGGGGCAAGCTGCCAGAGCTCTACCTGCTTAGGACCCAGAAACAGCCCCTCACTGAGCTGCCTGAGGACTGCAGGACCTTGTCTCCCCTCCACCACCACCCATGCTGTCCTGAGTCCACCTCCCTGCTCCTCTGCCCTGCTACCAACTGCCCAGCAGGCCACAGGGACTCCATGCTTCCTGATCTGCAGCAGGTCCCCAGTCCTCACCGGCCACTTGGTGCCCATTACCCTGGGGGCCACTCTCTCTGTGGAAACCCTGCCCAACAGCAGCCGGTTCAGGCTCCCCACCAGCCGGGCCCCTGGTCCCTGGCTCTACCTCCCTGCTGGAGCCCAGCTCGGCCCAACCCTGGAGCCTCTTCCCTAACTGGCTCCCTCCCTCAGCTCAGCTGAGCTCACCTAGTCCCTCAGCTCAAAGGACCATCTGCATCTGCAGACTGATGATCTCCGGCTCCAGACTCACAGACCCATGGGCCACCCTCAGCAGGCATAAGATGGCCCTGAACCAAAGCTGCTCCTCCCCACCTCCCCAACACAAACCACCTGCGCCTGGACAGTCACCCAGGCCATCCCGGCCTCCTGTCTCATGCCACCTCCTGGCCACCAGCAAGGCCTGCACTCTACTATCAGAGCACATCCCCATCTCCAGGGCCACCTCCCCATGTCCCGCCTGCACAACTGTAGGCAACTCTCAACATGGCTCTTGGCCCCAGCTTCCCCACAGCCTGGTCTGCACCTTCTACCAGAAGGGCCCTTTCGAAATGCCAATCCCAGCACATACTCCCTGCCCAACCTTGAGCCGGCTGGCTTCGCTGAGTGCAGACCGCTCCCCAGCCACAAGGGATCCAGGCCCCCACTTCACACTTGGTTTCCTCCGCTGCAGCATGGGCATCCTCGCTGTTCCCTAAACACCCAGAACACTCCAGCCTTTGCTGCTGCAGTGCCCTGTGGGGAATGCTCTTCCCAAGGGCATCCCATGCCCTTTTACCCAACCTCTGCAAAAATGCCCCTTTCCTACCCACCCCATCCCCCGGCTCTCTTCAAGTCTCTCTAGAGCCCTCATAACTTTTCACTTAATTGTTTGCTGGGCCTCCAGGTAATGTGTAAGTTCCCTGAGGGCAGGGACAGAGCAGGTGTCAGTATCTGCTCTGTTGAATGAATGAATAAATGGATGGTGGTCCCGGCAAGCAGGCTGGAGGCCAGGAGTGGAGAGATAATGGGGACTAGGTGGAGGAGGAGTCAGGCAGAGGAAGGAGCCCCCACAGGCTCTCCAGCAAGGGGGCAGTGGGTGGGCATGGAGGTTGAGGAGGCAGGGACGTCCCAGAGCCAGTCCCAGAGCAGAGCTCTGCCCGGGGACTGCAATGAAGCTGCGGATGAAACGTGCCCTCACAGCGCAGCAAGGTGACATGGCCTGGGGCACCTCTCACACTCACCTCACATGGGACCCTCAGAGGCCCTGACCATCCTGCCAGGGTCACATGAGCAGGTGATACCTCCTGCACATCTTGGCTCCAATATGACCTCAGGATGCTCTTCCCCGGCCTCCCTCTTTGAACCTGCAACTCTTCTCCCTGCCCAACCCTACTAGTCCCTGGCCTGAGGTTTCCCCACTTGCCCTCCAGATACACCCCGCTGCTCTGTGCCCAGAGGCCAACCTACCCAACCTCCTCAGCATGCACCCTGCCTCCTGCCTCCAGGTGGGCTGAGCCAACCGCAGGCACAACAGGCTGGGGGCAGGAGCAGAGGGAGGACAATGTATCCACTCCTCTGGCTCCCGCCCTGGCGACCCTGGAACTGAATGGCTGGGGGTGCCCCTCCATTCAGGGCCACTGCTCTGATGAGGCTGCCCTGCCCCACAGCATGGCGCTCGCTGGGTTTTTAACCAGGTTCCCCCATCTTCTTTCCAGGGTTTCCTTAACACACACACAGCTCTGCATATGGTCCCTGCTCTCAACTCTCCTTAGTGGCTCCCTGGAGTGAACTCCTGGTGTGGGGCCAGGTCCCAGGCCAAGACAACACTTAGCACTCAGCGGGTGCTGCCTGGTGCTTCCTGGTGTTCTCCAGCCCGACCCTCCGGGTGGAAACACAAGGAGATGGAGCTCCAAGTTGCCTTGGTCACTGCCGTGCCCCGCCTGGTGCCCTGCCTGACGCACAGCAAACGCTCAACACATATCTGCTGAATGACACATGGGGTCACACACACAGCTGTGAGATGAGAAGATGCCACATCAGCGGGCAGGAAGTAGCCCTCGAGCCCCAGCCTGCCCAGGGAGGGTGGAGGGTCAGCCACACATGCTGACATGACTAGAGCCCCCTCCTGCTCCCCCACGTGCCCGTCCTACCCTCCCCGGAGGGTGAGCAGGTAGTTGGGTGGACACCAGCAGCCAGGGCTTCCTCTAGGTCAGGGCTTTTCTGCCACGCTCAGCCATATGAATGAAAGGGCAGAGGGAAGTCACTGACAGTTTGTAAACATGACCACATCCCAGCTGGCCGTGCCGTCGGGAACTGAAAGTGCAGTCGTCAGCACCTCGTGCTCATGTGTCCCCCATGGACTCCCACACCCTTTCCCCTCACTCAGGAAAGCCTATGGTGGTGGGAGCTCCAGGTGGCTCGTTCACTGCCGTGCTCCTGCCTGGCACCTAGCCAGCTGTGGCACAGGGCAAAACTCGTCTCTGCAGAGTCCCCAACAGCACAGGGGCAATGACACCGAGGCCCCACCATGGATGGCCTCAGCCACAGTCATCGAACAGCACGACTGGCCGAAAATGCCCATCCTCAGCCACTGGCCTGCAGAGCCCAGCCCTGCCCACCTCTCCCACACTCCCCTCTCCCTGCCTGGCCTCCCTCCTTAATCACACCAGGTGCTGACTCCCCATGGCCTGACACCATGCTCCCACCTGTAATGCTTGCAGAAAAGCTGGCCCTCCCCCTGTCTAGAACCTTCTGAGAGACTGAAATTTCTCAGGGCACCCGGACTGGGATCCCAAGAGCTGAGCAGAAACTTGATAAGCCACTTGAGCACTCAGCTGCCACTGAAAGGAAAACCTACAACCATGCTTACTTCTCCATGGGGCTCCGCCAGAACAGAACCCACCCACCCCGTGCGGGGCTCTGGGAATGAGAAGGGCTGGTCTGAGCCACCAGACAGGATGACACCCTACAGTCATTAGTTATAGGACACCACGGTATCAAGTTTTATAGACAAGCCCTTTGATTTTTCATGGCATAAACCAAACCCCCAGAGAGACTGTCAGGCCCAGAGCCAACACACATCAATTCTTCCTGTAAATTCAGCAAATTCAGCACCAGTAAAACATCTCCAACAGGTTTCTGCTGCAGCTTTTGCTAACTGGCACTGGAATTTAAAAGGAAAAAAGCCATATCATCCCCAAGTCCCAGGGTAAATAAGCCATGCTGCAGACAGCCAAGGGCACTAGAGCGCCACAGCCTCAGAGACTCACAGAACAGGTCTCTGACTCCCTGGAAGCCAGGACCCCCGCTGCCCTAGCAACAACCAAGACCCAGTAAGTAGCCCAGGACCAAAAACAGAGTGACCAAGACTGAGGCCAGTCCCCAAGGGTGGTGATGCCACTGCCCCTGCAACCCATCCCTTCCTCAAAATCCAAGCCCCATATCAGTACTGGGCCACCCTCTCCTCAACAGCCACCTGCAGGCTCTCACCTAAGGCCTAAGGACCCCTGAAGTTTCATCATCAAATTCAGGGGCTCCATCTACTTGGATGGGAAAAAGCTATACCTTTATTTTCTCTAACCTCCAATTCAAATGTACACTTTCTTCAATTATTAACATAAGCACCAAACTACTCAATGTCAGCAGTGCATGTGAATGTGTCACCAAAAAAAATCAAAGGTATTTTCATATCACATTATTGCTGTTGCAGTATCTCAAAGTATCACTTCTGCTCCTCGTAACTTCAAAATGAAAGTAGTTAGGCCAGGCACAGCAGATCATGCTTGTAATCCCAGCACTGTGAGAGGCTAAGGCAGGCAGATTACTCAAGCTCAGGAATTCAAGACCAGAATGGGCAACATGGCAAAACCCCATCTCTACCAAAAATACAAAATTAGCCAGACATGGTGGCTTGTGCCTGTGGTCCCAGCTACCAGGGAGGCTGAGGCAGGAGGATCGCTTGAGCCCTGGAGGTAGAGACCACAGTGAGCCAAAATCGTGCCACTGCACTCCAGCCTGGGGGAGAGGGTGAGACCCTGTCTCAAATTTATGTCACATTTTGATAACTGTATGTCCATAAAATTGTTTCTTTTTTTGTAATCTTCTGTACTTATTTCATGCATTTAAAAACATTATGCCCGCTAGGCACAGTGGCTCACACCTGTAATCTCAGGCAGATCACCTGAGGTCAGGAGTTCCATACCAGCCTGGTCAACATGGTGAAACCCGACTCTCCTAAAAATACAAAAATTAGCCGGGCATAGTGGCACACACCTTTAATTCCAGCCACTTGGGAGGCTGAGGCAGGAGAATCACTTGAACCCAGGAGGCAGAGGTCGCAGTGAGCCAAAATCGCACCACTGCACTCCAGCCTGGGTGACAGAGTAAGATTCAGTCTCCCAAAAAAAAAAAAAAGAACCATGATGCTGAGAATGATGTGTAAGCTTCACTGATGCCCATGGGGACCACTGCACAGACAAGAAAAGATCCCTGCACTAGAATGTGGAGCCACTGGCCAGGTGTAATGGCTCACACCTGTAATCCCAGCACTTAGGGAGGCTGAAGTGGGCAGATCATGAGGTCAGGAGTTCAAGACCAGCCTGGCCAAGATAGAGAAACCCTGTCTCTACTAAAAATACAAAAAATTAGCCAGGCATGGTTAATTACAGGTGAGCACCTGTAATCCCAGGTACTCGGGAGGCTGAGACAGGAGAACCCCTTGAACCCAGGAGGCAGAGGTTGCAGTGAGCCGAGATTGCACCATCGCTCTCCAGCCAGGAAACAGTGCAAGACACCATCTCAAAAAAAAAAAAAAAAAAAAAAGGTCATGGAGTTACTTCTAGATAGGGCCACACCACTAAGCTCCCAGCAAGAGAGGCCAGCAAAGGACCAGCCACCTCCTACCCTCAGCCTCCAGCATGGGGCCAGGCACCAGGCAGACACTCACGCAGCCCACTAGCTGCCTGACCATAAGCGCCAGGCTGGAGACGATCACCATAACTGGAGAGGACCTCAAGGCAACTGGTCAGCATCCCGCACCCTGCACCTCTCTCTCCTGGGGAGGATCAGGGTACCAAGTATACACAGGAACCAAGAGAGGGATGTGTGGAGTCAGGACCTGGGGGAGAGCCAGGGAAGGCACAGGGACACTCAGTGGCCAGCCTGCCTCCCACAGGCCCACCCGTCCCCAGCCCCCAGAGTCAGCCTAAGGCTTCTGCTCCAGGAGTACAAGGTTCACATTAGGGCAGGATCGGGCTCTTGACCCAGACTGTGAGTTCTGAAGACACTATCTCCAGAAGAATGCTGACTCCAGCGTGACCTATATCCCAACAGGTACACGCCCAGGGCAGCTCAACTGCTGCCTCTTTCTGGCTCTGCAACAGCTCCTAGGAGCTACTCAGTTAAAGAATTAAAGCTATTTCTTCATCCTACTCCTCAGAATTCTGTCCCCTTTCCCCACCACAACTCCTTCCCTCAATCACTGGGAGTCTCCCACGAAAGCAGGATGGGATGCTAGACTAATTTAGAGTAAATCCCCTTTTCATTCATTTCACCAAGCACCAATCACAGGGCAGCCACAAACTGGCTGGGGATACAACAGAACCCCTGGGCTCTAAGGATGCTAGGAGAGGCATGAAGGGAAGCAACTCCTAACCCAAATGGGCAGACATGGAAACGTGTCCGGCTAGGGGAGAAAACGGAGATTCTCTGGAGTTGTGAGCACCAAGCCTTTACCGGAGGGTTGGGAAAGGCTTCTGGGAGAGGGAACCATCGAAGCTAGGGCTGCAAATATGTGAACAATCACATAGAAGACATGAGCATTCCAGGGCCAGCGGACAAGTGTGCAAGGGGAGAAGGAAACGGAAAAAGCCATGTGGGGGCGCAGATGCAGACAGGTCTGGCTGAAGCTGAGAGATTACAAATTATCAGCCCTGTCTGTGGAAAGCTCAAGGAGACAGCAGTGCCATCAAGTACCATGGGATGGGGACCCTTCTCCCTGAGAGGATGGGAGGTGACCTCAGAGCACTCTGTCTCAACCTGAAGCCTATGTGCAGGCTAGCAAGATAAAGTAGGTTCAACCCTGAAGCACTCCCAGAGTAGCATCTTGAGTTTCAAGTTAAATCTGAGATGCTAGCTTAGAGCTTCCCCTACTCCCCAAATCATATGGTGCACACCCTAGTCACCTGGAATTCTCATAGACCCCTTCTGTCTCAGACTCTGGTAGGATTCTACAGACAACCAAATCCAACTCCCAGGGAGCCCATGGCCACGGCCATGACTTGCAGGCATGATGCCTCGTTATGCCTGACTCTGTGATCTGTCCTGTGAGTGCAGCTGGGAGCTGAGCTTTGCAGGAAACACACTTAATCCTTCTGCTCTTAAGGAAGCCACTGGGGTCAACCTCAGGCTCTAAGTACCCACGGGAAAGCCCCATACCAGACTGGGATGGCTCTTCCCAAGGAGACTGGCAGGCTCTGGAAGCTCACCCTCTCAATAGCACCCCTCTCTAAGACCTGCTGCTCTGTTTTGTCTCCCTCACCCACCCTATGCAGTGGCCCAGAGAATCAGTTCTGCTAGAAAAGCTCTCATTCTGGGGCCAGGTGCAGTGGTTCATGCCTGTAATCCCAGCACTTTGGGAGGCCGAGGAGGGTGGATCACCAGAGGTCAGGAGTTCGAGACCAGCCTGACCAACATGGTGAAACCTCATCTCTACTAAAAATATAAAAAATTAGCCGGGCATGGTGGCACAGGCCTGTAATTCCAGCTACTCAGGAGGCTGAGGCAGAAGAATCACTTGAACCTGGGAGATGGAGGTTGCAGTGAGCCGAGATTGCACCACTGCGCTCCAGCCTAGGCAATAAGAGCAAAACTTTGTCTCAAAAAAAAAATTAAATAAATAAAAAATAGAAAAGCTCTCAATCTAGGATCCAATCAGTTCCAGACTTGCTCCGATCCAGCTTGGTTCCTTCAGGAGAGCAGCGGGTCTCAGGCCAGCTTGGAGCCCTGAACCCAAATGCAACCCCTGGCACTCCCTGTGAGCACCTAGCCAGCCTAAACAGAGAAAAAGCATACCCACTGCTAGACACCAGCCTGCTCACGCTACCCTTTAAAAGGCTCACAGGCTGGGTTCAAGGATCTTTACACCCATCTGAGACTTTGTCCGCCCTGTTCTCTACCTGATGGGAGTCTCATCGCTGAAGCACTAGCACAAAAGTCATCCAGGGAGTGAAGCCTTCCCACACTTTCCCTGAGCTCAGAGTCAGTGTCCCTCCTTGCAAATGCCAAGACCACAGACAAGCAGATGGATGACAGAGTCCCATGGGTCCATCTGCTGCAGTGGCCTGTGAGTACCTAAGGGTAGGCCCAGCGCTATTCCTGGAATACAGCAGGTGCCCACAAAACGTTTGATTTGTATGTTCTAAGCTCCCCCAACCTTGGGGGCCAACTGAGAACCCACTTTCTGTTGCCATTTTCCCCACATCTTAAAAAGAGAGATGCAGTCAGTCCATTAGTTCCCCCATTCTGACCTCAGTTTCCAACCTGGCATCTGGAATACTGCTCCCTCCTACACCAGCTCCCCCTACCCCATTGCGTCACCAGACCTGCACCTTCTCCCACTGAGAAGGTGCTCAATGGAGCCTATTCTTTAAAAAACAGATCCAGCAGCTTGTAACAAAACCCTTCCAGCCCCTCAGGGCAAAGTCTGAAGAGGCCACCTGGAACACCACACCTTCCAGCCCAGGCTTGCACCCCTGTCCCCAGAACACTCTGAACTCTCAACCTTTGTCCCTTATCCTGTGCTCTGATGCTCCCTATCTGGGACGTTCCGCCCCACGCTCCGGTGAACCCATCTATCCACCCTTCCTCTCACTAGGACCACTCAGCCTTCTTTCATTCAGCTCAATATGGAGCACCTACTGTGTGCAAGGCACTGGGCTAGTGAGAACCAGGAAATCGCCCTGCCCTTGCACTCTAAATGGGGAAAAGATAACGAACAAGTACAAACAATGCTGTATATAGCTTATCGGATGATGATGAGGCCACAAAAAGTGGGATAGATGGTTAGAGAAAGATTCTCTGAGGAGTGACATTTGGCCCCTGAAAGAAGTGGGGACGTCCCCTGCTGGGAAAAGGGAATTCCAAGCCTGAATCAAACACTGCCTCCTCCGGGAAGCGCCCGGGTGCCTGGAGTCCTCGCAACGCCGCCCTCCCACCTGGGGGTCTTGGCAGCGAACATGCGTGTCTACCCGAGCCCCCACCGCGGCCGCACAGTGGGGCCGCCAGTCGCGCGCAGGTGGGCCTGAGCCAGCCGGGAGGGTGGAGAGGAGCTGCGGCCCCCGCGCTGACCCTGACTCGGAGAGTGCACCTCGCCGCCCCGCGCTCAGACGCTGGGCCCACGGGAAGAGGCGCCTGCCGGCGGCACTCAGCGAGCCCGGCTGGGGCTCTCACTCGCTGTCCGGCCGGGACACCCCTGCCCCTCTCCACGCCAGCGGGAAAGAGCGAGGGAGGGGCAGCACTCACCCGGCGGCCGCCGCCATGTTTGCCTTGCACCGGCGTCACGTGAAGTGCGGCGTCAGCTGAGCCCCTGCGGGTCTCACTGCGGGGGGCGGGGTAAGGGCGGGGGTAGGGGCGGGGCAGGAAGTCGACCCGCCTCCTCCAGCGCCAAACTCCACGGGACGGGAGAGGGCAGGACCTGGGGAGGGGAGGGGCGGGGCTCCAGAGAGGGGCGGGCCCGGGAGCGCGGCCAGGATACAGAGGCGTGCTGCAGGCGAAGTAGGGGCCGCGGGCAGCATCTGCCGCCTTTGCGTGGTGGGAGGGAGGTCCCGAAGCAGAGGACATACACCTTAATTCTGGTTTAGCCCCCGATCTGGCGTCCCAGCCCTCCAGGGAGAAAACTCGTAGTAATAAAGAAACAACGTGGGGCCGGGCGCGGTGGCTCACACCTGTAATCCCAGCACTTTGGGAGGCTGAGACGGCCTGATCACGAGGTCACAGGTTCGAGACCAGCCTGACCAACATAATGAAAACCCGTCTCTACTAAAAATACAAAAACTAGCTGGGCATGACAGCGCGTGCCAGTAATCCCAGCTACTCGGGAGGCTGAGGCAGGAGAATTGCTTGAACCCAGGAGGTGGAGGTTTCAGTGAGCCAAGATTGGGCCACTGCACTCCAGCCTGGGCAACAAGAGCAAGACTCTGTCTCAAAAAAAGAAAGAAAGAAAGAAAGAAAATGAAAATGAAAAAGAACGTGGGAAGAGAGGACGGAGACCGACCCAGGCTAGGGTGGGGGCATAGGTGGGGATTTTTGCTTAAGAAGGGAAAGGGCTTGAGCAAAGGCCAGGGGGCAACTGGAGGAATCCAGATGTTCAGTGTCCAGGAAAGTGTGCAAGAGAGAGGTGCAGCCTAAGGGAAGCAAGGGCCAGACCCTGCAGGGCCTCCACTATGGGGCCTGTGAGTTGGGTCTGGTAGAATCTTTTGTATTCTGGGCTGCAGAATGGAGAAGCTGGAGGAAGGGAAGCCAGGGAGGAGAAGTAGGCACAGCAGAGAAGGGTTTAGGAAGGAAAGTCTGCCAGAAGGCTTGCTCCTCTGCCCCACTGGGCACTGGTACTGGGTGCAGAGTCCAGCAGAGAAGGGGGAAGGGACCCTGCAAGCAGACATTGCCCTCCCTACTGCCAACAGGGTCAGGGCATTACAGGCACGGCCCAAACGCATTGCAAATGTGAGCTCATAGAAACCTCGCCACAGTCCTATGAGGTCAAGACTATCTTTAAGTCCATTTTACAGATGAGGAAACTGAGGCCAGAGGGTGCTCACACAGGGGCTAGCTCATGCAGCCATACCCTCAGGAGTGACCTTGCTGCCCCTGTGAAGGAAGGGGGCCCAGTCCCAGATGTGTGTGGACAGGTGGATGGGTGCCCCAGCATAGGCCCATGGGGCTCCTGACCCCAGCCTGCAGCTGTCCCACAGCTGAAGTGGCTTCTGATCAAAGGTCGTGGGTTAGAGGATGCTTCTTGTTTCTTTGTCGAGACAAGGATGTGGGTCACTATGGCCAGGCTGGTGGGAGCCAGGGGCTATGACTGGAGAAGTAGCTGCTGTCTGTCCCCACAAAGCAAGGAGGACAATAGCCCCCTTTTATAGGAAGAAGGAATCCAGCGATAAGCAGGGTGGTGAAGGACACCTGAAGTGCAGTACCATCCCTGGTGTCCTTATCTGCCAGGAGGGAGCTAAAGGGGCCACCTCACAGGGCTGCTAGAGGGTTTCATACTCAAATCTGCAGGCACAGCCAGACAGGCCAAAGCTGCCAGGAGGAGGGTGGCCCCTCCACACTGCCCCTCCCACCTCCCAAACCCAGATAAGGAAAATGAGAGTTGATGGAAGATGGGGGCTTCATCCCTTCTACCCCTTCTCACCACACATAGGCACTTTGCATGGGTTCCTGACCTCCAGGCAAGGTCCAAGAGGAGCTCTCTCCACCGTCTTGCCAGTTTCCAGGGAGGAGAATAGAGACAAGGGTTCACCCCCCGCTGCCTGGCCCAGGACCCCCCTGCACCCAGAACTTGGAACAGCCCCCCATTAAGCAGTAGCTCTGCCTTCAGCTTAAGAAACTCAACTCCCAGCCAGCCACAGTGGCTCACGCTGTAATCCCAGCACTTTGGGAGGACAAGGCAGGTGGATCACAAGGTCAGGAGTTCAGGACAAGCCTGGCTAAAATGGTGAAACCCCATCTCTACTTAAAAAACAAAATTAGCCAGGTATGGTGGCGCATGCCTGTAATCCCAGCTACTTGGGAGGCTGAGGCAGGTAAATCACTTGAACCTGGGAGGCAGAAGTTGTGGTGAGCCGAGATCGAGCCATTGCACTCCAGCCTGGGCGATAAGAATGAAAGTCCATCCCAAAATAAAAAAAGAAAGAAAGAAAAGAAACTCTACTCTAATAAGGGGCACTTAAAATATATATAACAAAGGGTGAGCAGAATGCATCGCACCTGCCCCCACCATTTATTTTGACATAAGATATGACAAAATTAAGCCAGCCGCCAGCTCTGAGTACTTACTAATATGAAAAAGAAGTAATTATCCCAAACACTCTCAAAATAATAGGAGGAAGGCACCTACCAACTGAGTGGCACTCCCTTGTTTGTGGACAGTAATATGGAGGCACTGCCCATGACCCCTGCCCACCCAGATCCCCCCATTTCCCCTCCCCTTTGGGGCTCAGGCAGGGCTGCTGCCCCTCACCCTTCGCCCCTCCTTATCAGAGGCTCCAGCAAGGCTGCCCCTCATCCCTCACCCCTCACCCCTCACCCCTCCTCATCAGAGGCTCTGGCAGCGTTGCCTCTCACTCTTCACCCCTCCCCATCAGAGGCTCTGGCAGGGGCTCCAGGAGCCACCCAGATTGTGGGAGAAGACTGCGTAGTTACTCATGCAGGGCAGACCCAGGACGTTGCTGGGAGCCAGGAGGCAATTGGGGGAAGATTGATTTTAGAGAGTCGAAGTGGGAGTGTGTAAATCAGCCGAGGCAGCGCGCCAGGCAGCACTCTCACGCAGCATTGCCTCCGAGGTCACAGGGCCTTGGCTGAAACAGTCTCCCCTCGTCAAGTCCTACAGGTGGCTGGGATATGTCTGAACTCAGTCAGCCTGATGGCCTGGTAGCCGGCCCAGTGTTATTCTCCAGAAGGGCCCCGCCCCTGCCAGGACCTGCAAAAGAAGCTTCACCCTGGGAAAACGCCTGTGTCCCGGGGATACTGTGTCCAGCCATGTCTCCCTCCCCCGCCCATTCCCCACAATCTAGCCCCCATTCTTGCAGCTCCGTGGATGCTGCTGATGACTGGCTGTCTGGAGACAGCGGGCACAGATGTGGTGACCTGCTAGGCTCTGAGTCACGAGCCACCTTGGGCCATGAAGGGGACGTCCCCGGGAAGAGCCCTGTCCATCTTCTGCTGTGCATCAAGGGCACTGGTCTACCAGAGGCTCCGTGGGACCGCGCTGGAGGTAGCATGGATGCTGGTTCTGCCCTGCACTGCCTAGTTGTTGCCCATGGTGCCAGTCTGGGACCGGCCATGCCATGAGGGCAAGGGGCCCAGACCATACCCTTGCCTAGAGAATCTTCGGTCTGGGGACAGAAAGGAAGAGGAGCCCTCCACACTGTCCCTGGGGGGCCCATCATCTGGGAGGGATGCAGAATGGGGCTTCGAGGCTCCTGCTTCCTATTGGCTACTAGGGAGATGCTGGGGGATTCTGAGTTGGAAGCTGCGGATCCAAGTCCCTCTCTCCAGCAGGAACTTGGGAGGATTAGCAGAGAGAACTGAAAAGAGCCAAAAAGAGCCAATAAACCGGTTGGGAGCAACAGCTCACACCTGTAATCCCAGCACTTTGGGAGACCGAGGTGGGCAGATCACCTGAGGTCGGGAGTTCAAGACCAGCCTGACCAACATGGAGAAACCCCGTCTCTACTAAAAAATACAAAATTAGCTGGGCATGATGGTGCATGCCTGTAATCCCAGCTACTCAGGAGGCTGAGGCAGGAGAATCACTTGAACCCAGGGGGCGGAGGTTGCAATGAGCCGAAATCACACCATTGCGCTCCAGCCTGGGCAACAAGTGTGAAACTCCATGTCAAGAAAGAAAAGAAAAGAAAAAGCCAATAAACTAACTGGATGGGGCCGCCGGCCTCAGATGGTAAAAGCCCTTACAAGGTGGCATTTGGGTGTTTTGCGATTGTCTGATTTTGCTGAGAATAGAAGACTGGATGCAGAAAGCCAGTACCAACTAAACAGAAGAGGAAGAATAGAGGGGGCTGTGGGTGTGAGTTGGGTGCAGGGTGGCATATGACAACCCAATGTCTTCCCAAGTGGGAAGGCAAGGAGTGTGATGGGCGTGGAATGCCCAGGAGGCCATCTTTCCACCCTGGTTCTGGCACATCCCAGCCTTGGGCCTTTGCAGGGCCTACAGCCACAGCCACGGCTCTCCCACTCCAGAAGCCTGTGTGAGCTGCTCCTTCCTCCAGGGCTACACCCCAGCTGTCACCACCATCCATCAGCCCCCACTCCTCCCAGGAGCCTCACACCACGTTCTACTCCTCCTGTCCTTTCTCCCCCAGCCCAGCCCACCTGGGCATCTATCTTCCTGCAGAAAAGAGGCAGGCAGAGCTGAGGGGCCTTCCCAAGGAAGCCCCCGTCACCGCCTCAGATGAAGTGGTCCCTGCTGAGTGCTTTGCCGGGGTCTATGAGGCAATTCCAGATGAGAAATGGAACAGTGGCTCCAGAAAGGCAAATCATTCCAACAGCACCTGAAAACATCGAAGGAAACAAGCTCTTTTTGTGTGTGTGGAAATGGGGAATATATTGTTTCTCACTGTTAGGAAGACTGTTTTCCCATCTTGAAATCACAAGCTGTTTTCTTCCAGAGAGACTTATAAATACATCCAATTATCGACATTCAATATAGGAAATAAAGTTCTGAAATGGCTTTCTTCCACACACGCGGAGTGAGCCGGCCAGGTTGGGCAGGTGATAATTACTTTTATTTCTTACGAGTAGGTATCACTGTGGAGTGGCTGGAAGCTTCACCTTTTATTGCTTTCACCTTTTATTACATTTCCCATGTTGTGTAGGGCTATTCATTAGTAACTTTATTATCCCATTTAAAGATCTTGATTAAAAAAAAATGGATGAAATTTCTAATTTCAAAAAGTATGGGCCGGGCGCGGTAGCTCACAGACAACCAAATCCAACTCCCAGGGAGCCCATGGTCATGGCCGTGACTTGCTGGCATGATGCCTCGTTATGCCTGACTCTGTGATCTGTCCTGTGAGTGCAGCTGGGAGCTGAGCTTTGCAGGAAACACACTTAATCCTTCTGCTCTTAAGGAAGCCACTGGGGTCAACCTCAGGCTCAAAGTACCCACGAGAAAGCCCCAGAGCAGCCTGGGATGGCTCTTCGCAAGAAGACTGGCAGGCTCTGGAAGCTCCCACACCCTCTCAATAGCACCCCTCTCTAAGACTTGCCGCTCTGTTTTGTCTCCCTCACCCACCCTATGCAGTGGCCCAGAGAATCAGCTCTCATTCTGGGGCCAGGCTCGGCGGCTCACGCCTGTAATCTCAGTACTTTGGAAAGCCGAGGAGTGTGGATCACCTGAGGTTGGGAGTTCAAGACGAGCCTGACCGACATGGAGAAACTCTGTCTCTACTAAAAATACAAAATTAGCCGGGTGTGGTGGCACATGCCTGTAATCCCAGCTACGCAAGAGGCTGAGGCAGGAGAATCGCTTGAACCCAGAAGGGGGAGATTGTGGTGAGCCGAGATCATGCCATTGCATTCTAGCCTGGGCAACAAGAGCAAAACCCTGTCTCAAAAAACAAAAGTATGTGTACAAAGTTCCAGAGTATCGGGGTTTGGTTCTACACCTTGTGACCTGGAGAGCAACCCCCCGGGGAGGATGGACTGTCCCTCTGCCCAGATCCAAGTGACTGAATGCCACTGACTGGACAGTGGGTCTCTGCTGGCATTCACAACTGTTCCTTTCTTTTTTTCTTTTTTTTTCAAATAGAGACGGAGTCTCGTTTTGTCACCCAGGCTAGAGTGCAATAATGTGATTACAGCTCACTGCAGCCTCAACTTCCTGGGCCCAAGTGAGCCTCCCGCCTCAGCCTCTTGAGTAGCTGGGACTACAGGTGTGCACCACCATGCCCAGCTAATTATCTAAATTTTGAATTTTTTGTAGAGATGAGGTCTCTCTGTGTTGTCCAGGCTTGTCTCAAACTTCTGGCCTCAAGGAGTCCTCCTGTCTCAGCTTCCCAGAGCTCAGGATTGCAAGGCATGAGCCACTGAACCTGGTCTCAACTGTCCCTTTTAGGGACTCTGCTCAGGGAGTCATTTTAATTTAATTTAATTTTTTGTTTATTTTATTTTATTTTTTTGAGACGGAGTCTTGCTCTGTTGCCCAGGCCGGAGTGCTGTGGCATGGTCTCGGCTCACTGCAACCTCTGCCTCCTAGGTTCAAGCAATTCTCCAGCCTCAGCCTCCCAAGTAGCTGGGATTACAGGTACATGCCACCACACCCGGCTGATTTTTGTATTTTTAGTAGAGACAGGGTTTCGCTCAGGCTGGTCTTGAACTTCTGACCTTGTGATCTGTCTGCCTCGGCCTCCCAAAGCACTGGGATTACAGGTGTGAGCCACCCCGCCCAGCCCAGGGTGTCATTTTAAGAAGGATACTTGCAGCATTTCATAAAAGCATCTTCCTGTCCTGTCCATGCCACCGCCAAGATGAGATCACCTGTGTCTCCTCCCTCTGTCCACTGGGACTGCTCCTGACCCCACCCCTGTCTCCACTTTTTCCTCAATGTCTTGTCTCTCCTCCGGCCTCTCCCTTCCCGTGCCTCTTTTGCTGCTTACCTGCACCACTACTTGGCTGCTGTCTCTTCCCATTCTGAGCCCCGACACGTCAGGATTTTTCTGTAGCAAGCAGCCCCTGAGTCTCACCTCAAGTAGAAGAAGGATATATTAGAAGGCTGTCCAGCTGCACAGTTGCAGGAGGGGTAGATTCAGAAAACAGGCAGTGCCAGGGAGGCTGGCAGCTGAGTGCACCACCAGGCTACCCCCAGGACATGGCAGCTGGCACGGCTGCTCAGACCCTTGCCACCACCTCTGCCCCTGGGCATAACTGGGACTGATACAGCGTCCTGGCTTCACCCCCTGCATGGCCAAAGCTCTTGGTGGGCAGTACAGCCAGTTGCAGCGCCCAAATCTCATGCCCACACCCTGGCTATCAGGTCCTTTTGGCTTCTGCAGGGGGTGGGGATGTGTGTGTATGGGGTTGCGGGGGGGTTAGGTAAATGACATCTCACCAAGTTCCATTTTCTGAATAGGAGGGGTTTAAGATGCTAGTAGATCTACACAACCCACCCCCACAAGTAAAACCTCGAAAAGTTTAGCTTGGAGAAAAGCCTGAATATTTCAATCAGAACATCTAGAATTCAGAACATCTAGAATGCAGATATTTTCATTTTAGCATAAGTGCGAGTTTCTTGTTTGATGGTTTGGTATAATTTAAATTTTTGATGTACATGCTGGGGGATGGAATTCACAATTTTCTTTCTTTTTTTTGAGTGGTGGGGGGACTAGGTCTCCTTCTGTCGCTCAGGCTGGAGTGCAATGATACCATCACAGCTCAGCCTCAAACTGTTGGACTCAAGTGGTCCTTCAGCCTCCGCCTCCTGAGTAGCTGGGACCACAGGTGTGTGCCAGCATCCCAGCTTACTTCCAGTTTCTTGCCTCTGAAGTTCTTACTTAGCTCTACCTCCATAGCATTGCCACATAAACATCCCTGAGCACAAAGTGCTCGAATAGAAACTGTGTGGTAGAAAAAGAAGTGCACAGACAGAGCTCTCCCAGGGCTGGGGCCAAGAGGACACTTGAGGCCCGTGAGGACCAGGGGCTGCCATGGCTGATGTGAGTTCAGACCCCGCATGTCCCCACCCCACTTCCCCACTCTGGCCCCGCCACCTGCCTGCCTCACTCCAATCCCACTGCCCAAACTCCATCTCTCCCTGCTACTGGCCACATCTTCCAACCTCCACCTCCTGGCCCCAGAGCCCCTACGCTCAACCCCAGCTTGACCCCTGACCCCCACCTCCACCATGCCAACCACTACCTCTGACTCTCATCTCCCTTCCGCTCCCCTTGCCCTGCCCCTTGTTCCCCACCCCAGGGCCTGCTAACTCCTCCCACCTCATTTGCTCAGCTCTGGAGAGAAATGGGAACTGATCTCTTGGCGGGGTGGCTGCTGGTGAGAAAGAAAATGGTATCTGAGGCTTTTACTCAAGGAAGGGAATATCCCCCTCCCCCTCCCAGGACTTGCAAGGCAGCGCCCAGCCCCCTCCTCCTTCCCAGTTTTCAGCCTCCTGTGTGGTTTCCATGGATTCGAAGATTTCCTTCTAGCACCTGAGCCCTGAAGCAAGGGGCAGGGGAGGGAGGGGAAGGGCCCAGCCATCTAGGGGAGGGTGTGGGGAAGCTGCTCCAGGATGGACCCCACAGGTCTGCCGGCCCTACCCCCTGCTCCTAGAGACCCCGAGGCTGGGCACCCAGGGGACTTGCTGGGGACTCGCTGGGAGTCCAACAAATCCCACTCTCCTTCTGGATGGTCCAAGGGGGCATCCCATTGGGTCATGTTGGTGAGAAGAGCTGTCCCAAATCCCAACCCTGTCCCTGACCTTGACCCCTGTAATACCCAAATCCCAAGACCTGGCCCCAGAACACAAGCTCTGGGTTCTGACATTCAGTGGACTGTGAGGATGACGGTTCAGGGAAGGGACCGAGGACATCCTTGTGTCAGCCTCCATCCTGCCGAGAACTCACTCAGGTCCCCTGTTTGTGGGGCTCTGGTGCTGGCTGTAGATTGGGGACCTAGGAGAGAAGGCAAGAATGGTTTACGGTGGGGAGTCAGTGAGCATCGGCCATGCAGGGGTCTCCATCCTGCCCAGCATGGCCCCTTCCAGAACAGGAGCAGGGTGTTCATGACCTCCTCCTGCTCTGTCAGAGTCCCCGGGACATGCGTGGAGGGTGGAGAAGCTGCAGGCACTGTCATAGTGGCTGCCCAGAATCTCGACACCCTTTCTTTCGCAGGCAGCTGGGTTGCAGGCTCAAGCACGGCCTGTCCCATGCCCCTGCCCAGGGCTTAGCTCAGCTGGAAAAGATTCATCGTGGCTGCAGCAGAGCAAGAATCAGAGCTGGGGGCCAGGGCAGCTGTGCTGGCTGCAAGGGCAGAGCCAGTTGCCCATGAGGGAGCTTGGCCCAGGCGGGGTTCCTTCCCCAGCCCAGGGTCCCGCAGGTTCTGAGAGCTGTCCAACATCCTCCCGATGGGGTCCTTTTCTACATACATTTGTCTGCATTCATTTTTATTGGTTGCAGTTGAGAGCTCATCCTGGCCTGACGTTTACCAGTGGTAGGTGGTCTATGCTGGGCAGTTAGGTTCTTGGAGACCAAGTGAGATCCAGAGGAACCACTACCACGTGAGGGCCCAGTGGTCCTCTGCCCTGGTTTCCAGTAGAACCTGCTGGAGTGTCTTTATTTATTTGTTTGTTTGTTTTTGGAAATGAGGTTTTTTTTTTTTTTTTTTTTTTTTTTTTAGAAGGAGTCTCACTCCGTTGCCCAGGCTGGAGTGCAATGGTGCGCTCCTGGCTCACTGCAACCTCCGCCTCCCTGGTTCAAGCAATTCTTCTGCCTCCGCCTCCCAAATAGCTGGGATTACAGGTGCCCACCACCACGCCAGGCTAATTTTTGTATTTTTAAGTAGAGACCGGGTTTTACCATGTTGGTCAGGCTGGTCTCGAACCACTGACCTCGTGATCCGCCTGCCTCAGCCTCCCAAAGTGCTGGGATTACAGGCAGGAGCCACCACGCCTGTCTTTAGAGATGAAGTCTTACTCTGTTGTCCAGGCTGGAGTGCAGTGGCACAATTATGGCTCACTGCAGCCTTGAACTCCTGGGCTCGAGCCATCCTCCTGCCTCAGCTTCTCAAGTAGCTAGGACTACAGGCATGTGCCACCATGCCCAGCCAATTATTTTTTGAGGAGACAGGGGTCTCACTACGTTGTCCAGGCTGGTCTCAAACTCCCAGGTTCAAGCTATCCTCCTGCCTCAGCCTCCCAAAGCGCTGGGATTATAGACACAAGCCACTGCTCCTGACCTCTAGGAGAATATTTAAAAGCTACTAGTGGGCAAGGCACAGTGGTTCACACTTGTAATCCCAGTACTTTGGGAGGCCACGGGAGGAGGATGGCTTGAGGACAGAAGTTTGAGACAAGCTTGGGCATCATAGTGAGAGCCCCATCTTGAAAAAATTTTTAAAATAAAACAGTAAAATAAAAGCTGTCAGTGCCTGAGCTTCAGTCCAGATCAGGTGAATCAGAATTTCCAGAAACGGAAATTTTTGGAAACTCCCTGGGAGTTTTCATGGGGAATATTGGGATTTTTGACAGCTCTGTGGTTGATTCTGCTGGAAGCCAGGACCAAGAAATCTTCAAGACAGAGTCTTCCCAGCAGGGACAGTAGGTGCTGGGGGTAGGGGAGGGAAGGCAGGGGGAGTCCCTGGGCATGGCCTCCTCTCTTCCCACCCTCTGCATGACAGCTCCCCCTTGGTCCCCACCCTCTCCCCTGTGCCTGCCCCCTAAAGGCTGCCCACGGATCCCTGCCCCCTTGTCCTCTTTGTCCCTTCATCGCTCAGCCCAGATCCTGTCTCAGTCTTCACAGTCAGCCCAGATGACTCATGAAACCTGGAAAGGAAACCATTCATCTGCAACCTTAAAACGGTGTTCTTCTTCGACCCAGAAACTCCACTCCTGGGTGTACGCTCAGCAGAAATGTGAGCCGACGTCCGCTGGCGGACACGGGTGAGAGGCGGCTCATAGCTGCACTATTCAACATACCCCCAAACTGGAAACTCCCCAAATGCCCATCCACAGTAGACTAGATGAATAAAGCGGTGTTTTCATCCAGTGGAATTCACATCACAAAGAGGATGGATATCAGAAGCACGATGCTGAGTGAGATCAGCCAGACACAAAAGAATCCGTGTTGTATGACCCCATTTATTTAAAGTTAAGAAGAACACAGGAGCCGGGCATGGTGGCTCACACCTGTAATCTCAGCACTTCAGGAGGCTGAGGTGGGCAGATCACGAGGTCAGGAGTTCAAGACCAACCTGGCCAACATGGTAAAACCCCATCTCTACTAAAAATACAAAACATTAGCCAGGCATGGTGGCAGGTGCCTGTAATCCCAGTTACTCAGGAGGCTGAGGCAGGAGAATCACTTGAACCCAGGAGGCTGAGGTTGCAGTGAGCCAAGATCGCGCCATTGCACTCCAGCCTGGGCGACAGAGCAAGACAAGAAGGAGAAGGAGAAGACATGAAGAACTAATCTAAACTATGGGAAGTCAGAATCATGGCTCCCTGGTGAGCAATGACCTGAAAGGACAGAGGAGAGACTTCTGTGGTCGGGATGGTGGTTTAACTTGTTTGGGTGGTTACAGGGGTGTATTTGGTTTGTAAAAATGCAAGGAGTTGTGTGCTTACAGCTATGCACTTTTCCGTGTGTGTTATTCTTGAGAAAAGCTGTCACAATTAATCCAGCTGCCCTCAAGGAGGACAGGGGAGATGAGAGAAACATTTGCATTCACTCTTTCCAAGGCAGGAAAGAAGAAAACGTAACCTGTAGGTTTCCATTTTTAAAGGCAGTTGGACATTGATATCCTGCCAGGGAGTTTCCCCAACTGCTCCCCAAAGCTGCCTTTTACTCTCACACCTGGACAGCACCAGACTCCAAGGCAGAAGAAAACCCTGCCTGGGGGCTGGGAGAAGGGGGCAGGAGGAGAAGCAGCCCAGTCCAGCCCACCTCTTAGTCCCTCAGAATCCACTGAGCACCTTTCAGCCTTGTCCCGCTCGGCCCCTTGGGATTTTAGGGCTCTGGGGACCACTCCTTATTCTATTTTTTTGTGGAGGGGACAGAATCTCACTCTGTCATCCAGGCTATGGCTGAAATGCAGTGGCAAGATTTTAGCTCACTGCAGCCTCGAACTCCTGCACTCAAGCCATCCTCCTGCCTCAGCCTCCCAAGTACCTGGGACTACAGGTGTGCACCACCATGGCCAGCCAATTTTGTTTGTTTTGTAGAGATGGAGGCCTTGCTATGTTCCCTGGGCTGATCTTAAACTTCTGGCCTCAAACGACCCTCCCACCTTGGCCTCTCCAAGTGCTGGGATTACAGTCATGAGCCACTGCACCCAGTTCATAGGTCATTTCAGATGGTAAAAGGAGACAAGAAGAAAACAGACCAGGATGACCATGTGACTCTAGAGAGCGTGGAGATGACACTGAAGCTGAGGGTTGAAAGGACCTGTCTCCTCCTCCTGCCCACACTGGCCTTGGCCTCAAGTAATCCTTCCACCTCAGCCTCCTAAATTGCTGGGATTAGAGGCATGAGCCCTCGTGCCTGGCCTCACTCCCTATTTTGAAGCTCTCTCTCGCTTGCCTCCCAGGTGCACTCCCTCTCCTGACATTGCCCCTCTGGCCAGTTCTTCTCCAGCTGCTGAGACTCGGCCCATCCCTTGGGAAGACCCTGCCTTGTCCAACTGCCGATCAGGTACAGGCAACTCCAGCAGCTTTAGTGCCAGCTCAGAGTCTTCCTCAGCTTCATTTCTGTATCGCCCATGGCCCCCACAGTTATTTCCTGCTGGTAAAGACATACCCAAGGCTGGGCAACTTACAAAAGAAAGGGGTTTATTGGACTCACAGTTCCATGTGACTGGGGAGGCCTCACGATCACAGCAGAAGATGAAAGGCACGTCTTACCTGGCGGGAGACAAGAGAAGGGAGCTTGTGCAGATAAACAATTTTTTGTTTGTTTGTTTGTTTGTTTTTGAGACAGTCTCGCTCTTGTCCAGGCTGGAGTGCAATAGCAAGATCTCGGCTCACTGCAACCTCTGCCTCCCAGATTCAAGCAATTCTCCTGTCTCAGCCTCCCGAGTAGCTGGGATTACAGGTGCCCACCACCACACCTGGTTAATTTTTGTGTTTTTAATAGACACAGGGTTTAATCATATCGATCAGGCTGGTCTCTAACTCCTGACCTTGGGTGATCCACCTGCCTTGGCCTCCCAAAGTGCTGAGATTACAGTCGTGAGCCACCACACCCAGCCTGGAAACTCCTCTTTTTAAAACCATCAGATCTCATGAGATCAGATCTCACGAGGTCTTTCCTGTGCCATCAGAATAGCGCAGGAAAGACCTGTCCCCATAATTCAATCACCTCCCACAAGGCTCCTCCCACAACACATGGGAACTGTGGGAGTTATAATTCAAGATGAGATTTGGGTGGGGACACGGCCAAACCATATCACCAGGCAAGATAAAGTCTTAAACAGGTACAGCTTACCCACTGCCCCACTCACCACCTTGGTATTCCCCATCTCAGCATCCACAAGGCCAGGTGACCACATCAGAGAGCAGGTGTTGCCAACCTTCACAGGTACATCCCAGCCATCACCAAATGCTGCCTGTCCTTCTCCTAAATATTTCTGAAATCCTTTCCCTCGCCCAGCCCTAGTCTCCCTGCCCTGGCCAGGCTCCCCTCTTCTTCCACTCTACTATCACTAGAACCTTCAACAAGACTCTCCCGGCTTCTGCTCAGTGATCCTTTAAATAAAAGCGATCTGGCTGGGTGCAGTGGTTCATGCCTATAATCCTAGCTCTTTGGGACACCAAGGTGGGCAAATCACCTGAGGTCAGGAGCTCGAGACCAGCCTAGCCAACATGGCGAAAACCCATCTCTACTGAAAATACAAAAATTAGGCAGGCATGGTGGCACGTGCCTGTGGTCCCAGGTACTTGGGAGGCTGAGGCAGGAGAATTGCTTGAACCCAGGTGGTTGGGCCATGTGCATTCTGTCACTGGAGGATCAGGAAGGACATGGGGACCAGCCAGGGTCAGGAGTCTGCAGCTGTGCTTGGCAGTGGCTCAGGCAGGAAGGTGAGGAGAGGACCAATATTTACTCAGCTGCATCTCCTTTCAGTCTCATAATGTACCAATGAATTAGGTACCATTATATTCCCAGTCTATAGATGAAGAGAGGCTCAAAGAGGCTGAGTAACTCACCCAAGGTCACATAGTTCTTGAATAGGGCAGGATTCCAACTTGGTCAATTAGGCTTCAGAGTTGCTCTCTAGCACCTCATCTTCACCCCTGAAGCCAGGCCAGGGCTCTCAGTGCGCCCAGAAAACAATAGTAAACACATCACACGGGCTTGTCAACCACATAAGGGACTCTGTCAATCCGTTCTGAAAAACTATTTTTACTGTAATCCCAGCACTTTGGGAGGCCGAGGCGGGCAGATCACGAGGTCAAGAGATCAAGACCATCCTGGCCAACATGGTGAAACCCCATCTCTACTAAAAAAATGCAAAAATTAGCTGGGTGTTGTGGCATGCTCCTGTAGTCCTAGCTACTCGGGAGGCTGAGGCAGGAGAATTGCTTGAACCTGGGAGGCGGAGGTTGCAGTGAGCCGAGACAGCGCCACTGCACTCCAGCCTGGTGCCTGGTGACAGAGCGAGACTACGTCTCAAAAAATATATATATTTTTAACCATGGTTGCATTAGGGTTGTGACATTATCAGAGCTCTTTTTGTCTGTTTTTCAAATGTTTGTTAATGTGTTTATATTATTTTTATCATTAAAAAGGTAAACATTGAAAAAAATCATCTACTAAGTGGCTTTTGTCAAGAGTGCAGCTAGGGTAGTTGTCATTTGGAAGAGGCTGTTCCGGGGACAAACCAACCATTTGAAGATTCTCCACCGGGCGAGGTGGCTCACACCCATAATCCCAGGACTTTGGGAGGACGAGGCAGGCAGATCACGAGGTCAGAAGTTCAAGACCAGCCTGGCCAAGATGGCAAAACCCCATCTCTACTAAAAATACAAAAATTAGCCAGGCATGGTGGCGGGCGCCTGTAATCCCAGCTACTCGGGAGGCTGAGGCAGGAGAATTGTTTCAACCTGGAAGACGGAGGTTGCAGTGAGCCAAGATCATGCCACTGCACTCCAGCCTGGGAGACAGAACAAGACTCTGTCTTAAAATACACAAATTAATTCATTAATAATAATAAAATAAAAATTCTCCAAGCCCCATTTCTCTTGTTTCTACTCAGATCACCAAAAAGTGTATTTTTCTGCTTTCACACAGAGCCGTTTTTACCAAACCACATCTTAACACTCTGTCCTCAGTTTCCGCTGGGGATCAGTAGATAAAATGTGCACGTGTAGATTGTCTCTTTATTTCACATAAAAGTGTTCTCTCATGCACCACCTGTTGTGTCCTTCACATTTCTTGCAAAGATCCAATTGACAAACTCCTGTTAGATTCATAGCTGGGAGAAATGCTATCTTGATCAACTGGTGAGCTCCAGAAGCGCTCAACAATGTCTATTTTCACCCCTGCTGTTTTCACAGCGCCCAATAAAGTACTAGGCATTTACTCTGTGCTCAAATATTGGTTTCTGAATGAAAAACAAGACATCAATTGACTCATACAACTGAGAAGTCCAAAGGAATGTCTTACTTGCTTCAGGTATGGCTGGATCCAGGGGTCCAAATGGTATCTTCAGGACTCTACCCGCCCCGCCCCCGTGTTTTCTTGTGTTTTTTGGCTTCATTCTCGGACAGGCTGACTGCCTGTAGCAGCCAGAACAGCCACTCACATTTCCCAAAGTTCCTTCCACACACCAACTTGCGAGCCTGGAGAAACAAGAGCAAGTACTCAGTTCCCCCAAAGTTCCAGGGAAGACGATCAGCAAGCAGGAGTCTGTGTGACCATCACTGAACCAATCAGGGTGTCTCAGAGGAATGATGTCATCTCATTGGCCAGGTCTGGGTCAAGTCCCACCCTTGAAGCCAGTGGGCAGAGTCAGCTGCATCCCACTCAAAGACACAGCAAGGATGGGCTCTAGTATCAGAAGGGGAGGTAGAGAAAGGCAGGCTGGTCAGGAACCTAGAGCACTGCAGTTCCTGTAACGTCCCAACCTGGATTCCTGATTTTGCCACCATCTTGATAAATGGTGCAACCACCAACTCTCCCGTTCCTACAGCCAGAAAGTTATAGATTATTCTTTGTTCTTTCCTTTCAGTCCCTTGCAGCCTGGTGAAAACTTGAGGCATGTGGCTCCTAGGTCCAGCCACCCTGCAGTCCAGCCCCAGCCCGGGAGCTGCTGACCCCTTAGCCCACATCCAGCTCTGAGAACCCTGGAGCAGAGACGGCATTACACCCATTTTATGGGTAAATGTGCCAAGGCTAAGCTGAACTAATGATGTCTTTCCCAAGTTCACACAGGAAGCTGGTGGCAGAATCTGGGCAGAGTCTAGGTCTCCAGCTGCTTGGTTCAGAAATACACCCACTTGTGCGCCACTCCATATCCTATGGCCCGGTGCAGCAACAAATCATCAGCACCAACAAGCCAAGCACCCCCCATCCAACCACCCCCTCCAGCGCAGCCAGGCCCCAGAGTTCATGGCTTGGGGGCACTGGGCTCCCTCAGCAGATGGGTGTGGCAGGGGCAAGGCTCCTGTGTGTAGAGGGAACCGATATCATTGAGGATAAATTTCCTTGGCTTCTGGATGCCTGAACAGCTACCAGATGTGCCTGAGCACACACTAGTCTCTCCACAGAGCAACACTCTGCATGGCCAAGGCTTGGAGGACCCGGAGCCAAGGTTGGTTGCTGCTGGGGAGCAATGTGCATACCCTTATTCATGGAATTCCTGGCACTGGGACATTGTAGTCTCTGATACAGAAGAAAAGAAGTGCTGTGGCTCAGGGATTCCAACTCAGCTCGCACGGCCTGGGACCCCCACAAGACGTCTGGACCAGTGTGTGGTGCAGCTCCAGGCAGCGCCCCCTGGAGTTGCCCATCCCGGCCGGCATCCTCATTTATGGTATCTCGTTTCTTCCTCGCTCCAGTTCCCAGAGGAAGGCATCTGGTCATCTGTGTCAGTCGGGCCCCCCAGGAAGCAGATGCTGAAATGGGGTTGCAGATGCAACAGGTTTATTAGGGGTAAAGTCTGTGGAAGATAACAGGAGAGGAAGTGATTGAGCAGGGAGAGCCCCAAACACTAATGAGAGCCCACAAAGTTTCATCCAACTTAATGGGGAGCTCCGCATCAGAAAGTGCCCACAAGAGGAGTCCAGGTTAGGCACAAATGGCCAGGTCCTGGACCACCTGCCATGCACAGTTACCAGCTGAGGGATGCCTGGGAAGAGCCTGGCTTCATTCAGCTAGAAAGCTCCTTGCACCTCAACAGCAATCCTGGAAGGGAGGCTTGGGCACCTTCATGGCGGCCTCATGATCCATTTTACAGATGCAGATGCCGGTGCCCAGAAATGTCAATGACCCTCCTAAAGGCACACGGCTGACACATGGCCAAGTCAGGCTGGTCTGATCCCAAGGCTATGCTCCTGTCAGCCCCAGAGCAACTCTTGGCTGCTAAGATGCCCTTTGCTACTGCTGGACAGGACTCTGGGACATGCTCCCCTCATCCTCCAGGGACAGTGACAAGGCGGCCTGACAGAGTGCCCAGGTCCCTGCTGAGCCTCTGTCAAAGCTCCTGTCCCTGGGAAACATGAGCAGGGATGGCCCATGTCGTGCTTCGGTCTTTCCAAATCTCAGGAAACTCTTGGGTAGAGAAGCCAGTTCAATGGGGCAGCTTCAATTCTGGCAGGGACTCCTCAAAAATCTGCAGTGTTTCCCACTCTTTCCAGGTGCCCTGTCTGTCTGGGGTCACCCAGGGCCATTTGTCTATCACCACAGAGGTGCTCCTCAGCATTCCCACACCACTCAAGCCTCTGCTCAAAAACCCATGGAGTTTTTTATTTGCTATTCACTACTGCTCTCCCGTAGACATGAGGATACTTACCAGTTGAATGCAGACCTTCACAGGTCCTGGGGCCCCACCCTGCCACTCAGTGCACAGAGAGTGGGCGCCCAACCCCGAGCCTCCCAGCACCTGTCCTCAGGCCCAGCAGCAGGAAGGAGTATGTGGCGAGTGGAGGGGGACAGCAGTCACTGAGTGGAGGCGGGGGAATAGGCGGCCGAGAGCCCATCCTGACATGTGGGGAGGGAGTGGGAGGCAGGAGCTCCAAGCACCCAGCTCATGCTCCATTGTCCTAGGGGACTTCACTCACAATGCACAAGTTCAAAGGTAAAACATTAAGGATGTCAAGGCAGTGATCGCATAGCAGTAACCCCTAGTGCTGTAAACTCCCTTCTGAGCAACTGCGCTGGTCCACTGCCATAATAGCTAGCTCTGTCTGGAAGGGTTTAAAAAGGTCCAATACACCTGTAATCCCACCACTTTGGGAGGCTGAGGCGGGTGGATCACTTGAGGCCAGGAGTTCAAGACCAGCCTCGGCAATATGGTAAAACCCTGTCTGTACTTAAAATACAAAAGTTATCTGGGCGTGGTGGTAGGTGCCTGTAAACCCAGCTACTCAGGAGGCTGAGGCAGGAGAATTGCTTGAACCCGGGAAACAGAGGTTGCCTGGGTGACAAAGCAACTCTGTGTCAAAAAAAAAAAAAATTACCCTTTCTGTCCATGTGCTTATGTACCTGTGGATACTCTGGCCCTCCATTCTCCCTCCACAGCCCTCTGTCCCTCAAGGACACGGCCTTTTCTGTTTTGTTCACTGAGGTCCTCCCAGATCAGTGCTGGACACATGGTTGGAGCCCAGTAACTATGTGGTGAAGGACAATCAGAGGTCAGGTTTGGTGTTGGGGTTGTGAGTCACAGTCCAAAGGATGACTTACAAGTGGCCAGGCCAAGACCCAATTGGATAGATTCCCATAGGGCTGGCCGCAGTGGAAAGTTGCTGGCAAATGCCCGTCCCATTCCATAACCCTCTCTCAGCACGGCGGCAGCGCACACAAGTGTCCCAGAGGGACAATGACGGCTGCTTCAGCTTGAACCACGAGGGAGGAGGTAGGGTGTTGGATACACTCAATTATCACCCGAAACCCTATCATCACTCATAATCTGCCTGAGATAAATCACAGGCAGGTAATTATTATGTCAGGCCAGGTAGCAGAGAGAAGTTCTAAAATAGCAATCAAAGAACTTCCTGGTTAATTCAAATCCATCCTAACTCCCTCCAGGGGACAAAAGTGCTTTGGCTACAGAATTGACCAGGCGGAGAGAAATGCGATTGCCTGATGCAAAATGGGAACTCCTGGACTTAATATTTCTCTCCGTCAAGTTTCAGAATAGCACAGCTGTCAGAAGCCCTAAATCAATGATCCACCATCCAGGGTAAATCATACTGCGGGGACGTCCTATTTTCTTGGTGTCAAAACCAACCTCTCCAGCCTGCTTGCCGGACCATGTCCTCTTCTGCTCAGCCCAGGCCTCTGGACCCACTTAGTCCTGCCTGCTTGGCTTCCCACACCCGTGCTGCTTCCCCCATTCAAATGCCACCAAGACCCAGCTCAAGCCACCTGGGCCCCGAGCCTTCTATGCCCAGGCCCATCCCTGGATCCAGCTTAAGAGATTCCTGTCCCCACCTTGAAAGGCCAATGTTGGGTTTATCCATCCCTGAACTGGTCACAGCCCCAGGCCTGTGGCTCTCCTAGAGCTGGGTCTCCCTGTTCTTATCCTGTTGGCTTCTGGAGCCAGCTCTTCTGCTGGGCAACAGAAACTGCTTTGGATTCACTACAACCAGAAGAATGGAGGTGGGTTTACCGGAAAGATGCTGTTTGTGGGGAGGTCTCTTGGGGCGCCAAGGAGCAGAACATCCGATCCACCCGAGCTAAGTAGAACTCATCCGGGGCAGGCTGGCCTCAGGTGGGACTGCATTCAGGCACAATCTCTGGGATCTGGCTGACTCCATGGATGACTTTCCTAGGCTTTTCATGGTGGCAGGGTGGTTGCTTACACCTCGTCCAAGTGTGGGTCCACTTAGACATGGCGGATGATGACTTCAAGTTGCTCAGACAAAAGCCCTGGGCTAGGGCCAGGCATGGTGGCTCACACCTGTAATCCCAGCACTTTGGGAGGCCGAGGTGGGTGGATCACCTGAGGTCAGGAGTTCGAGACCAGCTTGGCCAACATGGCGAAACCCTGTCTGCTTAAAGCAATACAAAATTTAGCTGGGCGTGGTGGCGGGCACCTGTAGTCCCAGCTACTTGGGAGGCTGAGGCAGGAGAATCCCTTGAACCCAGGAGGTGGAGGTTACAGTGAGCTGAGATCATGCCATTACACTCCAGCCTGGGTGACACAGTGACACTCCAGCTCAAAAAAAAAAAAAAAAAAAAAAAATCCTGGGGTTAGACTTCATGAGGCCTGACTATGTGGCCAGAGGCACATGCCCACCCCAGGGCCAATCCTGGTGGCCACAGGAGAGCAGTGTTCTGATGGGCAGAGGCCTTGGGTCACAGGATGCTGCCCAGGCATAGGGGTGCAGTCCACCTGCAGCTGATAGACTGAGAACGTGAGAGTAGTGATTCCCACAGGTCAGTCAGGGCACCAACAAGAAGGAACGGGTGGTGGGCAGCTCTAGACCAACAAACACCACGAAGCTGGCTCTCTGGACCAGAGGGAATGTTGAACAAAATCAGACTGGCCTGGAGGCCTGGAGGCTGGAGTTTCAGGGTTTTTTCTCTCCCTGGGACTGCCCATGAATAAGGCACTCAGCTTCACCACCTCTGGTTTCTGGAAGAGAAAATCTACTTAGCCAGGTCTGAATCACAGACACTGCGGCCAGGGCCTGGCCGAGTCCTGGGGGCATTTCCAGAGAAGGGAGAATGGGCTTTGAGAGCCAGGAGACCTCCCGGCAGCTGCTAAAATGTGGGTGTTGCTACTGTTGGAACGCGAGCCTCCTTCACTTTTTGTTTATCCCAAATTAGAAATTGCACAGTTTTCCTTTCAGTGTCACTAGTATGCAATGCAATTTCATGATGATGGTTTATCTGAGCAGAAAACTGCCCTTGGCATCTATCGTACCCTCCTGGTCTGGAGCCCTGGGTATAGCTGAAGCCACAGCAGGCATGGGGGCAGGTAGAGCGTGGGAGTTGGGGAGTTGCCCATTTTCTCCCTTCTCTGGAATCAGGAGAAAAAAAATGCCATTAATTTTGTTGCAATGAAAACCCCATCTCCACTAAAAATACAAAAATTAGCCAGGTGTGGTAGCAGGTGCCTGTAATCCCAGTTACTTGGGAGGCCGAGGCAGGAGAATCGCTTGAACCCAGGAGGCAGAGGTTGCGGTGAGCTGAGATAGTGCCACTGCACTCCAGCCTGGGCAACAGAGACTCTATCTCAACAAACAAACAAAACAGATAAATTTGGGGAGAACTTGAATCTTTACAATAGGGAGTCTTTTCATCTGGGAAAGGCCCATTTCTCTCTAATCCTCCAGGACGTTCTCAGCTCCAGCTCCCCTCCCCCACTATCCCAGGAATGGCGGTGACCTTTTCTACATACATGCCTTAGTCCCTCATCCTCCAGATACATTTAAGTGCTTTGTCTCCAGCCTCCCTGCCAAGCCCCCATCTGGCACCAGCCTCATATCCTCTCCTCCCCAGCCTCAAATCCTGCCCTGGCTGCACCTGGGAGCTTGGGTGGGGTATTCCTCCACACCTCCAGGCTGTGGTTCACTGGGCACACTCCTCCTGTCTCATCACCAGGGATTCCTATTGTAACCAGGTGTTCCAGGTTCTTGCCCGCCCCCAGCCCCGCCCCCAGCCCCGCCCCAGGAATGGGGGAAGAACCAGGTGTTCCAGGTTCTTGGCCCACATCCGGCCCAAGGAACTGCGGGAAGAACCAGGTGTTCCACGTTCTTGGCCCCTGTCCTGCCCCAGGAATGGGGGAAGAACCAGGTGTTCCAGGTTCTTGGCCCACATCCGGCCCCAGGAATGGGGAAGAACCAGGTGTTCCAGGTTCTTGGCCCACATCCGGCCCAAGGAATGGGGGAAGAACCAGGTGTTCCACGTTCTTGGCCCCTGCCCTGCCCCAGGAATGGGGAAAGAACCAGGTGTTCCAGGTTCTTGCCCCCCTCTCCACCCCAGGAATGGGGAAAAAGGCCCTAGAGGTGCGGTGGGCTCATTCAAATAAATATCAGACTCAACGAATTTTGGAGAAAAGCAATTTATTAGGCAGAGAGAGAGAAAGAGAGGTAGGGAGAGAGAGAGAGGGAATTCCCATGCTGTCGTGGGAGGGGAGCCAGAGATGGAATCCGCACAGGTAAAGGGCAGGGGAACTTTGAATCTGGGAGGTACTCCTGCCCCATTCAAGTCCTCGTCCAGTGAGAGTTCTTCCAAACTTCCTCTGGAGTAATTGATTTTTGATTCTGATGCCGGATTGGTCGCCCGGACCACACTATCTGTCCCTTACACTGTTTCCCTCACCATGGAACAAAGCACGAGGGGCCACATTCATCTTTCAGCTTGGTACCCCCCATCCCCTCTCCCAGTTGCTCACTCACATGCACAAGCTCATCCTGCTACACCAATGAGTCTTCTCCCCCACACTTGCCGGGTCTTCCTTGGACCCCCAGGTGTCATCCTGGGTGTGGCTGGTGGTGGGTGCTCAGTAAATGCATGCTGGATGGAAGGGGAGGCAGCATCGCTGGGAAGGGGGACTGTGTTTCCACCAGCCCTTGGTAGGATCTTTTTTTTTTTTTTTTGAGACAGAGTCTTGCTGTCTCCCAGGCTGGAGTGCAGTGGTGCAATATCGGCTCACTGCAACCTTCACCTCCCACGTTCAAGTGATTCTCTTGCCTCCTGGGATTACAGGCACGCACCACCATGCCTAGCAAACTTTTGTATTTTTAGTAGAGACGGGATTTCACCATGTTGGCCAGGCTGGTCTCAGACTCCTGACCTCAGGTGATCCACCCACCTCAGCCTCCCAAAATCCTGGGATTACAGGTGTAAGCCATCATGCCCAGCCTCATCAGGATCTTAACTCAAGAATTGGGCTCATCCCTGTGGTCAGCTCTGCAGCACCCAGGGGGTTGGAGGCCCTGAGAAGGGGGCATGTGGAGAATTTGAGAATAAAACTAGGAAAATCTCCCCTGGAGCCCCCAGCACAGGGAACCACTTAGAGCACAAAAAGTTGGTTGCCTCCCCTGCCCCAGCACATGCCTGAATCAGAGCCTAACCCTAGAAGACCCCTGAAAGGGAAGACAGACCTGGGAGATGTAAGGTATCTGGATCTAGAATGTTCTTTCTTTTTTTTTGTTTGGAAACAGAATCTCATTCTGTTGCCCAGGATGTAGTGCAATGGTGAGATCCTGGCTCACTGCAACCTCCGCCTACTGGGTTCAAGTGATTCTCCTGCCTCAGTCTCCCAAGTAGCAGGAATTACAGGCACCTGCCGGCATGCCTGGCTAATTTTGGTATTTTTACTAGAGATGGGGTTTCACCATGTTGGCCAGGCTGTTTTCATACGCCTGGTCTCATGTGATCTGCTGGCCTTGGCCTCCCAAAGTACTGGGATTACAGGTATGAGCCACTGCGCCCGGCCCTGGATTGAGCATGTTCTAAAGACAGGAGCTTCTGGGAATGCTGAAGCAGGAGATTTGCAGGTGTGCAGAGGGCTCTTGGGCTCCTCATGAGCAGCTGGAGGTGATCCCTCTCTCCACGTGTCTTAAATAAGGGTACTCAGCCAGGACAGTAAGACTGGGAATAAAGACAAAGGCAGTGCAGAGATGAGAAAGCAGGAGACGATATTATCATTCTTGGCAGAGAATGTGTTTATATTTACCCAGAAAGTCCAAGAGAATTCATTGCAAAACAGAACCACTAAGAAAGCCTGGAAAAGTGGCCCGATCAGGACCCATGGCTTCCCGCATGCCAGGGAAGAGCTGACTGGAAAATGAAGTGGAAAAGGCCTCATTCACAGCATCGATAAAGGGGTAATACAGACCCATACAAAGAAAACAAGAAAACCACAAAAAGGGCAAAAAGATGTGTCTCGTTAGAGAGAAAGTGTTCTTTCCCAGATGGGAAGACCCGCTAGTGTGCAGATTCAAGCTCTCTCCATATTTACCCGTGTTTTTATTGCAATTCCAATGGGAAAACAATTTCAAAAACATTTTCATTGGTGTTTGACAGAAAAATGCTTATGTTCCTCAAAAAGAGGAGGTACAGGCCGGGTGCAGTGGCTCACATCTGTAATCCCAACACCATGGGAGGCTGAGGTAGGTAGATCACTTGAGGCCAGGAGTTCAAGACCTGCCTGGCTAACATGGAGAAACCCCATCTCTACTAAAATTACAAAAATTAGCCAGGCACGGTGGCATGTGCCTGTAGCTCCAGCTACTCGGGAGGTTAAAGCAGGAGAATCGCTTGAACCTGGGAGGCAGAGGTTGCAGTGAGCAGAGATCACACCACTGCACTCCAGCCCGGGCAGTAGAGCAAGACACAGTCTCAAAAAAAAAGAGAAGGTGTGACAGGGCTGAGGGGCATTGCCATGCTTGTGAATTACCTACCCCTGTGTGCATGCCAGAAGGGACAGGGAGGGGGCTTCCTCCCCAGCTGCCTAGAAGAACGTTGCAGTCAGCTCTCTCAGCAAAGCCACACAGTCACTGTGGGCTCGGGAAGTGTGGGGGCACCTATGTCGTGCTGGCTCTGAGAAGCTCAGGCATTGGTGCTGTTTTCCCCTGGTGGGGGTCCCGTGACAAATGATGTTGCCAGCAGTGCATTCCAAAACCACCATGGTGGGAGAGATGAGTGTCTCCTGCAGGTCATGACATTCCAGGCTGGGCAGCAGCAGAGAACAGGGCATGGCTGTGGACCCTGGGGAAGGACACCTGTCTTAGTCTGTGTGGGCTTAAACTAGGTGGCTTATAAACAACAGAAATTTATTTTTCACAGTTCTGGAGGCTGGGAAGTTCAAGATCAAGGCACAGGCAGATTCGGTGTCTAATGAGAGCACGTTTTCTGGTAGAAGGTGTGCCTTATATGGTGGAAGGGGCCAGCGAGCTCTCTGGAGCCTCTTTTATATGGGCACTCATCCCATTCACCTCCCAAAGGCCCCATTTTTAACACCATCACGTTGGTGATTGGATTTCAACGTATGAATTTGGAGGGGGTGATGTGAATATTCAGACCACAGCAGGACCTAATTGGCTGAGCCCAGCTTGCAAACTAGACTTGCAAAATGGTTGTCTGCTGACGTCTCCTTGGCCCTGACCTGGCAGAGGGGCCTCAGTAGGGCTCTAGAAGGTCTCAGCATTGTGAAGAGCTTGGGGGAGACGGGTAAGGCAGAGCAGGAGGACCGAGAGGGCCTGGCTGTTGGCCACAGAGTGACCTCTGTCTCCACCCTCTCCCGCAGCTTCCTGGGGCCGGGAGGCAGAGCCTTGAGTCTTCTCTGGTCTGAGCTCCTTTGTTGTGTGACCTGTACCGTGCTTCCACTTGGTGCCTCATTTTCCCCATTGGTAACTGGGGCGTTGGCTGGATTTCAGGGCTCAACAGGACTCCCTTTCTTGGTAGGTGGAAACTGCCATCTTATAAGGGGAATCTGGGTGCCGCTGGCTGGGAGCACTGGGTGGGCCAGGCCAGAGCCAAAGGCCCAGGAGAGATGGAGAGAGGCTCCATCCCGAGTGTGGCTCTTCCAGGCCCTGGAATCTCAGTCCACTCGTGCCACTACAGGAGAGACACGGGCTGCATGGAGAGGGCGTGGAACCATGAGGGGGTCAGGGTTCCCAGCCCCACATCACGACTTCTCCTGAACCTGGAGACCTCTCCTGTCCCAACAGGCCTGGAACCAGCTGTTGGTGTCAAGGCCTTGTACCAATGACCCAGAGAGCGTCCCCTCTCCTTCCTCCCAGCCTGCTGCTTCCGTGCTAGATGCTAGATTCGGGGCCATTTTGCTGCAGGATTCATGGGAGGGCCGAGAGGGAGCTGCCAGCTTTTCCACCTCGGAGCTGAGGTTACTCTCAGATTCATGGGAAGCCATAAACCCGCGCCCTATTTCTGCTCTAATTGAGGCGATTTGTATTGTGACTAAAATAATCAGAGACAATTTTATTGGTATATTTTTAAAATAATTACAGCCCATATATTTAAGTTATATAACTGCAGTGGCACTCTGATTGGGTTCCCCAGAGCCCCATCTTGAAGAGCCTGTACAGCAGCCCCCACGCCCAGCACCCTCCATCTCGCTAAAATCTCGAGCAGACGTTATGTTGACAGATGCAGGTCCCCAAGTTCTGAGGCTCGGTCAGGGACTTTCCAGTGGGCATGTCTTAAAACTTTGGGAGTAACCATGCCAGCCCAGCAACCCCAGAGCGCTGTAGGGAGGTGGGGAAGGGATGGAGGGGGGCTCCGGAGTCTGACTCAGCTTTGGCTTTGTGGTGAGCATCTGTGCTCTGCCATCCAGCATGCAATCACTGACCTTCTGTTCACCCCATTCTTCTCTGGGGACCTCCAGCCTTCGTCCTGCATCTGAACAGCAGACTGTCCCACAAGCTCTGGGATGGGCCGATCAGAGCATCGCATTTTCTAGCTATGGTGATTGGTTAAGGGCTAAGCACATGACCCAGTCAGAGCCAATGACATTGCACGTGCCCCAGATGGACTCCCGTGTGGATGAGGATCCGGACCCGTGGGCTGCCATCTTGCTCCGCTTGGGCACTGGAGAATGGAACCAGTGTAGAGAAGACCCTGGCAGAGAGATGTGGATGGGACAGGGTCCTAGTGGCATCCTTTGAGCTCCTGAACCTGGAGTTGGGGCTGCTCCTCGAGTTTTGGATATATGAGCCATTTTGGCTTAAACCTGCTGTAGCTGGGCTTTTTGTCAGTGTGACCAAGTGTCCTGTTTCCGTAAGTCCCGCAAGCCTCTGTTTCCTCACCTCTAAAGGGAGAGAGTAATCACTCCCGTGGTCTGTCATGCATTGTCATTATCTGTGTATAGCAGAAATATCTTAGTGTGTAGCACCAAGCACAGGACTTGGACAGAGTTAACCACTCAATAAATGGCAGCCATGACTGTCGTCAGGGGCATTGTGGAGCACTGGATGCCGTCGCTGGTATAAGGTGTGGGCAGAGGAGACAGGGCGAGGCTACCAGGCAATGTCCCAGCCCAGAAGGAGGCCCTGCCACCCCCCCCCCGCCCCCACGCCCATGCTCTTGGACGGCAGAAGCACAGCTCCTGCCTTCTTCCATCAGGGCCACTCCTGCTCAGCCAGGATCCTGTACTGTGCCCAAACCCATTCTGCATTGACCCTCCCCAAATAGCACAAGCTGGAATGAAGGAGCTAGGGAAGTGAGGAGGGGCGGACAATGCACCTGCTGGGAAGGGCTGGGGAGAGGGGCAGCAGCTCCAGCTCCAGCACGGTCGGATCCGGCTGTGGGTGGGAGAGTCTGGATCGCAGGGTGCTCTGGTGCCCAACTTGGCTCCTTCCTCTCAGCCATCCCCCCAGCTCTCTGCTGAGCTGTTGGTTGCCTCAGTATTCCCAGGCAAATCCCCCTGGGGCCCTACCTTTGGAGCTGAGCCGTGTCTGGCCTGCACATCCAGCAGCCCAGTACCACCACCAGAGACTGAAGGCCAAAAGCGGATCCAAACTCCCACCCGCTCTGAGCAGGTTTTCTCTCCTACCGCAGCCTTCACCCAGAAGCCACAGCTGTTAAAGCTGCTAGCAGGTGGCAGGGACCTTGTGGTTCTGCACCCAAGAAAGCCTTCTCTTTACTGGCTTCAAACCGTCTTAGACCTAGATAGCAGTACAGGGCTCGGGGTTAGCCCCCAGGTCTACCCTGTGGGAATGACACATTCCACTCTCAGAGGCTTGTCCCATGAGCCCACTACTAGGGAAAGGGCTGAAGGGAGCACTGAGGCTGAAACGTTCAGCTGGCTCTTGGGTCTCCAGGCCCTTGTGACTGCACAGTTTAGTGGAGACATATACACTCGCTCTGTTGCACATACTCACATGTACACATATGCACATGCACACATGCACACTCTCACATGGGCATGTCACACATACATGTGCATGCTCACACCAACACACTCTCACATGCACAATTGCACACATGCACACTCAGGGACAGGCTCACACACACACTCTCACATGTGCACAATGCTGACATGGGCATGATCATACACATGCATACTCACATTGTGCACACTTACACACGCAGACACACACACTCCTATACATATCCACACTCTCTCGTCCATGCTCCCACCTGTCCCAAAGTGCTTCCCTTTTCTGCTTATAGCAGAGCGGAGGTGTGTCAGTCAATGCCCCGTGCTGTTTCTCAGGATCCACGCATCCCACGCACTGTATGTTGTCAGCTGGGAGACTGCCTGCTCCTGAGTGACTGTGTTCTCTCCAGTCCTGAAGGTCCTTATAAACATTGGTGCCACCCATCTCACAGGACATTCTCTGCTCAGCCCCGGGAACCTCAGCAGAGGTCCCCTGGTTTCAAACATTCTTTTCTCTTATTAGAGCTTATGTTCCACAGATGACTTTGAAAATCCTGCCGCCTTCACAGGCCCAGACATGACAGTGCAGAGGACATCGGGACCAGCAGGACATAAAACCCTCACAGCCACAGGGAGAAAGTCAGATCCTGGACATTTGACACAGCCAAGCCCTGCCCCCTGCTTCTTTGGGTCCCAGAGGGAACAGCCTGGCGGTGGGCACACCCCTTCCTCTCCCAGCAATGACCTGGCAGACCCCCTCCCCCCAGTAATGGCCTTAGGGATTCCCAGCCATCACCCCTCCCTCCAGGAACCCCTCATCCCATCCTTCCACAGGACCACCACCCAGAAAGGCCCTTCGACCTTTCCCACCACCCTCTGCACAACTAGGATGGGCAATGCCCCACCCAAAGCACTGGATGCCTCCCCCGCATTGTCACAATGTGTATAGGACATGGGTCAACTAGATCTCAGACACTACAGTCAGTACCTGCCAGTCCATTCCTGGAAGACTTCTGCTCCCCACCCCGGTGTCACTGAGCCACTTCCTCCAGCGCAGCCCCATGGAGGGAGGCCCTTTTGTGTCTTGCCTATTGCCTGGCTGGCTAGATCTGCTCAGCTCTTCCCTGACTCAAGAAAGACAAGAGAGTTGTATTAGTCTGTTTTCATGCTGCTATGAAGAACTGCCTGAGACTGGGTAATTTATGAAGGAAATAAGTTTAATGACTCACAGTTCAGTATGGCTAGGGAGGCCACAGGAAACGTACAGTCATGGCAGAAGGCAAAGGGGAATCGAGGCACCTTCCTCCCAAGGAAGCAGGAAGAAGTGCTGAGCACAGGGGGAAGAGCTCCTTATAAAACCATCAGATCTCGGGAGAACTCACTCATTATCACGAGAACAGCATAGGGGAAACCGCCTCCATGATTCAATTACCTCCACCTGGTCTCTCCCATGACACATCGGGATTATGAGGATTACAATTCAAGACGAGACTTGGGTGGAGACACAAATCCTAACCATATCAAGAGGCCTATGGTCCCAGATAAGCCAAGAAGCCTTCATGGAGGAGGCCACCCCCTCCCTTGGCCTCCAGACCCAGTGGGAGGCCTAGGTCAGGATGGAGGGTTCCCCTAAGGGGGGTGGCACGGATGTCACATGTGCCATGGCACAGCCTGAGGGTAGGCAACCTTGAGCAGTGGGCAGGGAGCTGGGCCTGCAGGAACACAGAGTCCTGAGGTCTTGCCCTTGGACCCCTGATCTGGGCTCCTCAGGGGGTCTGGGAGAAAGCCCCCTGTCCCCTGCTGGTGCTGGTGGCATGGTACAGATAACTCAGAAACCCTAACAGAAACAGGAGGGAGCCGGGTGCGGTGGCTCACGTCTGTAATCCCAGCACTTTGGGAGGCCAACTCAGGTGGATCACAAGGTCAAGAGATCGAGACTATCCTGGCCAACATGGTGAAACTCCATCTCTACTAAAAATAACAAAAATTAGCTGGGCCTGGTGGCATGTGCCTGTAGTCCCAGCTACTCGGGAGGCTGAAGCAGGAGAACTGCTTGAACCTGGGAGGCGGAGGTTACAGTGAGCCAAGATTGTGCCATTCCACTCCAGCCTGGGCGACAGAACAAGAATTGGTCTCCAAAAAAAAAAAGAAAGAAAGAAAGAAAGAAAAAGGAAAAAAAGGAAACAGGGAGGGAGGGAAGGTTGCTGAGAGGTTGTTGCGCAGACCGGGAGCCAGGGAGTTACAAGGGGAGTCAGGTGGGGGTTGTGGGAGGGAGATACAGACAACAGCAGACTGGATCACCCCAGGATCCTCTTGTGGGCCCCCCAGGAAATGCATAGGTCCAGCCCAAAAGGGGCTCCGGGAAGACTGCTCCCAGCACCTCTGTGCTCCCAGCCCTAAAGGTACCCACCCGACCCCCACACACGCTGTGGGATTTCCTTCTGTGTGGTGTGCCGTATCTCCATTCTTTGTTTGCAGGAGGAAACTGAGGCCCAGGGGCCTGGAGATGTGTCTGCCCCAGGTCATGCTGTGGGCGATGCGGGTCCAGAACCCAGACCTGTGGACTGCGCCAGGCTCTACTGCTCCAAACCACGGCTCCTCCTCAGGCCCTCCAGTGTTCTCATCTGCAAAATGGGGCATCGGGACAGAAGGTCTTCAATGCCCCTTCTGGGTCGGATATCAGAGTTTGGGGACCTCTCTCTTCAGGTCTTCATGAGTCCAGCAGGATATCTGACAGGTCCAGGGTCCCCTCCTTCCCTCTGCTCCCACTGCTCAGCACCCAACCCTTTTAATAATTAGCTGTGTGAGTTACAGAACTAATACCTACTTGCTTGTTAACATGTTTCAAACAGCACAGAGGGTTCAAGGTGGAAGCTGAACATACTCCCCAGCCTCCCCCACAATCCCAAGCCGACGTGGTTCCACGTGGCCTTTGGGAAATGTATAACTATTCTAGCAAACACCCCTCTTCCCCTCCTGGCTGTCCCCTGCCCTACCATCTCTCTGTCATTTCTCCATGGACTGTCCCCTCTTCCCATAGAAGCCAGGAGGGAAATCTGGAATCGGTGAGCCAGGTGCAGTCCCGAGCTCAGGCCCAGAGATCCCATACCCATGCCAACCCCTGCCCATACCAGCCCCCTCCCTATGCCAGCCATTGCCCCCCTTCATCTATGCCAGCCCCCTACCACCAAGCCCATCGTTAGGGGCTCATTATTCCATCCTGTCTGCCTAGGATGGGGCAGAGTGACAGCTGTTCCATGTTTAATTACGGATGGGCTGAGGCTATGCCAACCCATGAATAAAATTACAGTTGTTCTGCAATGCAAATATTGCGGGCCTCAGTCTGAGGGTGCATGCAGGGCTGATTTTCATTGGCTGGCTTTTTGAATGAAAAAAGTTTTATTACATTTTAAAGAACATTTGTAATGATGAAATTTGCACACCTCAAGATTTATACAGCACTGCAAACACACGGCAGGAGAAAAGGAGTTATTTATACCTTCAAATAGGCTCCTGCCCTCTGACTGCATGGTTTTAGGGTGCAGAGCGTTTTCAGCTGATAATTGCTTTAATGGTAAGTGCGGAAACTTAAAACCAAATATTGGGAGTGTCTAAACAAGGAGAAGCCTCAGTGAAGATCGGGGCGAGTTGACCTCATGGGTAGGGAAGGAGAAAAAGGAGCTTGCTCTCGCCAGGGCTCATGGAATAAGAATACACGGCAGACAATCAGCACAGTCAGAGGTTTGCCATCTGCGGGTGCCCACTGGGCACAGGTTCAGCTTATGGTGAATGCACTTGGAGATGTGACATCCTCCTGTCAGAGCCGCCATCACAGGGCTATTTCTCCTCCCACGGTCGCTGTGGGATTTCCTTCTGTGTGGTGTATCTGTGCTTTATGTGACTGGAAATCTCATCTAAGCACAGCTGGGTGGGTGATAATGCAAACTTGCGATTCCATCATTTAAATCCATACAGTTATGAATACAGAACATCTGACTTGATTTCCCCTTGTACTAAGAAAACGGAGCTTCCCAGGGAAGGCGGGCATTTCCCGATGAATGGGACTGGGGAAGGCATTTCCTTTGCTGAGTGTTCCCCGCAGATCCTTCCCTGTGTGGATACAGCTGAGCTCAAGAACAGTATAGCTGAGAGAGGCTTCTCCAGCTGGCCCTGGTCCCCATCTCTAAACAGAACAGAACCTCTTTCAACTTAGCAACTTAGCACCGTCGACACATTGATTCATTCATTCATTTTGCCAACATGTGTGTATTGAAGGCTTACTACAAGTCGGGCTCCTGGCACATTCGGATGAGGAGGATATAGTCTGCGGCCTCCAAAAGCAACTGAACAGTCAAGACCCGTTCCCAGAGACAACTGAGCCTCACTAAACATCAGTGTGACAAGGACAGGAATGGAGGTATACATGCCCGGGGACAGGGACAGCAGAGGAGGGGGCCTGGCTGTGGGGGTGGAGAGGTCAGAGAAGGAGCCATCCAAGCCAGCCTTGAAGGATGCAGAGGAGTTTGGAATGGGCACGTGCTTGGCAGGGCAGCAGGGTGACCATCAAAGGCATCCTCCAGCTTGAGGTCTGTGGGAGGGAGAGGAACTTTGAGTGTCTGGAGCATGGGTGGCATCTATGTTGGGTGGCATCTATGGTGGAGTGTCAGGTGGAGGAAACTGACCTCCTTCCTGGGGCATCCCTGCTGCTCAGAGCTGGGGTTCAGGGGCTCTGGAGCCTGTGTGGAGCTTCAATAGATGGTGGGGACAGGGAGGGCATCTGGAATAGGGACTGGGCCAGCCGGCAGGCATGTGAAACAGTTAGAAGGATAAATCAGTGACTCTTGCTTCTCTTCTCTTGGAGGTCAGCCAAGCCTGGGCGTCCCCTGTTCATTCAGCAAGAGACCGCTTCTCAGAACAAGCGAGCAAAAGGAGACAGGGCAAGATTCCAAACCAGCTGCAAGGCTCTCTCTTGGCATCCTCCCCCACTTCGGCATGCCTGTGCGTGCATGCTGGCTTCTGTGCATGGGTTTCCATGTGTATGTCTCTGTATGTGTTTGTGTGTGTACTTGGTGTGTGCTTCATGTGTGTGGATGCTTGTGCATGCATGCTGCCTTCTGTGCATGGGTTTACGTGTGTGTGTCTCTGTATATGTTTGTGTGTGTACTTAGTGTGTGTTTTCATGTGTGTGCATGCCTGTACATGTGTGTGTTTGTGCTGAGTGTACATGTGTCTGTGCATGTTTGTTATGTGCAGATATGTGTGGTGTGCTCACGTCTGTGTGAGTGTGTGTATACGTGTCCGTGTGTGTATGTCAAGCACAGGGGTGTGTGCTTGTGTGAGTGTGCACTCATGTATGCACTTAAGCATTTGTGTATGTTTTTGTTTGTGGATGTTTGTGTGTATGTGAGTGTGCGTGCTCATTAGAGGGTCTGTGCCTAGACTTGACACTGGGGTATTTTTGTTTTTTGTTTTGTTTTTGAGATAGTTTCACTATTATCACCCAGGCTGGAGTTCAGTAGTGCAATCACGGCTCACTGCAGTCTCTAACTCCTGGGCTTAAGCGATCCTCCCACTTCAGCCTCCTGAGTAGTTGAGACTACAGGCGTGAACCACCATACCTGGCTAATTTTTAAACTTTTCATAGAGAAGGGGGTCTCACTAGGTTGCCCAGGCTGGCCTCAAGCAATCCTCCTACCTCGGCCTCCCAAAGTGCTGGAATTATAGGAGTGAGTCACTGCACCCGGCCCAGACACCAGGATTTTTAAAATTACAGTCTGACACTCTGGAACCCATGCAGTCCGACACCACCACTGCAGATTCTAAAGTGAATCCCGGACAGCCACGCACGCAGCCCATGCCCTTGGGTGGCTTGGGTCCCTGAGGTCTGCTGGGTGAGGGGAAGAAAATGGAAGCCTGAATAACAGTGGCTGCCTTGTGGAGCAGCCCAGGCCAGGGTGGGAGGTGGTGGGGGTAAGAGGATGTCTGAGGACAGCCAGGCTGGTCCTGCTCCTGTGCTCATCCAGAGCCAGAAGAGAGGAAGCGCCAGCCAGGACTGGGGCAGCCTCAGGGGCTCTGAAGATGGGAAGGGTGTTCAGATGCCTGTAGTACCTGGGAGAGCACATGGGTGTGTGTGTACATATATGTGAGTGTGCAGGAGAGCATATCTGTGTCCATGTGAATAAACACATCTGAGGGTGTATTTGTGTGCAGATAGGTATGTTGGTGCCTGTATATGTGTGCATGTGACCTGTGTTTTCTGACCCAGAAACAACTATCTCTTGACCAAAGTTACCCAAAGACATCCTATTTCTGTCCTTCCCCACATTGGCCCTCTGATCTGCCAGCATCAGAGCTATCAGGAAACAAGCCATCCTACTGGCTCGAGAGAGTGGCCAGCGGGCATCAAGTATACCCAGGGCACTCTGTGGGAAAGGAGTTCATTGTTGGCGCCAGAGGCCTGTTTTATTTTTGCTTTTCTTCTCTTTTTTTTGAAACAGTGTCTTGCTATGTTGCCCAAGCTGGGGTGCTGTAGCACGATCATGGCTCACTGCAGTCTCGATCTCCCAGGGTGAAGCAATCTTCCCACCTTAGCATCTCTGGTAGCTGGGACTATAGGTGCACGTGCCACCATGCCCAAAATATTTTTTGTATTTTTTTTTTAGAGATGGGGTTTTGGCCCTGCAGTGGCTCACACCTGTAATCCCAGCACTTTGGGAGGCCAAGGCGGATGGATCACCTGAGGTGAGAAGTTCGAGACCAGTCTGGCCAACATGGTGAAACCCCATCTCTACTCAAAAAAAAAAAAAAAAAGTAGACAGATGTGGTGGCACGTGCCTGTAATCCCAGCTACTCAGGAGGCTGAGGCAGGAGAATCACTTGAACCTGGGAGATGGAGGTTGCAGTGAGCCGAGATCACACCACTGCACTCCAGCCTGGGAGACAGAGTGAGACTCTGTCTCAAAAAAAAAAAAAAGAAGAAAGAAACAGATGGGGTTTTGCCATGTTGCCCAAGCCAGTCTTGAACTACTGAGCTCAAGCAATCCAACTGCCTCGGTCTCCCAAAGTGCAGAGATTACAAGTGTGAGCTGCCAAGTCCAGCCCTGTCCCCTTCTTAGTGGCTTACTTGGGATTTTGATGATGACAGGGTCATTATTGGGTTTTAGGAAACTTCCTTAAGCAGCTGAAAGAATCTGTTGAGCTCTGGGCTTCATCTTCTCTCTTTTAGGCTGAAGGAGCTGGAAGGGCCTGGGGTCTCGTTAGGGGAGAGCAGGGGGATTTGGTGATTAAGTGAATGGAATCTGCCCATTGCAGTAAAAATAGTGGAGCTGTGGTTGGTGGAGGCACAGAAGCCTGACCAAATGGACCCAGGGATATTCGGGAGGGAGGAACTGGAGATGTGATGATTTATTAATGTGTACACAGGAGCCTTCAGAACAAAGACCCAAAGATACACGGAATGTTGCCCATTTTTCTGCTTAGGTTCAACAACATATGGATAGTGTTGGAAACAGATGTTGGAAATAGATGCTCAGTGCTGCAAAGAAAAAATTAGCACTGAGACAAAGTATCTTTCAGTAACACATTTCTACTTCCTGGACTGTAGGAAGGGTACTCTCACTAGCCATCTTGCCATGAGAGTACAAAGAACAAAGGAATACACATAGATTTATTTCTTACGCATTTTGGGTCGTCCTTACTGCTGTGTCTGATCTCCATTGGCTGGAGTCAGACCTCACAATCTAAACTAAAACCTGATTGGCTAACAACTTAAAACTTTTCTAAACAGGTAAAAGCAATGGTGAGCTGGGACATGGCTGTGAGCATGTCCAGCACAGATACCTTGGTTAAAATACAAGGACATAGAATGTACTATGTGCCTGTAAGCACAGCATGTCTAACAGCTGCATAAGATAGGGCTTAACAAAGTTATTAGCACACTTATTCTCTAAAAAGAAAAGAATCTTTAAAAAGGAACTTTTCTACTTCCCACAGACAGCCATGTCGAAATAGGATTGGACAACAAGGGCTGATAGACTGAATAGGAAAACCCAGCCAGGCCTATTGTCTAGATTCCTCTTGTTCTCTCTAAGTAGGTTTCCTTTCTTCTGGGTAGGGGGCAAGGCCCTTTCTGGAATGGGGAATCTCATGACCTACAGTCAAACAAGGTAGGTCAGAAAATTTCTTTTTATTTTATTCTACTTTAAATTCCAGGATACATGTGCAGAATGTGCAGGTTTGTTACATAGATATACATGTGCCACGGTAGTTTGCTGTACCTATCAACCCATCATCTAGGTTTTAAGCCTCACATGCATTAGGTATTTGTCCTAATGCTCCCCCTCTCCTTCCCCCACAACCCCCGGACAGGCCCCGGTGTGTGATGTTCTCCTCCCTGTGTCCATGTGTTTTCATTGTTCGACTCCCACTTATGAGTGAGAACATGCGGTGTTTGGTTTTCTGTTCCTGTGCTAGTTTGCTGAGAATGATGGCTTCCAGCTTCATCAATGTTCCTGCAAAGGACATGAACTCATTCTTTTTTATGGCTGCATAGTATTCCATGCTGGATATGTCCCACATTTTCTTTATCCAGTCTACCATTGATGGGCATTTGGATTGGTTACAAGTCTTTGCTCTTGTAAATAAGGCTGCAATAAACTTAAGTGTGCATGTGTCTTTATAGTAGAATTATTTATAATCTTTTGGGTATATATCCAGTAATGGGATTGCTGGGTCAAATGGTATTTCTGGTTCTAGATCCTTGAGGAATTGCCACACTGTCTTTCACAATGGTTTAACTAATTTACACTCCCACCAACAGTGTAAAAGTGTTCCTATTTCTCCACAGCCTGGCCAGCATCTATTGTTTCCTGACTTTTGTGTGGGATGGTATCTTATTGTGGTTTTGATTTGCATTTCTCTAATGATTGGGTGACAAACATACAGAAAAAAAGTTCATCATCACTGATCATTAGATAATTTCTTTATGGCCAGTTTTTACACAGGCAGAGGGAAAGTTAGAGTTATATTTTTAGGTTTTATGGCTGGCTTTGGGGGAAAGTGCTTGGGATCTACGATCTGCCTTGGGGAAGAAAGATTCTAGTTTTTATGGTTGGCCTCAGGGGAGAATGGGACTGAGAGACAGGAGGGCAGGAGAAGGTCAGAGAAATACTTGTGTTTTAGAGGCAGTTTCTGAGGCCCTCATTTTGGGCCGAAGCAACAGCTGGACGAGAGGGAGAGTGGCGGGGGTTCACGGGGCAGGACTCCAGAACTGGCTCGTCCACCCACAGAGCCCTTCTTCCCACAGACACCCCCTACCTAGGTGGGAGTTGTGAGTCAGTTCCACAGGCCAGGAAACCGAAGCTCACAGAGGTTGTGAGCCAGGAAACCGAGGCCAGGGCATAGAGGTTGCAAAGACAGAGCTGTCACCTGCACCAAGGTCGCCTAAGCCCACGGGGCCACCTCCCCCATGCAGCCCTCCTCTCTTGCCACTCAGCAGGGGACTCTGAGAGTCCAGAGATGGGGACCATCCCTGGGGCAGACTCTGGGCAGCCCCGATGCTAGAAAATGAGCAAGCTTTTCTTTCATCACAGTCCAGGCCACAGTGCCCCGTTTGCCAATTGTGTTCTAAGAAAACAACAACAATGAAAAGGCACCAAAGAGGAGGCCGCTGGAGTTCTGGGCTGTGAGGATTCAGACGCTGCACTTGGAAAAAGAGCCTGCCTTGAGGGCTGAAGGCAAATCCTGACTTCTACTGCATGTGATATAAATGGTCACAAAATTAGATATAAATGCATCTCTCTAAAGCCACTCCTTTCTGTGTGTATATATACGTATATTTGTATTTATTTATTATTCCTAAAAAATAATCGTATTTACTGTTGTCTTTATTATTATATTGTATTTATTATTCCTGAAAGTTTGTACTTATTTATTTATTGTATTTATTATTTATTATTGTATTATATTTATTATTATTTATTGTATTTATTATTCCTAAAAGAGTTTTTAGGAAACTCTGTATTTATTATTCCTAAGATAATATATGTTGTATTTATTATTCCTAAAGATTTATATGTTTATATTTATATATTTACATATTTGTAATATTTATATTATATATTTATGTATTTGTAATATTTATATATTATATATACAATATTATATATTATATATATATATTATATTTAGGCACAATACATTGCCCTTATTATTCCTAAAAAAGTTTGGGGCAAGATTAATTTGATAGGATAAACCCAAATACTACAACGCTGTTTTTTTTGCACCCCAGAACTGGTATGCTGATCCATCAATATTCCTTAGTCAAGGTTCTTAGGACCTTGACCTGGAGGTAAGAGGATAAGCCCAACCTTAAGTCTCTTGTATTTTAGAGCTTGCTGGATATATTGCTGTGAATACACAGTGTGATTGAACCATAGCATAGCAATTTAACCAAGGAGGTCGAGTTGTAGCAGGAATAAGAGTCATAACTTTCGGTATAGTAAGTAATACGTAAGCCTCGCTTATCGATCTCCGCCATGGGCCAGGCACCCCGAGGCCCTCACTGGCTTTGGTTGTCTTAATTAATTTAAGCTGCAGAACTTGAGGTTGGCACTGTGATCTTCTCCATCTTTAGAGGAAGAAGCTGAGCTTTCTCTCCAAATTCCCTAGAGTCATGCCATCACCCTCACATGCATACAAAACATTTTTGTCCTTTATTAAAATTTCACGAGGAAAAATTACTCACTACATCCTTAGCCATAGATGTGTATGTAAAATGCATTTGTGGGGTCAGTGGTAACTGACATAGCCTGTAACTTACCAGGCATGAGATGTATAAATGAAGATGGCCATTGTCTGAAGTGAGAAGAATGGGGTAAAAAAAAAGGAAACAAAAAATCGGAGAAGTCCTAATGAAACTCAGTGAAAGCGTCAGCTACGTTTTGCAAACTTCAAGGAGTTTCTGTCAGGTGGTAGGCTGCTGAGACCAGAGTGAATTTGTGGCTTGAAGCAGACATATAGCCCTGTCTCCAGGGGAGGCAGCGTAGTGTGGGAAAGACAGTCAAGGAGATTGCGCCCATTGCACTCTATCCTGAGTGACTGGGTGAGAGTCCGTCTCAAAAAAAAAAAAAAGTCAAGGAAATGCTGGTGGAAAGTCACGCCCTCCTCTCCAAGGTGGGCATGCAGGGGTGGCAGCCATGGGGGAAGTGGGCCCAGTGCCTGCCTTGTCTTAAGGGCCTGCAGACACCCCCAGCTCCAGATACATGGGCACAGCCTTGGCTGCACCTAGAAGCCCTGGGGAGCTGGAAGGTTTCTCTGATGTGAGCATTTCCTTGGATGGAGGAACTCCTTCTTGACCCCCCTCATACTTGCTGAGGCAGGCTAGACATATGAGTAGGCTGCACGTGAGCACCTTTTGTGCCCGGGAACCAGCAGTCATGAGGATGCTTTGTTGACTGGCGAAACCCCAGTGTTTCCAGCAGGCAGAATTCTGTGGCCCAGGCTCTTCTCCAATGGCCCCTTCACCACTGTAGTGAGCTCCATCTGCCCTGAGGGGCTCCCTTCCTGCATAAGAGAGCTGCGTCTCACTCACACAGTGGAATGGGGGAATGCCCTGAAGTTGACAGGCAGAAGCCTGGGCACGAGAGTGAACTCAGCTATCCAGCCCCCTGAAGAAAAGACAGATGGAGCAGAAAACCATATTGTCGTGATATCAAGGGAAGAGAAAAAAACAGAATTCTAAAAATATTTACTCCAGGAAACAGATGTAAGGTTTTTTTCCAAAATGAAAACACTGAATCTGCAAACCCAGTGAGGAAGAAAGGATGAGGACAAACTGTGGTCAAAAGGGAGCTGGCAGTCAGGTAAAGCATCCGAGGACACAAGCATCACAGCAGTATCGCAGAAGGTCAGCGACAGGGAGGATCTGCAGGAACCCTGCAGACAGTGGACTCAGTGACATGGAGCGTGGGTTTGAGAGGATTTTTCAGAGTGCACCCCCCCAAAAAAAAAGACCAGAGAGGTTAGAAGCAATCATTGGCAGAGCAACAGCTTTGAAGAAAAGAGACTGGAAATCCTATCAGGATGACAGGTGTTAATGAAGAAAGAACAGGACTAAAAGGAAATAAAAAATATTCAAAACTGAAAGAGGAAAACTTCGCTGAACTGAAGACAGATCTAAATCTGTAGGTTGGAAGGGTTTGCTAGAGACCAGGCAAAACTAATAAACATCAAAAGATAGTGGTGACACACTCTAATCTCTTGGATTCATGCGTACAAAGACTTCAACGCCAGGCTGCCTCCGTTCTCTCCCTGCACCCCTTACTGCCTGCCATCCTTGGAATAGGGCCTTACCCTGCCTTCTCAGCATCTATTTCTTTCTTTCTGCCTTTTTTTCTTTTCTTTTCTTTTCTTTTAAGATGGAGTCTTGCTCTGTTGCTTAGGCTAGAGTGTAGTGGTGTGGTCTCGGCTCACTGCAACCTGCGCCTCCTGGGTTCAAGCTATGCTCCTGCCTCAGCCTCCTGAGTAGCTGGGAGCCACTGTGCCCAGCCTCTCAGCATCTATTTCTCCGCCTTCTTGATTACCGCTCCCTGCGCCTCAGTCCATCATGAGAGAATCCCAGGTGAGATGCCCTTGTACTCCCAGTGTTACAGGAAATGGGTCCCCATCCAGACCCCTTGAATCTTACCCAAGAAAGAATTCAGGACAAGTCTATAAACTGAAAGCAAGTTTATTAAGAAAGTAAGTAAAAGAGGCTGGGCGCAGTGGCTCACGCCTGTAATCCCAGCACTTTGGGAGGCCGAGGCAGGCAGATCACAAGGTCAGGAGTTCAAGACCAGCTTGGCCAATATGGTGAAACCTAGTTTCTACTAAAAATACAAAAATTAGCCAGGTGTGGTGGCGCGCGCCTGTAGTCCCAGCTACTCAGGAGGCTAAGGCAGGAGAATCACTTGAACCAGGGAGGCAGAGGTTGCAGTGAGCTGAAATCGCACCACTGCACTCCAGAAAGAGGACTCCGTCTCAAACAAACAAACAAACAAACAAAAAAGAAAGTAAAGGAATAAAGAATGGCTACTCCATAGACAGAGCAGCCCTGAGGGCGGCAGCTTGCCCATTGTTATGATTATTTCTTGATGATATACTAAACAATGGGTGGATTATTCATGCCTTCCCTTTTTAGACTATATAAGGTAACTTCCTGACGTTGCCATGGCATTTGTAAACTGTCATGGCGCTGGTGAGGGTGCGGCAGTGAGGAGGACCAGAGATCACTCTCATCACCATCTTGGTTTTGGTGGGTTTTAGCCAGCTTCTTTACTGCAACCTGTTTTATCAGCAAGGTCTCTATGACCTGTATTTTGTGCCGATCTTCCATCTCATCCTGTGACTTAGAATGCCTTAACTGTCTGGCAACGCAGCCCCGTAGGTTTCAGCCTCATTTTACCCAGCTCCTATTCAAGATGGTGTTGCTCTGGTTCACACGCCTCTGACACTAGTAGTCTCGCCCCAGAGCTGCTGAGCTGCTTTCGGTACTGGGCTAATCTGCAGGGACCAGAAGCTGGCAATGCTCACCAGATGCACCTTGGCTGCTCACACCTTCCCCCAAGAGAATCCCTGTGTGCAGATGAGGTTTGGATAGGCAGACCTCCTTTGGCAAATTCAGGGCAATGATGGGTCAAGCCCTGAACAGCTGAGGCCACATAATTGTTGGACCACATTGTAGACCCAGTGGATGATCCACGCTTCTGAGCGAGCAGGTCCACTGGGGCTCACCCAGGCTAAGCTAGATGCCCCGTGGCAAGGTTGCCAACTCCCTGACCTCTACCTCTATGACCCAGGGAGGGGAATGGCCCACCAGCCCATCCCTTCTGCAGCAATTGTAGTGGGATGGATGAGAAACGTAATTAAAATCTCAGGCATCTTTTCCCAAGGGTCTTTCCAGCTGAAGAGCCTAAATATCATAAGGGTATGAATGTGCTGCATTTATTATTTTCACCATGGAGACGTCCAAGAAAACTGACCTTTTCAGCTTCAATAAAAACGGATTTTCCTGTAGGTCCTTTGACAACAGCTGTGATCATGAGCTGGGCTGAAACTTAATATTAAACACTGAAGACCAGAAAAAAGAGATGCCTTCCCAAGGCCTGGGAGAGTTACTGACACCCGTTTGCAATTAGACACTGGGATGTGTCTGGCAGCCTGAGCCCTGCTCTGAGATGCTCACTCACTCCTGGATCCAGATGGTTCAGGAACCCACTCAGCATGAAAGCCACCTATTATTTATACATTTGGTTTAAGGCATGTAGTAGCAGACTGCCCTGGAATTCAGCAGGACTGGGTTCCAGTCTGCTTGGATTCAGCATCCCCTCCTGTCATGTGATCAGGAGCCCCAGACATTGCACTCTGGCTTGTCTTCCCCTAAACACAGCCCAGGACTGACCCTCTTGCCATGACTTGGCCATACTAGTTGGCAAAAAGCTTGCCAATTTCCTGCCCTACCATTTCTACTGACCACGGTAGCCAATACCCAGAGGAACAGATGACAGTCAATGGCAGCAGAGCTGCCTTGCACTGAAATCAGGTGTCGTACAGCAACAAAACCTGGAGTTCCTGCTGAACACCCGTGCTTGACCCCAGGCATTTTCTCCTCCCCATCCCAACCCTGCTGAAACCGCTTTTGCTGAAATTATGACTGAGAAAACTATTACAGTAAAAGAGGTCCAACCTAACCAACTCCATCTTGCTCCTAACCTCCAAGCCGCCCTCGTTCATTCCTGGGCATGGGTCAAACTAACTTTGGGAGGAACTTGGCATGTAGTTTAATTTTGAAACAAAGATGATAATAGCTCTTTCCCAAAACAAACCCCCTTCTCGCCTGGGGACTAGACTGCCTTTGCAGGACTAACAAATTAGCCGCAAGATTAGAAATTATGGTTTAGAAGTCACTGTTACAAAACCTGAGATTGGTGCTTTTGCAGACCCTGTGTTCTAGTGCACCAGTGATGCCACCCAAATTGATAAACGGGCTCATCTCGTCTTGTGGTCCCCCACCTAGGAGCTAACTCAGTGCAAGAGGTCAGCTTTACCTCCCTATGATTTCATCTTCAACTCAACCAATCAGCACTCACCACTTTCTGACTCTCTACCCATCAAGCTATCCTTGAAAACCCTGGTCCCGCCGGGCATGGTGGCTCATGCTTATAATCCCAGCACTTTGGGAAGCTAAGGCAGTCAAATCACCTGAAGTCAGAAGTTCAAGACCAGGTTGGCCAACATGGTGAAATCCTGTCTCTACTAAAAATACAAAAAGTAGCCGGGTGTGGTGGTACATGCCTGCAGTCCTCACTACTTGGAAGGCTAAGGCAGGAGAATCACTTGAACCCAGGAAACAAAAGTTGCAGTGAGCCAAGACTGTGCAACTGCTCTCCAGCCTGGGTGACAGAGTGAGACCTTGTCTCAAAAAAAAAAAAAAAAAAAAGGAAAAAGAAAAAACAAACAAACAAAAACAACCCTGGTCCTCCAGTTTCTGGGGAGATTGATTTGAGTAACAACTCTGTCTCCTTTATGGCGTGACTGGCCTCATGTCGATTAAACTCTCTTTACTGCAATGCCGTGGTCTTTATTTGTGCAGTGGGCAGGAAGAATCCATCAGTGGTTACACTGCCACCATGAAAGCAAAGCAATGTAAAAAGGTATAAACAGTAAGGACAAAGACAGATGAGGAGAGAGTAGCAATGAGAGATTTCAATGAATTTCAGAAGGCAGAACTTGGAGGAAGGCAATCTTACTGAGCAGAGGAGAGAAAGTGACAGCTGAGATACTTTAAAGGGGACTGGTGAGCATGAGCCTGTCAGAGGCGTTTGAACCAGAGTGACTCCATCTTGAATAGAAGCTGAAAAAAATGAAGCTGAGACCTACTGAGCTGCATTCCCAGATGGTTAAGGCAGTCTAAGTTACAGGATGAGATAGAAGGTTAGCACAAGATACAGGTCATAAAGATATTGCTGATAAAACAGGTTGCAGTGGCCAGGCGCAGTGGCTCATGCCTGTAATCCCAGCACTTTGGGAGGCCCAGGCGAGCAGATCACCTGAGGTCAGGAGTTCGAGACCAGCCTGACCAACATGGAGAAGCCCTGTCTCTACTAAAAGTACAAAATTAGCTGAACGTGGTGGCGCATGCCTGTAATCCCAGCTACTTGGGAGGCTGAGGCAGGAGAATCGCCTGAACTTGGGAGGCAGAGGTTGCAGTGCACCAAGATCGTGCCATTACACTCCAGCCTGGGCAACAAGAGTGAAACTCCATCTCAAAAAAAACAACCACAACAGGTTGCAGTAAAGAAACCCACCAAAACCAAGATGGCGATGAGAGTGACATCTGGTCATCCTCACTGCTCCACTCCCACCAATGGCATGACAGTTTACAAATGCCATGACAATGTCAGGAAGTTATAAGGTCTAGAAAGGGGAGGCATTACATTAATAACCCACCCCTTGTTGAGCATATCATCAAGAAATAACCATAAAAATGGACAACTAGGGCTGCTATGTCTATGGAGTAGCCATTATTATTTATTTATTTTTATTTTTACTTTTTTTAGACGGAGTTTTGTTCTTGTTACCCAGGCTGGAGTGCAATGGCACGATCTCAGCTCACCAGAACCTCTGCCTCCTCAGTTCAAGCGATTCTCCTGCCTCAGCTTCCCGAGTAGCTGGGATTAGAGGCATGCACTGCCATACCTCGCTAATTTTGAATAGGCAGAAGAAGGGATTGGCAAACATGAAAATAAGAAAATTGAAAGTATCCCAGTCTGAGGAACAGAAATAAAATTGAATGAGGGAAAATAAACAGAGTCTGAAGAATTTATGGGATATCATCAAGTATACCTATCCATTATAGGAATTACAGAAGAAGAAAGAAAGAGAAAGGGGCAGAAAAACATATTTAAAGAAATTATGGCTAAAAGCTTCCCAAATCTGATGAAAGATATGATATAGATATTCAAGAAGCTCTGGCTGGGTGTGGTAGCTCACACCTGTAATCCCAGTACTTTGGGAGGCCGAGGTGGGGGGATCACCTAAGGTCAGGAGTTCAAGACCAGTTTGACCAACATGGAGAAACCCCATCTCTACTAAAAATACAAAATTAGCCAAGTGTGGTGGCCCATGCCTGTAATCCAAGCTACTCAGGAGGTTGAGGCAGGAGAATTGCTTGTACTCAGGAAGTGGAGTTTGCAGTGAGCCAAGATTGCACCATTGCACTCCAGCCTGGGCAACAAGAGCGAAATTCTGTCTCAAAAAAAAAAAAAAAAAAAAACTCAACAAACTCCCAACAGGATAAATTCAGAGATCCATACTGAGACATATACTGAAATTGCCAAAACCCAAAACAAAGAAAGAATTTTGAAAGCAACAAGGGAGAAGTAACTCATCATGTACAAGGTATCATCAAAAAATTAACACCTAATTTCTCATTAGAAACCATGAAGGCCAGAAGGCAATGGAATCATATATTAAAGTCCCGAAAGAAAAAAAAAACTCAATCAAAAATTCTACATCTGGCAAAACTATTTTTTAAGAATGAGGGAGAAATTAAGACATTTCCAGTTAAACAAAAGCTGAGGAAGATCATTATAAATAGACCTGCCCTGGAAATGCTAACAGGCTGAAAAAAAAATACACTAGACAGTAACTTGAAGGTGTTAGAAGAAATAACACAGGTAAAGGCAACTAGACAGATAAATATAAAAGCCAATATTGTTTTTACTGTTTGTAACTTCCTTTGATTTGGATTTGTTTGGATTTATACTTTCGGTTTGGTTTGTGACTTCTCCATTTTTCCTACCTGATTTAAGAAACGAATGCATACAACAATGATTGTAAGTCTATGTAAATGGGCACATAGGTATAAAATGTAAACTGTGAAATAATGATGTAAATAGGAGGGATGAAGATGTATGGGAACAGAGTTTTATATTCTATTGAAACTAAGTCGCTATTATCCAAATTGGATTATTATAAGTTTAAGATGTTATTTGTAATTCCAAGGTAACCACTAAGAGAATAACTTAAAAATAGATAGAAAAGGAAAGAAAAATAAAATCAAATGATACACTACAAAAAAAAATTAACTGAATTTTTTAAAAGGCAGCAATGGGGGAATTAAGAAAAATCATAAGAGATTTATAGAAAACAAACAGCTAAATGGCAGAAGTAAATCCTTCTTTGTCCAGAATATATAAAAACTCCTTTAAATTGGCAACACAACAATGAAAATCCCCAAACAATTCAATTTCAAAAATGGGCAGAAAGCTTGAATAGAGGTCTCTCCAAAAAAGATATACAAATGGCCAATACAAGATGAAAAGATGCTCAACAGCATTAGTTATTGGAGAAATGCAAATCAAAACCACAGTGAGGTATCACCTCACACCCATTAGAATAGCTGTAATTTACCAAAAACGTTTTAAAAAACCACCAGAAAATGACTAGTGCTGATGAGGATGCAGAGAAATTGAAAACCTTGTTCGTGGCTAGTGGGAATGTAAAATGGTGAAGCCCCAGGGGAAAACAATTTGGTGGCTCTTCAAAAAGTTGAACATGGAATCATCATGTGATCCAGCAATTCTGCTCCTATGTATATACCCAAAATACTGAAAAACAGGGATGAAAACAGACACTTGTACATCAATGATCAGAGTGTCACTGGTGAAGGGTGTTCAGGTTCTTGGCATTTTGAACAAAGAATTGGACAAAATGCAGAAAAAAGAAAGAATGAAGCAATGAAAGCAGAGATTTATTGAAACAAAAGCACACTCCACAGTGGGAGCGGACTTGAACAAGCAGCTCAAGAGTCCCCTTACAGAATTTTCTGGGGTTTAAATACCCTCTAGAGACTTTTTTCATTGGTTACTTGATTTATACCCTATGTAAATGAAGTAGTGGCCTACAAGCAGTCTAATTGGTTGCAGAAGGTAACCAATCAGAGGCTAAAGTGAAGTCACAAAGTTACATACGGAGACTTGGCCCAAGACCAGTCTGATTGTTGTAAGAGGGGATCAATCAGAGGCACTTTCATTTTTCATCTGCAATGCAGAAAAGGGATGGGGGTGCAAAAGGAGTAGCCACTGATCCTTTTGTTACTTGGAAGGGAGGTTTTCCTCTTGATTTAGTTCTAGGAAATCAGCATGAATCAGCCTAAGGATCCCTGCCTCCAGACCCTATTCTCCTGCCTCAATAGCTGCATTTTTCATAACAGCCAAAAAGGAAGGTGTAAACAACCCAAGTGTCCATTAATGAATGAATACATAAAATGTGATATATATATATATATCTGCAATGGAGTGTTATTCATCCACAAGATGTACTGAAATGCTGATTGATGTTATAACATGGAAAAACCTTGAAAACACTATGCTAAATAAAAGAAGCCAGACACAAAAAGGAAAACATTGCATAATTCCACTTGTGTGAAGTATCTAGAATGGCCAAATACGTACAGACAGAAAGTAGAATAGAGGTTCCCAGGGGCTGGAGCAGGAAGGTATGGGGCGTTATTTTGTAGTAGGTACAGAGTTTCTGTTTGGGATGATGAAAAGTTTCTGGATGTAGAGAGTGTAATGATTACAAAACATTGTGAATATACATAATGCCACTGAATTGTACACTTAAAAAGGGTGAAAGCTGGTACATTTTATGTTACATATATTTTACTAAAAATTTTCAAAACCAGAGGAATTGGTGAAAAAGCTGTAAATCGAGCTTCTGAAACCCCATAGTCTCTCTCCTGGCTCTATAGGTGGGAGATGAGAGGCTGGAGTTTCATTTTATTGGGAAATTGAACCAAGGAGTTGAACTTCTGGGCATCAGGCATAATAGAGGTCTGGGGAACAGTGAGGATTGCTAGGCATCCTTCACTTGCCAGATATGAGCATGTGGTGACCACAGAGCTCCTTCCTGGGGACTGGTGTTTCCCATGCTCTGTGTGTGTGTGTGTGTGTATGTGTGCACGTGCACGCGCGCGCGTGTGAGCGTGTGTGCACATGCAATGTGGCCGGGCTGCCATGCATCTTAGCAGAATAGTAAGATGAGTGAATAATGCATTGATCCCTGAGACCCCAAAGAACTCGCATGGTAGTCTCCTAGTAGCAAGCCTGTGATCAAATGTTTTCAAGTGTCAGGAGTTGTGCCTCACTCACCCAGAATAGCTGAGAGAGGACTTTGGGTCCCTTTCCCAGGCGGGCCAAGGACCCCAGTTTGAAGAAGCTTGCCTGGCTGGCAGCATTATCCTAAACACTCAGAGAGCAGGTTCTGCCTCCTTCCCCATCTTCCCTACGGCATTTACCACTGCCTGAGGGCAGAGGGTATCCTGAGCCTACTCCCTCTTTATGGGGTGACAGTGTTTACACAGCTATTCCAGGGAGACGCTACCTGATGGTGACCCTTTGACCCTCAAGCTGGCTGGTATGAGGACGAAGCTGTGGGTCTCACTTCTTCTCTGGGGAGAGCTGGTCGGGCTCCCCACGATGGGCAGGCTGCAGGGAAAGGGGCTCAGTGCACCTGGCCAGCCCCTTGCCTTTGAGCTGCATATTGAAGATGCATATTTAAGCTGCATAAACGGCTTGCATTTAAGTAACTCTTTGACTTTGCCCTGGGAGCGGGGCCGCAAAGAGAAGGTTGTGGAGAGTGCAAGGGAAATGTCCAGACCTACAGCAATGGCAATGAAGGGCGCGTTCTGGATCGGACTACGTGTTAAGAACCATCTGCTCAGTCCTTAAAGAGGCTTGGCCCTTCTGCCCCAGCTCTGGTCGGGGGCGTTTCAGGGAAACGGGCTTTCTAGAGATGCTTCGGCATGGCCGTGCCGTATCCTGGCAACCAGACCCCGGGGGGTTACTCCCTATAACTGCTGGCCGGGCCCCATGGCCTCAGCACCCCAGCCCCAGTGCAGACATATGACTCTTCCTTTAGTACCCCAGAGGACAATATCCAGGATCATGGAAGGGGACAAAAGCCAGAACATCCCAGATACCTAGGACTCCTTCTCTGAGCCTGGTGGGCATGGGCTGCAGCTCCTGGCACCTCCGATGGCTTCATTATTTTGAATCCCATCCTCAGGAGGCCCCTTCTCAATGCTCTGCCTTCTTCAAAACCTGCCTGACCCTCCTGCCCAGGCACGTGCAACCTTCTCCACTTGTCCCAGTTGCTGATGAGGCCCTGGAATTCACTAGAAATATTCTTCACTTCCAGCAAGACTTCCCCACCACGCCCCAACTCACTAAGTAAGACCCCTTCTAGAAAACCCACAGGCCCTGAGAAGGGGAGCTAGGAGTGATTGAGGATGGAAGGCCAAGCCTCACTATATCGGAATCTCAGACAGTCCTCCTGCAGCAAGTCAGCTTGCAGCTGTCATCAGGAACCCGGCCCAGCCAGGTGCAATGGCTCATGCCTGTAATCCCAGCACTTTGGGAGACTGAAGCAGGAGGATTGCTTGAAGTCAGGAATTCAAGACTATCCTGACCAACATAGTGAAACCCCCATCTCTACAAAAAATAATAATAATAACAATAATAATTAGCTATGTGTAATAGTGTGTCCCTGTAGTCCTAGCTACTTGACAGGCTGAGGTGGGAGGACTGCTTAAGCCCAGGAAGTCAAGCCTACAGTGGCACTGCTGTACCCCAGCCTCAGTGACAGAGTGAGACACTATCTCTAAAAAAAAGTAATCCTAGGGTGGCTCACACCTGTAATCCCAGCACTTTGGGAGGCTGAGGCAGGCGGATCACTTGAGGTCAGGAGCTCGAGACCAGCCTGGCCAACATGGAGAGGCCCTGTCTCTTCGAAAAACACAAAAATCAGCTAGGTATGGTGGTGAGTGCCTGTAATCCCAGCTACTCAGGAGGTTGAAGCAGGAGAATCACTTGAACCTAGAAGGTGGAGGCTGCAGTGAGCCAAGATCATGCATTGCACTCCAGCCTGGGCAACAGAGTGAGACTGTCTCAAAAAAAAAAAAAGTAATAAAAATAAATTTTAAAATACAAAAGCAGCCAGGGGCATGTGGCTGGTGTACGGTCTTTCTGTGACCGGGCTCTGGGCATGCCTGGGCTAGTTCACTGATTGCTCTTCTGAGCTGCATGCAATGGGCTATTCTCACCCCCTTCCCAGAAAACCCTCTCCCCTGACTCCCAAGTCCGTGCCCTGCTCCACCTCCTCGTGCTTGGGACCTGAGCTTGAACTCCAAATGCAGCAGCTATGACTACTTAAGCAGGTCCTCCCGAGGAGCAGGGCCGCTGGGGGCAGACACAATGTCCTGAGGACATGCTCTGCATCCATTGAAACTGTTAGGGCCTGCCAGTCAGGAATCTCTTACCTTCTGTAAGCCGGTCCGGCTCTCCGTGGCCTCTGAGTCACTGCAGCCCAGGATCAATACCATTGTAAACAGAGCTTTGCTGTGAGTTGTTAGTTGTCCTTCCTGGTCTGGGGCGTAATCCATAATGTTGGCTCCTGGCGCCTGGCTTCCCAGGGGCGGTAAGGGTGCTGGGGAGAGGGGCGTGTGGTCAGGGTGAGAGCACAGTGCCCTGGGGGGCAGTTCTGGGAGAACAGTGGAGGCCTCTCCAAAAAGGAGCTGGGACACACACACACCCCTCTCCCCCCGCACAGGGGCCTGGACCCTCCCCAGATCTCCTGTGCAGCTGAGTTGCCCACACATCCCTGTCTGTCCAGCTTGTTGAGGACAATGTGTTAAGAACCATCTGCTCAGCCCAAAAAGAGCCTTGGCCCTTCTGCCCCAGTTCTGGTTGGGGATGTTTCAGGGAAACAGGCTTTCCAGGGATGCTTCGGCATGGCCGTGCCGTATCCTGGCAACCAGACCCAAAGCCACATCCTCTTGAGAGGACTGGGCAGGGTGGGGAAGTAGCCGCTGCATGGGGCTGTCCCCACTGTCCACTCCGCCCCCAGCTGGCTCTACAACATACTCTGAGCTGTGCAGGATCCACGCCCCTCCCTGAGTGCCACACCCTGTCCCGAGATGGCCTACGTTCAGTGGTCCTGTTTTCCATCACGGCCTCCCTGGGTTCCTGGGACACTCCTTGGCCATAACCTCAGTTTTCTCATCTGCAAAGTGGAGTGGACTGGGCGCCACCACTCCCTACCTGCAATCTTGGTGCTTTGAGAAGTGGAGGTGGTTGGATGGCTTTAGGCTAGGAGTTCGAGACCCGCCTGGGCAACATAGCCAGACCCTGTCTCAAAAAAAAGAAAAAACAACAACCACCAAAAAACAGAACAAAAAATGTAAATGGGTGTGGGTGATATTGACTTCCACAGACCCAGGGCTCTCCAGCTGCCCACATGCACCTCTGCCATTTCTCCCGTCTGGATAATTGATTTCAAAGCAACAACAGTTCAGGTGACTGGATTGGGGTCTATGCCGTGCAGCCCTCCCGACACAAGCCTCCTACCTTTGAGGCACCTCCTTATTTCCAAGCTCAGCCAGGTCCAGTTATTCCTGGGCTCCTCGCTCTGTTCCCCTGATCCAGGAGCTGGAAAAACACTCGTGGTATATCCCCAGCCAACCACAGCCTGCTGAGTCCAGAGAGGGACAGATGATCCACTGACGCCCACCTCTTTCAGGCCTGCTGACCACCTCTCCTCCTACAGCAAAACTGTGGGGAGACTGGCCCCATCCAGGCTGGAGTCCAGGGCCTCACCTTCAACCTTTAATGTTCCCCTTGCCAGGTTTCTGAACATATCTACAACGATCTGAATGTGTCTCCCAAAAAACAAAATGTTGGAAACTTGATCCTCAATGCAAATGTTGATAGGTGAGGCCCAGTGAGAGGTGGTAAGGCCATGATGGCAGAGTCAAAGGGTTAATGGTGTTATTGAGGGAGTGGGTTTGTTACACAGGGGGAGTCTGGCCCTCTCTTTCTTCTCTCTCTCTCTCCCTCTCTCTGCCCTTTAGCCATATTATAAAGACTCAAGAAGGCTCTTATGAGGTGCTGACCCTGTTGATCTTGAATTTCCCAGCCTCCAGAACCATAAACCAATAAATTCCTTTTCATCATCAATCACCCAGTCTGCGGTGTTCTGTTATAGCAACACGAAATGGATTAAGACAGTCTTCTCTGCTGTCTCTCCCACAGGCAGTTCTGCCAGATCCCCCAAAGCCCACCCATCTCCTCACCCCAGGGCTCCAGAAGAGGTTATTGTCCTCTTTGGAGGTGGACCCATCCTGATGGCCTTGGATCTGTGGCTCCCTGGGCCTCCCATCAGCCCCTCTTTTTGGAGAGTCGCTACAGCCAGAAGCCCCAAGAAGGGACTTCTCAATTCCCCCATAGTGGACTCTGTGGTGCTCCACCCAGATCCCCTCTCCAGGGCTGATGCCACTGTACTGGTCAGGGTTCTCCAAGGAGACAGAACCAATAGGATGGATGGATGGATGGATGGATAGATAGATACACGTACGAGAGAGAGATAGCAGAGGTCAGGCAGTGGTTCACACCTGTAATCCCAGCACTTTAGGAGGCCAAAGTGGAAGGATCGCTTGAACCCAGGTTCAAGACCAGCCTGGGCAACATAGTGAGACTCCTGTCTCTACAAACGTTCTATATGTATGTATGTATCTGTTTATCTATTATCTACATGGGATTTTTTAGGGGAATTGTCTCATGATTATGGAGGCTGAGGCTTCCCATCCTCAGCCACCTGCAAGCTGGAGAGCTGGGTATGCTGGGAGTGTGACTCAGTCCAAGTCGGAAAGCCTCGGAATCAGGAAAGCTGGTGGTACAACTCTCAGTCCGAACCTGAAGGCCTGAGAACCTGGGCAGGGGGCCGCTGGTGCAAGTCCTAGTGTCCAAAGCCTGGAGAACCTGGAGTTCTGATGTCCAAGGGCAGGACAAGAGGGGTGTCTCTGCTCCAGGAAAGAGAGTGAATTCACCTTTCCCCTGCCTTTTCACGCTATTTAGGCCCCCAGCCAATTGGAGTGCCCACCCACATTAAGGGTGGATCTTCCAGATTCATGCCAGTCTCCTCTGGAAACACCCTCTCAGATGCACCCAGAAATAATGCTCTCCCAGCCATCTGGGTATCCCTTAATCCAGATAAGTTGATGGCTAAAATTAACTATCATGGCTATTATCCCCGGGGGAGCTGGGAATATCCCTGCATTCTTCCCTGGGAATTCCCTTGGCACTTGGGAAGCACCTCTCCTGAGGTTATGCCTCCTCTGGGGTGATCCTGTATCCAGTGACTGGCAGATGTGGGGGTACAAAGGCCCATCCCTCACCACAGTTTGGGGGAACTCTGAAGGGGCGTCCAGCTCCAGGGCTTCCTTAGGCCTGGCTGAGGCCTCAGCTGTAACTGCACTGGAGGTTGACTTCCCTCTCTGCCCACCCTCACGCTCCCCACTCCCCTACAGGGGGTCTCTCCTAAGAGCCATCAGCATAAACCTCCTGTCCCAAATTCTCCACCTCAGCTGATTCCAGAGAACTCAGCTGCTTCCAGAGAACTCAGCCTAAGATGCCTTTGGGCTCTGGGACCAGGTGGCTATGGGCATGAGTGGCATGGGCTTGCATCCTCTTGGAATTTTCACTGCAAACTCAGAGTCCTGACTTTCACAGGTCTGGCCATCTCATGGGTCTGCCCCACAGGCCTTCTGTAGCTCAGCTCTTGGGTGGGAGACTCCCTCTGTAAGAAACACTGTGGCTCCTCTCTGATGCCCTGTTCCATACTGGGCACCTCTGCCCCAGATTCCACTCTGTACCTGCCACTCCTCAGATGATCAGCCAGGGTTAGGGAGCTGCTCTGCCCACAGGCGCAGAGAGTCCTAAGTGCCTGGAAGTTGATGAGACCCTGGGCGGTGCTTAGTCAATGATTGACAGGTGCAGGAGTAGGAAAGCCCAGCTCCATTGCCTCAAGGTGAGGTCTGCCGGACTTTGCCTGAGATCCCAATCTTGCTTGACTTCTTCCTCTTCCCTGCCCTAATCCCCCTACCTTTCTGGCTTCAGGGACCCGTTTCATGGAAGACAATTTTTCCATGGATGGCGGGGAGGGGGATGAATCTGTTCCACTTCAGATCAATCAGGCATTAGTTAGATTCTTATAAGAAGCATGCAACCTAGAGCCCTCACATGTACAGTTCACAATAGAGTTCACACTCTATGAGAATCTAGTGCCACTGCTGATTTGACAGAAGGCAGAGCTCAGGCAGTAAAGTTCAGTCACCTGCCAATCGCCTCCTGCTGTGAGGCTTGGTTCCTAACAGGCCATGGACCAGGGGTTGAGAACCGTTGCTTTATAACTCATGCTGATCTCAGGATCCTCTAGGGAACCCCACCCAAGATGCTGCTCTCAAAAAGAGAAAAAAATGGAGTCTAGACAGCACCAATATACATACACACCTTCAAGCCTGGGGGGCTTGCATCTTATAGTTTGCATGTTTATTTCAGGCCGGGAAGGACTTTCTCCCACCCAAGGATCCACTATGTGAGAATCACTCATCCACATTTTCTTCCATTATTTTTGAGAGCTTCATTTGTTATGATGAAAGCTTTAATCCACTACTTGGAATTTATTTTGGTGCATGATGTTGAGAAGGAAACCAATTTAATATTTTTCATGAAACAGTTAATTAATGATCACAGCACCATTTATTTATTTATGTAGTTTTTAAATTAAAAATGAATTAGAACATGAAATGATCTCCAAGATATTATTAAGTAAAAAGAAAAATGAAGTGCAGGACAGTGTGTATAATGAGCTCTTATTTATTTTTTTTAAAAAACTACATAAAGGGAGGCTGGGCACCGTGACTCACACCCGTAATCCCAGCACTTTACCAAGGTGGAATATTGTTTGAACCAAGGAGTTCAAGACCAGCCTGGGCAACCTAGTGAGACTTTCATCTCTAAAAAAATGAAAATAAAAAAAAATTACAGTTGTACATGCCTGTAGTACCGGCTACTAGGGAGGCTGAGGCAGGAGGATTGCTTAAGCCTAGAAAATCAAGGCTGCAGTGAGCCATGATAATACCACTGTACTCCAGTCTGGATGACAGAGTGAGACCCTGTCTCAAAACAAAACAAAATTAAACATACATATAAGGCCTTCTGTAGGCATAGACAGTTTCTGTAAGGTTTTGTAGAAACTGTTGATAATGGTTGTTTCCTGATAGAGGACCAGGAGTCTGAAGTGGAAAGGAGACCTACTCCTCACTGAGTATTCTTTGATCTATTTGAATTTTTTGTCATAGTCATTAGCTTTTTAGTAAAATTTAAGTGAATTTTAAAAATATAAGACTCTGTAGGTTGCAAGTAACAAAATACAACCAAAGCTAACTTGAACATAAAGGGACATGTGTTTTAAAGGATGCAGTGATCACCTTGGGGCCCTAAACCAGGAGGCAGCCAGTGTGGAGATGCCTGGAACAAATGATGCTAATAGGCTACCCCCTCCTGCCTGTCCAGCTGTTCCCATCCTACATCAGAGGACTTCGCTCCCAGTAGAAAGTGCCTGAAACCCACCTGTCCATGCCCACTCTCACCAGTCAGGGATTAGGTTCTTCTTCTTAGACCATACTTCCTTTTTAGAGAAAGCAGGCCACTCCACTCCATCTGTGCCTGCCTTCCGCGGTGTGCCGCCTGTAGGCTGAATGATAATGAAATCTTCCCCAACACACCCACACACATTTTCAACATTTCTAATATATAAATGTGAAAGAAAAATAAATCTCGGGCCCCCAAAATCACAAGCTAAAGGAAAAAGTCAAGCTGAGAACTTCTCAGGGCAAACCTGCCTCCCCTTCTATTCAATGATCTGAATGTGTCTCCCAAAAAGCAAAATGTTGGAAACTTGATTTCTAATGCAAATGTTGAGAGGTGGGGCCCAAAGAGAGGTGATAAGGTCATGATGGCAGAGTCAATGGATTAATGCTGTTATTAATGTGAGCACCCTTCTGCGCACTGAGATTAATGCACATCTGATCGTCTCCTTCAGAGAGGTTAACCAGAAACTCGAAAGAATGCAGCCATATGTCTCTTATCTACCTATGACCTGGAAGCCCCTTCCCCACTTTGAGTTGTTCTGCCTTTGCTTCGAGTTGTCCCACCTTCCCGGACCAAACCAATGTTCATCTTACATATGTCGACTGATGTCTCACATCTCCTTAAAATGTATAGAACCAAACTGTGCTCTGACCACCTTGGACACATGTCAGGACCTCCTGAGGCTGTGACACAGGCACACATCCTCAACCTCAGCAAAATAAACTTTCCAAATTAACTGACACCTGACTCAGATATTTGGGGTTCACATAACTCAGGGGGGATGTTTCTCAGTGTTGCATGGGAAACCTTCACTATTGACTTATTTCCTCACTCCCATCCTGTCTCAGTCAGTCTTTGAGGGAGGAACAGTTAACTTATAACCCCACTTCTGGTACCAAACTTGATTTTTGTTAATATTCTTCTGATTACTTCGTTCAACTAGAATGGGCTTACACACAAACATGTTTGTTGTTGTTGTTGTTATTGTTGTTGTTTTAATATGCAGAATCTGTGAATAGGAATCCAGTCAGGTTTCAGGAAAATCCGTGACTCAGCCTGGACTCCCATTACCACATGATTGAGAATACGGCTGGCCCCTTTCCTGACTATTTAAGTCACTGGTTTAGCCACAGGAAGGACTGAGTTTCCCAGATGTATTCCAAAATTCTGGTCAGAGAAATCTCTGTTGGCCCAGTTTGGGTTAATAACAACTCTTGGTTCAAACTTCACAGGCCAGGATGGAGGTAGGGTTAGGATTGGGGAGCAGGTAGGATGATACTGTACAGAATGGATAACAGTACAATTGTCAAAATAAGGGGCTGGGATTAGAAACTCATTTGAATAGAGAAGACACCTCCAAAAGGTAAACAAAAACCTAAAGATATACAGGCATGCCTCATTTTATTGCATTTCGCTTTATTATGCTTCACATATATTGGATTTTTTACAAATTGAAAATTTGTGGCAATCTTGTGTTGAGCAAGTATATTGGTATCATTTTTCCAGTCACATGTGCTGACTTTGTGTCTCTGTGTCACATTTTGGTAATTCTTGCACTATTCCAAACTTTTTCATTATTATTGTATCTGTTATGGTGATCTGTGATCAGTGATTTTTGATGTTACTATGTACATGTACATAGTATGTGCATAGTAACTATGTACATGTTACTATGTAAGTGTATATACATGCCCATATAAGACAGCAGACTTAATTGGTAAATGCTGTGTATGTTCTGACTGTCCCACCAACTGACCATTCTCCCCTCTTTCTTTCTATCCTCAGGCCCCCCTGTTTCCTGAGACACAACAGTATTGAAACTAGGCCAGTTAATAACCCTACAGTGGCTTCTAAGTGTTGAAGTAGAAAAAAGAGTTGAACATCTCTCACTTCAAATTAAAAGCTAGACATGATTAACCTTGGTGAAGAAGGCATGTCAGAAGCCAAGATGAGCCAAAAGCTAGGCCTCTTGTGCCAAGCAGATGGCCAAGCTGTGAATGCAAAGGAAAGGTTCTTGAAGAACATTAAAAGTGCTACTCCAGTGAACATATGAATGATTAGAAGGCTAAACAGCCTATTGGTGATATGGAGAAAGTTTGAATGGTCTGGATAGAAGATCAAACCAGCCACAACATTTTCTTAAGCCAAAGCCTAATCCAGAGCAAGGGCATAACTCTCTTCAATTCTGTGAAGGCTGAGAGAAGTGAAGAAGCTGCAAAAGAAAAGTTGGAAGCTAGCAGAAGGTGGTTCATGGAACTTAAGGAAAGAAGCCATCTCCGTAACATAAAAGTGCAAGGTGAAGCAGAAGGTGCTGATGGAGAAGCTGCAGCAAGCTATCCAGAAGATCTATCTAAGAACGTTGATGAAGGTGGTTACACTCAACAACAGATTTTCAGTGTAGACAAAATAGCCATCTATTGGAAGAAAATGCTATCTAGGACTTTCAGAGCTTGGGAGGAAAAGTCCATGCCTGGCTTCAAAGCTTCAAAGGACAGGCTAACTCTCTTGTTAGGGGCTAATGCAGCTGGTGACCTTAAGTTGAAGCTAATACTCATTTTCCATTCTGAAAATCCTAGGGTCCATAGGAACTATTGTAAATCTACTGGGCCTGTGCTCTGTAAATGGAACAACAAAGCCTGGATGACATATTCTTACAGCATGGTTTATTGAATATTTTAAATCCACCGTTGAGACCTACTGCTCAGAAAAGAAGATACCTTTCAAAATATTACTGCTCATTGACAACAAACCTGGTCACCCAAGAACTCTGATGCAGATGTACAAGGGATTAATGTTGTTTTCATGCCTGTGTATGGGAGTCAGAGATCACCTTCAACGCCACATAAGGTACATAATAACATGTACCTTATGTGGGCTTCAACTCTTATGTGGGCTCTTCAGCTGGATCTCGAAACCAATGGACACAAGGCAAATTAACAAGAGAAAAGTATATAAATGTTATGAGTTTTACATGTACATGGGGATCTTCACAACAGAGTGGAGTTTGAAGTGGCCAAAGCAAGATCTTTTCATACTTTTTAGATAAAGAACAATGAATTTGAGAAGAAATGACAGGACAAAGAAAATTTGGCTGGGGCAGTAAGTTTTCTAGGAGGGAAATAAATTTTCTAGGAGTCACTAGAAGATGTGGGGAGGGAAACTAGTGGAAGACAAGAGTTACTTTGTTAAATCTATTTATTCAGGTCCATTGTAGCCACCAAATCCCAGTCTCTGTTGATCAGGGCTGTTTTCTTGCCCTGGTATAGGTAAGGGCACAAGTCCAAGAGGAATCTTTATGGCTTGCTGAATGCAGAAAGAGACAGGTCAGCTAGCCCTTTCTGAAACCATAATTTCTCTGATGTTTTCAAAATAATCAATATACCAATATATGATTGATATAATAATCATTATACCAATCAATAATCAATTTTTCGAGATGGCATGTCCTTTGATTCTTTGTGTATTAACACAATATCCATTCTGCAGATCAAGGAGTAATTTTGTTTTTTAAGTTTTATTATTTAAGAACCACATGCTGTAAAGTTACAGCTGTCATAGGCAGTGGTTCCTCTAATAGATCTGGGCAAGGCGAATTGTAAACCTCTTGGAGAGAATTTACCATTCTAGATGCCAGTAAGAACATTTTTGATTTATGAAAAGGAGGTCAAAATATCAACATTAATTGGAGTTTGGAAGAAGTTTATTCCAATCCTCACGGATGAATTTGAGGGATTCAAGACCTAAGTAGAGAAAATAACTGCTGGTGGGGTGAAAATAGAGAACTAGAATGAGAAGTGGAGCCTGAAGATGTAACTGAATTGCTGCAATCTCTTGATCAAACTTTAACGGATGAGGAGTTGCTGCTTATGCATGAGAGAAGAGAAAGTGTTCACTTAAATCTACTCCTGGCAAAGATGCTGTAAACATTGTTGAAACAACATAAAGGATTTACAATATTACATAAACATAGTTGATAAAAGGAGCAGCAGGGTTTGAGAGGATTGACTCCAATTTTGAAAGAAGTTCTACTGTGGGAAAAATGCTATCACACAGTATCGCAGGCTGCAGGGGAATCTTTCATGAAAAGAAGAGTCAATCGATGCATCATATTTCATTGTTGTCTTATTTTAAGAAATTGCCACAGCCACCCCAGTCTTCAGCAACCTTGACCCTGATCAGTCAGCAGCCATTAACATTGAACCAAGACCCTCCACCAGCAAAAAGATTACGGCTAGCTGAAGGCTCAGATGATCATTAGCATTTTTAAGCAGTAAAGTAGTTTTGAGCTAAGGTATATGCATTTTTTAGACATAATGCTATTGCACACTCAATAGACTGCAATATCACGTAAATATAACTTTTATATGCGCTGGGAAGCAAAAAAAATCATGTGACTTGCTTCATTGCAATATTTGCTTTATTGAGTTGGTCTGGAAGTGAAGTGAACCTGCAATATTTCTGAGGTATGCTTGTATAAGATGTATTTTCTATTCAAGAGAAATATCTGTAAATAACAGAAAAATCAGATTCAAGAAAACAGGAAACACCCTTGATACCACCTATTCAGACAATTACTATTAACGTCTTGGATTTGGGGGTGGCTTTTTGTTTTGTTTTTTAGAGATGGGGTATCGCTATGTTGCACAGGCTGGACTTGAACCTGTTGCTCAACCCTCCCGTTCCCTCCTCCATGTCATCCTTGAGTACGCATCCTAACAGTCTTTTTTCCCCCCGTTTTTGTAAGAAATTTTACATGTATGTGGCAGCCAAATATAAGAGCTCACCTTGCTTTATTAGAGGCTGAAAACGATTTGATCTTTCTTCTCTTTTTTGTTGCTTTAGAGAGACAGAATACAAATATCTTCTCCCTCCTCCTGGGAAGCTTTGCATAATTAAGCCCTTCCTGCCCTGGAGGGAGAAGGGTAACCAGGTTTTTGGTTCTTAAATGATAGGCTGAATGGCTCATCCAATCAGGCATATTGTGAAAGAACAAGAGAAGATGAGGAGTTTGTTGGCATTTGAGGTCTGCAATAAACAATACTGTTCCTTCCCACCATGTTTGGACTGATTGAAAAATAAAATACAGTAATCAGACAGATGGAGATGAAATTGTCAGCATTGAGGAGGCTAACAGGATCTGCAGCCCCTGTTGCCTGTTGGGCTTCCTAAGATACATATTAGAAAATAAATATTAAAATATATTTTATTATATATAATAAATATTTACATATATATTTGTTAATTATATATAATATATGTCAACTTCATATATATGATAAACATATCATATCATACATAAATTATATGAAGTTTATTATTATATATAAGTTTATCATATAGACATATGAAGTTTATTATTATAGGTAATAAAAATATATATTTTATTATACAGACAAAGTCTTACTCTGTGTCCAAGTTTGAGTGCATGCTGCGATCATAGCTCACTGTAGCCTTGAACTCCTGGGCTCAAGCCATCTTCCTATCTCAGGCTCATGAGTAGTTGATGCTACAGGCATACAGCACCACACCCAGCTAATGAGAAAAAAAATTTTGTAGACCAAAGATCTCACTATGTTGCCCAGGCTAGTCTCAAACTCTTGGTCTCCAGTGATCTCCCTACCTCCCAAAGTGCTGGGATTACAGGCCTGAGCCACTGTATCTGGCCTGGACTTCCTAACACTACACCCCACTACCAACTCCCTCCTCACCAGCTGCGACAATGGTTAGTGACAACCCCCTGCATATATGTCTGCAAAAATGGGTCATACCATATTCACTTTGCTCTGAAACTTGCTTTGTTTCTTATCAATACCCTTTACTTTATGGATCTCCATTAACCGGCATCTTAGCTGTAATAACTTGGGACTATTATAGAAAGCACTGTAATAAGCATCTTTATTCATATATTGTTTATAATCTATTTGATGATTTACTTATGATAAATTCCAAGAAGTGGATCACATTGCAAGTGTATACATATGTTGCCACACTGGTGTCAGGAAGGGTAATAATAATTTAGCTAGCAGCATTTGAAAGTTCTTGTTTTTCCACATGCTCATAAGCATTGGCAATCCTCCTTTTTAACTCTTTGCAAATATGATAGACCAAAACATTGTTTTAACATACGTTTCTTTTGATCACTGAAGTTGAATGTCTTTTCATGTTTATTGGCTGTTGCATATCCTCTCTTTTGGAATTGATTGCATTCGTCTTTTCCTCTTTTTTAAAAATTGTTTATTAAGAGCTCTTTATATGTTGAGAATGAAACCACCTTTGCAAAAATTACGACACTGAGAAAAATCTGACACAGCTGACTCCATCTAGGTTTTAGCCTCGACACTCTACCTGTTCATTCCTGGACATAGGCCAAGCTAACTATAGAAAGCACTTGGTTTATAGTTTAACTTTGAAACAAAGACGATAACAGCTCCTTCCTAAAACCAGCCCCTCCTTGCTTTGGGACCAAGATTGCCTTTGTAAAACTAACACATTAGCCACAAGAAACAGAGTCAACAGAAGTCAACAATCATTCAACCCTGTATGATTTCAATCCTGACCCTACCAATCAGCATTCCCCATTCCTCCGGCTCCTTCCCACGGAATGATCCTTGAAAAACCCTAGCCTCTGAGTTTCCAGGGAGGCTTATTTGAGTAATAAACTCCCATCCTTCCACTAGGCTGGTCCTGCAATTATTAAACTCTTTTTCTACTGCAATACTGCTGTATCAGTGAATTGGCTTTATCTGTGTCACAGGCAAGAATAACCCATTGGATAATTATAAGGACAATGATCTTGTGCTCATCACAATATGAGCAAATACAAAAATGTGAGCGTTGCAAATGACTCTCCACATACACTCTCCTGGTAAAATTTTGTTTTCTGGTTTTATGGATGATATATAGGAATCACCTGGAAAATTTTCAACATACACATGCTGGCTAAATTTACTAAATATTTAATATATTCTAGACACTCCTCTAATTGTTTCACATACATTATTTATCAAATCCTCTAATCCTCACAGCAACAGCTCTGACCTGGGCACTGAGAGGTTAAATACCTGCCCAAGGGCACAGAATCAGTAAATGGGATCTAAGTTCATTTACTGGCCACAGAATCCTTGTTCTATGTCCTAATGCCACATGTATGGACTTGAAACACTGGAGAGTCTGCAAAGTTTCCTTGGGATGAGGCTGTTGTGTGCATGTTAAAAAACTCTCTGGGCCGGACGCGGTGGCTCACGCCTGTAATCCCAGCACTTTGGGAGGCCAAGGTGGGTGGATCACGAGGTCAAGAGATTGAGACCATCCTGGTCAACATGGTGAAACCCCGTCTCTACTAAAAATACAAAAAAAATAGCTGGGCATGGTGGCGCGTGCCTGTAATCCCAGCTACTCAGGAGGCTGAGGCAGGACAATTGCCTGAACCCAGGAGGCGGAGGTTGCAGTGAGCCGAGATCGCGCCATTGCACTCCAGCCTGGGTAACAAGAGCGAAACTCCGTCTCAAAAAAAAAAAAAAAAAAAAACTCTCCAGGCAGTTTGACATACCCCCCAGGATGAATACCGCTGATTAGTAGTGTTTTGTTTGTGTTTTGCCTAACAGAAGTTTTAAATTTGTAATGTAGTCAGATTTGTCCTATTTCTGTCATTTTATTCTTTAGTACTGCAATAAGAAAACAGCCTTCCTCAGTCCAAATGCATCAGTTAACTATTGCTGCACAGGAATCTGCTCTCAAAACATAGTGGCTTAACACAATAGCAGTATACTACTTGTTTCAACTATCTAGATGGTATTTGGGTGGAGCTCAGCTGGGTGGTTTTCCTGCTGGTCTTGCCTGGGATCACTTACACAGCTAAAGCTGATAGCTGGTTCTGGCTTTGGGTTGGGGCATGAAGGAATTCCGGAAGTGCCAACCCAAAATATGCCACTTTGGACTTCAAACTGGCATTTGGGGAACAGCAAAGGCAGGAAGGAGATTCATTTGAGCTTCCCTTATCTGCCTGAAGACAGAGCCTTCTAAAGGAACTCAATTCCTTCTAAAGGAATTGCCTCCCCAGAAATCTCATTAGCCAAGGAAATTTAACTCAGATCACAGGAGAGAAAGCTGGAGATCAACAGTATGTCAACACTTTGTCCCAGGCTGTCACCTGTTCTTCTGAAGGGTCATCCATCATTCCCCCAAAATCACTTACTCCCCCCTAGGCTGCCTACATCCCCTCTCCTCTATGATGAGGGTATATACGATTCTAGATCTCACTGGATTGGAGAATGTTCACTTTTCTTTCCTGCGATGCTCCCATGCATGTAATACATTGATACAACTTTTCTCCTATTAATCTGCCCACTGTCAGTTTTTTTCATAGACACAATTACTGAATCCTCAGGAAGTAGAGGGATGGTTTTCTCTCCCCTGTAGGCACCTACGTTCTGTACCACATGGCCTCTCATCCTCTAAGAGGTTAGACTGGCCTCTTTGTGACATGGTGATCTCAGGCCTCTAAAAGGGCCAGGTGGAAGTTGCAACATCTCTTAAGGTAGAGGCTTCAGAGCTGATGTGGTATTGCTTCTCCTGTACTATATTGGTCAAAGCAGGTCATGAGGCCAGCCTACCTTTAAGGGATGACATCTTTGTTGAATTCACTTCTTGATAGAAAGAACAACCAACAAAGCCACATTGCAAAGGGTCATGGGGATGGGGAGGCGTGACTCATTGGATGACATTCTTGTAACAATCTACCATATCAGCATGTTAAATTCACTCTTCTGTGAAGTCTTCTAGTACTCTTTTTTTTGAGAAAGAGTTTTGCTCTTGATGCTCAGGCTGGAGTGCAATGGTATGATCTTGGCTCACTACAACCTCTGTCTTCTGGGTTCAAGCAATTCTCCTGCCTCAGCCTCCCAAGTAGCTGGGATTACAGGCATGTGTCATCACATCTAGCTAATTTTTTGTATTTTTAGTAGAGACAGTGTTTCACCATGTTGGCCAGGCTGGTTTCGAACTCCTGACCTCAGGTGATCTGCCTGCCTTGGCCTCCCAAAGTGCAGGGGTTACAGGTGTGAGCCACTGTGCTCAGCCCTAGTACCTTTTTTTAAGGTCAAATTTACACCATGTAAAATTAAGCATTAACCACTTTAAGGGGTATAATTTAAAGAGATAATCCACATCATCTCTATCTAGTTTCAAGACAATTTTATTACCCAAAAAGGAAAACCCATACCCATGAAGCAGTCTTGCTGCCTCAGCCCCTGCCAAACACCAGTCTGTTTTGTTTCTCTATAGATTTATCTATTCTAGAGTTTTCATGCAAATGGAATCATACAACATGTGGCTGTAAGGCCGGTCACCTCGCTGGGAGCTCGGACACCCCCCCCGCTTTTTTTCTCCGAGAGCTCGGACACATTCACCCCCTCGCACAGCCTAGCCTTCCCTTAAAGAACCCCGCCAAGATGCAAACGAAGTCTTGTAAACCTACCCAATAGCAGTCAAGTCTTGTATGCAAACAAAGTCTTGTAACTCTAGCCAATAGCAGTCGAGTCTTGTATGCAAACAAAGTCTTGTAACTGTAGCCAATAGCAGTAGAGTCCTGTATGCAAACAAAGTCTTGTAACCCTACCCAATAGCAGTCCTGTCTTTCCCACACCCTGCTCTCCCACAACCAGTCGAACGCCTCCACTCCCTATAAAACCCCACGTCTTCCCAGCACTTTGGGAGGCCGAGGTGGGTGGATCACGAGGTCAAGAGATCGAGACCATCCTGGTCGACATGGTGAAACCCCGTCTCTACTAATACAAAAAATTAGCTGGGCACGGTGGCGCGTGCCTGTAATCCCAGCTACTCAGGAGGCTGAGGCAGGAGAATTGCCTGAACCCAGGAGACGAAGGTTGCGGTGAGCCGAGATCGCGCCATTGCACTCCAGCCTGGGTATCAAGAGCGAAACTCCGTCTCAAAAAAAAAAAAAAAAAAAAAAAAAAACCCCACGTCTGAGAGGAGTCCGTGCGACTTCTCCGGCCCCTCCTGTCGGACTGCAGAACCTCGCCCGGGAGCCGAATGAATTCACATTGGATCTTCTTGTGCTGGCCTCAGTTTCTTCCTTTTAAACTCGGCAAGAACCTAACAACCCTTACAGTGGCCTTTTGGGTCTGGCTTCTTTCCCTTGGCATCATGCTTCCAAGATTTACCCATGTTGAAGCAGGATTGGCGCTTTATTCCTTTTTATGGCTGAATACTATTCCACCACATGGATATAATAGTTGGCTTGGCTATTCATCTGTTGGATATTTGAGTTGCTCCTACCTTTTGGCTATCATGAATAGCACCACTGTGAGCACCCAGTACTCTTTTGATTATTCTTAACGTTGAAATTGTTTCCACATCTGGAATTCAATTTTGTATGTGGTTTGAGGTAGGAAATTTCACTTCATTACTTTCACTTATCCCAATGTATTTTATATGCTATTCTTCTCATACTGACTTCATCTTCCTCCCTTGTTAAATAACAGTGTGTGTCCTTGAGCAGGTTTTTATTTTTTTATTGTTTAGTTTTTGAGACGGAGTCTCGCTTTGTCACCCATGCTGATTCTCCTGCCTCAGCTTCCTGAGTAGCTGGGAATACAGGCGTGAACCACCACACTCGGCTAATTTTTGTATTTTAGTAGACACGGGTTTCACCATGTTGGCCAGGCTGGTCTTGAACTCCTGACCTCAGGTGATCCACTCACCTTGACCTCCCAAAGTGCTGGGAGCATGCCCGGTCTTGAGCAGGTTTTTAAAAAAATTGTTTTAGAGATGGAATCTTGCTCTGTCACCCAGGCTGAAGTGCAGTGGCACAGTCATAGCTTACTGCAGCCTCAACCTCTCAAGTTCAAGTGATCCTCCTGCCTCAGCCTCCTGAGTAGCTGGGATTATAGGCACAAGATATCACCTCTGACTTGGGCAAATTATTTACCTTTTTTGTGCTTTCATTTCCTCATCTATAAACTTGGGATATAATGGTAACCTAAATAGGGTTGATGTCAGGATTAAATGAGTTAATACATGTAAAGTGTTTAGAACAGGGGATAGCCCATAGCAAGTGCCCAGTAAGTACCTGCTATCATTGTCAGTAATTCCAAATTTCTACATATGCAAGGGTCTACTTTCTGTTCAGTTGTCTTACTTGTCTATTTCAACTTTAAATCAGCATCTCAAGTCTACTTTCATTGTTCTTTTTCATTTTTTAGTTCATCTTAGTCCTTTGGAATTCTTCCAATTGAATTTTATCAAGTTCTTCTCCCTAAATCCTGCTGAGAATTTTGTTGGAGTTACATTTACAGATTAATTTAGGATGGATTGAAATATTTTTATTACCAAGTCTTCTTATGTCATAATGCATCTCTTCATTTATTAAGCTCTTATTTTATATCCCATGATAGAGTTTTATAGATTTTTAAATATTAAAAAGGTGTTGCAAATTTCTTTTCCTGGATATTCTTTTCTGGGATATTTTATATTTTTGATGTTGTGGTGAATCTTTTTCCTCCATTATATTTATTTTTATTTATTTGTTACTTTGAAAAATGGCTTTTATTATATAGAGACAGGGTCTTGCTATTGCCCAGGCTGGTCTTGAACTCCTGGCCTCAAACCATTCTTCCACCTTGGCCTCTCAAAATGCTGAGATTAAAGGCGTGAGCCACAGAGACCAGTCCTTGTTATATTTAACTTGTTACTATTTTTATTTGGGAAAACTACAGATCTCAGACCTGTTTGTTGTTGTTGGTGGTGGTGATATTCTAATGGTTTTTTATTTGTTTAATTTTTTGAAATCAAATAATTGCCTTCTTTTCTCTTTTTTCATCATTATAACTATATATTTTTTCTTGACTAATTGCACAGGCTAAGACTCTTGGAGCAATATTGAATAACAGGCAATAGTGACTCTAAGAGGGGGTTTGAGGGACGGCAGTGGGCGGCAGGGAAGCGTGCCTCCTGAGCAACATAAATGGGTGTTTCCCAGTGGGAAGGCAGTCACATGTCTAGGGATTGCTCCAAAGAAGAGAGGATGGTCTCCAATCCAGAGTGAGGGTTGTGCCTTTGATTCGGTAAGTGGTGAACAGTTATTAGCACTTTCTCAGCATCTCGGCACAGTCAGGTCATATTTTAGGAGCACCCATTAAGTCCTTACGAATCATCAAAGGAGAGGTGCTGAGGATGGGAGTTTAGTGTGGCTGTAATGGAAGACGCCAGGTCTTCTTTGGAGATTAGCATTATCTTAAACCCCTGTGGCCCTGCACATGCAGAGAGCAAGTTCATGCTTCCTCCTAAAGAGGTTCAAATGAGGCAGGGACCGAGCATTTTCCATCCGATATCAGACCCTCCCTGATGGCTGGCCCCAAGGGTGACCTCTGTGATCCTTCCTGTCTCACCCTGGAGAAGAATGTCTCACTTTATACTTCCAAGTTGTGCCTGGCTTTGTTTTAGTTTTGCTATTGGTTGTTGGATGTAAAATAAATAGCAATGCATAAGAACTCAAATTTTTCAGCTGGGCATAGTGGCTCATGCTGTAATCCCAGCACTTAGGGAGACCGAGGCAGGAGGATTGCCTGAGGCCAGGAGTTTGAGACCAGCCTGGACAATGTAGTAAGACCCCCTGCATCTCTACAAAAATAAAAAAAAATTAGCTGAGCTTGGTGGTGTGTGCCTACAGTCCCAGGTATTTGGAAGGCTGAAGTGAAAGGATTGCTTGAGCTCAGGAGGTCTAAGCTGCAGTAAGCTATGACTGCACCACTGCACTCCAGCCTGGGTAACAAAGACCCTGCCTCTTAATAAAAACAAAGAAACACCCAAGTTTTCAGGCCTCAAATGGCTGTGGCCCCAGCCTTTAGTATAACTCATCTCACAAATCAGTGGTGGTAACTCAACTTTGTCCTTCTGTGGTCAAGGTTCCCCCAACTGTCTCCATTATCTGACCTTCCTTGGCTCAGCTCCATATGGGGCTGGGAGCACAGTGGTCATCAACAGGTCAATGGAGATGGCCAGATCTCAGCAGCAGAAGAGCAAGAGGAACTGGAGAACGAACCTCCATCTGGAAACTGGGAAAGGAGAAGCCAGCCCAGGCCCATGCAGGAGGGAGCGGCTACTCTTCCCAGCAGGGGCAACAAAGAGGGGCAGCCCTCATAGGGCAGAGAGGGGAGTGGGCTGATGGGAGCTGGCAGGACTTCTGTGATGAGTTTGGGCAGTGGGGTGCATTTTTTTTTTTTGAGATGGAGTCTCGCTCTGTCACCCAGGCTGGGGTACAGTGGTGTGATCTCTGCTCACTGCAACCTCTACCTCCTGGGTTCAAGTGATTCTCCCACCTTAGCCAACCAAGTAGCTGGGATTACAGATGTGCACCACTATGCCTCACTAATTTTAGTATTTTTAGTAGAGTTGGGGTTTCACCATGTTAGCCAGGCTGATCTCGAACTCCTGACCTCAAGTGATCTGCTCGCTTTGGCCTCCCAAAGTGTTGGGATTACAGGCTTGAGCCACAGTGCCCCACTCTGTGCATGTTTAAAAACAGAGGTTTGCTGGGAGGTGGAGGTTGCCATAAGTCAAGGTCACGCCACTGCACTCCAGCCTTGGTGACAGAGTGTGACTCTGTCTCAAAAAGCAAAAACAAAAACAAAAAAGAGGTTTGACTTGAGAAATGGAGACATCTCAAAGTCCTAGAAGGAAACACCCGGGGGGAGGACAAGGCCCAGCAAAAAGACCTTTGTTTCTCTGACCCCAGGTCCCACCAAGAAACCCAAGCTCTGGTGGTGGGTGGGCCTACCTAGACCCCACTCTCAAGCTACACTCTGGCTCTGCTGGGCTTCTAACTGGACCTGGCTGCCCCTGGTCGTCTTTATTTTCATAAGGATGAAAGCAAAGCAAGTGTCCCTGGCTTCTGGGACAACAAGGTCCAAGAATGGCAGTAGGCAGTGGATAGACCCCAATTTTCTGCCCAGGCCCAGCCTGGGATTCCTGGCTGGGGGCTTTGACTTGGCAGTTGGCACCAGGGTGTCTTGTGGGGATGCAGGTGGTGGCTTGAAATAGCCTTTGCAAAAATTGTGACAATGAAAGGAATCTGACCCAACTGACTCTATTTTGCTTTTAACTTCTAAGCTGCCCTTGTGCATTCGTGGGCATAGACCAAGCTAACTTATGGAAGGAACTCAGTTCATAGTTTAATTTTGAAACAAAGATGGTAACAGTCCCTTCCTGAAACAAACTCCCTCCTTGCCTGGGACCAGACCGCCTATGTAAAACTGACGAATTAGCCACAAGATTAGAAATTACAGCTTAGGAGTCATGCAGCCAGTGGCCACAGGATTCCTAACCTCCCCAGTTGCTCCTATGGATAACACCACTATTGTCAAACCTAAGATTGATGTTCGAGATAGTTTTCAGACCCTGCATTCCAGTGGACCACCTGGTGCCACCCAGACTGGTAAACTGGCTCAACTAGTTCCATGATCCCACCTAGTAACAGAAGACAGAAACAAAAACCCACTTCAATCCCCCTGATTTCATTGCCAACCCGACCAATCAGCATTCCCCACTCCCTAGCCTCCTACCCACCAATTTATCCTTTTAAAACCCTAGTCTCTGAATGTTCAGGGGGACTGATTTGAGTAATAAAACTCCAGTGTCCTGTTTATCTGGCCATGCATTTATTAAACTCTTTCTCTATTGCAATAATGTTGTCTCAGTAGATTGACTCTATCTAAGCAGCAGGCAAGAAGGACCCATTGGGCAGCTACAAGCTGTTGGATGGACAAGGCTGCTCTGCCCACACCTGACAGTGCCTCAGCATCAGTTGGTGAAGCTCATCACTTCACCTGAGAAGGGCAGAAACCCGTATCTATCTCTTATCTCTGGCAATAGAAGGAGCAGAGTTTTCCAAAGCATCTAAGACAGGCCCCAGACCTTGAACAAGGTAGGAGACCACTCACTCTGGCAACTGCTTACTCTGATTACAGGGCAATGAGCCCTGCTTCAAGGGAGCACTCTGAAGTTGCAGCTTTCTCTCTCCATGATAGACCTTGGCTCATGGACCACACCTCTGCCCCATCTCTGCTTGGCTTGTGGTTCATGATCTACATGAAGAAGCAGTCGAAGTCTGGTTTTGGCTCTCTTTCCTTCTTTCTTTCTTTATTTTTTTAAATTTATTTTTGAGACAGGGTCTTACTCTGTTACCCAGGCTGGAGTGCAGTGGCACCATCACAGCTCACTGCAACCTCGACCGCCCAGGCTCAAGCAATCCTTCTGCCTCAGCCTGTGGAGTAGCTGGGACTACAGGTATGCACCACCACACTCAGCTAATTTTTAAATATTTTTTGTAGAGATGGGGTCTTGCTGTGTTGATCAAGCTGGTTTCAAACTCCTGACCTCAAGCAATCCTCCCACCTCGGCCTCCCAAAAGTCTTGGGATTACAGGCGTGAGCCAATGTGCCTGACCTGGCTTTATTTTCATGTGCTCGCCCTTGCTGGAAAGAGAGCCTATTGGCAATTGATGCAGAGGGAGTGTTTTAATTAATGGAGCTGGCCTGAACAACAGGCTGGTGCAACTTCACTCAACACTAAAGATGATCACAGTTTAACGTGGGGGTGAAGAAAGCAATGAAGGAAATAGATCAGATGAGGCAATATTGGGAGTTTATGAAGTCAGTGCATTTTCCATTGGCTTCACAGTGATCACTCTTAAACCAGCTGTCACCCATGCATGAATTATTGCCCCAACCTGGGAGGATGGGGAGGCCGACAAGACGTACACCCGCATACAGGGCACGGGCTCTTGCCTGGATCATAATTCTTTCTCATGCTGCTAAAACGGAGAGCGCTGCGATAGCAAAGAGATATGTGGCCCTCGTGATATCTTCAGAAAGAAAAAACCCTGGGGGCAGGAGAGGAAAGAGGAAAGCTAAGAAATAAATAACAAAGCAGGATGCTATTTACATACTGAGGGAAGGCCTTTGAGACTGAGCTCAGCGCCTTGGATGTCAGTAATAACTTGGTGATGGGAATAAAGAGACTCACTGCAAACCCACATCGCCCGAGATGGTATCAGCGATGATTTTCTCTTTGTTTCCAGACAAATTCCAGCGCAGCGATGGGAAGACAAGCCTTGTTGAAGGGAACAGCGAGGTGGGGTGAGGGTGAGTCCGGTGGTCCCCGTGAAGACTCAATTATGTTGGCTGTGAAGAGATTAATTAGAATTGAATTTTTCTATTGATGTAAAACCGCCTTTTGCACCTGCTGCTGGCATCCTCATTACTGGTTTTCCATTACGGGGGATTATATGGTACAATGAAATAAACTTTATGCATCCTGGGGGACGCTCTTAAAATGGGTTTACTGTGCTTAAATTGGTGGTGAAGTGGGTTACCTGAGAGAACTGGGATTTAATCCCTGTCTTTTCTTTTTTTGAACCAGAAAGCCTCTATCCCCTTCTGGAATCACAAGGTGCAGATGTTTTCAGGTCTGCGGGCCAGGCTGAGGCTCTGTGAGGTGTAGGCCCAGGCATGCCTGCTCGCTCTGTCCCCAGACATCACAGGGATGATGAAGTTGAAGGAATCTTTGGCTCCTTGCAACAGAATGAACCACAGTGAGTGAGGCTCTGGAAGAGCTGGCGCAGAGACCCGAGTGAAGGGAATTGGAGCCCTTGGGATTTCTGTAACTTGTTCTTTGGGAAGGAGGTAAATGTGTGGGTGGAGGCATGAGAGGCATCTGTGGCCTTAGAAGATAATGAGCAAGTAAACACCAGGTGAGAGAAATCTGTTTCCTGTGCGGTGAACCACCTGTTCCTCCCTCCCAGAGTTAAGCTGGGGAAGCCCGGGTCCAGAGTGAAACCATCTCTGCCTGGGATGACCTCAGTAAATGCTTGTTTTGTTTGTTTGTTTTAAGTTTTAGGGTACATGCGCAGGACATGCACGTTTGTTACACAGGTAAACGTACCATGGTGGTTTGCTGCACCGATCAACCCATCACCTAGGTATTAAGCCCCACATGCATTAGCTATTTATCCTGGTGCTCTCCCTCCCCCACAAGCCTCCACAGGCCCCAGTGTGTGTTGCCCTCCCTGCGTCCATGTGTTCTCATAGTTCAGTTCCCACTTATAAGTGCAAACATGCAGTCTTTGGTTTTCAGTCCTGCACTAGTTTGCTGAAGATAATGACTTCTAGCTTCATCCATGTCCCTGCAAAGGACATGACATCATTCCTTTTTATGGCCGCATAGCATTCCATGGTGTGTATATACCACATTTTCTGTATCCAGTCTATTATTGATGGGCATTTGGGGTGATTCCATGTCTTTGCTGTAAATGCTTGTTAAATGGAAAGCAGAAGCACCACCCTCAAGAGCCCTTACTCATCTCCAACCAGGATAAGTACTGATCTTTCGGCCTCTGCTATTCCGTCTGTTAAATGGGCATACAACAGGATGGTGGGGACTATGGGAAGCCATTGTTCTCAGTAGTTTGATGTGGACCTGATTTAATCTAAATTACCTTTATGATGCTACATTCCAAACACAGCCAAAACTGGATCTCCAAGGATGCAGATGGTACCTTGTGTTTACATGAGGGTGCATTGGAATCCCATGTTATGGAGGAGCCCCATGAGCTGGAGTGGGGAGCCTGGATGGGAAGCAGAAATGTCAGAGGCTCACACACACCTGCTTGTGCTTGTCTGTCCCTGAAGCGCTGTTCAGGATGAACCCATCTTGAGCCCCAGAGTTCACAGATGTCACTGCTTCTCCTGGGCAGTGGCCACAGCAAATGCTTTCCTGAGGCAGAGCCGGGGAAACCGCTGGGCATTGCCTCAGCTTCTCTGAAGCATCAGTAAATTTGTGTTCAAAGTGAAGATTGAGGGACTGGGCACAGTGGCTCATGCCTGTCATTCCAGTGCTTTGGGAGGCCAAGGCGAGAGGATTGCTTGAGCCCAGGAGTTTGAGGCCAGCCTGGGCAACATAGTGAGACCTCATCTCTACAGTTTTTTTTCTTTTAAATAGCTGTGCATGGTGGCATGTAGTTCTAGCTACTCAGGAGACTGAGACAGGAGGATCACTTGAGCCCAGGAGTTAGAGGCTGCACTGAGGTATGATGGCACCACCATACTCCGGCCCAGATAACAGAGCAAGACCTTGTCTATAAAAAGTAAAAAAAAAAAATAGAGACCGGGTGCAGTGGCTCACACTTGTAATCCCAGCACTTTGGGTGGCCAAGGCAGGTGGATCATGAGGTCAAGAGATCGAGACCATCCTGGCCAACATGGTGAAACCCCATCTCTACTAAAAATACAAGAATTAGCCAGGCATAATGGCATGTACCTGTAGTCCCAGCTACTCAGGACGCTGAGGCAGAAGAATTGCTTGAACCCGGGAGGCAGAAGTTGCAATGAGCTGAGATCACACCACTGCACTCCAGCCTGGTGACAAGGCAAGACTCCATTTCAAAAATAAAATAAAATTAGATTAAAATTAAAAGAAAGAAAAATGTTTGTTGTAAAATAAAACAGAAAAAAATAAGTCAAACACATGCATAGCTTATCGAGTTGTATTATTACAGCCACCACCTAGATCAAGAAACAGAACTTTGCCAATGTCCCTGGAAGCCCCGCCTAGGTTTCCTTCTAGTCTGAACTGCCACCTTCCCTGCAAAAGTGACTCTCAAATGACTTTAACAGTAACCTCTTTCCTGTCTTTGTTTTTGTCAGAGGTGTTGGAACCAGAGGGACTCCATCTTGAATAGGGGCTGGGAAAAATGAGGCTGAGACTTACTTGGCTGTGTTCCCAGAAGTCACAGGATGAGATAGGAGGTCAGCACAAGATACCGGTCATAAAGACCTTACTGATAAAACAGGTTGCAGTAAAGAAGCCAGCTAAAACCCACCAAATCCAAGATGGCCACGGGAGTGATCTCTGATCATCCTCACAGCTACACTCCCACCAGTGCCATGACAGTTTACAAATACCATGGCAATGCCAGGAAGTTACCCTATATGGTCTGATAAGGGGAGGCATGAATAATCCACCCCTTGTTTAGCATATCATCAAGAATTAACCATAAAAATGGGCAACCGGCAGCCCTCGGGGCTGTTCTGTCTATGGAGTAGCCATTCTTATTCCTTTACCTTCTTAATAAACTTGCTTTTGCTTTGCAGTGTGGACTTGCCCTGAATTCTTTCTTGCATGAGATCCAAGAACCCTCTCTTGGGGTCTGGATTAGGACCCCCTTCTGGTAACATCTTTCATCACCTAAGTGTGCCTTCCAAGACATATGACGTAGTCCTGCCATTTTTAAACATGCGATCTGTTGTTTGAGTCTCTTTCAATCCACAGGTTTCCTCCCCTTCTTTTCTTTACAATTTCTCTGTTGAGGAACCAAAGCCTTTTGATCCACAGAGTTCCCGCTGTCGGGATTCTGCTGATTGATACTCTTGGTGCAGTTCAAGATGTTCTTCCCTATTCCCTGCGAATTGGCAGCTGGATCCAGAGGTCAGATCAGACTCACCTTCTTTGGCAGGGCCAGAGGTGCTGCATTCCTTCATTAGGAGGCACATAATATCTGGTTTGTCTCTCTTTGTGTGATGCTAACAGCTGTTGCTGCACAATGCTTAGCTCCGTTAATTCAGTAGGGGTTTCAGAATGGTAATATTCTAATTCTGTCCTTCTTCCTCACATATTAACTTGAGTACTTCTCTAAAGAGATGCTTCCAGTCATCCACCATTTGCTTACCCAGTGGTACAGTTCACGTATTAAACAGAGGCAGGATAAATGTGCAATTCTTTCCTCTTTATTTACCTGCTTTTAAGAGAGTGAATTTGTTCCTCATCCTCTGAAGGTGACAGTGTTTTAAGTAGTTTCATAAATTGAAGATTTAAACATATTTGGTGGGTTTTTACCCATCACGATGATCATCTTTGTTGATGCTCAAATGGTTCTATAGTCGGCCAGTGGGAGCCTCTTGCAGGTGGTTCCTGTGTCCTTTCGACGTGATCTTTCAGTCTCTGATAGCCTCCTTGCTATGAGAGGAGTATGACAAGATGTTCCAGACTCATCTTAGACATTTCCTCTTCCAGACCTGGAAGCAGCCATTTTTCCAAGAAGTCCTGGTTTCAATCAGTAGAGAATCTATCTATCTATCTATCTATAATCTATCTATCTATCATATATCTATCCATCTGTCTCTCATCTGTCTGTCTTTTCAAAAAAGAAAATACGTCAAAAGAGTAAGAAGTCAAGCCAGAGACTGCAAGAAAGTACTTCAAAACCTTTGGGAGGCCAAGGTTTTTGAGTCACCTGAGGTCAGGAGTTTGATACTAGCCTGGCCAACATGGTAAAACCCCGTCTCTACTAAAAATACAAAAATTAGCTGGAGGTGGTGGCACTTGCCTGTAATCCCAGCTACTCAGGAGGCTGAGGCACAAGAATTGCTTGAACCCAGAAGGCAGAGGCTACAGTGAGCCAAGATCCCACCAATGCACTCCAGCCTGAGTGACAGAGTAAAACTCTGTCTCAAAAAATTTTTTTTCAAAAGATATATCTAATAAAGAACTGTTAATCAAAATATACAAAGAAATGAGCTATAAAGCCATGAAAAGACATGGAAGAACTTAAATGCATATTGCTAAGTATAAGGAGCCAATGTGAAAACGCTACTTACTATATGATTCCAACTCTATGACATTCTGGAAAAGGCAGAAGTATGGAGACAGTAAAAAACTCAGTGGTTGCCAGGGGTTTGTAGGGAGGGAGGAATGAATCAGCAGAACACAGAGGATATTTAGGGCAGTGAAACTGTTCTGTGCAATACTGTAATGATGGATGCATGTCATTATCTGTGTGTCAAAATTCACAGATAATAAGAGTGAACCATAATGTAAGCTATGAACTTTGGCTGATGTTGGTCAATGTTGGTACATCAACTGCAGCAGATGTGCCACACTGATCTGGAGTATTGATGGTGGGGGAGGCTATGTGTGCCTATGGGAAGGGGGTATACGGGAACTCTCTGTACTGTCCACTTAATTTTATTGTGAACTTAAAACTGCTCTAAAAAATAAATTCTGTTAATAAATACATGTAAAATGTCTCACGTGTATATATTGATTCTTCCAATTCAAATGTAGAATTATTCGGTGTTGGTCAGGCACAGTGGCTCACCCCTGTAATCCCAGCACTTTGGGAGGTTGAGGAGGGAGGGTTGCTTGAGCCTAAGAGTTGTATCGTGACCAGCCTGGGCAACAAACACAGCAAGACGTCCATCTCTATGGAAAAAAAATACTAAGACTTATTGGAGGTTGGGTGGAGTGGCTCATGCTTACAATCCCAATACTTTGGGAGGCTTGCTTGAGCCCGAGTTCAAGACCAACCTGGGCCACATAGCGAGACTCCATCTTGACTTAAAAAAAATTTTTTTTGAAAGAATTATTGGGTGCTTACTTATTCTTTCTTATACCTGAATTCCTTTTTCTCACCAAAAAATCCTGGTTCTCAAGGGCCCAGGAGTTGCCAGAATTGAAATATGCAATAATTACTTATCTCCTTTATCCCATATTACACACACAGCATTCTCAGTCTCAAATGCCAATACGACTTCAATCAACATCATTATTGAAAAGTTACAATTTTTTAGTATGCCTTTTTCTGCTTGCTTTCCCTATTCTCTTATCCCTCAATTTGTAAATAACTGTACTATATCTATAGTCAGTGAATATAGCCATTATATACTATGCTCTTTTCAATTTTCACTTATTCCTAATTCTGTAAATTATATATTTAAAGTTCACCACCTTATGCTGCTGTCTCTATAGACACTTTGGTTCTATGAAGTTCATTCTCTAGTAAATTCCTCAGGAAGGAATCATGGGAACAATATTTCCTGAACTTGCATATTGATAAGTTTGTTTGTACCCTTTATACTTGAAAGTCAGTTTCCCTGAATATAAGATCCTTGGCTCACATTTTATTTTCTTGAGTTCTTTAAATATGTTACTCAATTTTCTTCTGGCACAAATGTTGCAGTAAAAAAGTTGATGATAATCCAATTTCCAATCCCTTACAAATCACAGGCTATTTTTGCTTAGATGCTCAAAAGATTTTTCTCTTCCTTTGAAGTTCCATCATTTCACTAAATTCATGCCTTGGTGTTAGTCGTTCTGGGTCAATATTCTCAGGAACATGGTGTGACTTTTCAATATGTAGTTTGAAAACCTTTTTATTTCTAAAAGGTGTTTTTTTGAACTATAGCTTCTAGTATTTGTTCTGATCCCTGCTTTGGGTTTTTCTTCAGGGAACACTATTCTCTGTATGTTGGATCCTCTTTACCTAACTTTGAGATCTGTCACTTTCCCCTGAAGCCTTTATATCCTTGCTTATTTCTTTGATTTTTAAAAATGTCCATTTGTTTCATTCTCCGTTTCTTCTAAGGAATTATCTCTAGTGCTTATTCACTCTTGCATTCTTTCTAGGTTAGTCTTAATTTCTGAAATTTTTTTCTTTTAAACCTATTTTACCCCTTAAGTTTATTTAATTTCTGAGTTTTTCTATTTCTGACTTATGTTCGTTTCGTTGCATCTCATTTTGTTTAAATAATTTCTTCTAGCTCGTTTTAAAAGAGCAGGTTATAGTTTTTTGTTTTGCAGGCATGTCTTTTGGTGTGTTGTCTGTGAAGATGTTATTCTCTTTCTTATTCTTCTTTTAAAAATAACTTTATGTGGAGTAGGACTTTGATCCTTGCCTGCTGCTCATTTTTGTAAAGGTGAAATTAATTTTTCTGGATTTAAAAATGGGGTTGAGTTCAAGGCAGCTTTTATAACTTCAAAAAGCTTTCTCTTTTGTTGTTTTCATGCACTGTTAAAAAAAATGGCAGCTTATTTATTATTTTTAGATTCTTGATTCTCACAAAAATGTCTCCACTTTTATCTGGATCCTCTGCTTCCTTCCCCTCTATGGTTCCTGCTCTATTCAGTTTTGATTCTTGTTTCAGCAGTTTCTTTTTGGTGTGCAGCCCTGTCCTGGAAGGACGACCTGGCTGGTCGGTTTCAAGAGTTCACAGGGGCTATCCTACTCCATCCTCTTCTCATCTCTTTTCATGAGGCCCTTTGTACTTATACACTATTGGAGTGAACAAAACCCTTCCATTTCACCTCCTGTTGTCAAGCTGGATCTCTGTGCTTTCCAGTGAATGAATACCTATTGCCTCTTTGGGGTTACTCCTTGTCTTAGTTCCATTTTGTGTTGCTATAACAGAACACTGAGTAATTTATAAAGAATAGAGGTTTATTTGGCTCATGATTCTTGGGACTGGAAAGTTCAAGACTGAGCAGCTGCATCTGTGAGGGCCTCGCGCTGCCTCAACTCCTGGCTAAAATAGAAGGGAAGTGGGGATGTGCACAAAGAGATCACATGGCAAGGGGGTAAGCAAGAGGGAGAGAAACCAAGAGACACCCTGCTCTCATTGTAACTAACCCATTCCCTCAAGAGCAAGAACTCACTCCCTTGAAAGGGCATTAATCTACTCATGACTCAAACACCTTTCACTGGCCACCCACAGAGGATCAAATTTCAACATGAATTATGGTGGGGACAAACAAATCACACCCAAACTGCAGTGTCCCTGTTCTTAGGGATGACAAACACCCTGTTTCTTTCCTTTGATTCCTTCTGCACACATACTAATACTATGCAGGTTTAATAACTGTTAGTTACAAAACGGGCAGTCCCTACCCACCAATATTTTGGTGTTTTAGGGGATTGCCTACTAGTTTTATTGTGAATGTTTCCCACAGGTTTTTGGTTTTGCTGCCTAGTTGGTCTGTTTTTATTAGTGGCATCTTCAAAATGATGCCCCTAACACTGTTGCCATCTTCTCAAAAACACCCTAGGGAGAACTTCAATATTGACAATTTGATATCCTTAAGGAATGCATTGTAACAACCAAACTGGAGGAGAAAAAGTATGTAAGCGGTAGTTTGCATAGAGTGTCCTGTGCTGATTATGACACTGTATCTGGTCCTGCCGATGACCTCCCCTATCTGGTCAGCCCACCCGAGGTCAGCCCCAGGAGGCAGTTCTATTCTCAATCACCTGCATCTCTCTTCTTCTCCACCAGAGACTTTCCCTCGTACCACCAAAGCTTGCCAGGCTGCCTTCCACTTCCTGAGATCACTCCCAAACAAGCTGCCTGAACCCACGTGCTTGTCTCCTGTCTCCTTTTGAGGAAACACATGCAAGGTGGACACCAAGTTATATTCCAGTAGCCTGGCCTGATTCAAGCATTTCTCATGTAGTGTAATGATACGATTTGTCTCTATGTCCCCACACAAATCTGTCGAATTGTAATCTCCAGTGTTGGGGGAGGGGCCTGGTAGGAGGCAACTGGATCATGGGGGTGGTTTCTCATGATTTAGCACCATCCTGCTAGTGCTGTTTTGTGATAGAGTTTTCATGAGATCTGGTTGTTTAAAAATGCGTAACACCACACACTGGGGGCAGTTGAGGTGGGGTAGGGGAGAGACAGAGGGGGATGAGGAGGGAGGGGAGAGTGGGGAGGGATAACATGGGGAGAAATGCCAGATATGCACCTAAAGTTAAATAAATAAATTTAAAAATAACGCATAACACCTCCTTCTTTTCTCTCTTCCTCCTGCTCCCACCAAATAAGATGTGCCTGCTTCCTCTTTCACCATAATTGTAAATTTCCTGAGGCCTCCCCAGAAGCAGAAGCCTATACATCCTGCAGACTCATCAGCTGATTAAACCTCTTTTCTTTATAAATTACCCAGTCTCAGGTAGTTCTTTATAGCAATGTGAGAACAGATTAACACATGCAATCTGCTTATGATTTTCAAAAACGGAAAATGTTAGCTTTATATATATATGTATGTGTGTGTGTGTATGCATATATATAGTGAGATAGGGTCTCGCTCTGTCATCCAGGATGGAGAGCAGTGATGCAACCATAGCTCACTGCAGCCTCAAATTCTTGGACCCTAGCGATCCTCCCACCTCAGCCTCCCGAGCGGCTCGAACTACTACACCACACTCAACTAATTTTTGTACTTTTTGTGGAGACAGGGTCTCACTATGCTGCCCAAGCTGATCTCAAATTCCTGGCCTCAAGTGATCGTCCCATCTTGGCCTCCCAAAGTTCTGAGATTACAGGTACAGGCCACCGTGCCTGGCAGCTTAATATTGTTAATGGCCTTTGGTGAGAAATCTGTTTAGTCTACATAAATTAAATGCTTATCTTTCCTGGTCTAGACCCTCTTTGTTCCATCCAAAGGCCCTGGTTGATTAGTGGCTTGCCTCAGACATTGTCTTTCCTAAATGCTAGGTTTGTTTTCCAGAATTCAGCAATCTTACCTTCTAATTGAAAGTTCTATTTTTTTTTTTTTTCTGAGCATGGAAGTGAGAGTCCTTTATCTGTAGGTGCCAGGATCTCCTCTGTGTTTAACAAAATACATGTTGAATCATTGTCTCCTTGGTTCTTTGTGACTGAGAGTCTTATTATAAGTGAGGCCATGCCAGGTGAGACAGGTCAGGGCAAATGCCACCTTTGATCCCTGATCCCCAGGGCGGACAACTCAGCCATCCTGCTCATGGCTCCATCCCAGTCTGCCTTGTATTCTAGTTAAAGTCTGTTTGTCTCTGTCTGTCTGTCTGTCTGTCTTCTTGCCTTCCTCCTTGAGGATGAGCTGCCTTATCCCTTTGCACTGCCCACCTCCTGCTCCCCACCCTCTCCCTTATAGTTCCTCAGCAAGGGCTTGGCTGGGCAGTCTGCACCTGAAGGCAGATGACCCAGACACCTGTAAAGGGAGCTGGGCTTTGCCTCTGAGCCTACCTCCAGCTAGTGCTTGAGCTTGGGAATCATCTTAGCACATCTGTAACGGGCTGAGCCAGGCCCATGCTCTGTCCCCTTGAATCTTATGACAAGGCACCAATGCAGGAACAGGGGTGAATGGTGCACTCATCGGAGCCCAAGACATCACTGCAAAGACAATGCAGACAGGAAGCTCTGTCTGATGATAGGGACAGGGGACAGAGTGTGACAGGTCCCACACTGGGATATTCATGGATGCCTTCGTGCCACAGGCCCTCTTGCATGATGTCAAAAGAGGAGACTTGCGTTGTCTTGTTTTTTTCAAGCTAACTCTAAACACGACTGACAGCAAGATGTCTCCGGCACGAAAGCCAACAGGGAGGCGACTGTCTCTCTGTTTCCATGGCTACAGACAGGACGCCACTGGGCAGTGCTTTCAACTCCAGGGCATCCCAGGCTCTGCCTGAGGGATGAAGTTTCCTGGGCGCTGGGAGAACCCAGCAACAAAATGGCAGTTGCTTCTTCTCAGTTTCTGCTCCAGCTGCCTTCTATTTTTAGTGAGAGTTTCATTTTTTCAGATGTCCAAGGGTGTCCATTCAGAACACCTGCACCCAGGAATCTGGGAAAGCTGGAGATGTCTCCGTAAGCCTTCTGCAGGCCATGCCATCTGTTGACCTTGGCACCTTCTCTGCACTGGAGGATGGCTTAGCAACGCTGGGAAGGGGGTGTCCCCTGGGAGGCTGGCTGGCTGGCTGTCACTTGCTGAGCAGGGGGCAGAAGGGGTTGGCAGTACATTTTTGCATTACCTGCTTCCAATTTGGAAAAAATGTTGTGCATCTAAGAAACCAAACGCTTAGGTTTTTCCAGTTTCTCCTTCACCTCTGTGGACCTGTAAAATAAGGATTTGAGCACATCCCTCTAAAGCTAACTTGTAAATTTCCCATTGCATTGATATGGTTGGGCTGTTTCCCCACCCAAAATCTCATTTTGAATTGTAATCCCCATAATCCCCACATGTCAAGGGCAGGACCAGGTGGAGGTAATTGGCTCATGAGGGCAGTTCCCCCCATGCCATTCTCATTATAGTGAGTGAGTCTCACGAGATCTGATGGTTTTATGAGCGGCTGGCATTTCCCGGGCTTGCACTCACTCCATCCTGCCTCCCGTGAAGAGGTGCCTTTCACCATGATTGTAAGTTTCCAGAGGCCTCCCTGCTATGTGGAATTGGGAGTTAATTAAACCTTTTTCCTTTATAAATTACCCAGTCTCTGATATTTCTTCATAGAGGCATGAGAAGGGACTATATGCATCTTCTCATAGGAGAGTGGATGGCAGAGACTGTCCTTCAGGGGCCCACATTGAGTGCTGGACATGGGGCTGGCATTCTGGGTCTGCCACTCTCAGATGCCCCTCAGAGGGGCACCCTGCCTGATGGGTGGGCTCCCCCTGGTTTTGTCTCCTTGGATACATCATCTATGAGGCTTTTGTTTTCAGTCCCGGTGGAGAGATTCTTACTGCCAGGCACTATGTGGGCTCCTGGCACATCGTGAAAATAACACTTACTCAGGACTGCCTGGGGAAGAAAGGCCATACCTGCTGCTGTTTTTCCATATCTGCTGTGGCCGCCCACATGGTTTACGGCACAACTTGCCTATGTTAAAAGAGACTGCGACTCACCAGCTACGTTTGGCAGATTTTTTTTTTCTTACACGAGTGTCTGTCTTGTGCAGGCAATGATCAGTTCCAAGCTTGGTGACCCTTTTGCTTTCTAGCTCTGGGGGTGCAGACCTGAGGCTCCTCCAGAATGCAGTTCCCCCAGCCTGGCTATGACACTACCACTGGCATGTCCTTGATGCCATATTTCTAAGCCCATCTGATCATAAACCTCCCTGGGGCAGGGAAGTCTCAGAATGCACTTCCTCGCCTAATGGCATGCCCTCAGTGGCATTTGATAAATGTTTCTGCAGTGTTCCTGGGGAAATAGTTTTATTCACTTCAAAGCAATTCTTTCTTTCTTCTCAAAATCTCCAAACCCAATCCTTGATACCAAGCATTAAATTTAGAATAGAATTCAAGTTTGCATTTAAAAAAATGCTTTTTTTTTTTTTTTGAGACAGAGTTTCACTCTTGTTGCCCAGGCTGGAATACAATGACGCGAACTCAGCTCACCACAACCTCCGCCTCCCGGGTTCAAGCAATTCTTCTGCCTCAGCCTCTGGAGTAGCTGGGATTATAGGCATGCGCCACCACACCCAGCTAATTTTGTATTTTTAGTAAGATGGGGTTTCTTCATGTTGGTCAGGCTGGTCTTGAACTCCCAACCTCAGGTGATCTGCCCACCTCTGCCTCCCAAACTACTGGGATTTTACAGGAGTGAGCCACCGTGCCTGGCCAAAAAAAAAAAAATGCTTTTAGTTATTTCAGGAACTCAGAAGATACTTACGCCTAACTTCCTGCCACATGATGGAAAGACACTTGGAAAGGACAGAGGAGTTTTGAAAATGCACTCTGGGCTCTGATTCTGGCGAGGAGATCCTGCTTTCAGAGGCCCCGCTGCCCCACTCGGACTCCAGAGGGTTGAATGAAGTTGAGCAACCTGCAGCCACTCCGCTCCGGGAAGTCTGTAGCAGGTGCTGAGCCTGGACAACTTGGACTAAGCCAGAGAGCTCTCCAAATTAGGGAGCATTTAAATAGAAGGGCTGTTTATTTAGGTCATATAGTAATTTCCTCATTTTAATAGCTACCCCAGTTAATGACTAACAACATATAACCAAACAAAAGGGTTAGCCCGGCCAACTTGATTGAATAGAGAGAACTATTTATAATGAGCTCATTCGTATCTGAATGTAGATAGAGGCACAGAAATACTCCAGTGTTAATAGAAGTCAAAATCCATTTACTATAGAAGGTGGGGGAGATGTTCCCCCTGAAAGCTTATACTCACTGTCTTTGACTGACAGTGAAAAAGTAAACTTCAGCCTGGCCCTGCATGACATGAGTGCTGAATTAGTTTGGTTCCAATTAAATAGGATTAACTGAATTGTGACATGGAAATATTCTAGAATTTTAAACTCTTTACGCTGAAAGTAAAAAGAAAAGTCTCTACTATTTCTGTCAGGAGCATATTAGACCCCCCTCCTGCAGTTCATCATCACCTTAGACAGTGTCCTTTGCCTCACCACAGGCAGGGCTGGAGAAGGAGTCCCTGCCCCGTCACTGGAGGATCATCCGTCTCAAGGATCCTTGGGAACTGAAGGAGTGACCAGGAGCAGGCAGTCAGTGGAGATTTTTTTTTTTTTAATTAAGAAGCATCAAAATGAACTTGAGTTTGGCAAGACCTCAGCAGAGAAGCCAGGCTGGCTGCGAGCCCGGTTTACATGGGAGGCTGGACTTGGCTTGGGTATGGCTCTTTCTTGGGCTCTGGGGTCAGCAAAGCCCCCTACAGGCCTGCCTACCTCAGGTTCTGCAAGGCAGGGAGTGGTCTGCAGCTCTAGGGATGGCGAGCACTGCTAGAGAGCCAAACGGCTGCACCCAGGGTACTCCAACCTTGTTCCCTGGTTCCTGCCTGCCTCCCTCCTGGGTACTCGGTTCCTCTCTGCTCTGTCAGATTCTCCAGTGTCCTTTCAAGAAAGTCTGGCAGGGCATGGTGGCTCACACCTAGAATCCCAGCACTTTTGGGAGGCTGAGCAGGAAGATCGCTCCAGCCTAAGAATTTGAGACCAGCCTGGGCAGCATTATGAGAACCTGTCTCTACAGGAAAAAAAAAAAAAAATAGCTGGATGTGGTGGGGCACACATGTGGTCCCAGCTGCTCAGGGGAACGAGGTGGGAGGACCCCTTGAGCCCAGGAGTTTGAGGTTGCAGTGAGCTAGGTCATGCCACTGCACTCCAGCCTGGGTGATAGAGTGAGTCCCTGTCTCAAAAAAATAAAATCCCCCCTTTTTGTTCAAGTTAGTTATGGTTTCTACTGTGTATTACCTAGAAAACCGTATCTGTTCACCAACTCTCCTCTGTGTTAAGGACTGGTGCCACTTCAGCCTGCCTCAGAAACTTCTCTTTAGAGAAATCATTCTTTTTTTTCTTTTTCTTTTCTTTCTTTTTTTTTTTTTTTGAGATGGAGTCTTGCTCTGTTGCCCAGGCTGTAGTGCAGTGGTGCGATCTCGGCTCACTGAAACCTCCACCTCCTAGGTTCAAGTGATTCTCCTGCCTCAGCCTCCCCAGTAACTGGGACTACAGACATGCACCACCACGCCCAGCTAATTTTTGTATTTTTAGTAGAGATGGGGTTTCACCATGTTGGCCAAGCTGATCTCCAACTCCTGACCTCATGATCCGCCCTCCTCGGCCTCCCAAAGTGCTTGGATTACAGGTGTGAGACACCGCGCCTGGCCAAGAGAAACCATTCTTAGGCCCTGAGGAATGATAGTGAAATTTCAGAAATTGTGACAGGTATATGGAGTTTAGGGATGCCTAGAACCCCCAGCAACATTGCTCATGCAGGGGACACCCACCCAGACGTGCCAACGTCAGGAAATTTCAGACAACTCAACTCGAAAGAAAACAAAGCAACCCTCCAGCTCCTTGAAAACACAAGAGGTAGGGCCGGGCGCAGTGGCTCACACCTGTAATTCCAGCACTTTGGGAGGCTGAGGCGGGCAGATCATGAGGTCACAGGACCATCCTGGCTAACATGATGAAACCCTGTCTCTACTAAAAATACAAAAAAATTAGCCAGGCGTGGTGGTGCACACCTGTAGTCCCAGCTACTACTCGGGAGACTGAGGCAGGAGAATCACTTGAACCTGGGAGGCAGAGGTTTCAGTGAGCTGAGATTGCGCCACTGCATTCCAGCCTGGGCAATAGAGCAAGACTCTATCTCAAAAGAAAAGAAAACTCAAAAGGTGACAGAAATGGGGAAAGGAGAGAGGGAAGGACTGGAAAAGAACATTTATCCCACAAGGTGGCCAAGGGATGCCATGGCTGGAAATGGATCTGAGCCTCCTTCCCTGGTGGGGAATTTTTAGAAATCATGGAATCACACTGCAGGCTTGGAAACAGGGCTTCAGATTCTGGAGTCCCATCCCTCACCATTCAAATGGGGAAGTCCAGGCCTGGGGAGGGTGGTCCGGAGCCCACACAGGCCCCAGCAGAGCAGCTGGGGAAAGCAGTTCTGTTTCCAGGAGGAATCTCCTGCCTGGACAGCGCTCTGATCAGCACATCACTGGCCTGTCTGTGTGTTGAAGTGACTTCAGGAAACCTTGGGGTCACAATATTGCAGAGGCCATTACAGGGCCAGATGCTGTATGTGGAGGCCAGGCCATACCCGGAGGTGACTGCTCTGTGGGTGGCTCGGGGCAGACCAGCCACAGGACTCCAATTCCCAAAATGCCGTGATACCCTTCACCTTTCCTCTGCAGGGACAGTCTATTCTGCAAACAGGGAACAGGCTCCCCGGGGTTAGGAGATAACTTCAAGACTCCCTAGCTGGCGCCTGGGAGAGCTGAAACAGACCCCCTGCCCATCTCATCATTCCCTTCTTTCTCCCATGGGATACAAGGAGACAGAAGAGGTTCCCAACTTGCCAGTATAGATGGCTCCCAAACCCTCTGTAGAACAAGCATTCTTCTTCCTCTTCTTCCCCTTCTTCTCCTCCTTCCTCCTCTCCTCCTCCCCCGCCTTCTTCTTTTGAGATAGAGTCTTGCTCTGCCACCCAGGCTGGAGTGCAATGTCATGATCTCAGCTCCCTGCAACCTCTGCCTCCCAGGTTCAGGTGATTCTCCTGCCTCAGCCTCCAGAGTAGCTGGGACTACAGGTGTGCACCACCACGCCCTGATAATTTTTGTATTTTTAGTAGAGATGGGGTTTTGCTCTGTTGGCCAGGCTGGTCTTGAACCCCTAACCTCAAGTAATCCACCCACCTCAGTCTCCCAAAGTGTTGGAATTACAGGCATGAGCCACTGCGCCCAGTCTGTTCTGGTTTCTCTCATGGCAACAGATGGAAGGTTCCGGACTCAAGACTCAGTCTTGCCAAACACAATGTGAGACTGTCTCAGCTTCCCACTGTGCCACCTTCAGCCCCCAGCCCAAAGATAGGCAGGAACCTTCATTCGCAGGATTGGCCCGAGGGAGGGGGGCCCAGAGCCAGTGGAGGGGGGAGTTTGCCTGTGTCCCAGAGCCAAGCCCCTCCTCCTTCCTGCATCCTTGTTGCAGTAAACAGAGTGGCATGTGAACCTCTCTATTAGCCCTTCTGGGGCTTAGGCTGTGGGCACATGGGGCCATGCACTAAAAATGTCTTTTCACCTTAGTTGGGATGCAAAGAGACAAGTTTGCCACCAATCTTTCGGTGGAGACACACATATCAAAAACCGCAAGCGAGCATACAGGGCTTCATGCCGGGGAATTGCAGCCTTCCTGCTCCTCCCTCGCTGCAGAGGCTGAGCCTGACTTTCAGAAAAGGGCACGCAGCCCTTGGCAGATCTCGGAGGAAAACTCACTGTGAGTTGGTGCCAGGGGCTCAGGCCCCCTTGGGGGATTTCCCCACGGCCTCGAAAAACAAGAAGGAAGTCTGCGTTAAAAATGGAAAATGGAGAGAATATCGAAGGAATGCAGCGAGCGTTGTTGATTCCTAGTGGTGTCTGCCTGCATATCAGATGCAAATAAGTGCTAATAAGTACAGTTGGGAAAGCTAATGGAAAAACCATCCTTCCCAGGAGGATCGCGGCACAGATGCACAGGGTTGCTGAGATGGCTTGGCTCGCTCCACTCACTGGTCACAGCAAAGCCTGCGTAGATGCATCCCATTAAAATAAAGCCCGTGTAGACTTGTCCCACGGAAGTACTCACGGTCCAGAGCCCCCTTTCCAGCTTTGAGGCTGGGCTCTGGAAATGGGAGCTCCCATTTTCTCCCCATTGCACAATTAAGTCTGTGTGTGTGTGTGCACACATTTGCCCTCCCGAGTGTGCATGGTACTGAAGAGGTTCTCTTTATCATCAGGCCTCTGTGGCCAAAGTTGTGTGTTCTGTTCCAAGCCCAACTGCAGACAGGGAGCTCGTGGGCAGCTGCCCAGCCAAGCTATGGCCATGAGCCTGGGTGGCAAGAGGGGCTGCAAGTGTGGGGCGAGGGGGCCACAGGGACAGGGATAGGGTCAGTGCACTGCGAGCTAGTCCAGCAAGTGCCTTTCTGCTCACTCCACCCTCCCCTTTCTTTGTTTCTGCCTTCTCTCCTGCTCTGCTCCAACAGCTTTGGGATGTGGGATGAATAAGGGTTCCACTGCCCTTTTCTTCCTGACACTTGAGTCCCTGGCCTTTGCACTCAGCTCTTCCAATCTGTACCTGACTGAGGTGAAGGAAGGTGGTTTCAGCCACACACACACTCCCCTGACGCGTGCAGGCAGTGAAGCGTGCATGGGTCCCAGCACAGCCCAGGGCTTGGGACATTCCTAACCTACAGTCCTGGAGAGGGAACCCCAAAACCAGACCTATTCCAGTTTGGAATCATCACACCTGGGCCATTCTCCAGATGTGTGGAGCCTGGCAACCTGGTGGCATTCTTGCACCTCAATTCCCTGTCTGTAACATGAGAGTGATACTGTCTACTTTGTTGCTGCAAGAATTAAAGGAAGACCATGAGCTGTTGGTCATGTTTCTATTTGTCTTCTTAACTGTCCTTGTCTATTTCTGGATGCTCTGAGCTTACCTGGAGCATTAAGGAGGCCTCAGGGCCCTCGAGCTGAGTGGCTGTGCTCTCTGCCTGCTTTCCCCCACTCCAGTCAAGAACCACGGGCCCATCCCGCTTCCCAATTCCAGCCCTCACTCAGGGTCAGCTGGTCCGAATCAGGCTAACTAGCCTGCAGGTACCATTAGAGAGGGGAGGGAGAGGGTGTTTCACGTTATTTTATTAAAGGCTTCTCAGCACTTCTCACTCAGGGTCAGCTGGTCCGAAACAGGCTAACTAGCCAGCAGGTACAATTAGAGAGGGGAGGGCGAGGGTGTTTCACGTTATTTTATTAAAGGCTTCTCAGCACTTCTCACTCAGGGTCAGCTGGTCCGAAACAGGCTAACTAGCCAGCAGGTACAATTAGAGAGGGGAGGGCGAGGGTGTTTCACGTTATTTTATTAAAGGTTTCTCAGCAGGTGTTTGAAAATACTGGGTGTCTCTTCAGGACTAATAGGAGACTGATGTGCACAGTTTCCTAGAGCTCCTGTGAGAAAACAGCCTGCGCTCCTTCCCAAGGCCTGCTTGCCCCTTGCAGGCGGGGGCTGCCTCTTCTCAGGAAGAATAAGGACCCGAAACCAAGGCCCCGTGTTCCTATCCCTGCGCTGCCCCGGTGCTATGTGGCTGTGGGCCGGTTCCATTCCCCACGCTGTTTTCCCGAGTGTGTATGAAGAGGGTCGGTTGGCCCGGCTCTCAGGCTGGTGACCGGACAGAAACTTCCAAGATGAAGCCCTGAAGGGAGCGCCTGGATCGCAGGACACTTTCAGCAGAATCCAGAGCCTCAGGGATTGGGGACGGATGCAGACACGGGGGCCTGAGGCAGCCAGCGGCCTTGACCGAATTCCACTCGAGCTGAAGCCCGGAGAGCTCCCAGAATCTTCCTCAGGATCAATCTTCCGCCTTTCGGGGGCCCTGCGCCCCCGCAGCGTCGGGTCCTGGGCGCGCGCCTCTGCCCGGCTGTGGTCAAGGCCCGCCCCGGTGACGCTTGGTCTTTTACCCGGGTGGGCGCCGCGTGCTACCCACCGAGGAAGTGGCAGCACTGGCCACGGTCTGGAGCCAAGCGGCAGGCCGGAGTCCGGCTCTCCGGGACCGGGAGACCGGAGCAGCTCCCGCCACGACCGCTCCCACCCCCGCGGCGGCCGGACCGCGCCCAGCAGCGACTCCTTCTGAGCGCGCGGCCACCAGGGCCGCGGGAGCCGCAGAGCGCGCGTGGGCGCGGCGCCTGCGAGCCCCCGGGAGGGCCGAACGCATCGCGGGAGCTATCCCCGCTCGGCCCGGCTACCGCCGTCGCCGCCACCACCGCGGGGCGGGGCACGGGCCGGGGGCGGGGCGCCGGGCGGGCGCCGCGCTATTTCCAGCCTCGCCGGAGGCTTCGCTCTCACTTCGCTGGGAGCCTTCCCGGCGCGCAAGCCGGTTTCAGCAGTGCTGCGGGAAGGAGAGAGGACGAGGCGGCGGCGGCGGGAGGTGGGGGACCGATCGCGCAGGGGGCCGAAGAGGAACGGTGCACCGCGCCCTCTCCGCGCGCTCCGGTCGCCGGCCCCACGCCACTCGCCCTCAGATCGCACTGGGTTCCGCTCGGAGCAGGAGGAGGCACCAGGCTCGAGCTGGGGCGGAGGTCCTCCCCGCCGCCTGCGCGCCCCGAGCGGAGGATCCGCCGCGGAGAACCGCGCCCGGACCAGAGGCGTCCGCGGCCTCGGGAGCGTCCGCTGCGCCAGGTAAGTGGCTGCGCCCATACTCCACCCCTGTTCCCGCCCTGCGCAGGCTCCTGGCCTGCAGGGACGCCAGGAGGGGTCCCGAGCGGGCCCGGGACTGCACTGCGCGCCATCCCGGCCACCGCACCTGGACGGGAGTCCGAAGCCGCGAGCGGAGGTGGGGAGCGCGGGGCTCGGGTCTGGCTCCACTTTAGGGACCAGTCCGGGTAGCGGGAACTTTAATTAGACTTTCGCTCTTTGGATCTCACTCGTCGCCGCGCTTCTGCGAACTGCCGCCCGTCTGGCCCTCTGGGTCCCTGCGGACCCGCGCTCCTCCTCTGGGCCCTGGGTGCTGCGCGCGGGGAGGCGGCGTCGGGCGCCGAGACGCGAGCGCCAAGGGCCGGGCAGGAGCGCTCGGGGCTCCGGGGCTTCCTCGCGCGTTCGGGGCCGGGACTCGGGCGGGTTGTGGCGGGCAGGGGCGAGGGGGGAAGTTTAAGTGGCCTTGGCTTCCTACCCAGCGGCTCTGTCGCGCGCGTCCCCACCCCGCGACTCTCCAGGGCACCGGCCTGTTAGTGCTGGAGGCGAGTGTGCGTGCGTCAGTGATGGTGTGAAGGTGTGTGCGTGCGTGTGTCCGGGAGTGCGGGAGTCGGAACCTCGGGCGGCTCCGGTGGGCGCTGAAAGGGATCCGTTTGGGGCGGGACCGAGCCGAGCTCTGGCGGCGGCTGCAACTCCGGCTACCAGCTGCAGCCTCTGCAGACCCGCTCTGGCCTCGCTGGAGGCCGGCTGGGCCAGGAGGGCGATCGCAGGTTTTGGCAATTTCAGGGCTGGGGCTTGGGTCTGAGGTGACCCCGATTCCTTCTCCGGTGCGGGACTCCCGCCGTCCTAACTTTGGCGTACGTCTTGTCTCCACGCCCGCGACCCCGACCCGGAGCTGAAGCGGCTGCGGCTCCCTCGGCTGTGGGCGCTACTGCCTAGCTGGCTGTTGTAACCGAGAAGTAGGCGCCGATCCTGGGGCTTTCTGTCCCGCAGTCGTCCCCGGTGTCCCAGGGGACTCCGCGTCCCTGGGCCACCTTCGCTGGCTCCTGAGCCGTGATCAGCTCCGTTAAGGGGAGCGGGCGTCCCGGCCCCTCTCCATCTGCTTGGCGCGATCTGGCGCAGCAGCAGAGCACGTGGGAGAGGCGTTGGGTACAGGGAGGTAGTAGCTGCTCTGGAGTGGATAGTGGGTGGGGCGGGGGACAGGAGTAAGAGGCAGATCAACCCCCTTTTATCCGCTCTGCCCTCCCCAGATGCTGACGAGCTTCAGTACCAAGCCCACTTTCCTGGATAACCTTTCTCTTCTGAGTTCACCTTGACCCTTGCCTGCCTGTGGGGCAGTCCTGCCCTAGGACAGAGCACCCGCTGGAGCAGGCTTGGCAGAGCCTTCTTTAAAATTTTCCAACTGCCAAGACCTTTCCTGCCCTGTCTCAAAGGCAAGGCAGACAGACCACAGGAAGGAGTGACACTCAGCCCAGCAGAAGATCCTCTTAATTTTAATTAGGACACCCCAAGCACAGAAGGTGGGGGTGGGGGGTGGAAGTTCATTCAGGAGCGTTCAGTGGACTGGCCTCTGTGAAGTGACCCCCGGGAGGAATAACATTGGAAACCTGAAGAGAGGGAACCTCTTGAGGGTGTGAATGTTGGATAATTGATCAGCCGATCCAACTGGAACCAATAGCATTTGAACACAGAAAACCTCAAAGTCGGAACCTGACCCATCACCTGGGCCAGTCACCCTGGGACACATAGTGCAGCCCATTTATTTACTTATTTATTTATTAACCTGGAATCAGACTCGGTAAGAGTGAATTATGTTTCCCGGGTATTGATTTTTTTAAAAGACCCCAAATTAAAAAGTCAAGGCTTTCTTGAAGCAAGGTCAAGGATTAATTATTTATTGAGAGGCATCAATCAGGCAGCACGGGGGGCTCATTTATAAACTGCCTGAGCAGGCAAAATGAGCGTCTTCTGATTTTCCTTGGCTCTGGCTGGGAGAGGACAGCAGGCTCATCTGACCTCCTAGGCTTGGCAGAACGTCCCCCCGGACTATGGCCGACGACAGAGGATGCTTTGTAACTCAGCCTGCTGTTAGAGATGCCTTTTTAATCTTGTAGCCAGAGTATCACTTGGGAAATTTCATGCATATTTGCTGTGTTTCCATAATGAACATTTACTGATTACAGGGTATCCAGGGAATTTCATTTTTTAAACATTTATTCAAATCTCTGTTTATGTAAGCTAATAAGTCTGAGAAAGTTCAGAAACTACTTCTTTTGCTGTGTGTTTGTTGAGTTACTGCCTTGTGGGCTCGTCTCAGAATTTGCCTTCAATTCTCTTTAAAGGAGGAGGGTCAGATTAGCCTGATTGGAAATGTCCCGCAGGCTGCCCCCCTGCTCTGAGCTCCGAGTTCCTGCCAGAGGCAGCCTGATAGGCTTTTTGTGGTTTTGCTGATGGAAGAGAGAAAGGGCTCTCTGAGCTTTGATCATTGTTTGCTGATGCGTCTGGCTGGAGAAATTTTCAGTGGGTGTGGCCATGCTTGTAGGGACTGATGGGGAAGGTGTGTCCCTGGCTGACATCCCCATCTTCTGCCAGCTGCCTGGCCTGGAGTCTGAGATCCTTGTCTTAGCCAAATCTGCTGCTTTGCAGCTTGGAAAATCTAACCACCCCAATTTACTGGTGCGTGGCAGCCACAATGGAGAAACGTGGGGCAGCTCTTTAATGAGCAATTAGAGCCAATAAATACCACCTGGAACGAGTGGCCAGCCTTTCAGCTAACCAGAAGGTGATGAGTTATAAACAGGAGATTTATATAGTGCTGACCCAAGGAGATCAATGTGACCCAGCACTGAGACAGCAAAAAATGAAATAAATAAGTAAATAAATTTTTGAAACATTGGCTGGGTGCAGTGGCTCACACCTGTAATCCCAGCATTTTAGGAGGCTGAGGCAGGCGGATCACTTGAGGTCAGGAGTCCAAGACCAGCCTGGCCCACATGGTGAAACCCTGTCTGTACTAAAATGACAAAAATTAGCTGTGTGTGGTGGCGGGATTACATGTTTGTAATCCCAGCTACTTGGGAGGCTGAGGCAGGAGAATCACTTGGACCCTGGAGGCAGAGGTTGCAGTGAGCTGAGATCGCGCCACTGCACTCCAGCCTGGGCGACAGGGAGATTCTGTCTCAAAAAAAAAAAAAAGTTTAAATTGAGGATGGTGCCCGGGTGTAGATATGGCACCAGTGTCTTGCAACTTGGGAAAGCAGGCTGGGCGTGAGCAGCCTGCATGGTGACAGTGTGGTGACAGTAGGCTGTTTGGTTCTGTCTTTGGTGCCACATTCAGGGCTCATCTGACTCCAGAGTGGCTGTGCTCCCTCTGGAGGAAGCCCATTGACCCAGACAATCCAAGGACAGAGAGCTGCATTAGCTCAGGTAGCAGAGGATGCAGGAGATGCCATCTCATTTCTCATCAGCTGGAGGATGTGTGACCCTGTGGCCAGTAAATTAGCGTGGCAGATGATGAGGCTTACAAATTGGTCATGGAAAAAAGGGACTTTTACCCTGTACAAAACTACCTGTCATTGTGATGTGGCATTCTAGCCTGCACTGGCTGGGTTCCTTCCTGGGCTCTTAGAAATTTGGCAGTGCAGCCTGGGCCAATGAGAGATTGGGGAAGGCTGCACGCAGGTGAGTTGACACCCAAGAAGCAGCCCTGGCCCTATGGCCAAAGCCACCTTTCAGGAAGTCAGAGAGTATCTGTGCAATAGTTTGGATGTTTGTCCCCTCTGAACCTCATGTTGAAATGTGATCCCTGATGTTAGTGGTGGGGTCTAATGGGAGGTGGGTCATGGGGGCGGATCCTTAATGGAGTAATGCTATTTTGGGGCAGTGAGGGAGCTTTTGCTCTATTAGTTCCCATGAGAGCTGGTTGTTGAAAAGAGCCTGGCACCTACCCCCCACATCTGTGATCTCTGCACACATCGGTGCCTCTTATCCTTCCATTGTAAGTGGAAGAGCATGAGGCCCTCACTAGATGCAAATGCCCACACCATGCTTCATGCATGTACAGTCTGCAGAACTGTGAGCCAAATCCTCTTTTTTTTTTTTTCTTTTTTTCTTTTTAGAGGCAAGTGTCTCACTCTGTTGCCCAGGCTGGAGTACAGTGGTGCTATCACAACTCTCTGCAGCCTTAAACTCCCAGGCTCAAGCAATCCTCCTGCCTCAGCCTCGCGTAGCTGGGACTACAGATGCACACCACTATATTTGCTAATTTTTTAATTTTTTTTTTTGTAGAGTTAGGGTCTCCCTGTGTTATCCAAGCTCATCTTGAACTTCTTGCTTCAAGTGATCCTTCTGCCTCAGTCTCCTAAAGTGCTGGCTTTTTTTTTTTTTTTTTTTTGAGAAGGAGTCCCACTCTGTCACCTAGTCTGGAGCGTGCAGTGGTACGATCTCAGCTTATTGCAACCTCTGCCTCTTAGGTTCAAAAAAATACTCCCGCCTCAGCCTCCCAAGTAGCTAGGATTATAGGCATGCACCACCACGCCTGGTTAATTTTTTTTTTTTTTTTTCGTATTTTTAGTAGAAACGGGGTTTCACCATGTTGGCCTGGCTGGTCTTGAACTCCTGACCTCAAGCGATCTGCCCACCTCAGCCTCCCAAAGTGCTGGGATTATAGACGTGAGCCAGCGTGCCCGACCTTTATTCTTTATATATTACCTAGCCTTCAGGATTCCTTTACAGCAAAAGGAATGAACTAAGACAGTCTGTATGCAGGCCTGGGGTTGTGGGCAGCAGACACAGCTGTCCTCCCGGGTTGGTGACCTGGGTCTCACATTCCCTCTCCCCACATAAACACCATACATTTCTGGGAAATCAGTATTTCTTGGTGCTGGTGACCGAGGGCAAGATGCCCTTTCCCTGCCAAGCCATGGCCAGTGTTGGCCCTGGTGAGTGACATTTATTTGAACTAAATTGGAATCATCAACATTGAAACCTGATGCCAAATGATTCTCTCTCCTACACTCCTGGTGCCAGGCCCATTGTCACTGTCCCTCACCCTACCCTCCCTGAATGTTTATGGAGCAGGTGTTAGGCACAGTACCAGGCCCTGGGGACATGAGATGAGCAAAGCTAAGGGTGGTCCCTGCCCCTGTGAGTTTATGGAGGGTGGGATGGAGACCCTCCTCATTTAGTCCTCATTCACTAATTCGTTTTCTGCCAAAGACATTAATAAAAAGAATGACTAATGTGTGATTCTAGGCTGTGATAAGGATTTGAAGAATATAAGGAAATAAACACCCAGGTGCTATGAGACCTACCAAAGAGTAAGCTGGACTGAGAGGTCAGGAGGACTTCTCAGAAGAGGTGGCCCTTCAGCTGAGGTCTGAAGGAGGAGTGGGAACTAAGCAGGGTTGGGGGGCTGTGTGGGAGGAGAGGACAGAGAGAGAGACTCCAGCATGCCAGGCAGGCGCAGGCAAGAGCGTGCCAGGGCTCTCTGTGGAGGGGAATGTATGAGAGGGCAGGAAGAGCGCTGTCCAGGAGCTGTGGGAAGGCCCATGTGGCCAGCAGAGTGAAGGGGCAGGTGAGGTGTGGCTGGAGACCCGGCTATGTAGCGGCTTCACAATCAGGGAGGGACTTGGGACTTTATCCTACGAACTCCTGCAGAGTAGGAAGACCAGCGAGGAGGAAGCTGCAGTAATCCTGGAGAAAGACCACTGTGGCCTTAAAGAGGAGTGGATGGGCTTCCCCTCAAGGTGTTGGCCTGGTCCATCAGGCTCTGGCTCCTGGAGCCAGGATGATTGAGCCTAGTGTGCAGTGCAGTCTGTCTACACTGGTTGAAAACACTGTGTGATGTAGGTGGTGCGTCTATGCTGGTTGAAACCAGTGTGCGATGTAGGTGGTGTGTCTACACTGGCTGAAATCAGTGTGCAATGTAGGCGGTGTGTCTACACAGGTTGAAACCAGTGTGTGGTATAGGCAGTGCGTTTATACTGGTTGAGCTAGTGCGCGAAGCAGGCACTCTAACACTGGTTGAGCCCCTAGTTCGTGATGCAGGCCGTCTGTTTATACTAGCGGATCTCAGCACATCATTCATGCCATCTGTCTACACTGGTCAAACCAGTGCGTTCTGCAAGTCATTCTGTCTAAACTGGTACCCGGCTGGATTAGATGTGGGAGGGGACGTGGTGAGGAGTGGTCAGGATGCTTACTCATGGGATGCTATTGAGAGTTGTCTACTCCCAGAGACAAGGCTGCCCCCTAGAGTACCAAGCACCTGTCCACTCTGGCTGGGTCACATCCTCCCAGGACTGGGTGGCCAGGCCACTAGTTATGTGCTCTGAGCCCTTGGTTCTTCCACTGCCATCCTCTCCTGTCTGCTCACCATTCAGCCCTAGCAGGTCTGGGGCACTTGGCAAGTGACAGCCCAGTGCCCATGGCTCCATATTGGGGACAAGCTGCTCGAAGCTCAGATCTGTGGTCCTCGTCCAGCTTTTGCCTCCAGACTCATTCAGGATGGGCCTCCACTGGGGGAGTGGAGCTGACCACCTGCTGTGGCTCGGATGCCCACTTCCCTCCGGAGCTGAGTGCTGGCCAATGGTGATCTCTGTCTATGTTTTGTCCACTTAGCTTCCTGGACCCCCAGAGGTCCTTCACCTGCCACCTGCTTGTCCCAGAAAGAATCCTCTCTTACACCCTTTTCTCACTCTCAGCCTTGTCTCTTTTTCCTCCTCCCCAAGGGAGCCAGTCTCTACCTGCCGCACCCTCTGCAAGGGGCTCTGCCCAAGGCTCTCAGGGCTCTACGGTGCCTTCTGATGTTGGTGAATTTCCCGTGGCTGTCTGCAGCGCAGCTCGGGCCTGGGGTTCCCTGCAGATAATGGCCCCATCTACCAGGCTCTGTCCTCCAGAGCCGGGGACCAGGGAAGCAGGTCTCTGAGTCACCCGGTTTCCCGTTTTGCCCATGCTGCTGGCTGCAGGCCCTGAGCTGAGTGGCCGCCGAGCTGCAGGCAACAGCCCAGGTCGCTGTCACCTTGTTCTCACTGCCTGGGTCTGAGCCAGCTCCTCCCTGGCTGGGCCAGACTCAGGGATAAGAGGAAAGAGAGCCAAGTAGAAGATGCTAGGAGCTACACATTACTCCTTGGTCCCTAGGCCCCCTCCCAGAGCTGATTCCTTGCCCAGAGGACACCCTCTTCAGGCGAGTCTTCCTGGGCTAGACTGGCCACTCCATTCTGTCTGCTGCCTTCACCACTGTGGACCCTGGATATGCCCAGATGCTCATCAGTAAGAAGCTGACACGGGAGAGCCCCTCTGCCAGCAGCCCCTAGCCTGGACACAGACTGACTCGCGCTTGGCAGGCAACTCATCCCCACCTTCAAGGCTGCCTCTTTTGGGGGCTGACTCATCTCTTAGGACAAGACTTATTCAGCCCAGCCTTGCAGCACTGAGACCCTCCTCCAGCCTTGAGCTGCAGGAGCTCTGCTTGCTGTGCCACATCCAAGCACCCAGTGGACACTGACCTGGACCTGCCCTGTGCAGAGCCTCATACACCTGGCCCTGAGGAAGTTGGGCAAACACAAGCAGGTCACAGTGTTGGTGCAGATGCTGCTCTTTCTGGCTGTGTTAGCTAGGAGGAGCTTGGCATGGAGAAGGCACTCAGCGATTGCCTGTGGGCAGGCAGAGTCCGTTAAGCTGTGCAGTCTGTCTACGTGAGTGGAGCCAGTGCGTGGGGCAGGCAGTCTGTCTACACTGGTGGGGCCAGTGCGTGGGGCAGGCAGTCTGTTTACACTGGTGGGGCCATTGTGTGGGGCAGGCAGTCTGTTTGCACTGATGGGGCCAGTGCCTGGGGCAGGCAGTCTGTCTACACTGATGGGGCCAGTGCGTGAGACAGGCAGTCTGTCTACACTGGCTAAGCCAGTGCGTGGGGCAGGCAGTCTGTCTACACTGATGGGGCCAGTGCGTGGGGCAGGCAGTCTGTTTGCACTGATGGGGCCAGTGCGTGGGGCAGGCAGTCTGTCTACACTGATGGGGCCAGTGCGTGAGACAGGCAGTCTGTCTACACTGGCTAAGCCAGTGCGTGGGGCAGGCAGTCTGTCTACACTTGGTTGAGTCTAGGGCATGAGCACTGGAACCTTCCATGTAGTCTGTGGTTGCTCCACTCTCTGTGGGGTCTTTGCACAAGGTTCAGAGCTCTCAAACTCTCTAGATTCAGTGGCTTTTCCTGTGGCTGAGCTCAGCCCAGGCCCCGGCTTCCCCTCAGATGTTGGCCAGGACCATCAGGCTCTGTCCCCCAGAGCTGGGGTGGTTGAACTCAATGTGCAATGCAGTCTGTCTACACTGGTTGGAATCAGTATGTAATGTCGGCAGGCTGTCTACACTGATTGAGCCAGTGCACAAAGCCGGCGCTGTCTACCCTGGTTGGGCTCAGCATGTAATTCAGCAGTCTGCCTACACAGGTTGAGCCGGGGGGAGATGCAGCCAGCCTCTCTTTGACCTGCTGAGGCCAGTGCTCTTGGTTCCTTCTGACACCTCCTTTTCGTGTGTGATTCTTTCTTCCAGGAATACTCTTCCCTATTCCTCCTATAGACATCTGGGGCCAATTTGATTTTGACTTCAAAGGACTCAGCTTTCTTGTGTCTGTTTGAATCCCCTTGGCAGAGGCTGGCATGGGCTGGGAGTGGCACCGGGGTCGCACCTGGACGTCCCCTCCCTGTTGCTGTGCCTGGGGCCGGGCCTGCTGCTGGTGCAGATGCTGCCTGCTGTCGGTGGTCATCGCTACCTCGCCATCCCTCTCGGCAACCTCTCACATGCCTCTTTCTCAAAAGTCATTTCGCGAGGAGTACCGCCTTGGTGCGCATGGGAAATTGCATTTCTCCTGGTTGGGGCCATCTTGCTGTTTTTCGCTTAGATTTGGGGCCTTGTGAGGTTTGGCCTCGTCTGCAAATTTAATTTCATGACCATTCATCCCTGTGAAAGAGCAATCTATGCCTATTATCTCACTCTTCTTGATTCCTTCTTCCACGGGTTAATATGTCAGTGCACAGCCATGGCAACCACTCCCCGCCCTCCCTCCACCCCGGGCAGCCACCTCTAGGTTGCGACTGAAGCCGGCACCTGGAGTCAGACTGCCTGGGTTCAATCCTAGCCTTACCATGTGGTCACTGTGTGGACTAGGGACTCACTTTCCTCATCTATAAAACGGGGATAACAAGAGAACCCACCTTCTAGAGCTGTTGTGTCTAACAGCCCACAATCAGTGCCAGCTGCTACTGCTATTATTACTATTATCCCAGTGAATGGTCACTCAGTCCCGTTTTATCTTGGATGTCAGGAAGCAAATTGATCAAGGGCCTTGCCTGGTGATGTGACAGAGGCTTGAGGGGGCATGTAGCCCCACTGGCCAGTGTCCCCTCAAGTCCTGCTTTTTCTTATCTTTTTTTTTTTTTTTTAAAACAGGGTCTCCCTCTGTCACCCAGGCTGGAGTGCAGCGGTGGGATCTCAGCTCACAGCAACCTCCATCCCCTGGGCTCAAATAATCCTCCCATCTCAACCTCCCAAGTAGCTGGAACCACAAGCTCCCACCACCATGCCCAGCAATTTTTTTTTTTTTTTTTTTAAGTAGAGAAAGGGTTCTGTCATGTTGCCTAGGCTGGTCTCGAACTCCTGAGCTCAAGTCATCCACCTACTTTGGCCTCCCAAAATGCTGGGATTATACAGCCAAATCCTGTTGTTTCTAAGCAGTTTTGCTAATGATGCCTTCTTTTATTCTAAATGTGGTACACATACAGAAAAGCGAACAGACCCTATGTCTACAATGCAGTGAATGTCTGCAAACTGAGCATGCCTGTGTCCCCAGCACTGGAGAAGGAATCGGAACATGACCGGGACCCCAGAACCCCCTGTGACCTCTTCCAGTCGTTCACCTTCGCCACAGAAAACTGCTCCCCTTACTCCTAATGACATGGATTGGTTTTCCTTGTGTGTGTGGTTTTTTTTTTTCTTTCTTTTTTTTGAGACTAGAGTCTCGCTCTGTCACCTAGGCTGAAGTATAGTGGCATAATCTCGGCTTACTACACCCTCCACCTCCCAGGTTCAGGTGATCCTCCTGCCTCAGCCTCCCGAGTAGCTGGGGTTACAGACATGTGTCACCACACCTGGCTAATTTTGTGTTTTTAGTAGAGACAGGGTTTCATCATGTTGGCCAGGGTGGTCTTGAACTCCTGTCCTCAGGTGGTCCACCCACCTCAGCCTCCCAAAGTGCTGCGACAACAGGCGTGAGCCACCACTCCCGGCTCCATGCTGGATAGCTTTCCAAAGTGGTCGTACTGATATTCCCACCTCCTCACCAGTTATGCATGAGCGTTCCGTACATAACTCTCCCGCTCCGCGTCCTGTCTAACCAACACTTGGCGTTGTGGGTCTTTCCCATTTTAGCCATTCTGTGAGTGTGCAGAGGTATCACACCGTGGTTTTAATTTTATTTCTCAGATGACGAATGCAGTTTATTTTTTTACCAAGGATATTTTGGACCTGGAAACATTATTCAACAAATTTGAAAATTTCCTTTCGTCCCCAAATTGTAGAATTCACTTCCATCCCCACATTGTGGAAATGTCTGGCGGTGCTCCTGATTTCTCCTGCTGAGCGGGTTTGAATCTCCCAGGCTGGAAGCCAAGGGATGGAGTAGACAGGAGTTTCTCTGGATGAATCTGGAGAACTGGCCACCTGCCCCAGAATCACATGGGTTGCTGGTCAGAGATGCAGATTCTGGGCCCTAGACCAACGGTGGACTCATGAGACAGGCTTTGATCCATTCGTCTCTCTAGGGCTCTTTTTTTTTTTTCTTCTTGTCACGAGACCAAAAAAAAAAAAAGGCATGGAGGCTGCCCTGTCTTACGTGCCCACGTTTGTGTCACAGTGCCCAGAACAGTCCTGCACAGGGCAGGCCTGCCAGGGTGAAGGGTCTCCCATTGGTGTCTCCATCCTCTCTCACCCCAGCTGACTTGACGACGACTCGTCAACTGGGCTGCCATGGTGAGGGCTCTGGAAGTTGGGTTCTCGTTCTGGGGGGTGTCACACGTCTGAATGACCTCCTCCTTCTCCAAAGCCAATTTCCACCAGAGCTGCCGCAGTGCACCCCACAGCCTTGCTCACCCCCAGTCCTCTAGGCACCGGCCATTTGAGAGCATCCTTGGGCGACCTCCTCCCTTATGATGCATCTGTCACTGGGTCCCTCTGGAGAAGCCTAAGAACTCCCGTTCCCCGCAAAAGAACAGCACTCCATCCCTCCACCGTGTGGCCTCCTGAGCTTTCCAACACTATTTTTTCATAGATGATGTGCCCTTGGTCAAACAAAGGCAGAAGGGCCATATCTGTCATCAGCTGCTCCACTCCTGCCCCCTTGATATTTTCATGAGGATCGTGATGAAGCCTCCTTTCTTTGGATGTGGCTTGCTCCTCCTTCCTCAAGTCCAACAGAGCTACTGGGAAAGCAGGATGGCCCAGGGGAGGAGAGCTCTGGGTTCAGACCCTTTGGGTGGTTTTGAGACCCAGCCATTGCCTCCGGGAGAGGGAGGCAGTTTCATACACAACCCTGACTTAGCCAGCGGGGAAGGGAGGGCAAGGGATTCTGGCTGGGATTACTCCTATAATGCCAGCTCTTTGGGAGGCCCAGGCAAGAGGATCTCTTGAGCCCAGAAGTTGGAGGCTATAGTCAGTTATGATGGTACCTGCTCCACAGAGGAGGGAGCCCCAGGCTGGGCCTCAAAGATGGGTGTGTGGGGGGGATGACAACACCTCATGGACCACTCAGTGTGAGCTCCGTCCCTGAGGGCCAGCAGTGGAAAAAATGTGGGCTTAGTCACCAGGAGATATCAAGGTCCAGTTGACCCAACACATAAGGCATGTGCATAAGGCGATGGTCAGGGTTCACTGAAGAGCTATGGAAGGCTTCCTGGAGGAGGTGAGCTGGGGATTGCTTATCTCAAAGGCCAGGGGTGAGAACTTTTTCCTGGTGCAGTGGAAATTCTCTCCAAGCTTTGGGACCGGGGGCATGGACAGTGTGAGCCAACTACCGTTTGCTTTAAAATAGGGCGAAAATGAAACCATGACACACACATTGTTTATGCGATGTGGAGGCGGGCATGCAAAGATGGAAGAGCTAAAAGCAGTTTGGGAAAAACAACACCTTTTTTTTGTGGGAAGACAGATTAGAGAGGTTTATGCTCTTCTGTGATAACTAATATGAAAGGTTTATCAAAGTTAAAAAAAAAAAAAAAGACGCTTTCTCCAAAATTGATTTGAAGACTTGGCAGATTTGAGGAATCATTCAGTAACGTTTTACGGGTCGATGCTAATTTGATGCAGCAGACCTGTGCATCGCGCCAATTTACTGCCAAACCGACATTAAGCACGGACCTCTCGTGCAAGGTTTATAGGCAGACAGCTCATAAAGATGCATGCTTGACAAGTATTCTGCTCCTCTTAGGATGTGTGGAATATGAAGTGTTTATCAAAAACCACCTAAATCGCCCTTGCCTTGACTCGTAAACAATCTGGCAGCTTCAGACTTGGGTCCCTTGCAGTATTTCACATCTCACCGCTCCAGGTTCTGGTACGTGCGTGAGTGCATCTTTGTCTACAGAAGCCACAGTTAGAGGTAGAAGTGTTACAGGAAACGGTCCCAATCCAGACCCCAAGAAGAGGGATCTTGGATCTCACACAAGAAAGAATTTGGGCAAGTATGTAAAGTGAAAGCAAGTTTATTGAGAAAGTCCGGGCGTGGTGGCTCACACTCATAATCCCAGCACTTTGGGAGGCCACGGCGGGTGGATCAAGAGGTCAAGAGATCAAGACCATCCTGGCCAATATGGTGAAACCCCATCTCTACTAAAAATACAAAAATTCATGGTTGTGCATGCCTGCAGTCCCAGTCACTTAAGAGGTTGAGGCAGGAGAATCACTTGAACCCGAGAGGTGGAGGTTGCAGTGAGCTGAGATCGTGCCAATGCACTCCAGCCTGGGCAACAAGAACAAAACTCAGTCTCAAAAAAAAAAAAAAGGAATAAAAGAATTGCTAAATAAGGGGTGGATTATTCATGCCTCCCCTTTTTAGACCACATAGGGTAACTTCCTGGCATTGTCACTGCATTTGTAAACTCATGGCGCTGCTGGGAGTGCAGCAGTGTGAGGACAACTAGAGGTCACTCTGTCACTATCTTGGTTTTGGTGGATTTGGGGTGGCTTCTTTACTGCAACCTGTTTTATCGGCAAGATCTTTATGACCAGTATCTTGTGCCTACCTCCTGTCTCACCCTGTGACTTAGAATGCCTTAACCATCTGGGAATGCAGGCCAGTAGGTTTCAGCCTCATTTTACCCAGCCCCTGTTCAAGGTGAGGTTGCTCTGGTTCACAAGCTGCTGACTGAAGGATCCCTGTGGGGTATGAGATGCCTAAAGAAAGGTTAACTTTTATCTGGGCATGGTGGCTCACTCCTGTAGTTCCAGCCCTTTGGGTGGCCCAGGTGGGAGGATCGCTCGAGCCCAGAAGTTCAAGGCTGCAGTGAGCTGTGACGGCACCACTGCACTCCAGACTGAACAAGACCTTGTCTCTTAAAAAAAAAAAAAAAAAAAAAAAAAGGTCCCAAAATGTAGGATCCAAAGCATGGAGGGTCCAGGAGGGCTCAAACATCCCCTTCCTAACAGACTCTCCAAGGCTCCCCTAAAAGGAAACAAAGGCTGCACCTTAATGAGATCTTTGGCCCTAAGGAGATAGATTTCTTTTTGTTTTTTCTTTTTTAAGACAGAGTCTCACTCTGTTGCCAGGCTCGAGTGCAATGGCACCATCTCGGCTCACTGCAACCTCTGCCTTCCGGTTCAAGCGATTCTCCTCCCTCTGCTTCCCAAGTAGCTGGGACTATGGGCAGGCACCACCACACCCAGCTAATTTTTTGTATTTTTGGTAGAGACAGGGTTTCACCACGTTGGCCAGGATGGTCTCCATCTCTTGACCTCGTGATCTGCCTGCCTCGACCTCCCAAAATGCTGGGATTACAGGCGTGAGTCACCGCGCCCAGACAGGAGATAGATTTCTTGTTCTCATGTTTGTTTCCTGTGCTACTGTGTGATGAATCTTCCCTGCATAGCTCTCTCTATCCATATCTGCTGTCAGAGCCTCATCAATTTCAGGAGATCACTCGAGCTTTGTTTTGCTGGTCGGAAAGTGTTTAACAATAAAAATTATCAAAACTCCTGTCTTTCACCACTGCACACCACTGCTGATGTTTTCCTCAAAGGACAAGTGGACTTGAGCGGTGTTACTTTATGGTCTCTGCTGCTCCAGTCCGTCCGGCCTCCTCCCAGGGCAGCGTTAATTACCCGGGCTTAAAGGAGGAAGGTTGCAGGTGGGGGCAAAGCTGGCAGACTGCTGTCAGCACAAAGCCTCGTGGGTTTTCAAAAGGGGAAATTTGATCTTGGGCAAATGTCAAGGCGTTTTTGAAATCTGTGTTATGATATCAGCTTATTGCTGGTGTAGGACTTCATCTGGATTTCATAAATATTGTATGGGACTCCCTCATTGCTACCTTGGCCGACCAGAATGCACCACTGCCACGCCTTCACACACACACCGGCTCTCCCATTACAATTGCAATCTATCGCTGAGTTGTCATGAAAAGCCAATTGGTGATATTTCAATCACAGTATTCTTGTAACCAATCCCATTCAAATTCCGTTGGAAAGGGAGTTAAGGCTTCATCCTGCTGCTGGGAGAATGATATGCTAAATGGAGCTTCCTGGGGCTCTGGCAGCCAGCCAGCGCTTTGTAATTTATAGTTCACCTTTGTGGTTCTCCAAGTGACCTTGGAAACTGCACACTGGTGGATTTTTTAGCTTCACACGCTGTCTTCCATCCGCTGGTGAGATTGCTCCCCAAGTGAGCGCTCCCTGGTCCTTCAGACAAGAGCCTGAGGGAGAGGATGTGGATTGGGAGGGGATGCGAGGGTCAGAACGTTTCTTGTTGCTGCTGACCTTTCTTCTAAAATTACTGTCAGCCAGGAAACAGTCAAATATTGTGCTTAAAGGTGGCTTGCAGGTGACAGGAGCCTCTCTCCAGCCCCAACACACAGCAGGTGATCCTGACGGAAAAAAAAGGAGGTACAATATTCGATTACGTTCACCAGCTATTTTTGGCTGAGGAATACACAAAATGGCCCAAACTGCTGCCGTTGAAGATTGTAGCAGGGGAGTGGCACGTAGAAAAGATTAATGTACAATTAAAACCCATGTACGGGTAAATTACAGGGTGACAGCTATCTAATGCAAACACCGCAGATGTGTAATTAAGAGGAGTTACAGCGCTGGAGTTTGAATTTGCTGAGGGAAGTGCCAGGGTGCTGCTGGAGCTCAGGGGCAGGAGCACGCTGCTGAGATGGTGTGGGGGCTGCAGAGTGACGAGGAGGAGCCCCTCAACATCGGGGCAGCCTTGTAACCATAACAAATCCATTGCCTGATGCACACAGCAAGTCAATGTGCTGAGATGCCAGGTTGCGGCAGAGAAAGAGGATTAGTGGTAAGGTCATGGAACGAGGAGACAGGAGGGAGCCTCAAATCCCTCTCCGTGGGGAATGTGGGGTTAGGATTTTTAAGTTGTGGAGTGGGTGAAGTGTGGAGGTTGTTGACAGGTGGAAGACTGCAGGGTGAAGTCTTGGGACCGGGAGAGCAGCTGTGTTCTCAGGCTGATTCCCATCCTCTGTGGGGAGTCCTCAGACTGTTGGCTGTAATTTGGGGTCTAAAAAATATATATATATTTTTTGAGGGGAGACGGGAGTTTCACTCTTGTTGCCCAGGCTAGAGTGCAATGGCACAATCTCCGATCACCAAAACCTCCGCCCCCAGCAGGTTCAAGCAATTCTCTTGCATCAGCCTCCCAAGTAGCTGGGATTACAGCCACATGCCACCATGCCCAGGTAATTTAGTATTTTTAGTAGAGACAGAGTTTCACCATGTGGACCAGGCTGGTCTCGAACTCCTGACCTCAGGTGATCCGCCTGCCTCAGCCTTTCAAAGTGCAGGGATTACAGGCGTAAGCCACTGTGACTGGCCCTTCTACTACAAGGAAGTGGGCCAGAATGCAGCCTGATGAATGCTTGATTATAACTATATTTCTGTCCAGAACCCAGCATGCAATTCTTGCCAACCCCATGGGGACGGTTTCAATCTGGGATGTAGTGGAAGCCGTGGCTCCTTTGGGGCTCAGCCCACCTCTCCGGGTCTGCCCGTCCCTGTTCCAAGCCTCCAGCCCTTTCTGGGACCGCCCTGGTCTCCCCGACCTCCCACTCACCTTTGGCTCTGTGGCCTTCAGAGTCCATGGATGCCTTTTGTGGTTTTAATTTCTCCTGCTTTGTCAGCTTTTTAGGAATATGTTACATTATGTGGAAGTTGGATGCTAACAAGATTTGTATGAATAAATTAGACTCTTAACTGTTTTATGTTATTACAAAATTGAAATGGACTCCAATGACATTCGGAATTAATGTTCTGTTGCCAATAAATGCCACTGAATGTGACTGAATCTTCAGCGCACTCTCTCCTCTTGGCGTCTCTGGCCCTCTGGTCTTGCCCAAGAAGGCACCTCCCTCTTCCTTCCAGCGAGGTGGGTGCTCAGGATGCCTCCCTGCTGGCCCTTGGATGATGGTTGTGGTGCTGCTCTGCCCAGGCGTGCTCGATCGAGGTCCTGCGGGGGCTGTCAGGAATATCTGCTGCTGATGCTCCCAGGAGTGCCCAGTGATGGGAACTGCCCTGGGCCCCGGGGAGTTCCTTGCCCGAAGTCACACCCCATCCCGCCCCTAGGGACTGCTGCTGCTGTGGGTTCACTAAGGCCCAGCCCCTTGTCTCCATTTGGGACCGCTCTGAAGGTCCCTCCCAGCCCCAGAGCACCTATAGAGTGGGCTGAGGCCTCAGCTAAGAGGCATTGCTGTCGGCTTGGCTTCTCCGTCTGCCGGCTCCTGCCCTTCTCAGCTCCTCGCAGGGGGCTATCCCAAAAGTCCTCCCCTGCAAACCTGTCGCACCATCCACCCCAGAGCATCCAGGGAACTCAGTCCAGGATCCTGGCTCTTAGGGACTTACCTGTTCCTAAACCTGTGGTCAGCCAGGTGAGTCCTCTTCTGCCGGGATCAGAGTCCTCAGGGGACAGAATTGCTGTTTCAGCCCTGGGACCCCTTCTTGAGCTCAGGACTGGGGATAAGGCACTGACCAGGTTCTCAGCTTCAGTCTAGATCCCTGCCCCCTACCCCCTGGGCTGGGTTAAAGCAGCAGCAGGGTTAAGGGCTCCTCCAGATCTGAGCTGCCAGACCACAGCATGCAGTGGGCCAGGCTTTTGGCCCTGGATGAGGAACTTTCTGCTAGGAAACTTTTTTTTTTTTTTTTTTTTTTTTATGAGACAGAGTCTCATTCTGTCACTGAGGCTGGAGTGCAATGGTGCGGTCTCAGCTCATTGCAACCTCCACCTCCTGGGTTCGAGCGATTCTCCCGCCTCAGCCTCCTGAGTAGCTGAGACTACAAGGAGCATACCATTACACCTAACTTTTGTGTTTTTAGTAGAGACGGGGTTTCACTATGTTGGCCAGGATGGTCTTGAACTCCTGACCTCATGATCCTCCTGCCTCAGTCTCCCAAAGTGCTGGGATTACAGGCATGAGCCACCGCACCCAGCGTCTGCAAGGAAACTTCTGTGTCCCCAAGGGGCAAGGCAGAATATGGGCTGGGGATTGGTGGGGTATTGGAACTGGTTCCCACAGCTGAATGTGGAGGGGAAGAATGGGGCTGGTAACGTAGGGAGAAGGAGCCTCAGACAGCCCAGAAATTAGGGGGTTCTAGACAGCCCAGGTGGAAAATTCAGCCACCCATAGGACCAGGCCTCAGGGCAAGAGGGATGTGGTCTGGGATGCCGGAGGAGACCTGCTGCTTTGGAGGGGGCAGTGGGACTCCGGCTGTCATCACAGGAAGGGATGGGGGTTTCCAGGGTGGCCAGGTATTCAGGTATTCAGATATTCAAGAACAGAGGTCAATTTTTATGTAAAATCGCTTCCCCTCTGAAGTCTGGAGACTAATTCAGAATTTAAAACCAAAGCACTGCGATGACCAAACCATATGTCTGTATATTACTTTGGCCTCTGGGCCTGAAGAACTTAGAGTCCAGAACTTCACTGGCAAAGTAGATGATTTCTGCCTGGAGGATGAGGGCCTGGAGCTTAGCGTCTCACCAGAGCCCTGGAAAGGGATGGGAACCACGAAGACCACAGGCCATGGGTGCAGGGCTATGGGGCTCAGCACCTGCTGACTGTGGCCTCTGTCCTGGGACATCCTGTCTGCTGGGAAGGGGTCAAAGCCCTCGCCTGTGGGACTGCAGGAGGGTGGGCGACTGGCTGGGCTCTGTGTGCCTCTGGATCCTGGCAGCCCGACCCACTCCCCCAGGACCCCGTGGATGAGTGGGTAGCAGAGGGGCCTATGGAGGAACCCTCCTCCATGTCCCCTATTTCCAAGGAATCTAGTGTGAGCATTCCAGCTTCCACCTTCACAAGTCTCTCTTTTTTTTTTCTTTCTCCTGAGACGGAGTTTTGCTCTTGTTGCCCAAGCTGGAGTGCAATGGTGCGATCTTGGCTCACTACAACCTCTGCCTTCTGGGTTCAGGCGATTCTCCTGCCTCAGCCTCCTGAGTAGCTGGGATTGCAGGCCCGCCACCATGCCCGGCTAATTTTTTGTATTTTTAGTAGAAATGGGGTTTCAGCATGTTGGTCAGGCTGGTCTCGAACTCCTGACCTTGTGATCTACCTTGTGATCCAATGTGCTGGGATTACAGGCTTGAGCCACCGCATCCGGCCCCTTTTTATTTTGTTTTGTTTTGTTTTTTTAGACAGGGCCTCTGTCACCCGGGCTGGAGTGCAGTGGTGCAATTTCGGCTCACTGCAGTCTCTGCCTCCCGGGTTCGAGCGACTCTTGTGCCTTAGCCTCCTGAGTAGCTGGGACTACTGACACACACCACCACAATGGGCTGATTTTTGTATTTTTCATCATGTTGGCCAGGCCGGTCTCGAACTCCTGACCTCAAGTGATCTGCCCGCCTCAGCCTCCCAAAGTGCTGGGATTACAGGCGTGAGCCACTGGGTTCCACTAAAAGTCTTAGAGATTCCCCGTGGAAATGCCTTTGCAAGAGCAAAAAGAAGATTAAAGTCTTACCGTTCCTTTAATCCTTCTGGAGAGAAGGGGCTATCTTACGTCTGTATCATTTTATATATGTAAACTCGTAAATCATATTCATTTTCTCAAAATGCAATAATCTTTACGTCTACCGCACCTAACCTGTTTAATCACTTTGTATATCATGAATTCTGTCCTATGGTGATGAATCAGTTTCTATTTTGCTTTTGACACCTGCATGGCATTCCTTCCAGTGAATTTATTGTAATTTGTAGAACCGATTCCCTGTTGGACATTTTGGGGGTTTTTGTTTTTGTTTTTCAATTTTAAAGAATGTTGACATGAACCTTCTTGTAGTATACCTTTGTGCCATCCCAGCATGAATTCCAGACTTTTAGTACGTCTCAACAAATCACCTTCCAGAAAGTCCCAGCAGTGCGTGAGCGGGCCTATTTTTTCTCGTAATCACAACCGCACTGGGAATCTTCTTTTTTTTCTTTTGTCTTTTTTAAATCTGTGTCAATTAGATAGGTTAAAGAGGGGCATAATTATTGCTTTTTTAATGTACATTTTATTTTTACCAAAGTTATGTATGTATATAGCTTCCGAAGGCAGAAATAATGGAAAGGCTTTTAACACTTCTACCAGCTCTCCGCTCCCTCCCTCCCCAGCTCTCCTGAGCTGTGTTCTGGAGGCAGCCACCTATGACTCTTGGAGCCATTTCCCCAGCAGGCGCTGCAGTTCTGCCTCCATATTTCTAAATAACACACATACACCGCAGGTGCAAAATGGCCAGCCAGTTGTACAGGCATCATTTATCGCACATTCACTCTTTGCTTGCTGATTTTTAAATGCCAGCTTGACCATTTGCTTAATTCCTGTATTAACTAGGGCCCCTTCTGGACTCTTCTGTTCTAATTTGACTATTCTAGTCCCGACAGCCACGATTTTAATTATCGTCGCTTAGGAATGCATTTCTAGTATCTTACCGGGGCAGGTACCCTCTTACTATGATTCTTGTATGATATCGCATTTTTATTCTTTTGGTTATACTAAGGTGCCACATTTCAAATAATAGCTAGTGAAGATTTTTAATTGGGATAGTGTTTCACTTACACATAAATTTAGGATAAGTTTACAGATAAATTGACTCTATTTACTTACTTATTTTTTGAGACAGAGTCTCTGTGTGTCACCCTGGAGTGCAGTGGTGCAATCTTGGTTCACTGCAGCCTCCGCCTGCCGGGTTCAAGTGATTCTCCTGCTTCAGCCTCCCAAGTAACTGGGACTACAAGCACCTGCCACCACACCCAGCTAATTTTTGCATTTTTAGTAGAAACAAGATTTCCCCATGTTGGCCAGCTAGTCTCAAACTCCTGACCTCAGGTGATCCACCCACCTTAACCTCCCAAAGTGCTGGGATTGTAGGCATGAGCCACCACACCCGGCTTTACTGTATTGATTATGTATTACCATACTGAGTCTTCTGATCCATGTACTCAACAACTATTTATGGAGAACCAAGTGTGTATGTGTCAGGTACTGTTCTAGGCACTGGGGATACAGTAGGAAGTGAAGCAGAGGTGAATCCCAGCCCCCATGGAGCCAACCTTCTAGCAAGGGCAGCAGGCAACGAACACTAAATACTTAAGTAAATCCTGGCCGGGTGCAGTGGCTCATGCCTGTAGTTCCAGCACTTTGGGAAGCCGAGGCAGGAGGATCTCTTGAGGCCAGGAGTTCTAGAGCAGCCTGGTCAACACAGCAAGACCCCCGTCTCTACAAAAAAAAAAATAAAAATTTTTTTTAATTAGCCAGGCAGGCATGGTGGTGTGCACCTGTAGTCCCAGCTACTTGAGAGGCTGAGGCGGGAAGATCAGTTGAGTCCAGGAGGTGGAGGCTGCAGTGAGCCATGATTGTGCCACTGCACTCTAGCCTGAGCAACAGAGTGAGACCCTGTCTCTTAAAAAAAAAAATATATATATATACACACACACACACACACATATATATATACACACACACACACATATATATAAATGAATTACATAGTGTTAAAATGTGGCACTTGCTTTGAAAAGCCAAGTAGGCTAAGAGGGATTGGAAGTGTCGGGTGAGGGAGGAGGGGAAGGGTTGGGGTGGTTCTCCCCAAGAAGGTGAGATGAGATTTGAGAATGGGAAGATGTGGGCCTTGCAGACAGTCTAGGCCAGTGGTTCTCAGCCTGGGCGATTGTATTCCCAGGGGAATTTGGCAACAGCTGGAGACATTGTTGACGGTCATGACTCGGGGGGTGCTCCTGGCATCTGGTGGCTACAGCGCAGGGACACCCCTAAATACTCTGTAGTGTACCTGACAGCCCCAAGGACAGAAGAGCATCTGGCCCCACATGACCATAGTGCAGAGGTTGAGAAATCCTGACCTGTGTGAAGATGGATGTGGGCAGAGGGGGAGCCCAGCAAAAGGAACAGGGGAACATTGGGATTTGGGGGACAGGGAGGCTAGGAATGAGGCCATATGGGGGTGGGGGACAGGGTATGTGGGCCTTGCAGGGCAGAGTACAGAGTGAGGAATTTGACTTTACTCTGAGTGCGTAGGGAGCAACAGCAGGGTTTTGAACAGAGAAGTGCCATGATTGAAATTATATTTTAGAACCGGTTCCCTGTTGCTGCCATGATAAGGGGCAAAGAGGCCTGGCAGTGGGAGAGGATGATCCATCCAGCAAGATGCTGGCAGTGGACGTGAGCAGATGGGTTGAATTCCAGACATGTTTGAAGGCAGAGCCAACAAGATTTCCTGATGGGTTAGATGGGGTGTGAGGAAGAAATAGCTTTTGGTTTGAGTGACTGGAAGGATGGATTGACCCACAGCTGAGGTGGGAAAGAGTGGGCGGACAGCTGTTAGAGGGTCTTAGGCTAAACATTCAGTGAAGGACAGACAGGATTTGGGATGTCCAGTGCACATGCAGTGGCAGATGTTGAATATTTGGTTGGATATACAAGTCTGGAGTTATGGAGAGAGGTCAGAGCTGGAGAGGTTATAGCCCAGTGCATTCTTCTTGGCTACCCTGAAAAGCCAATGCACAGAGAACAGCAGGAGTATTACAGCAGAGAAAGAGTTTAATGAGGGCCAGGTATGGTGACTTGTGCCTTTAATCCCAGCACTTTGGGAGGCCGTGGTGGGTGAATTGCGAGAGACCAGGAGTTCAAGAGCAGCCTGGGTAACATGGCAAAAACCCCATCTCTACAGAAAATACAAAAAAATTAGCTGGGTGTGCTGGTATGTGCCTGTGGTCTCAGCTACTCGGGAGGCTGAGGTCAGAGGATTTGCTTGAGCCCAGGAATTTGAGAATGCAGTGAACTGAGATGACATCATGGCACTCCAGGCTGGGCGATAGAGCAGTTTAATAATTGCAAGGCCAGCCTGGGAGTAATTGGGAGATAAATTCTTAAATCTGTCTTCCCAAAAATTTGGAGGCTAGAGTGTTTCAAGGATAGTTTGGTGGATGGGGGACTAGGGAATGGGGAAATGCTGACCGTCTGGGTTGGGGATGAAATCACAGGGCTTCGAAGTTGTCATCCTGTGCTATGTCAGTTTCTGGGTGGGGGTCACAAGACCATTTGAACCGGTTTCTTGGTATGGATTACTGGTCCAGGTAGCACTAGCTGGTTCATCAGAAAGCAATGTCTGAAAGATACCTCAAACACTGGTCTTAGGTTTTACAATAGTGATGTTATCTATAGGAGCAATTGGGGATGGTGTAAAATCTTTTGACCTTGTGGCTGATTTGTTAGTTTCACAAAGGTAGCTTTGGTCTCTGAGCAAGGAGAGGGTTAGTTTCAGAAAGGGACTATTGTCATCTTTGTTTTAAAGTTAAACTATGGCCAGGAGCAGTGGCTCACACCTGTAATCCCAGCAGTATGGGAGGCTGAGGCCGGCAGATCTCTTGAGGTCAGGAGTTTGAGACCAGCCTGGCCAACATGGTGAAACCCTATCTCCTAAAAATACAAAATTTAGCCAGACAAGCACACACCTGTAGTCCCAGCAACTTGGGAGACTGAGGCAGGAGAATTGCTTGAACCTGGGAGGCAGAGGTTGCAGTGAACTGAGATAACGCCACTGTACTCCAGCCTATGTGACAGAGTGTCAAAATAAATAAGAAATAAAGTTAAACTATGAACTAAATTCCTCTCATAGTTAGCTTGACCTATGCCCAGGAATAAACAAAGACAGCTTGTGAGGTTAGAAATGAAATGGAGTCAGCTATCAGATTTCTCTCACAGTAGTAATTTTTGCAAAGGTGGTTTCAGAGATACACATGTGGGAGTCATCAATATATAGATATAGTTTCTTTCTTTCTTTATGTTTTTTGAGATGGAGTCTCACCCTGTTGCCCAGGCTGGAATGGAATGGTGCAATCTTGGCTCACTGCAACCTTCGTCTCCCAGGTTCAAGCTATTCTCCTGCCTCAGCTTCCCGAGTAGCTGGGACTGCAGGCATCTGCCACCATGCCCGGCTGATTTTTTTGTGTCTTTAGTAGATATGGGGTTTCACCATGTTGGCCAGGCTGGTCTTGAACTCCTGACCTCGTAATCCACCCATGGTGGCCTCTGAAAGTGTTGGGATTACAGGCGTGAGCCACTGTGCCTGGCCAACATATAGATAGTTTCTAAAGCTGAAAGACTGATCGAGGTCAGTGAGGGACTTAGTGCAAATAGAAAAGCAAAGAGGACCAGTAACTGAGAACTAGAATATTCCAACACGAAGACACCAGGGAGATGAGGAGGACCCAAAACAAGGCAAGAAGTGACCAGTGAGACAGGAAGAAACCAGAAGACTATCATGTCCTGGGAGCCAAGTGAGAAAAGTGCACCGCAGAGGAATGCATGGTCTTTTGTGCCCAGTGCTGGTGGCAGGCCAGGTGGGCCGAGGACCAAGGGCTGACCAGTGGGTTCTGCAGTGTGCCCCAGGCAAGAGTGGCTTTGGTGGAATCAGGGGAACAAAAGCATGATTTCAGGGAGTCTATGGTAGAATGGGAAGAGAGACACTGAAGATTGTGAATAGGGGTAACTCAAGGTGTTTTGCTGCAAATAGGGCAAAGAAATGGGGAGATAGGCTGGGCATGGTGGCTCATGTCTATAATCCCAGCACTTTGGGAGGCAGAGGCCAGTGGATCACCTAAGGACAGGAGTTCGAGACCAGCCTGGCCAACATGATGAAACCCCATCTCTACTAAAAATATAAAAATTAGCCAGCTGTGGTGGCGTCTGTAATCCCAGCTACTTGGGAGGCTGAGGCAAAATTGCTTGAAACCCCGGAGGTGGAAGTTGCAGTGCACTGAGATCGCGCCACTGCACTCCAGCCTGGGCAACAGAGCGAAACTCCATCTCAAAAATAAAAACAAAAAATAAATGGGGAGATAGGTGCTGAGGGAAGCAGGGTTGACACGTTTTTGTTTTTTTGGGTTTTTAGTTTTTTTTTAGGATTGGAGAAATCACAATATATCTGTATGCTGATGAGACTGATAGAATAGAATGTGAAAAACTGATGTAGCTCAGAGGGGAGAATTGCTTGGGCCCAGTTCTTGAGAAGCTTAGAGAGTACTGGAGCTGGTGGATGTGGGGGATTGGCCATAGGTAGAAGCACAGACAGTTCTCCTAGGCTGAAAGCTGGGAGGGCAGAATAGTGGGGGCAAATATGGTCACTACGATCTGGAAGTCCTTGTGTGCGCGCGCGCGCTCTCGCTTGCTCGCTCGCTCTCTCTCTTTCTTTCTCTCCTTTCTCTCTCTGTTAACAGCTTTATTGAGATGTAATCACATACCTCACCATTCTCCCACCTGAAGTGCAACTCCCTGGTTTTCAGTATGTTCCCAGTGTTACACACCCTTCACCACAGTCAATTCCACAACATTTTCATTACTCCAGAAAGAAACTGTGCTGTTCACAGTCACTCCCCATTCCTTCCTGCCCAGTCCTAGGCAAACAGTAATCTGTTTTCTGTCTCTATACATTTGCCTATTCTGGACATTTCATGTCAATTGAATCCTACAATGTGTGGTCTTTCTTTTCCACTTAGCATAATAATGGTTTCAGGGTTAAGCCAGGTTATATTAATAGTACTTCATTTCTTTTTATGCCCAAATAATTTGCATTGTACAGATATACACATTTATTGTTATATTCCATTCATCTATGGATGGATATTTGGGTTGTTTCTATGTTTTGGTGATTATTAATAAAGCTGCTGTGTACATATTCGTGTACAAGGTCTTTGAGGACATGTATTTTCATTTCTCTTGGGTATACACCCAGGAGTGGAATTGCTGGGACATTTGGTAAATCTATGCTTAACCTCTTGAGGAATTGCCAGACTGTTTTCCAAAGTGACTGCACCATTTTATATTCCCACCAGCAATGTGCAAACATTCTAATTTCTTCACCTCCTTGGTGATCGTTTTTACTATCTATTCTTTTTTTTTTTTTTTTTTTTTTTAAGATGAAGCGTCACTCTGTCACCCAGGCTGAGGGCAGTGGCCTGATCTCGGCTCACTGCAACCTCTGCCTCCTGGGTTCAAGCGATTCTCCTGCCACCATGCCTGGCTAATTTTTGTATTTTTGGTAGAGATGGGGTTTCACCCTGTTGGCCAGGCTGATCTTAAACTCCTGAGCTCCAGTGATCCACCTGCCTCAGCCTCCCAAAGTGCTGGGATTACAGGCGTGAGCCCCTGCGTCTGTCCTGTGTGTCCTGATCACAGCCATACTGGTGTTTGTGTGCTAATATCTCACCGTGGTTTGGGTTTGTATTTCCCTAATGAATAATGATGTTGAGCATCTTTTCATGTGCTTTTTTGCTTCTTAGATGTCTTTGGAGATGTCAGCTGACAAAAAACACATAATTTATAGATTTAGAAAGAAGAACTTTATTTCTTAAGAGGGGGTTCACAACTTGCAGGCGAGAAGCGCAACCTCCACCTGAAAACCGAAAGCAAGCGCCTAGAGGGAGGGCAGATGGAACAGGACTTTATGCTGAATGGGCTGGCCAAGTATACATATTCAGCAAGTTACAGGAAGAGTATGAATATTCATGAGGGGGGTCTGGACGCATTCATACTGAACAAATATGCATGTTACATGCGTCCTGTGTTTACCTTGGGTTGCAGACTTTGCGTTTAAATGCATTACAATTAGACTTACGTGTCAAAAGGTGAAGTGGGGACATGAAGGTACTCGGTGCACAGCCTCTGTAAACTGGCCAGAACCAGGCCATAGTGGGTAGTCTCTTATCAGGAGAAAGTTACTGAAATCAGTCTCTTGTCCAATCAAAGTTGCAGTTATGGCTGGTAAATCAGAGGGGTGGAGGGTCAGTTAGTGCCCCGCCGTGGGTGAGCTGCAATTGTTTTAGGTATTGTTTATTTCCAAACCAGGGCTTATTTAGCTGCTAGACAAAAAGAAACCCCTGTGGCAGTTAGAGAATAGTCTTTTTTTTTTTTTTTTTTTTGGAGATGGAGTCTCACTCTGTAGCCCAGGCTGGAATGCAGTGGCATGATCTTGGCTCACTGCAATCTTCGCCTCCCAGTCCTGGTTCAAGCAATTCTCCTGCCTCAGCTTCCCGAGCAGTTGGAATTACAGGCACGTGCCACCATGCCCAGCTAATTTCTTTTGTATTTTTAGTAGAGATGGGGTTTCACTATCTTGGCCAGGCTGGTCTTGAACTCCTGACCTCATGATCTGCCCACCTCAGCCTCCCAAAGTGCTGAGATTACAGGCATGAGCCACCATGCCCAGCTGCGTAGTCTGTTTTTTAAGTGTAGAGGTGTATGACTTTATCCTTGCCTGGCATGGCCTTAGGTAGTGTTCATAATTGGGTGTCTTACTGCCACAAAGAGTCTGTTCTGTGATTCTTACGATCTCTATGTTAACATTCATGCTGGTCAGTTGTGTCTAAACCACAAAAGGGATGGGAGTCCCGCTGTAGTAACTCTTAGGAGAGAAGTCTAATCGGGGTTAGCAAGGGAGAGGTGTGTGTCCGACCTCCCGTCCATCCTGGCCAGGAGCTCAGGTTTTAGGTTTCTTTGGGGTCCCCTTGGCCTAGGAGTTTAGTTCTTTTTTGTTCTCAGAGATGATCTATTCAGATCCTTTGCCCATAAATTAATTGGGTTGTTAAATTTTTAAAATTATGTTGAAAGGGTTTTTTAAATGTATTCCAGATATAAGTTTCTTTTTTTTTTTTTTTCTTTGACAGAGTCTCACTCTGTCGCCCAGGCTGGAGTACAGTAGCATGACCTTGGCTCACTGCTACCTCCTCCTCCCAGGTTCAAAGGATTCTAGTGCCTCAGCCTCCCAAGTAGCTGGGATTACTTACAGGAGCCCGCCATCATGCCCAGCTAATTTTGTTTTGTTTTGTTTTGTTTGAGACAGTCTTACTCTGTTACCCAGTCTAGAGTGCAGTGGTGTGATTTCAGTTCACTGCAACCTTCTCCTCCCAGGTTCAAAAAATTCTCCTGCCTCAGCCTCCCAAATAACTGGGACTATAGACATGTGCTACCATGCCCTTTTGTAGTTTTAGTAGAGATGGGGGTTTCACCAGGCTGATTTTGAACTCCTGACCTCAGGTGAACTGCCCACCTCAGCCTCCCAAAGTGCTGGGATTACAGACGTGAGCCATCACACCTGGCCACAAGTTTCAGATTAGATACATGATTTCCAAATATTTTAGCCTTTTCTGTCAGTTGCCTTATTTTCTTGATGGTATTTGTGGGTCAAAAGTTTTCGGTTTTGATAAAATCCAGTTTATCTTATTTTTGTTTCTATTGCTTACGCTTTGGGGATTGTGTCTAAGAAAGTCTAGACCCACCTAAGGTCATGAAGCTTTACTCCTTTCTGTTTTTCACTTATTCGTGCTTTCTATTTAATGTTCATTTCTAGGTGAATTGGCAAGTGTTTTCCAGGCAATGTTAAATAACAGTGGGCTTCCTTTGTTCTATTCCTGAGTTTAATATTTCACCATTAATCATGATTGCATCTATGGGATGAGATCTTTTAAAATTTTTTAAAAAAGCATCCTATATCACTAGTGTTTATAAATAATTGAGGACTCTTTACCCCCAAATGTATTAAATCTATAGACATAAACATGTTTTTTCTCTTTTGATCTATTTATGCAGCAAACTATATTAATATTTATAATATGGCTAATAGTGAGCCATTCTGTAATGCAGTTCTGAATTAAATCTTAATTTGTTGGTGTATGTAATTATTTTATCATATTGCTTGTTCAATAGCCAATAGGTTTTATCATTTCCTTGTGATTCTTTGACTCATGAATTATTTGGATGCAAACACTTCAAGAGCATTTTTTTCTTTTCTGTTTTTGAAAAATGAGTTTCTAATTTTATTGCATTGTGGTGCAATGCAATAAAATTGCAGAGACTGTGGTGTGCATGCTATTGATTATTTAATTTTAGTAGAGAATTCCTTTGTGTCCTGGTTAGTATGTGATCATTTTTTTTTTGTCCCATTATGTTTGAAATGATATGGCTCTTCTAATGGCTGGGTTTAGAATTCTATATGTATTTGTACCTGTGTATACATTCTTTAGCTCAGTTTTGTATACTGCTTGTATCTTCTGTATTCTTAATTTTTTTTGGCTGCTTAATTTATCAACATCAGAGTGAGATGTGTTAAGATCTCTGAATATGGTTATGAATTTGTTCATTTTCTTTGTAATTTTATTAACTTTGACTATTTGTTTTGTAAAGCAATGTTACTAGGTACATATAGGTTCAAGATGATTATGCCTTCCTAGTGAATTATTTCCTTTTTCTTTGTGTAATAACTCTTTTAAATCCCATCAATGCTTTTTTTGTCCTACGTTCTATTTTACCATATATTTATATTACAAAAAGCTCCGTTATTTTGTCTGGTTTATCTTTGGTATCTCACTTCACTTTCAACATTTCTGTGTCATGTTTTGAAAGTGTCTCTCTAGCAAGTTTAATTGGTTTCCTTTTTTTTTTTTCATGGTTACTAGTGTATTTATACTTTTTCTTTCCTTTTGAGATGGATTCTTGCTCTGTCACCCAGGCTGGAGTGCAGTGGCACTATCTTGCCTCACTGCAACCTTTGCCTCCAAGTTCAAGCGATTCTCCTGCTTCCGCTTCCCAAGTAGCTGGGACTACAGGCACCCACCACCATGCCAGGCTAATTTTTGTATTTTTAGTATAGATGGGGTTTCATCATGTTGGCCAGGCTGGTCTCGAACTCCCAACCTCAGTTAATTCACCCACCTCGGCTTGCCGAAGTGCTGGCCTATATTTTTTCTTTTTTCTGTTTTATTTTGTGTTTCCCATTTAACTTGCTTTTTCATTGTTTCTTTTTAAAATCTATCCAGCTTTCTAAAGGATTGATTGTATATACTTTATTCTTTTTTTAGTCCCTCTACTGGTTTGGAAGTTACACATTCTATTTTTTATTCTCCCAGTGATTTACCTTTATGTTGGTGATATACACACTTGGTTTAACACAGTGTGATTTAAGTAAAAATGTCTACCTTCCTCCAAAACAACATAATGATCTTGGAACACTTTAATTCTGACCTTATATCTTTTGTTGTCCAATTATAGTGCCATATTATTTATAAAGTCCCCACTTTTACATTATTACTGTTGATTATTTCAACTTACAACTGTTTGCCAATTTCTTTTCTCACTCTTGCTTATTGCATTCTACTCTGTGTGAGTTCCGTTTTCAGCTGCCTCATGAAACCCATTAGTAGTTCTTTCAAGGAAGGCCTATGTAAATGCTCTTGAACTTTGTTCGTTTAAATAATATTTTTCCCTTTATAGTTGAGCTGGGTATAGAATTCTGGGATGATAATTATTTTCCTTTAGCTCTCTGAAGGCTTATTCATTATTTTCTGATCCCCCCTTGTTTCTCAAAGAAGATGAGAGTTAGTGTGTCAGTTCTTTGTGGATAATGTCTTTCTCTCTGGTTATTTTTGTGACTTTTCTCTGTTTTGTATTCTTCAGCTTCACTGAGTTATATATAGATGTATAGTTTTATTTTTCCTACTTGAAAGTTAAGGCACTTATTCATTCTTAGGACTCATGGCTTTCTTAAGTTCTGCAAATTTTTTAGTCTTCATCTCTTCAAATAATTCCTTTACCCTGTTCTCAGTTTTAGCCTTTGAAATGCAAGTCGCATGTATGAAGGACAATATAGCATGGTGGTTAAGAACACGGATTCTGAGATGGTTACTTGGATTTGACTTCTACTCCAACACTTAATAGCTGGGGGAAATTACTTAAACTCTGTTCCTCAGTTTACTCATCTATATATTGGGGATAATAATATGTTACCAAACTCTTAGATTGTTGTGAGAATTAAATGAGTTAATATATATAAGGTGCTTAAAATGGATCATGCATGGCACATGGTTAGCTCTATATAAGCCTTGGTGATTAATGTTCTCTTGAGCGCCCTAAAAGACTCTCTGCTGACACTGGCACAGTTGCCTAAAGGTCATTAGTGTGAGTTATCCGGAAGGACCCTGCCTTTGTTTTAGTCCCTGGAAATGCATTTTGACCAGAGTCTATGATTATCAGTTTTATTTTGGACCTTCTCATTCTGTTCTCTTCTTTGGAAATCAGTTTCATGTTTTTCCATGTTTGCATTCTGGGTGATTGTTAGATTCACCCCCTGGATCACTGTGTCTCTCAGTTCACTGATCTGTTCTGAAATCCTAGCAATGAGTTTTTAATTTCAATCACTGTATTTTTCATCTCTTGGAATTCTATGAAGATCATTGAAGTCTACATGCTTGTTTCCTGTAGTTTCTGGTTCTTTCATGCCTGTTTTATTGTTTTATGCATTTCATAATTTAAAATATAAATGTTAACATGAACAATAGATAAATTAACATAAATCAGGTTTCTCCCTTATCTCAGAGTCTAGTCTTTCTGCCTGTTTTTCAGCTCGTTTTTCCTCATGGTGAATCATTTCCTTGGGTAGATTATAATTTCTGTGCAATATTCTAGGGAAGCAAAAATTATCCAAACTAATTTAAGATTGTTGATATTTTAAAAAATGGTAGCCCTATGCTTCTTGGGTTGTGGAAGTATTGCTTCAGAACATTTCAAAACTTGTTTATGCTGGGAGCTCCCATGGGTGCGTCAGTTTGGGACCCGTTTTTCCTACTATTTCTAGCTCCATATTGGTCATGTAAATTTGAACTCCACAGCCACAGTTCAGGCTTGGGATTCTTTTCATTCTGGGAGACTTCTTCCTGCCCCAGGACTTTTTATATTTTCTTTTAGACAGGGGTTGAGTTTTCTAGGCTTCCATTTCACTGAGGTGTGAGTCCTTCTAGAGCCCTAGCTGTGTGCAATAACTGACTTCCAGTTCCTCATCTTATGAGGGCCCTGACTGAATCTCCTGTGGGCACGAAGGCCCCGGGCCCTGACCTCTAGGTTCTGCCATCTGTGTTCAGAACACCTGCTCACAGTTCATTGTTTCAGTTCATGCGTCTGAGGATTTTCTTTTCTTTCTTTAAGCTTAGCCATGTATCTAATGATTTTTATTGGACCAGACGTGGTGACTCACGCCTGTAATCCCAGTGCTTTGTGAGGCTAAGGCAGGAGGATTGCTTGAGCCCAGGAGTTTGAGATCAGCCTGGACAACACAGCAAAACCCTTGTCACTGAAAAAATGTACAAACTAGCAAGGCATGGTAGTGTGCACCTATAGTCCAAGCTACTGGGGAGGCTGAGGCAGGAGGATTCCTTCAGTCCAAGAGTTCTAGGCTGCAGTGAGCTATGAGTGCACCACTGCACTCCAGCCTGGGCAACAGAGCAAGACCCTATCTCTAAAAAAGAAAAAAAAAAGATTTTATCTTATATCTTATTCAGCATTGCTATGCATTTGGAGTTGAGGATGGTGATGGTAGGGACTGTATAAGTCTTCCATGTGTTTTATTAATTAATTAATTTATTTATTTTTGAGACAAAGTCTGGCTCTGTTGCCCAGGCTAGAGTGCAGTGGTGTGATCTCAGCTCACTGCAGCCTCTGCCTCCTGGGTACAAGCAATTTTCATGCCTCAGCCTCCTGAGTAGCTGGGATTACAGGTGCTGTCGCCACTCCTGGCTATTTTTTGTAGAGATGGGGTTTCACCATGTTGGCCAGGCTGGTCTCAAACTCCTGATCTCGAGAGATCCGCCTGCCTCGGCCTCCCAAAGTGCTGGGATTACAGGCATGAGTCACATGCCTGGCCTTCCATGTCCTTTTACTTAGGATTTTTGCATCTATAGTGACGAGCAAGATTTAGTCTGTGATTTTTATTTTTGTTTCATCTTTGACAGGTTTTGGCACCAGGGTTATGCGTTATTCATAAAATTAATTAGGAAATTTTTCTCTTTTCTTTATCCTCTGGAACATTTTAAATAGCATAGAAAACGTCTGTTCCTTGAAGGTTTGAAACTGTCTGAGGACAGTGCCTTTGGGGGCCGGGAGGACTGTTTCCACACATATTTTCCATTCAGCTTCTCTACTTAAATCAGTTTGGATCAATTTGCTTCCCTAGACTATCATACATTTAATCAAGATTTTAAAATTTATTAGTAGAGAATTCTATGTGGTATTCTTATATTTTAATATATTTTTTTGCATCTCTACTTATCTCTCATTAATGTTGTTTTCCTCTTTTCTTGGTTAGTCTTTACCAGAGATTTGTTTATTTCATTGGCCTTTTCTAAGAAACAGCTGTTGAATTTATTTATTCATCCTGCAATTAAACTTTTTTTTGTGGGGGAGGGGGGACAGAGTCTCGCTTTGTCGCCCAAGCTGGAGTGCAGTGGGGCAACCTCAGCTCACTGCAACCTCTGCCTCCCATTTTCAAGCGATTCTCCTACCTCAGCCTCCTGAGTAGTTGAGATTACAGGCACGAGCCACCACACCCAGCTAATTTTTTTGTACTTTTAGTAGAGACAGGGTTTCACCATGTCGTTCAGGCTGGTCTCGAACCCCTGACTGCGTGATCCACCCACCTCAGCCTCCCAAAGTGCTGGGCTTACAGGCATGAGCTACCATGCCCAGCCTGTTAAACAACTTTAAAAATCAAGACTTGCTGCTGTTATCTTTAATGCCTTATTAAGGCTTATTTTCTTGTTGTTTTTCCAATTTTTTAAGTTGAATGTCTGTCCAGGTCATGTATTATCTGTCTTCTTTACGAATGAAACATTTAAACTGATGACGCTTCCTCTGAGTATAGTTCTGGCCACATTTCATAAGTTTTGGTATGCATAAATTGTCATTAGCATAATTTTTCATAGCCTAAAATTGCTAATTTTATTTCTTCCTTGATACAAGAGAGGTATTCAGGAGGGTACTTTAAAGCTTTTTCTTTTTTCTTTTGTTACTGATTTCTAGTTAGATAGTAATGTATCCCATACATGTTTTAAAAACTACCATATTTTCATAAAATCTAAAATGCTATTGATTGTAATACACGCCATTATTTTTTATACCACTAAGGAAGGAAAAAAAACACATTGCTCATTAAACTGTAACATCCCATCAGTTATAAGAAGCATTCTGGTTTCAGAGATGATGTCAAAAAATAAAGTACGTCTTAGAATGTGTGAAGTGGGGAGTTTATTTTCGATCAGTGTGAGAGCATTGTGGTCCAAGAATGTGATCTGTGTTGTATTCGTTCCCTGAAATACATTGTAACCTGGTATTTGACATGTGGTCAGTTTTGTTTCTTGGGGTTTTGTTTTGTTTTTTGAGACAGGGCTTCCCTCTGTCACCTAGGCTGGAGTGCAGTGGCCCAGTCATGGCTCATTGTAGCCTTGAAATCCAGGGCTCAAGCGATCCTCCCGCCTCAGCCTCCCAAATAGCTGGGACCACAGGTGCACACCACCACACCCAGCTAATTTTATAAATTTTTCTGTAGTGACGGCATCTCTCTATGTTGCTCAGGCTGGTCTCGAACTCCTGGGCTCACATGACCCTCCTGCCTTGGCCTCCCAAACTGCTGGGATTACAGACATGTTGGTCAGTTTTTATAAATGTTTTACAGGTGCTTGAAAAAACAGTTATAATGTATCATTATTTATAATTTATAATCTACTATATTTTCTAGTTATAAGAATATATATATTTCTTTGCATTCTACACATTATATATGCATATATCACACACAGGCCTGTATAAAATCAGTGTTGAAATTGTGCTTTTTAAGTCTTCTAAGCCTTGCTATTTTTTGTTTATTGCTTGGTTTTCCATTACTGCATTGAGATCTGTTAAAACCTTCCATTTTGCTGGTGGATTTGTTAATTTTCCTCGTGATTGCCACTTTTTGCTTTATTACACACACGCACGTACAGAAATACACGAACATATGTATACACATACACACATGCATATGTATGCGTACACATACACACACACACATACATGCTTTTTTTTTTTTTTTTTTTTTTGAGTTGGAGTCTTGCTCTGTCACCCAGGCTGGAGTGCAATGGTGCTATCTTGGCTCACTGCAACCTCTACCTTCTGGGTTCAAGCGATTCTCCTGCCTCAACCTCCCGAGTAGCTGGGATTACAGGTGTGTGCTAGCATATCTGGCTAATTTTTATAGTTTTAGTAAAGATGGGGTTTCACCATGTTGACCAGGCTGGTCTTGAACTCCTGACCTTAAGCAATCCCCCCGCCTCGGCCTCCCAAAGTGCTGGGATTATAGGCATCAATCACCCTACCTGGCCACACACACATTTTTAAGGGACAAACTTTTGCTCTGTTGTCCAGGGTAGAATGCAGTGGCGCAATCATAGCTCACTGCATCCTCATCCTCCTAGCTCAAGGGATCCTCCCACAGCAGTCTCCCAAATAGCTGGGACTACAGGCACGTACTACCGTACTTGACTAATATTTTAAAATTTTTTTGCAGAAACATAGTCTCACTATATTGCCCAGGCTGGTCTCAAACTCCTGGGCTCAGGTGATCTTCCCACCTTTGCCTCCCAAAGCACTGGGATTACAGATGTGAGCCACTGTGCCCAGCCAACATACACATTTAACTCTAAATTTTTTAGCAAGTCTAAAGTTATGATCTCTGACATCCTCCAAAACAAGCAAGGAGCTTTGCACACCAGAACTGTACACTGAGCATTCTCTCTTGTCTTCCTTATTGTTATAATTGAGAATTTTTCCCACCTTAGTACAAGAAAGTATCATTAATATTTACAATAGGGCCGGGTGTGGTGGCTTATGTCTGTAATCCCAGCACTTTGGGAGGCTGAGGCAGGCGGAGGTGGGTGGATCACCTGAGGTCAGGAGTTCGAGACCAGCCTGGCCAACGTGATAAAACCTGTCTCTACCACAGATATAAAAATTAGCCAAGTGTGGTGGTGTGCACCTCTGATCCCAGCTACTTGGGAGGCTGAGGCAGGAGAATCACTTGAACTCGGGAGGTGGAGGTTGTAGTGAGCCAAGATCGTGCCACTGCACTCCAGCCCGGGTGAGAGAGTGAGACTCCATCCCCCACACCTACCCCCAAAAATGTACGGTAGAGAGTATAAATTTAATTAACTAATGTTCATGTATTTTAAATGTCACTCATTTTCTGTGCGTTCATTTTTCTTCTTCCCAAAATGTATCCTTTAGAAATTCAATTTCGGGGCAAGCCCTCTTAGTTCCGGATGTCTGAAAATGGCTTTATTTTGCCCTCATTTCTGAATAATTGAGTAGGATGACCTATACTTTTCTGTGGCACTTTATAAAAATATTATATGACTACATTGTCTCCTGGGCATCTCTTGATGCCAAAATGTTTACTGTTGGTAAATCTCTGTTTTCTTCCTTTAAACTTTGAAGTTTTTCTCTTTGTTCTGACATTCTGGAGTTTTACCAAGATTATGAATTTATTTATTTTGAGATCGAGTCTCACTCCCGTTTCGCAGGCTGGAGTGTAGTGGTGTGATCTTGGCTCACTGCAGCCTCCACCTCCCGGGTTCAAGTGATTCTCCTTCCTCAGCCTCCCAAGTAGCTGGGATTAGAGGCATGCACTACCACGCTGGGCTAATTTTGTGTTTCTAGTAGAGACGAGTTTCACCATGTTGGCCAGGCTGATCTCAGACTCCTAACCTCAGGTGACCCACCCACCTTAGCCTCCCCAAGTGCTGGGATTACAGGTGTGAGCCACTGCACCCAGCCTGAAAGGGCAGTATTATACATCACCCTCCCAGCTACATCCTTGCCTGGAAGTGCCCTCCCCTACCCATTGCCTTTCTGCTTTAGGTCTCACCTTGCTTGTCCTAGCACGAGGGCCTTCCATGGCACAGACCGGGGCAATGCCATGGTCCCTGGCTCAGGGACCATCTTTGACCCACTGAGAATGCCATGAGGGGGAGCCTGGAGTCCCAGCACCACCTGCACATGGACCAGTGCACAGTGGATGCTCAGTGAGGGTTTCTGGAACAAACAGATGAGGCAAAGGTGGAGGGGCAGGAGGGAGGAGGTGGTAAAGGCAGGAGGGGAAAAGGAGGAGAGAAAAAGGTTTGGGGAAGGATTGTTCCTGAGCCCGGCTCTGGGTTCCGCCTGTTCCCGAACGCCAACCTTTGCTGCACTGCTCCCAGCGGGTGCCAACTCGGAATGCCTGTTTAAGTCACTCCACAAAGCTCAGCTTCTCAATCTGTTTTATATTTGCAAGGGCCAGATCCACATTCCTTTTTAAAAAGTCAAGCTTCTGAGACAGTCGTTTATATTCACAGTGATTCTCCTTTCAAAAAGTTCTTTGCATGGAGTATGGGGAGTCATGGATCTTAGGGACTCTGCCAGGAAAGGCTCAGGGTCACACAAAGACCCCATGGTGGTATCTGTGTTGTGGAGGAAGAGACCAAGGGACTCCCGGATATTCCAGAGCAGAGGTATTTCAAGTGGCTGGGATGCATGGCTGGAGCCTGCAGTCCATCCACTGAAAAGTCACTTTCTGAAGTGACCTGTGGACAAAGGATCCTCCTTCCTGGGAAGGACAGCTGGTTACAGATGCTTCAGATGTTTGCGTGCATGGAGATTGGACTTTGCAAAACTCACACTTTGGAATATTCTGGACAGTTAAAAAGCATCAGGTGGCCGGGTGTGGTGACTCATACTTGTAATCCCAGCACTTTGGGAGGCTGATGGGGGTGGATCACCCGAGGTTGGGAGTTTGAGACCAGCCTGACCAACATGGAAACGCTGTCTCTACTAAAAATATAAAATTAGCCGGGTGAGGTGGTGCGCACCTGTAATCCCAGCTACTCCAGAGGCTGAGGCAGGAGAATTGGTTGAACCCAGGAGGCGGAGGTTGCGGTGAGCTGGGATTGTGCCACTGCACTCCAGCCTGGACAAGAGCAAAACTCCATCTCCCAAAAAAAAAAAAAAAAAAAAAAAAGCATCAGGTGACTCACACCTGTAATCCCAGCACTTTGGTAGGCTGAGGCAGGAGGATCACTTGAGCCCAAGAATTCAAGATGAGCCTGGGCAACATAGCAAGACCCTGTCTCTACAAAAAAAACTTAAAAATTATCTGGGCCTGGTGACTCGTGCCTGTAGTCCCAGCTACTCAGGGGGCTGAGGTGGGAGAATCACCTGAGCCCAGGAAGTCAAGGCTTCAGTGAGCTGTGATGGCACCACTGCCTCCAGCTTGGGAGACAGAGTGAGACCTTGTCCCCCAAAAATGTTTAAAAAGCATGAGGGACCAGGTGGGGTGGCTCACGCCTGTATTCCCAGCACTTTGGGAGGCAGAGACAGGCAGATCACTTGAGGCCAGGAGTTCAAGACCAACCTGGCCAACATAGTGAAACCCTGTCACTACTAAAAATACAAAAATTAGCAGGGCATCATGGCAGGCACCTGTAATCCCAGCTGCTTGGGAGGCTGAGGCAGGAGAATCACTTGAACTCAGGAGGTGAAGGTTGCAGTGAGCCGAGATCCTGCCACTGCATTCCAGCCTGGGGAAGAGTGAGATGCCATCTCAAAAAATTAATTAAATAAAATAAAAAGCATGTGGTAGGTTCATGTACACTTCTGGGAAAGACGTCTAAACGGTGTTAAGTGGGAAAAAAAAAGCCAACCATAGCACAATATGGACATATATAAACCATTTATGGCTAAAACACAACACAAAGCCACACTGTAGGTCCTCTGTTTACATATTTGAAAATACATATCTAGATGTCTGAAAGGAATTATGTCAATTATCGCAGTTCAGAGTGGACGGGATTGGGATGACTTTCAAAGGAATCTTCCCTTCCACTGTATTCTTTGGAGGTTTTTCCTGTGAGAATGCATACCTGTGTACTTGTGTAATTTAAAGAGATATATGAATTTAGAATTGGGAACTTACATGGTTTACCCTGAGCTTCTGGGATTTTCATTATTTATTTCTTTACGGGATTGTGTTAAGTGGCTTACCCAAAAAGTTCACTGGACATCTCAAAAGGTTATTTGACAGATAATTTAAAAAAATTATACTGCCATTTTTATGCATGTACTTAAATATCTCAAATTGTTTTCTAAAATTGGTTGGGAATGTATTTGCTTTTTTCCGCCTTTATCTTGCTGCCTCCCCTTCCCAGCCTCCAGTAACCACCAATCTTGTCTCTGTCTTCATGACAGAAATCCAATTTTTTGGTTCTCACATATGAGTGAGAACATACGATATTTATCTTTCTGTGCTTGGCTTATTTCACTGGACGTAATGGTCTCCAGTTCCATCCATGTTGCTGCAAATAACAAGATGTCATTATTTTTAATGGCTGAATACTATTCCATTGTGTATATGTACCGCATTTCCTTTATCCATTTATCCACTGATGGGCACTTAGGTTGATTTCCCATCTTGGCTATTGTGACTAGTGCCGAAATAAACGTGGGAGCGCAGATAGCTTGTGATACGCTGGTTTCCTTTCTTTTGGATGTATACCCGAGAGTGGATCATATGGCAGCTCTATTTTTAGTTTTTTTGTGGAATCTCCATACTGTTCTTCGTAGTGGCTATACTAATTTACATCCCCACCAACAGCGTACAAGAATTCCCCTTTCTCCGTATCCTTACTGGCGTCTGTTACGCCAGACAGACTATTTATAAGCGAATTATATTTGTAGTTTAGACCAGAGGTCAGCAGACTTTTTCGTAAATGACCACAGAGTAAATATTCTAGGCTTCGTGGACCAAAAGATTTCTGTGGAAATCACTCAATTGCCATCATAAAGTGAAAGCGCCCACAGATGATTCAGAACGGGCATGGCTGTGTTCCAATAAAACTTTATTTCCAGGAACAGGTGGCCAGCAGGTTTGGTCCGTGGGCTACAGTTTGCCGAACACTGGTTTGATGGATTGTAAGTCACAAACGGGTATGGAGATGGAGGAAGATGGCAAATGAAATGTGTTGGGTGTTTAATCAGGACTAGCATGTTGAAAGGATTGTTTGAGTATCTGCAAAACTGAGGGAAAAAAAAAAAAGCTTTTCTCAAGTACAAACATGTAGTCTCTTCCCGCTGGACCAGGGTGAGGCTGGGGCTGTAGAGCCCAGGAGCTGCATCCCCCGAGAACACTTCCTCTGTGAGTCCTGATGGCTTGGGGGTGGAGGGTACGGGCAGGCCTTATACTCAGTAGGCATCTGGGAAAGTGATCAGGGCCCCAGTGGCCCACCCAGCCCTGGGCAGGCAGCAGACAGGGTCAGATGGGATGGACAAATGACAAAATGACATCCTTAGTTTGGGAGGGGACAAGTGGTGTCCCTGCAACTGGAGGCAGAAAGGCAGGCCTCTGGCTCCGGGACAGGGTGTTGCAAACGACTATGCCCAACACAGCTTTCTCATGGATCCCATCTGCGCAGGCGCCGTGGGGGCTGAGAGAGAAGCAATGTTGGCTGCACAACAGGAAGGGCCCATTAGCACCCATCAGTGTAGCCCATGCTCATTAGTCACGTGGCTGGAGACGAAGCACTTGTATCTGGAACTGAGCCCTTCATGCCCCACGGGACTGGGAAAGTCGGGGTACCCATAGGGAGGATGCATTTTCTCCTCCCCTCCATGCCCGTGGAAGCCCTCCAGGCTGAGTATGAGCACGTGTGTGTGTGGGTGTGTACACATGTGTGGACCCTGCAAATAGGTGTGGCAGAGAAACAGTCACTAGCAGACCAGAACTCTTGTCTCCTCCTCGCAGCCTCATGGCAACAATTCTGTCTGCCTGGTACTTCCAGAGTCAGGTTGATGAAAAAAAGAAGGAAGCACACACGGGTCCAGGAAGAGGGGACGGGGTGACGTGCAGATGGGCAGAGTTAGACGGCAGAGAAGAGAAGGACCGGAAGGTGGGAGGGTCTGGGGAAGTGGCCCACGGAGCCCAGAGGCTGGGCATCAGGGGAGAGGATGCCGGGGGAGCTTAGAGAGTGGGAGGACAGGGGCGTTGGAAATTTCAAGGCAGAGGTGGAGACACCTGGCATGACCAGTGGAATCCCTCTTGTTATCTAAGTGAGATTTGAAGATAGATACTTAGAGAGTGGTTGTTTTGAGACAGTCTTGCTTTGTCACCCAGGCTGGAGTGCACTGGCACAATCTCAGCTCACTGTAACCTCCATCTCCCAGGTTCAAACAATTAGCCCGTCTCAGCCTCCCGCGTAGCTGGGACTACAGCTGTACATCACCATGCCTGGCTAATTTTTGTATTTTTAGTAGAGATGGGTTTCATTACATTGCCCAGGCTGGTCTTGAACTCCTGGCCTCAATTTACCTGCCCATCTCAGCCTCCCAAAGTGCTGGGATTACAGTTAGGTGGTATTTTTCTGAAAGGGACCCCAGGGATGCTAAAGCCACCCTGGGGGCCAGCACCTGTGTGATCACAGGGGTGTGTGTGTGTGTGTGTGTGCGCATAAGAGTGCCCACGAGAAGGCACCTAGGTTTGCACATAGTGAGGCTGCAGCCAGCATTGCCCTACCTTGAAGAACTGGGTTTACAGATGGAAGGTGAAGGGCACATTCATCCCCTTTGCATGTGTCCTGGCCAACAGTGGTCAGCACAAGTGGATGTTGCCCAGAGACCCTTTGCTTGGGTCTAAGTCTGGCTGTGGGAAAAGAAGTGGGAGAAATAACGTAGGAGAAAACCTTCACACAGCCCCAAACGGAATTTCCTCCCCTGCTTGAAGTCAGATCCAATTCACACCCGCGCATAGCCCGACGGCTGGCGCTGGCTCTGTTTGGTAACATCGCAGCAAACGGCCACCTTGTCTCTATTTTGGTTCCTGCTTTGCCGCTTCTCTCTGCACCTTTCAAGAAGTGTTCCTTCCTTCTGGAAGGCTGGGGCGGCAAAGCTCCCCCAGCTCCCTCCCATTTTGGTAAATTAAGGAACAAACGGTGCCAAATTGTTCTTGTCTCTTTTGCCAGATGATTCGTAACCAGCTTGTTTTCTTTTCCTCCATTGAGCGAATGCATTAAAACTAAAATTAAATCATTACCCGTAGCACAGACGACGCTCCCCCTCATAATTACATCCTCTTAATGGGCATCTGAGAGCCCAGTTCATTTTAATGCTTGCTAGAAAACATCTCAGACACATTTATTTATTTATTTTTAGGTGTAAAGGTCAACAAGAATATCTTACCTTAATTTGACAAGTGCGCAAGAAATAATGCAAGACTCGTTTATGTTCAGGTAATGCACAAAGAAATCTATAAATCAAGCTGAGGGAATATTAGATGATGCCGTATCGGAACCATCTGCCTTCATTCTCAGAACAATCGATACCACAGAGAAAGCGCCGAAGATGTAGTGATTTATGCCCTTGTGTCGGGGGAAAAATATTGGCTGCTTTTAGAGTCACTTCATATCCTAAAACAACAGGGCCTGAGGAAAAGAATGAGAGTGGGCCTAACCCCGAATGAATGCGTCAGGCAGCACATCTGACACTCGGTGTTTGATCCTCTCTGCTGGAGAAAGGATGATCCCAAGGTCCTTTCATCCCCATGACTCTGCCCCCTCTGCTATTGTATTTGAGGGGCTGCCAGGAATGTTGAGATGGTGTGGAAGGGAATTAACTAAATTGCATCTATGTGATTGTTGCCAGGGGGTGGAGGCCATGGCACGGAAAACCTGAGACGCTGGGTTTTCCATGCCTGCACACTGCATAACACCCTGCCCTCCTTAGGAGAGCCTTCACTTGCCTTCATCATGGATCTGGGGGAATGTACAACCTCCAGCATATTGGAGGATGTTAGGCTTGTCCAAGGATGTCTCAAATGGGAAGAGGTGTCTGGGCTTTGTGAGGGGGAAAAGATAGCCTCTGAGCAATTAGGGTTTGGAAAAATAGGGGAATCATCTTACCACCTACCCCAGAAGTGGTCATGGGGAGCAGCAATTCTCCAGGGAGGAGAGGGGAGGGGAGGAAGAACAGATCAGGTGACCGTCTAGCAAATGTGTGAGAATCTGGGGAGGGAGAAGATTTGTAAGACTTGAATATTGAATAATTGGAGAGGCTTTTTTGTGGGGGCTTCAAAATATAAAGATATATATGTAATATATATATATTTGTTGTTGTTGAGGTGACGTTTCGCTCTCGTTGCCCAGGCTGGAGGGCTTGCTGGATCTCGGCTCACTGTAACCTCCACCTCCCAGGTTCAAGCAATTCTCCTGCCTCAGCCTCCCAAGTAGCTGAGACTACAGGCGCATGCCACCATGCCTCACTAATTTTTTGTATTTTTAGTAGAGATGAGGTTTTACTGTGTTAGCCAGGATGGTCTCGGTCTCCTGACCTCGTGATCCGCCTGCCTCGGCCTCCCAAAGGGTTGGGATTACAGGTGTGAGCCACCACGCCTGACCAAAATATAAAGTTATATTTTTGTAATCAAACTATAGAAATTAAGGCCTTTCATCTTTTTCCAGGTGGGTAGAGCTCTGCAGAATTTTGAATGAGAGAGATTTGGAGATGCTGAGATTTTGCTCCGTGACACTCGTATTAGGACGTTACGGACTGTCATGCGTGTATGTTGCCGTTTATACTGTGGTTCCCATCACGGATCAAAAACAGGCATTTTTTGTTTGAATGTGAGGATGTGCTTAGAGGAAGAAAGTTTGATTTTTGTATTTATAACAGAGTAGCACAAAAATGGGACCCTGAGCCTCGGGAAACCTATTTGTATTGCATCTTTAGTTTTATCCTTTCCAAGAGTTGAAGTTGGTTCTAATATCATGAGGGAGAAATCAAAGGGCCCCACTAAGTAGAATCATTCCCATCAGCCACAGGCACCAGTGCACCATGCTCGTGACCTTTTGTGCTAAACAAACCCACAGACACACAGACGCATTCCTGCTTCTTAGAGCCCAGGTGTGGATGGATACCTGACCTGCCCCAGAGAGTTTTGGGTGCTGACCACAGAGTTCACATTGTCACAGAGTCCACATTGCCGTCCACAAACCAAACATGAGCATTAGAACTCTCATTTTTGTTTTCTTTGTCCTTCCTGTTTGGGGGTGGCTGAAGATGATACTGGCAGCTCATCTCAAAGATGGATTTATGTCTGTTGCAAAGATGGCGGCATGCACCTTCATGGAGGTGCTGGCAAATTCCAGGCGGTGATGCCAAACCACTCTCGTGCCTTAAATAATGTTGGACCGAGATCATGTGAAATTTATTCTAAAACCTGTGGTTTTTATTTCTTCCTGCAAAGCTCCATTCTCTGCTTCACATGAGAGAAATTAGCAATGAAACACCTCGTCAGGATCCAAAACGCCTGCCACCCATCTGTGCAAAACCCTGGCAGTCCTCAAGGAGACAAATCCTCACCTTCCTGGATGACTTCCATGAAACCTGCAGCGAGGGCAGCCAGACCTTGACTTGGCAAAGAAACCGTGAAGGCAGCCTGGAGTGCCAAACTATTAACTTAGAGAGGGTGACAGGCTTTGAATTTTGCAAAAGCCCAAATCTATTGTTTGGCTATTAGTTGTGGTGAATGGATAATGAAGGGAACCAAGATAGAATGCATGAGGCATGGCCAAAGATGCCATCATTGAGGAAGTGCTGGTTTCTTAAGTCTTGGTAACTAACTAGAGAATTGATTGTGTATTTGAACTGGAGTCAAAAATTTCCTCTAAGTGAGCTGAATTGGAAAATAATATTAAACTTCCATTAGGGGATTCCAGAAATGCTGAATCCAAGACAAGGATTGTGTGCATTTCTATGTGTGTGACTATGAGGGGAAACCTTACAGATATTTGCAGAATATACTCCATCATTTCCTGCCAAGTGTAAGCTTCTAGTATTTCACCAAGATTTTTAGAAAACTTCAACCTTGTTAGCAAAGTAATTAAGCAGAAAGAAAGAAAAGAAAAAACAAAACCCACGAAAACGAAAACAAAACCCCATTGCATTGAATGCCTTGCTGTTTTCCTGACTGTGAAGTCGAATATCGGTGAATTCACGTTGCACACTGGGTTCTTCTGAACTGAATTGAAATTGTCAAAGATGTTGGGCAAGTCTATGGACTGAAGGTTACCATACTTTTAACCATCTGAGAAAAGACCAACTGCACCAAACTTTTTAAATTGATAGTTCTGAATGGTGCTTGGCATACTCAGCAGACATGATTGAAGCAGGTTTGCAGACACAGAGCGTAAACATAAAATACCAACCCCGTCACTTGTCCTGACACACGCCAGCAGTGGTAGCCCAGGGCCAGCGCTCACTGCAGAGGCACAGTGCCAAGGTTGGCTGCTTACTTTCCTTTCTTGATGAAGTGCTTACGGGCCAGTTTCTGGAAGCCCTTTCCAGGAGTGTCACATTTTTCTGTGAGTCTGCCTACAGCCTGAGCTCCCAAGACATTTCCTAGAGACCTCCGTTAGAAGCTTCCACTGCTCCCATTACGTGCAGGCGTTCAGCCTTTGCCAACTGCAGGTTCATGGGATTGTCTGAGGGAGAGTACGTCGGGGGGCTCTGTTCATCTCCCCCGGAGTAGTCACTGACATGAGCGACATTCCCTGTATGCCAGGCACTGCTTCCTCATTGCCCGTTTTGTCCTCATAAAATGAGAGATTATTACTCTGATTTTGCAGATGAGGAACTGAGGCATGAAGAGGTTAAGTAGCTTATGTGGCTGGTAAGTGGCGGAGCCAGAGTCTGGACCCAGGCATCCTGGCAGCTCCAGCCTCCTCCTCCCAGTCATCGTATATGTTCCGTCGTTCCGTTTCCGTTTCGCTCACGTATACAGAGCAGCTAGGTTTCCTGAGCTTCTGGGTACGACAACAAGCAGGGGGTGCCCAGCTTGCTGAAGAGTGAATTACGTTTTTTTCAAGAGCCAAAATATCCACATCAGAAAAGCTTATGGCCAGCAAGCATGATATCAACACACATTGGTATCACAGCATCAAAGTAAAAACTATGTAGTTTCAACAGTCAAATAAAGCTCTCTTTGAAAAGGACCAGTTTTCACATGAGAATGTTGGACAGACTTCCACATCATGGCCTGAGATTTCTCACTGACTCTGTTGCTGTTGTCTCTTCCCACGCGCCCTGTTTCTGCCTTGCCTTTTCCTCCAAGGCCAAGAAGGGTCCTGCCTCTGCTCCTGTCTCATTCAGAGTCAAAGCCAAAATCAATGGAGTGGCCCACATCACCGCCCCCCATTGCTTCTCTGACCGTATATTCTTTTGTGCTTCTTTATGTCTCTCTCCAGACACACTGGATATCAAGAGTGCTGTCACCCCAGGGCCTTTGCACAGCCCACTCCTTCTATAACCATTGGTTCACGTTACCTGCTCAGTCAGTATTCCTCCCACATACTCGCCTTTGGCCTCAAGCCCTCCCAGTCCTCCTTCCCCTACTGTTTTTCTTCTGTCCTTAGCATTTCTCACCCTCTAAGATTTATATATAATCTCTCTCTCTCCTGGTTGGAGTAGAATTCTGAGAGCAAGATCTTTGTTTTGTTCATGGATGGATCCCAGTTGCCTAGAATAGTGCCAGGCATGTAGTAGGTGCTCATTAAATATTCACCATGTGTGTGATTTACCTCCAGAGGGGAGAAGGGGTGCAAAGGGAACTCTAGTATTGGTGATTGTTTTATTCTTTAAGCTTGGGTGATGAATGTGCTGGTTCTTCTTTATATTATTTACCTGTGTGTGTGTGTGTGTGTGTGTGTATTCTGTATATCTGAAATGTTTTATATTGAATTTTAAAAAATCAAACAGCGTCAAAAACTAAAAGCAATGTATGGTTTATGTAAGTGACAGGATCCTCTTCACCACTCAAAGTATTTCTTTTGAGGGGCTGGGTGGGTAGAGTCTCACTCTGTTGTCCAGGCTGGAGTACAGTGGCATGATCTCAGCTCACAGCAACCTCTGCCTCCTGGATTCAAGTAGTCCTCCTGCCTCAGTCTTCCCAGGAACTGGGATTACAGGCACTCACCACCACATGCAGCTAATTTTTTTTTTTAAAGAAAAAGAAAGAAAGAAAAAAAAAGACTGAAGAAGAGGAAGAAAAAGGAAGAGAAACAGAGAAAGAGAACAGCAGTATTGCTTTATTGCCCAGGCTAGAATGCAGTCTAAAAATGGGAATTGAAAACCTCTTTTATGCCAATAATTGTGCTTAACAATGGAGACAGGAAGGAATCAGGGAAGAAAATAACAAACAAGCAGCCAACCAATATTTCATTTAAACCTATGAAATGCTATGCAATTATTGAGGAGTGATTTACTTCCAATTATGTAGTCACTTTTTAGAATAGGTGTGATATGGTATTGATAAGAATGTGTGTTTTAGGCCGGGTGCGGTGTCTCACGCCTGTAATCCCAGCACTTTGGGAGGCCGAGGCGGGTGGATCACGAGGTCAAGAGATCGAGACCATCCTGGTCAACATGGTGAAACCCCATCTCTACTAAAAAAAATACAAAAAATTAGCTGGGCATGGTGGCGCATGCCTGTAATCCCAGCTACTCAGGAGGCTGAGGCAGGAGAATTGCCTGAACCTAGGAAGCGGAGGTTGCGGTGAGCCGAGATCACGCCATTGCACTCCAGCCTGGGTAACGAGCGAAACTCCGTCTCAAAATAAAAAAAAAAGAATGTGTGTTTTGTGTATTTGAAGTGGAGAGTTCTATAAACGTTTATTAAGTTTACTTCTTCCGGGTCTGAGTTCAAGTCCTGGATATCCTTGTTAATTTTCTGTCTCGTTGATCAGTCTAATATTGACAATGTGATGTTACAGTCTCCCACTATTATTGTGTGGGAGGCTAAGTCTCTTTATAAGTCATTAAGAACTTGTCTTATGTATCTGGGTGCTCCTGTATTGGCTACATGTATATTTAGGATCGTTAGCTCTTCTTGTTGCTTTGATCTTTTACCATTATGTAATGTCCTTCTTTGCCTCTTTTGATCTTTGTTGCTTTAAAGTCTATGTGGCTAATTTTTATATTTTTTATAGAGATGGGGTTTCACCATGTTGGCCAGGCTGGTCTCAAACTCCTGACCTCAAAGTGATCCACCTGCCTCTGCCTCCGAAAGTGCTGAGATTACAGACGTGTGCCACTGCACCTGGACCCCATCAAAAGTATTTCTTCATCTTTGTACACCATCTCATGTCAGTGATGGAAAGCGCAGGTTCTTAAGCAGATGTGTTTGCAATGAGGAAGATGCAGTGAAACAGGAAGAGAAGCTGGGCAGGGGCTCTGACCAGCCAGGCAATCGGGGGCCCACATTGACTGGAGGAGCTGTCTGTCAAAGCAAGAGTGTTGGGGAATGATGAGAAATGAGGTGGAGAGTTAGCCAGGATGAGATGGCCCGGGGCCAGCTTCTGAGAGCGGGACACTTGTTGTGGATATCTGGCCACCTTGGCAAGGGAACCTGCATCCCTCTGTTTGACAGAGGCGAGGGAGAAAGACAAATGACATTTTCTAAGCCACCAAGAAGGAAGAGGCCTGAGTGGGGAAGGGCTGAGTTCAGAGACCAGGATGAAGACATTACATGAGGTGACGCTGTGGCTCAGGATGAACCCAGGCAGGACGCGCCCAGCTCCAACACTCCCTGTGACCCCATGAGATCCCCCAAATCCTCAGAAGGGGAGCCACTTCCTGGGTTTGCAGTTACCTCCAGTTTATGTATATAACCAGAAGGAGTAGGAGTCCAGGCCGTGCGGAAGCTCTGGCCCAGCCCAGGGCCGTGTGGTCCGCGGGCAAGGCGAGCTGGCTAATGTCTGGGTGTTGTGGCTGGGAGGACACAGCTGGTCCCCACACACCCCAAGCAGCTTTCCGGACATCGATCAATTCCTCTGGTGAGCATGACTCCTTCTGAGGAGTTCCATTGATCAGACCAGATGGAAAACTAGTAGCTGTGATTGGGATGAGTGAATATTCATTTGGAAATGTCAATGAGTAACTGGAGATGATGCTTGCAGTGGCTTGTCTGGCAGGATCGATTCCAGACATGAGGTGAACCAGACGTTGGCGGGGACTGAAGGCGGGAGCCAGGGACCCTGGGTGGGGCAGGAGGAGAGTTGGGGGCCAGATAATGTATAGGACGGTGAGGTCAGACACAGTTCCCTGTCTCCCCACCCCCACCCCCCGTTTTAAGGTGCTCCTGACTAAGGCTTTTATCTTCCAGTGGGTCATTCCCTGCACCTTGGCCACCAGGCCTGGGGACATCTGTGTGCATGGAAGGGATTGAAGGGCCTCAAGACATGTACTTGCTGAGAGAATGAATGGGTCTGCTGAACCTGCCTTCCTCCTGGGCATGCCAGGAGGAGGAGCTGCAAGAGTGTCTAGCTGGAGGGGTCTCTAAGCTCTAGCTGAGACCCTTCTCCCACCCTTTTATTTTTTTCGAGACAGAGTCTCCCTCTGCTGCCCAGACTGGAGTGCGGTGACAGGATCTTGGCTCACTGCAACCTCCACCTCCCAGGTTCAAGTGATTCTCCTGCCTCAGCCTCCCGAGTAGCTGGGATTATAGGCATACGCCACCATGCCAGGCTAATTTTTGTATTTGTAGTAGATGTGGGGTTTCGCCATGTTGGCCAGGCTGGTCTTAGACTCCTGACCTCACATGATCTATCCATCTCAGCCTCCCAAAGTGTTAGTATTACAGGAGTGAGCCACTGCGCCTGGCCCCTTCTCCCCACTTCTGTCAGTAGGTCCCAGCTGTGCCCAAGTCAGGGCTGGGGCCAGTGGAGGCTGGGAGGTTTTGATCAGGGTCTCCTTGCACTAGGATGGAGGGATGGAGGGATTCAGCCACTTCACCCCGGGAGCTCTGGCCCTGGCTAGAGGCCTCCTGGACACAGGTGAGAAGTCATCACTGCTGGCCTGGGAGCCAGGAGCCCTGTCAGCTTATTGCCAGGTGCACTGTCACCTAGGTGTGGCCCGCCACTTCTCCCAGCCCCAATTAGCCATCTGCAGGAGCTGCCGTCAGCATGGAGGAGGGGCTGGGTCCTGCTTCTCTGTGCAGACTGCTCAGCTAATGAGGGGGTCTGTGAAATTTTTAATTACGGCTCCCATGCTTGGCTTAATTATTTGCATATGGCTTTTACAAGTGGGAAGAGGACGATTGCATGCAGCGTAGCACTTCTCCTCAGCTTCACGTTTGACTTTAATTAAAGGCAGAACCTGAGGTCTTTCCATCACTAATGATCGTGGAAAATTAGCTTCCAGTTCCCAAGGGGTCTCCAGAGTGATGCACCCTGAGGCGGAGAGCGGGTGGAGAGGGGATGGAGCAGGGAGAGGAGCGGCAAGCACAGATGGCAGATGGTCCTGCTGGGCTGCCACTCCGGAGCCTCCCCGCTAGGCCACCCTCCCACCGCCTTTCCTCCAGGCTGCGTGGACAAGGGAGCCTCACTTTCCTCTGCCAGGAAGCAGACCTGACTTTAGGCGGCAGCTCGGAGGAAACCCTGATGAGCTGGGGTGAAGGTTGCCACAGTCATTCTGGTGGCCAGGAGCTGGGTGTGTCCTGGCTGCAGCTGGACTGCTTCCAGCTGGTGACCACAGGCAGAGGAGTGGGAGGTTCTGAAATAAGTATACATATGTGCACATATGTCTACAGCATGTGCTCACCCAGGCACACAGATACACAGGATACAGCCATAGACACATCTGCATGCTCACACATGCATGTGCACATATGTCCCCTCAGGAGCAAAGGAGTGAATGTGTAGTAGACCCTGTGGCCATCCCTGGGTCTCCATCCCTCTTGTCTTCTACTCACTGAGCTGGGAGAGGCTGACCTCAGGGCAGTTTCATCCCACTGTTTCCAGTACCCAGGCCTGTGCCCTCATAGCACAGAGCATCCCCTTAGCCCCTAGCACACAGGGTCAGGAGGTTCTATTGGCTCAGGATCCAGGACTTTGTTCCCTCACTTCTACTGGACATAATGAGGATGCCTGTAGCTTGGACTATGGCTGTTGCCACTGAACCATGAAGGGAGCTCTCTAAGGATAAAACCTGCCCCAAGGACAGAGCAGCAGAGCCTGGGTCACCAGTGACACTGTGGAGCCTCGATTTTCCTGATGAGCTGGTTTTCTGTTTCTCACCTCCAAAATCATCCTGGTCTAGGCAGGGTTTGTGTCCAGTGCGTGGTCTGACACTGCATGTGGTTGACGGCAACCACTGAACCACGCAAGAGCTGGTTTCCTGGCAACACCCCAGCCTCCTTCCTGTCCCACTGAGGAGGCTGCCCTGTAGGTCAGAGCTGAGCTTTCCTGGCACAGGGGCTGAAGTCATCAGCCAAGGCTGCCATAACAAAGACCACAGACTGGATGGCTGCAGCAGCCTCTCTTCCCACGGGCTTTTTCTCCCCTCTGGTGATTTTGCACAAAATTCCTTGAACCAAGAAGCATTGTTCTTATCCAGGGGTCACATGCTTTACCCCAATCTAGGTTCCTGGGTTGTGGGGGTTCCAGAGTGGCAGCCCAGCAGGACCATCTGCCTTTCCCAAATCCAGGCTCTTTCTTGAGTCTTATGTCCATGCTGGATTTGGCCTGATGCCCATCCATTGCCTCCTCTTTCATCACAGGAGGCTGAGGCAGGAGGATCACTTGAGTATTCTTTCATCATAGAAGGGATGACAGGTGGTGGACCTCAGGCCAAATCCAGCATGGACATGAGGCTGAAGTAGGTTTTTTAAAATGTGCATTGCTTGCCAATTTCAGAATCAGGAAATTTCAAGTTAAAAATTCAGATTTCCAAGTTGGAAGGTCTAAAGGTCTGCATCTGCTACAAGGGTCATCAGATGTGTCATTTAAAAAATAACTTTTGGCCCAGTGAGGTAGCTCACACCTGTAATCCCAGCACTTTGTGGAGCTGAGGCAGGCGGATCACTTGAGGCAAGGAGTTCAAGACCAACCTGGCCAACACAGCAAAACTTCATCTCAACTAAAAATACAAAAATTAGCTGGGCGTGGTGGTACACGCCTATAGTCCCAGGTATTCAGGAGGCTGAGGCAGGAGAATCGCTTGAACCCAGGAGGCAGGGTTTGTGCTGAGCCAAGGTCGTGCCACTGCACTCCAGCCTGGGCAACATAGAGAGATTCTATCTCAATATAATAATAATAATAATAATAATTGTTGCCCCAGTGTGATGGCTTATGCCTATAATTCCAATGCTTTGGGAGGCTGAGATAGAAGGATTGCAGGAGACCAGCCTGGGCAATGTAGTGTGACCACATCTCTAAAAAACATTTTTTAAATTAGCTGGGTGTTATAGCATGTACCTGTGGTCCCGTCTACTTAGGAGACAGGCAGGAGAATCACTGGAGCCCAGGAGTTCAAGGCTGCAGTGAGCTATGATCGCACCACTGCACTCCAGCCTGGGTGACAGAGCAAGACCCAATCTCTTAAAAAAAAGAAGGAAAAAAAAAATCCAGGTTTCCAAATGGGGAGATCTGAAGGTCTCAATCTACTACCAAGGGTCATTGGATGTGTCACTTGAAACATAATTTTTATTATGAGTGTCATGTGGTTATTATAGGAAATGAGCTGCTTCAGACAGCTGCTCACTAAAGACCAGTGACTGACATTTTGGGTCCCACTATAAAAATGCTTGTCTTCATTCCTCTTTAGAGCAAACACGTAAGAAGTCAGGGCTTGAGCAACTCCTCATGTGATCATCAGGCAGGGGGTCACTGGGGCATGAGTGTGGGATCTGCGTGGATGCTCTTTTGCTTTGAGATGTTCCAAGTTAGCCAAGTGCTGCCCACATCCCTGCCCTACCTGCCCCCGCCTGGCAGACCGATGCCATGGAGCACCATGTACAGCGATCACAATGGTTTACAACTCTTCTGCCTGTGTCCTTGAGGCTGAACGATGAGGGTGTCTGAAACCCAGGATGGTAGAAAAGAGGCTGCAGGCTTAGGGAGAGAAACCAGAGAAACCAGACTCCCTCGGATATTGTTCAAGATAAGCAAATAATTAAGCAGAGCTATTTGGAAAGAAGGTGAGACCGGCTGTAGGGAAACAGGCACCCTGCAGAGAAGACTGGGACCCAGCAGCCCATTCCACCTGACCCAAGCTTCTTCCTCCACCCCAAGGCAGCATCCCACCATACCTCAGGAATCTTCCCAAATAGCTCCATGGTACCAGTCCACCAGGGACCTACTTACTGGCTGGGAAAACAGAAGCTCAGAGATATAGCATGAAGATGCCCCAAATCTCCCGGTGACAGCACTGAATGCTGAGTGCTGTCTCTTCTGTGCTACCCTCCCACCGTTCCCTCTGCCGGAGAAAAGCTATTAGTTTCCAGGAACACACAGGAGGGTGCCTCATTTGGCCTGAGGGCCATCAAGGAATGGTGAAAGATGAGACTGGGCATGGGAGGTCAGCAGACAGGATATTCACAGACCTGGTGGATCATGCTGAGATATTTTAACTTGGGCCTCTGGGCACCTGTGGGACTCGAGAGTGACCACAGATGTATTGCAGGAGAGATGTCGAGAAGGGGAGCTGTCCAGGCCGCAGGTGCTGAATCAGAGCCGCATGGAGGAACTGGGAGAGACAGGACACGCGTTCAAAAGGCCAGATCTGCACTCGGGTGTCAGGAGAGAGGGAGGAAGTGTTAGTCTGGACCCACATTTCTGGCTTTTTAACATACCATGGGGAAAAAGAAGGGCACCAAGGGATCACTGGGGTGGAAGGGACTTGGAACACAGGATGCTAGCTGGAAGGAGACCTGGGGCAGAGACTAATGGAGAAGGCACGTTCCCATCTCATGCACAGTCAGTCACTCATTAGCGCTTCTAGGTCATTCAAAGCCTTGGTCCCTTCCTGGTGGCCTGAACAAGACCTTTTTTTCCACAGGGCAACCAGAATAGGGCCAAGAGACTTGATTGTTCTGCCATATTCTTAGTCTTGAGCCTTCTCTTCACATTGGAAGAGACCAGCCTATTTTGAGGTGAGATCCAAGGAAAATCATGCTGGTCTGGTGGAGGTCAAGTCTATGGGGGTCCACCTGTAATTCCAGTGCTTTGGGAGGCCAAGGTGGGAGGATTACTGGAGGCCAGGAGTTTAAAACCAGCCTGGGCAACATAGTGAGACCCCACTTATGCCAAAAATTAAAAATTTAATCAGGCATTGTTAAATTGAGTAGTCCCAGCTACTCAAGAGGCAGAGGTGGGAGGACTGCTTGAGCCCAGAAGTTCGAGACTGTAGTGAACTGTGATTGCACCACTGCACTCCAGCCTGGGTGATAGAGTGAGACTCTGTCTCTAAAAAACTAAAAATAAAAAATGATCTTGGAGGTTATCCTTTGGAAGCCAGCCTGCTTCCAAAGGGTACAGCCATGCATGTGTGCTGAGTGGACCCACAGAGCACTATCACTGGACTCCATGTGACCCCAGCCCGAAGGGCCTAGCTGGCCCCAGTTCAGGAGCTTTCTTTTGCCTTCATAATCTTACTAGCTTCTTTGCTCACCATACATTGCCCAAGCACCTGCTCTGTGCCAGGCACTGTTGGCAGCTGGAAACACAAAGACAAGTCCTCTGGGGCCTCCTTGTGCCAGCCATAAGGAGAGGGATTCCCTGGAAGGCAGCCAAGCCTTCTTGCCATTCTCTCCTCCTCGGGATTCTATGGACTGCTGTGTGTCTCTGCATCCTGCCAGGGGCCGGGGCATTCCGGGTTTACTCACACACTCCTCTCTGTCCATATTATACTCCAACTTTCAATTTTGAGAAGTAAATATGCAATTTTTTCCTCCCTGTAATTTTCCCTGCTGTGGCTGCGGATCTCAGAGCCGCTGGAGAATGTGAACAGCTCAGTGCTTTCTAAAAGTAAAAGGAGGCTGGCCACGCTGCATCCTACATCCCCTGGTGCTCTTGGCAGGATCCGGCAGCTTGGCTGGGGAGAGATGCTCTCCAGGCTGTACTGTCAAGGGAATTTTTAACCCAAATAATTCATGTTCCCACCTTCTTCCATTAGCAATAATTGCCAAGAAGTAAGTGTGTATCTGTGTGAGCTTGCACACGCATGCGTGTCTCTTGCTGGAACATTAACAGAGGAGGCAAGGTGAGTGTATTTGCTTACACAGCCAAACTTTCTGTGTGTTCCTCTGGAGAAGCTCAGACCTTCATGTCTCAGTAACTGAAGGTCAGAACGGTCTGATCTAAGCTTTTGTTTTGGAAAAGTGTGGCTGGGGTGGAGAGAGGGAGGATTTGAGTCAGATCTGGGGTGGCGCTTATTTCCTGCATGTAACCTTGATCATGTTTAGTCTCTGTGGGTCTTCATTTCATCATCTGCAAAACAGAGTGATGAACTTGGAGATCTACTGCCCAGATCTTCCTTCCAAGAAGGATTTGCTGACCACTGGGGGATGTGTGGTCAGCAGCCAGCCTCCAGTCCTCAGCTCCATGATGGGCTGCCTCATCTGCAGCAAACTGCCTCATCTGAGATTATGCCCTTCTCTGGGCAGCCCACATCCAGCTACTGAGTAAGGGGGTGGTGTAAAGGTCCAGCAGTATCTTCCTGCTACAGGACACTCTGATAGGCTGAATCCATTCCAGAGTCCACCATCGAGGCCCTCATCCCTGTTCCACTTCTCCTTCCCACTCCAGCTTCCTCCCTTTTCCCTTCATGGGTATTGATCCTTAATAAACATCTTAGACCCCAAACACCATCTCAGCATCTCCTTACAGAGAACCAAACCTGTGGCAAATAAGGATAATGATTTTTACTTCCAAAGGGTATTGTGTGAAAGCTAAATGGGATGTTCATGTAATATCCAGCATTGTGCCCGGAACATTAACAAATCATGATAAATGCCTGTTCCTTTTTATTTTCTTCCCCTAAAAACTATAACTCAAAATCCCATTCTGGGCCTTGAGCAGGTGTTCCTAACCTGTGTTCTGTAATATTGGTTTGGAAAAAGCCCAGCGAGGCAAGTGGCCCTGAAAATCTGTGCTACAGCTAAATCTGAGATCCTGGCTCACAGCTTCAGAGCCATTCTTGTCCCTGTGAAGTTCATTATCCATGGATCACGTCAGCCCTCTTCAAGGTTCCTCACTGAAAAGAAATTGAGCATGCAAATACTCTTTTATCATAATCACCACGTATCCACAGGGTAATTCATAAAAGAGCAGGAAATATATTGAAATTCAATATTGTTTTAGTCCAAATCAATATTAATAATTGTTTGCATTTTTAAAGTGCAATTTGCAATTGAAAAGTGCACAAAGATCAACCAGTAGTTGCTAACACATCAAATTTTCCTATTAAAGGCATAGTCCCTTAACTTTAAAACATTTCTTATACAACGGGGGCTGGAGCTGATCCATGGAAATGGCTATCTATTATTTACGTGCACAACATTAGAATGTGCTTCCATTCTGCATGAGTGGAAGGCCAGTCACTTTTATTTTTAGGTTTTTGATTTCTTTAATTAAATTTTTAATTTAGAGATAATTATATATTCATATACAGTTGTAAGAACTAATGCCGAGAAATCCCATATATCCTTTACACCCCTCCCCCGATTGTAATGTCTTGCAAAACTGTAGAACAGTGTTATAACCGGGATATTGATGTTGATACAGTCAAGATAGAGAACATTTCTTTCCCCACAAGGATCCCCATGTTGCTTTCTTCAGATCTTTAAAAATTAAAGATTTTTGCATGAAAAAGAACCCTGTTAGATTTCTGCCTTGAAACGATAGCTGTCACTAAATGAGGCACCGTCCCAGCTGGGCTCAGTGGAGTTCACACAGAGGAATGGTCCCCTAGGTAAGGAGTAGCCCAGGTGGAACTCGCCTCAGCCTGGCAGGCCTCATGGGAGCACAGCTTTGCATATCAGAAAGAACCTGAAAACACAGTTTTCAGTTTGACACTTGCTGTGTGGCCTCTGATCCCTCAAACAAGGACAGGGTTGTCAAGAAGGGAAACAGCTTGACTGGGCTCATGTGGGCCACAGGGGCCCAGTTATCCCTGGAATAGCCCTTCCCAGAGTGTAGAACTCTGGGGCACAGCCCTGGCAGCCTTCCTGAGGTCATGCCATCAGAGTGACCTGGATCCCTAGTGAGAGGGACAGGTGGCAGGTGTGGGTGAGGGGCATCCCTGACTGAAGCCCACCTGGCATGCTTGAAAGTGACCTAGTGCCAATTAAATTCACAAGGTGCCTCCCTGTTCCAAGGCGTTTTCTCACAACAGAGATGCAAGAAACTTGGGAACTCATCTACAGCAGATATTTTGGATGAGGACTGATTCTGAGATACGGAAACTCAAGTCCTGAAAATCAGACTTGAGTAGAGGGGAAGTCAGGCCAGAGAACCTGGGTGCCCTGCTCTAAGCCTGATGGCCATCCCATGACATCCAGATGCCTTGTTCAAGGTGCTTCCACTGAGAGTTTGGTTTTTTTAAGATGGAGTTTGGCTCTTGGCACCCAGGCTAGAGTATAATGGTGCAATCCTGGCTCACTGCAAACTCCACCTCCTGGTTCAAGTGATTCTCCGGCCTCAGCCTCCCGAGTAGCTGGGATTACAGGTGGCTGCAGTTAATTTTTGTATTTTTAGTAGAGACAGGGTTTCACCATGTTAGCCAGGCTGGTCTCGAACTCCTGACCTCAGGTGATCCACCCACCTCAGCCTCCTAAAGTGCTAGGATTACAGGTGTGAGCCACTGTACCTGACCTTTGTGTATGTGTGAGACACAGTCTCACTCTGTTACCCTGAATGGAGTGCAGTGGCACAATCTCTGCTCACTGCCTCCTAGGTTCAAGCAATTCTCCTGCTTCAGCCTCCCAAGTAGCTGGGATCACAGGTGCACACTACCACACTTGGCTAATTTTTGTAATTTTAGTAGAGATGGGATTTTATCACGTTGGCCCGACTGTTCTGAAACTCCTGGCCTCTAGTGATCCACCCACTTCGTAATCTTTTTTTTTTTTTTGAGATGAAGTCTCACATTGTCGCCTGGGCTGAAGTGCAAGGGCATAATCCCAGCTTACTGCAACCTCTGCTTCCAGGGTTCAGGTGATTCTCCTGCCTCAGCCTCCTGAGTAGCTGGGATTCCAGGCATCTGGCACCATGCCCAGTTAATTTTTTATATTTTTAGTAGAGACGGGGTTTCACTGTGTTGGCCAGGCTGGTCTCGAACTCCTGACCTCGTGATCCCCTGCCTCAGCCTCTCAAAGTGCTGGGATTACAGGCGTGAACCACCACGCACAGCCTTATGATCTTTTTTAAGTGTACAGTCCAGTGGCAGTAAATATATTGACGTTGTTGGACAGCTATCACCACTATCCAGCTCCAGAACGTTTCATCATCCCAGACACTGTACCCATTAAACAACTCCCTGTTCCTCCTTCCAGTCCCTGGTAACTTCCATTCTACTTTCCATCTCTATGAATTGAACTACTCTTGGTACTCCACAAAAGTGGAATTACACAGTATTTGTCCTTTTGTGTCTGGCTTGTTTCACTTAACACGATGTCTTCACGTGTCACCAATGTTGTAGCATGTGTTTCTATCATTGACCTTTTGATCAACATGCGCAAGCTGTAATTTTTAGGGGGTTTCCTCACATCACTATATTTTAAAGGTTTGGGGATGCATTAGTCCATTTTGTGTTGCTATAAAGAAATATCCAAGGTTGAGTAATTTATGAGGAAAAGAGATTTAATTCACTCATGGTTCTGCAGACTGTACAAGCATGGTGTTGGTGTCTGCTTGGCTTCTCGGGAGGGATTCAGGAAGCTCACAATCATGGTAGAAGGCAAAGTGAGAGGAGGCAGGTCACATGGCAAGAGAAACAGCAAGAGAGAGATGAGGGAGAGAGTCCTGGACTCTTGTAAATGGTTAGATTTCATGTGAACTAACTGAATGAGAACGAACTCATCTCTCAAAGGGATGGCATCGTGCCGTTCATGAGGGATCCACTCCCACAATTCAGTCCCCTGCCACCAGCCCCACCTCCAGCACATTTGGATATGTGTCCCCTCCAAATCTCATGGTGAAATGTGACTGGGAATCACATTTCACCATGAGATTTGGAGGGGACACATATCCAAACCATGTCAGGGGACAATCAGTCAACTTCATGGCATTTCAATGGCTTGTGTCTTTTGTGTAAAAACTGCACCTGTTAATATACATGTATATGTAGAGATAGAATCAACATTTATCTTGAAAAATGTATTTGTCTTCAAGCTCTGTGATCTGAAATCTGTTGTCCTGACACCAAGAGGCAAAATCGAGGTCCTGGTGGCGATTGTGCCTCAGGTATTTCAAGCTTTACTGCTTCATCGGGCTCCCTGGGGACCTTTTCTTCCTTGTCTCTTGTCATAGGATTGGGTCACTCTTTGGACCTGATTCCAGCCCAGCCCTGATGAAAACAAACCCTCAGCTCCCTGAAACATAAATGACCTTTTTAAAATTCCAGGTTCATGGAGTGCCTCTCTCCAGATGGCCCCAAACACTTCCATCTATTAACTCGTGCTCATTCAACATGCAGCAGAGGCTATTGATCACTTTCCCTGTGCCGGGACGGTGCTAGGTGCTTCGAATACAAAGATGGGGAGAGGCCTCGATGCGATTCCTGATTCCCAAGGTGCCGAGTCAGAGGCAGGCGGCAAACGTTCTTCCCACAGTCGGGGAAGGGCTGTCACCTTGATGGTGCTCTCGGGGGACCAAGGTTCACACATTCAGGGAATTCAGGGCACTGAGTCAGCATTCCGGACTCTGCCAGGAGGAGGAGGAGGAGGGAACTCAGTTTTTCTTCATGCAGAATGACTGTCCCCGGCTCTGCCCCACTGGCGTAAAATGTCCTTAACATGTAAGAAGCCCTGGGCAGAGATAGTGTCCATGGTGCGGTCACCTGACATCCATGGTGTGGTCACTTAACATGGCCTGTCACGCACTCTTTGGCCATGCTCTCAGGCCCCCCTCGCTTCTGCTGTGTGTTTGCAGTCACCCTTCAGCCTCCACCTGGCAATGTGTCTGCGATGGTGGGAGGCTGGGCTGTGGTGCTCCTAATAGGCCTATTGGGGCAAGCTTTAGGACCATGTGAGCCTGATTCACATGGTAACCTCCACCCCAGAATGCCCTTTCTCCCCACTGCAGAGCATGGGGTTGGAGGGAGTGGAGAGAACCCTCCCTTGCAACAGGGGAGCGGACAGTAGGTGAATTGAATTGCCTCCCCCCGGAGTAGCGTGGCGCCATGTGGGGGCCTGGGTGTGCCAGGGCCTGGGGATTTCAGGACCTAGGCCAGCGCTCCCCGGCAGCAGGGCAGGAGCCAGTCTGAGTCTGCAGCCCCGCCTTGGAGTCTGAGCATTCGCGCCCATCCGTCATCCTTGCAGAGCATTGCAACTTTATGCCTACGCATAAAAACTGGAGGGACTCGTCCCAGAGTTTGCTGCCGCCGCCGCCGCTGCCATTAGAGCGGTTTTAATTAGCTGCAGGATTTTTAATGAGCTGAAATCAAGAAGAGCCCCATCTCAGAAGTAAGCGAAAGCCGCGCGCAGGGAACTAGTCTGACAAAACAGAAGGAGGTGGTGCTCTCGGGGGACCGGGCTGTGGGCTCCCACCGACCGATGGATAGGCGAGGAGTGGATGAGTTCCTGAGGCCAAGAGGCTGAGGAGGGAAGCCGGGGCTCAGGGGCCAGCGCCCAGTGCAGAGTCCCTGCTGCTGCCACCGCGGCAGAAGGCACGGTGCCGGATTCAAGGTGACGGCAGTGCCTGGCTCCATTCTCCTCAAGTTGCCATAGCAGCCTCTCTCCCAACAAGCAGCTTCTCCGGGAGCCCTCAGCCGGGAGGGACGTCATTGTTCTCTCCTGCCCGTGTGGTGCAAGGAGACCCACCGGACAGAGAACTTTCCGGAGCCCGGGGTCCGCTGACCACGTGGGTGCACCCATGCTGCCTGGAGCCAGGCACAGGGACCGGTCCCCACGGCCACAGGGGGTCCTCTGGGCGGCTGAGAGGAGCGTCCAGGCCTGGAAGCAGCCGCAGCCAAGCGTGTCCTTGGAGCCGTCCGTGCGTCTGTCCGCCTGCTGCCGGTCGCCACTGGAGGTGCGTGTGTTTTGGCTGAATTCCCAAGTCCTTGCTTGTGCCCTGAAGTGAATTTCTCCAAAGAGATACATTCTTAAATCAAATAAATAAGGAAATGGGAGGAATCCTTGGCCCTGCCCTGTGTCCCAGGAGGTGTTTATAAGATTAATTGGATTTTTTTTTTTCTCCTTAAAGTAAAAATTGGTGATGCCATTTAGGCTTCAGGGAGTGAAGCCACCAGGACTGGGAATTGTGAGGCCGGGTAGGAGCTGCTAGAAACTCACAGGGGCTGTTTATTTTTCTTGCCTGAACCCTCCCTCTTCTCTAACCCTGGCAGGCTGGATTTTCTTATTGTCTGTTGGTCTTGGGATAGGTATAGGGAGGAGAAGGCAGGTTTTGCCCTTGTCATTGGAGCTGAGAGTGATGTAGTTTGTGATGAGGATGGGACAGTCCCAAGTGGGAGCTGAGGCCTGTGACTATTTATGCCCCAGCCCTCCAGGCCCCAGACTGTGACAGATGGTGTTGTCCACTCCCCAGGCAGCAGCTGGACTCCCAGGAGAGGGAGACAACAGCTCTTAGACAGCAGTTCCTGTTGCCTTGAAAATAACATGTGACTTTGAAGCCTGGGGCTCTCTGAGGAACAATAGAGGATTCCATAACCCCTGTAATGCCCAGGGGTCTGTTGGTGACCACCCTTCCTTCCCATACCTTTGGGGAAAGGAGGGTTCTATAGAGTCTAGTTGTCATCCTTGTGGGGCATCGAAGACCTAGCCATGCTGCCGGCCAGTTACCTAGGAGGGGAGGCACTCTGACCTTTTGATTTCTGTTTGCATGGAGTAGGGAGTTAGCTGGTCAGATGGTCCCCAGTGAGAACAAACACAGAGCGGAGGGTCCCAGAGGGAAAATCTGGGGTCTGGGGCTTAGGGGCTGGACCTTGAAGCCACAGACAGCTCCGACGACAGCTTCCCTGGGTGTAGGGAGGGTGTTTGTGTTCTCTTGGGGTCCAGCAAAGGGGAGAGTCTTTGAAAGGGGAGATGCGAACAGATGAAGCTCCACCATGGAGGTGTGGTCCTGGGTCTGTGTCCCCTTCCCCTTCCTGGATGTGGTCCTTGCCCCGGCTCCCAGGCACATGGGTGGCTGGAACCACGCTCCATGGGGTGGGTTTGCTTTGGGCAGGTTCAGAAAAAAGTGAGGACAGGTCGTGGCTGCAGGGATCCATTTAGTCTTTGACGATGGATGTCTGTACTGGCTCGAATGGAGACAGACTGGGAAGAAGTAGGGACCGCCCAGCTCTCCTGTAACCATTCTGCAGCGCCAGCTACTGAACAAACTCGATGATGATCACACATGCTCTCAAGTCCCCTTTGTTCATCAGGTAGAGCCTGATATCGAGGGACCCTTTAATAGCTCTTTTACCCGGCAGCTCTGGGTGCAAGCCATGAACTTGTTCTTTCTTGCAATATGTCTTGATGTTGGAGGCCACCCTAGGTCAAACTGGCTTTCTGGTGTCTGACTCAGGAGGCTCCAGGAAGTGCGCCCACACCGTGGCCAGCTTACTCAGGGGTTCGTGATGGTTGCCTTCCAGCTGGGGCCTTGCTGGGGACCTTCAATGGTGTGTGTGTGTGTGCGTGTGTGTGTGTGTACGTGCGCGCACGCACACGTGCATGCAGGCACTCACCAGCATGCACCTGGGCATGTGTGCATACGCATGTTAGTGAACCTGCGCCTGCTTAGGTCCGTGGGTTCGGTGCATGTGTGAATGCAATCCCCATGACCACGAAGTAGCAGCTGCTCCCAAGAGACCTTGAACATTCTTCCTGGTCTCCCTCTGAGAGCCTTGGCTCCCCTGTATCGGTGTGTGACATCTTTTCCATTCTTCTAACTCCTTTCTATAACTGCCTAGGGCACCCCTGAGTCAGGCTGGAGTGAACAGCTCTGCCTCCCTCATCAGCCGCTCACTCTCTCCTGAGGCTTTGGGGCTGGCCCCGGTGGGCCTGGGACTCTGCAGTGCAGCACTGTCCTCTTGGAGGGAAGGGCTTGGGGGACAGTAGGGCATCATAGCCTGCTTTGGGGCTTGCACTGCTGCATCTGTGTCTTTGCAAGGCAGTGAACCCCAGGACCCCATGACGGACTTATCTGGGACAGCCGTGGAGAGAAAGGCCCCAGCCCCACACAAGGGGCTTTGAGTCTGAGCCCTTGGGGACATGTGACTATCCATTTCTACCCTCTGCAAGCAGGGCAGGGGTGGCCTCAGTGGGTGACAGGAAGCAGCAGTTTGTCTTTGGGGCAGAGGCCATGACAGTGAGGTCGGGGCCGGGTTGACACCCTGGAGCCAGCTCCAGAGACAAAATGGGCCCAACTCAGTGCTTCCGTAAAAAGCTGGAAGGCTGCGGGAACCACCTGCTCGGCACAGTCCAGAGAGCCCAGCGTCAGGTGCCTTCCTGGTGTGGAGAGGCCTGGGGCGGGTTAATTAAAGTTAACTGAGTGAAAAAATAATTACAGAGACTGAGGGGTGAAACCCAAATCTGCAGTTTACCCTCCCCAGCCCTTGAGCCTTTCAGAAAAACAATCTGGTGGTGGGGAGTTGTTTTCTGAGCAGGAGAGCAGGGAGAGAGCCTCTTCTCATTCCTCGTGCTCCATGGGCTAGGTGTCCCACAGCACTTGGATCCGGGTTGGAGAGGAGTCACCTGGCCGAAGTATTGTCCCTGGGCAGGGGAACGTCCTTGCCCCAAGCAGCACATCTAGCCTGGGGCTTGACCAGCCATCCATCTGTGACCTCAGAGGCTGTTGGGAGCTGCCCACGCAACCCCACCCTGTGCCAGGGTGGGAAAGTTCCCCCCAGGGCTCCTTGGGTGGAAAGAGGGTGATACCCCAGGCCTGGCCAGCAGGGTCCGCTGGAAAGTAAGGGGATGGAGTGACCTTCAAAACGGGAGGTCCCTGGAGTGCCTGCTGCGTGTGCCTCCCTCCCCCTGCACTCTGCCCATGCCCTCCCTACCCCCACTATGGGAACTGACATTCTTCCTTTGGCCAAATGGCCTTGGGGTACCCGCACTCAAGGCACAGCCTGGCCCTGTTGGCATGACTTGCTGGTATATAGGGGATGGGGAATTTCTCTCCCTGTCTTCTAGTAGGAAGTAGGGTAAGAGGCAAGTCACATGGATAATACTGTGGGTCTGCAGTGGCCAGAGCAGCTAGTGCCCACCCCCAGGAACACGAGGGCGTGTTAGCACCCAGCCTCTGCGCCTCTGAGCTCGGAGTCTGTTGGACACAGGTCTAGCTGCCCCACCTCGACTCCAGGCCAAAGGCCTCGAATGCAGGGACCCGTGTGGTCTGGCCAGAGCCTCAGCTCCCGCTGGTGTCCAGAGGGACCGCCATCCACCAGCCCCATCTGCCAGTCCATCAGTAAGGACAGCCCTGGCTGGCATGGGGGGTGTCCATCTGTGCCTGAATGTCCTTTGAGACTAGCAGGCTCCTTCTCAGAGCCGTCTGCTCTGTGGAGACCTTGTCCCCAGCGCCCTGTAGAGAGGAGCAGGGCGGAGGCACATCAAGAGCTTCTCTGCCCACTGGGCTGGGGGCTGGAGATAAAGACCCAGGTTCCTGCCTGTCTCTAGGCCCCAACCCTGGGAACATGCATGCTTATTTGGAGGCCTGAACAGTGTAGGGGGTGGCTGCTGGTTACTGACTGAGGGTCTGGGGGTTCCCACCTGGGTTCCCCCAGGCAGGGCCAGAAGGTGTCTCATTCCATGATTTTTCTGGAGGTGCATATATGGGAGACCCTGGTGGGAAGCTAGCATTCCAGCCAGAGACGGCAACAGGCTTCCCTGAGACTCCCGGGCTGAAAGGGTGGAAGGGACACCCCTGGGTAACTTGCAGAGGGCAGAGGCATCCAGGAGTTGCACTTGAGTTGCTGCAGTGAGCGGGGCCTCCACCTGCCCGGGTTCCTCGAGCCTCGGTGATGACTGTATCCCCTCTGCCCCGTAGACCTCGGCCTGATGGATGCCTGGTGTGGACGATGAGGGAAGAACATGCCTCCCACACCCGAGAGGTGACCCCAGAGCAAGCCCCGGATGACCCAGCGACCCAGAACGATGCGGCTGGCCTGCATGTTCTCATCTGTCCTATTGTTTGGAGCTGCAGGCCTCCTCCTCTTCATCAGCCTGCAGGACCCCACGGAGCTCACCTCACAGCAGGCACCAGGTGAGTCCTTGAGCCGGGTCCTGCCATCATTGCCCCCAGCTTTCCAGCCGGAAGCTCAGGCCTCCACAGCTGCCCTGGTGTGCTGGCCCCGGGGGAAAGGGGCAAGTCTGTGCCAAGACCCCCGACAGGCAGAGTAGGGTTCCTGGCTTCCCGGGGGAGGCATCAGTCTCAATGTGGGAGTGCTGTGTCTGATACAAAATCTCCAGCCAGTGCCCAGCAGCAGGGTGGCCTCTCTTGGAGGTCATAGCAAAGCTACTGTCTATTCAGCCAGTTGTTGCGTTTGATGAAACTCAGATTTAAACAGGATTCCGCCATCTCTTGGGCCTCTTCCATATTATGGGGGACATCAGAAAGTGGACAACTTCTCCCTGAGCCCATGCTCCACAAGTGAGACTCAGTTTTCCTGCCCAGCCTTGGGGAATCTAGCCCCTCTGGTCTAGATAAAGGGGGTCAGGGTACCTCTGGCTTTGTGAGGCCAAGACCCCCTCCGAGGGTCCCCAACTGCTACTTCCATTCCACCCCTGCCTGGTGGCCCAGTGGAGTCACAGAGGGCTGCTGGGGACAGGTGGGATGGCAGGGAGGCCAGAGCAGGAAGGGTGATTCTGACATCTCAAGGCAGACGGGATACAGAGAGGGCAGTTCAGGCAAGGTCTCTGCTGCTGGGACACAGTCCCCATCCCCAGAGATACAGCAGGGCAGGACGTCAGCTGGCAGGGGGCCAAGGCCTGGAAGCTCTTAGCTTTGGAGCCACAGGAGGGCAGGGTCTCAGCAGTGGTCCCCATTAGGGGCGGTTCCATGAAGCCACCATGCTCTAGGGTATGGACAGGCTGGTGCAGCCCCAGAGACACCACTCCTCCCCAGCGACACCCACTCACTGTCTCTTGCTTGTTCAGTGCTGTGAACCTGAAACAGGATGAAAGACAAGGGGGCCAGAGGTGTAGGCAGAGGACTTCCTGCACACCCCCTGCCAGAAGCCCAGAGCACAGGAAGGGGTCTCAACTCTGCAACCCTTCCGCCCCCATTGTGGACGAGCAGCTATGATATGTGGCCCTTAGTGCAGATTGAGGGCCCATGGGCATCAGGAAAAAAGATCAAAAGAACACAAGGAGGCCAGAGCTGGGGCCCTGGGTCTGAGCTGCCAGAGGCCCCCAATGGGCAGATGGATGAGTTGAGAGTCAGAGGGAGGCAGCCAAGGTGGTGGCCTCCAGGAGACAGTGGGTGAGTCATCGGTGCTGACTCACGCCTGGGCCGGACCCCAACAGGTGGTGGCTGTCAGAAGTGGGTCTGGCCGTTTCCAGGCTTCTGGAGCAGCAGGTGCGCAGAAGCTCCTGTGGGAGCTTTGCAGCCTCGCACAAGCCCCAGAACAGCTTCATGATACTGTGTTGGCAGAACGTGGCCCCTTGGGAGAGCGCCGTCAGGGTAGACTGTGAGCTGGTACCTGTTTTCTGCACAGAAGCAAACTCAGGAAGAAAGGCGAGCAAACGTTGCTTGGGTGTGTCCCTGGTGTGTGTGTGTGTGTGGTTGGGGTTGCATGTGAGCAGAGGGTCCAGGCGGCCAGTGCCCGCGTTCTGCAGGAGCCTGGGAGAGGAGCAGTGAGTGTGCCTGTGGCGCCCACCTGGAACCAGGGCCTAGACCCATGTGTGGGACACTCCTGGATGGGACTGTAGTTTAGTGGCTACAGCTAGTGCCCTACCCTGCTGCAGCCAGAGTTCTCGCTGTGCAGGTCTTATTGCCCTGCCCAGCTGCCCGAGTGCATAGACATATGGATTACAGGTGGGCTGGGGACCCACGGGATGGCTGGGATTTCTGGAAAGCTTGAAGCCTCAGGCTGGTGGGGGGTGTCAGATGGCATGGAGCCAAGCACATCATCCGTCTGCAGCCAGCAGACCTGGGCAAGGAGCACACATGGGTCTTCTGATGATCCATGCAGCTGGACCACCCTCACCACGTGCCAGGTGATGGGCAAAATTGACGGTCTGGGTAAATCACACCAAACACAGTCATAAAACTTTAAGTAATGCTTACGTTACTTTCCCTGAGCAAAGTGTCTCTGATACAGACTGTTTGTGTTGATTTGTTACTATTCATTTATTCCTTCCCTGTACTTCTCACGGCAGCCTAATTGTGATTCAGTACCAAGAAAGCAATATCAAAGTAATTTTCCACAACATTAGTTACAATTTTCTTCTGATCTTTCAAGTGAAACAATCCCATCCTGTTGGCTTCTCTGAGCATATAAACCTTGATTACATTTATCTGTTGGAAACCAGTGCTTACAAAGTGTATGTGTCCGGTTGCATGGTTGGGTGGCCCCAGGGGCCCCTGACAAGCCTTCTGCCTGTGGATTTCTGTTGGTGGGAGGTACAGACTCTGGGAACTGCCCGCTGTCCCAATCAGGCAAACAGGCAGGTGTTGGGGCGGCAGGTATGGAGTGCAGATGGGTGGATCTACGGAGGAAATTCTGTACCGTGGCATGAACTGTTTGGGGACAGAGATCTCTGGAAGTTGCAGTTTGTGGCACTGTAAGTGTGGAAGGGCGACAGGGAGTTGGCAGGAGTTCTGAGTGGCTTGAGGTCCCTTAGGGTCTGACCTCATTCACGTCTCTCCCATGCAGCCACCAGGTGTTAACGGCACCTGAACTTCCCATGGATCAGCCAGCCTGGCTCAGCTGGCTCAGGCAGGAGATGGAATTGTAGGGGGTTGCCAAACTTTTGTAAATCAAACCACATTTTAAATATTTTTTGCTATCATCCAAATCAAATCTTTGGAAACAGAAATAGCTACCCAGTAAGCTACCCGCCCTCAAAGATGAGGTTTTGTGTATCAGAGAATTCGCCTCTCCAGTCAGTTATTTTCCAGTCTCCAGCATTGCCAGGGCCTGAGGCCAGAGCTTCTGCTTTTGAGAAATTTACTTTTTGATCCAGTAGACAAGATTCACCTCTCCTCCAAGAAAAAGACTTGGAGACCAGGCCAGAACCAGGAATAACAAATACCAACAGTCAGATGTGGTGGTGTATGCCTGTAATCTCAGCACTTTGGGAGGCCTGGGTGGGAGAACCACTTGAGCCTCGGAGTTCTAGACCAGCCTGGGCAACATACTGAGACCCTGTCATTACCAAAAAAAATAAACAAAATTAGTTGGATTCAGCAGTACACACCTGTAGTCCCAGCTACTCAGGAGGCTGAGGCGGGAGGACCCTTCGAGTCTAGGTGGTCAAGGCTGCAATGAGCTGAGATTGTGCCACTGCATTCCAGCCTGGGTGTCAGGACCAGACTTTGTCTCAAACAACAAAAAACTCCCAATGTACTGGCTCCGGGGGCTGCAGAAGGCTGACTCCACATTTGGTTGAGCAAACGGAATTCTATGAGCTGCTTTTTTAATGAATGTTTTATTATAGAGAGTTTGGAACACACGTAGTAGTGGAGTAGGATAGTGCCATGAACACCGTGTTCCCGGCACCCCCCACCCACACCAAGCTGGCCTCGTCCACAGCACCATCCACTTCCCTCCTTCCATGTGATCTTTGAAGCCTATACCAGATATCCTATCAATTCAGCCATAAATATTTCAATATATTTCTCAGTTTAAAAGAAAAGAACTATTTTGTTGACATTACCACTAAACTCATTCCTTAGTAACATCAAATTTAACAATTCCTCAGTAGCATCTAATAGCCAGTCAATGTGCAAATGTCTAACTGTCTCACAAATATAAATACCTTTATTTCCAATTGTTCCATCCAATATCCAGAAAAGGCCCATATATTGCAGTGGGTGCACAAGTCTTTTAAGTCTCCTTTCATCTGTAAGTTTTCTTCTCCACCTGTGTTTTTCTCCCGATATTTATTTGAGGAAACCAGGTCATGGTTCCTATGGAGCTTTCTGTAAGTTGGGATTTGACTGATTGGGCCTGCCTGATATGGATGAACGTTGTCCTCTGTTCTTTGTCGTCCCAATAAATTAGGTGAATCTTGAAGCTTGATCACATACAGGTTTGGATTGGTTTCTGTTTTGTTCTGGGGGAGTTATAGGGGCAGGAATTCGTGGGTGGTTCTGTATTCTTCCATCAGGAGGTCCCTGTTTGCCTGGCTGTCTTGTGTTATCAGCCACCAGTGGTCGAGCCTAGATCCAGACATTCATTAGAGGTTAGGCAGCAGCAATGTTCTGATTTTATCATTCCTTCTTCATTCTTTTAAGTGGAATGGATTTTGTTTTAATGGGGCAAGGTAAGTCATTGTCAGTGACCCATGAAGCCAAAGTGAATGGTGTGGATTGATTGGTTTATTCATAGATATGCATCTAAAACTACAATGTTACCATACAGATTCTGTTGCGGTTTATTCATAGATATGTACATAAAACTACAATGTTACCATACAGATTCTGTTGTGGTTTATTCATAGATATGTATATAAAACTACAGTGTTACCATACAGATTCTGTTGTGGTTTATTCATAGATCTGTACATAAAACTACAATGTTACCATACAGATTCTGTTGCGGTTTATTCATAGATCTGTACATAAAACTACAATGTTACCATACAGATTCTGTTGTGGTTTATTCATAGATATGTATATAAAACTACAATGTTACCATACAGATTCTGTTGCTCCCAAACTATAAATAGTTCTTTCTTTTAATGTTTGGCTTTTGCAGAGTGAGTTTTCTTTTAAGTGGGGCCACCGCATGTCTCAGAGCCCTTTGCCTTTTTCTGGAGTCAAGGAGTTGTCGTGGTGGTTCTGGGGTGCCCAGCAGGGAGGCAGCTGTGGTGGACTGCAAAAATCCCCCTCAGGGACCTCTGGCACAGACCGTGGGACTGAACAGCCCCCATGACACCTAGGTCTATGGCCTGTCTCGGGGCACTCCTGCAGGGCAAGGGAAATTTAAGGATGAAGATAATAATGAACATTGATTGAACATTTACTTTGGGCCAGGTTTTATTCTGAGCACTTTACTTTTTTTTTTTTTTTTTTTTTTTTTGAGACGCAGTCTCGCTCTGACGCCCAGGCTGGAGTGCAGTGGCATGATCTTGGCTCCTACAACCTCTGCCTCCCAGGTTCAAGTGATTCTCATGTCTCAGCCTCCTGAGTAGCTGGGATTACAGCTGTCTGCCACCACGCCCAGCTAATTTTTGTATTTTTAGTAGAGACGGGGTTTCACCATGTTGGGCAGGTTGTTCTCCAACTCCTGAGCTCAGGTGATCTGCCTGCCTTGGCCTTTCAGAGTGTTGGAATTACAGGCCTGAGCCACCACGCCTGGCTTTACATGTTTTAATGCATATAATTTTCTTTCTTTCTTTCCTTCATCCCTTCCCTTCTCCCTTCCCCCTTCCCTTCCCCCTTCCCTTCCCTCTTCCCTTCCCCCTTCCCTTCCCCCTTCCCTTCCCCCTTCCCTTCCCCCTTCCCTTCCCCCTTCCCTTCCCCCTTCCCTTCCCCCTTCCCTTCCCCCTTCCCTTCCCCCTTTTCTCCCTCCCCTTCTCCCTCCCCTTCTCCCTCCCCTTCTCCCTCCCCTTCTCCCTCCCCTTCCCTTCTCCCTTCCCTTCTCCCTTCCCTTCTCCCTCCCCTTCCCTTCTCCCTCCCCTTCCCTTCTCCCTCCCCTTCCCTTCTCCCTCCCCTTCTCCCTCCCCTTCTCCCTCCCCTCCCCTTCCTTTCTCCCTCCCCTTCTCCCTCCCCTTCCCTTCTCCCTCCCCTCCCCTTCTCCCTCCCCTTCCCTTCTCCCTTCCCTTCTCCCTTCCCTTCTCCCCTTCTCCCTTCCCTTCCTGTCTTCCTCTCCCTCTTATTCCCCTCCCTCCCCCTCCCCTCCCTCCACCCTTCCTCCCTTCTCCTCCCCCTTTCCCCCTCCCCTTCCATTCCTCCTCCCCCTCCCCCATTTTCCTCCCCCTCCCTCTCCTTCCTTCTCCCCGCTTTCCTCACCTTTCCTTCCCTTTCCTTCCTTTCCAGAGGCAGAGTCTTGCTCTATTACCTGGGCTTGTGTGTACTAGTGCCATGATAGCTCACTGCTGGGCTCGAGTGATCCTCCCACCTGAGCCTCCTGAGTAGCTGAGACCACAGGCAGACGCCACTACACTCAGCTATTTATTTTATTTTATGTACAGATGGGATCTCACTATATTGCCAAGACTGGTCTCAAACTCCTGGACTCAAGCGATCTCCCGCCTCAGCCTCCCAAAGTGCTGAGATTGCAGGTGCGAGCCACCGCAACTGGCTAGGTATAATTCTTACAAATAGATGATTTTTAGTTTGAGACAATGTGCCAACACTCACTGTGGCAGATACAGAAGCAGCAACAATACTAAATACTAGCTAATGCTCTCGGGCCCTTGAGATGAGCCAGACACTATCACAAGCACTTCACGTGTATTTAATACTCATTTAATACTTTTTTAACTTTCAATACTTTTGGGGGTGCAGGTGGTTTTAGGTTACATGGATAAGTTCTTTGGTGGTAAATTAGGAGATTCTGGTGCACCCGTCACCCGAGCAGTGTACTCTGTGCCACATGTGTAGCCTTTTACCCCTCACCCCCTCCCAGCCTTCTCCCCGAGTCCCATAGTCTACTGTGTCGCTCTATGCCTTTACGTCCCCACAGCTTAGCTCTCACTTATAAGTGAGAACATGTGGTATTTGGTTTTCCATTCCTGAGTTACTTCACTTAGAATAATGGTCTCCAGCTCCATCCACATTGCTGCAACAGACATTATTTTGTTCCTTTTTATGGCTGACTAGTATTCCATAGTGTATACATACACCACATTTTCTTTTCTTTTTTTTTTCTTTGAGATGGAGTTTTGCTTTTTTCAGACTTTTCTGGCCAAAACTCACATTGTCCTGGGATGGGGCTTCCGTGCCTGGGCCCCTGGGCTTGCCAGCCAGGAGGAGAGATCCGTATGTGCCCATCTGTGTGAGGCCCCTGCAAGCCCATCCGCTCAGCTGTATCGAGGCAGGGAGAGGTGCACAGTGAGATGGAGACGGGGGGAGGAGGAAGCTCAGGCTCTGCTCTCGGGAGCTCACAATCTATGGGATCAAGGAAGGAGGTTATCCAGGCCCTTCCCTAGAGGGCTCCAATCTAGGGGCAGTGGAGGGGAGACCAAGTCCTGGCTTAGTGGGGCCTGGGGACACTTAAGGCAGGTTATAAACCCTTCTCGAGAGATGAGAGCTGGAGAAGTCAGGAGGACTTCCTGGAGGAGGGGAACTGTAGGCTGCTTGCTTGTCCTCTCTAGTGCACAGGAGGTGCTGACCTCCATTGGGAGCAGTGAAGTGAGCTTGGGTGAGATTCCAGTGGAGCTGGGAGTCTCCCCCTGGAGCACGTGCTGCTGTGCATCGTGCCCAATGTCTCACAGCTAGAAATGGACAGAGCCAGCAGTCCAATGCTCGTGGATCTGACTGATGCCAGGGCTCTTGTTTTGATCTCATGGAGGCAGTGCTTTGTTGACTGGAGAAAGTGTGGCCCTCGCTCTGGGTCCCAGGGTTACCAGGGACACACTGCCCTACCCATGCCTGTGCGGAGGGCGAAACTGCAATGTCAGAAAGTCTGTGCAGCTCCAAGAGCGACTGTCATGTTCTGGGTCTGTCCCCCTGGAGCTCTGAGACCGCACCACCAGGGCAAATGCCCTGTGTGGGCCAGGATCACAGGGGCATCTGCTAAGAGGCTCTCAACAGCTCACCCAAAGGAGGGTGACAGAGGCAACAGGAGCACAGCGGCCGCTCCTGCCTGCCCTCTCTGAGCAGCTGGGCCAGGTTGTCTGCAGGGGAAAGAAGCCTGCTGGCCCTCTCAGAGTGAGTCCGGTCCTCCTGCAGCTGGGTGTCTGAGCCCACACTCCCTCCTGGGCTGGTACCCGCCCCTCCAGTTTCCATGGAGCCGGCTGCTCTCCCCGGGCAGGTGGGTTTTATTGGAACCCTCTCGAGTCTGTTTCCTGAAATCATTTTCTAACAGCATTGCGGAACATCATATATATCTCCTACAAACCTTGCGAGGCTGACACATCCTTGTTGTGACTGTGAATATCAGAAGTGACATGTAATTGCAGTGATCCATCCTGTTAAGTAGCTGGCAATACATTATCTCAAAATCAGCAGGGCTGGGACTCTCAGAGCCGTGTTTCTAAACAATGCACCTGCAGCTTCAAACCCTCTTCCCGAATGCCACCCAAGGCTGCCAAGGGCCACCTTGCCCTCCTGTGCCTTGCTTTTCCTGGGCCACAGTGAAGACGGTTTCACCCCAGGGAAAGCCACACACTGGGTTTTCGGTTCTTCTGGAGTGCCCCCTCCTTGTCACCTACTGCACCAGGCTCTCTGCATCAGGGTTGTGAGTGGAGTGCTTGTAACAGTGTTCCTTCCAAGGGTGGCCCTGGAAGTCCTGCCCTCCTTTTTTCTCGAAAACGGCAGAATGGCTTCGTGGGGGTTCCTTCTAGGCCAGGCTAGCCATCACTGTGCACAATTGTAGATAGGGAGGGGTGGACAGGGTGGCCAGAGCCCAGGGGCCCAGAAAGCCAAGCCCCAATTACTGCTTCACACCTGGTAGGGGTGCCGCCCACGCTGTGCTTTATGCTAATTCTGGGGTATGGTTCACATCGATTGCAGGGTGAAGAGTGCCCCTGGAGTTGTGCAAAGACCAGTACTGATGAAGGGGTAGACAAGGAGCTCCCCCTACATGGCGATTGCCCAAGTGCCAGAAAAAGGCAGCGTCAGAACATGGAGCCTTCGGGTCTGGATACCCTGAGCTCAGTGGGTTTCATGAGTCTGGGTAGTGCTGGCTTTGGGACCATCATTGGATTCTGCTCTTTAGGGGTGGGAGTTATGAAGGACCCTCACTGCTACACTCCCTGGGAGGCCCTGATTTGGAGGGGCTCCCACTGTGGTCCCCATCTCTGCAGTGAAAGTTTATCAGTCTCAAGCCTCTCTCACCTGAGCCTGGGTTGTTCCCCGTAGTGGTCCCATCCTGTGGCTTCCCAGTCTTCTACGTGGCCACGATTTCCTGGGTTCCTTCAGCCCCTGTAATTGGAGTGAATATTAGATTCTTCCTGCAGAAGACACCCTGGGGGTCTCTAGCTAGAGCCTCACTTTCCTTTGGTACATTAAAATATGCTAAATGAAAAATAATGAGCATGTAGGAACTAATAACAGGAATCACCTAATTAAATTAGGAAACAGACATCACATTGCTGTAATCTGAAAATTGATATGAATAGAAACGGTCCCAGAATTGTTATGCTAAAGGTTCCTAGGGGTGGGGAAATTAAAAAGGAGAGCAGAATAGAAAATTGGGACGATCATGTCCAATAAGAGTGAGACTTACGTTTTAAAAGAACTACAGTAACGTGCTAAAAATAGGAGATCTAATGAAGTAATGGACAAAAGGGGCTTTGAAAACTGCAGAGCTCCACGCACGTGTATCATGGTGATTTATAAAAATGAGACAATGTAATCAAGCTTCCGTGTGCATGAAACGTAGTCAGGGTTATTGTTTACTGGGTGCCTGGCACGTGGTGCTCATTCTTCCCTCGACCTCCTCGACTGGCATCTTTATCCTTAACTGAAACTTAGCGGGGATCCATCATTTACCCAAAGTCCTGAAGTCTGCGTGGCTAAGCCAGAATTTGAGCCCAGATCTGTCTGATTCCAAAGCCTGTGCTTCCCCACTCCGTCCTTCTTTGCTGTTGCTACTGGTTAATGTCACACTGTATATGTTTGTTTGTTTTTTGTTTTTGTTTTTTGAAATGGAGTCTCATTCTGTCACCCAGGCTGGAGTGCAGTGGCCTGATCTCAGCTTACTGCAACCTCCACCTCCTGGGTTGAAGTGATTCTCCTGCCTCAGCCTCCCCAGTAGCTGAGATTACAGGCACCTGCCACCACGCCCGATTAATTTTGTATTTTTAGTAGAGATGGGGGTTCACCAGGTTGGCCGGGCTGGTCTCGAACTGTTGACTTTAGTGATCCACCCGTCTCGGCCTCCCGAAGTGCTGGGATTACAGGCGTGAGCCACCATGCTCGGCCTGTATGTTTTGTTTTAAGAGAAGGGGTCTTGCTCTGTCACCCAGGCTGCAGTGCAGTGGCACAATCATAGCTCTCTGCAGCCTCAAACTCCTGAATATTTTTTTTACTGTCTGATGTTATTCTACCATTTTTCTTGAAGGACATTTCTTGCCAACACCCAGCAGATTATCAACTCCCTGAACCGAAGCCCCAAGGCTCTTCCACTAGTTGGGTTAATAAAACCCACAACAAAGACACCTTCTGAAATTTCAGTCCAGCTGGAAAACTGGATCTCCCATTATGTGGGGGCCTGGGCAGGGTCCGGGAGGGACAGGTGGTTCTGATGCTTATCCCGTGTCCCCTGGTAGCCCCGGTGTTGGGTCGTGTCTCCATAGTGGTCAATTGTTCCCCGGAGGACCCCCGTCGGGGGTGAGTCCAGCTCTGTTCACCTGTGGTGTGAGTCATAGCCCAGAGGCCCAGAGCAGGTCTCAGGTGTGGGGTGACCGTGTTCCCACTGTGCCTGGCCCAGAATGCATTGGAGGGACGGAAGAAGGAAGAAGCGGAGGTCAAGATCTGTGTACGAGATGCCACAGGATTACATCAGATCTGGGGTGCTGGGACTGCGCCTAGGGCCGGGCATTGAGCCCAAGGAGGGACTGAACGCTGGGTGCTGGGGAGCAATGCCACACGGCTGGACTTCTTTTCCCTCCACCTGTGCTACGCCTCCCTCACCTCTGTCCCCATTCACTGCCTGAGCGTCTTCAGTGAGAGTCATCCAGTATCAGAGCCAGGCCTCTCGCTCAGCCCAGGGCAGCTGCTGTGGAGAGGCTGAGGGCAGGGGAGACCCCACTCCCCAAGAGGGGTACCAGGCTACACAGGGGCCCGAGGAGGGAGGCCCTCTGCCCGGATCTGTCCCCTTCCTTCAGCCTCACTTGGCCTGGAGTCTCAGGGTCAAGCGGGAGGGCCTGGGGACGTCCAGTGAGTTGAAACAGGACACACCCACTGCCAGCATGAAGAAGGGCCCGGGGGTGTCCCACCGTGTGCCAACCCTCCTGACATCCTGGGGCCTCTGTTCCTAACACAGACAGCAGGGAAGTGGTGAGGAGTCCACCCATACTCCAAGGACAGGGCTGTTGCTACGATTGCTGTCCTTCTCCATGGCCACTGCGTGGGTCTTGGTTTTTTAAAACCCTGAAAAGGTGATGGTGGTAGTTATGACAACAGGAGCTTGGAGGTCCGGTTCTGGAGGCCAAAGGGGTAGGTCCGTGGGGATGGGCGAGGGCTCATTCGCCTTCTGCTGGGCTCCAACTGCCTGCCCGTGGGGTCATCCCGCTCTCACATTGAGGTTGACACCATTTGTGGTGCCTTTTGGGTCACTGCAGGTCCCCCTCTCCTTCTCACAATATTTGCAAAAGTTGGGAGCAGCTGGGCAGATCTCATTTAAGCCAAAAAAGCTTCACCATTTTATGCCTGCTGATGTTTTCATTATGAAGCTTATTTGCCAGGATTTGTGGCTCTGCAGTTTTGACTTGAATCATAGTGGAAGTCAGTGAAAGATTTGCTCATTTTGAAATTTTATTTTATGTGGGGAAAATAGCTGTGCTTAAATCGGTTCAGTTGTCCCCTCTGACAACTGCCACTGGGGAGTCCCTGCACAGCGCTGGCTCCTGGTGGGGGAAAGAGGAGCTCCTGAGGGCTTCTCGTGTTCGTGTCTGGGGTCTCAGAGGGAAGTCGGGGGCTGCCTGTCATCTTGCCCTGAGGCCTGGTTCAGGCATTTTTCAGCCGCCCCCCCAGAGGGCCTGAAGACCCCTGAGAGGGTGGTCTGGCCTCATCCAAGCTCCCCACCAAGCTCTGAGCCTGGTCACGGTTCTCCACCAGGGCGGGACTGCAGGGATGGTGATCCGTGAGTCCCTTGCTACATTCTGGTTGTGTCCAAAGGTGCTTCACCATGGGAAGTGCTCGAAGCATTCCTCGGGTCCTGGATGGAGTCCCAAGACCCCATCACACCTCCTGCAAAGGCTGTAGCCATTTGTAAATGGATCTGACCTTTGTCCTCAGGGTCTGGATCTGCCCTGGAGGGAGGGAGATGAGGGGATGTCCGTGGAAACTGTGTGGGGTCACTGGGACCCATCAGACAATGGATCTGACAGAGCCACGTGGAGGGAGAGACCACAGGATGGGAGGGGTGGGGATAGGATGAAGGGAAAGTGGACAGACAGGCCCCAGGGCCAGGTGCCACTGCTGCTCCGCTGTAGCCCAGAGCTCTGTGCAGGAGTGTAGGTCCAGAGTGGCCAGATCCTTTTTGTGTTTGTTTTGTTTTTTAAAAAAGCTAAGAATCTGGCTGGGTGCAGTGGCTCATGTCTGTAATCCCAGCACTTTGGGAGGCCGAGGCGATCTGATCACTTGGGGTCAGGAGTTCAAGACCAGCCTGGCCAACATGGTGAAACCCCGTCTCTACTAAAACTACAAAATTAGCCGGGTGTGGTAGCAGGCACCTGTAATCCCAGCTACTGGGGAGGCTGAGGCAGGAGAATTGCTTGAACCAGGGAGGTGGAGGTTGCAGTGAGCCAAAATCACACACTACACTTCAGCCTGGACAACAGAGCGAGAACCTGTCTTAAGAAAAGCTAAGAATCTGTAACATGCATTTATGTGGATTATCCTGATGTTAGAGGCAGCTCTAATTTGGAATGTGTTCTTCAAAGTTAGGTAATAGGTGGTGGTTGGCACCTCCTGTTGGTTGGAATAGCTGGGAGGACTGGATCTTTCCCGTACCCTAAACCCCTGCGGGGCTCAGACCTACCCCCAGGCCCTGTTTGGCTCCTTGCCTGCTCTCCCTGTGCCCCATGGGAGGACACAGAGGCGGTGGGTCTCTGGGTGGGAAGGGGACTCTATGAATTACTTTCAGCCCCATAGGGCCCCCATGAAGCCAGACCCCATCAGGGCCATGAGCAGAGCGTCTCCCCAGCCCCGCTGACCAACAGGAGCCGTGCAGAGCCCCTCAGTGGTGCTGTCTGGTTTAGCGGCTGGGAGCCCTGCCAGATACCCTGTCTACCGTTCAGGTCTGGCAGAGGACCTGGGGGGTCTGGGAGGTGACTGGTCAGCAGAGATACAGGGGAGGCAAGGGCCAGGGAGTGTGGCTCTGGGGAGCACACCTAATTAAAACCTTCCTTCATTTACGCAGTTATATTCACGTACAAATATTTGTACCCACTGGCAAGCTTCTGTTGCTGTAGCAAATAAGAATCATTTCCAGAAAAACCTTGCTGGAGGTGGGCACTCCCTCCAGTATCCACCTGGAGATGGAGGCGTGGGTGCCTGTAGGTGTGAATGGAGGAGAATTTCTGACTTGTTGGCCTACTTCCTGCAGTGATGGGGTGTGGCAGGCATGGCCGTCCTGGCTCCCTTTCTTCCAGCCTAGGGCACCGTGGCAGCCATGCCCAAGGGTCCCTTTGGAGATGAGCTTGGCATGGCCCAGCAGGGGGCGCTTTACAGATTCACCTTCCCTGCTGCCTCTGTGTCGTGGAGATGTCCCTGGGGCTGGGAGAGGGACCTGAGAGTCCTGAGGGCATTTAGGGAGGTGGCATCTGGGAGTGTGGTGTGAGCACTCAGCGCCTACTGTGTACCAGGCTCTGTGTTTTCCATGCTTTACCTTCCTTATGCCGGAGCCTCACTGGACCCATCTCCATTTTACAGATGGGAAAACTGAAGCACAGAGAGGCAAATTCACTTGCCCAAGGTCACACAGCCAGGAAGTGTCAGTGCTTGAACTAAAAGCCGGGTCTTCAGATCCCAAAGGTCTGAAGTCGTCTTGGTGATCTGACAACCACTCAGGGCTGGGAGCAAGCACTATGCTACGAGATGCACAGCATTGAAGGGCCGGCCTGGGGTGGGGGTCAGGGCCTGCACAGCACTGCCCTTCAGACTGTTGGGGTGTGCTTCATTCCTGCTTATAGCAGATGTGTTCTGGTTCTTGTGCACACGTGTGTGTGTCCTGGTGAAGGGTCAGGTCCCCCCGTGTGTGCATCTGGCCCTCGCCCTTAATCCTGGGTGTGTACGATTGTGTGTGCTCACCTCAGTATTACTGTCCACCCATGGGTAGACAGGTGCCTTAGGGCTCATGCGGAAAGCTCTTCACCCTGAAGTCCGGAGTGGCTGCTGTGAGCATACCCTGACAATGTCACCTGCCAGGTCACGGGCCAGGCAGGGGCAAATGACTTGGGCCCCACGGGAGGAGTTGTCTGTCGGTTGTCAGCCACAGAATTGGGTGACAAATTGCCATTCCAGAAGGCACTCGGCAAAGCCAATTATCGTAACCCCTTGCCCACGACCCGCACAGACCAAATAATGAAATTACATTCATAATATTTCAGGTCGAGTGATCGCTGCTTGAATTAGTTCCTTCCCAGAACCCAGCCAGAAGTAGCGGCAGTAATTAAAGGATTTTCTGGGCTTAAATCAACTGCGCACGTCAAGCGTGTACAACACACAGGGCTTGCAAAACGTGTGTGGGCCTCGTCCCTTCACTGGGGAGTAAGGAGGACAGTCCGTGATTGTGGGAGGACTGCAGGCCGGGAGGAGGTGGATTCTTCCTGCTGGAGAAATTTTCCACTTCCACTAATTTATTTTAGACACATTTACTGAAAGATCCCTGTTTCAATGGGGCCTCACAGTGAGTAAGGTGATGGGGACTTTCTGGGGTCCACCCCGACTCCTCCCAAGCAGGCATTTCAGCAGCGTTGCAGGGGTGGGGTGCTCTGTTGCCCAGACTAGAGTGCAGGTCAGAGTTCACTGCAGCTTTGAACTCCTGGGCTCAAGCAATCCTCCCACCTCAGCCTCCCCTGTAGCTGGGACCACAGGCATGTGCCACTATGCCCAGCTAACTTTTTAATTGTTTTGTAGAGATAGGATCCTGCTGTGTTGCCCAGGCTGGTCTCGAACTCCTGTTCTCCTGAACAAGTGATTCTCCTGCCTTGGCCTGCCTAAGTGCTGGGGTTATAAGCATGAGCCACCATGTCTGGCCCAATTTTAGGATATTTCCATTGCCCCCCGCCACCAAATCTTTTGCGTCCATTTCAGTCACTCCCCATTTCCACCCTCAGCCCCAGGGAACTGTGAATCTCCTTTTTATCACTATAGCACTGCCCTTTCTGAACATTTCATATCAGTGTAATCATATACTGTGTGGTCTGCTATATCTGGTTTCTTTCAGTCAGCATAATGTTTTTGAGAGTCATTTTTTTATATTTACTCATATCAGTTTGTTTCTTTTTATTGCCAAATAATATTATTCTATTACATGGAATTGTGGTTGATCTGTTCACCAGCTGATGGATTGTTTATACTTTCTGGCTGTTACGACTAATGCAGCTATGAACACTGATGTGAAAGTTTTTGCGGAAACCTGTGTTTTCATTTTTCTTGGGTAGATATTTAGAAGTCGAATGGCTAGGTCGTAATAGTAAATTTACATTACATTTAAAGGATACTGACAAACTGTTGGCTAAAATTGCTGCACCATTTTACATTCTCATCAGCCGGGTATGAGGGTTCCAATTGCTCCGCATTCTCATCAAGACTTACTATTATCCGTCTTTTTAATTATAGCTATCTAGTGGGTGTGAAGTGGTGTCTCACTGTAGTTTTAATTTGTATCTCTCTAATGATGAACAGTATTGAGCATCTTTTCATGTGCTTATTAGCCCTTTGGATATACTCTTCAGTGAAATATCTATTCAAGGCTTGGCCCATTTTAAAAATTGGGTTATTTGTCTTTTTGTTGTATTTCTTAGATGTAAGTATTACTCGATTTGCAAATAACTTACCCCATCCGTGGCTTGTCTTTTCATTTTCTTAGTGGTGTCTTTTGGAGTGGAAAAGTTTTTAAATTTAAAAAAGTGCAATTCATTTTTTTTCTTTGATGGGTCATGCTTTTTGTGTTGTATTTAAGAAACCTTGCCTAATCTTAGATCATGAGGATTTTCTCTTAATGTTTTCTTCTAAAGGTTTTTTAGTGTTGGCTGTTACTGGTTCATTTTGAGCCATATTTTGTGTATTACCTGAGGTCTAACTTCTTCTCCTTGCATGTGAATATCCAGTTACCCCAGTTCCCAGCACGTGTTAAAGACTATCTTTTCCCTATCCAATTGCCTTCGCACCTTGGTCAAAAATAAATTGACCATAAATGTAAGAGTTTATTTCAGGAATCTCAATTTACTTCAATGATCTGTATGTCTGTCTATCCTTTTTGCCAACAGTTCAGTGTCTTGATTAGTATAGATTTATAATAAGTTGTGAAATCAGGAAGTGGAAATCCTTCAGCTTTGTTCTTTTCCAAAATCGTTTTTGGGTATTCTGAGTCTTTTGCATTTCCATGTAAATTTTAGGATCAGTTTGTCAATTTCTGCCAAAAAGAACAACGCCTACTGGGACTTGATAGGAATGGCACTGACTCTAATAATAAACTTGAGAGAATTGTCTTCTTGACAGTGTTGAGTCTTCCAATCCATGAACATGGAATATCTCTCCACTTATTTAAATCACCTTTAATTCCTCTTAGCAGTATATTGTAGCTTTCAGTATGCAAGGCTCATCTTCCTTTAGTTCAATGTATTCCTAAGTATTTTACTTTTTTTGATGCTGTAGTGAATGGAATTGTTTTTCTAATTTCATTTTGGGATCATTCATTGCTAATATATAGAAATACAATTGATTTTTGTATATTTATCTTGGACCCTGCAACTTGTTAGTTAATTCTAATAGTTCTTTATGTAAATTCCCTAGGATTTTCTACATTCAGGATTATACTGTCTGGAAATAAAGAGATGTTTACGTCTTCACTTCCAACCTGAATGCCTTTTATTTCTTTTTCCTGCCTGATTGAACTGACTAGAACCTCTAGTATGGTAGGAATTGAAGTGGTGAGAGTAGACATCCATGTTTTGTTCTGGTCTTAGGTAAAAACATTCTGTCTTTCACCGATAAGTATAATGGTCACTGTAGGACTTTTGTAGATGACTTTTATGACTTTGAGGAAATTCCCTTCTATTACTAGTTTATTGGAAAAAAAAATTTTTAAACCATGAATTGGTGTTGGATTTTGTCAAATACTTGTTCTACATCTACTGAGATGGTTATATAGCTTCATCCTTTATTCTGTTAAAGTAGTATATTATATTGATACATTAACCTCACATTCTTGGGATAAATATCACTTGGTCATGATGTATGATTCTTTTTATATGTTGCTGAATTAAGTTTGCTCAAATTATGTGGGTTTTTTGTTTGCTTGTTTGTTTGTGAGGGCTAGTTGTAGTTTTCCTGTGATGTCTTTGTCTGGCTTTGCTATCAGATTAATATAGGTTTTAAAATAAGTTGGGAAGTGTTTTTTTTCCTCCTCCTATTTCTCTGGAATAGTTTAGGGAGGATTGGATTTATTTCTTTTTAAATGTTTGTTAGAATTTATCAGTGAAGATATCTGAGACTAGACTTTTCTTTGTGAGATATTAATGTTTTTAAAGATGGAGTTTTGCTATGTTGCCCAGGCTGGACTCTAACACCTGGGCTTAAGCAAACCTACCTCCTGCCTCAGCCTCCTAAGTAGCTGGGACTACAGGTACATGCCACTACACCTGGCTCCAGACATTAAAATTTTAATTTCTAGTTCAGTGTCTTCACCATAGATCTACTCAGGTTTTCTATTTCTTCTTGAGTCAGCTTCAGTAATTTATGTCTTTCTAGGGCTTTGTTCATTTGATTCAAGTTGTCTCATTTGTTTAGCCTAACAGCATTCATAGTATTCTCTAATAATTACTAGTGATGTCCTCATTTTCATTTCTGATTTTAGTAATTTGTGTCATCTCTCTGCTTTCTTTCAAAGTCTAAAGGCTTGTCAATTTTGTTGATCTTTCCGAAGAACCAACTTTGAGTTTTCTTGCTTTTGTCTGTTGTTTTTCTGCGTTGTATTTCATTATTTCTTCTCATTTGTTTGCTTCAGGTTTAGTTTGTTCTTTTTTCCTCTCTTTCGTTTGCCTTATTATTTCCTCTCTTTTGTTTGGTTCAGGTGTAGTTTGTACTTCTTTTTTCATTTCTTAAGGTGGAAGACTAGGCTATTGATTTGAGATCCTTCTTTTCTAATATAGACATCACTGCTATAAATTTTCCTCTAAGCACTGTGTTAGCTTTAGTCAGCTTTAGTTTTTTCATTTCCAGATCTCCTTATTAAATTTGTCTGATCTGCTGATCTGTTGGTTCTCCCAACTTTATCACAACCTCGGGCTAGCTGAGACTTTTGAATTATTTTCAACAACACTCTTGGTCATAGAATAGTCCAATCAATGTTCATGCCTGATTCCCCTTGGTAGGATATAAGCCCCCAGGGAACTGGGCAAGCTGATGAAAGCTGCCCCAGGCTACAATGCCATAACCTCACACTGGTCAGTAGATTTTCTTGAATAAATGCTTCTTGATATATTGTATGATTTTAGACAATTTCCGGAGTTTTGTTTTCTTTTCTTTTTTAAGGGGTAGGGTCTCAGCCTGTCATCCAGGCTTGAGTGCAGAGGTGTGATCATAGCTCACTGTCACTGCAACCTCAAGCTCCTGAGTTCAGTGATCCTCCCTCAGCCCCCCAAGTAGCTGGGACTACAAGCATATACTACCATATCAGCTAATTTCTTTATTTTTTTGTTGTTGTTGTTGAGATGGGTCTCACAGTATTATCCAGGCTGATCTTGAGTTCCTGATCTCAAGCAATCCTCCTGCCTTGGCCTTTCAAAGTCCTGGGATTCCAAGTGTGAGCCACCATGCCTGGCCCAGAGTTTTTTAAAATGGTGGTGGTTGTTTTCCCACAGTGCTGGAGGCCAGAAGTGTGAGTTCAAGGCATTGGGCAGGGTTGGTTTCTTCTGGGACCCTTCTCCTGGGTTTGTAGATGGCTGTCTTCTTCCTTTGTCCTCCCATGGTTTTCCCTCTGCCGCTGTCTGCATCAGAATTTCCTTTTTATAAGGACACCAGTTAGAGTGATCATTAGGGTCCACCCTAATAACTGTATTTTTGATACCGGTGGGCTGAGGGAGGTCCCTGAACGCCAGTGGGACCTCCACTGCAACCAGTGTCTAGGCTCTTGACACCCTTGCAAGAAGGAATTCAGAAAATAGTGCAAGCATGGAGATTTATTGCAAAGTGAAACATACACACTTTGGCTGGGCGAGGTGGCTCTTGCCTGTAATCCCAGCACTTTGGGAGGCTGAGGCAGGGAGATCACCTGAGGTCAGGAATTCAAGACCAGCCTGCCCAATATGGTGAAACCCTGTCTCTACTAAAAATACAAAAATTAGCTGGGCATGGTGGTGTGCACCTGTGGTCCTAATTACTGGGGAGGCCGAGTGAGACAGGAGAAGTGTTTGAACCCAGGAGGTGGGGGTTGCAGTGAGCTGAGATCACACCACTGGACTCCAGCCTGGGCAACAGAACAAGACTCCATCTCAAAAAATAAAAATAAAAAAAATAAGTACACGCTCAAGAGAGGAGAGCCCACAGACTGAAGAGTCTCACAGTAGGGTGTGGGGCTGCTACCTTTATGGGATTCTTTAACCCAGGGTTGGAATAGTCATGACAATTCCCAGGGGAAAAATAGAAATTTCTTAGAATGGAAGTGCCATGGATTTTTACAGCAAACACTGGTGGTCTCGGAACTGTCACGGCGCTGGTTGGTGTGTGAGTTAGGATGCTAATGAGCACACAGCAAGGTCCTGGGAGAAACCGAGTTCAAATCTAGTGCCATGTTGGCCCAGTTGGTCTTAGCCAGCTTGGTCCACACCCTGTTTTTCAGGGTCTTGTCAGCCCATAGCCTCCAGTCATGTGAAACTACTGCCTGGAATTTTTATTCTCCTGTGGCCACCCTGTATTATTCCTGTCTCATTTTAACTTAATTACCTCTGCAAAGACTCTATCTGCAGTCACATTCAGAGGTACTGGGGGTTAGGACTTGAAGGTAGATTTGGAGGGGAATGTAACTCATTCTATTACAGATGGACTTGCAGTCTCCATCCTGGCAGGAGACCCCTAGTGTGTGCAGGATGGGAAGGGAGTGGGGGCTCTGATCATTCAGTCTGAAGCATCCCAGTTGGCCCTCCTATTTCAGTGTTGCCTGTTCCTCCTCCCAGCTTGGAGTCTGTGGGTTCTTTGCAGTTTCCTTAGCAGGTCGCTAGGGGTGCAATAGTTGCCTGGTCACTGGATTTTCTCCCCTCTTGCTCCCCCTTCCCTCACCCTCACCCTCACCCTTCTCCTCCCCGCCCTTTGCTCCTCCCCCTCCCCCTCCCATCTCCTTCCCCTCCTCTCCCCCTCCCCCTCTCCCCTTCCCCTCTTCCCTCCCCTCTCCTCCCCCTCCCCTCCCCTTCCCCTCTCCTCCCCTCCCCTTCCCCTCTCCTCCCCTCCCCTTCCCCTCCCCTCTCCTCCCCTCCCCTTCCCCTCTCCTCCCCTCCCCTTCCCCTCTCCTCCCCTCCCCTTCCCCTCTCCTCCCCTCCCCTTCCCCTCTCCTCCCCTCCCCTCCCATCTCCTCCCCTCCCCTCTCCCCTCTCCCCTCTCCCCTCCCCTCCCCTCTCCCCTCTCCCCTCTCCCCTCCCCTCTCCCCTCTCCCCTCCCCTCTCCCCTCCCCTCTCCTGTCCCCTCACCCATCTCCCATCTCCCATCTCCCCTCTCCCCTCTCCCCTCTCCCCTCTCCCCCTCCCCTCCCCCCTCCCCCCTCCCATCTCCTCCCCTCCCCTCCCCTTCCCCTCTCCCCCCCTCCCATCTCCTCCCCTCCCCTCCCATCACCTCCCCTCCCCTCCCATCTCCTCCCCTCCCCTCCCCTCCCATCTCCTCCCCTCCCCTCCCATCTCCTCCCCTCCCCTCTCCCCTCCCCTCTCCCCTCCCCTCTCCCCTCCCCTCTCCCCTCCCCTCTCCCCTCCCCTCTCCCCTCCCCTCTCCCGTCTCCCCTCTCCCGTCTCCCCTCTCCCCTCTCCCCTCTCCCCTCTCCCCTCTCCCCTCTCCCCTCCCCTCCCCCTCCCCCTCCCTCTCCCCTCCCCCCCTCTTTTTCTTTGTTTTCTTTTTTTTTTTGAGAGAATTTCTTTTTTTTTTTTGAAAGAAAGAAAAAGAATAAAGAAGAGGAAGAAAAAGGAAGAGAAAGAGAGAGAGAGAATGGGAAGAATATTGCTTTCTTGCCCAGGCTAGAATGCAGTTTAATAATGGGTATTGAAAACCTCTTTTATACCAATAATTATACTTGATGTAAACAGGAAGGAATAAGGGAAGAAAATAACAAATGAGCAGCCAACCAATATTTCATTTAAACCTATGAAATGCTGTGCGATTACTGAGGAGTGATTTACTTCCAATTATGTAGTCACTTATGGAATAGGTGTGAGGTGGTAATGTATGTTTTATGTATTTGAAGTGGAGAGTTCTATAAATGTTTATTAAGTTTACTTGTTCCGGGTCTGAGTTCAAGTCCTGGATGTCCTTGTTAATTTTCTGTCTCGTTGATCTATAAAATCGTTAGCTCTTCTTGTTACATTGATCCTTTTACCATTATGTAATGTCCTTCTTTTCCTCTTTTGCTCTTTGTTGCTTTAAAGTCTACTTTATCAGAGGTGAGAATTGCATCTCCTGCTTTTTATTTATTTGTTTATTTTTACTTTCTGGTTGATAAATCTTCCTCCTTCTCTTTGTTTTGAGTCTTTGTGTATCGTTGCATGTGAGATGGGTCTGGATGCAGCATACCAATGGGTTTTGGCTTTTTATCCGATTAGAATATATGTAACTTTAATACTGGCATTTGATGCTAGCTGGCTGTTTTGCCCATTAGTTAGTGTAAATTTTTCGTTGCGTTAATGTTCTTTTCTTTTTGATATATTTTTGGAAAGGCTGATATTGGTTGTTCCCTTATATGTATAGTGCTTCTTTCAGAAGCTCTTGTAAAGCAGGCCTGGTGGTGGTGAACTCTCTAAGTACTTGTTTGTTCCTCTCCCCTCCCCTCCCCTCCCCTCCCCTCCCTCTCCCCTCCCCCGCCCTTTTTCTTTGTTTTCTTTTTTAACACAGACTCTTGCTCTGTTGCCCAGGCTGGAGTACAGTGGTCCAATCATAGCTCACTGCTGCTTTGAACTCTTGGCCTCAAATGATCCCCTCCCATCTTGGCCTCCCGAAGTGCCGGGATTACAAATGTGAGCCACTGTGCCCGGCTGCCACTAGACTTTTAAGCCCACATTTCACCCCTGCCATCTGCCTATCCAGGTACTTTCCAAGTCTTGCATTGTGCTGCATTCTGTGGGTCAGTCTTCCCCGCACTCCTCTGCAGGCTCAGCTAGCGGGCCTCCTTCACCCTGTGGAATCTGCTCCCACCCTCCGTCCCCTTTCCATCTTCCAAAATTGTGTTGCAATCTGGCATCTGCTGCGGTTCCTCTCCAGTTCTCTTTGTTACCATGGGCCCCTCTGTTTCATTCCTTCGCTGTGATTATGCTGGGATCTTGGGAGGAAGATGAGCTCAATGTACACATTCAGTCCCTGTGTTTACCCAGAAGCCTCCTGGCTTCTCCCCAAGAAGAGGTCAGAGCCACAGCCTGCAGAGGAGGATGTTGAGGCAGCTCCATCAGCATGAGGCTGGCGCTGCTGGATCCAGTGGGAAGAGGCCACGGTCACCTAGGGCTGAGGAGGGAGGGAGACAGAGCTGTGGGCGGGGCCTGTGCATCTGTCCTTGGAGTCCTGGAGTCCTGGAGTCCTGAATCTCTGTTGCTACTGAGAGAGAGGGAAGGAGACCTCCAGGCCTTGCTCTTCACTAGGGGGGCTGTGGACTTGGTGGAGAGGTGTCCTTTCACTTCAGGGCTTCCATCCCAGGCCTGGGCTCCCAGGACTGGACCTGCTCAGCCTCCTCCCTCCACCCCCACCACCAGTGATGTCATAGGTGTGATACTCTGCAGCCAAAGACCAGGCGAGCCCAGGCGGGCGTCTACCGCCTCCAAAATAAAACATGTTTTCCAAACTGTTGCTGAAGCTGCTAAAATGTTTTTTAAAACATTTACACTTCCCTTGATATAAGGCAAATACCTTCTGTCAGCGGGGGTGGGCCGGGTGGGGGAGCCCTGGGCAGGGAGGCAGGATCCAGCGGCTTCGGTGTCACTGGGGACAGCCATGTGTGTTCCCTCCCGGTGGAATTTCTCTTCCCAAGGTCTCTCTGTCCTTGTCAGGGAGGTGGGAACTGGGTCTTTGGACGCTTCTGTTTTAGGAAGCCTGAGCTCACTGAGGAATTGTTCTAGGGGAAGTGTCTTTGAAGGAGGTGAGGCAGACACAAAGTCCAAAGCCGAGGGGATGTGGAGTTCCCCAAGATGAGTGTTTCCTGGGGAGTGACAACCGTCCCAGGAGGTGGCAGGTGCTGAGAGACAGGACTGGGGTGAGGGGACACCTGGGGAGACTGGACTGCAGCCCCAGAGCTGCCTTCCCAGCCACCTGACCAAAGGGGATGGAAGGCAGACAGTCCCCAGACACCCCAGGCTGTCTGGGCCTGGGGAGCTTCACAGGCCCCTAGAGAGGAGGATGGGGACCTGGAGCAATTTACTGTAAGTTACAAAAAAAAAGAAATCACATGTGGTCAGACCCAAACCATGCACAGCTGCCTGGCTTTCCACTCCAGCATGACCTGTGACACCCACTGTCTCCTCCAGCCACTCTCTCAAAGGCCAGGGAGCCAGCCCGCCCCAGCCTCCCTGACAGACCCACTGCTGCAGCCACACACTCAGTGTGTCAGGCACTAGTTGGAATGGCTTCTGGCCACACTTGAGGCCCTGGGGCTCCGGCTTCCTCTCTGGGGAAACGCCGTGTGTTCCCTCCCAGGCAGTGCTGTGGTGGCGGCAGCCCTGCGGCCTGTGCACGTGGTTCCTCCACCAGCCTGGAGTCACACTCTATGCCCAGAAACTCCCCCAGGAGAAAGGACATGGGTGGCTCCTCATACCATGGCGAGGGACAGGAGGGACTGTGCGGGCCTGGTGGTCACATGCACACTTGACATACACCCATACATGTACACACACCCCAACCCTATACACATACCACACATACACCACACATGTGCCACACACATACACACTCCCACATACACACCACACATACAAACACATCACACACACACCCGCATACACCACACATGCACACATGTGCCACACACACTCCCACATACACAAACATCACACATGCATACCCACATACACACATGCACACATGTGCCACACACTCCCACATACCACACATACAAACATCATACACGCATACCCGCATACACCACACATGCACACATGTGCCACACACACTCCCACATACCACACAAACACATCACACGCATACCCGCATACACCACACATGTGCCACACACACTCCCACATACACCCCACACATACAAACACATCACACATGCATACCCACATACATCACACATGCACACATGTGCCACACACACAAACATGCACCACACAAAAATACACACAGCATACAAATGCACCACACACACAGCACACACATGCACCACACACAGCACACACATGCACCACACATACAGCACACACATGCACCACACACATATACCCACACCACACACATGCACACATCACACATATGCACCACACATGTTCACACTGCACACACATGCACCACGCACACCACACACGCTTACCCCACACACACACAGAATGCACACCATACACACCCTGTCCCCGTTGGCCTCTGTCCACCAGCCAAAGCTCCTTTGCCAGCCCTGGCATCTGCTTACAGTGGTGGAGAGGCAGCCCTTTTCTTCCTGGGGCTCCCACAGTAAGCTGAGCAGAGCACCCTGCTGAGAGCTGGAACTTCTCCCCTCAGGGTCATGGGGACACAGAAGGCAGGGAGCTGGGTAGGCTATGGTTTGCAGTGTCGGGAGCCTACAGGGCAGGCCCCCACTCCCCTATCCTTCTGCCACCATGCAGTTCCTTCCCCCCTGCAGTGGTCAGCCTAGCCTTGGAGCTGGGGCCAGTTCAGGGGGCTCCACATCAGTGAGAGCCATGCCCATCATTGCTGAAAGCAGAGCAGCCACCAGCGCTGGCTCGGTCTGGATGCAGGGAAGAGTGGTGCTCAGACTTGGCCCAAGCCAGGGTGGCTACAGCTTGGTCTGACCAGAGATGCCCTGTCTGTCCTCAGCTTGCACCTCTGGCCATCCCAGGTGCAGGGCCACTCTGCTCTGTCTGGTCTGTGGAAACAGGAAACCCAAAGTCCATGTAATCACAAGGGAATTGTTTGTGGAAGGCAATCGTTCCCCACCGGGAAGCTAGTGCTCTCTGGGGACCCGCTCTGGGGGCCTGTGGCCATGCCTGGAAGCCCTATTTCAGGGTCTTTGGAGTCAGCATTGGCTCCAGCAGCATGCGTTTGCCTTGACGCCAGCAGATGGAGCCCTGAGCCAGCTCACAACCCTCCAGTCCCCATATGTCCTTCATCTTCTGTCCTCTGTGACTGGGCATCCTCCAGGACAGAGCCCAGGGATCTTCCTGTCTCTGAACGCCCACAATCACCTTCCCAGACTGCATCGCCACAGTGTGTGCAGGGCCTAGCTCTGCTATGCTAGGTTCTTAATACACGTCTGTTGTGTGGTTGGAAGAATGGATAGACGGATGGGTGGGTGGGTGGGTGGACGTACGGATGGATATAGGTGGATGAACAGATTGATGGAAAGATGGATGGGTGGGTAGGTTAGTGGTCATATGGATGAATGATGGATGGATGGATGGAGAGATGAGTAGGTGAGTAGGCAGATAGATGGACATGGGGGTGGTTGGGTAAATGGATGGACGGATGTATGGATGGATGGGTGGATGAATGAATGGATGGAGGGAAGGGTGGGTGGGTAGATGAATGGAAAGATGGACAGATGGAAAGTTGGACAGATAGGTAGGTGATTGGGCAAATAGATGAATGTATGTGTTGGCAGGTAGGTGGTTGGAGGGATAGAGGGATGGATGGATGGATAGATGAATGGATGGGTGGGTGAGTGGACAGATGGATGGATGGATGGACAGACTGATAGATGAGAAATATGGATGGAGGGATGGGTGGGTGGATGGATAGATGAATGGATGGATGGACGTATAGATGGGAAGATGGACAGATAGGTGGGTGAGTGGGCAGATGGATGGACAGAATGATGGATGAGATTAATGGATGGATAAATGGATGAACAGACAGATGGATAGAAAGATAGATGGGTGGGTGAGTGGGCCTATGGATAGATGTGTGGGTGGAAAGACTGGATGAGATGAATGAATGGGGGGATGGAGGATGGGAGGGAGGGAGGGATGGATGGGTGGACAGACTGATGGATAAGAGGGATGGATGGATGCATGGATGTATGGACAAATGGATGGACAGACAGATGGACAACGGGTAGGTGTATGTAGTAAAAGAAGGGAATACACGAGGGGAGGCAAAGATTTCTTGGTAGACTGAAGCCATAGCCCCTGCTGTGGACTACATTCTCTCGGGAAATAGATTGAAAGCTTAACATCATCTCCAGAAGCGATTTTCTAGCAGTTCTCACACTCAGCGTTCCTTGTCATCAGTCTTGTCATCAGGCTGCCTCTGGCCCTGCCTTTCTTATCTCTTTGTTCCTTGGTTGCACCCCTTCTCTTCCCCGGGGCTGGGCATTCTCAATTGGTAACATGACCCTGGAGGGGATGTGAATGGAGATGAGGTTTCTGGGGAGAAACAGCTGTTTCCACCCTGAGCATAACTCCTGGCCCATCATGGGCTTTGGCAAGCCGGAGTAGCCTGGCAGCTGCCCCCGATCCCCCACCCCCCTCCCCACACTGCCTCTCTTTCCTCCCTGCTTTGATGTTCTCAAGTTAGTCCTGGCTCAGCCTCTGTGGCTGCTGATATGAATACACTAAGTGGATCAATAACATGTCAGTCCTTTGCCAGGAGCAAGGGGAAGAGGGGTCTGCATCTATCAAGTGCTGAGTGACAGCTAATCATTTTTCACCTGGCATTCACCCTTCCGAAGATAAGTGCGGCTCTGCTGGGAACCAGAAGGCAACGTCAGAGGCTCCCCTGCCCCACTTCCTGCAGAGCCCAGGGCACCAGCCTGGCTCACATTTCCACTCCCTACACGTGATCCCGTGTTGAGTGTGGGACTCAGTGGGAGTGTGTGCACGCCCTGGGTTCATGAGCACATGTGTCTGTGGGTGGAACTGGATCTGTGTGTGTGTGCATGTCTGGAGGCTGAATGCCTGTGAGTGTGTGCATATCTATTTGAGAATGTGCATGACTGTATATGTGATGTCTGTGTGCACATCCATGCAAATCTCAGTATCCATGTGAATGTGTGCATGTGCAGGAACCTAGGAGCATGTGTCTGACCATTTGTATGCATGTGTGTGTGTACACAAATGTGTGTGCGGGGCCTGTGTTCATCATCAGGGTGCTGCTGTATATGCCAGCATCTGCATATGATTGAGTCCTCTCTCCAGGAGACGTAATTCCAGGGAAGACTGTCCTTCCCTGGGCCATCTCACTGTCACTCCCTGCTTAGCTGGTGCCTAGAAGAGAGGAGTAGTGGCTGGAACCCTATTCTCACCTGCCATCCCCCTTCCTGCTAAAGAAAGCGGGCACCTGTAGGAGAAAGGCAGTCTGAGGGAGAAGGATCCTGGGTTGGACAGGAGCATTTCAATTGCAAGAGACAGCATCAGGTAGGACTGTATCTAGGTGCTGCCTCAATGTAGTCAGAACTCAGCTTCTCCATTCCTTGCCTCTGCTTCTCCCCTTGTGGACTTCAGTCCCAGACAGCCTTTTGCCAAGGGGTGGCATCTCTGGGCCTCCATTGTCACCCCATTGTGTCACCTGACATTGGGCATCCTTGAGCCAATTTCTGTGGCAGGGGGATCCCATGCCCCTCCTGGTGTGGGTGGTGCCACCTCTTTCAGACCACAGAAGCTGAGAATGGGGAGGAGTGGCTTCCTGTGGTGAAGCCAGTTATGGTTGGGAAGGGGGAGGTCAGGTGGGCAGAAGCTGAGTATTGGTGCTTTCCTCCTGGGGCGAGGTCTTGTGTCCCAGGCACTAAGGGGTTCAGCCTGCAGGCACTGGGCCTGGCTCCTCAGTGCCCATGCCCCCACATGGGTGCTGTGCAGTCACTTGCATGCAGCCAAAGGCAGCTACTCTGACCTCAAGCTTTAGATGAGCCCCACGTCCTGACCAGGCTCCACGGGTTACCCCACACCCAGGCCCAGTCCCCTCCCGACACACCCTGTCCCTCAGGCGGAATCCATGCCCCAGGTGTGGGGCCTGGGACCTCCACTGTCCTCTCACTGTGCAGAAGGGGAAGGTGCTGGGTGAGCCCCCACCTGGGGTTCAGGTGCAGCACTGAGGGCCTCACCTTCCCCAGTGCGCTGTCTACTCCTAGATAAGGACACCCAAACAGTTCTCCTGTAAAGTGTGACTGCGGGGCTGCCGGTGGCAGGCAGGCTGCTCTTCCCAGGCTCCATGAATAATTGAAGATCCCTTAAAATGTGCGTCTGCAGCCTGGAGGACCCCCCCTTCCTTCCTATGTGCAGGTGGAAGCCTAGACAGTACTGCCCGGGGCCGTTTCTGCCTGGGAAGGCCCTGGAGGGGCATGGAGGCCAGGTCCAGACTTGCCACTCCTGGGCCCTGCCCTGCCCTCTCTCCTTCCCTGCCTTTCCTCTTCTCCCCATCCCAGCAAATAGCAGGCATGAGACCTGGCCCTGGAGCTCCCCGCCAGGTGGCACAGAGAGGCCCGCTCTGGGTGGGTCAGTGTTGGGCCTGGGGAGGTCCCCAGTCACTGTACCTCTCCTTGGGCACTGACAGAGCCTGCTCCAAGGGTAGGCTTGGCCTACGAGGAGGGGCCACACCTGGGCACACCCCAGCCAGGGGCCAGGCTGCAGCTGCTCACCAGCAGATCCCTGGAGGAGCCAGGGGCAGGGAGGGAGCGAGGGCACAGAGCTCCCGGGAGCCATTGACAGCGCACAGCTGCCATCAGGAGACCAGCCCCACTGTGTGTGCACGTGAAAGCATGTGTATTGGGGGAGGTGCTGTTATAAGGGACATGAGTGTGTGCACAGAGCGTGGGAGTGACTCCAGAGCTGTGTGGCTGCATGTGATCGTGGGGACACAACCAAGTCTCTATGTACATGGCTCTGCGCGGTACAAACCCTTGATCAGGGAAGAGGTCCTGGCGGGGAAGGGCGTTTCCTTTTGGCTCCAGACTGATGCCCCTCCTCACATACTCACCCCCAAGGGGTATCCTGTACCTGCTGTTATGAACTCCTCCTCGATTCATTCTGAGAGCTGAGCCTTAAGTCCTAATCCTTCAATCCTGAAATTCCTGGTAATGAAATCTGTGAAAGGCGAAAATTAAAAACGCATGGCCACAATCACCTGGTCCCTGCAGTGGCCTGGGGTCCCTGCTGGGCCCCGCGTGGGGCCTCAAGGCAGCGGTACCTGCCGTGAGCCCAGTGAGCCTTCGCTCCCTCATTAGCAAGAAGGGTGCTTCTCCTGCCTTCGCCTTCCTCTGTTCTAAATGCGATGCGAGTGGAAGAGACTGTTTCTCCCTCGGCTCTCCTACCCACTCTGGCCTCCCCAGTCCTCACCACCGGGACTCTGGGGGTCTTGACACAGAGGTGTGAGAAGAGAAGGGTTGGGGGCTGCCAGGGTGAGCCCAGAGAACAGAGCTGGAGGCTTCAGCTTTGGTCAACCCCTTATCTCTGGCCCCATCTTCTGTGTTCCTCGTCTGGTTGTGGTGGGTGCTTTGGGGAGGCTCAGGGCAGAGCGGCCAGGGCTGGGGCCTGGCCACAGGGTCTGGGTGGCTGGTATCTTGGGCTGAGCTGGACTTGCCCACTGGGGACACTGGGGATGGGGCCATTCAGGGTTCTCGCCTGGAAGTGGTCCTGTTCCCCTTGGCCCAGGGAGAAGCTTTCAGGATGGGGCATGAAGGTCATTGCACGCTGCACGAGGGACTTCTTGCACTCTCCCGCTTTCTCGCGAGAGAGCCGGGGTTTGAGTTGACCCAGTTCTATCCTGAGGCCTTCAGTAACAGGGCAGGGGGCCCTCAGGCCACTGACTTCTTGAGATGATTGTGCTTTGTGGCCAAGAGTGGAAGGTGTGGTGGTGGTGGGTGGGGCAAGGGACAGGGCCAGCCAGTCACATACGAAGTCCTAAAGGCCTGGCCATGCTGGGACCTGGTATTGATGTCTTTAAAGATGAGTATCAGCTGGGCACGTTGGCTCATGCCTGTAATCCCAACACTGTGAGGGTGAGGTGGGAGGATCACTTGAGCTCAGGAGTTCGTGACCAGCCTGGGCAATATAGCTAGACGCTGTTTCTACCAAAAATACAAAAATTAGCATGGTGGCACATGCCTGTAGTCCTAGCTACTCAGGGGCTGAGGTGGGAAGATGGCCTGAGCTCAGGAGGTGGAGGCTGCTGTGAGTCCTGGTGGCACCACTGCCCTCTAGCCTGGGTGACAGGTCAAGACCCTGTCTCGAAAATAGTAATAATAACAAAAGGCGTAGTGTCAGCTGGGAGGTGGGGAGTGAAGGCCGTGGACACTAGAGCTCCCTCTGGGTGGCTCTCAGGATCCGAGCTGAATCAGTGTCCTGGGAGCAGGGAAAGCCACCCAAATATCCCGCCTCTTGACGACAGTGCTCCAGACTTGGCAAGGACAGGTTTGGATTTGATTCTTCATCCTGACCACCATGAAGAAGGGGGACCCCTGGCAAGGGGCTGAGGGGACAATGCATGCTGGCAACCCGGCCCTCAGGACCATCCCGAGTGCTCAGCCTCCATGCGGCTGCTCCTGCACCTGCACCCCTGACCTTCACCCTTGCCAGCAGTGCTCCCCTCCCAGCTCCTGCACCTTCCCCTCCTCTGCTTGTATCTCAGTCCCACCCACTTTTCCAAGCCCAGCCCCTCAGTACCACTTTCCCTGATCCCTCTCCTCCCCTTCCCAAGCCCTTTCTGTGCCAAAGATGCACTTCATCCAGAGTCACCTGGGAGCCACTTCTGGCCACGTGTCCCGCTCCCCAGGTGTGTCTTATGGTAGGGATCCTCTCCCACCACCTCCCTTTCTTCAAATGAGGGTACCTGGCTGATCCTGTGTTCCTGCCAGGGGAAAAACTTGCTACCTGGGGCATCCCCTTCTGGAAATCTTCCATCTGTCGGGCTTAGGATGGACAGGCAGGGCAGGACCACACTGGTGCTCACCCAGGAGGCTGGACCAGCCTCCCGTGGTGGCTGCAGCACTGGGCAAGGAGTCCCTGTGTGTGTGAACCTCTGTCTGCATGTGTAGAGTGTGTGCTCCCGGCCCCTGAGAGCCTGTGGCCACGTGCATCCATGCGCATGAGTGTCCATGCATTTGTGTGTGCCCCGACGTCCCAGAGTGGGCCGTAGCGGAGCCGAGAGTCTGCCGTGGTCAGGCCATGCTTGGGGCTGGGGCCTCACTGCTGGCTGGGGCCCGGCATCCTGTCGTGCCTGGCTTCTTTATTAATCCGTTTGTGAATAGACTTGGGAGTTCATGTTGGGAATCTGGCCATTTGCTCCTGTTTCCTCCAGGCCCCCCGGGAGGAGGAACACATGTTAAATATTTGCGGTTTTGCTGCGTTAGGTTTTAAAGTTCAGCAGTAATTACCGTGACCAGGTGCCACGTGGATCTGCTCCCTGGAGAAGGCTCCTGCCGTAGCGGGCTGGTGGCTGCATTCCAGGCCAGCCTCTGTGCCGTTCGCACAAACCTGTGTGCCTTGCCTTCCAGCATGTCCCTTTTGCAGACCCCACTGGTTGCTGGGCCCTGCACTCGGCTGGGCTGTGCTCTCTGTGGGTGGGTGTTCTCCTCTGGCCCAGCCCCGGCCCACACCCCCGAAGAGCAGGCAGTGGGCAGCTGGGGCACCAGCATGAGACTGTGGTAAGCAGAGCCTGGGGGCTCCAGCAAGTGCCCTTGCTCCCGCGGTAGGCTCAGAGCCTTACCTGTGACTGTCCAGATACATGCCGTCAGAGCAGACGGAACTCTATTTCCAGAGCACGTGTTAGTTCTTAAGTGCCCCACCCTAGCCTGCCCCATGTCAGACTAGTCGGCTACTCTTCCATGTAAATTTCATCCAGTCATGTTTTCTTGCACAAATTCAGCATCATTCACACGTCCCCGTTGAGTTCACATTCTCCCCAGGCTCTGGCCTGGACGAGGGGTGGCGTCCGTATCCTTGATGTGGTTGTATGCAGATGTTGCTTTTGGGGTGGCTCCCATGGCCGGGGTGGTGACTTCTGCTTCCTGGGTAGCAGCTGCGTCTCTGCTAGGCTTGACCTGGGCCTACACGTCACACCCCTCAATAGTGATGTCTTTCAGGCTTGCTTCCAGATCAAAGGAAGATGTGGGGGAACACAGTACCAGCAATGCCAGGCAAAGGAAAAGGGGCACATTCAGCTGAGCCTCACATAACTGTGCCCTGCAGTCCCAGGAGAGAACTCCTGGCATGGCCCCTGATATTTGGGTATGGTTTGATGAGCATTCCTGAGACAGCCACAGGCACCCAGACATGCACCCACCCTCAACAGACTCCCAGCCTACTGGGAAGAGAGCCACACGTGCTCAGGGTACAGGTACTTAGGAGGGAGATGTGCGGGGGAGCCCAGACCACAGGAGGGAGGCAGACCCCGCTTCTTTGAGCTCCCTGGGAGGCCTGTGAGCCCAGGGCAGGAGGGGCTGGGATCAGCCGGGGAGAGGATGCAACACAAGGCAAGCTTGCCCAGTGAGGGAGACTCAGTCATGAGGACAGAGGTGAGCTCCCATTCCATAGGATGCTGCTGTGTTACTCTAACTTCTGGCCCCACCCTCTGTGGACCACATCTGAGTCCTGTGGGATGAACTTCGAATAAGCAAGAAGAGCATCTAGGGCATGTTGAGAAAGACCCCGGCACAGGGAGCCGCTCTGCTGACTTCTAGCAGGCGTGGGCAGAGAGGAGATGGGCACTCCCCCACTGTGTAACAGGATACCCTGCAATTTAGTAATCCCAAGGTCCCCAGGCCTCAGTTTCCAGTAGAGCTTAGAGGGAAATCCAGGCAAAGCCCACAGGGAAACAGGCTGTCATTAAAGTGCAGCTGCGGCTGCAGTCTCATCCGAAGGCTCAACAACTGAGGGAGGATCTGTTTCCAAGCTCACGCAAGTGGCTGCTGGGAGCAGTGAGTCCTTCTTGGGCTGTTGGCTAGAGAACTCCCTCAGTTCCTTGCCATGTGGGCCTCTCCATAGCACAGTTCACGGCATAGAAGCTGGGTTTTTGCAGGGTGAGTAAGCCAGAGAGGGAAATGAGACAGAAGTTGCAGCGTGTGTGTAACTTAACCTCAGAAGAGCCAGCCCATTATTGTAGCTGTAGTCTACGTGCTAGAGGCCAGTCTCCAAGCCCAGCCCACGTGGGGAGGGATTGCAAGAGCACGTTGCCAGGTGGTGGGGATTGCTGGCACCATCTTAGAGGCTGCCTGCCACAGGTGAGGTACAGCTGAGGTGCTTTCATAGGGAAATCATAACCATCATAGGTCTACTGGCCAATGCACACAGCAAGTCAGTACACCCAAACCTGGTTGCAACAGAGAAGGATTTAATTGTAGGATCACTGAAGAAGGAAATGAGAATAAACCTCAAGTCAAGCTCCCCAAGGAGTTTGGGGCTGGGGTTTTTAAGGGTTTTTGAGTGGACTAAAGTGTAGAGATTGTTGATTTGTGAAGAAGTGCAGGGCAAAGTGCCGGGGGCAGGGAGAGGAAGAACCCATCTTCTCAGGCTGATCCCATCCTCTATGGGGTCTTCAAACTAGTTTTCCTGGAATTCACAACCTGAAAGAAAAACATCTTATGTGATCCTTAAACAAAAGCCTGTGATTCTAAGGTCGGAGATCCTGTCTATAGGAGCAATGGGATGCCAATCAATTATCAAACACTCTTAGGACCCTCATGTCAGAAATCCTACACATCAGGGCGATGGGGGTGCGCGTCGTCAAGACCTAGCACCACGTGACTTTCCTCTACAAGGAAGTAGTCCAAAGTGCAGCCTGACTGATGCTTAATTATATCTATATTTCTGTCAAACCCGGCGTGCAATTCTTGCAAACTCCGTGGGGATGGTTTCAAAATGACATGCTCTGCCTCACACTGTAGAAGGGTCACTCTGGATGCTGTGAAGAAACAGGGGAGGCAAGGATGAAGCAGAGAGATCTCTTGGGAGAAACAACACTTCATGAAAACTCTCTGTACGGTGGGCGTAAGGTTAACCAAAGGTATCTGAAGCGGCACTGTGAGAATTAAATGAGATAATACAAGGGCCGTGCTAAGTTCATGCTTTGGTCTTTTCACCTAAGATGCACATAGCCCACTGCCTTTTCGAGAGTCTGGTGTGTGCTGCTGCCCACTTGAGTTCATTGGATGTGTTACTGGAAAGGAGTCCCAATCCAGACCCCAAGAGAGGGTTCTCAGATCTCACGCAAAAAAGAATTCAAGGCGAATCCATAAAGTCAAAGCAAGTGTATTAGGATTTTCTAAAGGGACAGAAAGTGCCAAGTGGATCTGATAAGAACTAACAAGATAGATGTATATATGAAGGGGAGTTTATTAAGAAGTGTGGACTCACAGTCACAAGGTGAAGTCCCACAATAGGCTGTCTGCCAGTGAGGAGCAAGGAAGCCAGGCTGAGTCCCAAAACCTCACAGGTAGGGAAGCTGACAGTGCAGCCTTCAGTCTGTGGCTGAGGGCCCGAGAGCCCCAGGCAAGCCACTGGTGTAGGTCCAATAGTCCAAAAGCTGGAGAACTTGGAGTCTGATGTTCGAGGGCAGGAAGCTTCCAGCACGGGAGAAAGATGGAGGCCAGAAGACTCAGCCAGTCAAGTCCTTTCACCTTCTTTTGCCTGCTTTATTCTAGCTGTGCTGGCAACTGATTAGATGGTGCCCACCCAGGCTGAGGGTGGGTCTGCCCCTCCCAGTCCACTGACTCAAATGTTAATCTGCTCTGGCAGCACCCTCACAGACACACCCAGGAATAATACTTTGCGTCCTTCAATCCAATCAAGTTGACACTCATATTAATCATTACAACAAGTTTATTAAGAAAGTAAAGGAATAAGAGAAGGCTACTCCATAGGCAGAGCAGCAGCTTGGGCTTCTGGACTAAGGATCCTTTTTTTTTTTTCTTTGAGACAGAGTCTTGCTCTGTCGCCCAGGCTGGGGTGCAGTGGCGCAATCTCGGCTCACTGCAACCTCTGCCTCCTGGGTTCAAGCAATTCTCCTGCCTCAGCCTCCCAAGCAGCGGAGACTACATGCCACCACACCCAGCTAACTTTTTGTATTTTTGTCTTTCAGTATTTATAGTATTTATTTTAGGTTTCACCATATTGGCCAGGCTGGTCTCAAACTCCTGACCTCATGTTCCACCTGCCTCGGCCTCCCAAAGTGCTGAGATTATAGGCGTGAGTCACCGTGCCTGGCCGGACTAAGGATACTTTTTGATTATGTGCTAAACAAGGGGTGGATTAATCATGAGTTTTCTGAAAAAGGTGTGGGCAATTCCTGGAACTTAGGGTTTCTCCCCTTTTTAGACCATATAGGGTAACTTCCAGGTGCTGCCATGGCATCTGTAAACTGTCATGGCGCTGATGGGAGTGTATCTTAGCATGCTAATGCATTATAATTAGCGTATAATGAACAGTGAGGATGACCAGGGGTCACTTTCGTCACCATCTTGGATTTGGTGGGTTTTGGCTTCTTTACCGCAGCCTGCTTTATCAGCAAGGTCCTTGTGACCTGTGTCTCGTGCCCACCTCCTGTCTCATTCTGTGATGTAGAAATGCCTAACCTCCTGGGAATGCAGCCCAGTAGGTCTCAGCCTTATTCTCCCCAGTGTCTATAAAAGATGGAGTCGCTCTGGTTCAAACGCCTTTGACAGATGTGTCTTCGTGTGTGCAAACAATGATTGTGACGAGGTTTGGGTTCTTCACAAGGGGCCCAGAGCCTGTGCCCAAGGCTGTGGCCAGATCCTCTGGTTTGCCCAGAGAAGATCCCGGGCAGAGAAAAGGTGTGAGGATGCACTGCTCTCCTTTCTGGCTGCCTGTGACCTCTTTTCCACCCGAAGCAACTCGTGAACTCAGGGAAACGAGAGCCTGTCTCAATGGCTCAGTCCACACAGGCAGAGATTGAGGTGCAAGGGGAGGGAGTCCCTTAATCCACACACTGCACACACTGGGACAGCTGAGCCTCCACTTCAAATCAGCCAGCTCTGCCCTGCGTGAGCTTGGCCATGTGAGTTCAGCTTCGCGCCGACTGTGCTCTGTTGCAATGCTGCCTCTTTCTCTTGGGCTCTGAAAAGCCGCCCCCTGAGGCTCATGATTGCCCTTACTTTAAAGAAGAGGTCAAGCACATTTGGCCGTCACTCAGGAGATCCTCTTGTCTAGTCCTTGTACCAGGAATCATTGTTGTACACTGGCTGTTGCAAGGCTCATGCCTAATAAATAAGCCCATGTTCTGTTCTGCCCCCAGCTCGGCTGTACTACATACTATCCTGACACTGACCACCTGGAGTTAGCATCAGACTCCACAAGTAAATGACAGAGCCCTCCACAAGACCGACCTTACTTCAGACACCAGGCACAAGTAGGGTCCCCAGGCCACCTGCACCGCTGGCCAACTGGCTACAGAGTCAGGTGTTCCTATGGATCTGTAGCCAGTTGGCCAGTGGTGCAGGTGCTGGTCCCCCCTCCAGTTTGGAAATTTGTTACAAAGATGCAGAATGCAGGCAAGTACTATCCTTACATTGCATTTTTATTAGAAAGGATACTCACAGATGGAACAGGGTCTGGGAGGGTCCCAAACACAGAGCTTTCGCAGGCTCTGGGCTCCTCGTGAAGAACCCAAACCTCGCCTGAAACGTTGTTTGCTCACATGAAGACACATCCAATGAACCAAAGTGGGCAGCTGGGCACACCAGACCCTCGGAAAGGCAGTGGGGTATGTGCATCTTAGAGAAACAGACAAAAGCATGAGCTTAGCTTGGTTCTCGTATTACCTCATTTAATTCTCACAAGGTCACCTAAGGTAGGTTCCGTGGTACTTCCCTCATGGAGTCAGGGCATATCACCCTCCCAGCAGATCAGTGTGTTCAGCTGGGAGCTCCTCTGAGCCTCAGTATCTAGAGTTTTTATTGGGATTGCATTACGAATTGGAGTATGATTATGAGTAATCAATAATTGATGATCGATTGGCTGCATGACAGAACTCAATCCCCAACCACCCTCTCCCGCTTTCTTCAAGTGGTTGGTCTTTCTGGTGACCAGCCCCTATCCAGAAGCTCTCTAGGGGCCCACCAGGACCCATCTCATTGGCATAAGATATGCCTATCACTCTGGAAATTCCATGGGTTTTTGAAGCACTGTATCTGGGACCAAGGGACAGAGATCAGATAAATTTTTTTTCTTTCTTTTTTTGAGATGGAATCTCATTCTGTTACCCAGGCTGGAGTGCAGTGGCACAATCTTGGTTCACTGCAACCTCCATCTCCCAGGTTCAAGCAATTCTCCTGCCTCAGCCTCCCAAATAGCCAGGACTACAGGTGCCCGCCACCATGCCCAGCTAATTTTTTGTACTTTTAGTAGAGATGGGGTTTCATCATGTTGGCCAGACTGGTCTTGAACTCCTGATCTCAGGTCATCTACCCGCCGTGACCTCCCAAAGTGCTGGGATTACAGGTGTGAGCCACCACGCCCACCCCAGATATATTCTTGATTATACCATGGCCCATTACCAAGTGAATAGAGCCTTGTGAAGTGCAACTTTCAAACTTACTTCGGGATCCATTTAATTATCTCCTTACTAGTTTTCCTTGCATCTGTCAGTTCCATTCTAATTTACACCCTCATTTCTTGTGTGCCATCCTAAACCCCCTCTCTGCATAAGATGGGGTATAACAGGCTCTTGCTTCAGCTCCGAAAGAACATGCAACATAAGAGTCAGAACTTCCTACACAGGAGCCACAGCCAGCCTTTAGGAATACATCCTCAAGGGCCCGCATACCATAACTGCAGCCTGCTGCAGAGACCTCCACAAAGTTCTGTCGTTGATCTGTGATCTATGAGGCAGGCCTCTCTCTCTGTGAGCAGACAGCAGTGTCAGAGGCATATGAACCAGAGCAACTCCATGTTGAGTAGGAGCTGAGTAAAATGAGGCTGAGACCTACTGGGCTGCATTCCTAGACGGTTAAGGTATTCTAAGTCACAGCATGAGATAGGAGGTTGGCACAAGATACGGGTCATTGAGGCCTTGCTGGTAAAACAGGTTGCAGTAAGGAAGCCGGTTAAAACCCACCAAAACCAAGATGGCGATGAGAGCGACCCCTGGTCGTCCTCGCTGCTACACTCCCACCAGCGCCATGACAGTTTACGAATGCCACGGCAATGCCAGGAAGTTACCCAATATGGTCTAAAATGGGGAAGCATGAATAATCCACCCTTGTTTAGCATATCATCAAGAAATAACTGTAACAATGGGCAACCAGCAGCCCTCGGGGCTGCGCTGTCTATGGAGTCGCCATTCTTTATTCCTTTACTTTCTTAATAAACTTGCTTTCACTTTATGAACTCCCCCTGAATTATTTCTTGCACAAGATCCAAGAACCTTCTCTGGGGGTCTGGATTGGGACCCCTTCCTATAACAGGAGTGGGGACCCACACCATGTGACACAGGAGTGCTGTCCCTCAGGTGGGGTGAATATGAAGGGATGGGGTGGCAGCTCACTGGGGCAGCCCCCAAGAGAACGCCCTGCCATCATTGTCCCAACTTCAGGAGCTCAGGGAGAGGAAAGGAAGGAGGGGGAGAGCACTTCCTCAGTGCCCAGGCCAGGAGGGGCACCACGAGTGAGGTCTTTTGGGAGTGGGGACCCACCTTCCTGATCCCAGAGCTGCCCGCTCCCACCCAGCCCAGCATACCACCCTGGGAGCGCTGACTTCCCCCAGGGACCTTCCTGACATGGGAACAGGGAAGACACTGCAGGTGAGCTGGGGGTAAGGTTCTGCTGACAACCAAGTCTCCTGCCCAGCTTGGTCCCTGAAACATCACCTGACCCCAGGATCAAGCCGAACAGAGGGTACACGGGGTCTCTGTGTGAGGCTTCTCTGTGCCATGGCCTGGGCAAGGCCAGAGGCTGCATCCAATGTCAGATAGGGAAGTCCCAGCCCAGGGAAGAAGGAGGCTCTAAAAAAGGTTTGTGTTTGTTGGCAAGCAGCAGTGCCAGGCCTGGCTTTTGATCAAAACATCCTAGCTGTTGGCAGAGACAAAGGCAATCCCTGGAAACAGCCTGGCTGGGGAGAGATGGAAGAGAGACTGGGGTGGTGAGGGGGTCAGCTCCGGCCCCTCCCTAGCTGGCTCACAGCCTCCCACCCCCTCAGGGCCGACCTTGCTCCTCCACGGGGAGGGAGGGGGCACTTGGAGACAAGGCTTAAAATGCCTCACAGGCAGAGTTAGCAATCAGGTTTCAGGAGGAAACTCACAGATTGATGGGAAAAGGCGTCAAATGCACCCTTTGGCAGCAGGAGAGTGAACGGTATGTGCCTCCAGTCAGGCTGCCCCTTCTCCTGACTGCCCACTGCAAGGACAGCCAGAGGGTCTTATGTTCTCAGGCGTACACACACACACACACACACACACACACACTCTCTCTCTCTCTCTCTCTCTCTCTCTCTCTCTCTCTCTCTCTCTCTGTCTCATTCTTTACTGCAGCCATACAAAATCACATTCTTGGCTGGGCATGGTGGCTCACATTTATAATCCCAGCACTTTGGGAGCCCGAGGAAGGATCACTTGAGGTCAGGAGATGGAGACCAGCCTGACCAACATGGTGAAACCCCATGTCTACTAAAAATACAAAATTTAGCAGGGAGTGATGACACACACCTGTAATCCCAGCTACTTGAGAGGCTGAGGCAGGAGAATCGTTTGAACCCAGAGGGCAGAGGTTGCAGTGAGTGAGCTGAGATAATGCCACTGCACTCCAGCCTGGGGAACAGAGTGTGACTCCATCTTAAAAAAACAAAAACAAAAACAAAAAGACAAATCACATTCTCCACCTTCTACCAGAAGGCTCACTCACACCTGTAAATGGTGTGTGCATCCTCTCCACCTGTTTCTAATTAAGGATGTGTGTTTTCTAAGGCACCATCCCTCCACCTGGCAAAGTCCTTATGGAAGAGACTGCTCCCTGCTGCAGGCCCAGGGGCGGCTTCAGCCCAAAGATGCTAAGAATCTGTGGTGACAGAGACAGACACGGTACAGGGATCCCAGCCCCAACCTGCCCTTGGAAGGACCTCTTGCCTCACTGTGATGTCATAGACCCTCAGCCTGGGGACAGTCTCAGGAGGCTGTTGAACTGAGATGGGTCAAGAAAGGAGGCCAGGAGATAGACTGGAGGGTGCTTCCGAGTCGAGGCGTTGTTCTGGAGGTCAACAGTGGGGGACTAGCCAGGAACTGATCACGCCAGACTCTGTACCAGCCTGGAGCCCACCTGGGCTCTCCCGGATGCTCCTAATCAGGATGGAGGGTGGAGGTGCTTGCCGTGGGCATTTAGAAAGCTCCCCCGCTAACCCCTCCCAGGCCTGCCTCCCTGCGGATGATCATCTGGGCTGTTTTGTTAGCTTAGCTCTGGCATCCTCGGGAACAGTGAACTCACTTTTGCAGAGAAGGGATGCCTCCGAGGCATTCTACGATGCCTGCTTGAGCTCAGACCAGCTTACCCAGCAGATGACTGGGATGACTGCTTACCCAGCAGATGAGTGTGTGTGAGCAGCTCTGGGGACACAGGGCACTGAGAGGGGTCTCATGTTGGGGGCAGCCAGGAAATGTCCTGTCCAGATGCCCTTCCTGTTCATGAGATTTTCTAGCACCAGCACACACCCTGGCCACCACCACTCCCTCCCTACCCCATACTGTAGACGTTGGGAGTCTGCGGCCGTGTAGGATGCAGCCCACAGCTCTGTCCCCAGCACGCGAAGGATTGTGTGGTATATCATTGTCATTCTGAGATAGGAGTTCATCAGGACCCGTTTCCCAAGACGCCGATGATGAAACAGGCTGCGGTAGAGAAGCTGGCCCAGACCCACCAAAACCAAAGGTGGTGGTGGGAGCAACCTCCAGTTACCCTTAAGATGCTAATTATAATACATTAGCATGCTAAAAGACGTGCCCAGCAGCGCCATGACCGTTTACAGATGCCATGGCAACTCCCAGAAGTTACCATATATGGTCTAAAAAGGGGAGGGACCCTCAGTTCCAGGAACTCGCCACTCTTTTCCGGGAAAACTCATTAATCACCCCTTATTTAGCATATGATCAAAAAGTAACCATTAAAATAGTCAACCGGGGGCTGGGTGCGGTGGCTCACGCCTGTAATCCCAGCACTTTGGGAGGCTGAGGCGGGTGGATCATGAGGTCAAGAGATCGAGACCATCCTGGTCAACATGGTGAAACCCCAACTCTACTAAAAATACAAAAATTAGCTGGGCACGGTGCATGCCTGTAATCCCAGCTACTCAGGAGGCTGAGGCAGGAGAATTGCCTGAACTCAGGAGGCGGAGGTTGTGGTGAGCCGAGATCGTGCCATTGCACTCCAGCCTGGGTAACAAGAGCGAAACTCCGTCTCAAAAAAAAAAAAAAAAAAGGCGACCAGTAGTCCTGAGGGCCACTCTGCCTATGGAATAGCCACTTTTTATTCTTTTACTTTCTTAATGAACTTGCTTTCACTTTACTGTCAGCTCACTCTTGAATTCTTTCCTGCACAAAGCCAAGAACGCACTTGGCCTTCTGAGCTGAGCCCCAGTTTTGGGGTTTGCCCAGGGACAATTCCATACCCAGGTGCAGGGCCACTAAGACACGCAGAACTGTCCCTAGCAGTGAATATGGGCTGCCTGTGAATACGGGTTCACTGTGACCATAATTACAGCTGGGACAAATGGCTATTAGGTCCTAATTGTCAGCTTTTCCAAATCTGGAAAAAAGCCATGGGACAGAATTCCCAGAAGGGAATTGTCCGCAAGGACTACTGAGGACCTTTCTCAAGGCTGTCGGCATCTGTTTACAGAACAGTGTCATGGAAACCACATGCCAGTTTGATGTCTGAGCCAGGCTCTCCTCTAAAGCATGGCTGACCTCCTAGGATGGGTGTCCTGGCCACCACTTCCTTTGAGCTCCCCCTAAAGCAGGAACGGCCACAAGACAAACCTCTCGAACACCGAACTGAGAAGGAAGGGGTGATGTATTTGGTTGGGAGCAGCGGCAGCTTAGTTGCCTGAGAACCGAGTTCCTCTAACAAAGAAAGTCCCTGCCCTTTTAAAGGCTTACAGCTCCAGAAATTACATGTGAAAGGGTCTTGAGCTTACAACTCTGGACAGTATGGTGAAAGGGTTTTGATCCTTAAAGTAGGCATGGGATACGTGACTTAGGTGGGGGTTTGATCCTGTTTAAGTAAAGGCAATGCCTTCGGAAAGATTCCTCCATACCATATCTGTGATCTATAGATGGGCTTATGGTTAGCAGTAGGGGTCTTATCCTTGACTGGGCTGGCAGTGCCATGGTCCCTCCTCTGGCTAACTTCTGACTTCTCCTTTTGAGATGCAGTGTAGAAGGCCGAAGGTGATTAAGGGTCTCCTTCCTCACGCTCAGCCTTCTCCAATGTGTTTTCTCTCCAGCTAATGCCCCTCACCTAACGCTGAACTTCTCACTCTCCTCCAGCCCCACTGCCTCTGCATTTGATAGCCACTTACCTGGTCCCCAGCTGTGACTCAGTGATATCCAAGTCCTAGAGAATTTTCTCCTGTCATCTTCAGCAACAAGTGGTTGCAGTTTTCATTGCAGTTTTCATTATCATAAGACCAAAAAAAAAAAAAACTGTAGCTGAGAAAATAGATATGTGCTTTCCACCCTACGCTGAGAACATCTTGACATTTAAATCCAATTACCCTTTTCCCATTCTTGATGAGAATATGACATGCAGCTAGAACATTCTGCTAGATAAATATATCATATTCTCTGTCTGCTCAAAACCTCCCAGGGGCAGATTTGGGGATCCTGTGACCCCCATTCACTATCAGCCTCTGTAAGAGGACAGGGTCGTGGACCAGCCAAGCTAAAAGGCCCTGAAAATGTTTGCCTGGAAAATTTTTGCAGCATTTGACCTCTGCCTTTCACTGAGTCATTAATTGGGAGAATGGAACAATTGCAGAAACAGGGGGGAACTCTGTCCTTTGTGTCAAATCTGTACACATTCAGAGCCCCCATCCCTAGGCTTTCGGCAAAACGCCACAAACCAGTGGGCCCTGGGCAGAGAGGGACTAATTAAGCACATCTCTATATGACTTCAAAATGTCCATCCTCTCAGAAGCAGAGTCATCGACTCTAAATGAAGTAGAAAGCCAGAAAGGAACCCTTACCGCTATTAATATTAGTTCTGTAAATATTAGAACTCTTTTGACATCTGGAGAGATGGAATGCAAGGTTTTTTTAGCATATGCGCAGACTGTTCTCTGGCTAGAGAAGGAGATGGTGGGCGGGGAGGATATTGCCAGGATTAAAGCTGGAAGGACCCTGCATCCTTTGCCTTCCAGTAGGGTCCCCTGGTGTGGGCTGCGTCCACAGGGATCGGGCAGAATTCCCCCGCCCTCCTTCTGACACCCATTTACCATGTAAAGTTACATGGTTTGACTTGACTCTCCTTGATCCATTTCCACCTGCAGAGAAAAAGGAAAGTGAAAGTTCATGGAGATTTAGAATCTTTTTTTTTTTTTTTTTTTTGAGACAGAGTCTCTCTGTGTCACCCAGGCTAGAATGCAGTGGCTCACTGCAACCTCCACCTCCTGGGTTCAAGTGATTCTCCTGCCTCAGCCTCCCAAGTAGCTGGGACTAAGGCGCCCGCCACCACACCCAGCTAATTTTTGTATTTTTAGTAGAGATGAGGTTTCACCATATTGGCCAGGCTGGTCTTGAACTCCTGACCTTGTGATCTGCCTACCTCGGCCTCCCAAAATGCTGGGATTACAGGCATGAGCCACTGCGCCTGGCCAGACATACCATTTTCAACCAAAAACAGGGCTATACAAAGACTTTAGGCGAGGACATTTCCAGCTTAGGTATTCCAAAACTAAAATGTATTCTTTACCTTGACTAGAACATTCTGCTAGATAAATATATTGTATTCTCTTGACTTTCTACTTCAGCCCAGTCCACTGCACCTGGCCTAGAATCTCATTTTAACTGTTAATTCCAACCAGGATGGCATCCCTTTCCTATCCTCCCCAGTCATGACTATTACTGAGACGTGGGTTACCGCTGCGGAGTCTGACCTGCAGACGCTGACTCAACGACAGATGAATGAATACACTCTCACACCGTTACAGTATTTCAAGTGGACAAGGGATGGCCGTTGGCTACTTTCAGAGGGCGAAATGCAACCAATCCACCCAGACTCTCTGTCCATCACACATTTATTCCTTTGAGATGTTACAACAGGGGTTCTAAGTTAACACACTTGTGGATAATCAACAAGGTTAAGAGAATGGTTTATCCCTGACAAAAGCTTTAGGTTGAGTTGGGCGGGGGGCGCCAGAGTAAATGCTATTAACAGGTAATTCCCCTTTGATCTTCCCCAGAGAGACCACCCAACACAAAATTAACACGAGTAAACAGAGTGGAGACATGGGCGTGGGATAAGGCCTTTTGATCAGTCTCTATCTCTTTCTTATCTTAATGGACTGGCCACTGTCTTCCAAAAGGTTTAAGACTAATCTATAACTTTCCCTAATATATCTTTAATATTTTCTGTAATATTTTGTCAGCCACCCTGAGTGAATCTCAGCATATTACCATCTTCTGTTGGCCCCTCCCCCACCCATCCACAAGATGAAGTGTTAACCAGCAGAGGAAGGCTAGCTCCACTCTCCCCAGCACAACTCCACCCTTCCCACAGAAGTCATGGAAGCCAGAAGCCATCCCTCCCTGCCTTCCTCCCCTTTCATCCGGGCTAAGTGACCAGTTGTGTCCCTCCCCTGAGGATCTCGTCATCCTCAGATACCCCAGAGAGTGTTTGCAGTTGTTCATCCCAAATTACCCTGTTGTTTTAGCCTGTTGTGTGCTCAGAGCTGATTAATAAACAAATTAAGTCATTCATTTACTTTTTGCTTCAAATCACAGCGTGAGACTGGAGTGGCTGATATTTCACTGGTATTTGTGAATGCATGGATGAGTGACTGTGGCTCTGCTTGTGTGTGGAATGGAATTCAAGGCTCCTTCCATCAGCCCCAAAACATCTTTCCCAAGAGCTCACATGTACTTGTCTATTTTTTACAAAAACACCTTTTGTCTCCTCTAATAGTCCCCATATGGTTAGGTAAGAGTTGAGAAGGATAGCTCTCTTCTCCAACATCCAGGCTCTGGGCATCTCTCAAAAGAAATGGTTAAAGAATCTGATGAGGTCTTGGCTGAAAAGCAAGTGTGCCACAGAGAACCAGACCAGCCCCCATCCTGGTGAGTGGTGCCTCCTCACACAAAAAGCTAATGGTTCAGGCTGATGTGGTCAGAGGAGAGCAGCACTCAGAGACAGAGGTGAGGATGGAGACTTTTGTTTTCCTTATGAGTCTTTCCATGTTACTTTTTAAAAGAAAGTCGGCACTTTAAAATATTTTCGACTGGGCACAGTGGCCCACACCTGTAATCCCAGCACTTTGGGAGGCCAAGGTGGGAGGATCACCTGGGGTTGGGAGTTTGAGACCAGCCTGGCCAACATGGAGAAACCCCATCTCTACTAAAAATACAAAATTAGCTGGGCAAGGTGGCACATGCCTATAATCCCAGCAGTAGCCCAGGATTATCGGAGGCTGAGGCAGGAGAATCACTTGAACCTGGGGGGGTGGATGTTGCAGTGAGCCAAAATCATGCCATTACCATTGCGCTCTAGCCTGAGCAACAAGAGCAAAACTGCCACTCTCCCTCCCCCTCACCCCATATATATATATATATATATATATATATAATTATATACCTATTTTATATGTATTTATATATATATATATATATATATATTTTTTTTTTTTTTCATTTTCCCTAAGTCAATTTGTCAGGGATGCTAACAACTTGTCCTGGAATTTGATGCAAATACAAGGGTGTGCCAGAGCCAGCTTGTAGGAGCCCCAAGTGGAGAAACTGGTTCCCAGGACCAGACTTCATGAAGCTCCCTCCAAGGGTACCTCACTTGTGGGTTGTGGAGTTCCTTTGTGGAAATCCCCAGTCTCTTAGGATGAGAGAGCTCTTCAGTGACACCCAGGGACCTTTCTCAAGGCTGTTGGCATCGGTTTGCAGAACTGAGTCATGGAAACCACATGCCATACTAAATTTGAAGTCTGAGCAACTGCTGGGCTGAGAAGATCTTCAGGTTTCCCTGTGGCCATGCAGCCTGTGTGGCGTCTGCCATGGGAGGTTGGGTCTGGGACAAAGCTTGCTGGACTGGGTAACTTCAGGGAATTCATGGAAACAGCTTTCCCAGGGGAAGGAGAATCACCCTGAAACAGACCCAGACTGGCAGTGTAAGTCAGACATGCAGACCACGGTGTTGAAATTGCAGCACGGAGTTTCTCTGCCTCTTTCTCTGTTTCAGCTCTCCATTTCAGGAGGTTCAGGTAGCCCTAAAGGTCATTACATGGCCACCTGGCCACCTATCCATCTTTCCCACTGGAGAGTGAGCCTCTCTAGAGATATTTATTTTTGCCTCAGTCCCCAGAACTGGCATCATATGGGACAATGAATACCCAAGTCTTGGTTTCTGAACCTATCAGGATCTTGGGGGGCTGTCCATGCTGTTGAGACCCCATTGTAGTCATTTCAGTTAATTATATAAATGGCCAGAACCTCACAGGTTATCCATGGTGTTGATAGACTTTACATTTCCAGGGGCCTCGTATTCCAGAGAACAGGACCTGGGGCTAAACCCTTAGAGGGGAGAACGTTGGGAGCTGTCCGTGGTTCTGAAAACAGCACGCCCTCTCCTTTCAGTTGCCTGTGCTACTGCGGCAGGGTCAGAGCTGTCTGTCATGTCAGCCTCATTTTGATCAACTAATTGCCAATTTTCTGCTTCTTGGTCCAGCTTAGACCCCAGCCAGAATCTGGCCTGCTGCTGTCAATCATACTCTGAGGTACCTGCATGGTTCTGCTTGTATTGACTCTGCCTGTAACCTCCATCCTGCCAGGCCCTGATAGAGGGCTGGCCTGTGACTGCAAGGCTGTATTTTATTCCAGTCTGGTGTATTTCAAGTTCCCTGGAAAACAGACTAGGCAGCAATTTGCGCTCAGGAAGCTTGTTGGGTCTATATTATGCCAGAGAAGAGTTAAAATAACTTTGGAGAAAAGTATAAGTGTCTACTGTCCACTGCAAGTCAACATGAACTGTTTCTGATAGTTCTTTTTGGCAGAGATGGAAAACAACCTATTTTTCAAACCAGTAGTCACACGCCATGTACCTGAGGCCACGTAAATCTTCTCTAGCAAACACCATCATCCCACCAACATGGTGACTGCAATAGGGGCTACGACTTGATAGAGTTTATGGGACTCTGGTTGGACTTCCATGTCTTTTGTGGGACTAGACTGGTGAAATTCCATGGCAATTTGATGGTGATGACTACTCCTGCATCCTTGAGGTCTTTTAGCAAGCACAGTCCTATGGATTTAAAAAAAAAAAATGTGCTGATCTCTGTGATGCCCCCAGGAGGTAATATTGCCTTTGACTTAATATCTAGATTCATGGGAGAGGGTCACCGTCAAAGGCTGGCATTCCCTGTGATGATCGTTCTTATCCTGCAGATCAAGGATATGTGGGTTTTGCCAGCTGTCACATATATCCATTCAGATTATACATCTGGGAACTGGGGAAGAAATGCTCCAGACTCCAATTGGGAGTCTGTGAACCCAGCATGAGCCAGACTTGGTCCATTTATCACCTTGTATTCCATGTGCCCTCACTGTATCAGGGGTGCTGTGGCAACACTTCCAGTTCCCAGGGGCTAAGTCCCCAGATGTAAATGTCAAAAAAAAATCTAGAAACGTCTGAATGTTCTCCTTCCCTGAGTGTACACCTGTTCAAATAAATGGCTGTAGGTCGTGTTGGGGAAGGACTGAAAACACTCCTGTGTGCACTTGCCGTGATGTCATGCGTTTCTTCTTGGGGACGTGGTCTCTCCTTTGGTCACTGAGTTCTGGATCTGAAAACTGGGTGTAGTAGTCTGTTTTGTGTTGGCTATAAAGGAATACCTGAGACTGGGTAATTTAAAAGAAAAGAGGCTTATTCGACTCATGGTTCTGCTCATGGTTCTGGTTGGTGGCCGTACAAGCATGACACCAACATCTGCTTGGCCTCAGGAAGGTTTTACTCTTGGCAGAAGGCAAAGTGGGAGCAAGCGTGTCACGTAGCGAGACAGGGAGCAAGAGACAGGCCAGACTCTTTTAAACCACTAGCTCTCATGTGAGCTAACAGAACAAGAACTTACTCATTACCATGGAGAGGGCAACACGCCATTCGTGATGGCTCTGCCCCCATGACCCAAACGCCCCACCAGACCCCAACTTTACATTGGAGATTTCATTTCAACATGAGATTTGGAGGGGACGAGACATCCAAACCATATCAGTGGGCAAAGAACTGTGCCATTTTCTTGGGACAGATGATCACCCCTCCTTGATTGCTTTTTGTTGCATTAATCAGCTTGTTGACTGACTGACTTTCTTGTTTTTTGGGATGCCATGCTCTGGTGACCACCTCCATAGCTCTCTGCAGAGCAGCCCCTCTTGGCTTCTACACTGACATTGCTACTCACTGAGACAAGTATACACACTTTGGTTATGATGGCTAAGTACCGCCATTGTGGTTTCTGTTATTTTACAATCCTGTTGTCCCCCATCAGTCTCAGGGTGTCCAGGTATGTAGTGGCACCGCCCACATTCGGCCCTGTCCTACAGAGGAGAGGCGCTGTTGGGCTTCTCACTCATGCTGGTGCTTCCTGAACTCTCTGGGCTGCAGAGGCATTCTGTCCTCTGCAATAATAGGCGGGTGGTCCTCTGTTCATTGAAGACCCTGCAGAGATCTCTGTCCTACAACACAACACATACCCTCTGATCCTCCTGCCCCTCTCACCAGTATGTTCTGTATTGCTTTAGAAAGGGGGCAGGGGTATCTTCCAGGCAGTGGTGGGTTTTCCAGCTTTCCCTCACATGTCCACTGTAGCATAACCACCTTTGGGAGTCTTTTGATCTCTTCCTGCACTATCTACCACAGCAGTTCTATCATCCCTGCTTCATTGAGTGTGGGCATTGCTTTCTGCACATTTCTGAGAGCCATCTAGCAGCACGGCAGGAAGTGTATTGCAGTGTCTCCTGGGGTCCTTGCTGTACTGTCAGATCCTCATTCCCAAGAGAATCCTCCCATATCAATTACTCTTCTATTCAGCTTTGTGTTCTTCTTGAGACTGAGTCTCACTCTGCCACCCAGGCTGGAGTGCAGTGGTGAGGTCTTGGCTCATTGCAACCTCTGCCTCCCGGGCTCAAGCAATTTTCCTGCTTCAGCCTCCCAAGTAGCTGGGATTACAGGTGCCTGCCATCCAGCCTGGCTGATTTTTGTATTTTAGTAGAGATGGGATTTCACCACATTGACCAGGCTGGTCTCGAACTCCTGACCTCTAATAATCCACCCTTCTCGGCCTCCCAAAGTGCTGGGATTACAGGCGTGAGCCCCCACACCCCACCTCTCTGCTCTCTTGTCTACCCTGCACACCCTGCCCCAGCATCAAGGTCTATGTTTACTCTCCTGGTTCCTGCCAATACCTGATTTCTGGATCCTCCTTTTCTCTTGGGGTATAGTCCCTTTCTTCCCTTAGCAAATCTAGCACTTCCCCAGTGGGGATAGGCTGTGATTTAACCATAGTTACTGGTCTAGTGGAGAAAAGGTGGGGGCATATTCTGAGGAAGGCATGTGTTGTGTTGCAGGACAGAGACCCCTGTGGTGTCTTCAATTAATAGAAGACCACCAGCCTGTATTGCAGAGGGTGGCAGGCTTCTGCAGCCCAGAGGATTGGGGAAATCTGCGAATTCAAGACTTTCACATGCTTCAAGCTACAGTCCCCATCCCATTTCTCAGGGTCGTGTTCCTTCTCAGTCAAGCACCTGCCATTGCTAAGAGTCAGCCTTCAGAAGCTAGATACTTTCTTTTTCCCCTTCATTTTTTTTTTTTCTTTTTTTAAGAGACAGTTTCATTCTGTCATCCAGGCTGTAGTGCAGTGATGCAATCATAGCTCACTGCAGCCTTAAGTGAACTCTTGGGCTCAAACAGTCCTTCCACCTCAGCCTCCTGGGTAGCTGAGACCACGGGTGTGCACCACGACACCCACCTAATTTATTTTTATTTTGTGTAGCTATGAGGTCTATGTTGCCCAATCTGACCTTGAGCTCCAGCCTTAAAGACCTTCCTGTCTTGGCCTCTCAAAGTGTTGGGATTCCAGGCATGAGCCACTGTGCCCCGCCTCTGCTACCCTTAAGTCCTGAGAGACCTGTCCTCTTGCTGGAGGCAAGAGTCTCTGTATAGGCTGCCACAGAGACAACTGACACCAATGCCATTGTTTCCAAATTGCTATTTGCCCCATATTTCATAGCCTTCAGATACATTTATTTACATACCAGGGCATTTTCTTTCACTGGTGAGCCATCCTAGTTTACCATCAGTAAATATTTTAACGGTGGCATTACTGCCTCTGGCCTTGAGCCAGGGCTGCCTGTGCTGCCCCTACCACCAATGCTGGGGACCTCCTTGCTGGCTGGTTGGCAGGTGATTCAACCCTAACATTTCATCTTGGCATCTGCTCTCTCTGCCCCACTGGCACTAAGTATCGGATTTCTGGGAAAGAGACTCTGAAGAAGTGCGGGAAGTGTCTCATAGGGAGCCAGGGGTGGGGGAAGATGCCCTCTGATCAACACCTGTGGGGTAAGTAGGGAAGCAGGAGTGAGTGCACTGGGTGGGGATTTAGTCTGCCAGTCCCACAGGGAGCTCTGGAGCTGGGATATTCCCACAGAATTGTCCTTATTTGATGCAAGGGGGCTGTGCCTTTATACGACACATCAACCAGTGGCTGGATGCAGGCAGCCCCAGGGGAGAAGGTGAAACCTTGGGTGAGGGGATGTTGTCCAGCTCAGACCCCCAGCTGAGACCACTCTCTGGAGAGAGACCCAGCCAAGCTGCAGGGCTGCGATTTCACAATCTCACCTGACCCCAGCCTCCCTGCACCCTTCACCTGTGACTCCCAGCCCCCGCTGTCCTGGCACCTCCATCCCCCATGGGACAAAGAGTGACTGAGGCTTGCTTACTTGATGCAGGCAAGACAGTTTTTTCCAAATTCCTTTGCTTATTCGAGGATCATTAAAAATTAATTGTAGCTGGTGTTATTGAACTCACAGCAGTTTTCAGTTTTATAAAAGCCTTTTCCTTCCAAATATTGCCATTTGGTATTACTGAGATACAAGCAAGATCTCTATAAAACTAAAATAGAATTTTAAAAAAAAATGACACTTTAGAGTTATAAAATATGTTCACATAGTTTTTTATCAGTTTAATTGAGGTGTAATTTATAAACAAGAAAACACATGCATTGTTTTGGCAAATATATCCCATCACCCCAATCAGAGATGTAAAACATTTCCCCTACCCCGGAACATCCCCTCATGTTCCTGCTCACTCACTCCCCGCACCGCCCCCAGCAACCACTGATCTTATTCCATCTCTAGAGACTCATTTCGCCTGTTCTAGAATTTTATATAAGTGAGATCCTATGGTGTGTGTTCTTTTATGTCTGGCTTACTTTGCGCAGCGTAATGTTTGTGAAATTCATCCATGATCGTCATGTGTATTACTAGTTGTTTTTTTCTTACGGGCAAGCCTGTATGCCATAGAATGGATGTGCCGCATTTATTTATCAGTTCACCTGTTGATGGGCATGTTCTTTGAGTCTCCTGGACACAGCGTACCTGGACACAGGCCGTGTTGTCTTTAGTGACACTTGGGCAGGAGGTGTGACCTCATCACAGCCACGCAGCCAGGAGTTAGCAGGAGGTTAGTTCTGCGCACTACGGGGACTGATTTCACTCCAAACAAAAGACCCCCAGAAAACAAGGATCTGGTCAAATAACTGGAACATTTTGTTCTTTTTTTTTCAAGGCATTAATTTTTCCATAAGATGCTCTGGTCATTTTCTTTGGACGCTACTTGAGCTAGCATCCTGCCAAGCAGTAGGAATTCTTTTTAATTCAGGGCGATGGTAATTGAGGGGCAACCCGCAGAGCAGTCGGTTTGGGCACATGCATGTCAAACGGACTATATATCATGACATCAGACATTTTGAGAAAATTGCTTTTCTTCCCTGAATGCCAAGTCATAAATAATTTCAGGTTGGGGAGAGCTCTGGTAAGCATATGTTTGACTCCAAGGAATGGCCTGTAAATACAATGAGCCAGAGAATTAAAAATGAGGGGGCAGATTTGTGGGGTCACTTCTAGTCGGGACCTTGCTATAACTCGTAGTGGAAGTCATAGGTGCCCCACTCAGACGCACTTCAGCAGGCTGATGCGCCCTTCCCCTGCTGTGCTGAGTGGGGACAGCTAATGGCTCGCAGCTGCACCCGTCCTCAGAGATCTGACCTCAGCTGATAGGAGTCTCCTCTCCGAGAAGGTGACAACTTCCCCCTGGAGTTGACCTGCAATCCATTCATATGGTGGTAAACCCCTTCTCCAGGGAGGAAGAAAACAGAGCCCCAATTTGTAGCACTTAAAAATTTCTATGGTGTAAATACTCCCACTGCATCCAGCTCTAAGCTACCATGTGAAAATAAACAATACATTGCTTAGGGGATATAGACATGTGACACACACACACACACACACACACACACACACACTCACTCTACTAAGAAGAGAAAGGAATGATAAACACAGAATTCTGTAAAGTGGTTACCCTGGCAGGAGTACACAGAAGAGGGCTGTCCGAGAGGGGCGCAGAGGGAGCTTCAATGATGTTGACAGAATTCTGTTTCTGAAACTGGGTGGTGAATACCTGGCTGTTTGTTTTCTTCGTCTTTACAGTGTTGTATATTTTCTTTTGCATGAATGAAATGTTTCATGACAAAAACAAGTCTAAGGAAGGCTTTTAAGCTGTGAGATTTTTTTTTTCACTGACACACACAGGGTGGTGCATAGCTCTTTGAGGAGGCTGAGGAGGCAGCTCGGTGGGTCTCTTAACTCCCCCGCACTTGCCCGCTGGGTACGACTGCAAAGTCCACACTTCTAATGAGTTCTGGTGCTGGAGGAACACAGCCTGGGCAAGGAGATTTTCCTGTCCCTCAGGACAGGTAGGAAGAGGGAGGAGGTGGATGAGGGGCTATCCACAGAGCTGTCCCATCCAGCGCTCCCTCCTGCCAAGCACCCAGGAGAATGCTGCCCACCACTCGTCCAAAGTCAGGCCTTTCCCACTGTCTGACCCATGGCATCAAGGGTCTTAATCAATAGTCATGTTGCTATGCCCCAGGTACTCGCCAGGCCCCAGCACTCTGCTTGCACTGGAGGGGGGTGAGCTCAGGGAGCTCCACATTCCAAGGGACGAAGTACAGGACCTGACAGATCTGGACCTGACCAAGGCCTCGCACCCGGTGAGAAGTGGAGACACAGCTTCTGCCAGGACAGCTGGGACCTGCAGCCCATGCTCTGGCCATCACACAGTGCTACCCGCTCCTTGGTGCCAGCACCACTGGGCAGGCTGATGGCCATGTCACCTCAGGTTCTTTTCCCTGAGCCTTCCTGGCTTGAGGTTCTACCTCTGCTCACAGCTTCTACCGGGGTCCCAGCTGGAGACAGGGAGATGAAGGGTCTGGCCCAGACCTGGGACCCAGGGTCTCTTACTTTCTCAATATGGTGGGGGTGGTGGGCTCCGGCAGGCTCCTTCAGCAAGCCCACAGCTGGGCTCCTCACCTCGTCCTCTATTGCAGGAGACGCACACAGCCTTGGACAGTAAGCCCTGATTTCCCGTTATACAGAGAGTGAAACTGAGGCTGCAGACAGGTGAATTGCTGCCGGTCCTGGGCCCTCCAGAGGCTCTCGCAGCTCAGATCCTCAGTGTCCAGGCCACCTTGCTTCATGCAGAAACCAGTGCAGTAAGGAAGGAGAGGTCACACCACGGGTGAATGTGTGACAGGCCTTGGAGGAGGAGGAAGGTGCAGGCATCAGGACCAAAGTGAGGATGGGAATCTCCCATCACACAGGCGCACACCCCTGAGGGCGTCAGAGGAGTTCAGCCTCCGTGTGAGATGAGGCCTGGGCAGTGCCAAAGGGAGAGCAGCAGCGGGGGGGGTGGGGGTGCCAGGAGAGGCCCTGGCAGGCAGGAGGGGTGTGCATGCCCCAGGGACGGCAGCAAAAGCAGCTGTGTCCGGGGCTCCCCCAGCTCACTGTGGGTCCTGCCTCTCAGCCATGAACAAAGCTCTGAGGGAAGACAGCAGGTGGTGAGGAGAGCAGACCCGGAGTCAAGGACAACTGAGTTCGATCCCTGGCTCAGCCACTTGCCAGCTGTGTGACCTTAGTGGCTAACCATGTATATATCACAGCTTCATCAGTGTCAAGCTGGGGCAAAATAATGCCGACCTCATGGGGCCAATGCTGTGAGCTCTTCACAACCTGTGGGTGGCTGGAATCAGCGGGTGTTCAACGAACCCCATCATGGATGACGACAGCGGTGATGGAGGGCAGGATCGGGCTCTGCCTCTCAGTCCCTGGGTGGTCACTGGGGCCAGTAACTTGGGTGGGTCCTGCAGTCCTTTGTCTTCCTGCTACTCACCCACCTCCCTCCCAGGCACTGTAGGTGCTACAGGCGGGTGGGTGCGCCTCCCCGAGGCCCCAGGCTGCTGAGCCTCGCAGCTGGGGCATCCGATACCCCCTCAGACCGAGCCCCTCCTCTAGGACAGGAGACCCAAGGTCAGGCTCCAAAGTGGGGAAGGACATGTGCCCCAGCTGTGGGCGGGTCGTATGCCGCGTGCTTGGCGCTGTCTAGCTGGTGCACCGAGTGCCCACCTCACAAAAGGATTTGGGTCGTGGCCTGCATCATTCAGCAGCTGTTGGCAGGCGCTTTGTGCCTTGCTTCCTGCCTTCCTCCTGTCCACAGGCTGCGCTGTCTGAGTCCTCTGTGAGGCCTGGCGCCCTGGCTATGTGTGGCCCATGAAGCTGGCATGCCTGGGAGACCAAAACACCCAGAGACGGGCCGGAGGCTCAGGCCTGGAAGGACCCTTCGCCAAGGGGTGCAGCAAGGGGGTCTGGAACCCAAGAGAGGAGGGTGGCCTGAGAGGGGCGGTGACAGCATGAGGTCACAGTGGTCACCAAGGGCTACTTAATCAGGGTAGTGGGGTTGAGAGGATGTACTTTTGGGCAGGGTCCTATTGCTTGAGTAGGGTCCTGGCTGAGTTCAGCTGCTCCAGCCGCTCATAACTAGCTGTCCCCTGTAGGGGCTGTGGTCACCAGTGTAGGCACATGCTGGGACAGACCTCAGGGTTTCCTGCTCAGTCCCCTCTGGGGTGACCCCAGGACCTGGATCTGAGAGCCATCCATCCAGGAAGAGAAGCCACCAGAGTCAGCACCTCCCTGTGCCCTGGGCCATCCTGCCTCTGCATCCCATACCTACCCCTGCACCCCCTACCCCTAAGCCTCAGGCTACACCATCCCTGAAGGCTGCCAGAGGCAAGAGCCACTCCCTGGCATCCACCAGCAGCCAAGAACCTGCGGCCCACTTTCCTATCAGGATCCAGAAGTATTGATCCTCTTAATTGGTTGCCCATAGGGAACCAAAGAATAAAACCAGGCAAAGCAAAATAAAGCATTCTTTTTTGTTTTCCAGAAGTGTGAGCAGCAGAGCCTCATGGTTCTCCTATGAGACCCCAGGCACCAGCCGCCCACCCCCAAGGGAGGGAGGAGGCAGCGGTCGGCCCTGGGCCAAGCCTCGCAGCTGGGGCATCCGATACCCCCTCAGACCGAGCCTCTCCTCTAGGACAGAGGAGAGGTGCCCCTCAGCAGCAGACAGATGCACTGCCCCCACCCCACACCGCCTGGCAACCCTCCCAGCCAAGCCGGGGAGGGCCTGAGGATTTCATGATGAGCTCAGATTATCATCAAGGACAAGGGGGAGTGATGGGGAAGTTACAAGCTCTCCTTTTAATAACGAATCCCATTTCCTCTTGCAGTCGGTTTTCTTGCAACAGATGCTGTTGCAGAAATGGAACAAAATGCAAAATTTAAAAAGGCAAGTGATTAACTTGGCCAAAAAGCCTTCCCAGCAGATGTCGGGGATGGCGGGGCAGGGTGCCCACAGCCTGCCCACCGCACCCTCGCCTGGCTCGTCTGCCCAGCTGCCACGGCAGGGACCCATATGTTCGCAGGATTCACGGCTTGGCTCGGTGTTGGGAAGCTCAGAGCCACCCTCCCGCTGTTCAATAACTGATGACCATTTTTCTCCAATTAAACTGAAATTGAAGGATCCTCAGACGTAGATATCCAAGGGAAATAATTAGTGCTTAAAATGTTAATTGTGCTCAGATACGCCTGTGCTTTGGCGGCAGCTTGCCAGTGAGCAGGCATAGGTAGGTCACCTTCTGCCCTCGAGTGGCCCCTACCATTCAGGCTGGTCTCCCCAAGGACCCCAGTGTGGGCAGCCCAAGGCCAAGACCCTGGACACCTTTTCTGATTGTGGACACTGGCTTAATGGTAGTGAGACGTGCTGTGAGCCCCCCACCCCCCTGCCTGGCCCGCCCGCCATCCCCGGGCACTGGCAGGCAGCAGCAGTGAGTGGTTACAGCAAGGACATGGAATCAGACAGCTCGGGCCTGGACCTCCAGCTCTGCCAGCCCACCTGGGCAGCAGTGTAGATGAGGGTGACCCACTTAACCTCTCTGAGACTCAGTGAGTGCCCTCATGCCAAACAGGGATAGTTTTACCACCTATCCTGCTGAAGACCCCACAGGAGCAGAATCATTTCTCTCTCCACCCTGTTGCGGACTCTCAGCCCGGGGCCTGCAGCACCAGCTCCCAAATGATCGAAGACAGAATGAGCGTTCTCCCTCCACCAGCGCCAGGAGGGGTCAGGGATCGGGGTGGCATCGTGGCGTTTCCCCTTCTGGGCAGCAGCAAGCCCTGCTTGGCCAGTCATTCTGTGCCCACCAACCCTGCACCCAGAATTGGATGAGATTTTCTGCCAAGGGATTGGAGTGAGATTTGCTGCCTCAGCTGCCTAAACTCCAGGACAAAAGGGAGGCTCCGTCTGGGGGGTATTGGGCGCCCCAGCTGCCAGAGCCCGGGAGCCCTGGGATGAAGTGAGGGCTGCCCATGTTGACCACAGTCCCCCCAACCTGCCCGCTGCCTGGGAGGAAGCACCACCCCGCCTCTTCCCCGGGGAAAGGAATTTGCTCCCACGGGGATTCTCCTGCTCATTACTCGGCCCACGCATTAGCCGGGCTTCACTCTCTGCTGAGATGACACGTTTAAGAGGCTTAGTCTTCTTTGTGCTGTGGGTCCAGAGGAAATCCACTTAGATATTTTGTGTTACCTGATCCGCCACATAATAAGATTCCTTTATCTCTTGTTGTCATGGGAAGTATATATTAACTGATTAATATTAATGTGTTGGCCGATTAATATTAATATCTGAACCGATTCGTAATTCACAGGCAATGATACTAAGGAGCATGGCAGAGCCCAGGCACCTGTCCGTTTTAGGCCGTTCCCCGGGGAAGTCTCAGAAGTCAAATCTGACCCTTCCTGCTGCCCCTCGTTACGGACACCCTGTCATTAGCAGTGTCTGTCAGAGCTGGCATGCAAGTGTGTTTGGACTCGGATTGTGGCAATTAAAATCCTTGCGGTCCAAGACAGCATATTTTATCATTGAAATAGCATTTTACATTCTCCTAACATATTTCCCCAGTAACATTGTTAAATTAAGTGATAAAAGGTTATTTTTGCTTCTGAAGTTGAAATACGTTACCATTATTCCTTATCTGCCTAAAATTAGAAAGGTTTCAGAATTGGTGTTCTAAAGGTTTCATTATCAAAATTTGCCAGACTTTATAAAACAAACAACATTTTTTTTTTTTGTCCTCGTGTTCAACAAAGATGAGCAAAGGCTTTGTCTTCTGACATTGGAGATTGCTTTCAGCGCGCAGTGGAGAAAGAAGCCACAGCCTTCCCTGCAGCCAGGGGGGTGCACAGCCAGGGGCTGTGAGGAGGCTTGCTTGCATTTGAATTGGAGCCGCCGCTGTCACCTGTGCTACTGCCTGGGCATCAGAGGCCACACAGGTCAGGAAGGTCACTCTTGCCACCAGCAGGGGTGGCCAGGAGCTTTTCCATCTCCGCTCCTGTCCCCTCCAGCATTCCTCTCCAGCCCCAGCCCTTGCTAGGCCCATCTCCAATCCTTTCCTCAGGACCTCAAACACCACCACCTGTCCACCATCTACCTGTTATCCTTCCACCATCTTAACCACCACCCACCCACCTTCCTCCCACCAACCACCCACCATTCTCCTACCATCCCCACACATCCCCGCACCATCCTCTCACCATCCTCCACCAACCACCCACCATTCTCCTACCATCCCCACACCATCCCCGCACCATCCTCTCACCATCCCCCACCAACCACCCACCATTCTCCTACCATCCCCACACCATCCCCACACCATCCTCTCACCATCCCCTCACCAATCAACTACCATCCCCCATCAACCACCTACCATCTCCCACCAAACACCTGTCTTACCCCTACCAACTACCCACCATCCCCCCACCAACCACCTGTCATTCTTCCATTAACCACCCACCATCTACCCACCATCCCCCCATTATCCCCCACCATCACCACATCATCCCCCACCATCCACGAACCATCCCCACACCATCCCCCCACCATCCATCCACGTACCATCCCCACACCATCCCCCCACTGCCCTCTGTGTACCATCCTACCTGCCATCAGTGTGCCCCTCAAATGCTTCTCCCCATCATCAGTGCATCACATCTGATATGGAAGACGCCCTTGGGTGGCACAAGCCCCCTCCTCACTCATACCTGCCAGTCAAGTGTGCCATGAGCAAGGCTGAGGCCACATACCTGCTAATGGACTGCTTTGTACCTGGCATCCCCAAGTCACCCTGGTCCGTGACCTCTTATGAGCAAACCATCCTTGCTGTAGCACTCTAGGCTGCAGGGCTCTTCCGAGGACACATTTCTCTCTGGAGGAAGCGCACCAGGCAGGATGAGGGACTGTTCTGCTGGGATCAGTAGACCTTGCAGTCTTAACCCCATGCCTGCTCTCATCCCTTTTCCCTCTGTTTTTGGTTTGATCCAAGGACGGGATCGACTTTACCAAAGAGGAGGCTCATCCTCTCCCAGACTTCCAACCAGGACAGAGCTTTAGCTGGACTGCTGGGAACAATCCAGGGTGCTGTGTTTGCCCACCCGCATGCCAGCTGCAGCTTCTGCCATGTCTCACAGGGACAACTGTCCCAGATGTTGGAGGCAGGGGTGACAGCCTCTCAGACCAGCTAAGAACAGTGCTGGGAGAGCAAAGCTACCAGTTTCCTCCCGAGCCTAGGCTGGGATCTACACAAATCTGCTGTGGATGTGAACCTTGAGGTTGATCTCCAAGGATGTGAACCTCTGAGATCCTGCTCTGCAGGGCAGGGTCTTGGTGGAAAAGGATCCCTTTCTGTTGAGCATCTGAGTGAGAGATGCCGGCCCAGGGGCATCTGTCTGCAGCTGGATCCTCCTCCTTCCGAGGCGCTCAGCCGTGCAGAACCATCCTAGCCTGGAACATCCTCAGGTCTCTCACTTGTGGACACGGCAGGGCTAAAGGATGGACATGACATTCTCAGGATGCCCACCACCCACACACCCCCCAGGGGCTCAGGATGGTGCCTTCCTGCGGACTTCCAGATTTCCAAAATCCCTGCTGTCTGCAACCACAGATTTTCACAGAAGCCTCTGGCAAGGAAACCTTCTGATGCCTCTGTCAAAGTTCCCACTGCCTGACACACCTGTGCTGTGCTCACCCCGCCCCATGCTCCCTGTTACACAGCAGCCCCCCGTTCTGTAATCAACTCCCAGACAAAAAACATGCTAGAGCTGTTATAAGCATCCCCCATGTGATTTATTGCCATCATCACAATATTTTGTTTGGAGCTGTAATCCTGCGGACATAAATCAAGTCATTAGAAGGAATGACATTTAATCCTGCAGAAGATGCCGTGGTGCGCTGAGCAGCAGTGAATCACCGCTCACCCTGCTAGTGAATCATTCATTCTAGAAAGAACGGCCCTCCACACACCTACCTGGCCCGCTCCTCAACCCCACCACGCACAGGCATGAAAGACAGAAGGCACAAGCCAGGCTGCTTTGTTTCCTGGAATAGCACATTTCACAACTGTAAAGAGGTGCCCAACACACAAACCCGGTGCTCCAGACTGAAGCCTTGATGCCTCCGGAAATGCACACAGCCTGGAGGGGCTGCCTCTGTGCCCGAGGTGGGCTCTCTTCGTCCTGAGAGCAGCTGCACTGGTTGGACTTCAAAGGAAGCAGGAAAACAGCTCAGATGTCTTCTTTAGCTCTCCTTTCACGGTGACCCCAGCCGCCCTACAAGCAGCTGTTATGTGGGAGCACATTCCGTTTGCAAAGCCAGCAGGTCTAATTGCAGGGGCTTTGGTGGAGATGTGCAGGCAGAGGCTAAGCAGAGACCACCAGGCCTCGAGAGGGGAATTCAGGGACCTGAGGCACTGTCTTCCAGGAACCCAGTAAGCTCCACCCCCTCCCAGGCAAACACTAGCTTTGAGTTCCCTATAAATGGAGCCTCTCTTGGAGTAAGGGGACACCCCCAAAATGCTGGAGAGCAAAGAAGAACAGGAAGAGGGCTGGGTCTTGCCTGAGGGATTGCCTTAGAAGACTTCATGTTATTGAATAACGTGAATACTGTGATGATGGCAAATTCTAAGTACGCATGAAGATCGTGAACATTCCAGCTATTTCCAGTGTTTACACTTAATATTCTTGTGCTCAGAGCTAATGAGGCTGGCATTAGGCAGTGATGTGGGGCTGTTTCAAGGATGCTGGAAGTTGCAGGGCTGGGTTGGTGTGTGTCTGCCTCCAAAACCGAGGTGTGTGGCCCAGATCTGGCTAATAGACAGTTTCACCCAAGCTCTGTTTCGCCTGTTTCCAGCTGAGAGCTGCTACCTGCAGGCACCGCCCGAGTCTGTCTCTGGTTCACCATAAGCCAGGGTCGGGTCTTCTCTCCAAGGGCTTCTCCATTCCTGACCTCCCTGTCTGGGGGTCCTGGCAGCATGCTATCTGGGGAGCCGCCCCAGACATTTCCCTCACCCTCACTCCTCATACCCCTGACTCACCGAACCCTCCAGCCCTCTGGCTTGGTGGTTCTGCAAAATCCAACCTCCCCTTTTCCTACTCCTGCCCAACCTGCCTGAGTTCAGATGTCTCCACTCCTTACCTCCATCATAAGGTAAGAATCCAAATTTGTTTTCCCACTTCCTTTTGGGCCTCACTCTTCTCCCAGTTCCCCAGTCACCTCCAGAATGACTTCCCAACATCCAGCCCTCGGGGGTCTCTCCACTCTCCCCGCTTTCCCCCACCCTGCAGTCAGCAACCCAGGGCTTGGAGACTATGCAGGTACTGAGGTTGCAAAGGGCCTGTGGTTTAGGTATGGGTGTGGTATGGGGGTGTGGAGCCAGCCCTACCCAGCATGGCTGTGAGGGGGCAGTGGAGGGCAGGCTGTCTGTGCTCCCTTGATGGCCTGGGGACCCCCTGGCCAGCCCACATGGCCCTGTGGGGGCTGCTGCTGCTACAGGGTGCTGGACTGGGCAAAGCAAGAGCTGGCCATTCAGGATGGGCACAGTGGCTCACGCCTGTAATTCATGTACTTTGGGAGGCCAAGGTGGGTGGATTGCTTGAGCCCAGGAGTTCAAGACCAGTCATGGTGAAGCCCCATCTCTGCTGAAAACACAGAAAGTAGTCAGGTGAGCTGGTGCACGCCTGTAATCCTAGCTACTCAGGAGGCTGAGGTATAAGAATCGCTTGAACCTGGGAGGCAGAGGTTGCAGTGAGCCAAGACTGTGACACTGCATTCCAGCCTGGGTGACAGAATGAGACTCAGTCTCAAAAAAAAAAAAAAAAAAAAAAAAAAGCTGGCCATTCAGGAGGGAGCAGAAAGGGGCTCTTGGAGAGATACCCAGGGAAGGTGATATCCCCACAGCCAGCCACTGACAAGCCCAAGATTGGCATCCATACTTGAGTTTGGTGTCTTTTTTTAAGAGATAGGATCTCACTGTGTTGCTCAGGCTCAGCATAGGAGCTCAAACTCCTGGGCTCAAGCAGTCCTCCTGCCTCAGCCTCCTGAGTAGCTGGGGATTCCATGTGTGCACCACCACGCCAGTATTGTGCTCAACTCAGACCCCTCAAAGAAGCTGGCATAGTCCTCAGGCTAGAGCCTTCCAGAGCTGCTTTTGACCTGACTCCAGGTTCAAGGCCCTGCTCTGGGAGATTGATCCCGGCTCTCAAATGTAGACTGCAGCTCTCCAGACCCTCAGCAGGGAAGAGCCAGACTCACGCCTGGAGCCTCTGAGTGTTCCAGGCAGTCCCTGGCCTTGCCCTTGTAATCTGTGAATCGCGAGAGTCTCTGTTCTGTTTTGGGGGGCGCACAGAGGATGACCCCTCAGCTGCAGCTGCCCCTCAGTGTTCCCTAAGATGCCAGAGAGAAGACACTGGAGATATCGGGGATGGGGGGATGGGGGGGGGCCTGGAACTGTCGCTGCCCATTCACTGTGCTTGAGTTGGGGCCGCCACCCAGACTCCGGGACCCCTGTGAGTACAGTCAGTGACCATCTGTGCGCAGCCATCTGGGAGCTTTTCCAAGGATCAGAGCACCCATCCCTGAGCCCCTGGGCAGCCCTTTTCAGTCCGGAGCCCCACTCTTCCCAGGGGATCTGGAGTGCCCCCCTCAGGCCAGAGCAGCCTGCAGCGGCGGGCACTTCAAAGAAGCATTACTTAAGACAGATTCGCTTTTGTGGCTCTTTAGGGTATCACAGCAACAGCTGTGACAGGCCTGACAGCTCCAGGCCAGCTCAGTAATTGACGTGGCAGCCAGAACAATGCATCCCAAGGCCGGCTGGAGCTGGACCGATCATTATCTTGCAGTCGGGTGGTAATGAGGCTGCCCCACTGGCTGCCTGACTCCGTTCCAGGTAAGAAGGATGCGCTGCCCACATCTGCCCTGCAGGGCCTGTCTCAGGGCTGGGCCAGTGGGTAGGGGGCACTTTTCCTGCAAACAGGTATGTGTTTGCGCATTCTTGCGCTGCTATAAATGGATACCTGAGACTGGGCAATTTATAAAGAAAAGAGGATTTGTTGGCTCAAGGCTCTGCAGGCTGGACGGGAAGTGTGGCCCTGTCATCCACTTGGTTTCTGAGGGGGGATCTCAAAGAGCTTTTACTCATGGCGGTAGGCAAGCAGGAGTGTGTATGTCACCTGGTGAAAACAGGAACAAAGAGAGTTGGGGGCAGGCGGTGCCACACTTTACAACAACCAGATCTCATGAGAGTTCATTCACTAATACAAGGTCGGCACCAACCCGTGAAGGATCCCCCCATGACCCAAACACCTCCCACCAGGCCCCACCTCCAACACTGGGATCACATTTCAACATGAGATTTGGGCAGGGGCAAATGTCCAGACTATATCAAGACAGCCCCTCAGTGGGGCCACCCCAGACTGAGGCTCCAGCCTGACTCACTCGCTTCTATTTGCTGGTAACCCCACAGTGGGAATTCACCATTATTTAGACCAAATAAGGCGTCTTCCTGCAGAGCTGGCTGGGGAGTGGTCACAATGTACCCAGCCAGGCAAGAGAAGGCATTGACGTCCATCCCATCTGACCCACCAGACATGGTGCCGTGAGCTCACTGAAGCCTTTAACGCCTGAGCTCAACTGATCCTCCCACCTCAGCCTTCTGAGTAGCTGGAACTATAGGTGCCCATCACTATGCCCAGCTAATTTTTTTCATTTTGAGATAAGGTCTTACTATGTTGCCCAGGCTGGTCTCAAACTCTTGGCCTCAAGTAATCCTTCCGCCTTGGCCTTCCAAGCACTGGGATTACAGGTGTGAGCCACTGCACCTGGCCCTGCCTTTTCTTGACACCCTTCAGTCTCTAGACCCATCCCTTCATCCCAGGAGCCTTGCTGTCATGGTGCAAGGTCACCAAGCTCTGCCAGAAATGTCCTCATTACCCTCAGGTGCCAATTTATTGTCATGATCTTCAGGAGATGTCATCTGCAACCCTGACTGAGTGGCTAACATGTTGCCTGTCCCACATTGCCTGCAATGCCCTCCAAGGCTGCCATCGCACATGGAGTTGCTGGCCAGTGCCTCACCTCCTTGCTAGACTGGAAGCTCCACGAAGGCAGGGGCCACAGTGTCCCATTCCCAGTTAAGACACTGTCATCAAGTAAGATGCTGCTGATGCATACAGGTGCTCCATCAGTGTGGAGTGAACGGACTCATGGTGGCAGGTGCGGGACTGTTGTGTGTGGTGTGCTGCAGGGTGGAGGCCGGCCAGTTGGTCTTGCTGTCAACATCCTACATGGGAAGCAGAGACAGGGCAAGCCAGGGGGCAACACGAGGTTTCGGGCTAGTGTCACACAGTTCATTCTTTCTCATTTGCAGGAACATCCACTAGCTCTGGCTTGTTCTTCCAGGCCCACATGTGTTGAAGCGCGGTGGCTCACGCCTGTAATCCCAGCACTTTGGGAGGCCAACGCAGGAGGGTCGCTTGAGGCCAGGAGTTGCTGGCAGCATAGTGAGACCTTGCTTCTATGATTTTTTTTTTTTTTTTTTTTTTTGAGACAGAGTCTCACTCTGTCACCCAGGCTGGAGTACAGTGGCATAGTCTTGGCTCACTGCAACCTCCACCTCCCAGGCTCAAACGATTCTCATGCCTCAGCCTCCCGAGTAGCTGGGATTACAGACATCTGCCACCACACTGGCTAATTTTTGTATTTACTTAGTACAGACAGGGTCATGTTGGCCAGGCTGGTCTTGAACACCTGACCTCAGGTGATCCACCTGCCTCAACCTCCCAAAGTGCTGGGGTTACAGGCATAAGACACTGTGCCTGGCCCAAAAAAAAAAAATATATATATATATATATACACACACACACACACACACATACACACACATTTGTAACATTATATATTATACGTTTATAACATTTATATACGTTTATAACATGTTTATAACATTTTATATATATATATATGTTTATAACATTTTATATATACATATATAAAATGTCTAAATTAGCTGGGCTTGGTGATGCACACCTGTAGTCCCAGCTACTTGGGAGGCTGAAGTGGGAGGATCACTTGAGCCCAGGAGTTCAAGGTTATAGTGAGCCATGATCATGCCACTGCACTCCAGCCTGGGCAACAGAGTGAGATCCAGTCTGAAAAAAGGAAGGAAGGAAGAAGGGGAGGGAGACAGGGAGAGAATACATAAAGGAAGGAAAAGCCTGACCTGTTGTAAACCATGTGCCGTGGACTCCTAGAAACGACGCAGGGATGTGCACACACGCGCACTCCCCACCCAGGGCACACTACATTGCACACACGGGAAGCATGCTCCTGTGTAGCACAAACGTGCTGTGGTGCGTTTCCTCGCCATGCCTGGTGGAACAGCTCATAGGACATGCACACCTGATCTGACACAACATGCACACGTGTTAGGGGTAATGCAGTGGGTGGCACAGGTGTGCTGGGGTCACATGCACCCTGAACACTGTAGGTGTTACTGCAGGCTCTGACCGAGGAGCGCTGTGAAGCAGGAGCTGAGGACCCCTCCCTGTAGACAGGTGGGGCACCAGCTCAAGACTCCCCTCCCCCACCCACCCGGTGATGGGCAGGTGGGTAGACGAGGCGCAGGCAGGACAGCTGTTGGGTTTGCAGACTGGCTAACTGGCTGACTGACTGGCTGACAGGCAGCTCTGACGCTCGACTCTCTGACAGCTCCAAGGGAATTCACGGCGAAGACTGAGCTGACAGGAACCACCCGGTTGAATCCTGGATCCTAATGACGAAGGCGAAGGAACAGAATCACTAAACAAAACAAGTGTGGTCAGAGCTGTCAGGTGCTCATCGGCCCAAGACAGGAAGATGCTGGCTCCCCTCCTCTGCAGATGCGCCCGGCGTCACTGTGCTGGGTGCAGGAGCTGGGCTGCAGGAAATTCAGCCGCTGCAAAGGGAACCAAGTGATCGGCATGCCAGGAGCAGCTGGCTTCCAACCCAGTGAGCTGTGGCTCTGCCCGGCACTGTGGCCTGCCTCGTGTGCACATTTGTGGATTTGCAAGAGGTATACGTGTAGCACATTTTACCAATGAAACAGGTTCAGCAAGGTCAAGGGACTTGTCCAAGGTCACACAGCAGTGGGTGTGTGCTCTGTTTTCTCTTTTTTTTTTTTTTTTTTTTTTTTTTTAGATGGGAGCCTTGCCCTGTGGTGTCCAGGCTGGAGTGCAGTGGCATGATCTCAGCTCGCTGCAACTTCCAACCTCTCCACCTCCTGGGTTCAAGCGATTCTCCTGCCTCAGCCTCCCGAGTAGCTGGGATTACAGGCGCCCACCACCATGCCCAGCTGATTTTTGTATTTTTAGTAGAGACAGGGTTTCACCATGTCGGCCAGGCTCCTAACCTCAGGTGATCCGCCTGCCTCAGCCTCCCAAAGTGCTGGAATTACTGGCGTGAGCCACCATGCCTGCCCTGTTTTCTCACTTTTGATGTGCTGAGCCTGCATTAAAAACTGCGACTCCACATGGACCCTCCAGGGTGGTCTTCCACGTGGTCCACAGAGGGAGGAAGCAAGCCGTTGCTCTGGTCTGAGCCAAAGGTCACTGACTGAGTTTGGTTATCTCAGAGCCTAGAGGAAGAAGCCCCCACCCACCCGGAAGCGAAAGCTGGAGGAGAGAGGCCGGTGCATGACCAGTCCGATGCAGCCTCCTGGCGTGTCTGGCCTGACTGCCACCTCTCCTCCAGGTCCACGCTTTGACCACAGAGCTGCTGTAAGGGCCCGGGAGCAGCTGACATGTGTGCCCAGGGCAGCCTTGCCACCTGGAACCCCACGTACCTGTCCCAAGTCCTAGGGCAGCAGGTGACTGTGACAGAGGCTGGTATCCAGGCTGTGCCCTGGGGATCCAGCAGAGAATGTAAAAAGTTGGATTTTCTCATGAACACAGGTGAGAATTGAAGGCCCTTGGGTGAGGCTTTTTCCCAGTGAATTCTGTGCCTGGGAGTCCAAGCTGCCCGCTCATTGCTGCGGGTGTTGAAATTTGCATATGAATAGCCTGCTGCAGATGGAGGACGCAGTTCACAATGAGGCAGTCAGAGGCCCACAGGAGGACAGTGTGCCCCTCAGCCCTGGGCCAGCGGAGCCCTCACAAGGGCAGAGCCTGAGCCGGTGAGAAAGGAGCCAGAGAAGATATTACCCGGTCCCAAAGCAGACCCCGGCTTGGCATACTGTGGATGGCCAAAGAAGGTGGGGAGCTCCAGGCTTCAAGGCCGTCCAGCCAGGGCTACAGGTGGACAGACTCCTCCAGTGGGATTGCCCTTGTCCAGCTAGCCAGGTGGCTGGCACCTGCCACCTGGATGCACAAGCCCTTCCCAGCTGGGAGGCTCCAGCCAGAACCCTGGGCCCAGCTTCTGGGAAGCTCCATATCCCTCCTCATGTCCAAGGCCAGCTCTCAATCCAGGAAGTACCAGCCTTTGCACAGGCGTTTGTGGGCATTGTGCCAGAATGACACAGATGGACAAGACACGGGCCCAGCCCCGAGAACATCGAGGGTAACGCAACCCTTCACTACTGATCAGCGTGCGACCCAAACCAGCAGACGAGCTATTTCTTCACTTCCTTCAGGCTATCCTGCCCTGTCTTCAGAACATCCAGCTTGGCGTGGTGGCTCCTGGCTATAACCCCAGCACTTTCTCAGGCCGAAGCAGGAGGATCATTTGAGCGCAGGAGTTCAACACTGCAGTGAGCCAGGATTACGCCACTGCACTCCAGCCTGGGAGTATAATATGACTGAGCAAGACCTTGTCTCTTAAAAAACAAAACACTCTTAAAGCCCCATGAGATCACATTAGTCCCTGTCTATACTGGGTCCAATTGGGTGCCCGCCCCACCCTCAAAAAATGCTTAAGTCCCAACTCCCTTTGCTTGTAAACTGTGATCTTATAGGGTCTTTGCAGATGTAATCAAGTTGAGGCCACTAGAGTGGGCCCTATCTTAATTTTTTATTTCCATAGGTTATTGGGGAACAGGTGGTGTTTGGTTACATAAGTTCATTAGCAGTGATTGGTGAGAATTTCAGTGCACCTGTCACCAGAGCAGTGTACACTGCACACAATTCGTAGTCTTTTATCCCTCATCCTCCTCCCAGCCTTTCCTCCGGAGTCCCCAAAATCCATTGTACCATTCCTATGCCTTGGCAGCCTCATAGCTCAGCTCCCACGTATGAGTTAGAGTACTAGCCGCCAGTCTCATCCAGGTGGTTGTGAATGCCATTAATTGATCCCTTCTATGGCTAAGTGGTATTCCATCATACATATATACCACAGTTTCTGTATCTACTCTATCGATGGGCATTTGGGCTGGTTAAGTGGGCCCTATTTTAATATGACTGGTGTCCTTGTAAGAAAAGGAGAAGAGGCCAGGCGTGGTGGCTTACACCTGTAATCCCAGCACTTTGGGAGGCCACGGTGGGTGGATCACCTGAACCTGGGAGTTTGAGACCAGCCTGACCAACATGGAGAAACTCCATCTCTACTAAAAATACAAAAAATTTGTCAGGTATGATAGCACATGCCTATAATTCCAGCTACTCAGGAGGCTGAGGCAGGAGGATCGCTTGAACCCGAGAGGTGGAGGTGGCAGGGAGCCCAGATCGCGCCATTGAACTCCAGCCTGGGCGGCAACAACAAAACGCCATCTCAAAAAAAAAAAAAAAAGACACACATGCACAACAGCTGTGTGAAGACAGAGCAGAGATTGATCTTCTGTTGTTGCAAGCCAGGGAATGCCTGGGGCTGTTGAGAGGCAGCGGAGGGAGCTTGGTCCTGCCGGCACCTTCATTTTGGACATCTAGTCTTCGAAACTGTGAGAAAACACATTTTTGTTATTTTAAGCCTCCCAGTTTGGGATACTTTGTTACAGCAGCTGCAGAAACAAGTCAGGGCACCTCCCATGATGGTCAATTATACACGTCACTTTGCCTAGGCCATGGTGCCCCAGGGTTTAGACAAATGCCAGTCTAGATGTTTCTGGGAAGGCATTTTTTAGATGTGATTGATTTGCTGGAAAATGCGTAGCCTTTGAGTAGAGGAGGTGACCTTCCACAATGTGGGTGGGCTTCATCCAGTCACTTGAAGGCCTGAAAAGAGTGAAGTTCCCAGAGGAAAAGGGAGTTTTGGACTGCCTTACCATGTAAACTGCAGCACCTGGTCTTCCCTGGGTCTCCAGCCTGCTGGCAGATTTTAGATTGACAGCCCCCAGAATCGCATGAGCCAATTTCTTAATCCCTCTCTCCCTCTCTCATTCCTTCTCCTCTCCTTTCCTCCTCCTCTCCTCTCCCTCTCTCCTTCTCCCCTCCTTCCCCTTTGCCTCTCCCTTCTCTATCTCTCTCCCTCTCCCTTCCTGCTCCATATATATTGCCTGTGGGCTCTGTCTCTCTGAGAACCCTAACTAGCACACTGCCCCCGCCATTCAGAACCCTCCATACTTCCCATGGAGTGGAGCCTGGCATTTCCCTGGGGCTTCTCTCCCCTGGCCTGCCCACCTTCTCTCCTATTAGCACCCTGCACTTGGGGCAGGCCATCTGTAGCTCAGCACTGCACCGTGAAGTCAGGTGTATGACCGGCAGTGGGGCTGCCCCAGGGCTCGGAAGCCTTTTTCATGCATACCTGAGGTATGGGAGCAGCAGGGGAGAGGCAGACAGCCTGGACTCTCCAGGACAACAGTGCTCATCCCACCAGATGCCACTGTAACGGGAGTCCAGGTGGGGCCAAAGCTCAGACTCAGGGTCCTGCACGTGCTGGGGACCAAGATGCAGTCGGGGGATCCCCCTCCCCACCCCCAGTTGGGGCAGCCTGAGCCAAGAGGAGCAGTCAAAAGCCCTGGAGCCTCCCTGGCCTGTTGGGTAATGGAAGTGGATGTGGAGTGGACCGCGCCAATGGGTGTGGGGTGGCCTGCCAGGCAGACAGCTGCCAGAAGCCCTGGGCACATGGAAATTCGGCCACACAAATGGCTCCATCAGGAAACTCCAAAAGACCAAGAAGCACGAGTCAAACTCCACCACAGGCAGTGACTTGGGACTGGCATGGCCTCTCCTGCCCTCCTCCTCCACCCCCCCACCATTCTCTCCACACCTGTCCCTCTGCAGATTTGACTCCTTAAGGACAGTCAAAGTGATTGTTGGGAGTGGCAGGACCCTCCAACCGTCACCCATCAGGGTTTGGGGCTGAGACATGAGCGGCTGTTGCAGCCATCACTCTCCCAAGCATGAGCCACCTGGGGCTGGGGGAGGCCACAGGCTCATTCAAGGCACTTGGGTCTTGTCCTCGCCTGTCAGTGCTGCTGGCTACAAGGCCTGACCAAAAGGTTGCTCCCCAGTTACCACACCCCCCATGGGTCCTGGGCAGTGGGGACTGGGGCTTTTGTGGTGCACCCTGCAGGTCTTCCTCCTGTGAGCCTGGAGAGGAGCAAGCAAGAGACCCTTCTCCTTGGACACACTGGTGCAGCCCCTCCCCAGCTCTGCCCCAGCCCCAGGCCTGATGACTAAGAAACTGGCCACACACACCACCAGCCTCTGCCTCTCCTCAATCAGGAGGCTTTTCAGCTAAACGCTGAACTTCAGCCAATGAAGAGTTCACACTGTGGAACACATTTGGCAGTGCCCATAACTCACGCCTTGTTTATTCTCACCGATGCTCTTATCGTAACGCATGTGTTCCAGGCACTCCACGCATGTCATCTGTCCAGAAAGAGAAAGTGCTTGTTTATTTCTTACCGTGCAGGGGGATAGAGCTCCCTTACAAACTGTGAATGTTATATTGAGAGGAGAGGTAACTCAAGACACTGAAAGTGGGGTTTGCGTGGTTGGCCTTGGATCCTGTCGCAGGAGTGGAGATGGGGAGGTAGGGGAGGTGCGTGGCAGCATTGGTGGTGTTGGATGGAAGAGGTGGTGGGTTGTGGCTGGAGTGGTTCTGCAAGGCCACTGATGTTATCTAGATTGTACGTTTATTTAGGGGCTTGAGAGGGGTCTGGAGGTAGTTATAATGAGGCCAAAATTCCCTCCCACCCATAAGTCCCCCCACGCCACTGGTACCACTGACTCCTGGTGGCAAACCTCCCTCATCCTTATGAGCCCTCAGCTGCCCTTCCCTGGATACACATGGAGCTGTCCAGGGTCCTGACGTGCAGCCTACTTGGGGATGTGCAGACCTCTGCCCCAGGATACTAAGGTTCCTCCTGGCTTTCACTTACCCAGAGCCGGCAACGGTCTTTGCTTCAGCCTTTATCTGAGTGGTGCATGGAAGAGCAGCTTTCTCCATGGAAAAAGTGAGGACGCTAGCCTCATGGCAAGAGGGTGATCTCTTTATATTTCCTTCATTATGTTTCTGTCTTTATTAGAAAGTGAACTTGTGGCCAGGTATGGTGGCTCATGCCTGTAATTCCAGCACTTTGGGAGACCAGCCTAGGCAACATAGCAAGACCTCGCTTCTATTTATAAAATAAATTTAGGGCCGGGCGCGGTGGCTCACGCCTGTAATCCGAGCACTTTGGGAGGCGGAGGCGGGTGGATCACAAGGTCAAGAGATTGAGACCATCCTGGTCAACATGGTGAAACCCCGTCTCTACTAAAAATACAAAAAATTAGCTGGGCACGGTGGCACGTGCCTGTAATCCCAGCTACTCAGGAGGCTGAGGCAGGAGAATTGCCTGAACCCAGGAGGCAGAGGTTGCGGTGAGCCGAGATCGCGCCATTGCACTCCAGCCTGGGTAATAAGAGCGAAACTCCGTCTCATAAAAAAACAAAAATAACAAAAATAAATTTAAAGCATTTATCATTTTTTGAGACTGAGTCTCACTCTGTTGCCCAGACTGGACTGCAGTGGTGTGATCTCAGCTCACTGCAACCTCTGCCTCCTGGGTTCAAGTAATTTTCAGGTCTCAGCTTACCAAGTAGCTGGGATCACAGCACCCACCACCACATGCCACTAAATTTCTTTTGTATTTTCAGTAGAGATGGGGTTTCGCTATGTTGGCCAGGCTGATCTCAAACTCCTTCACTCAAGTGATCGGCCCATCTCAGCCTCCCAGAGTGCTGGGATTACAGGCATGAGCTACTGTACCTGGTGGTAAACTTTAAAAAATGTTAGTGAGCTTATGGGAATAGGGCTAATCTTTGCCCAATAATATTGCTGCCATGAGTTTAAGGGTTGGGAACAGTTTATGGCAAATTCAGGCTCTACTTAAGAGGTTACTATTCTTGTTGTCCACAAGGCAATTTTTCAAAGAGGAAGTTGCAGGCAGGTGTGCTTTACAGGCACATGTAAACAGGAACTCAGGAGACTCACCCAGCCCCAGTCTTTGGCAGGAACTTCTCCTTTAGGTCACGCCCAGGGCTTTAGCTCAGCCAGCGTTAGAGTGGGACAGTTAGGCTCAGAGTCCAGAGGTCCAGGAGACAGTGTCCTGCATCCAGTCTCCACAAGTGAAATAGAATAGGACCACAGCCCACCGCCCTCCGAGGCTGGGGGGACAGTGCCAGTGGGAGGTCATGGCCTTAGGGACTGCAGCCTCAACAAGAACGTGGCTTCCATCTTCCCCCCAACCCCAACTGGCAGGATCCCTTTTGGAAGTGGCTTCTCAGCCCCCCTCTTGGCCACATCTGGTATGACTCATTTGCTCCAGAAAAGGAATATATAAGCACCGCCACACCTTGACAAGATGACAGGAGTGACAAGCAGAGTGATTTTCTGCATCTGAGACTCTGAGGAGAGGTGGTTTAGCAGAGCCAGCTGCCATCAGCAGAAGAAAATAATTAAGGAGATCTGGCAGCATGGAGAAAAACCGAGTGGTGTGGCGGGTCCCTTCTGGTGAAGGGATCTGTCATCATGGGCTGCGGGAGAGAAAGGAGCTGTGGAGGCTCATGCAGTAAAGATGGGAGGAGGAGGGGGTGGCTGGCGAGGAAGGAAATAGACCCTGTGGCTGGCTGGGGGGTGGCAATGAGCAGCTTGATCCTCAAGACTCCTCTCACAGGCCAGACACCTGCTGCTTCCAGCCCGTACCCTGAAGGGTGCAGCCAGGTCTACTTGGAGCTTCCCTGCAGCCTCCAAGGAAAAGTCTAGAACACCTGTTTCAAAGATCCCCCACATGCACGCATGGGCACATACGCTTGGGAATGCCCAGGACGATAGGGATGCTCTGCCCTTTTTCCAGGGGAGAGCATACCCTTGTATCCAGCCCAAAGGGACAAGCAGAAGAAAGATGAACTGTGCCCCAGTTCTGCCTGAATTTCTGCCTCTCGGGACTTGAAGGTTCTGGCAAGCTCAGGGAATTCAGGCTGTCCAGTCCAGGGCTGACCTTGCAGCTTCTTCCTGGCTTGCTAATGAATGAAGGCGATGTGCAGGCACAGCCTCAGACGGTCTGGGGCATGGTACTGCCTGAGTCTGTACCACTGGATCCCATGGAGAAATCCACAGAATCTCTGGCTCAGGGAAGACCTGGGTGTCCCTTCACCAGCAGGGCTCCTGCCACTGGACCTCTGCCCCAGCCATGGAGACGCCAGGAAAGTGCTGGACAGGGGAAGCCCCCACCCGCAGGCAGTAGCCAGGACTTGCTCAGGTGTGGTCACGCACAGTGCCCCGGTGTGCCAGTCAGAAGTTCCAACTCTCTGCTTTTTTTAAGGGATAGCTGGTTCTGCTGGTGACCATGGCTTTTGGCAAAGCCTCAGGACAAAAACATCCACATGGCACCAGAACAGATAGAGCCCTCGATGCCTCGGTGGCCAGCCAGGGACTGTGGAAGGAGGCTCCAGCTTCTAAATAGATTCGCCCCAAAGGGAATCTTGTCCTCCCAGGACCTTTCCCCAAAACAGACCAAACAGGGTATGGACACAGATTGTTCTGCTCTGGCCAAAGGTTGGTCTCACCAGAGCTTGTTTCTTGGGTGAGCCCAGGCCTCCTTGGTGGGCAGAGGGGATGTTCTAGAGCAGGGCCAGTGACGCACTGTTCTCTTGCTTCCTGAGGTCATCAGTAAGTAAACTCTGGGCAATCTATGTGGGCCCTGCTTAGGGCTTTGGAGGAGGCCAGGGTGGGCAAGATATGGTCAACTCACCCCAGAACTCCAGAGCCAGCCAAGGTGGCCCAGATCACAAAGCAAATGCCCAGGTTAGGGAACTTCCTGGAGGAAGAGAAGTGTGTTCTATTCCTAGGCCTGGTGTGTGCAAAGGTGGGTATGAATATGTCATATTCCAAGCACAGAACTCCATAGTGGGCATAGCTGATGGGGTGTGGAGAAAGGGTGGATTGAGCTTTCTGGAGTGTCCTTTCCCTGTGACTTAGTGATATGGTGGGGTGCAGGAGGTGATGGCCTGCAAGAGTCCTAGCTGCTCCACAGGGGATGGGGGTGGGTACACGTGGGCAGGGTGCCTTTCCAGGCCTGGTAGGTCACTTCCGGAGGCAGGCATGATGCAGAGACGAAAGCCTCAGCTACCAGCCAGGGGACCACATGTTTGCTGCGTCCCCATTTTCTGCATGGGTAGGGGATGGAGGGGCTCCAGCACTGAGCCGTGCCCTCTCCCCGTGCCCTAAAGCTGCCTTTCCCCAAGATCCCTCCACCTGGATGTCCACAGCCTGAAGCCCAAAAGCAGTTCCCTGGGAGCCACGGGGCACATCCGCTGCTAATACTGTCCTCTCTCCTGTTTGCTTTTCAGGAATAAAGTTCAGCAGGCCACGGCAGCCCCACCACGTAAGTTGAGAGTCAGATAAATATCCATGCACACAGCCCTGGGGAAACTGGGGAGGACTGGGAAGAAAATTAGGGGCTCACATTGAATCCATTCTTGGAAAGAAAAATGCGTCCAGCATTTCCCAGGAGCGTTGAGAACAAAGCCCAGGGCTCTGCACCCATGAATTTCCCTTCGTTGTTAGAGGGCTGCTTTGCACATACGGAGCGCATAGAGACAGTAAATCTGAGCCCGGCTGCAGGCCACCGGCTCCCGCCAGTCTCGCCCATGCTGGGTTCCTGGGAGGATTGCGCCATCTTGTGGCGGAAATAACACTTGCACCTCAGGGGGAGGGAGGCCTTTGGGTGCTGGGCCAGGGCTCAGCCCAGAGGGGTCTCACCAGCAGGGTCAGCCTGCCTCCCTCACCTGCGAGGGACAGGAACCCCAACCCTCGTGAGAGTCTGGCTTGTGTGGGACTCAGTGTCCGGCTGTCCTCTCCACCCCGCTAACTACTTCTCTTCTTGACCCAGGACATCCCACCAGGTGGCTCCAAGGATGGTGACTTGGAGGTACCCACAGGGAGGGTCTCTCGAGACTTGTCCAGCAGGGCCCCGAGGGGCTTCACCCTGCCGGTGCCTGACCAGCCTCAACTCCTGCTGCAGAGGGGGACCCGTCTGCGACTCCGCCAGCGCCGTCGCCGTCTGCTCATCAAGAAAATGCCAGCTGTGGCAACCAGCCCGGCCAACAGCTCGGACACACCCTTCATCCAGCTGGGACCCAGGACCCTGGACGGCCGCTGGATCAGCCTGCTCCGGAGCCAGCAGGAGCGCAAGCGGGTGATGCAGGAGGCCTGTGCCAAGTACCGAGCGAGCAGCAACCGCCGGGCCGTCACGCCCCGCCACGTGTCCCGTATATTTGTGGAGGACCGCCACCGCGTGCTCTACTGCGAGGTGCCCAAGGCTGGCTGCTCCAACTGGAAGCGGGTGCTCATGGTGCTGGCCGGCCTGGCCTCATCCACCGCTGACATCCAGCACAACACCGTCCACTATGGCAGCGCCCTCAAGCGCCTGGACACCTTCGACCGCCAGGGCATCTTGCATCGTCTCAGCACCTACACCAAGATGCTCTTCGTCCGTGAGCCCTTCGAGAGGCTGGTGTCCGCCTTCCGCGACAAGTTCGAGCACCCCAACAGCTACTACCACCCGGTCTTTGGCAAGGCCATCGTGGCGCGGTACCGGGCCAATGCCTCTCGGGAAGCCCTGCGGACGGGCTCTGGGGTGCGCTTCCCCGAGTTCGTCCAGTACCTGCTGGACGTGCACCGGCCCGTTGGTATGGACATTCACTGGGACCACGTCAGCCGGCTCTGCAGCCCCTGCCTCATCGACTACGACTTCGTGGGCAAGTTCGAGAGCATGGAGGATGATGCCAACTTCTTCCTGAGCCTCATCCATGCGCCGCGGAACCTGACCTTCCCCCGGTTCAAGGACCGGCACTCGCAGGAGGCGAGGACCACAGCCAGAATCGCCCACCAGTACTTCGCCCAGCTCTCGGCCCTGCAACGGCAGCGCACCTATGACTTCTACTACATGGATTACCTGATGTTCAACTACTCCAAGCCCTTTGCAGATCTGTACTAAGGGGCAGCCCAGCTGGCCAGGGCCACCCTGCCCCAGTCACTCACCTGTGCGCTCAGGCACCCTCCGGTCCCTGGTTCCTCATCCTGGGAGCTGAGAGGATCCCTGAGCAACAGGGCTCTGAGGAGCCATGGCTGAGGGGTGCAGGCCACAGGTGGGGGATATGTGCCCAGCCTTGGATGGGGGCCCCTGGCCTGGGCTTGTTTCCTCACTCCTTGGCTGAGGGAGACGCTGAGGACTGGGACAGACACCCCCAAAGCTCAGCCAGCAGTTGTGATGAGCAGGGAAGTCTGAGGCCCAGAGGATGGGGCCCCAGCCATATGGGATGTCCTGCACTCCCTTAGCCATTGCCTTGGACCAAACCACGTGGTTTGCAGCTTTTCTATGAGCCAGAGGGGAGGGTTCCATGGATTTAGATTCCAAATAAAGCACATGGTTTCCAGAGCAGCGGTGTGTACTCTGTGGTGGCGTGTGAGCACATGGATCCTGGGCTGGGCTTTCTGGAGCTCTTCCTGCCTTCCTGGGGCAGCCTGAGCCAGGTGCCTGCAGGCCCCTGAGGCTAGAGCCCAGTCAACAGGGTGCTCCCGTCTCAGTCCTGGCACATTCATCTTGAAAGGAGAAGATAGATAGGCCCGTTCCTATGGGGGCTTCCTGGGGTGTTTTCTTATCAGTGCACCTTGCTGGGGCCACTGGGGACTGCCAGAGCAGTGGCCAGCTGTCCATCAGGGCTGAGGCTAGGGCCAGTGGGGCATGGTGCATGCATCTCCGCGGGTGTGGTGCTCCCAGCGGGGAGCGAGGCTGTCCCTGGCTTTCTGCACCTCTGGACCAAGCAGGACTCTGGCCTGAGGCTGTCATCTGCAGACACTCACCCTGATCCCTGGCCCCACTCACCTGACAAAACTGCCTCAGGGCTGCCAGGATGCACCTGCTCTGAAAGGGAGAAGCTATAGAGGAAACTTCTCCAGAAGCATGTATATTCACACCAGAGAGGGCTCCAGAAGTGTCAGCAGCCAAAGTGGTTCTGGGAAGGTGTGAGGGGAGGTGCTTGTTGGAGTGTTGAGTGTGGGCGTGAGTGCGGCTGTGTTTGAGTTTGGTTTGTGATGGGAAGGGCTGCCTGCCTCTGGAGTCTCTGCCCTCTGTCAGCCTGTCTGTCTGCAGAAACCTGCAGGTGCTCCTGGGTCGTTCTGTGGGTTGCTCTGCTGGCCCTCCCAGGAAGCTGCTCTCACTCTGTCCCAACTTGCCAGGGGAGATGCTGCTGGTTCTCCAGGTGAAGATGCCACTGGATCCCCAAGTGGAGGCCCTGCTGATCCCCAGGTGGAGGAGCTGATCCCCAATTGGAGGCACTCCTGGAATCTCCCCAGGCTCACACCAGCCTGAGCTGCTCCACCTCCTTTTCTGCCTCCACCTTGGACCCTGGAACAAGGAGAACAAGGCACTGAGCCTTCCTCCTGCCTCTTTGGGATAACATCCATCCAGGAGACATGAGAAGCAGGGAGACCTCCCTTGGGTTCAAGCTGGAAGCGGCCTGGACCATCCAACAGAAATGACCCAGAGGGGCAGGGAAAAGGCTCCGGCCAGGGCCTGGGAAACTTGGAACCCGCAGAAGCTGGGACAGCAGATGCCGAGGGGCCCAGAAAGCCAGAGTGGCTGCCTGCTCCTTGGCAGGACCGGGGTCCATGTGAGAGGAGGCAGGGAAGTGCCTAGCTGAGGACGACCTAGAAAGAGATGCCCTGGGCCCTGGCACTCACATCGTGAGACCATGTCCATGTGCAGGAAGGTGTCCCTGGTCATGGGTGCATTTGGTGAAGCCAGAGGCAGCACCCCATGGCATCTGCTCGGCAGGGAACACCTGGATGCTCCCCTGAGGCAGGGATGGAAGCTGCTTGGAGACAGTGAGGATGGCCCTGCCCCTCCCGTGTGTGCGTATGCATGTGTGTATTGGGGGAGAAGGCGCGTTCACTTGTGTCATCTCTCAGAGACACCCTGGCCTGAGCTGGACAGACATGTACACACAACACATCCATCCGTGGGGACTTTTGTTGCAGGTGGTAATGACAGAACACAGGTGGGTGCAGACAGTGACCATGATCACCATTTGATGGCCCTGAGAGTGACCTCCAACTAAAGGCCAGAGGCCCAGCCTGGAGACCACCCCAGCTCCAACCCCCAACCCCAGCCCCAAACTTCACAGGGCTCGGGAAGAGCAGACTCAGCGCCATGGTAGGGAAGAGTGTGTGTGTGTGTGTGTGTATGTATGTATGTATCTCACCTGTGCTGTGCAGTGGGTGGGTGTGAGTGTGAGAGTCTGGGTGTTTGGCCTGTGCTGTGGGGTGGATGGGTATCTGTCTCTGTGTGTGTGTGTCTGGCCTGTGCTGTGGGGTGGATGGGTATCTGTGTGTGTGTGTGTATGGCCTGTGCTGTAGGGTGTGTGTGTGTGTGTGTGTGTTTGTGTGTGTGTCTGGCCTGTGCTGTGGGGATGGGTATGAGCATGTGTGTTTGGGGGGGGGTTTCTAGCCTGTGCTGTGGGGTGGGTGTGAGCGTGTGTGCGTGTGTATGTGTGCGTGTGTGTGTCTGGCCTGTGCTGGGGCGGTGTGTGTGTGTGTTTCTGGAGTGAGGAGTGTGTGTTGTGTGTGAGCTCGAGTTTGTGCGGGAGGTGGGCTGTGTGCAGTCTGAGTCCTGCCTGTCTCCAGGACCATCTTGTACACCCCCTCCCCATCTCTCCCTGCCCATCCACTGGCCATTTTGTGGATGACACCTGGAGGGGCCATCTGATGAGACCCCAGAAAGGGCAGCCAGTAGCTGCCAGGGGTGGAGGAGGCCCATTGAGTTGGGAGAATAAGAGCCCAAGCCCCATGCCCTCCTCATCTTGGCCCCTCTGTAGGCCCCTCAGGGCAGCCCCAGGGAAGTCCCCACCAGGCGCCCCTCCTCCCCACTGTCTCCAAGGAGCTTGGTGGCCCATTCGGGGTCTATACAAAGGGCCCGGGACAGAGTCGGGCAGGCAGAGAGAGGGTTCCCCGTCACCTCCCCCACTCTGAGCCAGGGTTTGCCAGTTTTATCCTCAGGACGGAGTCCCTTGGTGAGGGACAGGAGCCCGTGGAACCCATGGTTCTGAGTCCTGGGAGCGGCCTCACCTCAGTGCCCCATCTCCTCTTGGCCCTTTCCTCTTCAAGGAGCACCCGTGGCCAACCCAGGGAATGTCCCTCACTCCTCTACTCCCTCCACAAACCCAGGGGACCCAGAGCTGGGCACAAGAGGCTCAGTGTTGACCCATGGGATCCAGAAGTGGGCAAGGGTGGGAGTTGGGAGTGGGGTAGTCTGGGTTCAAGTAACACTGGCCCTACCTCTGGGAATCCCCAGCTGATGGGTACCTCGTCTCCTGGATGAGGGATAGGCAGGTGCCCTGGGGAGCCACCCCCGGGTGTGGGGAGAGAACTGTGTGTCAGCCCTGGCTGCCCTGCCCAGGCTCGGGGAGGGGCCTTGGGAGCCCTGAGCTGGGTTCTTCCCACCTCCCTGGCCTAGCTGCTCCTTGGCCCTTCTCACTGCCCAGGGCTTGGTTTGCACGAGAGGCTGTGTTGGGAGATGGCAGCAGAGGGGCATCTGGGGTCTGGGCCAGGCGGGGACTGCTAGGGGATGATCTTCCTGCCCCTCCTTCACCCTTGGCCGACCTCAGGAAGGGACAGGCAGGGGAGCAGCTAGGGGGTGCCAGGCGCTCTGGAAGCTTGGAAAGGGGGCAGGGGGCAGGAGCAGAGGGCAGAGAGAGCCACTTCCTACCACAGGCCTGGGCGACCCTGCAGCGCCACAGAGTGCTGAGCATGGAGAAGGGCAGGTGCACGTGCCAGCTGTTTAAAGTGGGGATAAGGTTGGGTGCAGTGGTTCACGCCTGTAATTTCAGCCTTTGGGAGGCCGAGGCGGGCGGATGCTCACAAGGTCAGGAGATCAAGACCAATCTGGTTAACATGGTGAAACCCCATCTCCACTAAAAATACAAAAAATTAGCTGGGCGCGGTGGCTCGCGCCTGTAGTCCCAGCTACTCAGAAGGCTGAGGCAGGAGAATTGCTTGAACCTGGGAAGTGGAGGTTGCGGTGAGTCAAGATCGTGCCATGGCACTCCAGCCTGGGCAACAAGAGCCAAACTCCGTCCCACTCCCTCAAAAAAAAGGGGGGTGACCAAGGGACTGGGAGCCCGGGTATGTCAGAGGTCACTCGTGCTGGGTACTATGCTGTGGCCTCGTGCGCATTGCCCAATGCCCCTCTCCCAGCGGCCCCGGTCACTCCTGCCTCGCTCTACTGTGTAGGTGGAAAGACTGAGGCACAGGGCAGCGTGGCCAGAGTTGTGCGGCGCAAGAGTTGGAGCTGGGATTGCGCCCTAGCGGCCGGCGGGGTCCCCTTGCCTTTGTGCCCACAGACGCAGAGCCGTCTTCCGCCGCCAGGTGGGGCTAAGTCCCCGCTCCCGAGCAGTGGCCTGGGGATCCCCGGCGGGGCCGCCAGGTGGCAGCAGCGCTCCGGCCGCGTGGTTCCATGTCGGGTGCGCCCCGCGTCCCCAGCCTCCCCACCGGGCAGTCCGCTCCTATGTTCCAACCGTGGGGTCACGGGGCTCCCGCCCTCCATTATCTTCGGGCGACCTCCAGAGGTTATTCTCAAACCCACCAGCTCCAGGGGACCGGCCTGTGTTAACACCAATCCCCCCAAATACCTGCAGCGCCCCTAAAGCAGTGACATCCACAGCCTCCCCGGGGGGGGGGGGTTGTCCCGCACGCTCCATCAGGGTGAGGTCAGGCCTTCTCCAACCTCAACCACAACTCGAACGCACACGCGCAAACACAACCACACGCAGACACCCATCCTCACAAACGCACCCAGATACGCAGACACACGCGTGCACACAGAAACAGGCATGGCTCAGGACGGGGCCTCTTGCTGCGTTGACATAAATGGGAAGAACCAAAAAGTCCCTCACTGTCTCAGCCAAGTGCACACCTTCCCACGCTGAGCGCTGTGCTCCACCTCCCCTCCTGCACTGGCCAGAGGTACCCTCGACGCGCCCGCGCGCGCGCACACACACACACACACACACACCGGATCCCAGTCCCTTAGCCTACTCCTTAAGCACCTCTTGCGTGCACCTGTGCCCTCTCTGCACATACAACAGGCTTTCCCATCAGCAGAAAACAAGTTGTCACCGCCCCATTTAAAAAACGGGGAAGCCGTAGCCCCACGGCCCCTGCAGCGCCTGCCAGTTTCTCTCCTCTCCTTCCCGGCAGAACCCACCATGGCTTCACCTCCTTTTCACTCTGGACCCCACCCTGGCCTGCCTTTCAATCTTGCCACCCGCAGAGGCTGCTGACAAGGCACCTTCCACTGCCCCACGTTGGCAATTCCAGGCGCTCCTCAGCCTCCCCACTCCCTGGACGAGCTCCACATCACCCCTGTGCTGGACTCCCGGATTTGCCCCTGCAGCTCTGATCGGTAGACCCCCGTGGCCAGCTGCCTCGCTCCCACCTGTGGGCACGTCCAGCGGGTGCCTCCACTTGAACGTCTCACCTGAGCCGCACATCTTTCACACCTCAAGCCCCTCATCTCCCAAGCTTCCCGGCTCAGCCTTCCAGACATGGTTCCTTCTGCCCTGCCTCCCGAGGGCATCCTGAATCCATGCGCGTCCTCCCTCTCCAGGACTGTCATTTAACCCACGCTGCTATCACACTAGCATCTCCTGCCTTGGATCCTGAAGTAATAAGTAACTGTGGAACTTACCGGTTTACCAGGTACTGCTCTAAGCATTTCATACATTTTTTTTGTAACCCCACCCCCTGCCCCCCACCCCCGACCCAAGATCTTGGCCCAATGCAAACCCCACCTCCTAGATTCAAGCAATTTTCCTGCCTCTGCCTCCTGAGTAGCTGGGATTACAGGGGCCTGCCACCACACCGGGATAATTTTTGTATTTTTAGTAGAGACAGAGTTTTACCATGTTGGACAGGCTGGTCTCGAACTCCCAACCTCAAGGGATCCACCCATCTCAGCCTCCCAAAGTGCTGGGATTATAGGTGTGAGCCACTGTACCTGGCTAGCATTTCGTATATATGAAGTTATTTAATCCTCACCACAACCCTGTAAGATAGTTATCATCCTCTCCATTTTTTGCCGATGAAGAAATTAAGACACAGAGAGGTTAAGTAATCTGCCCAAGGCCACACAGCTATTATGGGGATGTTCCAGAATTTAGAGCCTGATGGTTTGGCCCCCAGCTCTGTGTACCCATGAGTGCACAATTCTTACTGGGCTCTCTGTGCTCCAATGGGGTAGGAGGTTTTGCGACAGCAGAGAAGGAAGGAATTGAATGGTCACTAAGGCAAGGGAAATACAAGCTCTCTGGGGAGAGAGAGGGAGCATCCCAGGCATTGCTTGTGCCTGTTTGCAGTTTATGATGGATGGCAGGACACTGACACACCTTCCTGCTTCAGTACAAGCAAGTCACAGTGGGGCTCCTCCTAGGCATGTGTGACAGCAGAGGGAAGGGGACAGAGAATAGTTACCTGAGCAGGGCCAGACTGGATGAGGAAGGGCATCAGGACAGGAAGGGCTGATGGGCAGAGAGAAGGCTCTGGGGTCTGCGGATAAAGTGAGGTGGGAGTTGGGGACCTATGACCTGGAGATGGTGTTGTTTCCTGTGATGATAGGCAAACTCTGGCCATGGGTGGCGGTGGCCAGGATCATGATGACCTTCACCCCTGCCCATCATGATCTCCTGGATGGAGATGACCTCAGTTCCAGAGCTTGTGAACAAGTCACGTTCCATAGAGGGACCCTCTTCAGCCTCCTCTGGGGTCTGGCAACACTGTCGTCCTGTGCCGGTGCCTGCATCTGGCGCCATCAGTTAACACTTGCTACCTTGTCACCTGCCTGCTGTCACCTGTGCCAGTCTCACCTGTCACACTTGCTACCTGCCTGCTCCCCACCCACTGTCACCTGTGCCAGCCTGTATCCACCTGCCTGTGACTACCTGAGTTTGCCTGGGACCACTTGCACCCATCTCTATCTGCCTGGGTGGGTGGTGGCTGCCAGGGCTACAAGTCAGACCCTTCCTCAGGATACGGGGCCTGAGAGCAGGGGCGCAGCAGACGGACGCTGCCAATCTGACCGCACCAGCTGGAGATGAGCCCAGGACTGCCAATGCCAAAGCCTCGAGCCTGGCCCTGGGGAGACCACACTTTGTGGATGGCAGTCCCCAAAGACCTGAAAGAGAGCCCCGTCTGGGAGGATGGGACGGGGCCGGCGAATCTGGGCTGGGAGAGAAGGCTGCATTCCTGCTCTGCAAGCCGATGTGCTGAATTTTATTTTTCCTTTTAGTTATTTCTTCTTCTTAAATCCTGTTTCTCTCCCTGAGGCAGCTAATCTATTATTTAACATCGGATTGTGCGATTGAAACTCCAAGGCAAATTGAAAATTATTTGTGTTTGAGGTTTCAGGCGTGAAGCTGAGGCAACCATTTCTGGGAGATCCTGGGAACCTGGGCAAAGGTAGTGAACCCGCAGCGCTGCTCCTGGAAGGGGCTGGGAGGATCAGGCTGCAGGAGGCAGTCTACAGGCCCAGCAGGCCCGGGGGCCCGGCTACACTCCAGCCTTGCCCACCCAGAGCCCACAGCTCGGGGGTCATTAATCTCCACGTGGCATTTCACTTGGGAAACGCTGTCAACGCCTCCCACTGGCCAAAGTCCTCAGAGGCCGGGCAGGTGCCATCAGTTACCCTGTGCCTGCGCCCACCCTGGGGGAAAGGCCTCGGTCACAGGAGGATTAATGACATGAGGAGAAGGACTCGTCATCATTTTTCAGGGTTCAGCTCTCTCTGGAACTGCAGGCGGCATTGCTGGCTTAACAACAGAGTCAGCGCAGCAGAGAGTGACCCACGGCCCTGGAGAGTGACCAAGGGACACGGCTCGGGGTGGGGAGCCTTGGCCTTGGACCCCAGCTGAGCATCTAAAGACTGACGGAGCATGCGACCTCCTGGCACCGGCTCTCAGGACCATGAGGAGGGGCGGGCCTGAGCCCAGGGGAGCATGCGCAAACACTGTGTGAGCCCAGCATAGACACCCGCGGCTCACGGAAGTGGGGGACTGGGAGACGCCAGGTCAGGGAGAACATCGGATTTTGGATAAGGGATAAGGAGATTAGATTTTGTGCTGGAAACATCGGAACCTTTGAAGGGCTTCGAGGAGGGGTGTGCTACAGTCAAGTTCCAAGTCCAGAAGGATCCAGAATGAGGCTGGGGGCTGTCTTAGTCCGTCTTAGTCTGTCTGGGCTGCTACAATAAAAATCCCACAGACTGGGTGGGTCAGACAACAATTTCTCACAGTTCTGGAGGCTGAGATCAAGGTGCCGGCAGATGCGGTATCTGGGGAGGGCTGGTTTCCTTGTTCATAGAAGGCCCTCTTTCCGCTGTGAACCCACACAGTGGAAGTGGTGAGAGAACTCCCCAGGGTCTTGTTTATCAGGACACTAATCCCATTCAGGAGGGCTCCAGCCTCAGGACCTAATCACCGCCAGAAGGCCCCACCTGCTCACATCATCACTTTGGGTTGAGGATTTCCACATATGACACAATCTGGGGGGCTGGGCGGGCACAGACATTCAGTGCATAGCAGAGGCCACCAGCACACCTCCGTCGACACTTGGAGCAGTCACACGCACCAGGCCTTGTGCTAGGCCTGGGTGATGGCACCCTTGTGCCCCCAGCTTGGAAGAGGGTGAGCGTCAAGCATCCGGGACCACAGAGAAGTGGGAGGGCTCCCCCACGAGAGGGCTCGCCTCTGCCATCCAGGCAGTCACTAGAGCTTCCATGCCCCTGAGGGAACTCCAGCCTGCTGCTAGCCTCAGACACAAACCCTGGAAGCTGCACCAACTCTGAAGCTGTGCACCGCACCCCCCAACCCCAGCCTCATAGCAGGTCGCTTTGTACAGCACCCCACCCACCCAACCCCACCCTGGGCCACGTCTCTGCCTGCTGCGTCCACAGTGTCCAGCCCCAGGACTGAGCCGCTGGATGCACTCACCCACTTCAACCTCCTTCGGGTATGTGAGCCCCTCCCCTGCTCCCCATTCCTCCCTCTCTACCATGATCTGAACCAGAGCCAGGCACAGATGCCCAGACTGTTCCAGGGCTGAGGCCAACGATGGGCTCAAGCCGATATATGTGTATTTCACATAAATAGAGCTTTGCAGCCTGCAGAGAATATATCATTGTGTTAATCTGCTTACGTTGCTATAAAGGAATACCTGGGACTAGGTAATTTATAAAGAGAAGAGATTTAATTGGCTCACAGTTCTGCAGCTTGCACAACAATGGTGCCAGCATCTGCTTCTGGTGAGGCCTCAGGAAGCTGCCAATCATGGCAGAAGATGAAGGGGGAGCAGGTGGATCACTTGGAAAGAGGGGAGCAAATAAGAGAAGGAGGTCCCAAACTCTTAAACAACCAGCTCGAGTGAACCAATAGAGCGAGAACTCACTCATCACCATGATGGGGGCACCAAGCCATTCATGAGGGATCCTTCCCCGTGACCCAAACACCTCCCACCAGGCCACACCTCCAATTCTGGGGATCACATTTCAACATGAGATGTGGAGGGGACACACATTCATACCATATCAATCATTTATAAGAGGCCTCTGGAATATACATAAAAGTTTATATAGGCTGGGCAGGGTAGCTCTCACCTGTGATTCCAGCACTTTGGGAGGTCAAGGCAGGGAGATCACTTGAGCTCAGGAGGTCGAGACCAGTCTGGGCAACATGGCAAAACCCCGTCTCTACAAGAATTCGCCAGGTGTGGTGGTGCACATCTGTGGTCCCAGCTACGTGGGAGGCTGAGGCAGGAGGATCACTTGAGCCCAGGGAGCAGAGCTTGCAGTGAGCCAAGATCATGCCACTGCATGCCAGCCTGGGCAATGACCAGACTGTTTCAAAAAAAATAAAAGGTTTACATAAATCGCACACACACACACGGCCCTCAGTGAATTCCCAAGAAGGGAATCTGAAAGCCACGTCTTTAATCAACAATCATAACAACTGGAACTTGCTATAGCTGGTGTCCTTTGCTAGTCAATATTTTAAAAACTCATTGACACCAACGTCAGGTGAAGGAGGACCTTACTGAGGGGTCCAGTAAGATGGGACATACACAGCGGGGTGGCAGGAACCAGGCCCTGGGACCTCGCATGCCACCAAGGCTCTGTCTACCGGCCTCACCTCTGCACCTTCTACTTCCTGCCTCTCTGTCCCATGCAGGGTCCATTTCCTCTGCCCTTTCTGTACCATGGCAGAAACATAGACGGGGACACGCTACAGGCCCTGCTGCCATCCCCACTCCCAGCCCCAGCCCAAGGGAGACTCATGGGTACAGGACTTCCGTCTCTAGAAATCTGTCCCACAGAAACTCCAGGCAGGGGGACAGGAACAGGGGTGGGAGATGATCATTGCAGTATCATGCCTGTGAACTATCAGAGGACTGGAAACAGCCTGAATATTCACCAAGAGGGAAATGAATGAACAAATTAGGATCCACCCAGGCTACCAAATACCATAGATCCTCTTAAAGAGAAAGCAGCAGGGTCTGTCATTCCTCTGTTCAACAAAGACTTTCTGAGTGCCTATTGTATGAGAGACACTGTGCCCAGTACAGGGCATGAAAACACTGAGTAAAGGTAATCCCAGCACTTTGGGAGGCTGAGGTGGGTGCATCACTTGAGGCAGGAGTTCAAGACCAGCTTGGTCAATATGGCAATACTCTGTCTCTGCTGAAAATACAAAAATTGGCTGGGCACGGTGGCAGGTGCCTGTAATCCCATGACTCGGGAGGCTGAGGCACAAGACTTGCTTGAAGCTGGGAGGCAGAGGTGGCAATGAGCCAAGATTGGGCCACCGCACTCCAGCCTGGGTGACAGAGCGAGACTCCATCTCAAAAAAAATAACCACTGAGCAAAAACAAACCCCATCTGTGCCTTGCAGAACTCAGTCCACTGGGAGAGTCTGACTCTAATGAACATCAATAGCAACACCTGGCCATCACAAGGGCTGTGATGGAGATGACCTTGTCAGAGAAGTCAGGGAAGGCCTCCTGGAGGAAGTAGTAATGGAGCAGAGATCAGAAGGACAAAGTGGGAAAGGGAGGAGCATGTGCAAATGCCCTGGGGTGATAGCCTGAGGGTCCAGGCAAGGGAGTGGAGAAGGTGCTAGGGCTGGAGCACAGGGGTTGTGTGGGAATGAAGGACTTCCCCCAGGAGGCCCTGGAGTGCCACTGTCAGCCCTCTGAGTGGATTGCTGCACTGAAGACAGCTGCTTCAGTAGGTGTCGTGGTGACGCCTATACCCAATGACTAATTGCCATGGAGGGATTCTCACCCCTACAGGGGCGTCCCAGCTCCGAGCCTGCATGTGCAATCAGCTGAAGCCTTTGCTGAGATTCCACCTTTGTGGACAGACCCATGGCCCCCCAAAGATGTCCACATCCAAATCCCCAGAATATGGGAATACACTACCTTATTTGGGCAAAGGGACTTTTCATTTTTTTATTTTCTAGTTTTTAAGACAGAGACTCACTTTGTCACCCAGGCTGGAATGCAGTGGCCTGTTCTCAGCTCACTGTAATCTTGACCTCCCAGGCTCAAGCGATCCTCCCACCTCAGCTTCCTAAGTAGCTGGGACTACAGGTGCACATAACCACACTTGGCTAATTTTTGTATTTTTAGTAGAGACAGAGTTTCACCATGTTGCCCAGGCTAGCCTTGAACTGCTGAGCTCAAGTGATCTTCCTGCCTCGGCTGCCCAAAGTGCTGGAATTGCAGGCCTGAGCCTGGCCTAAAGGGCCTTTTCAGAGGTGATTAAGGATGTGGGATTGAGGGCGCTGCCGTGGCATATCCAGGCAGACACCATGTGATCACGGGGGTCCTTGTTACTGGGTGGGAGGAAGGGCAGAGTCGGGGAAGGAGGTGGAGTGACAGAAGCAGAGCTCTGAGTGATGGACAGTTTTGGAAGGAAGGGGCTAGGAACCAAGGAATGAGGGAAGCCTCTCGGTGAAAAATGCAAGGAGGCTGGGAGCAGTGGCTCATGCCTGTAATCCCAGCACTTTGGGAGAACGAGGTAGGTGGATTGCTTGAGGCCAGGAGTTCAACACCAGCCTGGGCAACGTGGTGAAACCCTGTCTCTACTAAAAACACAAAAATTAGCTCGGCTTGGTGGCAGGCACCTGTGATCCCAGCTACTCAGGATGCTGAGGCAGGAGAATTGCTTGAGCCCAGGAGGCAGAGGTTGCAGGGAGCCGAGATCGTGCTATCTGCACTCCAGCCTGGATAAGACCCTGTCTTTAAGAAGGAAAGAAAAAGGCAAGGAAACAGCCTTCCTGGAGCCTCCAGAAGGACCACATCAAGTTGCACACCCGGGGAACCCTACCTGACCAGTCTGAGAAGGCAGAGGCTATGCTCACATCTTGGAGCTTGGTCACCATCCTCTCTGCCTGGCAACAGCTGTGGGTGGAGCCCAGGCAGCCCCGTCATTAGATCAAAGTGCAATCAATGAAACTCACCACTGCTGAGTTGAGGTGGTTTACCCCTGGAAGGAAGTGCAGTGTGGGGGGAATGTATCAGGTGTTTGAAAACTCTCCGAGAAAAGCAAAGTCAGTGGAACGAGGTGCCTACTCACGCTTTGAAGAAAGATAGCAAAGTGCTGAGAGCAATTAACAGCTGAGTATGGGCCAGGCTTGTGGCTCACACCTGTAACCTCAGCACTTAGGGAGGCTGAGGCAGCAGAATCGCTTGAGCCCAGGGGTTCAAGACCAGCCTGGGCGACATAACAAGACACTCTCTCTAAGAAACAAAAAATAAATGTTTAACAATTAGCTGGACATAGTGGCTCATGCCTGTAACCCCAGCTACTCAGGAGGCTGAAGCAGGAAGATCACTTCAGGGGTTCAAAACAGCAGTGAGCCGTGATTGTGCCACTGCACTCCCACCTGCGTAACAGAGAGAGCCTCAATCTCGGGGCGGGGAGGGGGGAAGGGGGTAATAGCTAAGTGTGAAGCCAGAAAGCCTCCTTGGTAGCATCTAAGGAGTCTCTCATCTGCTGCAGTTGAAGGGCAGAGAAAGCAGAGGACCTCACAACGACCAAGTTCCAAAGATTAAACTCTCAACCTAAGCAGGTCTGCTATGCCAAGGCCAGCCGCTGGTTGGGAAAGAATGACATCCTGACATTTGAGATGGGACAAGTCACCAGAGTCAGTATGTTCCCTAATCCTAAATGTCTCAATGGCCCTGAGCCCTCTGAGCCTGCAGAAGTGGCCCCTTCTTCTTACTTTCTGGGTTTTATTTTTTTTTCCCTCTGAGATGGAGTTTCGCTCTTTTCCCCAGGCTGGCATGCAATGCTGCAATCTTGCGATGCGTGTAGGCCTTTTTGGGATTTGGAGGCATTGTCCACACATAGAAATGCTCCCCAGACCACATCTTAGAAAACAGGAAAAGCTGCCAGATCTGAGTCAGCCCAGAGCAGGACTGGAGTGCAAGAGGTTCGAACTCCTGGACCATATGACCCAGAGGATCCCACGGGGGCAGAGGCATCAGGACTGGGGAAAGACACCACGTAGAGTTTTTGGCACGCCTCAGAGGAAGAATGAGAATGCAAACTCTTAATGTTCTGGCACAAAGCCATCCCACGCAGAGAATTATAAACCTTTGGAAAAGCAGCTCCTGCCATCCTCCAGGCCCTGGTGTAGACAGAGTTTCTGCCTATGCGTGTTAGTCTGTTTTCACACTGCTATGAAGAACTGAGACTAGGTGCTTTATAAATGAAAGAGGATTAAGTGACTCACAGTTCCACACGGCTGGAGGGACCTCAGGAAACTTACAATCATGGTGGAAGGGGAGGCAAACATGTCTTTCTTCACATGGCGGTACAAGAGAGAAGTGCCAAGCAAAGAAGAACACGTCCCTTATAAAACCATCAGGTCATCAGGTCATCTGAGAACTAGCATCGCGAGAACAGCATGGAGGTAACCACCCCCATGATTCAATTACCCCCCATCGGGTCCCTCCCATGACACGTGGGGATTATGAAAACTGCAATTCACGGTGAGACTCTGGGTGGGAATACAGCCACACCACGTCATCCTGCCCCTGGCCCCTCCTAAATCTCATGTCCTCACATTTCAAATCATAATCATGCCTCTCCAACGGTCACTCAAAGTCTTAACTCATTCCAGCATGAACCCTAAAGTCCAAATCCAAAGCCTCATCTGAGACGAGGCAAGTCCCTTCTGCCTATAAGCCTGTAAAATCAAAAGCATATTAGTTACTCCCAGATACAATGAGGGTACAAGCATTGGGTAAATACGGCCGTTGCAAATGAGAGACACGGGCCAAAGCAAAGGGGCTGCAGGTCTTACTCATGTCCAAAGTCCAACAGAGCATTCATTAAACCTTAAAGTTTCGCAATGATCTCCTCTAACTCCATGTCCCACATCCAGGTCACGCTGATGGGAGAGGTGGGCTGCCATAGCCTTGCACAGCTCCACCCTTACGGCTTTGCAGGATACAGCCCCAGTCCCGATAACAATTTCCTGTATTAGTTCATTTTCATGCTGCTATAAAAAATACCTGAGACTGGGTAATTTATAAGGGAAAGAGGGTTAATGGACTCACGGTTCCACATGGCTGGGGGTACTTCAGGAAACTTACAATCATGGCAGGAGGAGAAGCAAACCTGTCTTCTTTTTTCTTTTTCTGAAACGGCATTTCACTCTTCTTGCCCAGGCTGGAGTGTAATGGCGCCATCTTGGCTCATTGCACCTTGAACCACCTCCTGGGTTCAAGCTATTCTCCTGCCTCAAGTTTCCTGAGTAGCTGGGATTACAGGCACCTGCCACCACACCCAGCTCATTTTGTATTTTTAGTAGAGACAGGGTTTCTCCACGTTGGTGAGGCTGGTCTTGAACTCCTGACCTCAGAAGATCCGCCCACCTCGGCCTCCCAAAGTGCTGGGATTACAGGTGTGAGCCACCACGCCCAGCCACAAACACATCTTTCTTCACACAGCAGCGGGAGAGAGAAGTGCCGCGCAAAGCGGGAAAAGCCTCTTATAAACATTCAGATCTCGTGAGAACTCACTCACTGTTACAGGAACAGCTTGGGGGTAACCGCCGGCATAATTCAATTACCTCCCAGTGGGTCCCTCCCATGGCACGTGGGGCTGACGGGAACTGTAATTCAAGATAAGATTCAGGTGTGGACACAGCCAAGCCATCTCACCACAGGATCTCAGTGGAACTGCAGCCAGCTGCCCGTCGTGAGCTGGGTCCTGTCAGAACCACCAAGTCAAAGTCCAAGTGGACTCAGCAGCCTCCTATCAAAAGACAGAAGCTGGCTGGCTGCAGTGGGCACACCTGTAATCCCAGCATTTGGGGAGGCCGAGGCAAGACGATCGTTTAAGCCCAAGAGTTTGAGACCAGCCTGAGCAACATAGTGAGACCCCGTTTCTACAAATAAAAAGTCAAAAATCAGCCATGTGTGGTGGTGCACACCTACGGTCCCAGCTACTCAGGAAGCTGAGGCAGGAGGATGACTTGAGCCCAGTAGTTGGAGGCTGCAGTGAGCTGTGATTTCACCACTAGGCTCTAGCCTGGGTGACAGAGTGAGACCTTGTCTCTACATAATAATAATAAGATAGAGGGAAGCCGAGGCCGGTGGATCACGAGGTCAAGACATCCAGACCATCCTGGCCAACATGGTGAAACCCTGTCTCTACTAAAAATACAAAAATTAGCTGGCCGTTTGGCACACACCTGTAATCCCAGCTACTCGGGAGGCTGAGGCAGAAGAATCGCTTGAACCCGGGAGGCGGAGTTTGCAGTGAGCCGAGATTTCACCACTGCACTCCAGCCTAACGACAAAGCAAGACTCTATCTCAAAAAAAAAAAAAGAAAGAAAGAATAATAAGATAGAAATGGTACATCCAAGATCAGGGGTGAGCAGGGTGTGAGGCCACCAGTGAGCTGTGTGAGCAAGGAGCCCGGCCCCCTTGGTACCCGCACTGCTGCATTGAGGCGTCTTCCTCAGTTTACCTCTGTGGCCTTAGGTGAGGGGCATGATCAGCTAATGAAAGAGGAAACGCCTAGAGGCCGTTTCACAGATGTATTGGCTTGTTGTGCAGAAGCAGGTAAAAAGCGGATGGTGGCCGGGCACAGCAGCTCACGTCTGTAATCCCAGCACTTTGGGAGGCTGAGGCAGGCGGATGCCTGAGCTCAGGAGTTTGAGACTACCCTGGGCAACATAGTGAAACCCCGTCTCTACTAAAGTACAAACAACATTAGCCAGGCATGGTGGCACGTGCCTATAGTCCCAGCTACTCGGGAGGCTGAGGCATGAGAATCGCTTGAACCCAGAAGGCAGAGGTTGTGGTGAGCCGAGATTGCGCCATTGCACGCCAGCCTGGGCAACAAGAGCGAGACTCTGTCTCAAAAAATAATAGTAATTCAAAATAAAAACTGATGGTGTCTACCCTGCAGCCGTGGATGGTGTGTGCACTACAGCTCCACTCAGAAGTGGCCTGGAAGGATGCTGGTAAAGTGAAATCCTCCCAATGGGTAGGACTTTAGGTCCCCCACTTTGGTGGAAAGGGAAATGGCCTGAGTTCAGAATATACATGGGCTCATGGACAGTGGCCAATGGCTTGGCCACGCAGTCAGGGGCCTAGAAGGGCCTGGGCAACGAGACAGACTGATTCAAAACGATAAAAGGTTTATGTAAATCACACACACATACACACACACACACACACACCCCTCTCAGTGAATTCCCAAGAAGGGAATCTGAAAGCCACGTCTTCAATCAACAATCGTAACAACTGGAACTTGCTATAGCTGGTGTCCTTTGCTAGTCAATATTTTAAAAACTCATTGACACCAACGTCAGGTGAAGGAGGACCTTACTGAGGGGTCCAGTAAGATGGGACATACACAGTGGGGTGGCAGGAACCAGGCCCTGGGACCTCGCCTGCCACCAAGGCTCTGTCTACCGGCCTCACCTCTGCACCTTCTGCTTCCTGCCTCTCTGTCCCATGCAGGGTCCATTTCCTCTGCCCTTTCTGTACCGTGGCAGAAACATAGACGGGGACACGCTACAGGCCCTGCTGCCATCCCCACTCCCAGCCCCAGCCCAAGGGAGACTCATGGGTACAGGACTTCCGTCTCTAGAAATCTGTCCCACAGAAACTCCAGGCAGGGGGACAAGAACAGGGGTGGGAGATGATCATTGCAGTATCATGCATGTGAACTCTCAGAGGACTGGAAACAGCCTGAATATTCACCAAGAGGGAAATGAATGAACAAATTAGGATCCACCCAGGCTACCAAATACCATGGATCCTCTTAAAGAGAAAGCAGCAGGGTCTGTCATTCCTCTGTTCAACAAAGACTTTCTGAGTGCCTATTGTATGAGAGACACTGTGCCCAGTACAGGGCATGAAGACACTGAGTAAAGGTAATCCCAGCACTTTGGGAGGCTGAGGTGGGTGCATCACTTGAGGCAGGAGTTCAAGACCAGCTTGGTCAACATGGCGAAACTCTGTCTCTGCTAAAAATACAAAAATCGGCTGGGCACGGTGGCAGGTGCCTGTAATCCCATGACTCGGGAGGCTGAGGCACAAGAATTGCTTGAAGCTGGGAGGCAGAGGTGGCAATGAGCCAAGATTGGGCCACTGCACTCCAGCCTCGGTGACAGAGCGAGACTCCATCTCAAAAAAAAATAACCACTGAGCAAAAACAAACCCCATCTGTGCCTTGCAGAACTCAGTTCACTGGGAGAGTCTGACTCTAATGAACATCAATAGCAACACCTGGCCATCACAAGGGCTGTGATGGAAATGACCTTGTCAGAGAAGTCAGGGAAGGCTTCCTGGAGGAAGTAGTAATGGAGCAGAGATCAGAAGGACAAAGTGGGAAAGGGAGGAGCATGTGCAAATGCCCTGGGGTGATAGCCTGAGGGTCCAGGCAAGGGAGTGGAGAAGGTGCTAGGGCTGGAGCACAGGGGTTGTGTGGGAATGAAGGACTTCCCCCAGGAGGCCCTGGAGTGCCACTGTCAGCCCTCTGAGTGGATTGCTGCACTGAAGACAGCTGCTTCAGTAGGTGTCGTGGTGACGCCTATACCCAATGGCTAATTGCCATGGAGGGATTCTCACCCCTACAGGGGGTCGCAGCTCCGAGCCTGCATGTGCAATCAGCTGAAGCCTTTGCTGAGATTCCACCTTTGTGGACAGACCCATGGCCCCCCAAAGATGTCCCCATCCAAATCCCCAGAATCTGGGAATACACTACCTTATTTGGGCAAAGGGACTTTACATTTTTTTATTTTCTATTTTTTAAGACAGAGACTCACTTTATCACCCAGGCTGGAATGCAGTGGCCTGATCTCAGCTCACTGTAGTCTTGACCTCCCAGGCTCAAGCGATCCTCCCACCTCAGCCTCCTAAATAACTGGGACTACAGGTGCACATAACCACACTTGGCTAATTTTTGTATATTTAGTAGAGACAGGGTTTCACCATGTTGCCCAGGCTAGCCTTGAACTGCTGAGCTCAAGTGATCTTCCTGCCTCGGCCGCCCAAAGTGCTGGAATTGCAGGCCTGAGCCTGGCCTAAAGGGCCTTTTCAGAGGTGATTAAGGATGTGGGATTGAGGGCGCTGCCATGGCATATCCAGGCAGACACCATGTGATCACGGGGGTCCTTGTTACTGGGTGGGAGGAAGGGCAGAGTCGGGGAAGGAGGTGGAGTGACAGAAGCAGAGCTCTGAGTGATGGACAGTTTTGGAAGGAAGGGGCTAGGAACCAAGGAATGAGGGAAGCCTCTCGGTGAAAAATGCAAGGAGGCTGGGAGCAGTGGCTCATGCCTGTAATCCCAGCACTTTGGGAGAACGAGGTAGGTGGATTGCTTGAGGCCAGGAGTTCAACACCAGCCTGGGCAACGTGGTGAAACCCTGTCTCTACTAAAAACACAAAAATTAGCTCGGCTTGGTGGCAGGCACCTGTGATCCCAGCTACTCAGGATGCTGAGGCAGGAGAATTGCTTGAGCCCAGGAGGCAGAGGTTGCAGGGAGCCGAGATCGTGCTATCTGCACTCCAGCCTGGATAAGACCCTGTCTTTAAGAAGGAAAGAAAAAGGCAAGGAAACAGCCTTCCTGGAGCCTCCAGAAGGACCGCATCAAGTTGCACACCCGGGGAACCCTACCTGACCAGTCTGAGAAGGCAGAGGCTACGCTCACATCTTGGAGCTTGGTCACCATCCTCTCTGCCTGGCAACAGCTGTGGGTGGAGCCCAGGCAGCCCCGTCATTAGATCAAAGTGCAATCAATGAAACTCACCACTGCTGAGTTGAGGTGGTTTACCCCCGGAAGGAAGTGCAATGTGGGGGGAATGTATCAGGTGTTTGAAAACTCTCCGGGAAAAGCAAAGTCAGTGGAACGAGGTGGCTACTCACGCTTTGAAGAAAGATAGCAAAGTGCTGAGAGCAATTAACAGCTGAGTATGGGCCAGGCTTGTGGCTCACACCTGCAACCTCAGCACTTAGGGAGTCTGAGGCAGCAGAATCGCTTGAGCCCAGGGGTTCAAGACCAGCCTGGGCGACATAACAAGACACTGTCTCTAAGAAACAAACAAAAAAAACATGTTTAACAATTAGCTGGACATAGTGGCTCATGCCTGTAACCCCAGCTACTCAGGAGGCTGAAGCAGGAAGATCACTTCAGGGGTTCAAAACAGCAGTGAGCCGGGATTGTGCCACTGCACTCCAGCCTGGGTGACAGAGAGAGACTCAATCTCGGGGCGGAGCAGGGGAACGGGGTAATAGCTAAGTGTGAAGCCAGAAAGCCTCCTTGGTAGCATCTAAGGAGGCTCTCATCTGCTGCAGTTGAAGGGCAGAGAAAGCAGAGGACCTCACAACGACCAAGTTCCAAAGATTAAACTCTCAACCTAAGCAGGTCTGCTATGCCAAGGCCAGCCGCTGGTTGGGAAAGAATGACATCCTGACATTTGAGATGGGACAAGTCACCAGAGTCAGTATGTTCCCTAATCCTAAATGTCTCAATGGCCCTGAGCCCTCTGAGCCTGCAGAAGTGGCCCCTTCTTCTTACTTTATGTTTTGTTTTTCTGAGTTGGAGTTTCGCTCTTTTCCCCAGGCTGGCGTGCAATGCTGCAATCTTGCGATGCGTGTAGGCCTTTTTGGGATTTGGAGGCATTGTCCACACATAGAAATGCTCCCCAGACCACATCTTAGAAAACAGGAAAAGCTGCCAGATCTGAGTCAGCCCAGAGCAGGACTGGAGTGCAAGAGGTTCTAACTCCCGGACCATATGACCCAGAGGACCCCACGGCGGCAGAGGCATCAGAACTGGGGAAAGACACCACGTAGAGTTTTGGCACGCCTCAGAAGAAGAATGAGAATGCAAACTCTTAATGTTCTGGCACAAAGCCATCCCACGCAGACAATTATAAACCTTTGGAAAAGCAGCTCCCGCCATTCTCCAGGCCCTGGTGTAGACAGAGTTTCTGCCTATGCGTGTTAGTCTGTTTTCACGCTGCTATGAAGAACTGTCTGAGACTAGGTGCTTTATAAATGAAAGAGGATTAAGTGACTCACAGTTCCACACGGCTGGAGGGGCCTCAGGAAACTTACAATCATGGTGGGAGGGGAGGCAAACATGTCTTTCTTCACATGGCAGTACAAGAGAGAAGTGCCCAGCAAAGAAGAAAATGCCCCTTACAAAACCATCAGGTCATCTGAGAACTAGCATCGCGAGAACAGCATGGAGGTAACCACCCCCATGATTCAATTACCCCCCATCGGGTCCCTCCCATGACACGTGGGGATTATGAAAACTGCAATTCATGGTGGAACTTTGGGTGGGAATACAGCCACACCACACCATCCTGCCCCTGGCCCCTCCTAAATCTCATGTCCTCACATTTCAAAATACAATAATGCCTTTCCAATAGTCACCCAAAGCCTTAACTCATTCCAGCATGAACCCTAAAGTCCAAATCCAAAGCCTCATCTGAGACGAGGCAAGTCCCTTCTGCCTATAAGCCTGTAAAATCAAAAGCATATTAGTTACTCCCAGATACAATGAGGGTACAAGCATTGGGTAAATACGGCCATTGCAAATGAGAGACACGGGCCAAAGCAAAGGGGCTGCAGGTCTTACGTCCAAAGTCCAACAGGGCATTCATTAAACCTTAAAGTTCCACAATGATCTCCTCTGACTCCATGTCACACATCCAGGACACGCTGATGGGAGAGGTGGGCTGCCATAGCCTTGCACAGCTCCACCCTTACCGCTTTGCAGGATACAGCCCCAGTCCCGATAACAATTTCCTGTATTAGTTCATTTTCATGCTGCTATAAAGAAATACCTGAGACTGGGTAATTTATAAGGGAAAGAGGGTTAATTGACTCACGGTTCCACATGGCTGGGGGTACTTCAGGAAACTTACAATCATGGCAGGAGGAGAAGCAAACCTGTCTTCTTTCTTTCCTTCTGAAACGGCATTTCACTCTTCTTGCCCAGGCTGGAGTGTAATGGCACCATCTTGGTTCATTGCAACCTCCACCTCCTGGGTTCAAGCTATTCTCCTGCCTCAAGCTTCCTGAGTAGCTGGGATTACAGGCACCTGCCACCACACCCAGCTCATTTTGTATTTTTAGTAGACAGAGTTTCTCCACGTTGGTGAGATTGGTCTTGAACTCCTGACCTCAGAAGATCCGCCCACCTCGGCCTCCCAAAGTGCTGGGATTACAGGTGTGAGCCACCACGCCCAGCCACAAACACATCTTTCTTCACACAGCAGCGGGAGAGAGAAGTGCCGCGCAAAGCGGGAAAAGCCTCTTATAAACATTCAGATCTCATGAGAACTCACTCACTGTTACAGGAACAGCTTGGGGGTAACCGCCGGCATAATTCAATTACCTCCCAGTGGGTCCCTCCCATGGCACGTGGGGCTGACGGGAACTGTAATTCAAGATAAGATTTAGGTGTGGACACAGCCAAGCCATCTCACCACAGGATCTCAGTGGAACTGCAGCCAGCTGCCCGTCGTGAGCTGGGTCCTGTCAGAACCACCAAGTCAAAGTCCAAGTGGACTCAGCAGCCTCCTATCAAAAGACAGAAGCTGGCTGGCTGCAGTGGGCACACCGGTAATCCCAGCATTTGGGGAGGCCGAGGCAAGATGATCGTTTAAGCCCAAGAGTTTGAGACCAGCCTGAGCAACATAGTGAGACCCCGTTTCTACAAATAAAAAGTCAAAAATCAGCCATGTGTGGTGGTGCACACCTACGGTCCCAGCTACTCAGGAAACTGAGGCAGGAGGATGACTTGAGCCCAGTAGTTGGAGGCTGCAGTGAGCTGTGATTTCACCACTAGGCTCTAGCCTGGGTGACAGAGTGAGACCTTGTCTCTACATAATAATAATAAGATAGAGGGAAGCCGAGGCCGGTGGATCACGAGGTCAAGACATCCAGACCATCCTGGCCAACATGGTGAAACCCTGTCTCTACTAAAAATACAAAAATTAGCTGGCCGTTTGGCACACACCTGTAATCCCAGCTACTCGGGAGGCTGAGGCAGAAGAATCGCTTGAACCCGGGAGGCGGAGTTTGCAGTGAGCCGAGATTTCACCACTGCACTCCAGCCTAACGACAAAGCAAGACTCTATCTCAAAAAAAAAAAGAAAGAAAGAATAATAAGATAGAAATGGTACATCCAAGATCAGGTGTGAGCAGGGTGTGAGGCCACCAGTGAGCTGTGTGAGCAGGGAGCCCGGCCCCCTTGGTACCCGCACTGCTGCATTGAGATGTCTTCCTCAGTTTACCTCTGTGGCCTTAGGTGAGGGGCATGATCAGCTAATGAAAGAGGAAACGCCTAGAGGCCGTTTCACAGATGTATTGGCTTGTTGTGCAGAAGCAGGGAAAAAGCGGATGGTGGCCAGGCACAGCGGCTCACGTCTGTAATCCCAGCACTTTGGGAGGCTGAGGCAGGCGGATGCCTGAGCTCAGGAGTTTGAGACTACCCTGGGCAACATAGTGAAACCCCGTCTCTACTAAAGTACAAACAACATTAGCCAGGCATGGTGGCACGTGCCTATAGTCCCAGCTACTCGGGAGGCTGAGGCATGAGAATCGCTTGAACCCAGAAGGCAGAGGTTGTGGTGAGCCGAGATTGCGCCATTGCACGCCAGCCTGGGCAACAAGAGCGAGACTCTGTCTCAAAAAATAATAGTAATTCAAAATAAAAACTGATGGTGTCTACCCTGCAGCCGTGGATGGTGTGTGCACTACAGCTCCACTCAGAAGTGGCCTGGAAGGATGCTGGTAAAGTGAAATCCTCCCAATGGGTAGAACTTTAGGTCCCCCACTTTGGTGGAAAGGGAAATGGCCTGAGTTCAGAATATACATGGGCTCATGGACAGTGGCCAATGGCTTGGCCACGCAGTCAGGGGCCTAGAAGGGCCTGGGCAACGAGACAGACTGATTCAAAACGATAAAAGGTTTATGTAAATCACACACACACACACACACACACACACACACACACACACACACACACCTCTCAGTGAATTCCCAAGAAGGGAATCTGAAAGCCACGTCTTCAATCAACAATCATAACAACTGGAACTTGCTATAGCTGGTGTCCTTTGCTAGTCAATATTTTAAAAACTCATTGACACCAATGGCAGGTGAAGGAGGACCTTACTGAGGGGTCCAGTAAGATGGGACATACACAGCGGGGTGGCAGGAACCAGGCCCTGGGACCTCGTCTGCCACCAAGGCTCTGTCTACCGGCCTCACCTCTGCACCTTCTGCTTCCTGCCTCTCTGTCCCATGCAGGGTCCATTTCCTCTGCCCTTTCTGTACCGTGGCAGAAACATAGACGGGGACACGCTACAGGCCCTGCTGCCATCCCCACTCCCAGCCCCAGCCCAAGGGAGACTCATGGGTACAGGACTTCCGTCTCTAGAAATCTGTCCCACAGAAACTCCAGGCAGGGGGACAGGAACAGGGGTGGGAGATGATCATTGCAGTATCATGCATGTGAACTCTCAGAGGACTGGGAACAGCCGGAATATTCACCAAGAGGGAAATGAATGAACAAATTAGGATCCACCCAGGCTACCAATACCATGGATCCTCTTAAAGAGAAAGCAGCAGGGTCTGTCATTCCTCTGTTCAACAAAGACTTTCTGAGTGCCTATTGCATGAGAGACACTGTGCCCAGTACAGGGCATGAAAACACAGTAAAGGTAATCCCAGCACTTTGGGAGGCTGAGGTGGGTGCATCACTTGAGGCAGGAGTTCAAGACCAGCTTGGTCAACATGGCGAAACTCTGTCTCTGCTAAAAATACAAAAATCGGCTGGGCATGGTGGCAGGTGCCTGTAATCCCATGACTCGGGAGGATGAGGCACAAGAATTACTTGAAGCTGGGAGGCAGAGGTGGCAATGAGCCAAGACTGGGCCACTGCACGCCAGCCTCGGTGACAGAGCGAGACTCCATCTCAAAAAAAATAACCACTGAGCAAAAACAAACCCCATCTGTGCCTTGCAGAACTCAGTCCACTGGGAGAGTCTGACTCTAATGAACATCAATAGCAACACCTGGCCGTCACAAGGGCTGTGATGGAAATGACCTTGTCAGAGAAGTCAGGGAAGGCTTCCTGGAGGAAGTAGTAATGGAGCAGAGATCAGAAGGACAAAGTGGGAAAGGGAGGAGCATGTGCAAATGCCCTGGGGTGATAGCCTGAGGGTCCAGGCAAGGGAGTGGAGAAGGTGCTAGGGCTGGAGCATAGGGGTTCTGTGGGAATGAAGGACTTCCCCCAGGAGGCCCTGGAGTGCCACTGTCAGCCCTCTTAGTGGATTGCTGCACTGAAGACAGCTGCTTCAGTAGGTGTCGTGGTGACACCTATACCCAATGGCTAATTGCCATGGAGGGATTCTCACCCCTACAGGGGGTCGCAGCTCCGAGCCTGCATGTGCAATCAGCTGAAGCCTTTGCTGAGATTCCACCTTTGTGGACAGACCCATGGCCCCCCAAAGATGTCCCCATCCAAATCCCCAGAATCTGGGAATACACTACCTTATTTGGGCAAAGGGACTTTACATTTTTTTATTTTCTATTTTTTAAGACAGAGACTCACTTTGTCACCCAGGCTGGAATGCAGTGGCCTGATCTCAGCTCACTGTAGTCTTGACCTCCCAGGCTCAAGCGATCCTCCCACCTCAGCCTCCTAAATAGCTGGGACTACAGGTGCACATAACCACACTTGGCTAATTTTTGTATATTTAGTAGAGACAGGGTTTCACCATGTTGCCCAGGCTAGCCTTGAACTGCTGAGCTCAAGTGATCTTCCTGCCTCGGCTGCCCAAAGTGCTGGAATTGCAAGCCTGAGCCTGGCCTAAAGGGCCTTTTCAGAGGTGATTAAGGATGTGGGATTGAGGGCGCTGCCATGGCATATCCAGGCAGACACCATGTGATCACGGGGGTCCTTGTTACTGGGTGGGAGGAAGGGCAGAGTCGGGGAAGGAGGTGGAGTGACAGAAGCAGAGCTCTGAGTGATGGACAGTTTTGGAAGGAAGGGGCTAGGAACCAAGGAATGAGGGAAGCCTCTCGGTGAAAAATGCAAGGAGGCTGGGAGCAGTGGCTCATGCCTGTAATCCCAGCACTTTGGGAGAACGAGGTAGGTGGATTGCTTGAGGCCAGGAGTTCAACACCAGCCTGGGCAACGTGGTGAAACCCTGTCTCTACTAAAAACACAAACAAAAATTAGCTCAGCTTGATGGCAGGCACCTGTGATCCCAGCTACTCAGGATGCTGAGGCAGGAGAATTGCTTGAGCCCAGGAGGCAGAGGTTGCAGGGAGCCGAGATCGTGCTATCTGCACTCCAGCCTGGATAAGACCCCGTCTTTAAGAAGGAAAGAAAAAGGCAAGGAAACAGCCTTCCTGGAGCCTCCAGAAGGACCACATCAAGTTGCACACCCGGGGAACCCTACCTGACCAGTCTGAGAAGGCAGAGGCTACGCTCACATCTTGGAGCTTGGTCACCATCCTCTCTGCCTGGCAACAGCTGTGGGTGGAGCCCAGGCAGCCCCGTCATTAGATCAAAGTGCAATCAATGAAACTCACCACTGCTGAGTTGAGGTGGTTTACCCCTGGAAGGAAGTGCAATGTGGGGGGAATGTATCAGGTGTTTGAAAACTCTCCGAGAAAAGCAAAGTCAGTGGAACGAGGTGGCTACTCACGCTTTGAAGAAAGATAGCAAAGTGCTGAGAGCAATTAACAGCTGAGTATGGGTCAGGCTTGTGGCTCACACCTGTAACCTCAGCACTTAGGGAGTCTGAGGCAGCAGAATCGCTTGAGCCCAGGGGTTCAAGACCAGCCTGGGCGACATAACAAGACACTGTCTCTAAGAAACAAACAAAAAAAACATGTTTAACAATTAGCTGGACATAGTGGCTCATGCCTGTAACCCCAGCTACTCAGGAGGCTGAAGCAGGAAGATCACTTCAGGGGTTCAAAACAGCAGTGAGCCGTGATTGTGCCACTGCACTCCAGCCTGGGTGACAGAGAGAGACTCAATCTTGGGGTGGAGCAGGGGAAGGGGGTAAGAGCTAAGTGTGAAGCCAGAAAGCCTCCTTGGTAGCATCTAAGGAGGCTCTCATCTGCTGCAGTTGAAGGGCAGAGAAAGCAGAGGACCTCACAACGACCAAGTTCCAAAGATTAAACTCTCAACATAAGCAGGTCTGCTATGCCAAGGCCAGCTGCTGGTTGGGAAAGAATGACATCCTGACATTTGAGATGGGACAAGTCACCAGAGTCAGTATGTTCCCTAATCCTAAATGTCTCAATGGCCCTGAGCCCTCTGAGCCTGCAGAAGTGGCCCCTTCTTCTTACTTTATGTTTTGTTTTTCTGAGTTGGAGTTTCGCTCTTTTCCCCAGGCTGGCGTGCAATGCTGCAATCTTGCGATGCGTGTAGGCCTTTTTGGGATTTGGAGGCATTGTCCACACATAGAAATGCTCCCCAGACCACATTTTAGAAAACAGGAAAAGCTGCCAGATCTGAGTCAGCCCAGAGCAGGACTGGAGTGCAAGAGGTTCTAACTCCTGGACCATATGACCCAGAGGACCCCACGGCGGCAGAGGCATCAGGACTGGGGAAAGACACCACGTAGAGTTTTTGGCACGCCTCAGAGGAAGAATGAGAATGCAAACTCTTAATGTTCTGGCACAAAGCCATCCCACGCAGAGAATTATAAACCTTTGGAAAAGCAGCTCCTGCCATCCTCCAGGCCCTGGTGTAGACAGAGTTTCTGCCTATGCGTGTTAGTCTGTTTTCACACTGCTATGAAGAACTGTCTGAGACTAGGTGCTTTATAAATGAAAGAGGATTAAGTGACTCACAGTTCCACATGGCTGGAGGGGCCTCAGGAAACTTACAATCATGGTGGGAGGGGAGGCAAACATGTCTTTCTTCACATGGCGGTACAAGAGAGAAGTGCCCAGCAAAGAAGAAAATGCCCCTTATAAAACCATCAGTTCATCTGAGAACTAGCATCGCCAGAACAGCATGGAGGTAACCACCCCCATGATTCAATTACCCCCCATCGGGTCCCTCCCATGACACGTGGGGATTATGAAAACTGCAATTCACGGTGAGACTCTGGGTGGGAATACAGCCATACCACATCATCCTGCCCCTGGCCCCTCCTAAATCTCATGTCCCCACATTTCAAATCATAATCATGCCTTTCCAACGGTCACCCAAAGTCTTAACTCATTCCAGCATGAACCCTAAAGTCCAAATCCAAAGCCTCATCTGAGACGAGGCAAGTCCCTTCTGCCTATAAGCCTGTAAAATCAAAAGCATATTAGTTACTCCGAGATACAATGAGGGTACAAGCATTGGGTAAATACGGCCGTTGCAAATGAGAGACATGGGCCAAAGCAAAGGGGCTGCAGGTCTTACGTCCAAAGTCCAACAGAGCATTCATTAAACCTTAAAGTTTTGCAATGATCTCCTCTAACTCCATGTCCCACATCCAGGTCACGCTGATGGGAGTGGTGGGCTGCCATAGCCTTGCACCACTCCACCCTTACGGCTTTGCAGGATACAGCCCCAGTCCTGATAACAATTTCCTGTATTAGTTCATTTTCATGCTGCTATAAAGAAATACCTGAGACTGGGTAATTTATAAGGGAAAGAGGGTTAATTGACTCACGGTTCCACATGGCTGGGGGTACTTCAGGAAACTTACAATCATGGCAGGAGGAGAAGCAAACCTGTCTTCTTTCTTTCCTTCTGAAACGGCATTTCACTCTTCTTGCCCAGGCTGGAGTGTAACGGGGCCCTTTTGGCTCATTGCAACCTCCACCTCCTGGGTTCAAGCTATTCTCCTGCCTCAAGCTTCCTGAGTAGCTGGGATTACAGGCACCTGCCACCACACCCAGCTCATTTTGTATTTTTAGTAGACAGGGTTTCTGCACTTTGGTGAGACTGGTCTTGAACTCCTGACCTCAGAAGATCCGCCCACCTCAGCCTCCCAAAGTGCTGGGATTACAGGTGTAAGCCACCACGCCCAGCCACAAACACATCTTTCTTCACACAGCAGCGGGAGAGAGAAGTGCCGCGCAAAGCGGGAAAAGCCTCTTATAAACATTCAGATCTCGTGAGAACTCACTCACTGTTACAGGAACAGCTTGGGGGTAACCGCCGGCATAATTCAATTACCTCCCAGTGGGTCCCTCCCATGGCACGTGGGGCTTATGGGAACTGTAATTCAAGATAAGATTTAGGTGTGGACACAGCCAAGCCATCTCACCACAGGATCTCAGTGGAACTGCAGTCAGCTGCCAGTCGTGAGCTGGGTCCTGTCAGAACCACCAAGTCAAAGGGGCTGCAGGTCTTACTCAAGTCCAAAGTCCCATAGGGCATTCATTAAACCTTAAAGTTCCGCAATGATCTCCTCTAACTCCATGTCCCACATCCAGGTCACGCTGATGGGAGAGGTGGGCTGCCATAGCCTTGCACAGCTCCACCCTTACGGCTTTGCAGGATACAGCCCCAGTCCCGATAACAATTTCCTGTATTAGTTCATTTTCATGCTGCTATAAAGAAATACCTGAGACTGGGTAATTTATAAGGGAAAGAGGGTTAATTGACTCACGGTTCCACATGGCTGGGGGTACTTCAGGAAACTTACAATCATGGCAGAAGGAGAAGCAAACCTGTCTTTCTTTTTTCTTTTTCTGAAACGGCATTTCACTCTTCTTGCCCAGGCTGGAGTGTAATGGCGCCATCTTGGCTCATTGCACCTTGAACCACCTCCTGGGTTCAAGCTATTCTCCTGCCTCAAGCTTCCTGAGTAGCTGGGATTACAGGCACCTGCCACCACACCCAGCTCATTTTGTATTTTTAGTAGAGACAGGGTTTCTCCACGTTGGTGAGGCTGGTCTTGAACTCCTGACCTCAGAAGATTCGCCCACCTCGGCCTCCCAAAGTGCTGGGATTACAGGTGTGAGCCACCACGCCCAGCCACAAACACATCTTTCTTCACACAGCAGCGGGAGAGAGAAGTGCCACACAAAGCGGGAAAAGCCTCTTATAAACATTCAGTGAGAACTCACTCACTGTTACAGGAACAGCTTGGGGGTAACCACCCTCATAATTCAATTACCTCCCAGTGGGTCCCTCCCATGGCACGTGGGGCTGACGGGAACTGTAATTCAAGGTAAGATTTAGGTGTGGACACAGCCAAGCCATCTCACCACAGGATCTCAGTGGAACTGCAGCCAGCTGCCCGTCGTGAGCTGGGTCCTGTCAGAACCACCAAGTCAAAGGCCAAGTGGACTCAGCAGCCTCCTATCAAAAGACAGAAGCTGGCTGGCTGCAGTGGGCACACCTGTAATCCCAGCATTTTGGGGAGGCCGAGGCAGATGATCGTTTAAGCCCAAGAGTTTGAGACCAGCCTGAGCAACATAGTGAGACCCCGTTTCTACAAATAAAAAGTCAAAAATCAGCCATGTGTGGTGGTGCACACCTATGGTCCCAGCTACTCAGGAAGCTGAGGCAGGAGGATGACTTGAGCCCAGTAGTTGGAGGCTGCAGTGAGCTGGGATTTCACCACTAGGCTCTAGCCTGGGTGACAGAGTGAGACCTTGTCTCTACATAATAAGATAGAAATGGTACATCCATGATCAGGTGTGAGCAGGGTGGGAGGCCACCAGTGAGCTGTGTGAGCAGGGAGCCCGGCCCCCTTGGGATCCGCACTGCTGCATTCAGGCGTCTTCCTCAGTTTACCTCTGTGGCCTTAGGTGAGGGGCATGATCAGCTAATGAAAGAGGAAACGGCTAGAGGCCGTTTCACAGATGGTATTGGCTTGTTGTGCAGAAGCAGGTAAAAAGTGGATGGTGGCCGGGCACAGCGGCTCACGTCTGTAATCCCAGCACTTTGGGGGGCCATGGTGGGCGGAGTATGAGGTCAGGAGATCGAGACCAGTCTGGCCGACATGGTGAAACCCCATCTCTATTAAAAATCCCAAAATTAGCCAGGTGTGTTGGCGGGTGCCTGTAGTCCCAGCTTTCAAGAGGCTGAGGCAGGAGCATCACTTGAACCCAGGAGGTGGAGATTGCAGTGAGCCAAGATCACGCCATTGCACTCCACCCTCCACCCTGGTGACAGAGAAAGACTCCATCTCAAAAAAAAAAAAAAAAAAAAAACCCACGCAAGAGGACCTAGTGACAAGGATGGAGGCTATGCATGGATCCAACAACAGGGGCTCCCACTCACCATGGTTGATGTAGCTGCTGCTATTCCTGCTGCCAAACCTCTATTTCACCAGCAACAGAGACTGATGCTGAGTCCCAGATGCAGCACCATTCCATGAGGACACCAACCCGTCACTCGGTGGTAGCCCACCACACTGGATCCCTTTCATCCTGGAAGGAGCAGTGATTCATTTTGTCAGGAATAAACACATAGTCTGAGGATGGGTTTACCTTTCCTGCCCGCAGGGCCTGCGGCAAACCGCAAGCCCAAAGGCTTACAGAGTGTTTGGATGCACAGTGCAGCATTCCACATGCCATTGCATCAGATAAAGGGACTCACTTTACAGCAAAGGAGGTGCAAGGATGGACTGGTCATATCACCTACTGTATCCCTCACATCTTCCAATCTGATAAGCAATGGAAAGACCTGTTTAAAGCACAGCTGGCCAGGCACGGTGGCTTATGCCTGTAATCCCAGCACTTTGGGAGGCTGAGGCGGGCAGATCACCCAAGGTCAGGAGTGCAAGACCAGCCTGGCCAACATGGTGAAAACCCGTCTCTACTAAAAATACAAAAATTAGCCAGGTGTGGTGGCGGATGCTTGTAATCCCAGCTACTCGGGAGGCTGAGGCAGGAGGATTGCTTGAACCTGGGAGGCAGAGGTTACAGTGAGCCGAGATCGCACCATTGCACTCCAGCCTGGCAGACAAGAGCGAGACCAAGTCTTAAAAAAAAAAAAAAAAAAAGGAAAGAGAGGGTTCAGCCTGGTCAGGTGGATAGCCTGCTCGAATTGGGGCTGGTTAGCTGGAACTTTGTGGTCACTTAGGTCTAGAAAAGCAGATCGTGGGGCTAGACACCAGGTTTTAAGGACATCATTAAATAGCTCGCCAGGCAGACCCTGCTGCATGTCTTCTAACACATGATGGCCTCAGTGAGTCCTAAGAAATAATTAGCTCTCCTTAAGTCATTCCTAGAGTTCTTCAGTAGCAGCCAAATTATACACATGAACCAACAATTCCAAACGGCATAGCTATGCAGCAGGTCAAAAGAGAAAGGCATGTAGGACTCACCGTTAGGCTCTGGGGGAGCTGCTTCCCCTCCCTGGGCCTCAGTTTCCCCATGTGTGGAAAGGGCCAGTGATATGGTCTGGCTCTATGACTCCACCAAAACTCATGGTGAATTGTAATCCCCAATGTTGGGGATGAGGCACTTTCTCATGAATGGTTTAGCACCATTTCTTGGTGCTGCTCTCGTGCTAGTGATGAGTTCTCCCAAGATCTGGTTGTTTAAAAGTGCATAACACTTTCCCCCTCACTCTCTCGCTCCCACTCCAGCCGTGTGATGTGCCGGCTTCCCCTTCACCTTCTGCCATGATTGTAAGTTTCCTGAGGCCTCCCCAGCCTGCAGAATTGTGGGCCAATGCAAACTATTTCATTGGTTTCATTGGCCCAGTGAAATTTCATAAATTACCCAGTCTCAGGTATTTCTTTATAGCAATGCAAGAACAGACTAACAGAACCAGCTCTTGCAAGTCAGCACATTCCAGCACCCCACTCCAAGGAATCCAAGAATTCCAGACCAAACCTGGTCTTCCAGGTCATTATGAAGGTATATTTGTCAAGGTGGGAGAATATAATGTATGTGATTAAATAGTTGCTAGCTTGATTTTTAGGTATTTAGACATTATGATATGTAGACCTCTATTTATCCTCTTATTCTCAGTCCTGAAAATGTTAGGGGTGGGCCAAGATATGTAATACACACACGCATAATTTTATATAATACCTATAGTATATATAACATATGATTATATATATTATATAATTATAAATAATAGAGTAACATGTATATCATCCCAGTCTAATTTGTGTTTGGATGTGTATACACACACACACACACACACACACACACATAGATATAGTTTATATTAGTCAGCTAAGCATACAATCATAAGCACGAGTTTCTCCTGCGTCTGCGGGAGGCTCATGCAGCCCCACCCTGCGTATCTCACTCTGTGGCTCTAGTCTGCAGCCGCCTGAAGCTTATTCTTATGGCCACAGCAGAAACTCAAGAGGAAAGCCCAGCAGTGGAAGCACACTTTAAGGCTCTGCGTAAAGCCACTACCTGCTAACTCCCCCTTGGTGAAGCCCAATATCAATATGGAGAAGTTATTTCTGCCAACCACAAAGCCATGGCAAGGGTGTAGATGTCTCTAGGTACTACAGAGCAGAGAAAAATTGGAATCAATAATTTAACCTATCACACATACCAAACAGAGGTTCCCTAGGAAGAGGAAAATGAGATTGCCAGGGTGTGGGGGGATTAATTTGTAATTAGTTCTAATTACTAAAAGAATCGATGTTTTAATTTTTTACAACGTATCTGTATTCCCATATTCTTTCTGTAATAAAGCAAAAATCAGAAGCCCTCAATTCTCCCCAATTCCAGTTAAAAATCCTAATAAAAACAATTGTTATCAGTTGATTCATTTGGAAGACTGCCTAGCCATTTTGAAAAATAAATTCTTTTTTAGATACAGACCTCAAACCATAGGCAGAAGTTAATTTCAAAAGGATGAGAGACCTAGATGTAAAAACAGAACTGTAAAAATTCAGAGGGCGATAATATTATGAAATATATCAAGATGCTTTTTCTTTTTTGTACTTCCTTGAGTGACCTTCTAGCTTTTCAGCCAGAGGCTTGCATTGCCTAGAGGTGGAGGGGGATGGAGGGAGGGAGATGAGGAGGAGGGAAGGAAGGAGGCAGGAAGGGGGAGGAGGGAGGAAAAGAAGAGAGGACAGGGAAGGGAGGAGGGAGAGAAGGGTGAGAGGAAGCTGGTTGAAGGAGGGGACACAGAGCAGGAGACAGAGGCCCCACGTTGATCAAAGGAGTGACAAGGGAGGGGGCCTTCCATGCTCCCTGAGAACAGCAAGAGGCAACAAACAAGATACAAAAGGATACACACTGATATCCCATTCATGTACAAGTTTACAACCTACACAAACGTTACATTGTTTATGAACACATTCCAATGTTGCAAAAAGTATAAAAGGGTACACAGGAGGGATACAACTGGCTGGGGAAGAAGGGAGTGGTTTAACTCATCTGTATCATTTTGTTTTGTTCTTTAAAGAGAAATCTAAAACAAATATTCCAAACGGTTTGTTACATCTGGGTGTCTGTTACATTGTTTTGTACATTTTGAAATACATGCATGATGGGGAAAGGCAGGTTGTGAATCAGTAAGAATAGTTTGATCCCATATTTTAAAAGCACATGTGGGCACAAGTGTGCGTCTGAGTGCCCAGGTTTGTGTGTAGGTGTCTTTTTGCCTATGGTTTTGTGCGTGTCTGTGTCTGCAGACTGTGTGTGTGGGTGTGGTGTGGGTGAGGGTGTCCCTTTGTGTCTATCACCGGTGTGTGTGTGCATGTGTCTGCGTATCTGTGCAACTGTATGTCTGTGTCTCTGCATATTTGTTAGTATGTGTGTCCATGTCTGTGTCTGTGCAATTGTGTCCATAGTTGTGTTTCTGTATATGTGTCTTTGCATGTGTATCTTTTTTTTTTTTTTTTTTTTTTGAGACAGAGTCTCGTTTTGTGGCCCAGGCTGGAGTGCGGTGGTATGACCTCCGCTCACTGCAACATTCACCTCCCAGGTTCAAGTGATTCTCCTGACTCAGCCTCCTGAGTAGCCAGGATTACAGGCGCCTGCCACCGCGCCCGTTAATTTTTGTATTTTTAGTAGAGACGGGGTTTCACTATGTTGACCAAGCTGGTCTCGAACTCCTGACCTCAAGTAATCCACCCGCCTCGGCCTTCCAAAGTGCTGGGATTACAGGCATCAGCCACCACACCCGGCCATTGCATGTGTGTATCTGTGTGAGTCTGTGTAGTTGTGTGTCTGTGTGCCTGTACACCTGTATGTACATAAATAGAAAAAAAAAAACTAGATGGACAAACAATAAATCACTGACATAGGTCCTTCTGGGAAGGCAAGAAAGAGGAGTTTTGTTTCCCTTTCGTACAATTTATGGTGATTTATTATTTTTTGATGATGATGATACATTCTTTATTTATAGTTTTAAATACTTTTTTAAAAGACAGTACATAGAGACTGGGTGCAGTGGCTCACACTTGAAATCTCAGCACTTTGGGAGGCTGAGGCAAGCGGATCACTTGAGCTCAGAAGTTTGAAACCAGCCTGGCCAACATAGTGAAAACCCATCTTACTAAAAATACAAAAATTAGTCGGGCGTGGTAATCCCGGCTACTCAGGAGGCTGAGGCAGGAGAAATGCTCGAACCCCAGAAGCAGAGCTTGCACTGAGCTGAGATTGTGCCAATGCAACCCAGTCTGGGGGAGAGTGAGACTCCGTCTCAAAAAATAAAAATAAGGCCGGGCGCGGTGGCTCAAGCCTGTAATCCCAGCACTTTGGGAGGCCGAGGCGGGTGGATCACGAGGTCAAGAGATCGAGACCATCCTGGTCAACATGGTGAAACCCCGTCTCTACTAATACAAAAAATTAGCTGGGCATGGTGGTGCGTGCCTGTAATCCCAGCTACTCAGGAGGCTGAGGCAGGAGAATTGCCTGAACCCAGGAGGCGGAGGTTGCGGTGAGCCGAGATCGCGCCATTGCACTCCAGCCTGGGTAACAAGAGCGAAACTCCGTCTCAAAAAAAAAATAAATAAATAAAAATAAAAATAAAAATAAAAATAAAATAAAAGACAGTACAGAGTTTCACAGCTCGAAAAACAAAAAGAATTTTTACCAGCCAACTCTGCACTCTGCTTCAGGCTCCGCCCTTGAGCTGTGCTTTGCTTTGCCTCTGGGCCTGAATCATCCATCCCACCCACCCTCGAGGGCCCTGGGGACAGAGGAGCCTGGGGACACTTCCTGGCCCAACCCCAGGGGCAGAGCCCAAAGCAAGCATGACATTTCTCTGGAGTCTTGAATTTTATCTTTTAATGTTAGGCAGAGTTTACATTCTTCCCTGTAATGTATACGTGTTTGTCTTGCTGACTCGTCAATTCTGGAGTCAAGGGGCCACTCAAATGGACGCCACTGGGCACGTGTCTATAAACCCAGCTCTTTGGGAGGATGAGGCATGGGGATCGCTTGAGGTCAGGGGTTTGAAACCAGCTTGGGCAACATTGCAAGACTCCATCTCTACTAAAGTTTTTTGGTTTTTTTTTTTTTTTTTTTTTTTTTTGAGATAAGAGTTTTGCTCTTGTTGCCCAGACTGGAGTCCAATGGCGTGATCTTGGCTCACTGCAGCCTCTGTTTCTAGGGTTCAGACAATTCTCCTGCCTCAGCCTCCCGAAGAGCTGGGATTACAGGTGCCTGCCACCACGCCCAGCTAATTTTTTGTATTTTAAGTAGAGATGGAGTTTCGCCATGTTGGCCAGGCTAGTCTCGAATTCTTGGTCTCAGATGATCTGCCCACCTCAGCCTCCCAATATGGTGGGATTACAGGTGTGAGCCACCGTGTCCCGCCTACTAAAGATTGTTAAATTGGCTCCTGATGTGGTGGTGCATGCTTCTAGTTCCAGCTACTCAGAGGGCTGAAGTGGGAGGATTGCTTGAGCCCAGGAGTTTGAGGCTTAAGGGAGCTATGAAGATGCTGCGGCACTCCAACTTGGGCAACGGAGTCAGCCCCTTCCCCTTAAAAAAACAAAAAAAGTGAAAGGGGATCCTGCTGTACTCACCTTCCTGTGCTCCTGTGCACCTCTTGTGGGTGAGCTTTAGGCAACAGTACCTGAGTAGGCGTGGGGTTGTAAACGTGGCTTGATCAGAGCCATGTTGGAAGAGGAAACCAGCCGTCAGCTCTAAACAACAGCTCCTAGTTACTGAGCATTTGCACTGGCTGGGCCAAGTCCTTTGCTTTGCTGTGTTCTCCCATCTAATTCTTCCAGCAACCCCACCCTCTAGGTGCTATCTCTGTTCCCACACTCCACAGGAGGACATTGAGACTGGAGAGGTGAAGCCCAAGGTCACCTAGCTGTACTCAGACACCCAAGTTCATGCCCTGCACAGACTGTCTACTACAGGGCAGGCCCAAGGAGAAGGAATTGCCTGTGACATGGAAGGGGCTCCATGTACTGGGCTTGGGTCCAAGGAAGGAGAGCCCTGGGGCAGGGTTTCTGATTGAGCAAAGGTAACTCTCCCCATTGTCTAAACTTTTTTTCATGGGAAAAACTCCCTTGGACCCTCGTAAATGCATCTGCAGAGCCTCAGGTGGTCACTTGGAGCCAGAGTGGCAGCCACACACAGTCACTTGGGGCAGGACTCTGTGGAAAGCCATTCTCCCAGATATCCAGTCTGGGCTTATATTGATTGAGAAAAGTGAAGGGCTCCCCCTGCCCCTCCCCCCCAGAGGGCCTCCCTGGCACCCCCTGACTGTAACAGCCTAATCTGTTCCAACAATCTTTTCAGTGCTATTGCACAAGAAGGGTTATGGGTCCCTGGGAAAGCTCTTGAACTCTCCCCAATGTCAGGCTAGCTCAGGGTTCTGTGCTTAAACATTTGGGGGCCCAGCCCCCAACATGAAATCCATCCTCTCCTCCTTGCCCCAGGGAAAGCCTGACTTTGCCCAGTACTCACTTCCCTCCCAAGGGTTCAGGGCAGCAGCCCCATTGGCTTGCAACTTGGCATGTGACCCAGTTTTGACCAATAGGATGTGACAAGGAAGGCTGTGGGAGCCACTAAGATAATTCCCTTGTTCTCCATGGGTGTCCAGGCAGGTGTGAAGCTTTGAGCTCTGTTCATCTTGAGACCAGAGAAGTGCTGGCATGAAAACAGGCCAAGGTGCTGAGGATGGCAGAGTTAAGCTGGGGAGACCTGGTCCTTGAATAGTATCACGATCCACTGATTCATCTCTAGGCGCATTCTGTGAATCAGGTGCTATTTGTGGCAACCTCTGCTACTTGTGCCCAAATCCACATAGCGTTTGAGAATTTGACGGAAAAGGCTCAAATGCAGTTTTGAGCAATTTAGGGGGCTGCTGGCTCCTGTACAGGCTGCAAAACTGTTAAAATTCACGGTCAGGAGGTCTTGGGCTTGTCTCGTTTTCACCCCAGTGCTGGCTCCTGGGGCTAGCAGGGTTGGTTTGGTTCTGAACGGCACACCTGGGCTCTTGGCAGAAGGTAGAAAGGCAGCCCCTGCCTTCCTGCCCACTAGGAGCTCTGAGTGCCCACCGAGCATGGTGCTAGGGACTGGGCAGGGGCAATTTGGGTGCGGGGGATAGGTGAGGGAACTAACAGTCCCATGTTTCATCACTCCTTTTAGTCTCCAGATTCTCTGGGATCCTAAACAGGAGGGAAGATTGGGGGGATTCCCAGGGTAGAGATGGAGGCCAGGTGGATGTGAAACTGTGAGCTCTGGTCCAGGCTGATTTATTCCTAGCCTGTACAGGAGCCATCTCTGAGCTTGAGATGAGCATACATCTAAGAGGGTCTGACCTGTACCCAGGAAGCCTGGGGGTGGGGAAGAGCCAACCCTGAGCTAAAACCTGAGTCCTCCCTCCCCGAGTTAGCAGCAGGCAGGCCTCTCAGTCTGTTCATCTGCTTGTCTGACTATAGCCTTGCTGAGAAGGTTGAGTTCAGCAGAGTCTGTGATCTCATTTTAGGTTCATTTCCCCTTCCTTATTAAGATCCTAATTTTTAAACACAGCCTGCAAACAGTAATAGCAACAAAGTACAACATCGCACTGGAAGCCACCCTGAAACATCTGGAAACCTGAGGTCTTGCCATTGGTTTTACATCCTGCAAATACCCTGCTGTGTGAGAGCACAGGTTTGAATCTGCCATTTATATATTTATTTATTTATTGAGATGGAGTTTTGCTCTTGTCGCCCAGGCTGGAGTGCAATGGCTCAATCTCGGCTCACCGCAACCTCTGCCTCCCGGGTTCAAGCTATTCTCCTGCCTCAGCCTCCTGAGTAGCTGGGATTACAGGCATGCGCCATCACGCCCAGCTAATTTTATATTTGTAGTAGAGGCGGAGTTTCTCCATGTTGGTCAGGCTAATCTCTAACTCCTGACCTCGGGTGATCTGCTCGCCTCAGCCTCCCAAAGTGCTGGGATTACAGGCAAGAGCAACCGCGCCTCGCCTGAATCTGCTTTTTAAACTATGAACTGTAATGGCCTAAGTGCCAGTTCTTAATGATAGAGCAAGTTCTGATTGGACTCACATCCAACCTCATCTCTTGAACCACAGTAATGAAACAGGATGCATTCCACGAGATGTTTCAACATGGTATCAGTCCAAATTCTATATCTTTCAATTAAAAAATACATCACCATTGCATTATATACCACAGACCATCAAATGCCTATCACTATCCATATCCAAGTCTCCCAATGGAAGATATGGTTGACATTCAGCTAGGAACTTTTAAAACATTTGAGAATAAATTATGACCCAGACTTACTGTTCTTAATGACACGTATAAAGTTCAACTCTTTTTTTTTTTTTTTTTGAGACGGAGTTTCGCTCTTGTTGCCCAGGCTGGAGTGCAATGGCGGGATCTCGGCTCACCGCAACCTCCACCTCCTGGGTTCAGGCAATTCTGCCTCAGCCTCCTGAGTAGCTGGGATTACAGGCACGCGCCACTGTGCCCAGCTAATTTTTTGTATTTTTAGTAGAGACGGGGTTTCACCATGTTGACCAGGATGGTCTCGATCTCTTGACCTCGTGATCCACCCGCCTGGGCCTCCCAAAGTGCTGGGATTACAGGCGTGAGCGCGCCCGGCAAGTTCAACTCTTAAATAAAAGGATTAGGAATCCAGAAACAAAGCCCCCAGCAGTATTAACGAAATAAAAGTCGTTCAAAATGGCCAGTTCTCGTTTCGACTAACTTGTACATTTTTTATTATAATTGGTATAAAGTGAGACTCTTTAAAAAATAGGAATTTAAAATAAAGTAGAACATCCTATTTTCAGGGTCATCAGTACCATGGTGAGATTTGTCTCTTAAACAATGACACTTAGTATCTCTGTAGTTCCATGAATACTTTTGAAGTGTCATATTAAAACCAATCTCATGGCCTTGAGGCAAAGAGAAGCAATTAGTCTTGGAGTTGTGAATAAATAAAAATCCATTTATACACCCGTCCTTGACATGTACCTTGCAAATCTTAGAAACTTCATCTAGTGGGAAAAGAAATGTTAAATCATGAATACCGATACTAATCACATTGCCATGTGGCTTCTTAAAACAGTTTCGTTTCTACCAATCTTTCAAGTATTAATTTATATGTATATATTCACCCATATTGAACACAAAGCAAAGGCGTTCCCTCAGCCACCTAGGATGAGGGACAAAAGAGGTGTGAGGGGTGCTGGGGCCACAGGGGCCATGACAAGGGGATTTTCAGTGGGTCCCTGATCCTCCAACAGAAGCCCGCTGGCATTTTCCCTCATTCCACCCTTCTCAAAGGCCTGGGAAGGGGAGGACATTTCTGTCCATGAAGTTGGGGGCACCCACACCCACAAGTTCCTCTGACTGTAATTCTAGCCAGCATTTAAGGGTGGACTCGGGAGATCAAAGTACTTGAATACTTGCTTCACTTTCTATTTGGGTCTGGTCTCTCAATGCTGAGTGGGATGTGCGTTGATGGAGGGCTTTGCCGTTCCGTGCTTGGGGCAGTCGACCACAGAGCCGGGCAGACCTCTCGGGCCTGGCCTGGGCTGGCCAGGGTGCAGAGCGCACAGAAAGAGCACTGTTGAACCGAAGCTGGGAGCTGGAAGCCTGGAGGTACGGGAGCGTGGGGAGCAGAGTGGGCAGCCCTTGGGCCTCGCGGGAGCCCCCTACCCCACCCCTGCACAGATCCCTGACCTACTTCCAGGACTTTTCTGTTCCAGGAGCAGCTCAAAATCCATAAATTAAGGAAATTAACTGATAGGGCCTGCGGCATCTTTGTAAGCTATTTAAATCTATAAATTTACAACATCTTCTGCATATATCAAGTAATTGAACTAACTGCAGGGATGTAACTTTAATGAGAAAATTTCCCCCTTTCTCCTGTAGTTCGAGCTCGAAAATAAATAAATAAAACCTTCCCTTAGGAGGAAAGTTTCGGTTAATTCCCGCGTGGAGAAGTTACGGAAGCGCGGTCCGGACGCTCTCTCCACGCGCGCGAGGTCCTCTAGTCGAGGGAGAAAGGCCTCCCACTTCACCCTCCCCCTACTGTCACCCCCAATCCCCCGCACCCTGGCTCCAGGCCGACCCGAGCGTCCCCCAACCCCAGAGTGCGGCCGCTAGGGGGCGCTCAGGCAAGGCCGGAGCTCCGGGTCGGGGCCCAGGAGCAGTTCCCGGCCCGAGCGCACCCGCCCCGCGGCCCCGGCCGAGCTCTGGCCCCGGCGTCCCGGGAGCCAGGTGGGGGCGCAGTGCCGGTCGGGCGCCCGCTCCGTTTCCTACGAGCGGGGAAATGGTCGCGGAGGAGGAGGAGGCGGCGGCACGGGCGGGGCGCAAATGAAAGAGGAGGAAGAGGAAGAGGAGGAGGAAAGGGAGTGGGAGAGGAGGAGGAAGGGGCAGCCAAAGCGGAGACCGGGGAGGGGCGCTCAGGGCGCGGACCTCGGCCGCCGGGAGTCTTGGCCGCCGCCGTCTCCATCGCGCCGCGCGCGTAAAGGAAATGGCGCGTCTTGCCGCGAGCAGTCGGCCCGGTGCCCCCGCGCGTCCCTCCCCCCGGTGGCCGACCGCGTGTCCGCAGACGTCACGGAAGAGGGGCAGCGGGGCAGGGACCCCGGGAGGGCGGCCGGGGAGCGGGGGGAGGGGCGGCCTGGCCCCCGGCTCCGCTCCAGCCCCGGCCGACTCGCAGCCCAGTTTCTTCCCAAGTCCCGCCCCCAGCCCCGGGCGCCGCGGCGGCGGCTGCTCTCCTCTTTGTAACCGAGGAGTCAAGAAATGTGAGAAACGTGCCCTGTGTTACTTATTTGGGAGCCGAAAATTTATGCCCAGCTGAAAACGCCTGGGGAAATATTACATCAGATGAAATGACAATGATTAAAATCAGCCTCTCCCCCGCCCCCTCCCCGAGCCCGGAGGAGGCCCGGGCGCCGCGTGGCCGGCCGGCGGGGGGCGGGGGGCTGGGCCGCGGAGGGCGCTGGGGCCCGGGCGCAACGCTCCCGGGAGGGTCCTGGCCGCGGCCCCGGCGGGAAGGCGCGGGCTCCGGGAGAGGCGGGTGGGGATCGCCGGCAAAAGGAGGGGAAACGGCGCGTTTTTGTCGCCGAGCGCGGCAGGCGCGGGCGCGCGGAGCTAATTGCGACTCTAATCCTCTGCCCCGCGGCGCAGCCGAGCCCCGAGCCAGGAGTCGCAGCGCGCTCCCGCTCGCGCTGGGTAATTCGGGGCCGGATCGCTGCCCTTTGCGTCCCGGCTGGGCCGCGGCGAGGCGCCGGCTACGGGCTGGAGTGGGGGGCTGGTTTTCTCTCCGGCAATCGAGGGAGGCCGCCGGAGAGAGAGGAGGGAGGAGAGGAGGTGGGAGCGGCAGGAGGGCAGCCGGAGAGCGGCGCGAAGAGGCGGCGGCGGCGGCGGCGGCGGCCGCGAGGAGGGGAGGAGGCGAGGGGAGGGTGGGGAGGGGAGGCCCCGGCGCGCCGCGCCGCGAGGGGCCGCGCGAAGCGGGGGCCGGGGCGGGAGGGGTGGGTGGGGGGAGGGTTGGGGGCGAGAGAGAAAGTAACTCCAGGACGAGACCGGAGCGACCCGCGCAGCGAGCAAAGGCGGCGAAGCTGCGCCCGGCGCCCGAGACCGGCGGCTGCGGGGGGCGGGGGCTGCGCCCGAGCCCGATCCGCCGCTCCGGCTCCGAGGTAAGCCCTGCGCGGGCGGCCACCGCTCAGCGCTGCGCGCCCCTGTCCCCGAAGTGGCTGCGATACCGAGAAAGTCGCCCGGCGAGAGTCCGGACTTGGGCGGGGGCGGCCGCTTTGTCCCTCTGCTGGGCGGCGGGGGCTGGCAGCGTGGGGGCGCCCAGCACAAAGGCCTGGTGCGAGAGGGGGGCTGCCCACGTGGGCTGGTCCTGGCCGCGGGTGGACCCACCCCACGCGGGCCGGCTGGGAGCTTCCTGCCGCGCGGTGTGTGTATATTCGCGTGTGTGTGTGTGTGCGCGCGAGTGTGTAGGTCCCCGCACTCTGGCCCCTGTACTGGGCCGAGCACCCTGCAGAACTGGCGAGTTTCCGAGGTCAGAAACGGGCTCACGCGAGTGGGGCTTCGGGATGCACAAGGCCCGGCTTGGCGCCCAAAATCAGAGAAAGTCTCCAGCGGGACAGATGTGCTACCTCTGACGCCCACCCTACGAGTCTAAAACCTGGCAGGAGGGGCTGTCGCTCTGGTGGTGGTCCAGGGCGCGCAGGGTTTGGGGCTGGAAGTGGGCCGCGGTGAGAAGGGATCGCCGCCTGCAGATCCGGTTCCCCGCTGCCCGCCCTCACCCCATGACCTGGACGCGCGCACCGGGCACACTCTCGCAAACACACCCCGGGTGGACCCCCGCCGCTGCAGCGCCTTTCTGTCTTCCGGCGGCCCCCACCCCCGACTGCAGAAAGATAAGCTTCAAGTTTTCGCTCGGTATCTCAAATGTGCATGAAGGAATTTAACTGCACGAGTGAATAACAGCATTAGTTTCAATTATTTTTTTTTTAATCTCAGCAACAATAAACTTTGAGAACAAAAGCGCTTTTACGTCCTTAATTAGGCGAGCTTCCCATCTGTGGTCTCCAAGTGTCTGTCTCTTGATTTAACTTTGTCCCCGCCCCACCTCCGGCACACACCCCCCCCCACCCAGCCGGGCTCGGGAGCTTCGGGTGCCGCGGCCACCCCGCCCCGCGGCGCCTCCAGTCTGGGCCCAGCCGGCTCCCGTCGCCCCTAAGTTCACACCGGCCGGTTGGCTCCGCGGCTAGGGCTGGCGCGCACCAGGTGACCCGCCTGCCTCTCTGGGGCCACCCCTGGGGAAGATTCTGCAGGCCCCCGGGACTTTCGCCCCCGGCCAGCGCCCTGAGTGTGGAACCGAAGGGAGCTCGAGTGGCGCCTTCTGTTTACCTTTTATGGTTAAAATAACAGCTTAGCAAAGAAGCGACTTCACGAAGAAGCGATTTAGTGAAATCGTCTCAAGCTGCCGCAGCTCAGCCAGTTTAATCACCCCCAGAGAGCCGAACAACTGCGAGCGCAATGGGACACAAAATCATTTTGTGTGTAAATGAGCGTGGCATTCTGCTCACTTCTCTCTGCTCGGGTGGGCGGGGCTCGGCGGCGGGCGGGCAGGGACCCGGGTCTCCCGCCGCAGCTGGAGAAGCGGGTCACTACCGGGCCAGTTCGGAAACCCCTGGGCCCTCCTGCCTGCTAGTGCTGAGGCCCTTGCAACAGGCGGGCCGGGGCGTACTGAGGCTGGGTGGTGGGTTTTGATGCTGGTGTTGGTGGAATGAACTTGTATCTCTCACTGCACCCACTTCTGTGCTTCTGACTTCAGCAGTGGTCTCAGGAAGAAGGTTGTGGTCTCGCACGGATGCGCTTGTTGGGGAAAACCTTGGAGATTCACAGAAAGGCGTAAAGCCTGGGGCTTCCAGCGGTAAGTTTCTGGTTTACCATGAACATCAGGTTGTGCTTGGTAGAAAAAAGGGGCCAAGAACAGGGTGGAGCAGCTTCTGCGATGGGGGATTGGTGTTCAAGTCACTCTGGAAGAGTGTCCTGGTACTGGAGGAAAACCTCTTGCAGTCTGCTTTGATAGAATTACAGCAGGAATTCCTTCCTGTTCAATTTATCCTCAGCGCGTCTTCCCTTCTGACTCCTCCCCCAGCAGAGCTTCCTAGGGCAGGATTATCCATTCCTGAGGTCTGTTTTGGTTCTCAGAACTTCCTTGAGCTAAGTGACCTGGTTTGGTTTGGTTTGGTTTAAGCTTTCTGGAACTCAGGAATCCCCAAAAGCAGTGGACCCTGAGCCCCAGTGAGGGTATACATTAAACATCACTGTCTGCTCATTGCAGCCTCCCACCCTAGTTTTATGTCAGGAAACTTGCCCCAGCATTCAGGGCAGAACAAGTCACAGGAGAGCAACCTTACTTACATTTGCAGGATTCGATTTTCATTGGATTAAAATTGGATGTTGAATTTCAAGGCACAAATTGTGATCTCAGAGTTTTCATGGGAAGAAGCAGTCTCATGGGTCCCAAGAATTTCATGTGGTTGCTCTCTTAAAGGTGAAACCTGCAAGAGATGTCCAGGATAGGTTATGGAAGCAAGTGTCTGTGGATGTGTGTGAGGGGGGTGACTATTCACTGCAAATCTCCTCCCACCTCCACTTGGAGACAGCTGTAAGTTCAGTGAAAGGAGCTGTAGAATCCTGCCCCTCTCTGCCCCTCCTGCATAGAGCCTGCAAAGTGACCCCCCCCCCGGGGGCCCCCAGGGACTGAGGGACAATCTTATTTCAGGTGGCTATGGCACAGAGGAAAGTCACTGAGTGCCCCCGGGGGAAGCAGCAGAAAGAGTCCACTGGCTGATCTGCTTGCTCTCTGCTTCCTCCTGGCCAGCTCCTGATGCCTCCGGGGGGGTGTGATCCTGAGGGGCCTGGAATGCATTAGACATAGACAACGCCACTCTGGGAGTCTGGGGAGAAACTGTGAGGTGCAGACTAGGCAAACAAAGACAGGTTTTCTCTGCTATTGGGAGCCAAAGAGGAGAGGTGGCTTCCCAAGTGACTTGCTGTCATCTGTGTGCCTGGACTTCTGCTGAAAGGCTTCTTGTATCTGGCCAGATGCAAGCTGTATCTTATCACCATGGGGATGGTAGTAAGAGAGGTCCTAGGTTTCCCAGCCTGTGGAGGGCGAGGGGTGCTTCCTGAGCCATGGTCCACAAGGCCATTGCAAGAGGAGACACGCTTGGTAACATGGCTTAAAACCAAAATACCAGGAAAATCTGATTTGTTCTGAAACATTTTGGGGCAATAATGGTGAGCATATGTTTCAGTGCTGTCATTAGCTGAATTAGCAGACATGGAGCTGCCCAGAAAACACACGTGACAGTACGACTTGTGTGTGTGCATGTGTGTGTATGCGTGTGTATGTGTCCTCTGCTAGGGCCTGGAGGCCTGCCTTGGGGTGTGGAGACAGGATAGAGAGATAGTGGAATCAATTAGGGAGGGCTGCATGGACCTCACCGGGTCTCAGAGAGCATGCAGAAAGGACAGTTCTAATCGTCTTTGACTCCTCGGGAGATGACTCTGAGGAATAAGCCTTCTCTGGTTTTGTCAATCCCTCCTGCAGATACTCTGGGCAGAGATGGAAGCCTAGATGCCTCACCGCAAGGAGCGGCCGAGCGGGTCCTCGCTTCACACACACGGCAGCGCCGGCACCGCGGTGAGCCTGCAGGGTGGGCTGGGTCCCCACTGGGTCCCCACTCTTTCCCTTCTTCCCCAGCGCCTGTTTACTGGCTGTCCTTCTTTAGGGCCACCTCATTCAAGGTGGCTGTTGACTGGCTGTAGGATTATGTATTTTTGAAACAAAATGCTCTTAATTTGATGTGAAATTTACTACATGTATAAAACTCAACGCCTTAGGTGCTGAGGAAGTCACTAATTTAGAGGTGTCTCGTTACTGAGACAAACTTGCAAAAAACCCCTGAATCCCAATTCACAAATTGGTGATTCGTTTGTCAGGGGATATTTCACATCTAACACATAAGCCCTCGACCTTTAATTAGAATTTTGCAGTTTGTTTTATGCCCCTGGAGGCTGACACCTTGAAAAATTTTTTTTTCTTGATTTCTTATTGCTAATAAGCATCTTTCTTTTTTTCCCTGTGGTACTTTGAAGAAAATGATGCAAATACACTTAATTACAGTGGTAGCCATAATTTGTCAGCTGAATATGTGATCAGGCAGCAGCGGAAGTGATCTGATTAGATCTGTGATCACACTCGCCATAAAAGGAGTGCATGGCGTGGCCATGTCGTGGAGGAACTCTTGTGTTCTGCTTTGTTTCCATCTCTAGGAGGGAGGAAACATGTCCCGGCTGTCTCTCACCCGGTCGCCTGTGTCTCCTCTGGCTGCACAGGGCATCCCCCTGCCAGCCCAGCTCACCAAGTCCAATGCACCTGTGCACATCGACGTGGGCGGCCACATGTACACCAGCAGCCTGGCTACGCTCACCAAGTACCCTGACTCCAGGTAAGAATGAGCCGCTTGAAACACCAGGTATGTGGTGGGGGCTCAGGGCAGCATCTGAAACCTGCTTCCTGGGGGATCTGTCCCCCCATCACTCCATCCACCAGGCTCTCCAGAGTGCACAAGCTGACACAGACCAAGGGAGCTAGGGTTGGGGAGTCTGAGTCTGCCTGTTGAAAGCTGCTATGCACTGCCTGTTGAATGCCGCTATGACTTGGCGGCATTGGTAGTGCATGATGGTGCTCCTGACCCACCTGCGGGGGCCTTGCCCTCAGAGCCAGCCCCGCCTCACCCTGCCAGTAGCGGTCTGGGGAGTCTCATACCTTCAAGGTTCCTCTAGAGTGAGACTTAGGCCTGGCGTCTGCAGGGGGTCATTTGTGAGTGATACTAAGTAGGTAAGTCTTGAGGTTATGGGGGTGGGTGTTTAGTCCTATTTCCTACTCCACTGCTGGGAAATTCACATGGGGAGGGAGGAGGAGCTGTGGTGAGCTGCAGTGTGCCATCTTTGTCATTTTTAGTGGCCACTGCTGGGCCTTTGAGACTAGCAGCTGGCTTCCCTTGGAGCTGGTATTGCAGTGACTAGCTAGGAATGAGCACATACCCCCATCAGTGGATAAAGGGTCTCTGGCCAGGACCCTGGCTGGGTGTTTGCAGGTACCCCCATGCTGCTGAACTTACAGGCTGCCCAGGCCGTTGGGCCTGCGAGAGGTGCAGGGTGCTGGATGCTGCCTACTCTCCTGCGCTTCCCTGCAGGGCGTTTCTCTCCTGGGTGAGGGACCTGCTTTCCTCGTTGGCACGGCAGCAGGGCTGGCCTGAGGTGGGCTGGGTCTCTGAGCAGCTTGTTCAGCTGAGGATGTTTGCTCCTGGCACAGAGAGGCGTCCATCGCTCCCCTGGGGCTGCCGAAGGCTGAGCGTGGGAGGGCCAAGGCTGTGGGCATCACCCCTGTGTTATGCATTTAAAATAACAGGAGGAGCTAATTAATCCCCCAGACACTGAGGGATCGTCTCTGGGGAGTGTACGTGGCAGGCTGCATTGTCACCGGTGTGGTTGCTCAGAGCAGGGAGAATGGTGGTGCATGGAGGTGGCTTTCCGAGCCTGTTGGGGCTACCGTGGAGTGCGTGCAGGGGCAGGCATGCTCCCTCGAGGAGGAAAAACTGGAAATGCGTGCAGTGTCGGGCTCCAAATTCGGCGAGTCTAGGGTACAGATGGTGACTGGCATTTCAGTCCCCCAAGTGGATAGAGACTCAGCCTGGGGCCCTGTGGCCTTGGGGCTCATGGGGTGGGGATAGAGCCGTGGGGCCAGGTCAGCAGTTTGGGTCTGTGTGCTCACTCGCAAAGCCCTGTCTAGGATGGGAGATGGATTCTGCTTATTTAATTTCAATTTTGCCTTCTGCGGCATTCGCGAGTTGTTTGAGATAGATCATCCCTTAATCGGTTGCCGACGTTTGTGAGTGAAATTCATAAAACCTTAGCCCACAACCCTCTCTGAAGAGTGTTTCCTGAAATCAGACAGTTGCCTTTCTGATTTGGAGTAATCACAGCCCAGGCCCTGGGGGAGGCGGGTGGGAGGCCCTCCTCGTTCTTGGCTCCTGGCTGCTGCCTGGGAGCAGGAAGGCAGAGGGCCATCTCCCCCCACCAGGCCCTGCTCACCCATCGCTCTGTTCTGCAGTGTAGGGTGTGCTCTCATGGAGAGCTAAGGCCCCTGTGGCCCTGTGATCTGGCACATGGAACCCTCCTGATGTGCCCAAAGGGTGGCAGTCTACATTGGTTCTCCCCCAGCGCTGGGGCTTGAGATAGATCTGTTGTTCTGCCTGGATGGCCTCTGGCTGCCATGGGGGTGCTCTGCAGGCCTGAAGCTTTGGACTAGAGGCCAGCGATGGTGTGACCTGTAGGACAATTGGGACAGGGAATTGGGGGGGGGCGGGCCTGAGAAGTGGGCCGGGCAGCTGTGCTGGCAAGAGCCCCTCAGATTTCTCCTGTCCTTCTCGTAGTGGATTATTAAAATGGAAGCCCTGTTTTCCACCAATTCTGGAAAAAATCCATCTCACCCAGTGTCACTGATCTGACACCTAGAGATGGAGGATTAAGTGCTAAGGTCCTCAAGGGGTTTCTGGATGGTGGTGATGACCTGCCTGAGGCAGCACGGTAAAAGCTGGGGACCTCCACCCTCGGCTCCCCCGGGAACTCTGCCTGGGCTTCTCGGTCTTGGTGGTCGGGGTAGCCTGGGTGAGAGAGACAGCTGAAGAGCCTCGTGCTGGGTGCCTCCTCTGGTCTGCCCAGGAGCAGTCACTGGTCCTCACCCGAGACAGCCGAGTGCAGACAGGGCTGAGAGTGGACTCCCTGGGCTAGCTCCCTTGCTGGTGTCCTGCCTGCTTGACCTCCCTTAGCTGCTGCCATCACAGCCACACTCTGATATCCACCCCAACTGTGGGAAGCATCTAATGAAGATGGCCAGGAGCTTCAAAACTCATAATACCTGGTGCCTGAAACAGCCAGGAAATTGAAGCCACAGCTTTTTCAAAAAAAGGAAATAAGAAGAAGAAGGCCATCCTGATGCTCTGCCATTGTGCACACAGGGCAGGTGGTCAAATGCATCTTTTCTGCCTCTGAGGGTCCCAGCTGCTATAGTGTGAACTGACCACCTAATTCCATGGAGGACTTCGGAAGCCGGTCCCTCAAACTCTGCAGCCTCTCACAGAGGGCAGCATGGCCGTTTTCCACAGGGAATATATGGAGCCACTGATGGAGCTGGGAACTCACACCTGCAGCCCTGAGGATGGCTGGGGCTTCAACCTGCTCATGTCCTTGGCAGCCTCCGACGCTGAGGGCATGAAAGGCCTCTGTCGTGGGAGAGGCTGTGCAGCTGCCAGTTGATCCAAGAGCCGATACCGAACCATGGAAAGATCTAGAATCAGCCAGTCCTGAAATAAGGCAGACGGAGAACCTTCTAAGCTTGCACCAATGAGACAACCTAGAACCCATCCAGCCCTGGGATTGTGGGTACATCAGGAGTCTTCTAGACCAACAGGACCGGCTAGAGCCTCAGCCAGACCTGACGTCAGAAGGGTCGGGAACTCAGCCAGGCCTAGAACGCTGCCTGCTTGCATGGACTTTGGAGCTCCACCAGGAAGGGTAGGGAGAGTTCCCAGGGAAGCTGAGGGTTTGGATTTGCTGACTCACCTGTGGATGTGGCTCTTACTTCCCACTGGTGCCACATGTGGATGCTCAGCCACCTGCTAACCACTGCCCATGGTGTCTGGCAGCCTCGGCCAGACCTATCTGTCTCCAGGAATGCTGGGTGGCCCTCACTGACATCTGGATGCCCACACACTGCTAGGCCAGGTCCTAGGGCCTTTGGAACTGGAGCCAGCTGTGGAACCCACAAGCCTTTCCAGCAGGGGCTGTGACCTGCAGTGCCACTGTCACCAGGCCTAGGAGGGTGACAGGGCTCATCGGTCTTTCGAACTCTGAGATGAGGTGTATCTGAGTGGCTGCAGCTCTGGTTCCACAGGCTCAGGTTCACAGCAGGCTCTGACCTCCCCACGCCCATCCATGAGGCAGCCTTGCCTCTCTCTCTTTTCTTTTCCTTCCTTCCTTCCTTCCTCCCTCTCTCCCTCCCTCCCTCTTTCTCTTTCTGTTTTTTTTTCTTTTTCTTTCTTTTCTTTCTTGTGACAGCATTTGGCCTTCTTGGCCAGGCTGGAGTACAGTGGTGTGATCTCAGCTCATTGCAACCTCAAACTCCTGGACTCAAGTGATCCTCCCACCTCAGCCTCCCAAGTAGCTTGGACTGCAAGTGCATGCCACCACACCCAGCTAATTTTTAAATTTTTTGTAGAGATGGGGTCTTACTGTGTTGCCTCGGCTGGTCTCGAACCCCTTGTCTCAAGTGATCCTCTACCTTGTGCCGGGATTACAGGTGTGAGCCACAGTGCCCAGCTAAGCCTTGCCCTTTATAGTGCCCTGTGCCAGGACAGAGACCTGCACCACGTTCGCAGAAACTCCATACCTGGGCAGACCATCACGGCCGATGCCTTGAGTGTGCCAGGCCATCAGAGCACAGGATTGTGTGGACGGGAGGCCCTGAGGGCAGACTTGGGGGCTCTAACCCCCTCAGCTCCTGCCCAGCTAGTGTGTCATGGGTGCAGGTGGCAGTGGGGCAGGGCCCTGGAGGTGGCTGACTTGGAGTGGACAGAGGAGTGGGCTGCCATGGGGACAGGGGTGTCCCTGCTGGTGCAGGCAGAGAGTGAGGGGCTTAGGCACCAGCTTGTGTACAGGCCGGGCTGGGAAGCCTAGGTCCCAGGTTGGAGCTACTGTTCTCCCAGCTGTGCAGAGAAGCTGCCACCTTGGCGGGGTCCAGTTGGGCAGGAGTGTGGCCCTGCCTGCTGAAGGATATCTGGTGGTGCTGCCTTTGGGGAAATGATGCCAACCTCCCTCCTATTCCCAAGCCAAGCCCTTGGCTACCCCCACCCTTCTTTGGGGTTCCTAGTTATCCACAGCTTGACCTGGGGTCTGCTAGGGCAGTTGCCAAACCAGAAGCAGCTGCCCTGGGCACTGGGGAGGTGGGATCAGTCATGGCTCTGAGGCCTGGCTCCTTCTCCCCGGAGTGGACAGGGACAGGCATCAGGGGCTCCCCAAGACCCTTTTCCTGGTCCTGCATTTGTTAGAACCACTGCCCTTCAGAGGACAGAGTACCAGCTTCTGCCTTCTCTCCAGTCCCCCTCCACCACCCCCAGGGGTGATGTGCATATGCTCTGGCATGTGTGCATACACGCATTCACTGTGCTGCATAAGTGTGCATGGCTTCTGTGTGTGTACACACTGGCATGTGTGTGTATGCCTGTGTTGTGTGTGTGCAAGGGCTGTGTTGCATGTGTGTACTGTGGCACACTTGCCATCCCTCCTGCCTGCCTCTGTTTCCTCCCATGGCTCCCTGAATGAGCAGCAGTCAGGGGTTTGTGCCATCATGTCTGTGGGCGCCTGGTATTGACAGGTGTGTGTCCTTTCCTGGATGTGTCTGGATCTGCGGAGTATGTGTGTGGGGGGAAGGAAGGGACTGCGTGGCCCTGTGCCTGTTGCACAGGCGTGTTGTATCTCACACTGGTTTACATGGGTTGGGTGGGGAAGGATATGTGTCCTCATGGACCATCCTGGCTGGTTTACTGGGTGTGTGGCTGTTGGCGAGGGTGTTGGGTGGTTCATGTGCATTTTCTGGGTGGGTCTGTCTGGCAAGGGTGTGTACATCAGGCCTGTGACCAGCTGGCTTGTGTGTAGGGGGTAAGGTATTTGTGTCTCACTATAGCTTTCCAGGTCTGTAACATAACATGTGTCGGCGGGCTGGTGTGTACAGCTGGGTGTGTTCCTCTCTGGCTGTGACTTGTGAGTGTAGGCAGGATGTGTGATGTGGCCTGATAACTGTAGCCTGGCCGCCCCAGGTGTGTGCAGATGTTGTCAGGCCTGGAACAGCCCCAGAGTCGCCCATGTCAGGTCCCTTGCCCCTCTAGCCGTGTGCGCCCTAAGGAGTGGGGGTGGGGCGTAGGGAGACAGACAGGCGACTTACCCCATCCTTCAGACATCCCACCTCGCCCGTCTCTCCCAGAATAAGCCGCCTCTTCAATGGCACCGAACCCATCGTCCTGGACAGTTTGAAGCAACATTACTTCATCGACCGGGATGGGGAGATTTTCCGCTATGTCCTGAGCTTCCTGCGGACGTCCAAGCTGCTGCTTCCGGATGACTTCAAGGTAAGTCCGAGGCTGACGCCCCACCCACTCCCACCACCCTCTGCGCTGCCTGTGGGATGGCATTACTCAGGGGATGCTGTGACTTAATAAATGGATCCCTGGTTGTTATGGCAACCATAAAAAGTTAAACGATGAAGCTGAGGGCTAAATCAGTTTTTCTAAACTAATTTTGTTTTCTCACATTTTTAGCTTATTTATCAGGGTATATAAAAACAGTTAAGCTACGCAACGTACCCCTGCTGAACGTTTGTCGTATTTAAGGATGGGCGCGTGCCAGCATTATAGTAGTTAGAGGTTCATAAATCTGTTCCATTGGTTGGGCGCAATGGCTCAAACCTCTGATCCCAGCACTTTTTGGGAGGCCAAGGTAGGTGGATCACTTGAGGTCAGGATTGCAAGATCAGCCTGGCCAACGTGGTGAAACTCCATCTCTACTAAAAATGCAAAAATTAGCCGGGTATGGTGGCCGGCGTCTGTAATCCCAGCTATTTGGGAGGCTGAGGCAGAAGATTCTCTTGAACTGGGAGGTGGAGGCAGAGGTTGCAGTAAGCTGAGATCACACCACTACACTCCAGCCTGGATGACTGGAGTTTTTTTTGAGACTCTCTCAAAAAAAAAATTCTGTTCCGTGTTGGGCAATTTGCAGGGAGAAAAGCCCTGATGACCCAAACAGATACCCTTTATACACTTTAAACAAAAGATAACCCCCAGGTCTCAGGGTGAGCCTGTCCGGGCAGGTGATGTGGTTCCGTGGGTCCTGCCTCATTCTTAGCCCCTCTGAGGTATCAGGGACCCTAGGAGGTAGGAAACTCAGGCCTGGGCTACTGTGGTATGTATTAATATTAGCAAATGTCTGTCCTTTCATTCCTTCCTCTATCCAGAGGACCAGTAGCCCTGGGGCCTTGTCTTTCATCCAACTCAGTTACTGGGTGCTAGCCACTGAATTGAGGCTGAAAACACAGTAAAACACACACTAGGAATTGCTCCCAGAAACTTAAGAGTCTAGTGGACAGACAGATGTTGAACTTGAATTCCATGTGACCTGGGCTGGGTGGGTTTGGAAGAAATAATATTCATCTGGGTTGTGAAGGCAGAACAGGGGCAAACACAGGTGTGAGGGCCTTGGTGCAGGGGGTGGGGGCAGCAGATGGCTTGATGCATTCCAGAACTGGAAAGAAGGTGTCAAGCCTGGAGCCTTATGGACTGGGAGGGGAAGGGCAGGAAGGGAAGCTGCTGTTTGATGTCAGGACCTTGGCGGGCAACCCAGTGCCTGGCATTTAATTCTGAATGCAGTGGAAGGGGTATGTGCAGGGGAAGGACAGTCAGATCTGCAAATTGGGAAGATCTCTTTGGCTGTTGTGTGAAAAAGGAGGCAGGGCAGGGTGGGAGTGAGTACAGTGGATGAGGCCCCTTCCCCAGGCCAAGGGAGGCTGGGTGGAGGCTTTGGACCAGGATGGAGATAGAGAAGATGGAGCAAAGTGGCACATCGGACTTCTGTTTAGGACAGGCACAGTGGCTCACTCTGTTCATCCCAGCACTTCGGGAGGCCAAGCAGAGAGGATCTTTTGAAGCCTGGAGTTCAAGACCAACCTGGGCAACAGCAAGACCGTATCTACACACACACACACACACACACACACACACTTTTTTGAATTAAGAAAAGGCCAGGTGCAGTGGCCCACATCTGTAATCCCAGCACTTTGGGAGGCCGAGGCAGGTGGATCACCTGAGGTCAGGAGTTCAAGACCAACCTGATCAATATGGTGAAACCCCATCTCTACTAAAAATACAAAAATTAGCACCTGTAGTCCAATTGCTTGAACCCATGAGGCGGAGGTTGCAGTGAGCCGAGATCACACCACTGCACTCCAGCCTGGGTGACAGAGCGAGATTTTGTCTCAAAAAAATAAATAAATAAAAATTAAAGAAACAAATAAATGTGAGGCTGCAAAAGCACATGGGTGAGCACTGGCAGTGTCAGGGGCCTCTTGCAGGTGCCTTGGGGCTTGGGGCTTGAATTCTGAGTTGGTGAGTGGAGGCCCCGGGTGGACCAGGCTGTTGGAGTGTGGTTTCTGCCCCTGCATGGGAGAGCTGGTGGGGCATCGGATGGAGAAATCCTGGGCCACGAGAAAAGCTGAGGTTGTCTGGCATGCAGTTGTCATTTAAAATCTCAGGAGAATGACCAGGAGTGGTAGCTTACACCTGTAACCCCAGTGCTTTAGGAGGCAAAGGCAGGAAGATCACTTGTTCCCAGGAATTTCAGACCAGCCTGGGCAACATAGAGAGACCAGCAGACCGTGTCTACAAAAAAAAAAAAAAAAAAAAACATAAAAATGATCCTAGCATGATGGCTCATGCCTATAGTCTCAGCTACTCGGGAGGCTGAGGCAGGAAGATCCCTTGAGCCTGGGAGTTCAAGGCTGCAGTGAGCTATGATCACATCACTGCACTCCTGCCTGGGCTACAGAATGAGACCCTGTCTAAAAAAATAAAATTAAAAAATCTCAGGAGCAAGTGTGAGTGGAGAGAGCAGAGGCCCAGGATAGAGCCCTGAGGAACCCTTGTGCTGGGCAGGAGAGGCCTGACCGATGACAGGCCCAGAGGTCAGGGTTAGAATCTAGACCTCCCTCCAGGTGGTTCCAAAAGCCAGGGCCAGCAGGTGGAAGGGACTTAGGGCCTGTCGGACAGGGGGCTGGGCTTCTTGCCTCTTCATCAGGCATGAGTCATGGGACCTATGGGACCTTGGCCATTCCCGGTGGGATGGGTATGGGTGAGCGTGTATGGTGTACATATGTGGCCCAGGGCATGGGGCCACTGTTAGTGCCTGAGGGACAGTCTGTGTGAGCCTGCCCAGCCCAGAAGGGGGCTGCCTGGCAGAGGATGGGCTTCCCTTCCCTGGACACTCTGCCTGCTTGGGCAGGGGTTGGGCTAGGCACTTGGCACATCTTGCGTCCTTTGACTCTCACTTTCATTCTCAGAACTGGGTGTTAATATCCATTCTATACATAAGGGAACTGAGGTCGGGCACAGTGGCTCACACCTGTAATCCCAGCCCTTTGGGAGGCCAAGGCGTGTGGATCACATGAGGCCAGGGGTTCGAGACCAGCCTGGCCAACATGGCAAAACCCTGTCTCTACTAAAAATACAACAATTAGCCAGGTGTGGTGGCAGGGGCCTGTAATCCCAGCTACTCCTGAGGCAGAGGTTACTGTGAGCCGAGATCAATCCACTGCACTCTAGCCTGGGTAACAGAGTGAGACTCCATCTTAGGAAAAAAAAAAAAAAAAAGGGAACTGAGATGCTCAGTAAGTGAGGTTTAGAGGTCTCAGGGCTGGTTGATGATGAAGCTGAAAATCCAACCCAGGCAGGCCTGGCTAAAGATGAACTTTTTTTGCCTCTGGGTGGGCACAGGCCGGCTGCCCTGTGCCCAGCAAGATCTCTTCTCTTGGTGGGATTCTAAGACAGCAGCAGGTCCCCAGGCATGGACACAGTCTCATCCTCTAGTGGAGCTTCCAGGTCTTTCCATGGGGAGGCTTCTCTGCCTAGCGCCTGGGGCCAGATGAAAGGGCTCAGGGGTGCTGGCACAGATGCACATCAGCGGCTGCCCTTGGGATAAGGCTAGATTCTTTATACTTGCAGACACTCAGTTGCCCCTTCTGTACAATGTGTGCAACCGGCCCAGTCCACATGATACCCTGGGGGTGGCAGTTCCTTCAGAATTGGTTGGAACTGGCAGGCCACCTCCCCTCTCCCCGACTTCCCCCACCCCTGAGCAACACGTACAGTAACACTGTGTGCGCACGTCCCCAGGACTTCAGCCTGCTGTACGAGGAGGCGCGCTACTATCAGCTGCAGCCCATGGTGCGTGAGCTGGAGCGCTGGCAGCAGGAGCAGGAGCAGCGGCGCCGCAGCCGAGCCTGTGACTGCCTGGTGGTGCGCGTCACGCCTGACCTGGGCGAGCGGATCGCGCTCAGCGGCGAGAAGGCCCTCATCGAAGAGGTCTTCCCCGAGACCGGAGACGTCATGTGCAACTCTGTCAACGCCGGCTGGAACCAGGACCCCACGCATGTCATCCGCTTCCCACTCAACGGCTACTGCCGGCTCAACTCGGTGCAGGTGAGAGCTGCGCACCGCCGCCTCCCTGCCGCCCCCCGGTCCACGGAGCCCTCCAGGGGCAGAGCAAGCTGGAGGGAGGCGCGATCCCTGAAATGGTGAAGCCCTCCGTGCCATCCTGCAAAAAAGGCAACAATGTGTGGATGCATAATTTATGTCCCTCTCATAATTAAATGATGGCGCCTGGGGGATGGACTTAAAAAAATCGATCTGTACTGTTTTTTATTTTTTTCCAAAAGGATGTTCTATAAAAATGGCCCAGAGTATTTTCAACAAAACGTGCTTCATTTGACACCCAGAGTCTGACTTTGGATTCAAATTAAACCCAGGCAACAGGCGAGGCAGGACAGAGGCTGAGTGGAAAGGTGGCCCGGAGCCCCTTCCCTCTCTCCCTGCTGACCTGAGAGCTGCCAGCACCCACCAGCTGCCAAGAGAATCCCTGGACGGGCTCTTCCTGGATGGGTCTGAGAATTGGAGAGCTCAGATGGAGAGAGGGTCTATTTTCTAACAGCGCTTTGCAGACCCAAGAGCCTGGCACATTTCTGGGTTAGGGCAGAATGGGCTTTGCAGGGAAGAGGTCCCCCCGATGCACACATTCCACAGCCTGTCAGTCAGAACTTGCTAGTTGCAGGAGACAGTAATCAGACCCCACTCTCACAGAGGCACAAGCCCACATAGTTGTGTAGGCCTGCAGAGACTCAAATATTGAGAGGACCTCTCCTTTTTCTCTCCCTCCAGAGCTCACATGAGCTGATTTGCCCCAGGCCTCAAACCACCTGGAATGCACAGCTCAGGGAAGCCGGTGGATGCCGAGAGGCTGGGGGACAGGAAACTCTCCATTATTGGGGCAGGACTCGGGGAGGAAGCTTGGGGCCATGTGTCTGAAGAGAGGGCATAGGTTACACCCTAGAGAAGAAAGAAGGGACCCAAGGGCTCTTTTTGCCTCCCTGAATCAAGGCCCTGAGGGCAGCAGGATGGTGGCCTGGATGGGGTCGCTCACCTGGGTTTGGTAACCTGAGAGGTCACTGGGCCTGGCCACTCCCATCCCTCTGGTTGTGGAACCCAGCACCTGGTTCTGTAGGGACCTTTGTCAGTGAGTGAGACTGAGATGGTCACATCAGAAGGTGCTCTGGCTGCCTGCCAGGCCAAACCTGGTGTCCTCTTGCAGCTGGGCCTTGATGACCTCTGTTTCTTCCTGGGCAGGTCCTGGAGCGGCTGTTCCAGAGGGGTTTCAGCGTGGCTGCGTCCTGTGGGGGCGGCGTGGACTCCTCCCAGTTCAGTGAGTACGTGCTTTGCCGGGAGGAGCGGCGACCACAGCCCACCCCCACTGCTGTTCGGATCAAGCAGGAACCCCTGGACTAGGCCCTGCTTCAGTGCCCACCTGGGCCCCCTTAGGGACCTGGAAACAGTGCTGGGGAGTTCTGCCTGTGTGTGCTTGGCTGTGGGCATGAGACCGAGGGTGAGGCTGAAGGGTCCGAAGCTGGCCCAGGGAGCACCAGGGCCCCAGGTGTCATGGCAACAGAACGTGGGATGCTGGAGGCATGCCTGCCAAAGGATTGTTGATGTGACCCAAAGATGCAGCAGTGGGAACTCCGCTGCCAGTTCTCCCAGCCCCTCGGCTCCCCATCCTGGCGCAGCATCCTCTGAGGACCCGGGGCCTGCTGGGGCGGGGTTGGAAGAGGCATCTGCAGCTACTCCAGAGGAGCTGTTTATCCTTCTCCACATGGGGCAGACTCTGGTGGTGGGTCTCCTAGCGTCTGAGATGGCTTATTTTTCTACAGTATTTAAAATGGAAGCAACCATAACTGCAAAAGTCAGAGAGGCCGACAAGGACCAACGCTTCTTTATCTGGTGCTCAGTTCTCAGTCGGACGCACATCACAGCTGCAGGGTGGACGAGCTGCCTGGCATTCAGGCCCAGATGCCTGCAGGGCTGGGGCTCTTGGGACAGATGCAGGGATGTGTGCTGCAGGGCTGCTGGGAGGAGAGTGGTGGGGGCCTGGGGGCTGAGTGGCTCTGTAACCATCTGAGACCCTCACCTTTGCTGCCATCTGGGGCTCAGGCTCCACCCCTGGGTCATGTGACCTCCTACTGTCTGGGGGGCTGCCAGTCCTGTCTGTGTGGACTGGCACCTGGGCTGCTGGAGAAGCCTCCTCCTGTTCCGACCAGCCTCAGGGCTGCACCTTACCTCAGGAATGGGCCCCACCCTGAAGGGGCCCATCTGTCAGCAGCATCTTCTGGGTCCCTAGCTCAGGGAGCCATCCCAGCTCCAAATTTCTCACTCAAATATGCACAGAGTTTTAATTAAACTTGTTACGCTAGCCTGCCAAGGAGACCTGGACACGGGCAGACCTGGCGCTCTTGACCCCAGATTCCAGTGAGGACTGGCCCCGAGGAGTCCTTGCAGACCTGCTGCCTCCCTTACGACAGGCCCAAAGACGGACCCCTCCCCCCAGCCTTGTGACAGCTCCCCATGTGTTCTCCAGTGGAGAAACTGCAGAGGACTAGTGGGCGGGGCTTCCCAGCCATCACCATCCTGTGTACAATGGCTGTAGGCTTGTATATGGCTCCTTTAATATTGTAAAGATGCTGATGTACAATTGTCGTGCGTTTGTGTGAACACATTGCGTTCCTAGTCCGTGCCATAAATGATGCTCTAATGAAAAGACTGGAGCCTCTGTCCTGTGCAGAAGCAGCAGCTGGACTCCCGCATTCGATGTTGTACAGGGAGGTTTGCAGGTAGAACTGAGTCCTCTCCCTCAGATCCTTCAGTTCACATCGAGGAATAGCCCGAGATGGTGGTGGGGGAGGGTCAGTGGCTGGGTCCTGAGCTTGGAGTTACTTATTGCATTTGGGTGCCTGTCCCCTCCAGGCAGCACAGATTCTGAATTCTGATTCACAGCCCCTAGCCAGATGGGAACTGGGAAAGAGACAGACAGAAGGTGACTGGGTGCTCTTGAACCCAGTCTTAAATGTTTGGGATTGTCTCTCTCACTGTTCCTTGGTTGGGACTGATGTCCTCTTTAGAGCCCCACGTAGTGGTATGAGAAGATGGTAGGTGGTGGCTCAGGCCAGCCAGGGTGGACCGAGTCACGCAGCCAGCGTGAGACCTGCAGTTCACCTAAGCACAGAATGAGATCTCAGTATCCCTCTATGTAAACAGATTCACATAAGCCTCCAATTTTAATAAACCTTTTTGCATTTTTTTTCTCAAAGCTCTTATGTTCTAACCCTTGAGAACCGTTTTACCTGCCCCTAAGGGCCACCAGCTTCGACCTGCCTCAGAGGACAGCGGCACAGACCAGCTGATCCCTGTCTGAGGCCACAGAGCAGACGCCATCCCCCTGTACAATCAAATTTGCTGGACAAACTTGATAGGCTTCTCTGCTTAGCAACGAGCCTATAGTTGGCACATCTGTGTTTTGGCGTCTGAGGCTCCCATCTGAGTGGAGGAGAAAGTGTTGTGTTTATTAGCAAGGAAGTCTTGTGAAAACAGCTTGATGCTGTGTGTGTTTATGGATTTTTCTGATATAACAGCCAGCATGGTTACCGATTGGTAGAGATTCTCGAACATTCCCAAACTCTCGTTTTGAGTAAATCATTGTGCTAAAAATAAAATTTAATAAAGAAGGGGGAAAAGGAGTAACTCTACCTGACTAAATGTTACTCTAATTTATTTATTTCTTTACTAATTAAGTAAAATCAGGAAGTATGATTTTACATCAACCAGAGAATTTCTGAATTTGTAGGGAAACACCGTGTTCCCATAATGATGCTATAATTCTAATATACCTAGTCCCCATAAGCAGTAAGTACAAATTATCATTCCTTTAAATCATTTTTACACTTCCTGGAATTAATATATCATAAGCAATCTTTTATCAAATGCCAGCAGTATAAATGTTACTTCTGCTCTTTGCAAACCTCAAAATTCATTTCTCTTGATTATAAGCAACTGGACAGAACCGTGCCAAAGCTTCCCAGTTTCCCACCAGACCCCTGCCAGTGAGTTCAGAGAACTCGCAAAGCCACAGCAGGTGGCCCCAGCCACTGCCCCACTCACATGGGGCCCAATGCCGGGTCACACAACACTAATAATATCTTTCAAAAAATGTCTTTTTTTTTTAAGCTACTGCTTGACTGTTCCTTAGAATAAATAAAGGATATTTTATAAATTACAGCTCTAGCCCTTGGTTTGTAATTCACGAAAGCAGCCACAAACAAGTACTCTGGCATGGGTCCTCAGGAGCCACCACTCCTCACATTTGGGACCTGGTATGGCTACTGAGTAAGGCCTTAACATCCAAAGTCCCAAATCCCAAAGCTTCCCGATCTGAAGACCGACCAGAGAGCAGCAGCATGGTCTGTAGGTGCTCAGTGCACATGCTGTTGGCAGATCTGGGCGGGAGGGTGGTACAGGCATGGCCTCCCTTCACCTCTCTAGACCCCCAAGCCTGGACTCAAGTGTTCAGGGTGTGATGAGCATGTTGTGCTATGCTGGTTTTGCATACGTATATATCTGTGAACGAAACCACTAACATTTAAAAAAAGGAAAGTGGGCCAGTCACAGTGATTCATGCCTGTAATTCCAACACTTTGGGAGGCTGAGGCGGGAGGATTGCTTGACCCCAAGAGTTCAAAACAAACCTGGGCAATTTGGTGAGACCCCATCTCTACAAAAAACTTTTTAAATGAGCCAGGCATGGTGGTGTGCACATATAGTCCCAGCTGCTCAGGAGGCTGAGGTGGTGGAAGGATCACAAGTCCAGGAGGTTGAGGCTGCAGTCATCCATGTTTGCACCACTGCACTCCAGACTAGGCAACAGAGCAAGACTCTGTCTCAAAATAAAGAAAATTAAAAAGAGAAAGCACAGCCAGGTGTGATGGTTCACGCCTGTAATCCCAGTACTTTGGGAGGGCGAGGTGGGTAGATCCCCTGAGATCATGACTTCAAGACCAGCCTGGCCAAGATGGCGAAAACTTGTCTCTACTAAAAATATACACACACAAAAAAAATTAGCCAGCGTGGTGGCATACACCTGTAGTCCCAGCTACTTGGGAGACTGAGGCGGGAGAATCACTTGAACCCGGGAGGCAGAGGTTGCAGTGAGCTGAGATCGTGAGACTCCATCTCAAAAAAAAAGGAAAGCACAGATGTGAGAAATGGGGAAACTGTCTCCAGTGAGCCACTGACCAAGAGAAGATTTAAGTTGACTAAGCCCAGCAGAGCCTGCCCGCTTCCCCTGCCTGGAGGTCAACCCACGTTCTCTGGGGAATGCTGTCTGCCAAGATGGCCCCATCCCATGAAGCCCTGCCTTCCCTCCTGATTCTCCAGAGACAGGAGAATGGCTGCATTGGGCCTGGGGGATACTCAATTTCTCCTAAGTAGATGCCCAGGTAGAAAACACAAAAATGGGAACTGCCAGGGGATGTTCAGTTGGAGGCAGGAAAACTGCCTCAGTTCAAAACAATAGGGAGCTCTAGACACAGCTAGAGGGACAACTAATGGCTGGAGAAGGCAGCCGCTGGCCTGGATGGAGTCTGACATCTGGGCTGATGTGGCTGTTGTAGGAAGTAGGATGTCAAAGTTTGATGGCCATCTCAAGGGGCGTACGCAAATGTGTTTGCCACGAGGCTCAAGGCCACCAGGTAATATTGGTCTTGTCATGTGTGTGATGAGAATGTGGGTGGCTCCCTTTGCTCACCCCAACCCCACCCAAAGGAGGTGACTCTTTGTAGAGAGACAGCTTGCCCTCACTTGGAGATCAGGGGCTGGCAGCCGTCTTATCTCTGATGGGAGCTTTGATGTGGAGTTACCCAAACCAAAGGGTCTGGGTCACTGTATAGGGTAAAAGCCCACATCGTTAGTTGCCACAAGTTTTAAGATTATCTACAAATGGATATGCTTAGAATGAATGTTAAGAATAGGGTCAGGCTTGGTGGCTCACACCTGTAATCCCAGCACTTTGGGAGGCTGAGGCAAGTGGATCATTTGAGGTCAGGAGTTTGAGACTAGTATGGCCAACATGGTGAAACCCTGTGTCTACTAAAAACACAAAAATTAGCCAGGCATGGTGGTGCATGCCTGTAGTTCCAGCTACTCAGAAGCCTGAGGCAAGAGAATTGCTTGAACCTGGGAGGTAGAGGTTGCAGTGAGCCGAGATCTCACCACTGCACTCCAGCCTGGGTGACAGAGTAAGACTTCTTCTCAAAAAAAAAAAAAAAAAAAAAAGGAAAGAAAGAAAAGAAAAAAAGAGAAAGGAAGAAAGGAAGGAAAGAAAGAATAGAAGAATGGTGTGAATGCATATATGTCAAAAGCTGCTCCTGCCTTTATTAGTGAAAGATTTCTCATTAGATCAAATGAAGTTTCTTGTCAGTATCCACAGAAACCTACAAAGGCATCACAAAGATAATGCTCTAATGTCCAACATAAAGCCTGAGAAAAAGATGGTCTGGGGCACCTGCTTGGAGGGTCTATCCAGGAACAACTGTATTTAGGTTAAACTGCTAAATTCAGTGTTGGTGACAGCTAAGGACAACTTCCTGCCAGAACCAAGACTAGCCCTGATGTTTTCTTAGAAGCACCAGAGTTTTCTAAGGTGACCCAAATTGAACACAACTCCAGGGAAGGTTGAAGGTCAGAGAAGAAGAGTGTGTCCCTGCTCTTCCTGGATCCCACAACCAGTGAGTCCTCACTGCCACAGCCTCTGTAAGCCCAGGGACCTTTCTCTGTGAGCTTTCAGTGGAAGGGAAACCCCAGCCTCAGAGAAGCCTACCCTGCCACATCCCAGGCTAATCCCTGGATCTGGTTCAGGAGCTTTTTTCCTGCAAGCCCCAAAGCTAGACAAGCAGAGCCCTGCTGGGCCCAGGGTGAGCTCTGCAGACCTCGGAGCTGCAGGCAGAGTTGGGGGCTCACTCCTGGGGAGGGGGCCACCCCTGGGGTTGTGCATCCAGGCATGGCTGCCTGTTGGTAGCTGTTTACCCACAGGGAACGAGAACCTTCTGCGTTTTTATTTCACCCCCAGTGGAAGGAAATATTGGGTAGAGTTTTTGCTTTTTGAGGATAAGTCATGATTTGGAAAGGGGTGCTGGTGTGTCTGTTGAGACTTTGGACATTGATTATCAAAAGGTCCCTGTTTCCCTGCAAAGATCCTTATCTTCTCTTCCCAACCATCCAAGAGTACCATTTATTGGTGGCCAGCAGGTCCCAAGCATTGCAGGTGCTTAGAGGGCAAGATAGCTCATGAGGCTTGGAGTAGACTTTTTTCTTTTCCTTTTTTTTTTTTTTTTTTTTTTTGAGACAGGGCCTTGCTCTGTTGCCCAGGCTGGAGTGCAGTGGTGCAATCTTGGCTCACTGCAACCTGTATCTCCTGGGTTCAAGCAATTCTTGTGCCTCAGCCTCCTGAGGAGCTGGGATTACAGGTGTGCACCACCACGCTCAACTAATTATTGTATTTTTATACAATACAATATATTGTATAAAATATATTGGGCCAGGCTTGTCTTGAACTCCTGGCCTCAAGTGATCCTCCTGCCTTGGCCTCCCAGTGTACTGGGATCACAGGTGTGAGCCATCGCACCTGGCCAGGAATTGTTTTTCAATTGTGTACTTGAGGCTCTGTAAATTCATCAGGAAGAGAGACCACAGTGCAGTTTTGCACTTTGTTATGACACCGAACATGTATTACCCCAAATTCACTGATTTGCATGTAGAGAGAACCACCTCTCAGGTCTCAAGACTAGCATCTCCATAGCAAGGGAAGCTTCTCTGAAATTCTAATGAGAGACCCAGAGAAAGAGGCAGGCACGCTCCCCAGGACACACAAAGGAGAGGGGTTAGGGGTCAGCTGCATTTGGGGTTTTGTCTTTGTTTCTATCACACAGAACGGCCAGTCCCAATAGCGCCCAGGCCTCACAGGACAATGCTGTTCCTGGACCCGGGGCCACGGCCCTGGAATAAGAGCTAGGTCGTCAGGGCATGCTCCTAGGATCCTTCTTAACACAGAAATTACAAACCAGGCCAAAGTCTTAAAGAGCTGGGGCAGAGCCTGGGAAGCGCAGGGACGCCCAAGCCTCGCTGGGGCCCGGGAGGACGCCGCCCTGCCCGCAGGAGAACCCAGGCCGCGCATCCCTGGCTAGACGGGGCCCGAGGTGCGCCGCCAGCCGTAGGTCGGCCAAGCCTGCTGCTCGAAGCCCGTGTGTAGGATGTCACCAGAGCTTCCTTTTCTGTGTCCTGGACCCGGTCCAGGGCCCCCGAGGAAGCTGCGGTTTGGGGCGAGCCGATTGCACCGGCAGGGCCGGGCTGCTGCTCCCTGGGCTGACGCGGGCCACGCCCTCCTGGACGCGGACACACCCCCATTTCCCCCGGCCCAGAGCCACGCCTGGCCCTGCAGCCAAACAGCGGGAAGGCAGATTGGTACGAGTAGGTACAAGGTCCTGGAATTCTCGCCCGGTTGCCACACACTGCACGGAGCATAATTGGGGGAGGTTGTGCAACTGCCCGGGAAGCCGGGGCGCGCAGCGAGGGCTCTCTTCAAGTCCCCATCACAGGCGTCCGCGGAGCCTCGGTACAGAGCCTGACGCCAGTTTCGGGTGGCACCGATGGCCCCGCTCTGGCAGAGGAGTAGTGTGGCTCTGCCGAGAACTGGGGAGCCCGGGTCCCTCCAGGGCCAAGAAGAGGGAGGGCTGGCGGAAGGGACCACGCCCACAGCTCCAGGTGGCAGCAGCGGCGGTGGCGGCCCTGACTGGCAGAGCCTAACAAGAAAAGGGCCTATCCCCAAGGGCCCCGGGCTAGACTCAGACCAGATCCCACGGGGGTGGGCTGGGAGGAACCCGCGGGAGGCCGGAGGCTGACAGCCCCTTCCCTATCCTGTGGGTCTGTTGTGAGCCCATGGAGCCCCCATGGGTGGGTCCATCCCCAGGCCCAGTGAGTCACTTCCCCAGGCCCCGGAGGCCTTGGTGGAAGGTGCCTCCCTCTCTGGCAAAGCGTCCTTTGTTCTCCTGCTGGCTTTGCTTCCCAACCCTCTCCTCCTCTCTGAGTTGCAACCCTGTAGGTTTTAGGGTCACCAAACTCCGAGGCGCACAGAGGTGGGCATGGGTGCCGCCTGGAGAGTGGGCTGGCCCCGCAGAAGCCTGCAGCTACTTTTTTGCTCCCTCAGTCCCCTGTCCTCTCAAGGCCCAGGCTCTCCCACCTCCCCAGACGTCTGGGGAAACCCCCACTGCCCTGCGTAGATTGTGGTGCGCAGCCTCCGGACTGCAGATCCTGGACCCGCGTCAGGAGGGAGGGAGGTTTGAATGCTCTTGCCCTGGCCAGCACCGCCCTGAGCTGCTGAACTGGCCTCAAGGCTTCTCTTGCATCAGGGAGAGGCTTCCAGCACCACCACTGGCACTCCTCCTTCCCTCTCCCTTTGGCTTCCCTCAGTTCCCATGGCCAGGTGGAGGAATCCTTGTAGAAGCCCAGCCCAGGAAGGAATTCATCAAAGCACCTTCCCACATAGCCTCTAGTTTGCTTCCTCTCCATTCCCACCTTTCAGCCCCAGCCTGGCTGGCCACGTGGGGGGCTCCCGTGCCAGGCAGTGCCCAGCTGCCCGGTGAGTGAGCAGCCCTGCACAGAAGGCAGCCGACTACCATACACATTGCATGTGTGGATAGCACCAGCCTTGCAGCCCGGTGAGGCTCTGCTTTGAAGAAATAGAATACTTTTTTTTTAAAGACAGAGTCTGTCTCTACCACCCAGGCTGGAGTGCAGTGGTGCATTCTCAGCTCACTGAAACCTCTGCCTCCTGGTTCAAGTGATTCTCCTGCCTCAGCCTTTCAAGTAGCTGGGATTACAAGTGTCTGCCATCATGCCTAGCTAATTTTTGGGTTTTTAGTATATGTGCTACCAAAGTGAGCACGAATTTTTGTGCTTTTAGTACAGATGGGGTTTCACCATCTTGGCCAGGCTGGTCTCGAATTCCAGACCCCAAGTGATCCACCCTTCTTGGCCTCCCAAAGGGCTGGGATTACAGGTGTGAACCACTGCACCCAGCCAGAAGACTAATTTCAAAACAAAAACACCCCTGTATGCACATATTCTCAAATTGTACTTACAATAGTCAAAGAAAGGAAGGGGGTCCCTTAGTGTCCTAAAACCAGGAGAGATGAAGTTGATTATGGAACATCACTTGATGAAATGCATTTATCCTTCCACAAATATCTACTGAATTCTACAATCAGCCAGGTTACTGGAGGAGGCCAGGCTCTGAGTTGTGAGTGTTCCATGCATCACCAGCTCTCCAAACCCAGACAACTACCACTCCCTACTTCTTACCTCCCCCAGGAAGAAACAATATTTAATAGTTTCATTTACACAGAAAAGGAAAGTACAAGCTTTCTCCTTAAGGAGGGGTCAAAAAAGCAGCCTCAACGGGCTCCAGAGCCTGTGCTCCTGGATTAAAAATAGAGATTAGTATATTGGTTTCCTCTTGTGGCTATAAGTTACCACAAATGTGGCTTAGAACAACACTAATGTTTTTTCTTTTTCTTTTTGTAGAAACAGGGGCTCCCTATGTTGCCCAGGCTGGTCTTGAACTCCTGGATTCAAGCAATCTTCCACCTTGGCCTCCCAAAGTGCTGGGATAGCAGGTGTGAGCCACCATGCCTAGCCCAACACTGATTTTAAGATGATCCATTTTCATTTTACAATTCTAGATGTCAGAAGTCTGACATGGGTCACACTGGGCTTAAATGAAGGTGTCAACAGAGCTGCGTTCCTTTCTGGAGCTCTAGGGGAGAATCTGTTTCCTTGTCCTTTCCAGCTTCTAGAGGCCACCTGCATTCCATGGCTTGTGGTCCCTTCCTTCATCCCCAAAACCAGCAGTGTGGCATCTTTAGATCCCCTGACCCTTGTTTTTCTGGACTTTAGTGATTCCATTGCTCACCCTCCACCCCTCAGATACTATCCTTCCTCTACTAATTCATCTTAATTCCCCTTTGCCGCATAACCTAAGATACTCACAGATCCCCAGGTTTAAAATGTGGACATACTTGGTGGCATTATTCTGCCTGCCACATCTAGGTAGCAACTTTACTCAAAAAATTGTTGTTAAACACATTCTCTCTTTCAGGCACTAGGATATAGTAGTGAATGAATACAAAAAAAGCCCCAATCTTGTGGAGCTTACACTCCTGTGGAGAAAGATGGACAAGAAACAAAAATAAGGCCAGGTGCGGTGGCTCATGCCTGTAATCCCAGTACTTTGGGAGGCCTAGGTGGGAGGATCATTTGAGTACAGGAGTTTGAGACCAGCTTGGACAACATAGGGAAATCTCATCTCTCAAAAAAAAAAAAAAAAATTAGCCAGGTGTGGTGGCATGCACCTGTGGTCCCAGCTATTCCAGAGGCTGAGGTAAGAGAATTCCTTGAGCCTGCAAGGTTGAAGCTGCAGTAAGCTATAATCATGCCATTGCACTCCAGTCTGGGTGACAGAGCAAGACCCTGTCTCAAAAAGGAAAAACAACAACAACAACAAAAACCCAGTAACAAAAATATGTAAAATGTATCATAGGTTAGACAGTGCTAAAAATAAAGCAAGGAAGGGGAATAGGAGTGTGTGTGTTGTTATTTTGGACAGTGTGCTGGACATCTTCCATTTGCCCTGCCCCCTGCCCTGGGCCTCATATTGTAAACAGTGTGAAGGGGTTCTCTTACCCTCTGACTTCCTGTTGGGCATGGCTGATGGGAAGCATCTTCCGGAGACTGGAGGGCAGAAGGCAAGCCAGCCTCTCTCATCACGCCTCTAAAGACCTTAGCCCTGGGCTGGGCCCAATGGCTTATTGCCTGTAATCCCAGCACCTTGAGAGGCCGAGGTGGGAGGATTGCTTAAGCCCAGAAGCTAGAGACCATCATGGGCAATAGAGCAAGAACCTGTCTCTGTAAAAAAAAAAAAGAAAGAAAGAAATTAGCTGGGTATGGTGGTATATACCTGTGGTCCCAGCTACCCAGGAGGCTGAGGCAGGAGGATCCCTTGAGCCCAGGAGTTTGATGCTACCATGAGCTATGATCTTGCCACTGAGTTCCAGCCTGGGCAACAGAGCAAGACCCTAGTTCTTAAAAAATAGTTCTTAAAAAATAAATAAATAACAAAGACTTCAGCCCTTGCCAGGGGCTTTTCTCACACAGCCCATCTGAATCTGAGACTACCTCTCCATTCTCCCCTTCCAGCCTAGTAACTTCAGTTGGCTATACTGTCCCTAGGAAGACTCATTACCCTTCCTGATTTTTCTATACCCTGTCCTCACCTTTGTAAATATAGGTTAGTATCCCTCATCTGGAAATGCTTGGGACCAGAAGTGTTTTGAAGTTTGCATTTTTAAAAATTTTGGAATATTTGCATATATGTAATGAGATTGCTTGAGGATAGGAGCCAAGTCTAAACACAAAATTTATTTGTTTTATATACATCTTATACACATAGCTGAAATGTAACTGTATAGAATAGTCTATACAAAGGTGTTACTATCTCAGCCACCTGGTTTGACAATCTGTGGTGAGTTGGCATCACCACCATTCCTTTTCTTTTTTAGACCAAGTCTCACTCTGCACCCATGCTGGAGTGCAGTGGCTCCATCTTGGCTCACTGTAGCCTCCACCTCCTGGGTTCAAGCGAGTCTCCTGCCTCAGCCTCCCAAGTAGCTGGAATTACAGGCATCTGCCACCACACCCAGATAATTTTTGTATTTTTAGTAGAGACAGGGTTTCACCATGTTGGCCAGGTTGGTCTTGAACTCCTGGCCTCAAGTGATCCACTGGCCTTGGCCTCCCAAAGTGCCAGCATTACAGGCACGAGCCACTACACCCAGCCATTACTGACTTTGAATTTATATGCTATCAATAAGCAATCCATTTCTTACACCTATAAGTACTTCACAGTTAAAAAAATTGGTATATCATTCATAAAATGAAAAAAATAACGTGTTTAGAGTACCTAAGCAGCACCATAGCATCACCGGAATACCACATCAGTGGTTAAACAGCAGGGACCAAGAATGGCAAAGCTTTCAGTCTCTACCTCTGATGCTGCGTTTTTTGTTTGTTTGTTTTGAAACAGAGTCTAGCTTTGTGGCCCAAGCTAGAGTGCAATGGCATGATCTCGGCTCACTGCCACCTCCACCTCCCAGGTTCAAGTGATTCTCCTGCCTCAGCCTCCTGAGCAGCTGGGATTACAGGCACATGCCACCACACCCAGCTGATTATTGTATTTTTAGTAGAGGGGTTTCACCATGTTGGCCAGGCTGGTCACGAACTGCTGACCTCAAGTGATCCACCCACCTCAGCCTCCCAAAGTGCTGGGATTACAGGCATGAGCCACCGTGTATTTTTTGGTTGGTTTTTTAGGCAAGAAGCAACTGTACATGGTGGTCATTCCAACACCACATTCTTCTGTAAGATGTTTCACACTTGGATCTCTCTCCAGTTTCTCCAACAGCTTGGCTTTCTGTGCTACAGATAGACATAAATGCTCCTTTTTTTCTTATCATTGTTACCCTGAGGGGTATCTGCAGGGCTTTTTGACATTTTTAACCATATCTTTATGATACAGAGCAGAGAAAGAGCAAGAGAACACAGTGAGTAATGCACGTAGGTCTTGGCCCCATGTGGGACATTGTGGGGAACCTGATGTTGGTGCGTCCAGCCTGAACACGTGCCGTTTTATTATGCTTTGTGGGCGTGCTTGTGCGGAGATCTGGGCAAGCATGGAAAAGATATCTTGCCACTGATGGGAGCTGGGAAGTCTTTTATTCCTTGGAGACACTGAATCAACTGTGTGTTGTGTGCTTGTGTTTTGGCTCCAAACCATTACATGAGGTCAACTGTGGAATTTTCTACTTGTGACATCAGGGTGGCACCCAAAGTTTCAGATTTTGAAGCATTTTGGATTTCAGATTTTCAGTTTAGGGTTGCTCAGCTGATGGTACTTAATTGGAGAGTGCTGTCTGTTTTTACCAGGAAGGCCTCACTGAGCTGTATGTAAGATTTAAATAAGGCCCCAAAGAAGGTACAGTGGGAGGCTGGGCGTGGTAGCTCACGCCTGTAATCCCAGCACTGTGGGAGGCTGAGGCAGGTGGATTATCTGAGGTCAGTAGTTCGAAACCAGCCTAGTGGAAACCCATCTCAACTAAAAACACAAAAATTTAAAAAAATAAAAAATAAAATAAAAAATAAAAACACAAAAATTAGCTGGATGTGGTGGCCTGCGCCTGTAGTCCCAGCTACTTGGGAGGCTGAGTCAAAAGAATTGCTTGAACCCAGGAGATGGAGGTTGCAGTGAGCCAAGATGGCACCACTGCACTCCAGCCTGGGCAACAGAGTGAGACTCCACCTCAAAATAAAAATGCAAAAATTAGCCAGGCATGGTGACTTGCACCTGTAGTCCCAGCTGCTTGGGAGGCTGAAGCAGGAGAATCGTTTGAGCCCTGGAGGCAGAGGTTGCAGTGACCGAGATGGTGCCACTGCACTCCAGCCTGGGCGACTGAACCAGACTCCATCCTTATCCCTGGCAAGAAAAAAGAAGGTAAGGTGGGAGACATGCAAATTCCCAGCAGAAGAGCATTTGGGGCAGAGGGGCTGCAAGTGCAAAGCCCCTGAGGTAGGAGTGTGCCTGATGTGTCTGAGAAACAGCAAGAAGGAGGTTCTATGGCTGGGGTGTGTGAGGGGCTGGGGAGCTGCAGAAAGTGAGGTTGCAGGGGTGCCTGGAGTAGGAAGGAACTCAGATCATATAGGGTCTTTGAAAAAGCTGGTGTAGCTGGGCCCGGTGACTCACGCCTGTAATCCCAGCACTTTGGGAGGCCAAGGCGGGCAGATCATGAGGTCAGGAGATCAAGACCATCCTGGCTAACATGGTGAAACCCCGTCTCTACTAAAAATACAAAAAATTAGCTGAGTGTGGTGGCAGGTGCCTGTTGTCCTACCTACTTGGGAGGCTGAGGCAGGAGAATCGCTTGAACCCAGGAGGCAGAGGTTACAGTGAGCTGAGATTTTGCCACTGCACTCCAGCAGCCTGGATGACAGAGAGAGATTCATCTCAAAAAAAAAAAAAAAAAGATAAAAAGATAAAGAAAAAGGTTCTGCCAGTGCTCCACCCGTTCCCCCTCAGCACTTGCCTTCGGGTGCACATAGACCCTATGGCTTCCTACTGCTCCTGTAGTTCTCTGACTGAGGGTCTTTGTTGGCTAGGAGTGCAACAGTTCCTCATGCATGGGGCAGGCAGGAAGTTAATAAGGCCCCCCATAGCTGTATACAATTGTGGAGATGTCAAATAAACACCCAAGTGTCTTGCCTCTTGCATCTGACAATGAGGAGGTCTGCTCTAGGCTCTCTCAGAGGCCTCCAATGGGGCTGGAGTGCAATGGCACGATCTCGGCTCCCCGCAACCCCTGCATCCAGGTATAAACAATTCTCCTGCCTCAGCCTCCTGAGTAGCTGGGATTACAGGCATGCGCCACCATGTCCGGCTAATTTTTGTATTTTTGGCAAAGAGAGGGTTTCACCAAGTTGGCCAGGCTGGGTCTTGAACTCCTGACCTCAGGTGATCCACGGCCTCCCAAAGTGCTGGGATTACAGGCGTAAGCCACCCGGCCTCACTTGTTATTTTTTAAGAGTCAGAGTCTTGCTCTGTTGCCCAGGCTGGGGTGCAGTGGTACGATCATAGCACACTGTAAAATTGCCCAGCCTGGACAACAAGGTGAAACACCGTTTCTACTAAAAAAAAAAAAAAAAAAAATCTGGGCATGGTGGTGTGTGCCTGTAGTACCAGCTACTCAGGAGGCTGAGGCAGGAGAATTGCTTGAGCCCAGGAGGTGGAGGTTGCAGTGAGCCAAGATTGCACCACTGCACTCCTGCCCGGGCAACAGAGTGACACTCTATCTCAAAAACAAGAAAAAGAAAAAAGATACTCAGGGAACTCACTGCATTATTTTTCCTGAGGCCCATAGCTAACCCACCTTTCTCTTTGCAGGTTTAAGTCATTTTTATCACTGTCTGTTAAATAATTCCCAGGATATTTAGTTCTATTTAGAGGGGAGTGTTTTAATTGCCTCCTCTTCACCCCCTTGGCTGGGGAGGAATTCCTGCCCTGGGGTTGTGGTGATGGTCAAATACACAAGCAGTGAGACTGGACAGATGACATTGACAGTTAACAGTCACATATACTCATGGCCTGGGGGCGAAGAGCACCACACACCACACAGGGTCACATGGATGTTGGGGACAGAAGGAGCAGCCAGGGGCTGTGGGAGGCAGACTTTGCAGTATCGAGAGAGTGGGGTGCTCCCTGGTTTCGAAGGGAGGTTGTGACTGGTCCTTTTGGAAAATTCCATGGGCTAATGGGGACCAAAACCCAACGCTCAGGGACAAACAGGAACTGCTCCTGGTCTCTCTGATGAGGAGGGCCGATTGACTAGAGGACTCTATCAATGAGAGCAGAGTGAGGAGGGAAAGTTGCAGTTAGGCCACTCGAGGCCCTCCTGGTTTTACCGGATGTAAGGTAGCACATGGTAGTGAGCCTTTATACCAAAGGGAGGAGCAAGGAAACGTATCATCTTCTTCTAGAACCAGGACTCAAGTTTTAGTTTTAAAATTCAGAAGAACTTTGTATTCTGATAACCAGGCTTATTTATTTATTTATTTATTTTTGAGAGGGAGTTTTGCTCTTGTCACCCAGGCTGGAGTCTAGTGGCCCAATCTTGGCTCACTGCAACCTCTGCCTCCCAGGTTCAATCAATTGTCCTGCCTCAGCCTCTCGAGTAGCTGAGATTACAGGCTCCCACCACCACACCCAGCTCATTTTTTTTTTTAATTTTTAGTAGAAACGGTGTTTCACCTTGTTGTCCAGGCTGGTCTTGAACTCCTGACCTTAATGATCCCCCTGCCTTGGCCTCCCAAAATGCTGAGATTGCAGATATGAGCCACCACTCTTGGCGGAGTCTTCTTTTTTTTTTATCGTCCACATAACCTAGACCAGGTGCTGAAGATTCCCACCACCTAGAACTTCCATCAAGCACTTTAAAAAAAACAAAGAGCCCGGACAAGATGGCTCACACCTGTAAACCCAGCACTTTGGGAGGCTGCGGCGGATCACCTGAGGTGATGAGTTTGGGACCAGCCTGGCCAACATGGGGAAACCCCATCTCTACTAAAAATACAAAAATTTGCTGGGAGTGGTGGCGAGTGCCTGTAATCCCAGCTACTCGAGAGGCTGAGGCAGGAGAATTGCTTGAACCCGGGGGGTGAGGGCGGATGCTGCAGAGAGCTGAGATCATGCCACTGCACTCCAGCCTGGGAGACAGAGTGAAACTCCATCTCAAAAATACAAAACAAAACAAAACAAACTCAAAGCTAAGAAAATCTTGCTCTCTCTGGACAAATGAACAAAGAACAACTTAAGGAAAACCCAAAAGACACCTAGTGGTGAGTCCCCATGCCCCCTCCACAACAGAAGCACTGTCAGACAGCCTTACCCACCTGCAATGACAGCCTGCAGGGGCAGCATCAGCTTAGCTCTGTGTCTATCTGCCCTCCATGTAGTAGCATAAGACCCAGGTCCTCTAAGCATTTAGCAGAAGAATGTAGCCCACAAACACCAAGCAGCTCAGGGAATTGCCTTCTGCCTTAACCAATGACATCAACAGAGATGGAGCAGGGCTAAAAGTAGCCCTAGCAGTGCCAGAAGAATGAAGCAGTTCGAAATCACATTGAAAGTGTTCTGATGGGCTGGGCACGGTGGCTCAAACCTGTAATCCCAGCACTTTGGGAGGCCAAGGCGGATGGATCACCTGAGGTCAGGAATTCGAGACCCGCCTGACCAACATGGAGAAACCCCTTCTCTACTAAAATACAAAATTAGCTGGGCATGGTGGCACATGCCTGTAATCCCAGCTACTTGGAAGGCCGAGGCAGGAGAATCTCTTGAACCTGGGAGGCAGAGCTTGCAGTAAGCCAAGATCGTGCCATTGCACTCCAGCCTAGTCAACAAGAACGAAACTCTGTCTCAAAAAAAAAAAAGGACAAATGAACGAACAAACGAATGGAAGAAAGAAAGAGAGAGAGAAGAAAGAAAGAAAGAAAGAAAGAAAGAAAGAAAGAAAGAAAGAAAGAAAGAATTTTGATGACCAGTCTGTCCCTGAAACTAATGCCTACAAATATATGTCTGAACCTATATACTAAAACTAAATAGAGTGACTGCTTGCTAAAAAAAAATTTTTTTTTTTAAAGAAGGCAGACTTTTGTTCTGTCACCAGCCTGCAGTGCAGTGGTGCAATCACAGCTCACTGCAGCCTCAACCCCCTGGGCTCAAGTAATTCTCCTGCCTTAGCCTCCCAAGTAGCTGAGACCACAGGTGCACACTACCATTCTTGGTTAATTTTTGTCATATTATTATTTGTAGAGACAGGGTCTTGCTATGTTGCCCAGGCTGGTCTCAAACTCCTGGGCTCTAGCAATCCTCCCACCTCAGCCTCCCAAATTGCTGGGATTATAGGTGTGAGACACCATGGGCAGCCCTAAAACAGATTTAAATAGGATCAAGAGTGTGCAAAACAAAATCCAGTGTCCAGAATACAATTGCAAAATACTCATCATACCAAAGAACCACCATTTGAATGAGAAAAGACAAACTGTCTCCAAAACCTAGATAAATCAGATGTTGGAATTACCTGACAAGAATTTTAAAGCAGTCTGCCGGGCACAGTGGCTCACGCCTGTAATCCCAGCACTTTAGGAGGCCAAGGCAGGCGGATCACGAGGTCAAGAGATCAAGACCATCTTGGCCAACATGGTGAAACCCTGTCTCCACTAACAATACAAAAATTAGCTGGGTGTGGTGGTGCACACCTGTAGTCCCAGCTACTCGGGAGGCTGAGGCAGGAATATTGCTTGAACCCAGGAGGCAGAGGTTGCAGTGAGCCGAGATTGCGCCACTGCACTCCAGCCTGGCATCTGACAATGGAACGAGACTCTGTCTAAAAAAAAAAAAAGCAGTCCCATAAAAAAGCCTCAACAAACACTTCTACACTCTCTTGAAACAAATGAAAAAAAAAAAGTTTAAAATTCTCAGCAAAGAAAGAGCAGCAGTTTAAACAAAGAACCAAATGAAAATGAATATTGTAAAACTGAAAAATACAATAACTGAAATAAAAATGTACTAGATGGACTCAGTAGTATAAAGGAGATGACACAAGACAGAAATGATGAACTTGCAACAGATCAACAGTATATACTCCATCTAAATAACAGAAAGAATACAGACTGAAAAAAGGCAAAAGAGCTTCAGTGTTCTGTGGGACAGAAACAAAAGACATAATGCTCTTATATATCATCAGAATCCCAGAATGAGAAAAGAGAGTGTGGACTAAAAAAGTATTTAAAGAAATACAAAAAGAAATTCACCCCAAGATATATCATAATCAAACTTCTGAAAACTAAAAACAAAGACAAAATCTTAAAAATAGCCAGGGAAACGATGTGTTCCCTATGAAGGAATGCCAATTCAAATGATAATGAATTTCCCACTGGAAACTATGGAGGCCAGAAGGAAGTGACCCAACTTTTTTTTTTTTTTTTTTTTTTTGAGACAGGATCTCACTTTGTCACCCAGGCTGGAGTGCAGTTGTGCAATCTTGCTTACTGCAACCTCTGCCTTCTGGGGTCAAGTGATCCTCCTACCTCAGCCTCCCAAGTAGCTGGGACTACAGGCGCATGCCACCAGGCTTTGCTAATTTTTAAAGGTTTTTATAGAGACAGGGTTTCACTATTTTGCCCAGGCTGGTCTCAAACTCCTGGGCTCGAGTGACACTCCTGATTTGGCCTCCCACAGTGCTGGGATTATAGGCATGAGCCACCGGACATGGCCAGCCCAACATTTTTTAAGTGCTGAAAGGAAAGAACCTCCCACTGCAAATCCTCTATCCAATGAAACCATCCGTCGGGAATAAAGGGAAAATAAAGTCACTCGCACCCAAAGAAAACTAAGGGAATTGTTGCTAGTGGATCTATCCTTGGAGGAAGCCCCCCAAACAGAAAGAAAATGGTAACAGAAGGAGGTTGGGACATGTAAGTATTATGTTAGAAAAAAGGAAAAATCTCAAATCAATCACTTAAGCTTCCTTTTCAAGAACCTAGAAAAAGAAGAGCAAATTAATCCCAAAGCAAGTAGAAGGAAGAAAACAATAAACACAAGAGCAGAAATCAACAAAATTAAAAAAGGAAAACAATAGAGAAAATTAAACCAAAACCTGGTTCTTCATAATGATCAGCAAAATATATAAGGCTCTAGCAAGACTGACAAAGAAAAAGGGAGAAGACACACATCATCAGTATCAGGAATGAAATGGATGATATTGCAGTAGATCCTGGTGCCATTAAATGAATACTAATGGGATACTACAAATAACTTTACACTCATAAATTCAACAACTTAGAAGAAATAAACCTATTCCTCAAAAACCATAAAACTGAGCCAAGATGGAATAGATTACCTGAATTATTCTGTAACTATTAAAGAAATTGAATATGTAATTATAAAACTTCTGAAAAAGGAATCTCTATGGGCAGAATGTTTCATTAGAGACTTGTGCCAAATATCAAAAATTAATGTTTTAATTCATAAACATCAGTTTTTCACAATGTTTTTCAGAAAGCAGAAGAGGAGTGAACACTTCCAAACTCATTTAATTGAGGCCAGTATTATCCTGATAACAAATTCTGACAAAAAAGAAAACTAGGAGGCTGGGCACCGTGGCTCACGCCTGTAATCCCAGCACTTTGGGAGGCTGAGGCGGGTAGATCTCCTAAAGTCAGGAGTTTGAGACCAACCTGGCCAACATGGTGAAACCCTGTCTTTAATAAAAATACAAAAGTTAGCCAGGCATGGTGGCTTGTGCCTGAAACCCCAGCTACTCAGGAGGCTGAGGCAAGAGAATTGCTTGAGCCCAGGAGGCAGAGGTTGCAGTGAGCCGAGATCACACCATTGCACTCTAGCCTGGGTAACAGAGCAGGACTCCATGTGAAAAAGAAAAAAAAAACTACAAACTAATATGTCTTATGAACTTAGACGGATATATTCTCAACAAAATTTTAGCAATTGAATTCAACGATCTATAAAAAGAATAATACACAACAACCAAGTGGAATTTCTTACAGGTATGCAAGGTTGGTTCACTATTCAAAAATAAATCAATGTCATCCACTGAATTAACAGGCTAAAGAAGAAAAATTATATGATTATGTCAATTGATGCATTTGGCAAAGCATTTTAAAAATTCAACAGCCATTCATGATAACAACTTTTTTTTTTAATGGAGATTCAATCTTGTTGCCCAGGCTGGAGTGCAATGGCACAATCTCAGCTCACCAAAACCTCTGCCTCCCGGGTTCAAGCGAGTCTCCTGCCTCAGCCTCCCTAATAGCTGGGATTACAGGAGTGCACCACCATGCCCGGCTAATTGTTTTGTATTTTTAGTAGAGACGGGGTTTCTCCATGTTGGTCAGGCTGGTCTCGAACACCCAACCTCAGGTGATCCGCCGGCCTCAGCCTCCCAAAGTGCTAGGATTACAGGCATGAGCTACCGCACCCAGCCAGTAACAACTCTTAGTATGGTAGAAATTGAAGAGGACTTCTTCAACCTCATAAAGAGGATCTACAAAAAACCTAAAGCTTACGTCATACTTAATAGCAAAAGACTGCATGGTTTCCTCTATGGTCAGAAACAAGATAAGAATGTTCACTTTTATCATTCTTATTGAACATAATATTGGAAGTCCTAGTCACTGCAATAAGACAAGGAAAAGAAAGAAGAAGCATACAAATCGGAAAGGAAAAAAATAAAACTGTCTCTATTTGCAGATGACATGTTGTCTATAAGGAAAATCCCAAGGAATCTGCAAAAAACTTGTAGAACTAATTAAAAAGTTCAGTGAGTTCAGTAAGGTTGCAGGATATAAGATTAACATGCAAAATCAATTGCATTTTTACATACTGACAACAAATAAGTGAAAATAAAAATGAAAAACACAATACCACTTAAAACTGCTCCAAAGAAAAATACTTAGCTATAAATCTAACAAAACATGTACAGAATCTATACGATGAAAATTACAAAATAATAATGAAAAAAATCCAAGAAAACCTAAATACTTGGAGAGACATACTAAGTTCATGGATTGAAAGACTTAACATAGTAAAGATATCAAGTCTCTCTAAATGATCTATAGGTTTAATGCAATTCTTACCAAATTCTCAGCAAGATTTTTTGTAGACATAACAAACTTCTGCTAAAATTTAGCCTGGGCACGGTGGCTCACACCTGTAATCCCAGCACTTTGGGAGGCTGAGACAGGTGGATCACTTGAGGTCAGGTGTTCGAGACCAGACTGGCCAACATGGCAAAACCTCGTCTCAACTAAAAATACAAAAATTAGCCAGATGTGATGGTGCATGCCTGTAGTCCCAGCTACTCGGGAGGCTGAGTCAGGAGAATTGCTTGAACTCGGGAAGTGGAGGTTGCAGTAAGCCAAGATTGCACCACTGAACTCCAGCCTAGATGTTGCAGCAAGACTTTGTCATAAATAAATAAATAAATAATTAATAAATAAATAAAATGTATAGGAAAAGACACAAGACTTAGCTTGGCCAAAACAATTTTGAAAAAAATATATGGTGGGAGGAAACATTCTACCTGGTGTTAAGATTTTAAGATTTTACTACATAGCTACAGTAAGTAAGAGAATGTGGTCCTAAGGATAAATGTATGGATCAATGGAACAGAATAGGGAATACAGAGGTAGAGTCACATAAAGATGCCTGACTAACAATTGACAAAGGAGCAAAAGGAATTTAATGGAGGAGAAACAGACTTTCCACTAAATGTGCTGGAGCAATTGGATGTTCATAGGCAGAAAAATGAACCTCAACTTGTCTCACATCTTATACAAACATTAACTAAAAATGGATCATGGACTGAAATGTAAAATTTAAACTTATCAAATATCTAGGAAAAAATATAAGAGGAGACCAGACACAGTGGCTCATGCCTGTACTCCCAGCACTTTGGGAGGCTGAGGCAGGCGGATCACTTGAGGTCAGGAGTTCAAGACCAGCCTGGCTAACATGGCAAAACCCTGTCTCTACTAAAAATACAAAAAAATTAGCTGGGCATGGTGGCAGGTGCCTGTAATCTCAGCTCTTTGGGAGGCTGAGGCAGGAGAATTGCCTGGACCTAGGAGGCAGAGGTTGAAGTGAGCCGAGATCGTGCCACTGCAATCCAGCCTGAGCGACAGAGAGAGACTCTGTCTGTCTCTTTCTCTCTCTTTCTATATATATATATATATATATATATATATATATATATATATGGAAATGTTCAATATCTAAGACTGAGTATTATCCACAAAAGGAAACTTTGATAAATCAGAATGAAAAACTTTTGCTTTGCATAAGATTCAGGATGAAGAGGCAAAATAGAGACTAAGAGATAGTATTTGCAAATCACATATATGACCAAGGACTAGTATCTAGACTTTAAAAAAAAAAAAAACCCTCAGAATTCAGTAGTAAAAAATGAAACAAAACAAAACTCTGAAACAATCCAAATTAGAAAATAGGCATAAAATCTGCACAGACATTTCTCTGAAGAGAATACACAGAGGGCAAATAAAGATGCTCAACATCATTAGCTGGTAGAGAAATGCAAATTGAAACTTACTGAGACACTTCTGCACACCTATCAGAATGGCTAAAATAAAAAAGTAGCAATAACACCAAATGCTGGCGGGCATGTAGAAAAACTGGATCACTTATACATTGCCGAAGGGAGCACATAAAATGGTTCCGCCACTCTGGAAAATAGTTTGGCAGTTCCTTTGATAACTAAAAGTGAACTTATCATATGACCCAGCAATTATACTCTTGGGCATTTTTTTCCAGATAAATGAAAACTTATTTTTATGTAGAAGCATATACATAAATGTTCATAGATGCTTTATTCATAATAGCTCCAACTTGAAAACTACCCAAATATCCTTCAGTGGGTGATGGTTAAACAAACTGTGATAGATTCATACCATGGAGTGCTACTGGCAATATAAAGGAACGATCTATTGGTACACACAACAACATGAATGAACCTGTAGAAAATTATGTTGAAAAAAGCCAGTCTCACAAGAATAATACTGTGTGAATCTGCCTGTATAACATTTGTAAAATAATATAATTATAGAGATTGAGAATAGATTCCTTGTTGCCAGGGGTTTGGGTTGAAAAAGGGATGGGGAAAAAGGGATGGGTATTTGTATAAAAAGGCAGTATTAGGAGTCTTGTGATGGCACAGTTAAGTTTGTTTGTTTGTTTGCTTTTGAGACAGAGCCTTGCTCTGTTGTCCAGGCTGGAGTGTAGTGACACTATCCCGGCTCACTGCAACCTCTGCCTCCCAGATTCAAGTGATTCTCCTGCCTCAGCCTCCTGAGTGGCTGGGATTACAGGCACCTACCAGCACGCTTGACTAGTTTTTGTATTTTGGTAGAGACAGGGTTTCACCATGTTGTCCAGGCTGGTCTCGAACTCCTGACCTCAAGCAATCCACAGGTGTGAGCCACCTCGCCCTGCCCAGTTAAGTATCTTGATTGGAGGCCAAGCGCAGTGGCTCATGCCTGTAATCCCAGCACTTTAGGAGGCCAAGGCAGGTGGATCACCTTAGGTCAGGAGTTCCAGACCAGCCTAACCAACATGGAGAAACCCCATCTCTACTAAAAATACAAAATTAGCTGGGTGTTGGGCACATGCCTGTAATACCAGCTACTTGGGAGGCTGAGACAAGAGAATTGCTTGAACCCAGGAGGTGGAGGTTGCAGTGAGCTGAGATCGTGCAATTGCACTCTAGCCTGGGCAACAAGAGCAAAACTCCATCTCAAAAAAAAAAAATCTTGATTGGGGGTGATGGTCACACAAAGCTACACATGTGGCAAAATTGCATAGAGCTACCTGCAGGCACACACGCATGCACACACACAAAGGCATGGATAATCGGTAAAATCTGAATAAGCTGTGCATGGCACCAATGTCCATTTCCTAGTGTAGACACTGTACTATAGTTATATAAGACGTTACCATATAGGGAAATTGGGTGAAGTGTACACAGTACATCCCTATACATTTATTTGCAATTCCCATGAATCTATAACTATTTCAAAATAAACAGTTTTAAAAAATAAAGCTTGAGACTTTGAACCCATGGAAGACTTCACTTTGGACTCTGGGAGGCCCCATCTCTACTGAAATACAAAAACTAGCCAGGTGGTGGCAGGTGCCTCTAATCACAGCCACTCAAGAGGTTGAGGCAGGAGAATCGTTTGAACCCAGGAGGCTGCAGTGAGGGGGGATCGTGTCTCTGTGCTCTGCTGCCCCTCTGGAAGAGGCTGTCAGTTTTATTCTGTCCTCACACAGTGCCTGACTCCTATGGGGCGCTCAGTGAATATCTGCCCAACAAGAATGATAAGGAATAAGGACATTGGGGCTTCTCAGGGAGAAGAGGGAGCCCAGGACGCCCAGCTCCCTAGCCTGTGTTGGCCTTAATGTGTGTCTATACCAGGGGTCACCTAAATAACTTCAAAGTGTGGAAGAGAGCTGGCATTATTCCAGCAATGGGTACATAAAATGACACCAAGCTGGAGTTTGTTTATTCCTTCAGCAACTTCAGTAAAGGCAGGAGGTGAAAGAATCATCCAGCTAAGGTGTTAGGGATGTGGAGGGGCTGTTCCCTATCTTTCTATAGGGCACATTGAATAAAGGTTGTTTTGGTTGTTGAAGTGCATTAGAAGCCAGGTGAGGGCAAAAACACAAGTGTGCCAGGAGGTGTGGGTAAGAGAGGGGTATTCAGAGTTAGGTGGGCAGGAGAGGAGGCAGAGAGGTAGGGATGGTGGGGTCTGTCCCAGCATGGGAGGCGGAGTTTGTTTGTTTGTTTGTTTGTTTTTGAGACAGAGTCTTGCTCTGTTACCCAGGCTGAAGTGTAGTGACGCCATCCCTGCTCACTGCAACCTCTGCCTCCTGGATTCAAGTGATTCTCCTGCCTCAGCCTCCACGAGAGAAGCCACAGCCCTGGCAGGTGGGGCTGTTCACATCTTTGAGCCACAGGCACAGCCTGGCAGGTGGGGCAGCCTTTGTGCCTCCAGTCCCCATCACCTAAGCCTCAAAGCGTACGCCCAGTCTGTGGGCTGCCAGGGAAGTATTTTCTGCATTCTATTTTCCTTCTTCCTCATGATGGCATAACCTCCTGTTCTCTCTTCTCCCACTTACGTAACACAAGCTCCATTACGTCCCAGTGAGTAGATAATGAAGAGGTGGGAGTAGACGGTCTTAAGTTAGGAGGCAGGATTCAGCTCCAGAGGCAGGGCTCAGACACTGGACCAGATTGAGGACTAGCTAAAACAGGGATGAGGTGGAAGCAGCTTTCCATAAGACATGCCCACTAGTGCGCCATGTCAGTTTACCATTGCCATGGCAACACCCGGGAGGTAACTGCCTTTTTCATAGCAATGACCCAGTGACCCAAAAGTTACTACCTCTTTCCTACAAATTTCAGCATAAACCACCCCTTAATCCGCATGCAGATAAGAGTGGGTATAAATCTGACTGCAAAACTGCCCTGAGCTGCTGCTACTCTCTGCCTATGGGGTTGCCCTGCTCTGCAGGAGCAGTGACAGAGCTGCAACAGGGCTGGAGCTACAACACTGCCACTTCAGGAAAGCTGTTTCTTCTCCCTCTGGCTTGCCTTTTTTGTTTTGTTTTGTTTTGTTTTATTTTGTTTCTATTGAGCCAGAGTCTCCCTCTGTTGTGCAGTCAGGAGTGCAATGGCACGATCTCAGTTCACTTGCAACCTCTGCCTCCCAGGTTCAAGTGATTCTCCTACCTCAGCCTCCCGAGTAGCTGGGATTACAGGCAGGCACCACCACACCTGACTAATTTTTTGTATTTTTAGTAGAGACAGGGTTTCGCCATGTTGGCCAGGCTGGTCTCAAACTCCTGACTTCGTGATCCACCCACCTCATCCCTGTTTTTGCTAGTCCTTAATCTGGTCCAGTGTCTGATCCCTGCCTCTGGAGTTGAATCCCGCCTCCTACCTCAAGACCCTACTCCCACCTCCTCAATATCTATTCACACCTGTTGTGACATAATGGAGCTCGTGTGGATCATGAGGTCAAGAGATTGAGACCATCCTGGTCAACATGGTGAAACCCAATCTCTACTAAAAATGCAAAAAAATTAGCCGAGTTTGGTGGCACGTGCCTGTAATCCCAGTTACTTGGGAGGCTGAGGCAGGAGAATCTCTTGAACCCAGGAGGCGGAGGTTGCAGAGAGGTGAGATCATGCCATTGGACTCCAGCCTGGGTGACAGAGAATCTCCAAAAAAAAAAAAAAAAAGTCAAAGACAAAGAGAAAATTCTAAAAACAGCAAGAGAAAGTATCTAGTCATCTAGAAAGGAACCCTCATCAGACTTACAGCAGATTTCTTAGGGGAAAACTTACAGGCCAGGAGAGAATGGGATGATATATTTAAAGTAATAAAAAAACAAACAAACCTGCCAGCCCAGGATACTCTACCCAGCAACATTTTCCTTCATAAATGAAGGAGAAAGAAAATATTTCCCAGACAAGCAAAAGCTGGGGAATTCATCACTATTAGACTAGTCCTACAAGAAATGTTTAAGGGAGTCCCACACCTGGAAGTAAAAAATCAATACTAGCATCATGAAAACACACAAAAATATAAAAACCACTGAAAGAGCAAACACACAAAGAAGAAAGAGAAAAAACTCAAATGTTATGACTATAGAATACCACAAAACCATAGTGATAAACAAAGAGAGAGGAAGAAAGAAACAAAGGGTATAGAAAACAATCAGAAATCAAGTAATAGAATGACAAAAATAAGCCCTCACATATCAATAATAACCTTGAATATAAATGAATTAAATTTCGGCCAGGTGTGGTGACTCACGCCTGTAATCCCAGCACTTTGGGAGGCTGAGGTGGGTGGATCACCTGAGGTCAAGAGTTCAAGACCAGCCTGGCCAACACAGTGAAACCCTGTCTCTACTAAAAATATAAAAAAATTAGTCAGGTGTGGTGGTTGGTTCCTGTAATCCCAGCTATTCTGGAGGCTGAGGCAGAAGAATCGCTTGAACCTGGGAGGTGGAGGTTGCAGTGAGCCAAGATCATGCCATTGCAGTCCAGCCTGGGCAACAGAGTGAGACTCCATCTCCAATAAATAAATAAAATAAAATAAAATAAAATAAAAATAAATAATAAAAATAGCTTAAATTTCCACTTATACAGACTGGCTCAATAGATAAAGAGAACATGACCTAACTATATGCTGCCTACAAGATTGAAACAAAGGAATGGAAGAAGATATTTTATGCAAATGGAAACTAAAAGTGAGCAGGAGTATCTCTATTTATATAAGACACACTTTATGTCAGAAATAGTATAAAAGAGACAAAAAAAGGTCACCATATAGTGAAAAACAGGATTCAATTCAGCAACAGGGTATAACAATTCTAAACATATACACACCCAACATTGGAGCACCTAGATGTATAAAGCAAATATTATTAGATCTAAAGGGCAAGATAGACTCCAACACAGAAATAGCTGGGGACTTCAACACCCTATTCTCAGCATTAGACTGATTATTTAGATAGAAAATTAAGAAGAAACATTGGATTTAAACTGCACATTAGACCAAATGGACCTAACAGAAATTTATAGAACATTTTATCCAACAGCTGCAGAATACATTCTTCTCATCAGCACATAAAACATTCACCAGGATAGACCATATGTTAGAACACAAAACAAGTCTCAAAAAATTTTTAAAAATTAAAATCACATCAAGTATCTTCTCAGACCACAATGAAATAAAACTAGAAATTAATAACAAGAGGAACTTTGAAAACTGTACAAATACATGGAAATTAAATGACATACTCTTTAATGATCATTGTGTCAAGAAACAAATAAAGGGGAGATTTAAAAAAATATTGAAATAAATGAAATTCAAAACACAACATGCCAAAACCTATGAGCTATATAGCAAAAGCAGTGCTAAGAGGGAAGTTTATAGCAATAAATGCCTACATCAAAAAGTAGAAAAATTTTAAATAAGTAATTTGATGAGGTGCTTCAAGGAACTAGAAAATTAAGAACAAACCAAACCCAAAATTAGTAGAAGAAAATAAACAATAAAGATCAGAGCAGAGCTAAATGAAATAGAGACTTTAAAAATACAAAGGATAAATAAATGAAATTTGGTTTTTTGAAAAGATAAACAAAATTGATAAACCCCTTGCTAGACTAACAAGGAAAAAAAGAGAGAAGGTTCAAGTAAACAAAAGAAAAAAGGAGAGATTACAACTGATTCCACAGAAATACAAAAGATCATGACAGACTGTGATGAACATCAATACACTAGCAAATTGGAAAACCTAGAGTAAATGGATAAATCCAGGACACATACAACCTACCAAGATGGAATCAGGAAGCAATAGAAAACCTGACAGGCCAATAATGAGTAATGAGATTGAATCAGTAATTAAAAGTTTCACAAAGAAAAGTCCAAGACAGGATGGCTTCACTGCCAAATTCTACCAAGCTTCCAAAGAATAACTAATATAAATTCTCCTCAACCTAATTTAAAGAAATTGAAGAGTAAAGAGTTCTCCCTACTCATTCTGAGACCAGAATTACCTTAATAACAAAACCAGACAAAGACGCAACAACAAAAGAAAACTACAGGCCAGTATCCCTGATGAACATGATTACAAATATTCTGAACAAAATACTAGCAAACCAAATCCAGCAGCACATTAAAAATGAACAAACAATAGGGTCAGGTGTGGTGGCTCATGCCTGTAATCTCAGCACTGTGGGAGGCCGAGGCCGGTGGATCACTTGAGGTCAGGAATTCAAGACCAGCCTGGACAAGATGGTAAAACCCTGTCTCTACTAAAAATACAAAAATAAGCTGGGCATGGTGGCATGCACCTGTAATCCCAGCTACTCTGGAGGCTGAGGCAGGAGAATCGCTTGAACCTAGGAGGCAGAGGTTGCAGTGAGCTGAGATCACACCACTGCACTCCAGTCTGGGTGACAGAGCAAGACTTCGTCTTAAAAAAAAAAAATACACCATCATCAAGTGGAACTTTGAAAACTGTACAAATACATTAAAATTAACCCCAGGAATGCACCAATAGATACAGAAAAAGCATTTGATGAAAACACTCAACTAGGCATAGAAGGAATCTAGCTCAATAAATAAATAAATAAATTTATTTATTAATAAATTTACTTGATTTTTGACACAGCTGTCTCAATAAATAAATAAATAAAGTCAAGACACATAAAAGACAATATTGTCAATACACAGATGTTACAGAAGGACTTGTATAATATCTTACAAAAGATTCAATAAGAAGACAACTGAATTTAAAAATGGGTGAAAGATTTGAACAGACATTTCAAAGGCTAAGAAGTGCATGAAAAATGCTCAACATTATTAGTCATTAGGAAAATATAAATTAGAGCTACAATATCAGTAAGCACCTCCACTAAAATGGGCTAAAATTTAAAAGACAGATAATTCTGAGCTCTGGTGGAGGGACTAGAGCTGGAATCCATGGCTGGAGGAAGTGTAAAAATCACTCAACTGCTTTGCAAACAGTTTGGCAGTTGTTATAACATTAAACATACACTTGATAAAGAAAATATGTGTGTACACACACACACACACACACACACACACACACACACACCATGGAATACCACTCATCCATAAAAAGGAATGAAATAATAGCATTCGCAGCAACCTGGATGGAATTGGAGACTGTTATTTTAACCGAAATAACTCAGGAATAGAAAACCAAACATCGTATGTTCTCACTCATAAGTGGGAGCTAAGCTATGAGAGGATGCAAAGGCGTAAGAATAATACAATGGACTTTGGGGACTCGGAGGAAAGGGTAAGGGGCAGTAAGGGATCAAAAACTATACATTTAGACTGGGCATGGTGGCTCATGCCTGTAATCCCAGCACTTTGGGAGGCAGAGGCGGGCGGATCACCTGAGGTCAGGAGTTCAAGACCAGCCTGGCCAATGTGGTGAAACCCCATCTCTCCTAAAAATAAAAAATTACTTAGGCATGGTGGCAGGTGCCTGTAGTCCCAGCTACTCGTGAGCCTGAGGCAGGAGAATTGCTTGAATCCAGAAAGCGGAGGTTGCAGTGAGCCAAGATCACATCACCCCAGAACTTAAAAAAAAAAAAAAAAAAAAAAGCATGATGCCAGGAAAAGGAAGTCAGATACAAAAGAGTATGTGCTGTATTATTCTGTTGATATGAAATAGAAATAGTGATAAAAAGCAGTTTGGTCACTGCCTAGGGCAGGGGACAGGAAGGCAGATTATCTAGTAGCGGGAGCAGGGAGGCAGCTATAGGGGTGGAAATGTTCTATATCTTTTTTGGGTGGAGGGTGGTTACATGGTTGTATATATTTGTCAAATCCACAGGTGCCTTTTATTGTGTAAAAATTACGCCTCAATAAATTGGAATTAAAGAGAAAAAAGAAAAAATATTTTAATGCCATTGGGGTAGAGAAAATTCTTTTTGAATAAGATATAAAAACTATAAACCACAATGGACAAGGAGAATTCTACTACATTAAAATTCAAAACTTCTGCATATCAGAAGACACCAACCTCAATATTAAAAAAACAACCAACAGGCCAGACACGGTGGCTCACGCCTGTAATCTCAGCACTTTGAGAAGTCAAGGTGGGTGGATCACCTGAGGTCAGGAGTTTAAGACCAGCCTGGCCAACATGGTGAAACCCCATCTCTACTGAAAATACAAAAATTAGCCAGGCATGGTAGTGGGCACCTGTAATCCCAGCTACTCCAGAGGCTGAGGCAGGAGAATTGCTTGAACCTGGGAGATAGAGGTTGCAGTGAGCCCAGACCAAGCCACTGGACTCCAGCCTGGGCAGCATGCTTTGTCTAATAATAATAATAATAATAATAATAAAAGAATACTTTGTCTAATAAAAAAGAAAAGAACCAACACACTGGGAGAGGATATTTACAACCCATGTAACAACAACAAAAAGATTAGTATCCAGAATATTTCATAAACTATTATAAAGCAGTAAGAAAAATACAGACAGTCTAATGAAAAATGGCTGGGATATCACTGGACAAATCACAAGTGAAAAAAACCAAATAGTCCACAAGCATGTAAGAAGATGTCAACTCACTCTCAACCAGGAAAACAGAAATTAGAACGGCAAAATGTGATTGTCGGACAACAGACTGTTGGCAAGGGTGTGGGGAAATGGGAACTGTTTTGTGTTCCTAATGGGAGTGTATCTTCAGAGAACAAATTGACAAGGAATTTGGCAAGAGCTAGGGAATTTGAAGATGCACTTCCCCACATCACCTGACATTTCCTCATTTAGCTATTTGCCCTGCAATGCTCAAGGTTATGTGCACCAGGTTAGGTGCTCAAAATGTGCTGAGCACTGCATTGGTGTTTTTGTTTTGTTTTCTTTTTCTTTTTCTTTTTTTTTTGCTTTGTTTGGCTTTTTGACATAGGATCTTGCTCTGTTGCCCAGGCTAGAGTGCAGTGGCGCTACCATGGCTCACTGTAGCCTTGATGTCCTGGGCCCAGTGATCCTTACACCTCAGCATCCTGAGTAGCTGGGACTACAGGAATGCTCCACCACGCCTGAATAATTTTTGTAGAGATGGGGTCTCACGGTGTTGCCCAGGCTTGTATTGTTAGCCCGAAGTGGGAATATGCTAAATTTCTAATAATGGAGCAACAGATAAATAAAATGAATAGATATGCAATGGAATACTATGAGGAATCAAAATGAATAAACTAGATCGAGCTCTATATGTATCGACATGGTGAGATCATATATATATGAGAGAGAGAGAGCCAGAGAGCAAGAGAGAGAGCACATTCTACAGAAGGATATATACTACCCAGAAAGAGAGGTGCTCAGCAGGACCCTAGGAAGGGGTTCCCACTGCAGCCCCATAGAAGTGGGCAGTGATGGAGCAAGTAGACAACTGAAAACTGTCTGCAAATAAGGAGTTTCCCAGACTCTGGTGTGTCTCTGCGGAGACCCAATCCCCAGCTCTCTGACAGCGATGCAGGTCTTTTGAACGCCTGGGCTGCTGCTGCCCGCGTGCCTCCCCTGTGGCAATAAGCTATGAACAGGCGCTCACAAGCACTACGATCCCACACCACCTGCGCGGTGCAGAATGCAAGATGAGTGAGCCCACAGGGCCTCCAGCTCTGTGCTGCATCACAGCCTCGCCTGCATCTTTCTTCTCTGCTACCATCCCACTCACTTTGGCTCCACAGACTTGCTTTGAGGTTTGGCACTTCCACATTTTTAATATAAACTCAGATTCTGAAGACTCCAGCATCAAATCCATATATATATATATATTCCCCAAAGAAACTGACTTCCTAAAGAAACTGACTTCTTAACTTTCCACCTGCCCATTGTCTCCTAAAGGACAGGTGTTTGAGTAGCTTGTAGGTCATAACCTTTTTTCCTAAAAAAGAAATCTATTTTCTCCTTCCCATGCACTCTAACCTCAATAATCCCAAATCAGTTTGGGGATGGAACCCTGCTGTGGTTTTACTGAGAGACAGGGTCTTGCTCTATCACCCACACTGGGGTGCAATGGTACGATCACAACTCACTGAAGCCTCCGACTCCTGGGCTCAAGCGATCCTCCTCCCACCTCAGCCTCCCCAGAAGCTGGGACTACAGGTGTGCACCACCATGGCTAATTTCTTCATTTTTTTGTAGAGAGGGGGTTTTGCTGTTTTGCCCAGGCTGGTCTCTAACACTCAGCCTCAAGCAATCTTCCTGCCTTGCTTGGCCTCCCAAAGCATTGGGATTATAGGCATAAGCCACCATGCCTGGGTTGTGACTTCTGATCTCTCTTCTGAGATTTGGTTGTAGAAGGTGGGGGATGGATGTGTCTGAGGTCTATCTCTGACCATGTTTCTTTCTTTCTTTCTTTCTTTTTTTTTTTTTGAGATGTAGTCTTTCTCTGTTGCCCAGGCTGGAGTGCAGTGGCATGATCTTGGCTCACTGCAACTCCTCAAGTGATTCTCCTGCCTCAGCCTCCCAAGTAGCTGGAATTACAGGCGACTGCCACCACACCCAGCAAATTTTTTGTATTATAGAGATTGGGTTTCACTATGTTGGCCAGGCTGGTCTTGAACTCCTGAGCTCAAGTGATCTGCCCGCTTTGGCCTCCCAAAGTGCTGGGATTACAGGCTTGAGCCACCACACCTGGCCTCTGACCATGTTTCTACCTGAGTCTGCCTTTGCCTGTTTTCTGTGGAGGAATTGAGGACGCATTGGTATCTGAGCTGGAGAAGATCACCAAAGCTGTAAGAAGGCTCCTTGGTACAGATCAGAGAAACCTGCTGAGAAACGAGAACCACTCCCCTACCTTCCCATGGAGCCCAAGTGTTTCCTGTGCCCTTCATATCCACCCTCAAGGATGGCCCATGTGGACCGTATCAACGTCTCTCTTGCCTCTGACTTTTAGTTGGATCTGTCTCCTGGGATTCTCTGGTCCAAGACAGGAATGAGAGAGGAGAGTGAGGAAGTGCATTTATTTCCTCCAGGGAGCCCAGAGGGGCTATCACATGGCCTTTGGTTTATTTCCTATCCCACTCACAACCAGATTTTTGTGACAGTACCCAGAGAGTGAAATAAACCTGCATTGCCATTGTCTCAGCAGCTTCCGTCTCCCCCTCCCTCTTGTCTACGAATGCACTTGAAGCATCTGTATGCGGCACCTGCCACGTTCTAGATGCTGGAAGGATGCTGCCGGGCAAGGGGTGGATGTAGTCTCTGCTTTCGAAGAGAGGTTGGTGTGTCCAGAAGAGGGAAGCGCAGGCACAGAGCTGCCAGCGCCAACATGAGAGCAGGACTTCTGATCATCGGACCATCTGAAAGGTGGCCTCTCTGGCTTTCTCTATCTCTTTACTAGATAATCTTTGCTAATCTTTAACAGAGTAAAGATTAAATGAGAAAGGTGGCCAGGCGTGGTGGCTCACGCCTGTACTCCTAACATTTTGGGTGGCCGAGGCAGGCAGATCACTTGTCAGGAGTTCGAGACCAGCCTGGTCAACATGGTGAAACTTTGTCTCTACTAAAAATACAAAATTAACTGGAAATCGCTTGAACCCAGAAAGTGGACATTGCAGTGAGCTGAGATCATTCCACTGCACTTTAGCCTGGGCAACAGAGCAAGACTGCATCTCAAAAATAAAACAAAAAAAGGCCGGGCGTGGTGGCTCACACCTGTAATCCCAGCACCTTGGGAGGCCGAGGCAGGCGGATCACCTGAGGTCAGGAGTTTGAGACCAGTCTGACTAACATGGTGAAACCCTGTCTCTACTAAAAAAAAAAACAAAAAAACAAAAATTAGCCAAGTGTGGTGGTAGGTGCCTGTAATCCCAGCTACTCAGGAGGCTGAGGCAGGAGAATCACTTGAACCCAGGAGGCAGAGGTTGCAGTGAGCCAAGATCACACCATTGTGTTCCAGCTTGGGCAACAAGAGCAAGACTCCATCTCAATAATAATAATAATGATAAAGATAACGGGCCAGGCGCAGTGGCTCACACCTGTAGTCCCAGCACTTTGGGAGGCCAAGGAGGGAGGATCACTTGAGCCCAGGAGTTCAATACCAGCCTGGGCAACAAAATGAGACCCTGTCTCTGAAACCAAATAAAATAAAAAAGCAATGTATTTTCTAAAATTCTCTTTTCTAAACTTTATGTAAGACTGAAAAAAATGAAGCCAAGCACACAATGGCTCACACCTGTAATCCCAGCACTTTGGGACACTGAGACAGAAGGATTGCCCAAGCCCAGGAGTTCAAGACCAGCCTGGGCAACAAAGCAAGACCCTGTCTCTCCAATAAATAAATAAATTAGCTGGGTATGGTGGTATGCACCTATAGTCCCAGCTACTTGGGAGGCTGAGGCAGGAGGATTCACTGGAGGCCAAGAGTTGGAGGCTGCAGTGAGCTGTGACTGCACCACCACACTCCAGCCTGGGCAACAGAGTGAGACCCTGTCTCTAAAAATTCAAAAAAAAAAGAGAGAGAATGTGCAACAAATGTTATCTGTGTCCTAGGCCACACTGAGGGCTTCCCATGAATTTTCTCACTTGGTCCTTGCTGGAGCACTGTGGGGGAGGCATCAACATCCCCACTTACAGATGAGGAGACTAACAGAGAAACAGCATGTGACCAGCCCAGTGACTCAAATGTACCTTCTCCACGGTGGTGCCAGACTGACCTGGGAGAAAACACTAACCAGAGGGCATAGCAAGGGTAACAGCTGGCGGGTGCAGTGGGAGGCCAGGCAGGCTGGAGCAGGGGCCTGGAGAGGGGATGTGGAGTGGCAGGGGAGCCTCTGTTGAGGGCTTCCTGGGCTAGGCCAGGGGGTCAGGGCTGCAGGGGGAGGATGGGGAGGGGAGCGGGGTGGGAAGAGCCCAGGAGGGGAGCCCAGCCTGCAGTGGTGCTTCAGGTGGAAGCAGCCCTCCCACCACTCCTTTCCATTCACATAAAGCTGGGTTTGTTTCCATTTATCTGCTTGACTTTTCAGCCAGGATGCTGTTCAAAAAACATATTGCTCTAATTTAATCCACACGTGCACCCCCAGGACAAAGTCTAAAGAAAACTTCAGTCAAGGCCCCAAAGTCTCAGCCTCATGGAAGTGGTAGGGGTGGGCCTTGGGGGTGACCCCAACCCACTTTTTAGGGCCAACCCTGAAGCCAGGGCCCACCCTACCTGTGTCCTGGACAAGTAGGTGGGGGTGTTGGTGGGACAGGGGACTTCCAAGGTAGTGTCCATGACCCAGTCCCTGCACCTGCCCACGGAGGAGAGATTCAAAGAGGAGGAGACCAGTGGACACAGTGGGAATGGGCTGGGTGTAGGGTTGGTGCATGAGGGGGTTTGCATTTTTTTTTTTTTTTTTTTTTTTTTGCAATGGAGCCTTACTCATTCTGTTGCCCAGGCTGGAGTACAGTGGTGCCATCTTGGCTCACTGCAACCTCCATCTCCCAGGTTCAAACATTCTCCTACCACAGGCTCCCAAGTAGCTGGAACTACAGGCATCAGCCACCATGCCTAGATAATTTTTTTTTCTTTTTTTGAGACAGAGTCTTGCTCTGTCCCCAGGTTGGAGTGCAGTGGTGCGATATCTCAGCTCACTGCAACCTCCGCCTCCTGGGTTCAAGTGATTTTCCTGCCTCAGCCTCCTGAGTGGCTGGGATTACAGGCAAATGCCACACCCAGCTAATTTTTGTATTTTTAGTAGAGATGAGGTTTCACCATGTTGGCCAGGTTGTTCTTGAACTCCTGACCTCAAGTGATCCATCTGCCTCGGCCTCCCAAAGTGTTAGGATTACAGGCGTGAGTCACCATGCCTGGCCTGGCTACTTTTTGGGGTTTTTTTTATTTTATTTTAAGTGGAGATGGGGTTTTGCCTTGTTGGCCAGGCTGGTCTTGAGCCCCTGACTTCAAGTGATCTGCACACCTTGGCCTCCCAGAGTGTTGGGATGATAGGCGTGAGCCACCATGCCCAGTTGAGGGAGTTTGACTTCTAATCAGCTCCTTTCCCTCCCTTCCTCAGATACAGACTCAAACTCTGGGGCACACAGCAGTGACATAAGGCAGTTTATTCAAGCATGTGGAGGGGGAGATGCTGTCTGCAGGGTGGAAGCCAGGATAAGCCAGGAGCAGGGCTCTGAGATGGGGCACAGGACCACCTACAATCTCGCCTGAACGCCTGGCTGCGTGTGAGGTGAGTTTGGGAAGCTTGTCTCACGGCCACACCCCACTGGCAAGAAGCCAGCAGGGAGCAAAACCAGTATGTTCATTTCAGTATTCTCTCCCAAGTACGAACCCATCACATAACTTACTTTGAATCAAATTATGTATATTATTTGGAGGGATCAATTGCCCGAAATGAGAAAAGCCAGAAGGACCTGTCTCACCCAGGTTTATTCAGAACTGAGACTGGAGACACAGCACTAGAGCATGGAACTGAAATGTCTGATTTGGATTCAAGGTCTAGGACCCTTCTGGTGTCCTGTGAGTCAGGATCCTGTGCACTGGTCCAAGCAGAAATGACACTTCTCTTTCCTTCTAGAGTCACTCCCTTTACTCCACAACTCCCTGTCTGCTTGGACTGGGCTGGATTCCTGAGCAAAGGCCAAGGTGAGAGGATTGCTTGAGCCCAGGAGTTGGAGGCTGCAGTGAGCTATGATCACATCACTCACTGCACTCCAGCCTGGGCAACAGAGTGAGACCCTGTCTCTAAAAATCAAAAACAGAAGAAAAGAAATGATAATGTACAGAAAATGTTATCTGTGTCCTAGGCACCATGCTAAGGGCTTCCCGTAATTTATCTCAGTCCTTGCCCGAGTCCTGTGGAAGAGGTGCCAACATCCCATCTTACAGGGGAGGAGACTGACAGTGAAACAGCATGTGACTTGTGTGGTGACTCTGTAATGTATTCTCTCTGCTGTTGTGCCGGACGGACTTGGAGAAGATGCTGGCCAGAGGGCACCTTAGAACTTCTGGTGTGTTCTAGTCCATTTTTGCGTTGCTATAAAGGAATATCTGAGACTGGGTAACTGATAAAGAAGAGAGGTTTATTTGGCTCACCGTTCTGCAGGCTGTACAAGAAGCATGGCATCAGCATCTGCTACTGGTGGGGCTTCAGAAAGCTTCCACTCATGCCAGAAGGGAAAAGGGAGCTGTGTGTCACATGGCAAGAGAGGGAGCAAGAGAGAGGGGAGGTAGGTGCCAGGCTCTCTTAAACAGCCAGATCTCACGTGAACTCAGAGTAAGAATTCACTCATTACCACAAGGAGGACAGCAAGCTGTTCATGAGGAATCGTCCCCATGACCCAAACACCTCCCATCAGGCCCCACCTCCAACATTGGGGATCACATTTCAACATGAGGTTTGGAGGGGACACACACCCAAACCATATCACCTGGCATTTGAAGAAGTTCATGTCTGTGGCAGTTCAGGAGTGCCTATGCTTGTATAGGGACCCTCAGAGACTCCATCCCCACTTGTGACTTCTAAGAGTTGAGTTCAGGCCAGGCACGGTGGCTCACGCCTGTAATCCCAGCACTTTGGGAGGCTGAGGTGAGCAGATCACTTCAGGTCAGGAGTTGAAAACCAGCGTGGCCAACATGGTGAAACCCCGTCTCTACTAAAAATACAAAAATTAGCCAGGCATGGTTGGTGCATACCTGTAATCCCAACTACTTGGGAGGCTGAGGCATGAGAATCGCTTGAACCCAGGAGATAGATGCAGTGAGCTGAGATTGCACCACTGCACTCGGGCCTGGGCGAAAGAGTGAGATGCCTTCTCAAAAAAGAACTGAGTACACAGACCCCCCTCCACTGAGAAGGGCCAGGAGCAGCCCTCAGAGTTCATCTGGGTGGCATCTCAAAAGATGCTGCCAGAAAGAAGGGATTTGGGCAGATTATGGGGTTTCTGAAATGCACTCATGTATTTCTATCAGAAATGGCAAAGAAGTTGAAAGTAGTATCCGAGGAGGTCAGAATGGAAGGAGTTTCCACTGCTGCCTGCTAACCAGAGAACAGCTCTCATTCATGTCTGTGACTGGGCAGGATTCTCGGGGCTGCCTCCGCCAAAGGCCGAGTAGGGGGATCTCTGGGGTCTTACATGGAAAGTTCTGGAATCTCCCAGACTGAAAGATACTCCCCTTGTTCTCAAGACAGGGGCTCAGCTGTGCAGCCAGGATGCAGCTATTAGGAGCTTCCTTGATGCTGGAAAGGGCTTGGGAGACCCTCCTGGGGCATGGCCCACTCCACAGATGGGCAAAGGCAGGGAGGCCATCCTGCATTTTTCAAGGATGGGCATCCACACCAGGTCTGAGTGGCTCTGGCCCTATGGGGGTATCTCCTGGCCAAATCTTTGGTGAACCCCATGAGAGAAGCCAGCAGGCACTTGCACAGCAGAAACACTTAGCAAGAACCCAGAGTCAGCGAGCAGGCAGGCAACAGAGGGCTGGAACACTAGCTCCACAAATGTCAGTCCTGTGCTTGCAGGTACCTCCAGAGGAGGAGGCCAAAGTGAAGGCCTAGGACTCCACAGCTCCTGCTATGGAGGGAAGGAGGGAGGGACTGGAGCTGAGGGTAGGGAGGTGCCCAGATATACCAGGTCCAGTAGCAGATGCTGACTACTACATGAGGCTCCAGGGAGAAAATCTGGCCTACACAATACTGCAGCACCTCTTCTGTAATCTCTGCACTTTGGGAGGCCAAGGCATGAGGATCGCTTGAGGCCAGGAGTTTAAGACCAGCCTGGGCAACATAGTGAGACCCTCATCTCTACAAGACATAATTTTTTTTTTTTTTTTGAGAGGGAGTTTCACTCTTGTTGTCCAGGCTGGGGTGCAATGGTGCAATCTCGGCTCACCACAAGCTCCACCTGCCAGGTTCAAGGGATTCTCCTGCCTCAGCCTCCCAAGTAGCTGGGATTACAGGCATCCGCCACCATGCCCAGCTAATTTTTGTGTTTTTAGTAGAGATGGGGTTTCACCACATTGGCGGGGCTTATCCCGAACTCTTGACCTCAGGTGATCCACCTGCTTCAGCCTCCCAAAGTGCTGGGATTACAGGTGTGAGTCACCACGCCCGGCCTCTTTTTTTTTTTTGGGCGTGGGGGGGACAGAGTTTCACTCTGTTGCTGAGGCTGAGGCTGGAGTGAACTGGTGTAATCTCAGCTCACTACAACCTCTGCCTCCTAGGTTCAAGCAATTCTTGTGCCTCAGTCTCCCCAGTAGCTGGGATTACAGGGGTGTGCCACCACGTCCAACTAATTTTTTGTATTTTTAGTAGATACAGGGTTTTACCATGTTGCCCGGGCTGGTCTTGAACTCCAGAGCTCAGGCAATCTGACCACCTCAGCCTCCCAAAGTGCTAGGATTACAGGTGTGAGCCAGTAAGCCTAGGCAAAACATAAAAATAAATAAATAAATAAAACAGTTTAAAAAAAAGGTTAAAAAGGTGTTGTTGTTTTTTTTTAAAGTAGAGCACCCCCTTAGTTGGGCTAGACCTACATTTTAGTTTATCAGATTGGTCTTTTCAACTTCCAGTGACCAATTAAGACGAAGCTGCCTTTCACCATTCACTCAGTTGACAATGGCAGCACCAATACGTACTAGGTCCCTGGCTCAGATGGGCCAAGGGTAACAATGGCTGCCCATGTTCTCCTGATGGAAACTTTTTTATGGTTTCACAAGGATTTGATGTGATTCTTTTTTCTATGAAGGGCTGAGGTTCTCGACACAATGCTATACAGTAACTCTGTAATCTTTGGGCTTAATCAAAACATATTCCAACAACCTATTCTGGTGCTACGAATGAATGTTTATTTTAAAACAATTTGCTATGGCTTTTTTTTTTTTTTTAAGAGAGAGCAAGAAGGGAATTTCTTGAAGCCAAATTTCTCCCTGCCCCTAAGCTGGTCTCTCCACTCGAAAGACTGTGTCAGACGCCCAGGTCATAATTAACCACAGAGCTGGTTTGGGAGAAGGGGAGACCGAGGGGGTATTTGACAAAGAATTAACAGATGTCATTTCAGCGGCGGCTGGCCCACTGCTGCTGGGCCATTTGCTGGATGGAAGCTGATTCGGCTGCTGTCGTAAACAGAGAGTAGTAATAATTATATGCAGGCTGCATTAAACATAGCAGATTGGATGTATAACATTCTGCTAAAAACCAGCTCCTCTCCTGTTTCTGTTGAGACACAATGGAGACAACCCCCCCAAGTCCTCAGTTTTGAAGCTTGTCCCCAAGGATCCTGACAGACTTTCCAAGAGGGAAATAGGTCATGTTGTTTCATGGCTAATTCTGCCGAGGTTCCCGGGATGGCAAAGGGATCTATCTGCTCAAAAGCAAGTTCCAGGCACACTTCAGTGAGCCAGCCATACCGCACACTGCAGAGCTGCCTTTTTCCACTTGAAAAATGAAAGAATTAAATTCAAAACAAACAACTTCAATTTAACACCAAACTACAGGATAACCAATCTTAAAAATGTCACCACGTAATGGATCTTAATACCCACAGAAAACAAAAACAACACCATTGTTCCCCAGCAAATGCAGAGCAACCTCGCAGAATTTCAGTGAAGGAGAAAGAAGGGAAAAACACCTTATTACTTCCAACCCCTGCGAGCCATTTTGGTCTCCAAAGGTTTTAGGCTGCCCGAGGCCGTGTGTCTGCAGTGTTTCGGGAAATGACTTGCCTTAGCACGAACGCTGCTCTGTTCTGCAGCGAGGCTGCCTGCCCGGGAGCGGTGCCGCTCCATTTCTGGTTAACTCTTCCTTCCCAGGCTTGCCGCTCGCAGGAGCGGTGCGGGCAGGGCCCAGGGACGCCGCTGCAACCCAGCCTCCTGCAGGGCAGTAAGGCTGGCACCTCTAAGAACAGCTTCTCCAAGAAAGTGGCTTTACCAGATCGGCCAGCTACCCCCACTGCTCTGGAGAATCTAGTCTCAAACCAAGCTATAAAGCGACTGTCATCAAAACGCACAACACAACTGAAACCAGGGGACAGCGGCGGGGCCTTGTGGGCCAAGACTGGCCGATCCAGCCTCTCAGGGTGCCCTGCTGGGGACAGCTTCCCATCTCTGCCACAAACCCAGGAAGGACACTCTTCTGGTTAGCAGGGTACAAGCAGAGTCCAGCTGGCTACCAGGACACGACTTGGGCCTGAGGACACGGAATGAGGGAGGCACGAGGACAGAAGCATGTTTTCACCGCACATCTGAGCTGAAAGATGACAGAACCACTTAGCACTTAAGAGGTTAATACAATTCCTAAGTGTTCAGCAATCATGGCAATTTAGTGCCATTTCGATTATTACACAATAAACAGACCATGTTGTCTGGAAGCAAATTTTTATGAGTATAGCTGAAGGGGTTGCAACTTATTTAGCTGCTGAAACTCGAAGGGAGAGAGACTTCCAAATGCTAACACCACGGAGCAGAAACACAGGTAGCAGAGAAAGGTTATTTTCAGGTCACTGCCCTGGCAAGTCAACATCATGACCTTCAAAATGAGTATGTCTTTAGAGGGAAATCAGGTTCACCAAAGGGCTCTTTACATGGAACCATTTGAATGATAATATTGTTGAGTCTCAGAGTGAAAGATTTGGGAATTTCCAGAAACATGTTACGTTAGGCAAAATACATGATGTTAACATGGGGTGGGGTATATACATTGTTTTGGCTACCTGGAATATGCAATGAATACAAACACCCCCAAGACAGCCCATTCATAGACACTGGTCACTGCTGTAGTTTACAGGCACTTGGGTACCATAATCACAACCTGATCAAATTCCTAATACAACAAGAAAATCAAATATGTAAACAGAAATGTGGGGAGATAGTCACTCTCAACATCTCTGCAAAATTTTATGGCACACTGAGCTCCAAGAGGCACATTTTTCCTCTAAGGCACACAAAGGTTCGGATTTGGGGAGGAGGACAGCCTTGCCCAGCTCCACCAATGGAGGAAGGAAATTGCCCCAGAGGTATTTCAGGACTCAAGGTTAAAATGTGCACATGTGCATCTATACCTTTATGTTTGTGTATTTTTAGGCTTGCACGAGGCACTCACATTCATGAAATGTCTGAAACAACTAACCAAGCTGCCCTCTGCTGAACAAAGCAAAGAGGTTACTATTTTTAACCCCATTTTACAGATGAGTTAACTGAGGTTCCACCTAAGAAGAAACAGTTTTGGGCCAGGTGTGGTGGCTCACACCTGTAATTCCAGCACTTTGGGAGGCCAAGGTGGGCTGATCACCTGAGGTTGGGAGTTCGAGACCAACCTGACTAACCTGGGAAACCCTGTCTGTACTAAAAATACAAAAATTAGCTGGGCATGGCGGTGCAGTCACTAGGGAGGCTGAGGCAGGAAAATCGCTTGAACCTGGGAGGTGGAGGTTGCGATGAGCCGAGATCACACCATTGCACTCCAGACTGGGCAACAAGAGCAAAACTCCGTCTCAAAAAAAAGAAAAAAGAAACAGTTTTGTTAGCACACACCAATGGCTGCTATATTCCAGGAACTCCTTCCAGAGGAGATGGAATCTGGGGAGAAGGGATACCTAGGCCCCCTTCTTGAAGGGAATTGGACAGTCCTGTAGTTAACTTTTGTGCACAAGCTGCAGACCCGGAGAGGTTGGAGGACTTTCTCCTCAAGAGTCCCTGGGACCCATGGAGCTAGCTGGCTGTGGGTGGCAGTGGAGTGGAGAGTAGGGGCAAGACAAAACTGCAAAGGTACCCCTGCTCCCAGGCTGTGAGAAGTAAGCCTACTTTGGGTAGAATTGGGTGGGCTCTGTGAGAGCATAGCCTCTGCCTGGTGGCATCCATCTATGCACCCATCCATCCATCTACCCATTCATCCATCTACACACCCATCCATCCATCTACCCACCCGCCCACCCACCCATCCATCCACCTACCCACCTATCCACCTACCCATCCATCCATCTACATATCCACCCATCCATCCATCCATCCACCCACCCACTCATCCAACCACCTACCCATCCATCTACACATTCATCCATCCATCCATGCACCCCCGCATTCACCTACCCATCCATCCATCTACACTTCCATCTATCCTTTCATCCATCCATCCACCTACTCATCCATCTACCTACCCACCTACCTATCCACTCATTCATCCATCCACCCATCCTCAACCTCATGTTGAGGAGGGCAGGGCTAGATCCTGGGGCTGCCATGGCTGATGCAAAGAACAAAAAGAAGGTCTCAGCTGCTGAGACCAAGTAAGGCTTTCTACCCCATCTCCAATAGATCAGCCTGCCTGACTCCTGAAGCTTACCTGTAGAAAAGCAGTGGTCTCAAACAGTGGGATGAATAAGAGTTACCTGGGGTGCCTATGGAAAATGTACATTTCTGATTCAGTAGGTCTGAGGTGCTGGGGCGGAGCTCAGGGACTCAAATGAATAGGTAACTCAGGTGACTCTCTTTTTTTTTTTTTTTTTGATGGAGTCTCACTCTGTGTTGCCCAGGCTGGAGTGCAGTGGCATGATCTCAGCTTACTACTGCCTTTGCCTCCCAGGTTCCAGCAATTCTCCCTGACTCAGCCTCCTGAGTAGTTGGGATTACAGGCACCTACCACCATGCCTGGCTAATTTTTATATTTTTAGTAAAAATGAGGTTTCACCATGTTGGCCAGGCTGGTCTTAAACTCCTGACCTCAGGTGATTTGCCTGCCTCGGCCTCCCAAAGTGCTAGGATTACAGGCATGAGCCACCATGCCCAGCCTCAACTCAGGTGATTCTCAAAACAGGTGATCAGAAGAGTACACTTTGAGAAACTTTGATTTTGGGTCACATTTCTTTATGCAAAGTATTCTTCCTAGGTCTTTCAAAAATGCTGTGCCTCTCAGAGGTACAGCATATTTGGTTCTTGACATGAATTTATAAGATACTGTCAACCATCCTCCAGTCTGTTCATCCATCCACCCATCCATCCACCCACTCCTCCTCCCACCCACCCACCCATTCATCTACCTATACATCCATCCACTCATCTATTCACCTACCCACCCACCCACCCATTCACCCATTCTCATGCTTCAATGAAGAATATCTGAGACTGGGTAATTTATAAAGAAAAGAGATTTAATTTATTCACAGTTCCACATGGCTGGGAAAGCCTCAGGAAACTTACAATCATGGCAGAAGGAGAAGCAAACACATCCTTCTTTACAAGGTGGAAGGAGAGAAAAGTGCCAAGCAAACAGGTAAAAAAAAAAAAACCCTTATAAAATCATCAGATCTCGTGAGAACTCACTCACTATCACAAGAATAGCATGGGGGTAACCACCTCCATGATTCATTACCTCCCATTGGGTCCTTTCCATAACATGTGGGGATTATGGGAACTACAATTTAAAATGAGATTTGGGTGGGGACACAGCCAAACCATATCACCCACCTCCCCACCCTCCCACCCATCCATCCATTTACCTGTCCACTTATTCACCTCTCCACTCATCCATCCACCTACCCACTCACTCACTCATCTATCCACCCATACATCCACCCATTCACCCACCTACCCGCCCACCCATCCAACCATTCACCCATCTACCCACCCATTCATCCGCCCATTTACCCATTCACCCATTCCACCCAACTACCCACCCATCCATCTACCTACCCACCCATTCACCTATCCACCCATCCACTTACCCACCTATCCATCCATCCATCCATCCACCCATCCATCCATCCACCCGCCCACCCACCCACCCACCCACCCATCCATCCATCCATCCATCCACCCACTCATTCATCCTCCCACCCATTTGTCCATTTATCCATGCTTCTGTGCAACAGATCTTTCCTGGACACCGATTCTATGAAAAGCCATGGTCTAGGTGCTGGAGTGGTAGAAGAGGTGCCCAGCAGGCACGTGAAGGGGCAGACCCTAAGGGAGCTGGTGACTTAGAGAGGGGACACCACTGTGGGAGGCCCAGAGGTGGGTGGGTTCACCACAGTGGTACACACTGCTGTTCCTGGTCTTAGGGTCCCACAAGCAGATGTGACAGATGGCTCACAGCACAGTTTGGACCCTGAGGGCACTCATTATCTGAAAGGGACAAATTATTTTCCCCTCAGAAAGAAGAATATGATTCATGACAATTGCATGGTGAGAACGAAGAGGAGGCCTGGGTATGAAGAAAGAACAGAAATAGAAAGAGAATGACAATGGCAGCCATAGACAGTGTGCAGATAAGGACACCTGAGGCTTCTTTAGAGACCCAAGCAAGGCCTACTTCGAGCCCAGAGCCACCGGGCTTAGAGCTTTTGTGTCCCCATGCTCAGTCTTGATTTGGAATTCCCTTTGAAACATTGTTTATAATTGGTCATTCAGAACAACCTTGGTGCTTATAAAGCTGTCATCCATGTGGTCCAGTCTCAGGTCAGTGTCTCAGACAAAGAAACTGAATCCATCGGCTTAAATGTAATTTCAAAGTCAGACAAGTTCAAACCTGCCATTTCTCAAACACTCTGAAGGAGATACAAGATCACAAGGGCTGCATCTTAAACCTGTCCCTTCTCTCCTGCCTCTTTACTGGAAGGCTGCACTTGCTGGTCTTTTCACACTCCATGGCAGTCTTCTGCAGGCCTCTTCCTCTTGACCTTGACCTTTCCTCCCTCCCCTTTATTTCTAATCCCTCTGCACAAAAACCCCAAAAGGGCTGGTCTAGTTGGTCAAGGAGGGTAGTACTGGGTGATTGTGGTCCCCTTGGACTTCTTATCTGAAAAGTGGTGACTATAACATGACCTCATGGATTTATGATGCGTTAAATGAAAGAATATAAATAAAGCATTTAGCCTGTTATCCCAGCACTTTGGGAGACTGAGGAGGGAAGACGGTTTAAGCCCAGGAGTTCAAGACCAGCCTGGGTAACATGGCGAAACCATATCTCTATCAAAAATACAAAAATTAGCTGGGTATGGTGGCACATGCCTGTAGTCCCAGCTACTTGGGAGGCTGAGGTGGGAGGATGGTTTGAGCCCAGGAAGTGGAGGTTGTAGTGAGCTAAGATTGTGCCATTGCACTCAAACCTGGGTGTCAGAACCAGACCCCGTCTCAAAAAAAAAAGCAAGAAATTAATGAAGGCCATCAATACACAGTAGACAATTAATGAATAACTGTTCTCATGGGAAAACCTAAAATAGGGAGGAAATCACAGATTTTATTTCAGAATTTATTATTTCATAGGGAATGATTCTATGTTATAAAAATAAATTTAGAAGTTTTGAAGGACGTTCGTATAATTTATGGCAAGAAGTGGAGTGTAAAGTGACTATTATGCAATATTTTCCCCAGATAATTCCCGTATTGATATTCTAATGAAAATAGGCTCCCCAAATTCTGCATTTTTATCGTGTGTGTCTATGCTAGCATTTATGTTATATTCTGAATTAACAAACTTCAAAAGCTAAAAAATTACATATGCAAAAAAATGGGGAAAGAGGATATGCATCTTTTGTAAGTCTCAGTGGAGCATAGGCAAACCTCTAGCCCTATCTAACACTCCTAGCTTAAACCGCATGGTAGTTTTGGAATGGGGGAACATTAATAACAACAAAACAATAAGAAGGCTGTTTAGGCATGTGCTAAAAAAGAAAAAAAAATCTTTAAAATCAGGCTGTGTCCTTATCATTGACTGCCTACTAATGAATATCATTCTCAATAAAGAACCTTCTGGATCTCTCATGTTCTGTTTGTTAAAATAGCATCCAAGTCATTTTCTATAATGCAAAGTTAATGCAAACCCAAAACAAAATAAAAAGGAAAGAATGTCAAAAGAACAAACTTTTAAAAGTCTGCACTTTTTTTTTTATTATTATTAGATGCTATTCCTGACTTGTTAAAATTGATCAAATAGAAAGCTGTGAAAAGAGAAAAAATTAAGCCAACTAGAAAAGTGTGACTTGGATTTAATATTTTATAATTGCCAAGGGACATACTGAGATCAATGAATTTTTGCCTGAAATGAACGTCAGAAAGAGATGTACTTCAGTCTTTTAGGGAACATTGGTCTATTTAATTCTTGTGTCTGATGCATGTGAAATAGGCCTGCCTTGGCCTTCTTTCTCTGCCGGGGGCGTTGCTGGCAGCGGACATTACCACTTTTAATAGGCCGCTGTCTGAGGAGTGGCAAGGGAGCCCATAACCCATCGACTCTAATGGATCAGCCTGTTTATTCACTTACACCTTTTTTTTTTTCCCAGCTAATTTTAGTTTTGCATGCTGAGTTGTTTCGCTTTGAATTAAATGAACAGAAACAAAGGGAAAAGCCTGTGCAGCTAATAAACCATGATGATGTTCACGGCCCTCTCAACAGGCTTCTCCACATAGCAGGTATCCCATCTGAGAACAGATTCACTGTGGCATTTTCTCCACTTGTTGACAAAATTAACATTTTATACATGCTCACATTCAGAGGAAAAAATTAAATTATTCAAATCACTTGATCGAGAATGCACCGTTGTTTGGAGTAGACCTACATGGCCAGCCTCAGGCCGCCAACATCCTCAGATTTCAGACACCGGTCAGTGACTTTTTCTGCCTAGGGGGTCATCCCAGAGCTCTCCGTGGGGTCACATAAACAGGAGAAATGCCCAAATGCTTTGCTTTGTCTAATGAAAAACCAGAGAGACACAAGAAGGCTATGTCTGCGTGCCCTTCAACAGAAATAACAAGAGCCAGTGGTTGAAAAACATCCCCCTCCCAAACTCCCGCTCTATGCCCAGAGAGCTTGAAGAAGGTTCCAGAAACCTTTTAGGTCAATAGCTGCCAAGGGATATGAGAGAGACAAGAATGTCTAATATAAGAAAGAGGGGAAAAAGGGGGTCAGCTTCCCCTCATCTTCTGAATAAGACCCATTTTCCAGCCAGGCGCAGTGGCTCATGCCTGTAATCCCAGCACTTTGGGGAGGCCGCGGAGGGCAGATCATGAGGTCAGAAGTTCGAGATCAGCCTGGCCAATATGGTGAAACCTCGTCTCTACTAAAAAAGACATATAAAAAATTAGCTAGGTGCGGTGGTGTGCACCTGTTGTCTCAGTTACTTGGGAGGCTGAGGCAGGAGAATCACTTGAACCTGGAAGCCAGAGGTTGTAGTGAGGTGACATTGCACCACTGTACTCCAGCCTGGACGACAGAGAGAGACTCCATCTAGAGAAAAAAAAAAAAAGACCTATTTTCCATTTGGGGTTTGGAATTGTCACAAAGACCCTGACTGGAGAGTGGGGCTACATCCACCTCTCACCCATTAGGAACTCACATCAATTCCCTGTGGTCCCAGCAGGTTAGAGGGGCTACCATGTCCCCACCACCGGTAAAACCTAGGAAGGGGGGTAGTGGCCTGAACTTCAGAAAAGGCATTCTCCACTTGTGGGAGAAACAATATTCCCCAAAAGACCACCCCAGGAGGGAGGTTGAGATGAGAGGATAGCTTCTTGAGCCCAGGAGTTGGAGGCTGCAGTGAGCTATGCTCCAGCCTGGGCAACAGAGTAAGACCCAGTCTGGAAAAAAAAAAAAAAAAGCCAGTTGCGGTGGCTCACACCTATAATCCCAGCACTGTGGGAGGCCGAAGCGGGTGGATCATGAGGTCATGAGTTCCAGATGGCCTGACCAACATGGTGAAACCCTGTCTCTACTAAAAACACGAAAATCAGCCAGGCGTGGTGGCACACATTTGTAATCCCAGCTACTCAGGAGGCTGAGGCAGGAGATTCGCTTAAACCCAGGAGGTGAAGGTTTCAATGAGCCGAGATCGTGCCATTTCACTCCAGCCTGGGTGACAGAGCAAGATTCCATCTCAAAAAAAAAAAAACCACTGCAAAAGATTCATCCTCAAACAATTCAACAACCCCAGCGGTTACTGCCCTAACGGTAGTGCCATACTGCATGGCTGTGTTGTCTCCTGGCAAAAAAAACACCTAAATATAATTGTTGCCCAATCAGAAGCTAAGATAACTTACAAAGTAATCTGGAAAATATTGAGAGAATTTACACTAGCTGGGAGAAACAGAATGTGATCTGTCATTAAATCAAATAAAAACAGGTCTGAGTATTAAGCAGAATGTCAACAACCATCTGAATGAAATCTCCTTTAGACACAACAATAGCATGATACCCTACTTTTGCCTTCATGCAATTAAAATAGGGTAATTTTTTAGACCATTTCTCCCAGCGATAATCTGTCACTAGGAGAAGAAAGCCCTTAGCACCCCAGCTGTATCCAGTTTCACACATGGCTTTTCTTTCCCTTCTACCCTCCAAATCTCAATAAAGCCGGAAGTCAGGCAGCTCAAACTCCTCAGCCCTGCCTTCCACATTCCTTAGCTGTGCTTTCTTCCCTCAAAACCCCACATCACCCAAATCACTTTTTCTCCATTCAGCAGCATTTCTTCAGCAAATATGCACCGACTCCTACCATGTGCAAAGCTCTGAACTTGATGTTTAATCGTTGGCGTGGAGCTAAGTAACGCACATTTCTTTCTATTTTTTTTTTTTGAAACAGTCTCGCTCTGTTGCCCAGGCTAGAGTGCAGTGGTGTGCTCTTGGCTCACTGCAACCGCCACCTCCCAAGTTCAAGGGATTCTCATGCCTCAGCCTCCTGAGTAGCTGGGATTACAGGCGCGCGCCACCACATCAGGCTAATTTTTGTACTTTTAGTAGAGGTAAGATTTCACTATGTTGGACAAGATGGTCTCGAACTCCTGGCCTCAAGCGATCCGCCCACCTTGGCTTCCGAAAGTGCTGGGATTACAAGTGTGAGCCACCTCGCTGGGCCACACCTTTCTATTTGTTAAAGAATGAAGAAATGTAGTGTGTAGGGTCCCTGGTGGAACTCCTGCACGGTGTCCTTCAACCCAGAGTCTAACAGTCTCTCTTTCATCAATATGCAAGTTACAATAAAATAATTGATGGATCGACAATGCATGCCCACAGGATGGCCATGAGCAAGAAACTCTCATCATGTGAGAAACTATCACAGAATAATTCGGCTTCCCCTAGATTTGTGTGCCTGGACCCGGATTCCTGCTCTCAGACCCACTGTGCAAAGTGGAGAGGGAACAACAGACTCAAGTTGGAAGTGATTTACTTCATTAGCTGGGATTACAAGTTTAACTTACAAACCAGAGGTCAAAATTTCTCATTAACAAGGGGGCCGTGAATCGCTGCAGGCTTTGGTTCAAGAGGAGACCACTCTTATTACTAACTACACATTTCAATCTGTCTTTGATGTTCTCCTTCTTCCCTCCTCCCTTTTATTTTTTGGCAGAGGAGCTGATTTTAATTGTGGCACTACAACAAGGTTCCCTCCATCCCAGGGAGCAGCCTCCTGTCTGCTGCTGCCTGGCGAGTGAGTTTGCAAGACTGGGTGCAGTCTATCGCTCAGGGCACATTTTAATGGCTCCCCTCTCCTACAAGGCTTGGATTGTTTTCCACGTGATTCTGGTTAATTTCGCTGCGGGAAAGGGCATTGGTTTTCCTTGTGAGCTTCTGATCCATCTGCCTGAGCGAGGTGAAATAGATTAAAACAGAGAAGGAGGCACTGTCATTCCAACTTTCTGGACTTGAGGACCAGACCCAGCACATCTCCAGCACTCAGAATAGACAGAGGAGTTTGACAGAGACCATTATGCTACAAAAAGCGCTCTTTTGAGAATCAGCTTTGGCTGTTTACAAAATACTCAGGCTGTCTTCACGTGACCCTTTGCTTCAAAACCACTGCCAAGGGTTAAAAGAAGCAATTCAAATGAGATAAAACCTTTGCAGCGTGCACTTATCCTGGGAATCTCAGAATCCCACACCACAGAGTCCTTTTCCAAATAAGAATACCAGGAAATTGTAGCAGTGATTATGTATTATTGTGCAGCACAAATAAAAGTGCTTAACACGCACTTTCTGTTTCTAGAGACCCAGACCCGTGTGCAGGCAGGTCACAGTGGCACAGTGACCATTGTCACTGAACCAAGGCTTCGAATGGAGTCACTGATGGAAAGGATTCCACTATCTCATTATTTAGAAGTATAGCTGTTATTGAAAATAACTAAATTGTTATTCCTGTCTAGTCTGGGAAGAAGGTCACATTCAAACCACATAAGCTCTAACTACTCCTCAGTTACTATTCATGTACTGCGAATGTTTGTTCTCCCTGAGAAATGTTTTCTTAGTTGCTGGGTGAAGAGCCAGTAGGTCGCACAGAGGCTGTGGATGGAGCCCAGTGCCAAGTGCCCATCAAAAAGCCTACTAAGCTGCCCCCATTGCAGAGAGTAAAGGCAGCTTCTAGCAACCGGGCTGGCCTGCTCAGCTGCATGGGACTCCCAGCGAGTTCCAGGTGTGGCAGCTTGCTGTGGAAGCCACAGTGCTGGAGGAACAAAAACTCTTCATGCAGGCCTGGTGCAGTGGCTCACGCCTGTAATCCCAGCATTTTGGGAGGCCAAGGCTGGAGGATCCCTTGAGTCCAGGAGTTCAAGACCAGCCTGGGAAACATAGGGGAGACCCTCCCTGTTTCTACAAAAAATAAAAAACAAAAAAATTAGCCAGGTGCGGTGGCGTGCACCTGTAGTCCCAGCTACTCAGGAGGCTGAGGTGAGAGGATGGCTTGAGCCCAGGAGGTCCAGGAGGTTGAGGCTACAGTGAGCTGTGATCACACCACTGCCCTCCAACCTGGGTGACAGAGCAAGACCCTGTCTCAAAAAAAAAAAAAAAAACAACCCCCCCCACAAAAACCACAACTCCTCATGCAAAACAAGCAAAAGTAGCAGGGGTGGCTGCAGTGTCTTGCCAGCTCCCATCCTGTACCCCCAGGGGGAGCAGGGGGCTTCTCACCCATGGAGAAATTACTGCCTTCTTTGCTTTATTTTATTTTATTCATTTATTTTCACTGCTAATGTTCAGTTTTAGTTCCCTTTACGTCTCCAGTTGCCTTTAACAAAAACACTGATTAGAACTCAAGGAATCCGTGTGACCTGAGGTGAAGAGTGGTTCTCAGCCGGGGACAGTCATCGGGCTCAGATCCGGGAAGCGGCGGTGGCTCCGGGTCACAGGAGCCCGAGGCAGCCCAGCCATCTGGGCCCTCAGCCACTTCCTGGCGCCGCCCGGCGGCACCCCAGGCCAGGCCAAACAGTCACCTTGACCGGGCTGCTGGGGCGTCTCACCCACGCACTGTACCTCCCCCTTCCCACTCCCTTCCTGGCAGGCAGCTGTTCAGCTCCAACAGGGGCCTATCTTAACAACGAGACATCTTAGAAAGGTCCTTATTGCCGGTCTAATTTCAAACAGGCACCACAATGAAGAACTGTCTTTGTGTGGGATTAATTTTAAAACCTCAGGATTTGATGTCAGTGGGAAAGAACCAGTGTGGGGCTCAAGCTGCTGCCTTCTCCTGCTTCTGGCCAGCCCGGGGGCTCATTTCTTAGGAGATGAAAACTCTGACAAGCCCTTCAGTCAAGCTGAAAGCAGGCAGTCGTCCAGCCACAGCCACAGGCCTCCCGGGCATCCTGTGACCCCTCCGAAAAGTCACATTCACTTTACTCTTGAGAAAGGAAAAATCATGCTGGAGGCATTTTATTTGAAACCATGTGAAATAAGGAAATGTGAAGATGCGAAAATGAAGTGAAAAAAAAAAAGTTAGAATTCATTTCCGTCCTTGCAATGGCTTAGGAGCCAAACTGGTTCATTTTGAAAGCGTGTAAAAATCTGATCCATTCACCAGTAGGCAGAGACCACAAAATGCTTAAGGTAAAATATGTAAATATGTAAAATTATCTGTTGAAAACCATCTCCTTTTGTGCTTGAAAGAATTTTTTAAAGCATCTTTATTTCTATTCTGCATTAATATACTATTGAGCAGAAAAGTTTCTTTTTGGCAAAACAACAAAAAACCAAGGTGCTACGAAATTTAGTGATTCTGAAATGAAGTCCATAGGAAAAAGAGAAGGACAAAAAGGATTTCTATCTTATCGTGCACTCATATGGCATTTTTTTGTGATAATTTAAAGCATATTATTAATATAACAAATTATAGAATTCATTTTTTAAAAGCACTATTCACCTGAAAACTTGAAATAAACCCCACCTTCAGGCCTCTGCTACTGTCTCTTTTGGAAGTGGGGTCCCTCTTCTCCCTGGGTGTCCTCTGCCTCACCTGACCCAGCCCCCCGATCCTTGATAGATCCGGGGACCTCCCAGCAGTTGTTTGCACCCACACCGTAAATAATTGGCCACAAACAGTTTATCTTATTTCAAACTATTTCCAAATTAATTTCTTTTGAAATATGAAAAAGAATGGCAGGATATCTGCCTATAGCTATATAGTTATCATTCATTCCGTTGGATTTGAATACATTGTATTGCAACAAACATGGTTTCATCACACAACTTGCAACTTCCAGAAATAGGTGGGTTGGTTGTTGTTGGGTTTTTTTTTCCTTTCCCCAGTCCCATTTCTTCTGGAGGGGGTCCAACCAATGAATGTTTTGTCTCGTAAGCCAATACCTCATAGGTAGATTGCTGTCATTTCTTGTCCCCTCCCGGTGGGGAACTATCCCTGGGGATAGTCCCCAGCCCCACTGGCCAGGGATGGAGGGATGAGCCTCAGATTGGGAAGGGGTGTACCTGAAACCAAATCCACTGAGCTCACAAGCCAGGTGAACAAAACGCTCAGATCCTGGAGGGGAAGATAGTGTCTGCCTTTGGCCCGGTACCTGTGACAGCAGCATTGTTTGGGGAAGGTGAAGGTGCTTAAAACTGAAAAAATTGTTCTTCATTTTGCAAACCCTTGGGTATTTTCTGAAAGAGCAGACAACGAAAAGTAGAAAGCTTTCTCCAAAACAGTTTTCAAATCTGCTTATTCTACTAGACACTCTCGTGTTCCTGGCCCTTGTTTCTATGCTTTCTTTTGTTTGAATCTCTTACTGTCTCAAAAATGTTATAAAATAAAATTAAACACATACACACACACACACACACACACACACACACACAAGATTGTGTCCAGAAAGCTTTCCAAGGGCTGGGCGCGGTGGCTCACATCTGTAATCCCAGCATTTTGGGAGGCTGAGGCAGGCGGATCATTTGAGGTCAGGAGTTTGAAACCAGCCTGGCCAACATGGTGAAACCCTGTCTCTACTAAAAATATAAAATAATTAGCCGGGCATGGTGGTGCACCCCTGTAATCCCAGCTACTCAGGAGGCTGAGGCAGGAGAATCGCTTGAGCCTGGGAGGTGGAGGTTGCAGTGAGCCAAGATCGTGCCACTGCACTCCAGCCTGGGTAACAGAGTGAGATTCCGTCTCAAAAACAAACAAACAAAAATGGACAGGTTTCCCAACTCATCCCCACAGAACCTACCTCCCACATCCCTTCCTGTAGACCTAGGCAGACAGAGGCCAGCTCTAGAGAACCCAGGAAAGGTAATGTTAGAAACCTAAGAACTGGCAAGGTCAGGACGACAGCCCGAGCAGCCAGAAGTATGGTCTAGTATGGGGAAATTTTGTTCGTCTTAGGTTTTTTTTCTTTTTGCATTGGTTTTTATTTTTTAAATATTGCATTAAAGTATTATCTATCTTATTACTGGGTTATTGGGCACCTCCTTAAATGCTGCCCCCAGGCAAGTGCTTCACTGCCATCATCCTGGTCCTGGCCTTGCCCTGGGGAGGAGATGCCCACCATCTCCCCACTCCATCCCCAGCCTCATCAGGCTCCAGCCTGGACCAGCTAACACGACTGTGGAGGAAACACTTCTCTCAACACCCCTCTGTCAGGGAGGAGGGGACAACACTTTTTTTTTCTTTTCTTTTTCTTTTTCTTTTTTTTGAGAATGGGGTCTTGCTATATTGCCCAGGTGGGTCTCAAACTCCTAGGCTCAAGGTAGGTCTCAAACTCCTGGGCTCAAGCTTTCCTTCTGCCTCTGCCTCCCTAGAAACAACTTCTTCACTGGCCATTGGCAAGCCAAGTTCATTGGAATCTCCCTCCTAAACCTTCACAAAGATTTAGGAAATGTTAACAATAAAACTTCAACAAACCCGGCGGGGGGAGAGTTATTGAATTAAATTAGAGCTTTTCTCGTACATCACGCTAAAGGTGAATTATTTTGTTTAAATACCATTGGAAACCACATTTATAGTATGCAATGGTTTGCTGTTCTTTCTCTCTCTCTCTCTCTCTCTCTCTCACTCTCTCTCTCAGAGATGAGGTCTCACTGTGTCACCCAGGCTGGAATGTAGTGGTACAATCACAGCTCACTGCAGCCTCCAACTCCTGGGTTCAAGACATCCTCCCACTTCAACCTCCTGAGCTGCTAGGACTACAGGTGCACATCACCACCCCTAGCTAATTTTTTTAATTTTTGGTTAAGACAGGATCCCACTATGTTACCCAGGCAGGTCTGGAACTCCTGGCCTCAAGCGATCCTCCTGCCTGGATCTCCCAAAGCTCTGGGATTACAGATGTGAGCCACCACACTGGCTGATTTGCTTTTCTGATAAAGGTCTTGAAAATACAGGAGGAGATGTATTTTTTTAGCATCATTATCACTAACTGGCACCACTGCTCACTGAGTGCCATCCATGGACTGAGAGCTCTACAATACACATTGTTTTGCTCAGTTCCCAGCAACTGCAAAGGCAAATTTGAGGTTGCGCAGAGATACACATGCCGGCCTTAGGGCTGAGCTGGGATGTGAAGTCAGATCAGACTCCAGAGCCCACATGCCATGGAGCCTTGGAGACAGGTTTGCTTTCACTCTGTTATCTTGCACAGGCGGAGCTCTGGGCAGGGATGTTGAGCCCAGGGCTGAGGCTTGGCCAGGCTGCTGCAATCGCAGATCCACACTGTAAGCCTGAGGACCCTCAGCTTCCATGGGAAAGGGCAGACCTGCCCTGCTGTAACAGCCCTGGGCAGAGCAGGCATGCCCAGGACCACCCTCTACTTCCTCCGGATGGTGCCTTAAGTGCAGTCAGCGGAAGGACCACTGATTTTTCGTTCTAGGTCCCTATGCAAAAATAATCAAGACTTCCTGTCTGAGCAGTAGGGTAAACAGATCTTCAGCTAAAGGGAGAAGAAGGGGTTGTGGGAAGAACCTCTGTTGTCCCAGCTGGAAACTTAAGCATCAGGAAATGCATTTCTGCGTGTTCCCAGCCTGCTGAAAAGTCAGGCACACTAAGGACAAAGCAATCCCCGATGCCCTGCCCCAATCTGGCTTTTCCCCTTCCCTGCCTGCTGCTCCAGGTTTCCTGGCTTTCTCACTTTCCTCTCTTTCTCCCAGGGCTAGCCCAGAGGGTGTTTGTTTAAAGTACCTTTCACTAGCATTCTTTCCCAGTCATTCTCTCAGCTTTTCACTTTGCATTACGCCCAGAGCCCTAGATGCCGTCTCCTTCCCCAGCCAAGCCGCTTTCAGAAACTAACCTCTATTTTACATGGGGAACTTAAACCCGTTTGCCTCCAAAAAAACCCTGTAACATTGCAGAGAACCCTAAAGCCTCCTTGGACCCCTAAAAATCCATGTCTACCCTCTTCAATTCCCCAATAGGTAAGCACTGAAGCACTGACTTTGTAATTTTTTTTTCAGAAATGTTTCCTGTTTTTGCAACATATATTGGACTTCATTAAAACTACGGTGTGTGTTTTTGTTTTTGTTTTTGTTTTTTAAAGGAGTCTTGCTCTGTTGCCCAGGTTGGAGTGCAAGAGCATGATCTCAGCTCACTGCAGCCTCCGCCTCCCAAGTTCAAGTGATTCTCCTGCCTCACTCTCCAGAGTACCTGGGACTACCGGTGCATGCCACCATACCCAGCAAATTTTTGTATTTTTACTAGAGACAGGGTTCCATCATGTTAGCCAGGCTGGTCTCAAACTCCTGGCCTCAAGAGATCTGCCCACCTTGGCCACCCAAATAGCTGAGATTACAAGCATAAGCCACCACACCTGGCCAAGACATGCAAATTGTTATTGATGAGTTTGGTTGTTTTTTTTTTACACATATACTGCTCTATAAATTTTTTTTTCATTCAACCATACCTCTTAAAGATCTATTTGCATACACACAGATCCAAGTCACTTTTTAAAAATTTTTGTATAAAACCCCATGCTGTGAACTGCTTCAATCTACTGAGGCATTTTGATATTGATGGGTATTTAGGCTTCTGCTATTTCCAGTGCTGCTTCAGAGATGCTTTCTTTGTGCCCATATACATTTCTCGAGGGTAGATAAGACAGAAGGGAAATTGCTGGGTTGCATGGTGTGCACATTTCTAGCTCTAAGGGCTTCCAAAGTGCAGCTGTCCTGATACATGGGGCACCAGCATCCTCTGGGAGCAGCACTCTTACAGGCCTGCTAGTGCCTATCAGACTTTTAAATTGCTGCCCTTTTGATGGGTGACAAGTGTTGCTTAATTTGTATTTCCCTTAAGACTTGGTACGGTAGAACATATATTTTTTTGTAATACATTTTACAAGTCCTTTTTCACACCTCTTTTGTGAATTACCCATTCATGGTCTTTGCCCTTAAAAAAAAAAATGAGTAATTTGTCTTTTAAAAAAAACACTTTATGGAGCTATAATTGACATGTAAAAAGCTGTACATATTGATACATACAACTTGATGGGATACTTATACACAACCTTGAAACCATCACCACTATCAAAGCCATGAATATATCCATCACCTGCCAAAGATTCTCCCATTCCCTTTATTTATTTATTTATTTATCTATCTATTTATCTATCCATCCATCCATCCATCCATCTACAGACAGGGTCTTTTTTTTGTCACCCAGGCTGGAGTGCAGTGGCACAATCACAGCTTATTTCAGCCTCAACTTCCTGGGCTCAACTGATCCTCCCACCTCAGCCTCCCAAGTACCTGGGACTACAGGCATGGACCACCACTCCTGACTAATTTTTTTTTCTTTTTTTTTTTAGAGATGGGTTTTGCCATGATGCCCAGGCTGGTCTTGAACCCCTGGGCTCAAGTGATCCTCCTGCCTTGGCCTTCCAAAGTGCTGGGATTACAGGCATGAGCCACTACACCTGGCCTACTCCCTTTATTATTATCATTTTTGAGTGTGTGTGGTAAGAACACTTAACATAAGACTTACATGCTTAGGAAATTTTAGGTGTATAATAGTGTTAACGACAGGCACTAGGCTGTACATTAAATCTTTAAGAACTTAAGTTGCATAGCTGGAACTTTGTACCCCCTGACTATCACCTCTCCATTTCCCTCTCTTCCTAGCCTTCAGCCACCACCATTCTACTTTCAGCTTCTATGAGTTTGACTATTTCAGATTCCATATAGAAGTGAGACCATGCAGTATTTGTGTCTCTGTATCTGGTTCAATTTCACTTAGCATAACATCCTCCAGGTTCATCTATGTTGTTGAAAATGACAGGATCTCTTTTTTTTTTTTTTTTTGAGATGGAGTCTTGCTCTGTTGCCCAGGCTGGAGTGCCCTGGCATGATCTCAGCTCACTGCAACCTCTGCCTCCTGGGTTCAAGCGATTCTCCTGCCTCAGCCTCCTGAGTAGCTGGGACTACAGGTGCACGCCACCACGCCCGGTGAATTTTTATATTTTTAGTAGAGATGGGTTTTCACCATGTTGGCCAGGATGGTCTCGATCTCTTGACCTCATGATCCGATGACCTCGACCTCCCAAAGTCCTGGGCTTACGTGCGCCACCGCGCCTGGCCAGGATCTCCCTTTTTAAGGCTGAATTGTATTCCATCATGTACATCCCAGATTTTCTTTATTCATTCATCCATCAATGGACAGTTAGGTTGTTTCCATATCTTGGCAATTGTGAATAGTGCTGCATTGGACATGAGGGTGTAAGTATCTTTTTGAGATACTCAGCCTTGCTGGATCATATAGTAGTAGTTCTGTTTTTATTTGTTCCAGCAACCTTCACGCTGTTTTCCATGATGGCTGCACTATTTACATCCCCACCAACAGTGCACCGGTGTTCTCTTTTCTCCACATCCTCATCAGCACTTGCCTTTTTTTTTTTTTTTAAATAATAGCCATCTGGGCCAAGCACAGTGTCTCACACCTGTAATCCCAGCATTTTGGGAGGCTGAGGTAGGCAGATCACTTGAGGTCAGGAGTTCGAGACCAGCCTGGCCAACATGGTGAAGCCCTGTCTCTACTAAAAATACAACACTTTGCTTGGCATGGTGGCTCACATCTGTAATCTCAGATACTTGAGAGGCTGAAGCAGGAGAATCGCTTGAACCGGGAGGCGGAGGTTGCAGTGAGCCGAGATAACACCACTGAACTCCAGCCTGGGTGACAGAGTAAGACTCCATCTTAAAATAACGATAATAATAATAACAGCCATCCTAACAGGTATGAGGAGCCATCCTAACAGATACCTAACAGGTATCCTCACATTGTGTTTTTGATTTGCACTGCCTGATGATTAGTGATGTGTACTTTCTCATGCACATATTGTATGTCTAGTTTCTCTTTTCAGACCATCACTGCTTCCCTGCTTAGGCACAGACAGGTGCCGGGGATGTGTGGGATCTCTAACCACCCAATTCACTTTGGAGGTGGGTGTAGGCCACAGCAGCTGTAGGCTAGCCTGTGACTGCACAGAGCTGTGCAGCCGCAAATGGGCTGTTCTCCTCGCTGGTCTTGGCCCTGGATGTGATGCTCTGAGGGACTCCACCTGCAGAAGCCTCCTCAGGGAGTGCCTACTTTACACAAGCCCTAAACAAGCACAATTGCCACTTCTTTAAGCCCACAACACTGACAGATGCCAACATCTGGTTTTAAGAGTTGCCCCAAACTTCCCAGTGGGGCCTTGGGAAGACTGGGATTTGAACTCAGATCAGCCTGTCTGCAGTGCGCATAGCCCTGGCTGAGCTGAGCCAGGCTGCTCCTGGACGCTGAGGACCCTGTGGGTGAGTGTGGGCAGGGCCTGGCCTCAGCACCCTGTACCCCTAGGCAACACCCATGCCCTCCCTACATAGTCTGCACCCTGGCTCATCCCCTGAGCCTCTGGAGGCAGAGTACTGGGGAGCTGGGCTTCTCAGTGAGAGGACCCCTCCACTGCCCCCTCCTTGCAACTCCCACCTCAGAGGATGCTGGGTAACAGGTGCATACCCAAAGTGTCGTCCAACCCTCACCAGCTGAGAAAACCTCAGTGGGGGCCAGAGGCAGCCAGAGGCCATGCACCCTGGGTGCTCCTGCCCCAAGAGCCATGAGAGAGACAGAGAGAGAGAGAGAGTCATCAGAGAGAGAGAGAGAGAGTTGGAGAGTTGGGGGAGGGGTTCCTGCAGGTGAACAGATCACATTTTGGCCAAATTCCAATAAATTCTCACTTAATATTAACATTTAATGTTGAAAAATCCTAATGGTGACCTGATTCCCTCTTTTGAATTCCAGCTCTCTCAGATAACCTATCTCTTGAGGTGACAAGCTGGTGCCACCTGAATTCATTACTGCCTGATTAATTATGCTGCCTTTGTACTAGGGAAACAGGGACTTCAATCAGCTGCAGCCGCCATCCCCTGGCCGTCGCCTCAACAGGCCGGCCACTGCCAGGGAGCCTGGCCCCTCGTGCAGCTGGGGGGTGGCCAAGAAGCTGGGTGCAGTGGCTGGCGAGATGTGGCTCCTCGCAGTCAGAGGGCCTGGGATTGGGGGTCCTTTCTGGGCAGTTAAGGGAGAGAGGGGTGAGCAAGGTCAGAGGCTGCAGAGTGGACATTTCTGCTCTGTCTCTGGAGAGGCCTGATCAGGAGGCACTCCTTGGGGCCTTGAGCTGCCAGGACACAACAGACATCACTGAAACTGCATTGTCCTTTAAGAAGGAGGCACCGGGTCTCGGAAGGTGCAATTTCAAGCAGATGCATCCTGTGAGATATGGGGTTACTTTGGCAAAGGGAAAGGTTATCTGGCCAGCTCCCTAGGCACAGCCCTCACAGACATCACTGCAGAGCCTCAACATGGTGTCGGGGAGGGCAGCTCCAGGCACCGAGGCCGGGCAAGAACCAGCACCCTCAGCTCTGCTGGTTTCTTAGCCCACAGGTTGTGGCCACAGTGGCCCTTCGTCCTGTGCATCCTGCATTTGTCAAGGTTTGTGCCTGTTAGCTTTTAATTTTATAAGTATTTCACAAAGATCAATAACTAGGAAGAAAAATCTTCTCCACTTACTTTTTTTTTTAGATAAAATAGTATTTTGAAAAGAATATGGGCCTGAAGTCAGGGGAAAAAACAAGCTATGTAGACTAGTTCCTGCTACTACCTAAGATCTCAGGCAGTTAAACTCTTCTCTTTAAAGCTTCAATTTCTTCATCTAAAAAATGAGGGAATGAATCCACCTTGTAATGTTGCTGTGAAGAACAAGATGTTACTATGTTAAGTGTTTTAAATGAATCCTAGCTTGTAATGTTGCCGTGAAGAGCAAAATGTTACTATGTCAAGTTCTTTAAATAAGGGCCTGGAAAAGAATGGTAACAGTAACAGTAGCTTAGTAAATGAATCTGCAGACTGAGATAATAATGCCACCTAACTCTTCATGTTATAAAAATTCCAGAGTTAAGACATATATAAACTGTTTACTAGAGTACCTTCTCATTTTCAACTGTTAAGCAGTTATTCAAAAGAAAACAGAGTTTCAGTCATTTGGTTGTAGGGTACTACTACTTTATAGTTACATGAAATCATACTTTAAGGTGTGATGATGGTTTTGCTCTCAGGGGCTTGCTGGTATTCTGCAGAAAGTTGTCTTTTTTCTTTCTTTTCTTTTTTTTTTTTTAAGGAATCTTGCTTTGTCACCCAGGCTGGAGTGCAGTGGTGTGATCCTGGCTCACTGCAACCTCTGCCTCCAGGGTTAAAGCGATTCTAGTGCCTCAGCCTCCCAAGTAGCTGAGATTATAGGCACTTGCCACTGCATCCAGCTAATTTTTATATTTTTAGTAGAAGTGGGGTTTCACCATGTTGGCCAGGCTGACCTCAGGCAATCCATCCACCTTGGCCTCCCAAAGTGCTGGGGTTACAGGCATGAGCCACCGTGCCCAGTCTCTTTTTTCTTTTTTTCTTTTATTTATTTATTTATTTATTTTTATTTTATTTATTTATTTTTTTTAAAGATGGGGTTTCACCATGATGGCCAGGCTGGTCTTGAACTCCTGACCTCAGGTGATCCACCCACCTCGGCCTCCCAAATGCTGGTGAGCCACCGCGCCTGACCTCTTTTTTCTTTTTTTTAAATAGACATGTGTCTCGCTGCGTTGCCCAGGCTGATGTCGAACTCCTGGGCTCAAATGATCCTCTCACCTCAGCCACCTCCCTCCACCACAGCCTCTGCAGAAAGTTTTTTAATCAGGAAGAAAATAAGGCTATCCATGGCCTCTCAAAGACTCGTACCCTGAGAAGGGAGAGGCAGTAGTGCAAGGTCATTCTTCAGTGCTAAGCAAAGAGAGTCTTGTTCCTGAATGTTATCTGATTCATGATTCAAGCCAAACGGGCTATGAAACCAAAGATGGATCCTATCCAAATACCCACAGGTGACATGGTCCAGGTTCAGCCAGATCCCAGGAAAAGGGACACCACACTGAGTTCTCACACAGGAAGCTTCGGCAGCTGAGATGGGACAGAGAGGTGTTCAAGGGAAAGGCTGCCTGCGGAAGAGGAAGAGAAGCCTTGGCGGGGGGCACCCTGATCTCCCAGACAACAGATTCTGCTGTCACAGATTGTCACTCCCTGGCAGATTCCTGAACCAGGTCCAATGAACTGTCCTTGCCTCTGCATCCACTCCCAGGGTCCCATGGCAATGCCATGCACACATTTTGAGACAGAGTCTCGCTTTGTTGTCCAGGCTGGAGTGCAGTAGTGTATGGTCTGGACTCACTGCAACCTCTGCCTCCTGGGTTCAAGTGATTCCCCTGCCTCAGCTTCCCAAGTAGCTGGGACTACAGATGCCCACTACCACACCCAGCTACTTTTTGTATTTTTAGTAGAGATGAGGTTTCATCAGGTTGGCCACGCTGGTCTTGAACTCCTGATCTCATGATTCACCCTCCTCGGTCTTCCAAAGTTCTGAGATTACAGGCATGAGTCACCAGGCCCAGCCCAGTCTCTGATATTTTAAAACAGATTTTTAAAATTATCTAACTGTTCTGGTTGTTTAAGGTGGGAAGTTTTGATTGCTCCAGATTGGCATTCCAGAGCCAGAAGAAGAGATCTCAACTGTTTCTTTAGCATAATTCCTCACCTATAACAATGGTTAGCATAAAAATTAAAGTTTAGGGTACTGGCTTTGAAGTCATAAATTCCATCTCGGTAGGTTTAAAAAGTATAAGTTGGTTAAACTGGTTGGAAAGAGTAGAAAATTACAGCTCTCTGTTAAGATAAATTATCCTAATTCAATTAGTATAAGAAGCATTTGAGTAGTCACTGGAAACATATAATATATCCCACTTAACTTTCCAGTACTTTTTCTCCTAGTGAAGTGTACCTTTGGTTTATAGCAGCAAGAATTAGGGATGCTTCCCAGCCTTCTGTCAGGCTCTGAGTCATCTTGTAATGTGCTTGTAGGTCCCTAAGAAGACACTGTGTTTACCTCTCTATTATGCCTCAGGTAAACCCATTCGATAAAAATATATAGCAATCATTATCTAAAGATTCTCGTCTTACTTATCCAAAAGTTTCATAAATTATCCTTTTAAAGTACGAACATCCATAAAAACTGAGAAGATGGGCAGGGCATGGTGGTTCACACCTATAATTCCAGAACTTTGGGAGGCTGAGGTGAGCGAATCATCTGAGGTCAGGAGTTTGAGACCAGCCTGGCCAACATGGCCAAACCCTCTGTCTCTACCAAAAATACAAAAAAATTAGTCAGGCATGGTGGTGCACGCCTCTAATCCCAGCCACTTGGAAAACTGAGGCAGGAAAGAGAATTGCTTGACCCAGCAGATGGAGGTTGCAGTGAGCAGAGATCATGCCACTGCACTCTAACCTGGGTGACACAGTTGGACTCTGTCTCAAAAAAGAAAAAAAAAAACTGAGAAGATGAAAAGAAGAAACAGAACACACACAAATAATTTTGCACAACAGAGTGGAGAGGTGATATAGCCAGCCACTTGTCAAATAACCATGACTGTTGCAAGCTTGACCTTAGCAGGCAGTTCATGCCACATGGGGAAAAGAGCCTTCAAAGCACAAAGTTAGACCCATTCTGGCAGAGTATCAGGATGAACTAGTTAACCTGAAGGCCAGGCTGCATGCTGGACAAGAACAGCTGGGAAGGCTGAGGGCATCTACTGCAGGAACTCACAGTTTGAAGCGCAAGTAGGTTTTATTACCAAGGTTGTGCATAGTCACCAGCAAAAGTATAGCAAAGGCTGCTTAGTGAGATGCCTTAGGAACTGAATGAGCAGAAATGAATCTGTGAGCCCGAGAGACCATCCTCTAAAAAGGCCATGGACTGGCTAGTATGATAATGCTTGGGCCCCCTAACACAAATGGAAGAATCAAGACCAGCCACTTAAGTCAGATTGCTTCAGCTAATAAAATAAGGGACGATGACAGGAAGTCCATGGGGTGGGGGTTGCTTCTCTCAACTCCTTGGAGAGACACACAGAAGAAAAGAAATGGTTTCAGCCAGGCTATAATCACAGAATCTGTTAGAACTAAACAGATCATCCTTGTAGATGTAGTCTAACTTTAACCACCTTACATTACAGATGAACAGACACCATGTTGAAAACTCCTTTTCACCTGCCAGTCCTCACATCAAACATTGATTCTTCTGCAAAGACTTCCCTGCTTCCATTTGGTGACTCTCTCTCATTCTTTTCTTCTCTTTTTTTTTGCCCAGGCTGGAGTGCAGTGGCGCAATATCGGCTCACTGCAACCTCTGCCTCCCTGGTTCAAGCGATTCTCTTGCCTCAGCCTCCCCAGTAGCTGGGATTACAGAGTGCATGCCACCAAGCCCTGCTAATTTCTGTATTTTTAGTAGAGATGGGTTTTCACCATGTTGGCCAGGCTGGTCTTGAACTCCTAACCTCAGATGATCCGCCCACCTCAGCCTCCCAAAGTGCTGGGATTACGAGAGTGAGCCACTGCACCCAGCCTCCTTCATTATTTTCTTTCCTTCCGTCCTCCCTTCCCTTCCCTTCCCTCCTTCCCTCCTTCCTTCATTCCTTCCTTCCTTCATTCCTTCCTTCCTTTCTTTTGAGACAGAGTTTCACTCACTGCCCAGGCTGAAATGCAATAGCACAATCTCAGCTCACCGCAACCTCTGCCTCCCAGGTTCCCGTGATTCTCCTGCCTCAGCCTACCGAGTAGCTGGGATTACAGGCGCACACCACCACACCTGGCTAATTTTTTTGTATTTTCAGTAGAGATAGGGTTTCTCCATGTTGGCCAGGCTGGTCTGGAACTTGTGACCTCAGATGATTCACTCGCCTTGGTCTCCCAAAGTGCTGGGGTTACAAGTGTGAGCCACTGCGCCTGGCCTCCCTCATTATTTTCTAATCACAAGACTGAACTCCATCATTTCAGGAGCTCAGGAAAACAAAAGGTTCTTAATAGCATTTGCTGAAGGGAAATGAGAGAAGGGGCATCTGCAAAGTGCACTGAGTCTCCGTTGCCCTGAGCCCCAGTCCAGGCAATTCACCAGACTCCAACACTGGTTCACAAGTTTCAGAATACCCTGAAAAAAACTTAAACATGATATGAAATAGAATAAGGCCGGGTGTGGTGGCTCATGCCTGTAATCCCAGCACTTTCTGAGGTAGAGGCAGGCAGATCATCTGAGATCAGGAGTTCCAGACCAGCCTGACCAACATGATGAAACCCCATCTCTACTAAATGGACAAAATTTTAGCAGGACGTGGTGGCACATGCCTGTAATCCCAGCTACTTGGGAGGCTGAGTCAAGAGAATCCCTTGAACCCAGGAGGCAGAGGTTACAGTGAGCCAAGATCATGCCATTGCACTCCAGCCTGGGCAACAGAGCAAAACTCGGACTCAAAATAAAAGAAAAAAGAAATAGAGATAATAACATAATGAACCACCACGTTCCCATTACTAATGCCCCATCATTTCCCTTCTATACCTTCACTTACTTTCCTTGCCCCATATAAAACTACTTACAAATAAATCCCAGATATCCCATCATTCCCTCTAAATATTTTAGCCTGTTATTTTCAAAAGATGACTTTAAAAATACAATCATAATACTACAATTTCTGAAAACTTTAAGAAGACTTAAAATATCAAATATCTCATCAGTATTGAAATGTACAAGTGTCCTAAAAACGTTAGACTTTTTTTTCTTTTTATCATTTGTTTGATTTAGAATCTAAATGTGATTATTTTCCTTGCAATTCATTATTGAAGAACTAGGTCGTTTATCCTGCAGTTTTACGAGAGCTAGATTGTTTTGATTATGTCCCCATAGTGTTGTTTAACATGTTCCCCTGTACTTTGTATTTCATGTACATTAGAAAAGGAGTCTCTCCTTACTCTCTGAGATACATTCCAAGACCCCCAGTGGCTGCCTGAAATCACAGTCAACAGCAAACCCTACATACCGCAGAGTATGTTTTTTCCTATATATATATATCTATCTACGATAAAGTTTATAAACTAGGCATAGTAAGAGATTAACAACAGTAACTAATAATAAAATAGAACAATTACAACAATGTACTGTAATAAGAGTTACGTGAATGTGGATGTAATAACCCAGACGGGTATCGAGTAAGTAACGAGCAGGGGGCATGGACAGTGCCGATACACAAGGGGATGATCGCATCAGGATGGTGAAGTGGCTTCATTGTCTAGAGTAAATACCTGAGGTTCGCTGCCTCATGCCAAGGAAATCAAGGACCCAGGCATACATGGAGTAAGGTTAAGAGCAGAGATTTTGTCTGGGCGCAGTGGCTCACACCTGTTATCCCAGCACTTTGGGAGGCTGAGGCAGGCAGGTCATCTGAGGTCAGGAGTTCAAGACCAGGCTGGCCAATATGGTGAAACCCTGTCTCTACTTAAAAAAAAAAAAAAAAAAAAAGAGCAGAGGTTTAATAGGCAAAAGAAAGAGAAAAGAGAATAGCTCCCAAGAGCTCTCTCTCCTGCAAGAGACCAGGGCGCCCAAGTAGAAATTCCAGGCCTTGAGGAAAGCCATGGATGTTATAGACAGGCTTGAGGAGGAGGTGTCTGATTTACACAGGGCCCAAAGATTGGTTGGACTAGGTGTGATGTTTACATAACTGGCAGGAAAGCTGGCTACCCCACCCCAATTTTTTTTTGAGACAGAGTCTTGCTCTGTTACCCAGGCTGGAGTGCAGTGATTTCAGCCTCCCGAGTAGCTGGAATTACAGACGACTGCCACTACACCTGGCTAATTCTTATCTTTAGTAGCGACAGGATTTCACCATGTTGGCCAAGCTGGTCTTGAACTCCTGACCTCAGGTGACTCACCCGCCTCGGCCTCCCAAAGTGCTGGGATTATAGGCATGAGCCACCTCACCCTGCCCACCCCACCCTAATCTTATACTGTAAATGGGGTCTTTGCTTGACTGGGGCCATGTTGCCTGCTCCTTACTGTACATACTGTCTGGCAAAGAGAAGGGAAGATGGAGCCACCATTTCGAACATGCCTAGTCCAGGTAGCCTTTTCCTATTGTCACAGCTGCTGGCATTCACCCATGCAAGCTTCTAGCTTGCTTGTCTATGTCTGCAGCTTGATTTTACAGGCTGCTGTTTGTTAGAAAAGAAAATGATTTAGGGGCTGCTTTTCATTAAAAGGAAAATATTACCAAGGACTCCCTTACCCTCCCTATCTGCCTAAATAATTTCTTCTTAACTCCTATATCAGTGGGACTGAGTGGGCCAGCATGAGATTTCACTGTACTACTTAGAATGGCATGAAATTTAAAACTTAACAAAACTTTTTTTCTGGAATTTTTCATTTACTATTTTTAGACTGCGGTTGACTTGGGTAACTAAAATCAAGAAAAGCAAGATGGTGGGTAAGAGGGACCACTGTAGCTGATCTCAGTGGTCTAGATACCTCTCAGGATCCCCCCAGAGCTCCACATATCAAACCTGAATCTGATCACTCATAGGGGTTCCGTGGGGCTTCAAGAGATGTCTAGACCACTTTATAGTTGGTACTGAGTTTTTCTTAATTTCAAGGCACATAATGTGGGGAAATGGAGTTTTTTTCTGACGTCAGCAGCCACCGCTAATCATGCCTACATTCATTTATCAGGGATGCAAAATGGTGATATTCTGTCTATTGATTCTTCCTCACTTAATAGCTGGAAATACTTTAGGAGAAATACCCCCCTCAGATACCATGTGGCCACCAAAGCCCAATTTTAACACAACTGTAACCAAGACAATGCTTTCTCTCCTACAGCCCTCTGCAGGAGCAACTTTAAGCAAACCTTTTTTTTTTTTTTGAGACAGAGTTTTGCTGTTATCACCCAGGCAATGGTACAATGGTTCGATCTTGGCCCATTGCAACCTCTGCCTCCAGGGTCCAAGCAATTTTCCTGCCTCAGCCTCCTGTGTACCTGGGATTACAGGCACGCACCACCATGCCCAGCAAATTTATGTATTTTTAGTAAAGACAGGGTTTCAACATGTTGGCCAGGCTGTTCTCAAATTTCTGACCTCAGGTGATCCACCCGCCTTGGCCTCCCAGAGTGCTGGGGTTACAGGCGTGAGCCGCCATTTCTTCTTTATTTTCTAGCCAAGAACTGACTGGCAGAGGTGGGCCTGACAGCTGTGGGAAACACATTCTTGCCTGGTTCTCTCCCAGCCAGTTGGCTGAAGCAGAGGCCCTGCCTGCCCAGAGATTTTCTCAAAGAAGCGTGGCTCCAGGGCCTGCTCTACAGGTCTGGCCTTTCTCTTTGAAAATGTTTTCTCCTGTAATTAAGGGATTTTCTAACTTGAGGAATAGATTAAAATTCATCAAAATTATATTTTCAGAAAGCCATAAACCTGAGTTACTAAGGTCTGGCTCCAGGAAATCCTGAATCCAAGAAGAATGCTCAGCAGGACAGAATTGAAGACAACAGTTCATCATCTTTCCTTCCCAGGATCGAGAATATCCCAAGGAAATGCCAAGTAAAAAAGTAAAATCAGCGATTGATTTTGCGTTTGGAGAACTGACCAAGTTTCTTGATCAAATGCCGATTGCAAGTCTGAGTCAAGGTTGAGAATATATAAAGGAATCCTCCCGGGTACCTCCCCTTGGGGTCTTCACAAGATGTGATTTTGAAAAACCAGACTCGGGCGATCAGAGACCTCACTGCGGAGGAAATGAAGGATGCCTCACTTCCAATACCTGGCTCCTGCAAACACTCCCTTGGGTCCCTGCTGGCGCCAGCCTGGGACCGAGAAAGCTTCCTGTCCCGCCGACCACAGAGGTTAAACGGAATCTCCACTCCCGGATTGAGGAAAGAAAGGCGTCTTCCCCGATGATTTTCTCGAGGCTGCGGACCCTCGCAGCACCCCGACTGGACCCACCCCGCAGAGCTGTTGGGCGGCAGGCGCCCAGGCCTTCCTGAATCTCCGGCCCCTCTGGTCTATCCCAGGCCCTCCAGGACTCAGGCCTGCGAAAATCCCGACCTCTGCCAGGCCCCTCCTCGCAGGCTTTGCGGTTTGCTAACTCGTGGTGCGGCCTTGGGACGGTGCCTCAGTTTCTCCAAGTGTAATGAAGTAGGGCTGGACCATGATTCTCAGAATCACCCTTGAAGCTTTTCCAAAACCGCCTGCCAGGGTGTCCCCACTGGATCGGGGAGGGGGTCGGGGGCGAAAAGCGGCAGGACGCTGACAGCCCGGGCTGGAACCCGGGACTAGGGCTCTCCCGCCTCTGCAGCGACTCCACCCGTCAGCCTGGCCCCGGAGTTCGCCTTCGGCCAGGGCGGGGTATTGCGCGTCTCCGGGCCGGTTCCGGAGGCCGGGCTGGGCTGCCCCACCGGAAAGACTCGTTTCAGCCGGAGCAGGCGGAGGCTGGGCGGAAACAGACTTGTAGCCCCTGCCTGGGGCCCTCCCCGCCCCTCACCCCGCCTTCCTCCTACCCCACCCCTGAGCAGCCCCGCCGGGTCCGGGAATCACGGGCCTGCAGCTGGGGCAGCCCCTGGTCACCCCGCCCACTCCTGCCCCGCCCACAGGACGCGCCCCCTAGGCCACACCGGAGCTCGCCCCGAGGTTCCCTGGCTGTGACTCCGCAGAGCCTCGGTGGAGGAGGGGGGAGAGGAGAGAGAATAGGAAAGTGGGGTGGGATCTGAGTCGGGGAACTGTTGCCAAGAAACTGGACCCTCGGGCTCTGGCCGTCAGAAGCCGCAGTACAGCTGCCTCCCCTACCCCAGGTCGCCCAGCAGAGCTTTCTAGAGCTGGGGTGCTCAGAAGACCCTAGGCGGAGGCAAGAACCTTGGGCCACGGCTCTGTGGGAAAAGCCCTCGGGGAAACCAGACTGCGGGCTCCAGTTCCCATCGCGGGCGTGGGCCCCGGGGTGGAGACGGTTGGGTCACTGCCCTGCCACTCCCATGCTGCACGGCCTGGGCCCAGTGCCACCACCTCTTAGGGCCACCGTTTAAGGTTCCAGATGGGGCGGCACTAGGTGGCGGCGGGCCCCAACCCTTGCCCCAAATCTCTAAGGAGGGGTCCAGCCTGGCGAGCCCAGATCCGGGCTGCTGCGTATGCGCGGGGTTGAGAGACACAAGAACCCGCCCGGGGCCCAGGGCGAGCGTCTGGGCCCTCGGGGGCTCCAGCTGCGCCCCGGTGGGGGCCAGAGCAGGAGGGAGACCGCCCCAGCCTTTTCTGGGCTGCAGCCCTGCGGACCGCCAGGACAGGCGCCACGTCCTCTCCGGGCCTCCAAGACGCAGACTAGAAACCCATTGCTGCTGGGAAGATGGGCATCCCAGGTCTCCCTGCACGGCCTCCCCATGTGAAACCTGGATGAGACACTCAGGCACCTTTTAGGCCCCTCAGCGAAAACTGAAAGCCTGAGCCCACAAAGGGATCGGAAGCTCTGCGGGATTGAGTCATCAGAGGAATGCTGATCTGGAAGTACCAAGGCCAGAAGACACCCGCAAAAACCGCGGGCACTGGAGAGCAAGTGCAGCTTAATCTCCAGGCGTGGTTTAGATGGAAAGCAGTCTGGAGACCAGTTAAGAGAACCGCGAGCAGAGCGCACTGGACTGGCATCAGCAGACGTGAGTGCGAGACTGTCCTGCCCCTTAATCCTGTGTGACCTTGGTCCATTTATTTAGTCTCCAAGCCTCACAGTGTTCTCATTCCTGAAAATACTCTGCCCCACCTCCGCGCTGCAGTGAGAACAAAAGGAGACTATAAACATGACTTTTTGCCACTTTTGGAGCCCCACGCTGGGGAAAGATTTTCCTAGCACCTGGGAGATTTTCTTTACCACCAATTGCCAAGATTGCTGGGAAGGAGACAGCCCCATCCCAGAAGGAAGACACCTTAAATCGGAACTTTATTTTTCCTCCTATAAAAAGACAATCTAATACTGGAGAAGTGTAAAAATTAAGGAGTCGTTAGAAGCCATTTGTTGTTTTAACTTTTTTTTGAGACATGATCTCACTCTGTCATCCAGGCTAGAGTGAGGTGGCACGATCATTGCTCATTGTAGCCTCCAACTTCTGGACTCAATCCTCCCTTCTCGGCCTCCCAAATACCTGGGACTAGAGGTGCACCAGGCACGGTAGCACACATCTGTAGTCACCGTACTTTAGAGGCCAAGAAGGGAGTTCTCACTATTTTGCCCAGGCTGGTCTCCAACTCCTGGGATCAAGCCATCCTCCTGCCTCAGCCTCCCAAAGTGTTGGGATTATAGGTGTCAGCCACTGCTCCCAGCCTGTTGTTTTAACTATCTATCAAAGAAATAGATGGAGGTGGACGGGGATGCTGAGTGCTTTAGATTAGACTCAAAAGAGTTAACAGCAAAGGTTACAGAATCACACATACTCAAATTGGAATCTTGCCTCCACCCTTTACTACCATTGTTACGTTATGTTAGTGACTTAACCTCTGTGTGCTTCAGTTTCTTCAACTGTAAAATGAAGAAAATGACATCAACCTGTGGGGTTATTGAGAAGACGAAATGCAATAGTGAGTGTAAAAGTGCCTGTGGTAATACACAAAAATGCTAGCTTGTTTTGGTTTCCATCCTTCTTTCCTACCAATTTTTATGGTTAAATATTTTTCAACATGCAGAAAAGTTGAAAGAATCGTACAGTGAACACCCACGCATGTTCCACCTAGCTTCTGCATTTACATGTTTACTATATTTGCCTTATCACATATCTGTTTATCTATCTTTCTTTCCCTCTATCCATATATCAATCCATCTGTTCTGGTTACAACTGTTATGTAACAAACTCCTCAAAACTTAGTAACTTGAGAAAATAGCCATTTTTCTCATGTTCATGGATTCCATGAGTTAGGAATTCAGACAGGTTGGCTTGTTGCTGCTCTAGGATGTCTGGGGTCTCAGCTGGGAAGACTTGATGCCTGTGGGCAGGAATCATCCTGAGGCACTTTTCACGTACATGTCTGGGAGTTGCCAGCATCATGCCTGCATATGATCTCGTCATGAAGCTCAGACTTCCTCCCAGCGTGGTAGCCTCAAGGTAGCTGAACTTCTGGCAAACGAGGCAGAAGTTGCATTGACTTTATAACCCAACCTTGCAAGTTACATAGCATTGCTTCCTATTGGCCAAAGCAGCCATAGATTCAAACTGCAGAATTAGACTCTACCTCTTGCTGATGATGTGGCAGGGTCATTTTGTAGATCTGGGGGACAGGAACTCTTGTGGCCATCTTTGGAGGTGCCACATTTGCCCCTTTGTTCACAACAATGCTTGTGCAAGATGCACAAAATCTCATTCAATGAAATCACCCATTGCCAGAGTCCAAGATTTCTTTTCATTGTTGTTGTTGGTGTTTGGTTTTTAGAGACAGGGTCTTGCTCTGTTGCCTAGGTTGGAGTGCAGTGGTGCTGTCATAGCTCATTTCAGCCTGCAACTCCTACTCCAGTGATCCTCCCACCCCAGCCTCCTGAATAGCTGGGACTACACACATGCACCACCACACCCAACTAACTTTGTTTTCATTTTGCAGAGACAGGGGTCTTCTATGTTGTGCAGGCTGGTTTTGAACACCTGGCCTCAAGCAACTTTCCCACCTTGGCCTCCCAAAGTGCTGGGACTACAGATGTAAGCCAATAAACCTCTTCAAAATAAGCCTTTCTTGTCCAGGCACAGTGGCTCATGCTTTAATCCCAGCATAGGTGGGCAGATCACCTGAAGTTGAGCAACATGGTGAAACCCCGTCAATACTAAAAATACAAAAATTAGTGGGGTGTGGTGGCATGCACCTGTAATCCCAGCTACATGGGAGGCTGAAGCAGGAGAATCACTTGAAACTAGCAGGCAGAGTTTGCAGTGAGCCAAGATCACGCCACTGCACTCCAGCCTGGGCAACAGAGCAAGACTGTCTCAAAAAAAACAAAAACAAAAACAAAAAAAAAAACAAAGTAAGCCTTTCTCTCTTTTGGGATCCCCATGAAGTTGCTGTGGGACAATGCCATTAAGATTCTTAGAAGTCGGCCGGGCATGGTGGCTCACACTTGTAATCCCAGCACTGTGGGTGGCTGAGGTGGGTGGATCATCTGAGGTCAGGAAGTCAAGACCAATTTGGCCATTGTGGTGAAACCCTGTCTGTATTAAAAACATGAAAAATTAGCCGGGCATGGTGGCAGATGTAGCTTGTAATCCCAGCTACTCGGGAGGCTGAGGCAGAAGAATCGCTTGAACCCGGGAGGCAGAGATTGCAGTGAGCTGAGATCCCACCACTGCACCCCAGCCTGGGTGACAGAGCAAAACATTATCTCAAAAAAAAAAAAAAAAAAGGTTCTTAAAAGTCCTATTGTTTAACATAGAGAATCTACAAAATATGCTGTTAATTTTCTTTTTCTTTTTTTTTTTGAGAGGGTGTCTCACTCTGTCACCCAGGTTGGAGTGCAGTTGCACAATCATGGCTCACTGCAACCTCGGCCTCCTGGGTTCAAGCGATTCTCCTGCCTCAGCCTCCTAAGGAGCTGGGATTACAGGCGCCCACCAACATGCTTAGCTAATTTTTGTATTTTTAGTAGAGATGGGGTTTCACCATGTTGGTCAGGCTGGTCTTGAACTCCTGACCTCAGGTGATCCACCTGCCTTGGCCTCCCAAAGTGCTGGGATTAGATGTGAGCCACTGCACCCGGTGCTGTTAATTTTCTTAAAAGGCTTTTTATCTGGTTGAAAGGGTCTACGAGGCACCACCGTAAAATTTTCTAATGTCTTAAAGAAGAATTTTACAGTGGGGCACTTGGTTTCACCCTTTCCCCAAGCTGCTTTCCTAACAGTGCCCTGGGTCTGATCTTTGCCCTTTTTGAAACTTCCACTGGGAGAAACCTGGAATGAGAAATAATTTTTTGTTTTGTTTTTTGAGACAGGGTCCCACTATGTCACCCAGGCTGGAGTGCAGTGGTGCAATCATAGTTCACTGCAGTCTCAACCTTCTGGGCTTAAGTCGTCCACCTGCCTCAGCCTCCTTATTATAAAGAACATGTTTTTAATTTTATTTTTATTTTTATTTTTCATTATTTGTAGCTATGTTGCCCAAGCTGGTCTCAAATGCCTGGGCTCAAGCAATCCGCCCACCTTGGCCTGCCCAGCAGGGTGAAGGGAATTGGTGAAATATGGTGTAGGATTCTGGAGCCCAGTAAGGAGGACACACTGGGAGGTGGCAGGGAGGGGGCTAGGTAGCTGCAGCCTAGCCCAGCCCAGGGCATTACAAACAAAAGCAGGAAGAGTGGGGGAGTCCGGTGTGAAAAAGTAGTCTCAGTTTGATGAGGCGGTGACTGCACGGAGTGGAGTGGGGGTGGGAGGTGGTGCTGTGTGGGTTGTTTGATTGCAAAGGGGATGTGACCTGAGAGACCAAAATCAATGTCCCTTTATCAACTAAGACAGACTCTAAGGTTAAGGAAACAAAAGTTACCTATGGGTCAAGGGTTTGGGGCCTGGCTGACAAGGGAAATTTCTAAATTCCTACAGTTACAAGAAAAACCACACTCTTGCTACACTCCTTAACGATAGGTGCTATCGGGCAAATTACCAGCTGATTGACAGCTCAGATCACTACAACTCTGACTGGACAGAAGGCCAGCCTTATAAGCATTCTCTTCTGATAAGCAACTTCACCTTAGGCCAGTCTCAGCAGATAGAGGCTGTGCACAAACTGTCTCTGCATCTTATAGTTCACTTTTTGATGTAAATAGCCAAATTTCGTTTTAATACTAAAACGTTTTAATACTAAAACCCCATCCCAGAGTGAACATGGATGTATGTTCCGTACACGTATCATATACTACATATACATACTTACTTTTTTTTTTTTGAGATGGATTCTTGCTCTTGTCACCCAGGGTGGAGCGCAATGGCACAATCTTGGCTCATTGCAACCTCCGCCTCCCAGGTTCAAGTGATTCTCCTGCTTCAGCCTCCCGAGTAGCCAGGATTACAGGCGCACACTACCATGCCCAGCTAGTTTTGCATTTTTTAGTAGAGATAGGGTTTCACCATGTTGGCCAGGCTGGTCTTGAACTCCCAACCCCAGGTGATCCACCCACCTCAGCCTCCCAAAGTGCTGGGATTACAGGCATGATCCATCATGCCCAGCCCATACATACTTTTCTAAGTAAAAGTTTACAATATGTTAGCAGAACATTTTTCTTTCCCCAGTGGGCCTTCTTTGGCCCCAAAGAAACATCCAACAATAGACCAAAACACCAAAAGCATTGGCAACAAAAGCCAAAATAGACAAATGGGACCTAATCAAACTCCACAACTTCTGCACAGCAAAAGAAAACAGTCATTAGAGTGAATTGGCAACCAACAGAATGGGAAAAACTTTCTGCAATCTACCTATCTGACAAAGGGCTGATATCCAGAATCCACAAAGAACTAAAACAGATTTACAAGAAAAAAACAAACAAGCCCATTCAAAAGTGGGTGAAGGATATGAACAGACACTTTACAAAAGAAGACATACATGAAGCCAACAAACATATGAAAAAATGCTCATCATCACTGGTCATTAGAGAAATGCAAATCAAAACTACATTGAGATACCATCTCATGCCAGTTAGAATGGTGATCATTAAAAAATCTGGAGACAACAGATGCTGGAGAGGATGTGGAGAAATAGGAAGACTTTTACACTGTTGGTGGGAGTGTAAATTAGTTCAATCACTGTGGAAGACAGTGTGGCTATTCCTCAAGGACCTAGAAATAGAAATTCCATTTGACCCAGGATTCCCATTACTGGGTGTATATCCAAAGGATTATAAATCATTCTACTATAAGGACACATGCACACGAATGTTCATTGCAGCATTGTTTACAATAGCAAAGACCTGGATCCAACCCAAATGCCCATCGATGATAGACTGGACAGGGAAAATGTGGCACATATACACCATGGAATAGTAAACAGCCATAAAAAACGATGAGTTCGTGTCCTTTGTAGTGACATGGATGAATCTGAAAACCATCATTCTCAGCAAACTGACACAAGAACAGAAAATCAAACACCGCATGTTCTCACTCATAGGTGGGTGTTGAACAATGAGAACACATGGACACAGGGAGCAGAGCATCAAACACTGGGGACTGTCAGGGGGAAATAAGGGAGGGACAGCGGGGGGTGGGGAGTTGGGAAGAGAGAGCATGGGGAGAAATGCCAGATATAGGTGATCGGGAGGAAGGCAGCAAATTACACTGCCATGTGTGTACCTATGCAACAACCTTGCATGTTCTTCACATGTACCCCAAAACCTAAAATGCAATTTAAAAAAAAGAAACATCCAACAATAAAAGGCAATGGAATTATGTTTTCTTTCAAATCCATCATAAACTATTTTCTTTCAGTGAATGAAAGAGTTTGACACAGAAAGGAATTTTAAAGCAAACATTGAGAAGAAGTTATTAGAACATGTTTCTTTGTTCAATACATGCTGATAGACCCATAGGGAAATCCACTCATAACCGGGGACAATGGCTCACATCTGTAATCCCAGCAGTTTGGGAGGCTGAGGTGGGTGGATTGCTTCAGCCCAGGAGTTCAAGACCAGCCTGGGCAACATAGTGAGACCCCATCTCAACCAACCAAACAAACAAAACAAAACATTAGCTGGGTATGATGGCAGGTACATGTAGTCCCAGCGACTCAGGAGGCTGAGGTGGGAGGAACACTTGAATCCAGGAGGCCGAGGCTGCAGTATGCCATGATCACGCCACTGCACTCCAGCCAGCATGACAAAGCAAAAAAAGAACTGAGAGAAATTCACCCATTGCACATGAACTCAGCTCCCCTCAAAAATATATACCGCTTTTTTCCCCAGCTTTCTGAATACATAGGACTCTATTGTATGATACAGATTCTGTGAGGCATAAAATCCAACTGCCCCTTCCCTCATTAAAGAGAGGGGACCTTCTGCTTATGCCAGAGACTGTCTCTTCCTGGTTGGCAAACTGATATCACCAATAAAGCTCTCCTTCCTATTCCTTCTTTTTTTTTTTTTTTTTTTTTTTTAAGACAGAGTCTCACTCTGTTGCCAGGCACCAGGCTGGAGTGCAGTGGCACAACCTTGGCTCACTGCAACCTCCGCCTCCTGGGTTCAAGCAATTCTCCTGCCTCAGCCTCCCAAGTAGCTGGGACTACAGGCCTGCGCCACCACACCCAGCTAGTTTTTGTATTTTTAGTAGAGACGGGGTTTCACCATGTTGACCAGGATGGTCTTGATCTCTTGACCTCATGATCCACCCGCCTCGGCCTCCCAAAGTGCTGGGATTACAGGCTTGAGCCACCGCGCCCGGCCCCCTATTCCTTCTTTTTTTGAGATGGAGTCTCGCTCTGTCACCCAGGCTGGAATGCAGTGGTGCAATCTTGGTCTACCGCAACCTCTGCCTTCCAGGTTCCAGTGATTCTCCTGCCTCAGCCTCCCCAGTAGCTGGGATTACAAGCATGTGCCACCACACCTGGTTAATTTTTGTATTTTTAGTAGAGACAGAGTTTCACCATGTTGGCCAGGCTGGTGTTGAACTCCTGACCTCAGGTGATCACTGGCATCGGCCTCCCAAAGTGCTGGGATTAGAGGTGTGAGCCACCACGCTACCCTTTCTACTCTTTGGCCATCCTGGCGGTCTTTTGGACGACAATGGATAAGGAGGGTATCTGTGGGAACAGGGGCAGCAATTGGTTGCATACAGAGGACTCAATCTAATACATAAATATATAGGTGTAATGAGAGCCAGGTTTCTCACAGTCATAATAGAAAGGGGAGTTTCCAATATGGAAAGGGAGGAAAACACTAAAATGAAGCCATTATGGGCTGAATTCTATCCTCCCCAAATTCATGTTGGTGTCTTGACCCCCAGTATCTCAGAATGTGAGGGTATTTGGAGATAGGGCATTTAAAGGGGTGATTAGGTTGAAATGAAGTCATTAGGCAGCCCCTAATCCAATTTGACTAATGTGCTTAGAAGAAGAAGAGGACAGAGAGACCCCAGAGGCATGCATGTACACAGGGACAACCACGTGAAGAGGTAGCAACAGAGTAGCTGTATGCCAGCCAAGGAGTGAGGCTTCAGGAGAAACTAACCCTGCTGGCACCTTGATTTTGGACTTCCAGACCCTAGAACTGTGAGAAATGTCTGTTTAAGAAATGCAGTCTGTGGTATTTTGTTATGGCAACCCTAGCAAATTAACACAAAGTCTTTTAGAATTAGATGAAAATTGGAGTTATCAGTGTAGATTCATGGTTTTCAATATACATGTAAATAGATGTAAAAATATACATAGAAACATGCATGTACATATATAAATATATGAATTATGTATATTTGCATACACACACACATACACACACACACACTCTCTCTCTCTCATGTATTTCCTACTTTTGTTCACTGAGAGCCCCTGGGAGCAGTGACTCCCCCAAAGCCATGAGCTCATCTAGTGTCCAGATCTATTTTTCTTTCATTCTTTTTTTAAGAGAGAGTCTTTCTTTGTCACCCAGACTGGAGTGTGTTGGCACCATCATAGCTCACTGCAGCCTTGACCTCCAGGGGCTCAAGTGATCCTCCCATCTCAGCCTACAATAGCACTGGGATTATAGGTGCTATAGTTTGGTTGTGTCCCCACCCAAATCTCATTTTGAATTGTAGCTCCCATTTTCCCCAAGTGTCATGGGAGGGACCAGGTGGAGATAAATGAATCATGGGGCAGTTTCCCCCATCCTGTTCCTATAATAGTGAGTGAGTTCTCACGTGTCCTGATGGTTTTATAAGGGACTTCCCCCTTTGCTGGGCACTCATTCTCTCTCCTGCCACCCTGTGAAGACGTGCCTTCTGCCATGATTGTAAGTATCCTGAGGCCTCCCCAGCGATGCAGAACTATGAGTCAATTAAACCTCTTTCCTTTATAAATTACCCAGTCTTGGATATGTCCTTATTAGCAGCATGAGAATAAACTAATACAATAGGCATGAGCCACCACACCCAGACCAAATCTTGTTTTCTAAATATAGTCTCCACTAAAAGAGCTGAGCAGGGAGAGTAAAGATGAACTTTAAACATCTTCTTGTCAGAAGAGTAAGGAAGTGCTTATAGGATGATAAAGGCATGTCACCAGGACACAGAAGCAGTTCCCACTGACCAAATCTGGGGCAATTATAAACAACTACAAAAAATGCAAATCCATGAGTCCATACTCATATAAATAAATAATTGGGGGGAGAAACAGCAGAATGCTTCCCTGCAGTAGAATACCAAGTGTATAAGGAATCATGGGGTGAGAAAATCATCCTCTAATAACTAATTCATCCAAGAATCATCAGTGTATGCTAAAACTAGTGGGTACCGGTTTTATGAGGAACAAGATATTTAGTCTCACAGGTACCTCCTCACAAAATGTTTTATTAATTACAAAGCTAAAAAAGAGTGATTTTGTAGTAAACAGGCAGGTACAGATATGTCTTCATCAAGTTAACATCATCAGCAACAGGAGAAATTGGAAATGTGTGCCATCTTGTAAGAAGAGCAGAGCCCCACCTCTTGGATATTTCTGCTTAAAATACATAACCTGAATCTAAACACGAGGAGACATCAGTCAAACCAAACTGAGGGACGAACAAACTGACCGGTTGGCCGGTTGGCCGGTAATCTTCAAAAGTTCCAAGGTCAAGGAGAGACTGAAAATAGTTCAGCCTGAAAACTAAGAAATGTGACAGTTAAATGCATCGTGTTACCTTAGACTCAATCCTTCTGCTCTTGAAACAACTGATCACATTTGAATAAGGTCCAAGGAGATGTTAGTAATGTATCAATGTTAATTTTCTAATTTTAATTGTGTATTGTGGTTATTTAGGATAATCTCCTTGTTTGTAAGAAATACACATTCAAATATTAGAAAGTAGGCTGGGCACAGTGGCTCACACCTGTAACCCCAGCACTTTGGGAGGCTGAGGCAGGTGGATCACCTGAGGTCAAGAGTTCAAGACCAGCCTGCACAACATGATGAAACCCCATCTCTACTAAAAATATAAAACTTAGCCAGGTGTGGTGGCACACCTGTAATCCCAGCTACTTGGGATGCTGAGGCAGGAAAATCACTTGAACCTGGGAGGTGGAGGTTGTAGCGAGCTGATATCTGCCATTGCACTCTGACCTGGGCAACAGAATTAAAAAAAAAAAAAAGTATTAGGGAGTGACAAGACATTAAGCCAATAACTTATTCTCATGCTTTTCAAGAATAAGGGATTTCTTCGTACTGTATGTACTTGCAAATTTTCTGTAGGTTTAAAATGATTTAAAAATAAAAATTATCTTTAAAATTATCTAAAAGCGATCCTTGAAGAGGCGCAGATGGCAAATAAGCATATGAAATGATGTTCAATGTCATTTGTCACTAGGGAAATGCAAATTAAAGCAATAATGTGATACTACTGCATACATATTAGAATGGCTAAAATCCAAAATACTGACAATAACAATGGCTGGTGAGAAGGTGCACAGCAACAGGAACTCATACATTGCTGGTGGAATTCCAAAATGGTGCAGCTACTTTGGAAGACAGATTAGCAGTTTCTTACAAAGCTAAGCACAGTTTTACCATACAACCTAGCAATAAATATCCAAGCATGATTGCTAGATTGTATGGTAAAACTGTGCTTATCTTTGTATTTCATGTTGAAATATAATCCCCAACGTTAGAGGTGGGGCCTGGTGAAAGGTGTTTGGCTCATGGGGCAGATCTCTCACAAATGGCTTGGTGCCATGCTGGCAGTAATGAGTGAGTTCTCACTCTGAGTTCACGTGAGAGCTGGCTGTTTAGAATAATGTGGCATCTCCTCCCTCCTCTCTTGCTCCTGCTCTTACCATGTGACACATCAGATCGCCATTTGCCTTCCACCATGATTATAAGCTTCCTGAGGCCCTCACCAGGAGCAGATACCAGCACTCTAGAGCCTACAGAACCAATTAAACCTCTTCTCTTTATACATTACCCAGTCTCAGATATTTCTCTCTCTTTTTTATTTTTTTGTGATGGAGTCTCACTCTGTCACCAGGCTGGAAGGCAATGGCGCAATCTCAGCTCACTGCAACCTCCGCCTCCCAGGTTCAAACAATTCCTCTGCCTCAGCCTCCCGAGTAGCTGGGACTACAGGTGCGCACCAGCATGCCCAGCTAATTTTTGTATTTTTAGGAGAGATGGGGTTTCACCATGTTAGCCAAGATGGTCTCTATCTCTTGACCTCGTGATTCACCCACCTCAACCTCCCAAAGTGCTGGGATTACAGTTGTAAGCCACCGCACCCAGCCAGGTTTTTCTTTATAGCAACACAAGAATGGACTAACACAGGCTGCTCAGCATTCACCCAACTGATTTCAAAACACATCTGCACAAACATCTGCATGTGAATATTTAGGGTAGATGTATTCATGATCACCAAAAATCAGAAACTACTAAGATGTTCTTCAGTAAGTATAAGGATAAAGAAATAGTGGTGTGTCCATTCAACAGGATACTATTTAGTGCTTTAAAAAAATGAGCCATGCAAAAATATGGATGAATATTAAATACATATTGCTTATTGAAAGAAACCAATCTGAAAAGGCTATAGGCTATGTGATTTCATCTGTCTGACATTTTGGAAAAGGCAAAACCGTAGAGACAGTAAATAGTTGCCGGGGTTCTAGGAAGGAGGAGACTTGAATAGGTGAAGCAAGGGGATTTTTTTAGGGTGGTGAAACTGTTCTGGGTAATACTGTAATGCTGGATACATTACATTGCATTTATCATATATGTAGACCTTTACAGCACAAAGAGGAACTCTTAATTATGGAAATTTTAAAAATCATTTAGGAGGTTGGAGGATCCCAGGAAAAATGTAGATGGTAACAAAAAAATCTAACTGTATTATAAGGGTATGAAATGATTTCACTGAAAAGGTAGAGCAAAAATAGTGCTGACCTATGTAACTATGGAGATGAGTGAAGACTCCAGACTAAAGGCAAAAGGAAGTGTACATTAGCACTGAACTCCAGTTGATGAAATTATTACCCATGGGGGTAAGCAGTTTGAAAACATTACACCAATATATTGGAATTGAACAAGGAAATGAATGGGTGGTGGAAGGTTGGAGCCAGATTTCTCACTATCAGAGTGTAGTTTACAGATCAGTGATGGGAGAATGTTAGAATGACCCAGGTGGTAATGGATTAGAGTTGGAGGCATCAGTATGAATTCATGTTTAGCTGTATATAGATAAGTTTGGCTATATAAAAATAGAATTATAGAGGTATTATTTACACTGGTTAGCATACACACTTATATTTTCTTGCTCTGTCATTTGAAAGGGTCTAGAAGCAATAAGACCCCAGTAGCAATGAGCACACTTAGTGCCCAGATCTTGGATTCTAATACCATTCTCCTATAAAAGGAACCCCAGGGTAGGATGGTTAATTTGACGTACCAATTTGACTGGGCTATGGGTTGCCCAGATATTTGGTTGAACATTATTCTGGGTGTGTCCGTGGGGGTGTTTCTGGATGAGATTCATATTTGAATCAGTAGACTGAGTAAAGTAGATAGCCCTCCCCAGTGGGTGAATCTCATTCAATCTGTTGAAGCCTTGAATAGAACAAACAGGCTGAGTAAGAGAGAATTCACTTTCTCTGACCGACTGTCTTTGAGCTAGAACATTGGTCTTCTCCTGCCTTCAGGCTTGGGCTTGTATAGAACTATGCCATTAACTCTCCTGGTTCTCAGGCCTTCAGACTGAATGCAGCTATACCATGGGCTCTCTCAACCCTCAGCTTGCTCACTGCAGATCTTGTGACTTCTCAGCCTTCATAATCCTGTAAGCCAATTCCTTATAATACTTACCTATCTATCTACCTCTCTATTATCTATCTATCTATCTCTGCTTGATTGATTCTGCTTCTCTGAAGAATCCTAATGCACCTGGAGAAATAGCTCCTTCTAGGACTGATGTATATAAGATGAGCCAGGAGCATTGTATAGTGTGAGAAATTAAGTGCTCCCCAAAAAGCATATTCATGGAGTTATATCAAAAAGACATGGGAACCACCTGAAAGGACTTCCAATGGCAAAGACAGGACAATTTTATCAATCAAGTAGATGACATAATGTTAGATTATAACTCAAAGTATATTATAGTTAGCCATGAGTCCATATTAGCATAAATAAATTATTGAGTAAGTGACTAAATGGCAGGAAATAGACAAAGCTTCCATGTAGGTTTTTATTTGTTTGCGACAGAGTCTTGTTCTGTTGCCCAGGCTGGAGTGCAGTAGTGTAGTCTCAGCTCACTGCAATCTTGACCTCCTGGGCTCAAGTGCTCCTCTAACCTGAAGTAACTGGAACCACAGGCACATACCACCATGCTTGGCTAATTTTTGTATTTTTTGTAGAGATAGGGTTTCGCCATGTTGTCCAGGCTGGTCTCCTGGAACTTAACTGATCTGCCCGCCTGAGCCTCCCAAAGTGCTAGGATTACAGGCATGAACCACTGTGCCTGGTCTCCATATGGGACTTTATATAACTTCTACAGACAGCCTGCCCTCAAGGAGGTGGAACATGGCTGCCCACTCCTTAGGCATCATAGCCTCCTTCCAAATAGTACAATACGGAAGGGGAATGAAAGGACAACTTTGCAGTGGAGAAAGTGACAAACCCTAGCTCAGCTGGTGATCAAGGTCATCCTGATAGCATGTACCCTTGATAACATGTGATGGGAATGGCACATCACCAATGTGGTCTTACTTCCTAAAACCTATAACCCATAATCATGAGAAAATCATCAGTCACATTCCAATGGTGGGACCTTCTAAAAAACACCTGCTCTCAAATCTGTTAATGTCACTGTCAGAGTCAGGAGGAGCCTAAGGAGACATGATAATTAAATGTCACATGGTTTCCTGGATGTAATTCTAGAACAGAAAAAAAAGACATTAGGTAAAAACTAAGACAATCTGAATAAAGTGTGGACTCTACCCAACAGTAACGTATCAACACTGGTTTGTAAGTTGTGAGAAATGTATCATAATGATGCCAGATGTCAATACTGGTTTGTTAGTTGTGAGAAATGTATCATACTGATGTCAGACATTAATAATGGGGAAATTGGGTGTAGTGGATTTTGGAACTCTCTGTACTATCTTTGCAAATTTTCTGTTGGTCTAAAAGAATTCTAAAAGAAAGCATTAATTTAAAATTATCTTTAGCATTTGAAAAGGTTTGGCATTCTGGTAGAGAAAGTCATCATTCTTTAGGCCCATCAGTTCCTCCAGGCACTGTGCTACACATTTGGGATACTAGTAGAGGGTGTTGCTAGATGGCAGTTATGTCAAAGAGACATGGGATCCAACTGAAAGAACTTCCAATGGCAAAGATGAAACAATTTCATCAACCAAGTAAATGGCATAGTGTTAGATTATAACTCAAAGTATATTATAGATAGCCATGAGTCCATACTAATATAAATCAATTATTGAATATGTAACTAAATGGGGAGAAACAGACAAATCTTTCATGCAGAATTTTTTATTTCTTTTTTTGAGACAGGGTTTCATTCTGTTGCCCAGGCTGGAGAGCAGTAATGCAGTCTCAGCTCACTGCAATCTTGACCTCCTGGGCTAATGCACTCCTCCTGCCTCAGTCCTCCAGGTAACTGGAACCACAGGCACATACCACCATGCCTGGCTAACTTTTGTGTTTTTTGTAGAGGTAGGGTTTCACCATGTTGTCCAGGCTGGTCTAGAGCTTAAGTGATCCACCCACGTTGGGCGGATTAGCACTTTGTGTGGAGGGGTGAGACTTACTTGGAAAGCTCTGCTGGTCAGGGTGACACTGCTGTTGCTACCGCCCCTGGTCCTGAAGCTGTCCTTCCTCTCTAAAGTACTTGACTAAGGCATGAGTATAACCTGCTCCTCCATCCCTGAGTGTGGAGATCCAGTCATGGCTAAGATGCAGCCTTACATAGAAATCCCTCCAGCTTTGTGTGATGCCTGTAAAAGTGGTTTCCAGGTGCTTCAGAAGTAGACTTTAAGATTGCTGTCCTCACATATTTTTTTCCTAATATTTTGGCACATATTTGCTGCTTTGCACAATCATCTCTGAAAATTTCATCTTTTAAACTCTATCTCTGGAATGCAGCAAGGGAGCAGTGTCATTGGTTTTCAAAGTAAGAAAATCATCTCTGTATTAAAAAAATAAAATAGGCTGGGTGTGGCTGCTCATGGCCTGTAATCCCAGCACTTTGGAAGGCCAAGGCAGGAGGATTGCTTGAGCCCAGGAGTTCCAGGCCAGCTAGGGCAACAAAGTAAGGCCCTGTCTTAACAAAATAATAATAATAATAATAATAAACAAAGGCTGGACATGGTGGTTCATGCCTGTAATCCCCAGCACTTTGGGAGGCCGAGGTGGGTGGATCACCTGAGGTCAGGAGTTCGTGACCAGCCTGACCAACATGGTGAAACCCCGTCTCTATTAAAAATACAAAAAATTAGCCAGGCATGGTGGCAGGCACCTGTAATCCCAGCTACTCAGGAGGCTGAGGCAGGAGAATTGTTTGAACATGGGAGGCAGAGGTTGCAGTGAGCCAAGATCGCACCATTGCAGTTCAGCCTAGGCAAGAAGAGTGAAACTCTGTCCCAAAATAAAATAAAATGGGGTTAGTGACCAACCAGAGTTTTCTTTGAGGAAACCCAGAGTAAGGCAGACACAATAACTGTTTTTGTCTCAAACCTGAGCTCCTGCCTGGTCTTAGCACGGCTTGAGTACTATGGATTGCCACTGAAAGAAGCTCCAAATGAAAATAGCAAAAGAGTAAAGAAATGGCTCCTGACCTCTGGCCTTCTTCAAAAGCTGATGAGCGAATGGAGAGAAACTAGGCAAACCAAAAACCTCCATGTGTGCCCAATTAGAGAAGTGCAAAGCCACCTCTTAGCTTTAGTGGGAAGCTTGTGGTGGTTTCAAGTTCATACAGAGAAGCCACCTTACCCTCACAGCACTATTCTTAGGAGTCAACCATGGCCAGTGTTCCCCTCTCTTTTACAGAAGGGCTGAGATTGGAAGGGCAGACAGCCTGCCTACTCCCAGGCACAGGCCTTACACTGCCACTACTACTATTACTGTGACTGCTATTTCTGCTACTACTACACACTACAGAAAGGTGGCCTTATCTTCTATCTAGGTTTTTAGACTAGTTAAATGTACTACCAGTTGGATGGATTGATAGAAGGTTTATATTATTTATTTACTTATTTTTGTAGAGATAAGGTCTTGCTCTGTTGCCCAGGCTGGACTGCAGTGCCACCAGCTCACGGCAGCCTCGGCCTCCTAGGCTCAAGTGATCCTCCTATCTCAGCCATCCAAATAGCCAGGACTACTGGCGCACACTATGACACCCAGCTAATTTTTAAATTTTTTCTAGAGATGGAATCTTGCCATGTTGCCCAGAACTCCTAGGCTCAAGTGATCCTCTCTCCTTGGCCTCCCAGAGTGATGGGATTACAAGTATGAACTATGGGACCTGGACAGTTTTTAAGAAATGGGCTTTATTTTTTAGAGCAGTTTTTTGCTTATAGATAAATCAATCAGAAAATACACACAGTTCTCATACATTCCCTCACCCTGGCAGCTTCCTCTACTACTAACATCCTGCATTAGTGGCTACATTTGTTAGATTTCAAGAGCTAATATTGATACATTGTTTGCTACATTTGTTAGAATTCATGAGCCAATACTGATACATTATTTGCTACATTTGTTAGATTTCATGAGCTAATATTGATACATTGTTTGCTACATTTGTTAGAATTCATGAGCCAATACTGATACATTATTTGCTACATTTCTTAGATTTCATGAGCTAATATTGATACATTGTTTGCTACATTTGTTAGAATTCATGAGCCAATATGGACACATTGTTATTAACGGAAGTTTACAGTTTACCTTAGGGTTGACCCTGTGTTGTACATTCTATGGGTTTTCACATGTATTCACCACTATAGTCTCATGTAGAATAGTTTCACTGCCCTAACCACCCCCTTCATTTCTCCCTCACTCTCTCTTCCTGTGAACCACTGAAAACCACTGATCTTTTTCCTGTCTCCATAGTTTTGCTTTTCCCAAAATGTCATACAGTTGGAATCATACGCTATGTATCTTTTCAAGTTGGCTTCTGTATTAGTCTCTTCTCACGCTGCTAATAAAGACATACCTGAGACTGGGTAATTTATAAAGGAAATAGGTTTAATGGACTCACAATTCCACATGGCTGGGGAGGCCTCACAGTCATGGCAGAAGGCAAAGGAGAGGCATGGTGCCAGACAAGAGAGCGTGTTCAGGGGAACTCCCATTTATAAAACCATCGGATCTTGTGAGAACTCACTATCAGGAGAACAGGATAGGGGAAACTGCCCCCATGATTCAATTATCTCCAGCTGGTCCTTCCCATAAACATGTGGGGATTACGGGACACAGCAAAAACATATCAGCTTCTTTCACTTGGAAATATGCACTTAAGATTCCTCTATGTCTTTTCATGGCTCGATAGTCCATTTCTTTTTATTGCCATATAATATTCCATTGTATGGTTATACCTCAGTTTGTTTAACCATTCAACTTATTGAAGAATACCTTGGTTGCATCTGAATTTTTGCAATTATGAATGAAGCTACTATAAAGATTCATGGGTAGGTGTTTGTGTGGATGTAAGTTTCCAACTCACTTGGATAAATTCCAAAGTGAAAATTGCTGAGTCCCATGGTAAGAATATATTAGTCTGCACTCCCACCAGAAATGAATGAGAGTTCTATTGCTCCCCATGCTTGTCAGCATTTGGTGGTGTTGGCGTCTTGATGGGTGTGTAGTGTAGTGCATTGCTGTTTAAATGTGCAATTCTCTCATGACATGAGGTTGAGCTTTTTGATATTTTCATTTGCTATATTTTAACAAGATGTCTATTAAGGTCTTTTATCCATTTTTAAATTAGGTTATTTTCTTATTGTTATTTTTAAGAGATATTTTAGAGTGTGTGTGAGTGTGTGTATGTGTATTTTAATTTTTTTAGACAGAATCTCATTCTGTTACCCAGGCTGAAGTGCACTGTGGTACAATCTCAGCCCACTGCAACCTCCACCTTCCACATTCAAGTGATTCTCCTCCCTCAGCCTTCTGAGTAGCTGGGATTACAGGTGTGCACTACGAGGCACAGCTAATTTTTGTATCTTTAGTAGAGACAGTGTTTTACCATTTTGGCTAGGCTGGTCTCCAACTCCTGATCTCAAGTGATCTGCCTGCCTTGGCTTCCCAAAGTGCTGAGATTACAGGCGTAAGCCACCACATCCAGCCTTTTTTTTTTCTTTTTCATATTTTGAAAACTAGTCTTTTATCAGGTATGTGTTTTACACAGATTTTTCTCCCAGTCTGTGGCTTGTCTTTTAATTCTCTTAATAGTGTCTTTCACTGAGCAGAAGTTTTTAATTTTAATGAAGCCCAATATATCAATTCTTTGTTTAATAGATGACGTTTTTGGTGTTGTATCTAAAAGGTCATTGCCAAACTCAAGGCACCTGATTTTCTTCTTCCTTATCTCCTAGTTTTATTGTTTTACCTCTTACATTGAGGTCTATAAAGATGTCTTTTTAATTGCAAACCTCCAGGGTGGAACCAGACTACCAACATTTGGAATTCCTGTAGTGAAAATAATAAATAATAATGGAAGGCTGGGGTTGAAAACACAAGCATGGCAGGCAAGATTCGATTCTGCTGGGAAGACGGCAAGCTCCTCTTCCACAAGGAGGCACCAGGAATTTCTCCTCTAAGGATTCACTGCTTCCCCGATTCCTTTCCAGCCACATAGGGAGCTTGATCTTATCAAGGGGAGAGGCAGAGACAGACATATTCCTGCTTAGGAGCTAAAGGTCACTTCTGTCTTCATCCTCAGAGCCATTTCCACCCTTAAAAGGGAGGGCAAGTGAATAGATCTGGCCCCAGAAGCAAGAAGGAAAATCCATTCTGCTCTCAGATCATAGACAGGGAGCTGAGAGGAAAAGAAAGGGTGAGTGAGAATTTGGAATTATTGCTTATTTTCAGTTAATGTTTTTTCTGCTGCTGTATTCTGTCTTTGCATCTGATTCCAAGAAAAGGTGATCCCAAGGTGGAGGTGGGGTGTTCACACAGATGACATCACTTTATCACTGCATGACTGCTTTGCTCAGAGCTGGGAGTCAGGAAAGGGATGCTGCCAAAGCTGGCAATGGAGGCTGGAGCTTCACAAAGAGAATTTTCCTGGTGGATGTAAGCCTTGAGAAAAGCCCTCACAGAGCTGGGACTGGGTCTTCTCTTCTTCAAGTCAGTTCTAAAGCATTTTAGGAGAAAACACACCCTCCATTTGGAATGTACTGAGTAGAATTGAAAGGTCTGGGAGAGGGATAGCAGGAAGGACAAATGGAGGAAGGCCAGGGAGGACTCCCGGGCTTTTGGCATGGGCGGAGTTCTCCAACAAGGAGGAGAATCCAGGGACCACTGTTTAAACGTGCAAAGTCTAGGCCAGGCATGGTGGCTTATGCCTGTAATTCCTTCATTTTGGGAAGCTGAAGCAAAAGGATGGCTTGAGGCCAGGAGTTCAAGACCAGCCTGGGCAACAAAGCGGGACCCCAACTGTACTAAAATAAAACAATTTTTAAAAATTAGCCAAGCCTGGTGGCATGCACCTGTAGTCCCAGCTTCCCAGGAGGCTGAGGTGGGAGGATTACTTGAGCCCAGGAGGCAGAGGCTGCAGTGAGCTATGATTGCATTACTGCACTCCAGCCTGGGTAACAGAGCAAGACCCTGTCAAAAAATAAATACATACATACATAAATGTGCTTAGTCTAAAGGGCCTCTGCAATGTTTGAAAAGCAATTGATGCCTTGTAGAGAGCCTACTAAATGGGCACAAGGGTTTTCTGTTTTCTGGGGGTGCCCAGGGTTCTAGATGGAAAGGGACAGGCATGGAGATAAATGGCCCAGCAAAGACCCTTCTCCTTTTCCAACCTTAGTATTAAAATCCCTTTGATGGTCCAGTGGGCCTTAGGCCAAAGGAAGAAAAAAGTTTATGAAAAAGCATTCAAAGAACTAAAAATAACTCGTTTATTTCTTGGCTAGACTGGCTTTGTTTAAGTCTTGGAAAAGGCAAGAAAAAAAAAAACTTGAGAGCAAAAAATCCATGGCAACAAGCATGTTCTGTTTATGGATAGCATCCTGGGGAAATTAGGTGTCTGGCTGCTAAAGACTAGATGTGAAGGCAAAGTCATCTGTATCTGTTTACTTTCCTCAGATTGAGCAAACTGAAAACCCATACCTGTTCTATATCTCCACAAGAAATAAATATTTGTATTTTTGTTTGACAAGACATAAGCCAAATGGTTTCAGGAGTTTTGAATAAAGATGATAACATATCACTGTGATTGCTGGATGGCAGACTGACTTTCTATACCATGGATTGACAAGAAGGAAGGACAGAATGAAAGAAGTGGCTGTTAATAGGTATAGGTTCTAATTTCTAGTAAAAATCACTATCATGTTTTCATTTAAACTGTTGACTGTTTTTCCTTCTTTCTCATTTTTATATTTATAATCAATTTCAAACCACAGAGAAAGTAAAGTGAACCATCCTCAATGATCTCTAAGTAAGGTAAACATTTTTATTATTTTATTTTATTGATTGATTGATTGAGATGGAGTCTCACTGTCACCACCTCTCAGGTTCAAGCGATTCTCCTGCCTCAGCCTCCTGTAGCTGGGACTACAGGCGCACACCACCAAACCCAGCTAATTTTTGTATTTTTAGTTGAGACGGGGTTTCACCATGTTGGCCAGAACATTTTTTATTTTATATTCATTTTAGAGATGGGGTCTCGCTATGTTGCCCAGCCTGGAGTGCCATGTCTATTCTCAGGAGCAGTCGCACTTCTGATCACCACAAGAATTCTGACCTGCTCCATTTCTGACCTGGGTCAGTTCACCCCTTCTTAGGCAACCTGGTGACTGCCCACACCCCCACTCCTGGGAGGTCACTATATTGATGCCAAACATAGCACATGACAGCCCAGAACTCCTGGACTTCAGCGAGTCTTTTGTCTCAGCCTCCCGAATAGCTGGTACTGCAGGTACACACCACAGTACCCAGCCATACTTGTTTTAGAATTTATTTCATGTTTTCTATTATTTTCAGTCCTTAAAATGCAAATTCATCACCTGCTGCAGCAGCCTCTCCTACACAGTAGTTATTTATTACTGTAGTTTTTTTATTACCCTTCAACTTCAGGAAGGGGTTTTCTGAGAGTCTCACGTACTTGACCTGCAAAAGTCACATAACTGAAGCCCCCTGCTGGTGGTTTAATCTCACCCAAGACCCTGGACTCAGCTCTCAGCTCTAACCAGAGCCGCCCCAGGATCTGGCACAAACACTGTTTACAGATGTGTATTTCAGAGCTCATCTCTCAGACAGGCCCAGGTCCAGAGAAAAACAACAAATGCTACAGCTGACTCCAGGTGTTTCCAAAGTCACTTTCCCCTCCCTGAGCTCTGGTTCCTGTCCTGAAACTCCTTTCACAAATGAAGACATTTATATTTCACATCCTCTGCATCCTCCTGCCAGGGCCTTTGGCCTATCAATACTTTTAGCTGACAACATTCCCCACAAGCTGAAGAAATGTCTCTCTCACCATAGAGACAAACTGAGTCTTCTTCATGGGTTTACTGGTGATATCAAGTTTCCATTTTACTGCCTGGTGCAGGCATTTAGAAAACCATGCTTCCTAAGTTGTCTGAATAGAAAGGAACCTATTTATTATGCTGACTTATCCTCCTCTATAGACTCAGGGATAGCCTTACTTTAGCCATACACACCACACTTTCTTGGCTGCTGCGTGTGGGACCCAGCTAAGAAGCCTAAAGAGATAGGTGACACAGAGGTGGAGGAGGGAAGAACCACAAGAAACCTTGGAGTCGGTGCGAGAGGCAAGATACAAGGAGAAGGAACCAGACCAGCCACCCAGGATTGCTGAATGATGACTACAGAAACCCAGAAGAGGAAGGCACAAGGGATGCCAGAGGATGGAAGTTGGAGGCTGGGCACAAGGTTGTGAGTATGTGCGCCGGTGTGTGGGTATGCAGGTGTGCAGTTGTGCAAGTGTGCAGGTGTGTAGTTGAGCAGGTATGCAGGTGTGAGAGCATGCAGGTGTGCAAGTGTGCAGATGTGCAGTTGAGGTGAGTGTGCAGGTATGCAGGTGTGCAGTTGTACAAGCGTGCAGTTGAGGTGTGCAAGTGTGCAGATGTGCAGTTGAGGTGTGTGAGTGTGCAAGTATACAGGTGTGCAGGTGAACAAGGGGGAGTCTGGGAAACAGGCTGACCTCTCCAAGGCCTCATTATCTGACAAGGCCAGGGTTCCAGCATTGGCCAAGAGGTTGCCATCACTGCAGCCCCCTGGGAATCCTGGGGCTCTGGGACCACAGTTGCATCCCTGTCAGCCCTGCTGATTGACTACATTGGCTGAAGGGAAGGCCTGGAGCTAGAAGACATTTCCAGACTCCACCACACAGCAACCCAGGAAAACTGGAGGCTCCTCCACAAGGAGAAGCAGCCAAGCCCAGCCCTGCCAGGGTCCCGTGCCCACTCTGCTCAGTGAGTGCCCCCTCTCAGGGATGCTCTGGTCCTAGCCTCTTGGGTCATTTTGGTGACGACACTTCATGCCTGCAGAAGTCAGGCCAGAAAAGGGAGGAAGAGCAAAATTCCAGAGACAGGAACAGTGGCAAAGGGACAAAGAGCATTCCCTGTGAAGCCCCATCACCCAAAAGGACTTGGCATGCTGCCAAATGGCAGCTTGGTGAGCAAGCAGTTTCTTTGAGGGAATCTGTAAATCAGGAACAGGTTACTGGAGGTACACCTGACACACACCCAGCCCGAGATACCCAGATATGAGGATGTGAGGTGGAGCTTTCATAACACTGGCTGCCTCTGAGCCCTCCAGGTCTAATCAGTTATCCAAATCCTGAACCTGCTCAAATGGCCCGGTTTTCACCTGGGCCAGGGGCTGCACCAGGTAAATGCACAGCATGTGTCTGCTGTTCATTCTATTACTCAACCAGCATTTGCAGAATGCCTTACAAGGGGCAGCCTGGTTCTATTAATTTTTTTATTTTTATTTTTTTTAAGAGACAGGATCTCACTCTGTCACCCAGGCTGGAATACAGTGGTGCAATCATAGCTCGCTGCAGCCTCAAACTCTTGGGCTCAAGCAATCCTCTCAACTCTGCCTCCTGAATAGCTGGGACTATAGGTACACATCACTATATCCAGCTAATTTTTTTCATCTTTTGTAGAGATGAGCTTTCACTATGTTGCTCAGCCTAGTCTCAAACTCCTGGCCTCAAGCAATCTTACTGTTTCAGCCTCCCAAAGTGCTGGGATTACAGGCATGAGCCACTCTGCCAGCAGGGCATGGTTCTAAAGGGGTCAGTATGAATGAGAGAGACGAGGCCACCAACCTGTCCTCATGAAGCTTACATTCAGGCAGAAGAGACAATACAATAACAAATAAGCAAGACCGTTTCAGAGATCCTTCTGAATGCTAAAAATAAAATAATAAATGTTTTTAATAGTGGCATATAAAGTGACATGGGGTTGGGGGTGCAGAGTTGGTGAATGGAAAAAGCACCTCACACAAGGTGGTTCAGAGCTAAGATCTCAATGACAAGGAGAAGCTAGCTGTGAAGATGAGAAGGAAGAAGTTTCTGGGCATCGTTATAGCCCATGCAAAGGCCCTGAGGCAAGAAAGGGCTTGAGGAGTTCCAAGGACTGGCAGAGGCCAGCGTGGCTGCAGCCTTGGGGAAGGAGGAGTGGGGAACTGAGAGCTGCTGAGGAGAGGCTGGCCTTGGGCTGTGGCTACAGCTCAGATCTGCCCCGGGTGCAGTGGGAAACCATTAGCCAAGTTTACACTGAGAGTGACGTGATCAAATTATCTTTTTAAAATTATTTTTTGTTTTATTATTATATATTTTTAGAGACAGGGTCTCACTCTGCCACCCAGGCTGGAGTGCAGTGGTGCAATCATAGCTCACTGCAGCTTCCAACTCTTGAGCTCAACAGAGCCTCCATTCTTGGCCTCCAGAGTAGCTGGGGCTACAGACACACCCCACCACACCCAGATAATTTAATTTTTTTAAAAGACAGGGTCTCGCTATGTTGCCCAGGTTGGTCTCAAACTCCTGGGCTCAAGCGATCCTTCCACCTCAATCTCCCAAGTTGCTGGGACTACAGGTATAAGCCACCACACCTGGCCATCACATCATCTTTTAAGAAGTCCTCTCTGGCTTTGTGTGAAGAGTGGGCTACAGGGGACCAGAGAATGGCAGGACGCCAGGTACAGGGCACCAGGTGGGATTCTGTAGCATTAGTCCAGGAGAAAGGGGATGCAGGCTGAGCTAGGATAGCAGGGACAGCTCACATCCCTCTCCTGGAGTATTTCCCCAACTGATTTAATGGCAGAACCTTTTGACCCTGGTGCTGCCTTCCAGCTGTTCCTCCAGCATGGGAAGGATTTTGCTCTGCTCATTTCAGCTTACTTCTTCTTCACAAAAGCATCTCCTTTGCTGGTCTTGCCCTTACCAGTTGGTCTAGGCATGAGACTATGTGCTATGTTTACTTAATTACAAAAGACAATTATTCCGGAATCTTGGGACACTTAGGCACTGCCTTTCCTTTCTTAACATAAAGACTCAGAAAATAATTTAGAAAATGAACCAACTCCCTAATCAGACTCCTGACCAAATGTCCTGGAGGATGCAAGAAATGGGGATAACATTTTCTTTCCTTTTCTTTTCTGAGACAGTTTCACTCTGTCACCCATGCTGGAGTGCAGTGGTGCGATCTTGGTTCACTGCAACCTCTGCCTCCCAGATTCAAGTGATTCTCATGCCTCAGCTTCATGAGTAGCTGGGATTACAGGCAGCCTCCAGCAGGCCTGGCTAATTTTTTTTTTTTTTTTTTTTTTGGTATTTTTTGTATTTTTTTTTTTTTAGTAGAGATGAGGTTTCGCCATATTTGCCAGGCTGGTCTCAAACTCAAGTGATCCACCTGCCTTGGCCTCCCAAAGTGCTGGGATTACAGGTGTGAGCCACTGCACCTGGTCAGGATAACATTTTCTGTCCATGAGCAGACCTTGTTTTTTCTCTTGGGTCTTTTTTTGGGGGAGGGCAGTGCAGGGGATATCATTAGGATGGGCAAAACTCTGCAAAAGTGACATTAGCACAGAGATTCAATGGTGACTTTAAGTGCAAATTATATACTCTAAAAATACAAGCCATTATTCTAATCAGAATAATTGCTAATACTGTATGTCTGAAGACAAAGGTGAAATTCAAGAGATACAGTTTGCCTGTGGTGGGATCAATTATCAGACCTCACTCACTACAGTGCATTTCTTTTATTACCAGGAGCAATAGATTTGGCACTAAAGATTCTCACTTAAATCCTACTGCTATGCATCGTCTGCAAAACATGACACTAATGTAAGCATCTTAGAAAACACTTACATGTATACATGTAAATAGTGGGAAAATCAACTAAACTGAAATCAGCAAAGATGTTGCTCTTCAGGGAGTGAACAAAAGGTAGCTCCGCAAACAAAGGCACATGGCCCTTCATGTTCTTTATTTTTTTAGTTTTTAAATTTACTTTTTTTTTTTTTGGTCCCAATTTACATTAAAAGTACATGGCCCTTCAACAGTTAAGAGGCTTTATCATCCCAAACAGTATGCGGGACTAATGTCGAGTGATGTCACGGGGCCCCACAACCATGGCAGCTCCCTGGATTCTGGCTCCAGGCTCAGATTTGCTGCTGATCCCAGAAACACATTTTATATTTATTTTATTTTATTTGTTTTTAATTGAGACAGGGTCTTCCTCTGTCACTCAGGCTGGAGTGCAGTGGCACCATCTCAGCTCACTGCAACCTCCACCTCCTGAGTTCAAGCAATCCTCCCACCTCAGACTCCCAAGTAGCTGGGACCACAGGCACCCCTCACTACACCTGGCTAATTTTTTTTTTTTTTTTTTTTTTTTTAATATTTGGTGGAGATGGGGATCTCACCATGTTGCCCAGGCTGGTCTCAGACTCTTGACTTCAAGTGATTTGCCTGCCTCAGCGTCCCAAAGTGCTGGGATTACAGGTGTGAGCCACCATGCCTGGCCCCGGGGACATATTTTAGAACCCATCTGACAGCATACAAAACATATCTCACACTCCCAGATTGACACGGTATTTGAGAGTTAAATCAATTGCCTTAAACTATAATCCTTGGATGTACCATAACTGAAATATTGTGAAATAGGCTGTGCTTGAATGACTGAAGCCAGCTAGAATTTATACATTAAAACCCAATTATGACAACTGGAAAGGCCTATCTACTACTTCAGCCCCAACCTGTGAGATGTACAATCTCTTGTTTTATAAATAAAAGGAGAGGACAAAGGAAGCATGTGAGCATGTGGCTCTTGGTTTTTCTGCTTTTTTTTTTTTTTTTTGAGACAGAGTTTCACTCTTGTTGCCCAGGCTGGAGTACAATGGCATAATCTCAGTTCACTGCAACCTCCACCTCCTGGGTTCAAGCAATTCTCCTGCTTCAGCCTCCCAAGTAGCTGGGATTACAGGTGCCCACCACCATGCCCAGCTAAATTTTTGTATTTGTAGTAGAAAAGAGGTTTCATCATGTTGGCTAGGCTGGTCTCAAACTCCTGACCTCAGGTGATCCACCGGCCTCAGCCTCCCAAAGTGCTGGGATTACAAGTGTATGCCACCGTGCCTGACACTTTTTTTTTCTTTTGAGATAGAGTCTTGCTCCTCTGTCACCCAGGATGGAGTACAGTAGCAGAATCATAGCTCACTGCAGTCTTCAACTCCCTGGCTCAAGTGATCCTCCTGCTCCATCTCCTGAGTAGCTAGGACTATAGACACTCACCACTTCTGGCTATTTTTTTTTTTGATATTTTTGTTTTACCATGTTGCCCAGGCCAGTCTTGAACCGATGAGCTCAAGTAATCCTCCCACTTCAGCCTTCTAAAACACTAAGATTACAAGTGTAGGCCACTGTGCCCAGCCAGTTTTTGCTGCGTTTCTAAGGCCAAACAGGAGATGATGTTTAGGCATAGGATCTAGGAGATATTGTGCACCAGATAGGAACTCATCTCTCCACCCAGACAGAAGAGCTCAAGTGAGTTCAGTTCATAGCCTTTCAAGGGCAGGAGGCTGTTGGTGCTGTTTGGTTCTTTCTCTGTGCCTCATCTGAGCCAGCTCTTGTTTCTGCATCTGTGGCAAAGAGAGAGAGTTGTCCTCCGAATTCCCTTTCCACATTACTGTTATGACTCTTTGCAAACATGAGCCTATGACCCATGGGGAGAATGCAACCTCCGCCCATACTTTCCAGAGGCTGTAAGCAGCATGCCAAGACAGTGGCCTGTTTGAGACTGTGTGTGTGATTTTAGATCTTAAACTCTTGATGATGGCTTTCGTTTCTGTGCAAAACTGATGCTTTCCTAAGAGTTCCATTAGCTGCAGTGCCACAGAGAGATGTTCAAGAGATAAAAAGTTGGTCAAAATGGGATAAGGCTTAGCTTGCTGGCTTATCTCACTTCATTTCTCCCCAGGTTTCCTCCTCTATTCCTGGAAACTTGGGTGTGTCCAGGAGCCACAAGGACCTCTCGTGGGTTGGTAGGGAGACATAGTATCTCTGGGGAAAAGCACAGGGAGACTATCTATAAGGAGGCATGCAGAGGCTGTGGAGCAGGGACAAGGTTAGTGCTGTCTGGGTCCTGAGCAGGCACCTTTGCTGCTGAGACCAGAACAGAGGTGGGGTTGGACAGAGGTGGCCAACGGAAGGTGGAGTTGTGATGGCGGGGTGTTCTGGGGTACTGCATGGGTAGCAGTTTATGCTCCAGTGCCAAGTAGGGTACATCCCAGTGAGTCTGGTCTGGCTAGAAAAAGAAGAGGGGAGGTATAGAGAAAAACAGTGAGTGCCAAGGCTAGACTTAGGGATTCTCAAATAACTCTTAAGAGAGTGTTAGTAGAAGATAGTCTAAAGAACACTGCCCTAAAGGAAACATTTTGCTGTTGCATAGAATAAGGCTCTGGAGAAACAAGGCTGACAAGGTTGTATTTGAATGGCATGATTACACCCTGATCACAGACAAAAATAACAAGCCCGTTCCTAAGAACTGCAGTTGGAGAAACTGAGGCAGGATCAGTGGTCATAGCACAGAATGCTGTGCTGCACTCTACAGCTCTTAGTACCACACGGCTTTCCACTGCTGTCAGGCAGCACATGTGTGATTCTAAGCAGGGCTGGGGGAAACAGCCTTCCCTACCCCCACCCCTGAAATGAGGACTCCTGTGCTCCTCTCTGGGAGGTCTGCAGCAGGGTTCAGCAGCTGCCCTCAAGCGGCATCAGGGTCTCAGGGGCTCAGACACACTGCAGCTGGCTCTACTCTGAATCAGAAAACCCAGCTCTGAGGATGACTTTGGCAGTTAGATGAGAGTTATGTCAAGTCCCGGTCCCAACTTCTCCTGGAAGAATCAGTTACCCTGCGGGTTTCTCGGGCTTCAGAATCTAAAGTTTTGCATTTGAGATCAAATCCAATGACTCCAAACAAATCAAAAACAAAGAAATCTTCTTTCTGGCTAGTAACAATTTTTGCATGCAGACCTAAAACCTCCTGGGACACTTTGAATTCAACCTTCCCCTCCCTGGGTACCAGCTCAGCAGAATCAGGTACAGCTCTGTCAACAGGCTCCAAGCAAACAGACACCCACAGGACCCAGGAATCAGACAAAAGAAACAGGGTGCGGGACACACAGGGAGTGTTCATGGGACAGGGAGGAAGTCCACAAGCCCTTTCTCTCCCGGCAGCTCATTGTTGGTTTTCACCTGGAATATCTTTGGCCCACATCCAGATTAAATGCCAGTTAGAAAGCTCTGCCCGCTTGGCTTTTCTGGGCAGACAGCAATGATGGTGAGCTCTAATCATTTACAAAGGTCACGATCCAGAGCAAGCCCCAGAGCAGTCATTTAAAATTCGATTGATCCCTATTTGTAGTCAGGGAAAGAAAATGGGCACTTGGACTGTATTGTAATTATGAGGCTTCCAGGCAACCATAAATAGATGTGCAATCTCAGTACTGGAAAATACCTGGAAGAAGAAATTATTACTCTGGCATGGCACGTTGCTAGGAAAGGTTGAAGACAAAATTGCGCATAAAAAAATCAATCATCTTTTAGCTAATTTGCCTTGCTCACCACTCATCAGGGTTATCACAATTATCAGATGTCTGCTGAATATATTAAGAGGAGGATCTGCTGGCTGGAAATGATTCTCAAGAAAGCAAAGGCCTCAAATTTGGTGGGGACTCTGGGGAGCTGGCATTTGGGGCTGGGTGGGCTCCAGGGGCCATGAGCTTAAGGGAAGAGCTTTGGGTGGCTCTCTCGGAGGCTCTTGCTGAGGGATACATTCCCAGAGTTCTCAAGAGTGTCAGCCCTACACGGGCACTGCAAATATCATCTCGATGCCTCTTGCTGGGGAAATCAGTCTGGTAGGAGGAGGGCCTGCTCATTCTGTGAGTAGCAGAAGATCAAGTGACCAGCACATCTTCTGCTGTTTAGTCCCATGGGGCTGGCCCTGGTACTTGACATCCATAACCTTAATTATAACCACACCCCCAGGAATGAGTATTACCAGCCCCCTATTCCTGGTGGGGAAACCAAGTCACGGCAAGATTCAGAAGTGTGCCCAAGATCACCTGGATGTATGTGGCAGAGCTACCTTACATCACTACTGAGGCACATACACCTTAGAAATGATAACTTCATCCTTCTCTTTCAGGTTTCTCTGTCTCTCTCTTTTATTGTTATTTATTATTATTTTAGAGACAGAGTCTCACTCTGTTGCCCAGAGTGGCGTGCAGTGGCGCGATCAGAGCTCACTGCAGCCTCGAACTCCTGGGCTCAAGTGATCCTCCCACCTAAGCCTCCCAAGTAGCTGGGATTAGAGGCACTCACCATCGTGCCTGGCTAATTTTGTTTTTACTTTTGTAGAGATGCGGGGGTCTCACTGTGTTGCCCAGGCTGGTCTTGAACTCCTGGCCTTGAACTCCTGGCCTCAAGCGCTCCTCCTTCCTCAGCCTCCCAAAGTGCTGGGACTACAAGTGCATGTCCCCATGCCTAGCCCTGCATATCATTTTAGTCCTATATTGATTAAACCAAAAATCCAGACAGGTCATCCCTGTGATGCTTGTCTTTGCTCCAATGTCTCCCACCATCCCCAGCTTGGATGGCCACAGAAGCCTCTTCACCAGCCTCCCTGCCTTTCTCCTTTCCCCCTTTGAAACCATCCTCCTCACAAAAGCCAGAGGGACCTTAAAAATGTAAATTAGATCATGTCATCCCCACATCAAGAGTTCCGACAGCTTCACACACTGGCACACAGTGCCCTGTGGTAGGACCAAAAGCCTCCTGGCCTCATCCCGCCACTCACCCTCTCTCTCACTGCTCCAGGCACATGGCTTCCCCTCTCCTCCTTGAACGCCTGCCCCAGGGACTTTGCACTGGCACAGACTCCCCCAGTTCTCTGCCCAACCAGGTCCGTCTCATCACCCATAAGTTGGCACAATTGTCACCTCCTCCGAGGCCTTCCCTGACCAGTCTAGCTGAAGTAACCCTGTGTTATTTTATCGCATCACCCCAATTTATTTCTTCATGTTTCTTATCAGCATCTGAAATCACGTATTTTTTGCTACATGTTTACTCTCCAAGGACAGAGTTTTTTTTTTTTTTTTTTTTTTTTTTGAGACTGAGTCTCACTCTGTCCCCCACTGCTGGAGTGCAGTGGCATGATCTTGGCTCACTACAACCTCTGCCTTGAAGGTTGAAGCAATTCTCCTGCCTCAGCCTCCCAAGTAGCTGGGATTACAGGAGCACACTACCACACTAGGCTAATTTTTGCATTTTTACTAGAGATGGGCTTTCACCATGTTGGACAGGCTGGTTTTGAACTCCTGGTCCCAAGCAATCCAGGAGTTCGAAGCAATCCTCGGCCTCCCAAAGTGCTGGGATTACAGGTGTGAGCCACCACACCTGGCAAGCTTTGCCCTTTGATAACCACTGTTTCTTCAGGGACTGTTACAGATTAGGTGCTTAACAATGTTTGTTGACTGACTGATGGAATAGTTGGGTTTTAATTCCACATTTGATCCAAGGCTCCCCTTGGCCTCTGCCCCATCTTTCTCCTTGAAGGAGTTGTCCTTACTTACTTAGTCCATTTTGTGTTGCTATAAAGGAATACCTGAGACTGGATAATTTATAAAGAAAAGAGGTTTATTTGGCTCATAGTTCTGCAGACTGTAGAAGCAGCATGGTGCTGGCATCTGCTTCCAGTGAGGCCTCAGGGTGCTTCTAATCATGGTGGAAGGGGAAGGGGAGCTGTGTGTCAAGTGGTGAGAGAAGGAACAAAAGAGAGAAGGTGCCAGGCTCTTTTTAACAATCAGATTTCATGGTAACTAATAGAGTGAGAACTCACTCATTACCAAGCCATTCATGAGAGATCCATGCCCACTTATTGTCTTACCCACTCTGATGGCTTCCAAAGCTTCTGCTGTGTCCTGGATCAACCTGCCTGGACTCCCCAGGAGATGCAAATCCAACCCATTGCTGACTCAGCACTGTCTCTTGGCCCCTGCTCTTGTCACTGGGTTTCTCCCCCAAGTACTTGCCCAAGTCAGAAACTCAGCAACCTGAAGCAGCTGCAATTTTTTTTTTTTTTTTTTTTTTTTTTTTTTGAGACAGGGTCTTGCTCTGTCATCCAGGCTGGAGTGTAGTGGCATAATCACAGTTCACTGCAGCTTCAACTCTCCAAGCCTAAGTGATCCTCCACCTCAGCCTCCCAAGTAGCTGGGGCCACAGGCCCACACTGCCACACCTGGATAATTTTTGCTTTTGTAGAAATGGGGTCTTCCTATGTTGCCCAGGCTGGTCTTCAACTCCTGGGCTCAAGCAATCCTCCTGCCCCAGCCTCCCAAAGTGCTGGGATGACATACATGAGCCACTGTGCCTGGTCTCAGATGCATTTTGTGTCCCCTGCTTCCTGTCCTTTCGAGGGACAATTTGGAGGTGTGTTTCACATGAGGTCCCCTGCAGGGCTGCAGGCTCCAGCTCAATCACGCACCTTTACAGGGATTTCTTCCCTACCTTGCTCTCTCGGTGTCCTCTCTCTGGGTTCCCCTCCAGCACCTGTGGCTGAGTCTCAGGCTCACTTTCCGGGGCACCCAATGTGATGTTCCCCTAAATGCTTCCTTCACCAAGCACAACCAGTCGGTCCCCAGTCTGGTGGATTCCGCCCCTAGGTCTCTCTGGCACTGTCTGAATCCATTTTCTATGTCTGCTATAACTGATTACCACCAACTCGGTGGCTTAAGACAGTGGAAATTGACTTTCTCACAGTTCTGGAGGCCAAAATTCAGTATCTGTGGGCCAGAATCAACGCGTTGGCAGGCTTTGGAGGAGAATCTGCTCCATGCCTTTTCCAGTTCCGTATTCCTTGACTGGTGGCAACCTCACTCCTATCTTTGCTTCCATGGTCACGTCACCGTCTCCTCTTCTGTCTGCATCAAATCTCCCTCTGCCTCCTTAGAAGGATACGTGTGGTTGCATTTGGCACCCATCTGCATAATTCAGGATATGCTCCCCATTTCAACAGCCTTAACTTAATCTCATCTGCAAGATCCTTTTTTGTTTTTGGAGACTCAATCTCACTCCATCACCCAGGCTGGAGTGCAGTGGTGCTTTCTTGGCTCACTGTAACCTCTGCCTCCCCACTTCAAGCAATTCTCCTGCCTGCCTCAGTCTCCCAAGTAACTGGGATTATAGGCACGCAAAACCACACCAGGCTAATTTTTATATTTTTAGTAGGGACAGAGTTTCACCATGTTGGCCAGCTGGTCTACAACTCCTGACCTCAAGTGATCTACCCGCCTTGGCCTCCCAAAGTGCTGGGATTACAGGCATGAGCCACTGCGCCTGGCTCTACCTTTTTTTTTTTTTTTCCTATATAAGGTAACCTTCATAGATTCCAGGAATTAGGACTTGATATCTTTGGGAGGCATTATTCAGATGCCACATGTCCCACCATCACTCCCCTGCCCCCAACTATCATGAATAAACTCCTGTTTGGCCCCATCAAATCCCCAGCTATAATCAGAGACATCTTTCTGAAGGCAAATCTGCTCCAGTAGCTCCACACTCAAAGCCCCCGCCTGCTTTCTGCTGCCTGCAGGACATGGAGCCCACCCCCAAGGCCCCACTCCCTCTCTGCACCAGCCTCTCACACCACAGCTCCCCAATGCCTCGAGGGGCCGGGAAGGCTCTGCTGCCCCATACATGCACAAGGTGGGGCGCACGGCTCCAGCCAAATGCAATCAGGTGGGAATGCAGATGCCAGAGTTTAAGAGAACCCAGAAATCCAGGTTTGGTTGGCTTTTAGTTTGCTATTTATATGTTGACAGCTAATTAAAGAAGAAAATGTGACATAGCACAGGCCACACAAAGCAGTCTTCCAGCTACCCCTTTACAACTTCTGCAGGAGCGTGTGGCTCCCTTCTGTCATGGGCCTCTGCCTGCTCTTGCCTCTTGCTAGAAACATCCCCTGGCCCTGTCCCCTACTCCCTAACATGTCCCTTGCCTAATGAGCCCTAGCTCTCCCTTGTCCTCTGCATGGATGCCATCTTCCTGAAGACTGACCAAGATACTCTCATGGGCTGACTCCCATCCTGGCTCACATCACCCTGCAGAGATGGTGCCCACCCAGGGTCTCTGTCTCCCACAGGACTGGGAGCACCTGCAGGGCAAGGATCTATGCCCCCAGAACCTGGTGCATAGAGTGTGCTCAACAGATATTTGCAGAATTATGAATATAGTTATCTCCCTTATGAAAACACCAAACATTTTATTTTCAGGATGTAGCCATAAAGCCACCAAATTTGGAAGCAAAAACATGAGTTAAAGTTGTTTTGAATGAGACCTTAAACTTAGACTTAAGAACTGTTTGCTAGTCTTGCAAAAGACCAATAAGAAAGATGAGAGGCTGCTTGCATTTTAAACCAATTGTCAGGGTTTGCTGCCAGCACTTGGAAGACCCACCAAGCCTTCCATGGTTTGGATAGCTGCATCTGTTTGCACTCCTCTGCATACCCCCATAAAAAATCGTCCAGCAGCACCATTGCTCTTGGGCTCTTGTGTTGACAGACCCTTATCCAGGCTGGAGTGGCATGATCTTGGCTCACTGCAACTTCTGCCTCCCAGGTTCAAGTGATTTTCCTGGCTCAGCTCCCCAAGTAGCTGGGAAGACAGGCACATGCCACCATGCTTGGCTAATTTATATATTTTTAGTAGAGGTGGGGTTTCACCATGTTGGCCAGGCTGGTCTCAAACTCCTCACATCAACTGATCTGCCTGCCTCAGCCTCCCAAAGTGCTGGGATTACAGGTGTGAGGCACCACCTCAGCCATCAGTTGCTATTTTAATACTGCTTTTATTTCACTGTGTTTTTTTTTCTTTCACCTCTTCACTTTCTTGTAACTCATGCTACCAAAGCAAATTATTTGCTAAAGAAACACAGCCTGGCACCGAGACAGTCTTTAAATGCAGGGAGACTCAGGTTTTAAGCCAAGCACCAATCCCCTGGAGAGGCCCCAGCCACATGACCCTTCTGGAGGCTCTTCTCTGAGGAGTACTGGGGCCGTGAGCAACCATGTCAGTGCTCAGCACGCTGCCTGGCTTACATAGGTGATGGCTGAATGAGGATCTCAAAGAATTAGAGATGCTACATTTTGGATATTTGACCTTCCAAACCTCATGTTGAAATGTGATCCCCAGTGGTGGAGGTCGGGCCTGGAGGGAGGTGTTTGGGTCATGGGGGCTGATCCCTCATGAATAGATTAATGCCCTCCTAAAGGGGTGAGCAAGTTCTCACTCTTCTTAGTTCCCAAGAGAATTGGGATCACTTGAAGTCAGGAGTTCGAGACCAGCCTGGCCAACATGGCAAAACTCCATCTCTACTAAAAATACAAAAATCATTTGAGCATGGTGGCAGGCGCCTGTCATCCCAGCTACTCAGGAAACTACTTTTTTGTTTTTCCTCTACTGAGGCAGGAGAATCACTTGAACACAGAAGGCAGAGATTGCAGTGAGCCAAGATTGTGCCATTGCATTCCAGCCTGGGCAACAGAGTGAGACTCCACCTCAAAATAAATAAATAAATAAAGCCTAGCATCTTTCCCCTCCTCTCTCCCTCCTTCTCCTGCCCTACGATCTCTGCCTGCCAGCTCCTGGGTCGTGGGGTGACCTTCCATGACCTTCCTGACCATCATGACCCTCCTGGATACTGAAGGTCAAATATCCACCATGGGTGGAAGCTTCTTAAAGGCCTCACCAGAAGCAAATGCTGGCACCAGGCTGCAGAACTGTGAGCCAAATAAACCTCTTTTTCTTTCTTTCTTTCTTCTTTTTTTTTTTTTTTTAAGAGACTGTCTTACTCTGTTGCCCCAGCTGGACTATAGTAGTGCAATCATAGCTCACTGTAGCTTCCACCTCTTGGGCTCAAGCAAGCAATCCTCCTGCCTTGGCCTCCCAACTAGGTGAGCCTACAGATGTGCACCACCATGCCCAGCTAACTTTGTTTTTACTTTTGTAGAGATGGGGGTCTTGCTATGTTGCCCAGGCTAGTCTCGAATTCCTAGCCTCAAGTGATCCTCCTGACTTGGCCTCGAAAAGTGCTGGGATTACAGGCATGAGCCACCACTACCAGCTCTCTTTTCTTTAAAAATGACCCAAACTCAGATATTTGTTTATAGCAACATAAACAGACTAAGACAGTAGATTACATCCAAGCTGCTTTTCTAACTGAAAACAGCAAAGCTTAATGCTGGTTGTGACCACCATGGAGACAGACTAGAGCACTGACCTCTCTCGCCCTTTCCCGGGGAGAAGAGACTAAGCAGATTATTTGAGGGCTGCTGGCATCTGCTAAGTCAATATTTAGACATTGTGTTGAGCCTCTCTCTGTGATCTGGAAAGCTCCCTCCACAGACAGGACTTGTCTGAAAAGGAGAAGGTGGTTTCACTCCCATGGAGGTGCCCCAGGGGTCCCTGAATTAGAAAGGGGCCTGGCTCTGTGTCCCCAGGCAGCTTCTTCCTCGTGCCTGGTACAAGTTGGACCAGTCACCATAACAAAGAGGGATTTTCTTTTTAAAAAAAAAAAAAAAAAAAAAAAGGTGGGAGACACACCATATGAAATTGATGGGGGTGCCACAGTTTGCAAATGCCATTTCACAACCACTTTAGAAGAAGCAGTGTGTTCTGGTGATAATGAATTCATCATCAGATCCAGCACCACTTGGACGGTGGGTGGGAATGTGGCTGGATTTTCCATTTCCATGGCTGTAAACCAGTAAGCTGTGAAGCAGGAAGTCTCACATAGCTACAAGATGCAACTGCTAGACTCTAGAATAGAAGGGTATTAATTCACTATTATGCTGTCTCCTGAGCTGGAAGCTTCCTCGTGGATAGCCCTCACCTCTCACCACTTAGAGGCCTCAGAATCTCCCCTCAGGCTGTGCTGGTTCAGGCCCTGGTGAGATCTTGCCTGGCTGGTACAATAGCCTGTACCATTGCATTGCACAAAACCTTAGAAAATAATGTGAAAAGTGCCCCTGGCATTGTACAGCTGCAGTCAGCAGAAGTCTCCTGTATAAATTCAAATCCAAACCTGTTTATATTTGGCCCTAAATGCTACAGTCCTCATTGCCCTGGGCCCTACTGCACACCCTCCAGGCTTATTCTCTGGGTCAGAACCTTAGTGAGTCTTTGCAGTCCCTGAACACACCATGTACATTCACCTGGCCTTGCTCTTGAACTTGCTGCTCTTTGTCCAAAGAACTCTTGCCCTCCATTATGGTCTAATAAGCCCCTATTCCTCCTGTAAAACTCAACGCCAGTGCCACGTTTCTCCATGATGCCCCCTGCTCCTGGCTGCTGCTTTCACACTTAAGAATGAGCTCTCTGCCTCTGCAAATATGCATTGCTTCTGCCTGGCTCTTGCAAACTTCTTACAGGCAGGAGATGGTCTTTTTCATCTTTATATTACTGGTTATTTGCACTGACTCTAGCAAAGGGCAGGTGCCAGCTCATGTCAGAGGAGCTGAATGAGGTGTCTGGAAGTGCTGCATGAGAGCCTGTGGTTACAACCTGGATCTTCAATAAATTCTCAAGGTCGAACAGGTTGAGGCTCTAACAGAGGTGGCTGCTTTTTCCTGTAAGATTCCTGGTAGGTCCATCTCTATCTACCATCACCCTCCCCTCTTTTTTTTTTTTTTTTTTTTGAGATAGAGTCTTGTTCTGTTACCCAGGCTGTAGTGCAGTGGTGCAATCTCAGCTCACTCCAACTACTGCCTCCTGGGTTCAAGCAATCCTTCCACCTCAGCCTCCCGAGTAGCTGGGACTACAGGCATGCAGCACTACGCCCACCTAATAATTGTATTTTCACTACAGACAGGGTTTTTATTAGCCAGTCTAGTCTCCAACTCCTGACCTCAGGTGATCCGCCCACCTCAACCTCCCAAAGTGCTGGGATTACAGGCATGAGCCACTGCGCCTGGCCCCACCCCTCTTTACTCCCTATGTCTGCTGGTTCCTGCACACAGAGCTGGAACTGTGCAGAAGGCAAATACGTCAAAGAAACCCCACACACTCCTGCATCCCCCTAAGGTGTCCCACAGACCTGCCTGGGCTCCTGCTGAGCCAAAAAGTCCATCTGGGGTACCCACATGTTGACCTCTCTGCCCATCCAGCCAGAGCTCAACAATGCACATACTAAGTACTTCTGTACCCAAAAGTATGCCCAGTTCACATTTGGAGACTGGAACGGCAGCCCTTTGGGACTTGACCCTATCTCCCTGCCTTTGCGGCCATTTCTCCTCTCACCCATTCTCTGGCCTTCCCAAGCCGCTCACACCCTGGAATAGACCGTGCATTCCCACCAACTGTGCCCCAATCCTGCAAGTCCTTCTGCACCTGGCAAGCGCTACTCATTCCCCAGGAGCCCTCACAAGCGTCTCTCCCTCTGTGACTTCTGTCCTGACTCCCCTCCCCTGTGCTGGCACAAGGGCTTTGGAGCACTCACCACCGTGTGCTAGCGCTTTGCTGCTTCTCCACTGCACAGAGCCCAGGAGGCCCTGAGGACAGGAATGGTCTCTGTGTCCTGGGTTTCCCTCCAGGCTAGGGTGGTGTTTTGCATGCAGCAAGTGCTCAGTGTGTGCTGTGGGCACCAAATTAGATGTTCAGAATGGTGGAAAGCACATTTTAGAAAACAGCTACTCTGGTCCATCCATACCCTTCCTAGGAAGGGCAGATATAAATATAAAATCTTTTTCTTTCTCTAAAGAAATATTTGCAAATCTTTTGCCAAAATCTCTGCGAGTGAGCATGTACAATTACTGCAAATTGCAATGAATGAACAAAAAGGTTAACCATGTTTCAAACATCAATTCACCCCTGTCTGATAGTAGGGTTATTGAATCAGACTCCTCGGCAGAGACCCCCAGACCATGGGACTGAGCCCCTTGGCTTTTTTTTTTTTAAATGGGAAGACCACACCTTTAAGCACCATCCTTCTTTTCACCAGTGAGAAATCCTGAGCCTCTTCCTAGTCTTGTTTCACTGTAACTCTTTATTTTAATCAAGTAGTTGGAGAGAAAGCTGCTGAAACTTACTTAACTGCAACACTTAATTTTAATCAAGTAAGGTGGGGAGAAAGTCCCTGACACTAATTTCCAAAGTATCCTATACAGATAGGAAAGAAGGTAATATGCTGTTTAGAGGCACTCCTGCTTCTGTGACTGGGTCCATAGTTGAATACAGCCAAAATATTATTTTTTAAAATTAAAAAATTTTTAAAAGACATACATCTAAAACCTCAATTCCAAAAAGTGGGGATCTCTATTACAAAAGAAAATCTCAATCAAAGTTACCTGCCATGGCCTGTCTCTTCCCAAGCAGACGGGTCCCTGGGGGAAGCTGGGGAGAAGGAGCTTGCTCTGGAGAGCTCCTCTGAGGCCTGGCTTCCAGAAGCTTCCCCCTCCCTCTGTGCAAGTGAACAACAAACCACTGGACCAGACTCCAGCAGCTGAAATAAAACAGCTGTGTTTCTCACTCAACACCCTCTTTTACCAGATGAAGGGCACTGATTCTTGGAAAGGAGACAAATATTTCAGGCCATTTTCTCAGACCCTGACAAGGAGTAAATTAGGAAATCATGTAAGTACAATGTGCGCGTCATCGCTTCCTATTGATCACATGTAATTTACATCTTACAAAGATGTGAATTCTTGCATTCTCACTCCACAAGGAAAATCTCGATGATTTATTCATTTCAAATGAAAAATAGAAGGTAGATGAGAAGAATGACTTCACAGACTGCATCGTTCTCGGGGCACTGGTGCGAGGCTTTCTCATACACTGCCCGAAGGGCTCCGTGTGCAAGTCCCTCTAATTAACAAGGTGAATCACGCTGCAGTTCTCTAATTAGTGAGCCTGACAAGCCAGCGGAAACAGCCAGGCAGACTGGTACGCATTGCTGGCCGACAAAGGCACGGCACATTCCAAGTGAAAAATGCAGATTTCTCCGAAATAACTATAAAAAGTAAGATGGTTGGGGGAAAAGAAAGACCTATCTAATTTTAATTCTCATGTTTCATGTGCAGTTCTCATTTGCTCTCATGGGTAACTCGCTCCTTGATAAGACGAGATTTGCCCACGCTCTTTGTACAACCTTTCCAGGGAAACCATCCTTTAAAACGTAGGCATTTTTAATGTTATTTTATTGTGGTAAGAACACTTAACATGAGATCTACACTCTTAACACGTTTTTGAAGTGGACAATACAGGGGTTTTTTTTTTACTACAGGCACAATGTTGCAAAGCAGAGCTCTAGAACTGATTGATCTTGCTTAACTAAAACTTTGTGGTGCTCATGCCTGTAATCTCACCGTTTTGGGAGGCTGAGGCAGGAGGATCACTAGAGGCCAGGAATTCAAGGCCATCCTCGGTAAGATAGCAAGACCCTGCCTCTACAAAAAAATAAAATAAAATAATTAGCTGGGTGTGGCTGTATGTACCTGTAGTCCCAGTTACTTGGAAGGCTGAGGCAGGAGGATTGCTTAAGCCCAGGAGTTGGAGGCTGCAGTAAGCTATGATTGTGCCACTGCATCCAGCTTGGGAGATAGAGTGAGACTCTGTCTCAATTTTGTGCCTGTTGATTAGTAACTGTCTGTTTCTCCCTCCCCTCAGGCCTGGAAACCATCCCTCCACATTTTGATTCTATGAATTTGGCAATTTTAGATACCTCATACAAGTGGAATTATGAAGTATTTGTCTTTCTGAAAACACAGGCATTTTTGCTTGAAATAAGAATCAGTGTCTCAATTAGAAATTCATGATACTCTGTATGTATTTGTGTTCAATATGCAGTGCCTTCTAGAATTATTCCTAATTCTGCCAAAACCAGAGATGTCTGATGTCAAACCCCTTCATGATTTTACTCGGTGCCATTCAGTCCCACAGCACACCCTACAAGGAGCCCTCAAAAAGCAGGAACAGGTAGAAACTTCTACTCTCCAAAGAGGGGTGGTACCTGTGGTTCCTGAGTCATCAGCCTGGCTCACAGGTCCCACTGGAGACAGCCCTGGTGCACTGGCCATTTGCCCTGGTTTTACCTGTCTTTGCTCATCTGCTAACCAGAGGCTCTCTTTCTGTATTAGTAAGAATAATTAGTTCTGTATTATCAGATAGATAATTTATATATAAATATATATATACACATATATATAAAGGGGAGTTTCTTAGGTAGTATTCACTCACATGATCACGAGGTCCCACAATGGGCCGTCTGTAAGCTGAGGAGCAAAGAAGCCAGTCCAAGTCCCCAAACTGAAAAACTTGAAATCTGATGTTCAAGGGCAGGAAACATCCATCACAGGAGAAAAATGTAGTCTGGGACGCTAAGCCAGTCTGTTTCTTTCATGTTCTTCTGCCTGCTTTTATCCTAGCCCTGCTGGCAGCTGATTAGATGGTGTCCACCCAGTTGAGGGTGGGTCTGCCTTCCCCAGCCCACTGACACAAATGTTAATCTCCTTTGTCAACATCCTCACAGACACACCCAGGATCAATACTTTGCATCCTTTAATCCAATCAACTTGACACCTTCCATGACCATTAGTTAGGCTCTCTGAGTGGGTCCAGAAGCTCAGGAGGTGTTCTGGGCATAGCTGCCAGATGAGCTCTCATATGCTTTGGTTCTGTGTCCCCACCCAAATCTCATCTTGAATCATAATCCCCACATGGCAAGGGAGGTATCTGATGAGCAGTGACTGGATCATGGGGACGGTGTCCCCCCCATGCTATTCTCGTAATAGTCAGTTCTCAAGAGAGAGCTGATGGTTTCTAAGTGGCAGTTTCCCCTGCACTCTCTCTCTCCTGATGCCATGTGAAGAAGGTCCTTGCTTCCCCTTCACCTTCCACCATGATTGTAAGTTTCCTGAGGTCTCCCCAGCCATTCAGAACTGTGAGCCAATCAAATTTCTTTCCTATATGAATTACCCAGTCTCGGGTAGTATCTTTTTTTTTTTTCTTTTTCAGGAGTCTCACTCTGTCATCTATGCTGGAGTGCAGTGGTGCAATCTCCATTCACTGCAACCTCCAATTCCCAGGTTCAAGAGATCCTCCCAAGTAGCTGAGATTACAAACATTAGCCACCACACCTGGCTAATTTTTGTATTTTTAGTAGAGGAAGGGATTCACCATGTTGGCCAGGCTGTTCTTGAACTCCTGACCACAAATGATCCACCTGCCTTGGCCTCCCAAAGTGCTGGGATTGCAGACATGAGCCACTGCACCCAGCCATGGGTAGTATCTTTATAGCAGTGTGAAAACGGACTAATACAAGCTCTTTCCCTACATCAGCCACGTTTCGCAGGTGCGGCCTGCAGTCACCCACAACACAGGGATGTGCTAAGAGTGCGCTGCAGCACACGATGGTGGGGACACCATCATTCATGTTCACCTCCTGGCCTATTACTCCAGAGGACATGGCCACAGCTGCTCCCTTGCAGGCTGGTGGGCTCGACCTCACTGAGAACTAGGAATGACCTCTCTGTCCTTTAAATTCCAGCAGCTTCCAGTGGAGCTTGGAAGGTATTTTCTCTCAGCATTGGAGACCAGTTGTTCAATGGATGAAAAAAAAGAAAAAACAGTCTTGTGGGCCAGGCATAGTGGCTAGCTCCTGTAATCCTTGGGAGGCCAAGGCAGGCAGATCATGAGGTCAGGAGTTCAAGACCAGCCTGGTCAACATGGTGAAACCCCGTCTCTACTAAAAATACAAAAATTAGCTGGGCGTGGTGGCACATGCCTATAATCCCAGCTACTCAGGAGGCTGAGGCAGGAGAATCACTTGAACCTAGGAGGTGGAGGTTGCAGTGAGGTGAGATCGTGCCACTGCACTCCAGCCTAGGCGACAGAGGGTGACTTCATCTCAAAAATACAAACAACAACAACAACAAAAAAAAAAACAGTCTTGTGAAGGGAAGACTTAGATTCAGATTCAAAGCACTTCTATTGAACCCAGCTCCATGCCAGACACATGCTGGGAACTTCCTCTGGAGCAGGCATGGATGTCGCTACTGCTTTATAGGCAGAGACACTAGATATCGGGAGTGTTGAAAATTGTGCCCAGAGCAGCTAGGAAATAAAGAGAAGCCGAACATAAACTCTGGGTTTAGAACCCAGTCTGCACCCACACCTCTCTCATTGTTCTAAGACTCATGTTCCCTAGCTCTAGACTTACAAACCGAAGGTTGTCACTTCATTAAACTCACTGCTCTTCTCAGCCAAGACCAGTCACAACAGCACACTAATGCCACTGAGCAACTCAGCAGTTCTTTGCAATGAATGGTCTTCCTGCCTCTCTCTGGGCAGAAATAAGAATGACAGGTTTAGAACTGTGGGGACACTTTTAAGGACAGCCTTGTCCCTGCACCATGACTCTCCCTGAAAGACTGAAACTGGCAAAACGTTATTTGAAGGCAAATACATGTGAAAGAGACCTGAGAACCATCGCCGAGGAGAGGACCAGTAGAAAGAAGCAGCCAAAGGGAAGCTATGGCCACAGAGGAGGCCACACTTGCTCCCACTCTGCTGCCACCTGGGGCTCTGCCCTCCTGCTGCAGCCATGTGGCTCCCAGGTTTAAATTTTCTGTGAGATTTTCTGTGCATCCAAGCAAGCATCACTACATACCTTTTCTTCCCTCAAACTCCCTATTCAGAATCATACACTATCTCATCTTCAGCACTTAACATATAAGAGTGTCCAGGCCAGGCATGGTGACTTACACCTGTAACCCCAGCACTATAGGAGGCCAAGGAAAGAGGATTGCTTGAGGCCAGGAGTTTAAGATCAGCCTGGGCAACATGGCAAAACCTCATCTCTACCCAAAATACAAAAATTAGCCAGGCATGGTGGTGCACACCTGTAGTCTCAGCTACTCAAAAGGCTGAGGTAGGAGGATTGCTTGAGACCAGAAGGTTGAGGCTGTAGTAAGCCATGATCATACCACCACATTCCAGCTGGAGCAGTGGGATAAGACCCTGTCTCAAGAAATAAAGTTTCCAGCACACACTAGCCCACAAAAGCAGCTGTCACTGAGGGGAGAGCCAGGGCAAGGATGTCACCCGTGTTTCCCATGTTCTTCACACACCTGCTCCACCAGCTCTGCCTGCAGAAGCCTTTCTGGCCCATCTCCAGTGTTCAGTCTTCCATGAAGCTGTCCCTGGTCACCCTTACTACCAACTCCCTGCCAACTTCTCCCTCCTCTGGATCCTAAAGAGAGGTGAAAAGTGCTCAAAATAGAATTATCACTAGTTTTAAAAAGATAAATATCTTTTTTTTTCTTTTAGACAGGGTCTTGCTCTGTCACCCAGGCTGGAGTGCAGTGGTACGATCTTACCTCACGGCAGCCTCCGCCTCCTGGGCTCAAGTGATTCTCATGCCTCAGCCTCCTGAGTAGCTGGGATTACAGATGTGCATGACCACACTCAGATAATGTTTGTATTTTTAGTAGAGACAGGGTTTTTCCTTGTTGACCAAGCTGGTCTCAAACTTCTGACCTCAAGTGATCCACCCACCTCAGCCTCCCAAAGTGCTGGGATTGCAGGTATAAGCCACCATGCCCAGCCAAAAAGGATTATCTTAAGATCCCCAGATATTGGTACATTTGAAGATTTAAAAAAGTGTGTCTATGTTTGCATGGAACAGGAGGAACTGCATGGCAGACAAAGACCCCTTCATCCTGCCCCAAATAAAGAATTCTATGACCAAGACAAAAGATTTGGAGCTAAGCATTAGCCTCAGCAATGAGAATTGAGAATCCAGGAGGATTCCACTTGTGAAGGGGTCAACGAAAAACTCTGAAATAAACCAAAAGGCCTGAGCAGAGGTTAAGAGAACAGGGCTTTCGAGTCACGTAGCCCTGGGTGTGAACTCCAGCATCTGTCTTCCTCCATTCATGCTCCCGAATTACTTTCAACTTCAGTTTTCTCATCTGCAAAATGGGACTAATGATAGTGCTAGTGGAAATTAAATTAAATTAAATTAAATTAATTAAATTAAATAAGGGAATGCATCTGGAGTACTTAGTGTGGTGCCTGGCCCACAGTCAATGATCAAAAGTCTTTTGGCCACCATCAACTGAATCATGAAAGATATTAATATGTTCTGTTTGTCTGCAATGGTCAAAGTCAATTGCAGTGAACAAATCCCAGGACACGGGCCTGGGCCTTGCTTTCTGGCTGTGAGGCCCAAGACTCAGGCCAGCAGGGCCTTGTCTCTGCGTGAATGTTTTAATTTTTTTTTTTTTTTGAGATGGGGGTCTCACTCTGTCGCCCAGGCTGGAGTGCAGTGGCGCGATCTTGGCTCACTACAACCTCCACCTCCTGGGTTCAAGCAAGCCTCCCACCTCAGCCTCCCTAGTAGCTAGGATTACAGGTACTCATCAACACACCCGGCTAATTTTTACATTTTTATAGAGTTTTTCACCATGTTGCCCAGGGTGGTCTTGAACTCCTAAGCTCAAGCGATCCACATGCCATGGCCTCCCAAAGTTCTGGGATCACAGGCGTGAGCCACTGCAGCCGGCCTCATTTCCCGTTTTTGATGCCAACTCACTTTTGTGTGCCCAGATAAATCTTATTACTCTATCAATTGGCTTTTTCTTTACATTTATGCAGAATCAAAAAATACAATTAGTGAATATTTGTTCATCAATAGAATTATCTTCCTTTAGCCAGATCAAGATAAACACTCTATAATTATCAATGACTTTTAGAAAGATATTCAACATATTTAAATTTATCAGTTCATTTTGAACATCTCCAGTATCTGATCACCAGAAAGATTAATCATATTTTAACTGCTTTATAAGTCTCACAGAAAAATTTAGTATAGTACACCTTCTCAAATATGTAAAAACAAACTCCCTCCCAACTCTCATAAGTTACAAACTCACACACTATAAGAGAGATAGCTTTAGGAGAAAATTGACCATGCTGTTTACATTAAGAATGAAAATAATGGCACTCATTTCTTTTTAAGAACTGCAACTAGGCCAGGCGCGGGGGCTCACACCTGTAATCCCAACAGTTTGGAAATCCGGGGCAGGTGGATCACTTGAGGTCAGGAGTTCAAGACCAGCCTGGCCAACATGGCAAAACCCCATCTCCACTAAAAATACAAAAATTAGTCAGGCATGGTGGTGTATGCCTGTAATCCAGCTACTCAGGAGGTTGAGGCACAAGAATCACTTGAACCCTGGAGTCAGAGGCTGCAGCGAGCCAAGATTGCACCACTGCACTCCATCCTGGGCAAAAAAAGAAAGAAAAAGACATGTCACTAGAGGTGTGATGTGATTTGGCTCTGTATCCCTGCCCAAATCTCATATCGAATTGCAATCTTCAATGTTGGGGGAGGGGCCTGGTGGGAGGTGATTGGATCATGAGGGTGGACTTTGCCCTTGCTGATCTCATGACAGTGAGTGAGTTCTCAGGAGATCTGGTTGTTTAAATGTGTGTAGCGCTTCCCCTCTCCTCCTTCGTTATGTGAAGACGTGCCTGCTTCCCCTTTGCCTCCTGCCATGATTGTAAGTTTCCTGAGGCCCTCCCAGCCATGCTTCTTGTACAGCCTGTGGAACTGAGTCAGTGAAACCTCTTTTGTTCATCGATTACTCAGTCTCAGGTAGTTCCTTATAGCAATGCAAGAACAGACTTAACACAACGGGGGGAACACATTTTTGAACAACTACACATTAAGCAGCATCTCATTATTCAATTGCGATGATATCCTTGTAAATCAGAAAGCTCTTTAACAAGCCGAAAGACAAGGTACTTCCCACGCAAATAGGAAACTAAAACTAGATCTTCAAACAAGGCTTCTTTAGTCACCTGGACACCAATTAGTGACACACTGCTTAATTTACACAAAAGCTGAGTTTAGGGGGGATGGCTATATCTTCCTTAGCATTACATTTTTTGATACTTAGGAAAAATGGAAATTTTTACATCTCTTTGGACAACTGGCTATGGGGATGGCAAATGGTGCCCTAGATGTGAGCTTGCTCTGTCCTCTCCCTGAGAGGAAGGGAGTAACTGTGTCAGACTCAAGCCCATAGGGAGGCCCAAGCAGGGGTTCTCAGTCAGGCGTGGGTTATCCAGACGGGGCTCATCCAACCAAGCTCAGGGGTCAAGGCTGGATCGCAAAGTCTTCTCAAGGTAAGTACAATCTTTTTGACAGGTTTTTGTCTTTCCATGGGCACCACTAGAGACAGAATTTTAAAAGGTCTTGTACAACATGAGGTTTTTTCCCTCTGTCCTACATTTTCCTCTCTTAAATATTCATTTATTTATTTATTTGAGACCGGGTCTCACTCTGTCACCCAAGCTGCAGTGCCATAGCACAATCACAGCTCACTGCAGCCTCAACTTCCCAGACTCCAGCTATCCTCCCACCTCAGCCTCCCAAGTAGCTGGGACCACAGGCCTGCGCCACCACGCCCAGCTAATTAGTGTATTTTTAGTAGAGACAGGGTTTCACCATGTTGGCCAAGCTGGTCTCGAACTCCTGGTCTCAAGTGATCCACCTGCCTTAGCCTCCCAAAGTGCTGGGATTGCAGGTATGAGCCACTGCATCTGGTGGCCTCTCTTAAATATTAATTTGCTATATTCAAGGAACATGAACTTTGGCACCAGAGGTTCAGAAACCCTGATCGGATGTCCTTGCAGTTTTGCCTTGTCTGTTCCTGGCCTGCCACGCAAGCTGTTCTCCCTCAGTATCTGCAAAATGCAAGTCACTCCCCAGCTAGTGCGCTCAGCTTGGTCCTCAATGGCACACTAGCCCAAGCTAACTGATAACAGCCAGACCTGCATTCCTTTGGTGGACCAGCATCACTCAGACCCCACTTGGGAGAGTTCAGGTGACCCCCTCTTGCCCACTCATTCTTGGCCTTCTCTACAACCCAGTGAAACCAGCCTTAAATCTCACACCTATAAAAGGCTTGGCATCCTTTTCAAGCCTAGACCTCCAGATTATGGATAAAGATGTCCCAACAAGGGTGACTCTCCTGTAGTTCCAAAGAACCTAACATCAGTAAGGCTCCATCCAGGTCATTCATCTCTATCCTGACACTTCTTTCAGCCTTCTTTGCACACCTGCCAATACATCGTTCCCCACTCACAATAGAACTAGTTTTTAAAAAGCATTCCCCATATGAAATGTTGTCAATGTCCCCACCGTTAGCCCTGCAGATGGTTATGACACTTAGGGACATCACTGGGTCTGATTTTTTTCTTTTCCTCAATCACTCAATCCCTCTTTTTTTTTTTTTTTTTTTTTCAATGCTTTTTATGCATTGGGAACGGTACTTTTATTTTATTTTGAGACAGGGTCTTGCTCTGACATCTAGGCTGGAGTGCAGTGGCACAATCTCAGCTCACTGCAGCCTCAACCTCCCAGGCTCAAGCAATCCTCCCACCTCAGCCTCCTGAGTAACTGGGACCACAGGCATGCACCACAGTGCCCAGGTAATTTTTTTGTATTTGCAAAGAAGGAGTCTCATTATGTTTCCCAGGCTGGTCTCCATCTCCTGAGCTTAAGTGATCTGCCTGACTTGGCCTGCCAAAGTGCTGGGATTACAGGAGTGTGCCACTACACCCAGCCTCTTATATGCTTTAATTAATTTTTTAAACTTAACAAAAATATTAACACTATTCCACATTTGTTTCAGGTTTATATTTTGTTTTTGTTGTATAAGAAATAAAACATTACCACCAGAGGTGAAGACCCCATTTCTTTCCTCTGTCCCAACCCTTATCCCCTAGAGGTAACTGGAAGTTGGTGTGTGTCTTTTCCATAAAGATGTTGTTATATCTTTACAGCCTCTGCATGCATCTTAAAAGAAGTTTTAGTATTGTTTTTTCCTTACTTTTAAACTTTGGGCTGGGCACAGTGGCTTACACCTGTAATCCTAGCACTTTGGGAGGCCGAGGTGGATGGATTGCTTGAGCTCAGGAGTTCAAGACCAACCTGGCCAACATGGTGAAACCCTGTCTCTACAAAAGTACAAAAAGTTAGCTGGGCATGGTAGCATGTGCCTGTGGTCCCAGCTACTCAGGAGGCTGAGGCAGGAGGATTGCCTGAGCTCGGGAGGCAGAGGTTGCAGTAAGCCAAGATGATGCCACTGCACTCCAGCCTGAGCAACAGAGCAAGACCCTGTCTCAAAAAAAACCCCACAACTTTGCATTATGTCATACTGTACACGTGACCATTCAACATGTTCTTTCCCCATTAATATGGTCTCAAGATTTATCCATGTTGATGCACATGGATCTAGTTCAATAATTTTTGCTGCTTTATGTTAATTCATTATATAAATATATCTCAATTGTTTTAATCCATTTTCCTATTGATGGGCACACAGGTTGTTTCTCATATTTTATTATCACTATAGTGCTATAATAAAGACTCTATAGAAGTCTCCTTTGTACACATTCAAGAGTATCCCAAGGATATATAAAGATGGTTGGGTTGAAAGGAATGCATATAGTCAACTTTCAGTAGATATTGCCCTCTGAAGCACAATTGGCTGTTCTAATTTACACTCTGGCTTACGTGGTGACTTCCCGTTTCTCCAATCTGTTTCAAACACTTGTCAGATTTCTTTTTTAATTTTGGCAATATGATGGGCATGAAACATGTCACCGTTTTAATTCTGAGTCCCTAACTACTAGAGAGTTGGGCATCTTTTCATATGCTTATTGTTACTAAAACTTCCTCTTCAGATCATTGTCTGTATATTTAGCCATTTTTTATTGAGTTGTTTGTGTATTATGTTTGTTCATTACTTTTTTTTCTTTTTCTTTATTCTGGATACAAATATTTGGTCAATTATGGATACTTGTAAAAAATATTTTCCCAAATGGGCTTACATTTTACTTTTAGTTTTGATGACTATTGTTGTTAGGAACTTTTATATTCTATTCTGGCCTAATTTATCAATTATTTCCCCTAGATATGCTGTCTACTTCTATCTTAAGAATGTCAAAATAGGATATTCTATTTTCTTATAAAATTTTCTTATTTGAGCCTTTAATTTATGTGGAATGCATTATTGTATATGAAGCAGATAGCAGCTCAATTTTCTTTTTTCAAGACAAGATAATTTTGGAAAAACAGGAACAAAACACGTACTTCTACTTTGAGTAATGCAGAACCAGTTTCTGCCAACCCTACAACTAAAAACAATTAGAGAATCTGGAAAAAAGTAAAATCTGCTTGGAAGCACCAGAGAGGTCGACCATGATAGTAAGGAATTACCAGGCAGATCTGGGAAAGGATGGAGACCCCAGGAGTACAGAATAGCATTTGGGGCCACTTTCCTTTAGAAGGCATCTGCCAATTCTGAGGTGGGAAGTCTGAGAAGCCAAAAAGTTAAGCTACAAGGTTGATATCCTTCAGAATGAAAAGGATTGGTATTCAGGCCTGCTGAGTAGGGAGATGACTAGTGAGCACCCAACTTTTGCATGGAACCTCAAGTCTGTATCCTGGGAGTAAGCACGAACCACAGGTAGGCCCTTGAGGGACTGCAACTCAGTTACAAATCATCTCAAGCCCCAGCATTAGATTAAAGTAGACCTCTATGGCTAGTGTCCTCAGCTGCTTCTCCAGACTTACATGTTATTCTTGTCATGTACTTTATTTCTCTTCATATTTTAAACCTTAGGAGACATTATTATAAAGTTTATTTATATTTACTCTCATATTAATCTCTTCTTTTTGTTGTTCTTCATTACTTCCGGAATCACCAAGCTTCCATCTGGGGCAATTTTTCCTTCAGCATGTCCTGTAGTGAAAATCTGCTAGTATTTAATTCTCTCCATTTTTTTTGTTTATGTAAAAACATATTCAATTAATCTTTATTCTTGGAGGATATTCTAATTGTGTATAAAATTCCAGGTTGACAGGTTTTTTTTTTTCTCCCCAGCATTTTAAGATTATCATTCTAGCCAATTCAATTCCTTTTCATTCCATTATTGACAAGTCAACCATCAATCTAAGTGTCACTTCTTTGAAGGTAATCTTTATTTTTTTCTATAGCTGCTTTTAAGATTTTCTCTTTGTCTTTAGTTTTTTAACAGATTAGATAGACAGACAGATAGATAGATAGATAATTAGAGGGTGTAGTTTTAGCCATATTTACCCTACTTGAAATTTTCAGACTTCATGAATCTGTGGCTTGATGTCTTTTTGACCAATTCTTAGCTATTATCTTTTCATATATTATTTCTATCCCATTATTTCTCTCCTTTTCTTGAAACCTAATTACTTATATGTTGAGCTTTCTTACTATATGCACGTATCTCTTACCCTTTCTTCTGTCTTTTCCATTCTCTTGTTTTTATAATTCATTTTGGATATTTTCTCTTGACTTAAATTCTAGCATCTTGCTATTCAAATGGTCTATGACAGCATTGGCAAATGCAGCATCTTAGCCCCAACAAAGCCTACTGAATCTTTAATAGAAGAGTACTTAAGTCTCCTACTATAATTGCAGATTTATCTATTTCTTCTTGCAGTTCTATCGGTTTATGCTTCATGTATTTTGAAGCTTTGTTATTGGGTACATAAATGTTTAAAATAGTTATTTCTTCTATCACTTTTATCATTGATAAATGAAAATGGTAAGATAATCCCTGTTTAACTTTCTTTTGACTAAAGTTAGCATAATATATCTTTTTCCACTCTTTTACTGTTAACCCATTTGTGTCTCTATATTTAAAGTGTGTTTGTAGTAAACAGCATATAGTCAGGTCTTGCTTTTTTAGCCAATCTAAGAATCTCTGCCTTTTGAGGTGTATAGACCATTTACATTTAATGTCATAATTGATATGGTTAGATTTAAGTCTATTATCTTGCTACTTGCTTCCCACTTGTTTCTTCTGTCTCTTTTCCTCTTAGATTTCTAACTTCTTTTAAATTAATTGACTTTTTATTCCATTTTATCTCTTTCTGGGGGGCTTGTTAGACATGACTCTTTGTTTTATTATTTTCATAGTTGTTTTTGAGTTTATAATACATCTTTAACATATCACAATTGACATTCAAATAGTATTGTAGCACTTCACATATAGTATCAGAGCTCTACAATAGTATATTCTCATTTCTTCTATCAAGGCCTTTGTGATGTTGTCATATATTTTATATAAATTTATATTACTCTGTACATTACTCTGTAAATTCTGCTATGTATTTTTCTGCTGGCTCTCTCTCATGATGCTTTGAGTGTGTATGTGTATTTTGTGCATGTTTTTGTTTATTTCTTTTTACCATATGCTCATTTTTTTAGAACTTTATCCAGGCAAATGCTTGAGATTATAATAAAGGCGAATTCCTCCAGAAAGAGAATTTTCATTTGTTTCTGTCTACTGAACTGGAGTACTACCAGTATGGCAATACTCTATACTAAAACCTCAGATTAAGATTTTTTTTTTTTTGACCATCTAGACAGTGTGAATTTTGGGTGCAAACTAGCATGAGAAGAATCTGTTTGTTATTGCAAATTTTCAAGGGAGACTGAACCCTGCCCCAATCCTATACTAGCGCCATTCATAATTTTTGATAAAATTCCCTGAGGATAGCATGACCAGTTTATTTCTAGTTTGTCCTTGCTTTAAGGGTATAATCTCTGAAGTCTCAGCTTTATGATGGATGTCTTCCATTAGACTTCCTGTTTTGGATAGGCCCCAAGCTTGTGTCCTGCATTCCACAGCCCAAAAGGAAATAAAACCCAACTTCAAGTTCATCTTATTTAGTAAATGCTCTCAAGGTAAAGAAGCAGCATCTATGCTTCCTTTTCTGAGTTCCAATCTTCACTTGATTTTTGGTTTGAGTGCTTCTTACTTTCTTGCCAGCTTATTGATTCATTTAATAATTTATTTAAAATTTATTTTTCATCTGGCATTTTTAGCCATTTTCCACTGGAGATGTTGGCCAGGATCCCTCATCCACTGAGCTGCTGTAATCCCAGCACTTTGGAAGGCCGAGGCAGGTGGATCACTTGAGGTCAGGAGTTCGAGAACAGCCTGGCCAACATGGTGAAATCCCATCTCTACAAAAAAAAAAAATCCCCCAGGTGTGGTGGTGAATGCCTGTAATCCTAGCTACTTGGGAGGCTAAGATGGGAGGATTGCTTGAGCCCAGGAGTATGGGGCTGCAGTGGGCTATGATCATGTCACTGCACTCCAGCCTGGGTGACAGAGTAAGACCCTGTCAAAAAAAAAACAAAAAACCTAAATGACACTGAATCACAGCTCTCCATTTTGTATGCCCAATCTCCTTGAGACCTCTCTGGCAGTTCAATCCCTACCCATCGCCAAGGTTGTCTTTAAATGAAGCCTGCTTTCAAATCGATTTCTGTATCACAATGGTTGCTCACATCCCAGCCAACACCTCTTGCTATCCTAGGCTTTTCAGGGTACACATGACTCATGAAGGCAAAAAATATGAAAACTGTTCCCCAGAGTGCATTCTAAGGCACTCAGAGAGGTTGGGATCCCTGCTCCTGCCCCATACACCACACTATCATTCTGGAGCCTGCAGCAATAAAACTTCAACACATCTGTGTTTTTAGTGGGATATTAGTGTCTTGTTTTCTCTCCTGCATATCTAGAAACTAAGGAGACTCTCAACACATGGCAGACAACCACAGTTAACTTTCATTAGCTATTTTTATCATAACTAGCCTACTTGTAGCCTTGAACATGATGTTTAAGCTCTCTGAGTCATAGTTCTGTATGTAGATGCTGTAAAATTGAAATCAGCTCATTGGTATCCCAGAGTTGTCATAATGAAGGATTCTTACGAGCCCATGCACATTTGAGTTTTCCTATATGGCCAATCTTGGGGACAGAGACTATTGTAGAAATTCACAATGAGGCTGGGTGCGGTGGCTCATACCTGTAATCCCAGCACTTTGGGGGGCCCAGGCAGATGGATCACCTGAGGTCAGGAGTTAAGAGACCAGCCTGACCAACATGAGGAGACCCTATCTCTACTAAAAGTATAAAAATTATCTGGCTGTGGTGGTGCACATCTGTAATCCCAGCTACTTAGGAGGCTGAGGCAGGGGAATCACTTGAACCTGGAAGGCAGAGGTTGCAGTGAACCAAGATCGCACCACTGTACTCCAGTCTGGTGACAGAGTGAGATTCCATCTCAAAAAAAAAAATTAAAAAAAAGATTTACAAATGAGTAGAAACTCACAAATGTATAAAATAAATGTTAGTTAAATGCTCCAGTTATGCTTGGTTGCATAACAAATTATCCCAAAATTTAGGAGATTAAAACAACAAACATTTGCTATCTCCTACAGGTTCTGAGGATCGGGAAGCAGCTTAGCTGGGCAGTTCCAGCTCAGAGTTTCTCAGGAGGTTCTACTCTAGCTGTTGCCTGGGGCTTCAGTCATCCTGAGGCTTGACTAGGGCTGAAGAATCCACTTCCGAGCTCACCCACATGCTGTTGTTAGGCCTCAGTTTCTCCCTGGCTGTTGGCTAGAGGCTTCCTCTCGGCACAATGCTCTGCTTAGGACTGCCCACAACACAACTGGCTTCCTTTTGGCCTCAGCCAACAGACAGCCCCCAAGGTGGAAGCCACAGTGTCTTCTATGAACTAATGTTGGAGGTGATACAACGTCACTCTGCCATATGTCATTGGTCACACGGACTAATGCCAGTATAATCTGAGAGAGAACTACACAAGGGTGTGAATACTGGGAGTAGGGGTCATTGGGAACTACCTTGGAGGCTACCACATCAAATGAATAAACATATCCTTTAGGAAACTTGTGTAGCCTATTTATCTGGTTTCCCTGAAGAATTTCCTCCCAAGATACTCCTGGCCCCTTATCTCCTCCTCCCACCCTTTACCACTGAAGAGGTGCCTGGATAGTTATAGGCACTGGTACACATTTCTTGCCTAGATGGAGGTCATTTATTAAAATTTATGAGTAAAACTACCTTCTTCTCTCTGAGCTAGTTCATGACAGAAATCACGGTTAAGTGAATCCACTTTGCAAACCAAACTTGCCTTCAGATGGAGAATTCCAAGGTCTAAACTGGCTACAGAGAGTCAGAGAAGCCACTGGCCAGGATGTCTGGCTACTCTTTTCAATATATTGCTGTGATGGAGATGATATTTAATTTCCATTCATCTGATTCTCATTTCTTCCCTTGGTTGATTCTGAACTCAGCTAGGGAACAAAGGCATTTTTTTTTTTAACAGCAACTCAAACCCCAACTAGAAGGAATGCCTTGACAGAATGAGAAAACATCATCCAGTGGCATGGGGACATTTTATATAATTGCAGTTGACTAGATTCAATCATCACTTTAGGAAATTTATTCATTGATTGTCCTCACTGACATGGAGTAAATTTTTAATATATTAATTAGGCTACTTTTTTTTCCTAGAGGTTTCAACCCTTAAAATTGTCCCTTTGTTTTTGTAGGGGTGCTTTCTCCCTATGGGATTCAAAATTGGAAATGTAGCCATGACATTGTAAGGCATGCACAGTTTTAGTTATTTGTACTCCAATTGCCATGGAATAATCAAGAGGTGCCAAAGGATTGTTACTTTATAATGTTCAGTGACTTCTGCTTCTGTTTTTGCATAACACTGGACTCCAGCTGAACCTACCTTTGTGATCTGATTCATGGGTTCCTGTAAGATATTAATGTAATTCCTCGGTTTTAAGACACATTTCCTCCTACCTCTTAATGTTTCTTCTGGTATCAAGATGTCAAAAGAAACTTGCCAGTGCTTTCTTTTGCTATTAAAGGTAGGATGCATTCTAAAACTAGCGATGTTTTGGAATCAAAGAAATGTAAATGTGAGGCACCTGGGCTGTTGGCAATCTTGCAGCTTGAACTGTCTAGGTGAGAGTTGTTCAACAATAACATTTGGTATGTTTTATCTGATGGTTTTTTGATATGTAATGTGGCTATATCTCCCAGCAATCCTGATTAGCTTTTATTTCTAGGAAGGTTGGGGGTTTCTTGGGAGATTTGGAGAATACTAAATCTAGAACTTGTCTAGCTGGATAGGCCATTCTCACAGACGTGGGTGGGAAATTCATTGGAGGACCCATGATACCCTTGGTTTCTAAGATGTCCTGAATTCCTGCAGGGGCTATCTAAAGAGTGAGCCTTTCATTCTGTGTCTCTGAGCCCTCGAACTTGACCTTACTGTACTTTCTGCTAAGTGACATAAAATCAGGACCCCCAGAGAGGTGTTAGAGGAAAGAGGTTTCTTAGAATATCTAAAGACTAGAAACACAGCCTGGAGGAAGGGCCTTTGGTTGGAAGAGTAGAATATGCTGTACTATGTCTAAGAAAGCAGCAGTGAGTGATGCTACCTGTGAAAGAGGATGGAAAATGACAAGTTATAGACCTTAGGAATTAAGCATAGTATGTATGTCAGAGGCGTTTGAACCAGAGCAACTCCATCTTGAATAGGGGCTCGGTAAAATGAGACTGAGACCTACTGGCTATACTCCCAGAAGGTTAAGGCATTCTAAGCCACAGGATGAGAGAAGGTTGGCACAAAATACAGGTCATAGAGACCTTGCTGATAAAACACTTTGCAATAAAGAAGCTGGCTAAAACCCACCAAAACCAAGATGGCCACAAGAGTGATCTCTGGCCATCTTCACTGCTGCACGCCCACCAATACCATGACAGTTTACAAATGCCATGATAATGTCAGAAAGTTACCCTATATGGTCTAAAAAGGGGAAACATGAATAATCCACTTTTTATTTAGCATATCATCAAGAAATAACCATAAAAATGGGCAACTGCAGCCCTCAAAACTGTTCTATGGAGTAGCCATTCTCTTATTCCTTTACTTTCTTAATAAACTTGCTTTCACTTTAGACTCACCCCGAATTCTTTTTTGCACGAGATCCAAGAACCCTCTCTTGGGGTCTGGATTGGGACCCCTTTCCTGTAACATGTATATGTTTGTGTATAAAATAGGGAATGAAGTAGAAGCAAGCAGCTGACATTCCCAACTACACTAAGCATTACTACACCAATGCAAGAAAAAGAAAGAGTCAGAAAAAAGGGTGGGAGAGATTGGATTCACCCTGGAGGAGCAGTATTCATGGCTTAATGTTGCTTGCTGGGAAATATGCTCCCCTTATTGGAAAGTATTTATATTCAAAAGAATCTCTGTATTGGATTCATCTAGAAGCCCAGGCAGAGGTGAAGGTGAATATAAATTAGAGACAGAGTCTGCTATAAGCCATAACATGACCCAAGGCAGAGTGAAGAATTCACTAGCAATAAGACAGTACCAACCAGCTCAGGAAAGGGCACAACCCCAGGCCAAATATTCTCATGGCAATTTACAGAAGCTTTAATTTGGAGGTACAATGTAAGGGCAGTTATTCAGAGCAGTTCTATTGTCGCATGCATAAAATGATCCCTTATGTGGCCCATGTAGATTTTGCTATTCCTGCATAATCAGATAGCATAAGGAAAATACCCAATCTATCTTTTGGAGTGTTGCCCACACACAATATAAAGGTGATTCCCTACCAACCATGCTTACACCACATGACCAGGCTCTCTGGCCATAGGGCTGAATCAGAAGCAGACAAGTGTCTGGCTGAGCCAATCTGATACTGAGAATGAGGATCTGTGATACAGAAGAAAACAACTAATTTTTTTTCTTTTTCTCATACTCAACAATCAACCCAGGATACTTTTGTGACCAGGCACGTACGGATATTTCCCCACACACCAAGCAAGCAATTTTGCAGATTCTCCAGTAGACAGCAGCGGGTTGTCCTCCAATTCAATTCCATCCCGACACTACCTACCTAGAGGCAGCATCGGATCCTACAGGGTGAGGATTCAGTCCCACATGACAGTTACGAGCCAGGCAGATACCAGTCACAAGCACCGGCTGTGAACTGTGCTTCTCACCAACTAGCTATAGGTCAGAGTTCCCATGACTCTCCTATTGGGTTTGATTAATTTGCTAGAGTGGTCCACCGAATGCAGAGAAACACCTTCCTTACATTTACCAGTTTATTAATAAAGGACACAAGCGAACAGCCAGACGGACAATGCCTTTCCATAAGGCAAGGTATGGAAAAACAGTTATGGAGCTTCCATGTCCTCTCCAGATGCACCACCCTCCAGGAGCCTCCAGGTGTTCTGCTATCTGCATGCCCATCTGAACCCTGTCCTTTAAGGGTTCTATGGAGGCTTTATTACACAGGCATGATTGATTACATTACTTACCATTGGTGATTTACTCAACATTCAGCCCCTCTCCCATCCCCAGAGGCTGGGGGTAGGGCTGAAAGTCACAACTCTCTAATCGTGCCTTGGCCTACCCAGTGACCAGGCGCCATCCTGAAGCTACCTAGGGGCCCCCAGCCACCAGTCATCACGTTAGCATACAGATGATACTCATCATGCTGGAGATTCCATGGGTCTTAGGAACCCTCTGTCAGGAAATGGGAAGAAGATCAATATATACAGACTATATAATTCCCAATATCACAGAGGAACCACTTCTACCTGGATTGTCTCCTTAAATGACAAGACATGAGGCCGGTGTGGTGGTTCATCCCTGTAATCCCGGCACTTAGGGAGGCTGAGGTGGGCAGATCACCTGAGGCCAGGAGTTCGAGACCAGCCTGGCCGACATGGTGAAACCCTGTCTTTACTAAAAATACAAAAATTAGCCAGGTGTGGTGGTACACACCTGTAATCCCAGCTATTTGGGAGGCTGAGGCATGAGAATTGCTTGAACCTGGTAGGTAGAGGTTGCAGTAAGCCAAGATCACACCACTGCACTCCAGCCTGGGTGAGTGACAGAGTAAGACCTTGTCTCAAAAAAATCAAAAGGATCTTGTAGTGTAAAAGAAAGATAACTCTCAATATAAGAGAAAACTATTATGATCTCATTTCCTGCTAGCTATATCTCAGCTTCAGAGCAGTGACTTATACATGGTAGTACTACTAAATATTTATTCAACCGAATTTAATGTGACTGAATTTAATGTCTCAAACTAATGTCCAAAGCTGAGCATCATATTTCATGGGGTAACATTAGAGGCATTCTCAGTGAATAAGGAAAGAGAAAATAATAGACATTATTCCTGTTATTTAATGCTGTCCCCGAAATGCCATTTAGTACACTAAGCAAAGAAAAGATTGAAATAAAATGCTATATAAAGTTTCAGGAGGGTGGAGTAGATGTACTTTTTCTTATTTCTTCAGCTAAGTACAACTACAAATTATTGAAATTATATATAAAATTAACAGAAGAAAACTCCAAAAGGAGGGGAGAGAAAATAGAATCTCTAGGGACCTCAGGACCCCAGGAACAATACAGTAGTGTGTTCTTTGAATTTTGTTTTACCTTAAATATCCCAGGCGTGTAGCTAAAGAAGCCGCAATACAGAAACACCAAAATGCACAGACAGGAAAAAAAAAAAATCCCAACAAAACATCTGCTCTTTCTAGCCAAAGAACCAGGAAAGAGATAGACCAGTAAGACAGAAAACTTTTAGACAAAAACTGCTCTACTCCAGCCAAAGACCACAGAAAAAACCTGGCCAGCAAACGGTGAGGAAGAGGCTAGACCTTTGCCACCACCAGGTTGTAATGGGGTGCCCCAAACCACCTGCCAGGGTGATGTCAAAGAAGACTGAGTAGGGAGCTGGTATTTTCATCCCCATCTGGCAGTAATGAGGCACTTCTCACTCTCCCCATTGGAGTGGTATCAGACAAGACCTTAAGAAGAGTTAAGACTTTCATGACTGCCCAGCAGTAATGAGGTCACCTCAACCTTTCCCCCATGGTGTCAGAAGAGGTCACATGGAGAGCAGTAATGAGACACCTTTATCTCTCCCCAGCTCGTGGGGAACTGGAACTATCATCCCTAACCAATAGTAATGAGGAGTCTCTCTAACCTTGGGTGTCAACAGAGGTCACATAGAAACCTGCACTTTGACCAACATTTGGTAGTAATGAGGCAGCATCCCTTTTCTCCTGCTGGAGTGTTGTCAAAAGGGACTGTCTAAAATAGAAGGTTTAAATAAGACACAGATTCTCATACCATAATACCCAAAATGTGCAGATCTCAATCAAAAATCACTCTTACCAAGAACCAGGAAAATCTCAACTTAATGATAAAAAGACAACACTGAGAGGACAGATGTTAAAAATATTTGGCAAACCTTTTAAAGCAACCATAATAAAATGTTTCAACAAGCAATTATGAACATTTGAAATAAATGAGAAATAGAAAATCTCAACAAATAAATAGAAGATATAAAGAAGAACCAAATGGAAATTTTAGAACTGAAAAATACAATAACTAAAATTTAAAAATTAAATGAATGGTCTCAACATGAAGGGGACAAAGGAAGAGCAATACAGGAAAGCATCAGTAAACTTGAAGTTAGAACAACACAAATTACCCAATTCAAACAATAGAGAGAAAACAGACTAAAAGAAGAAAAAAAGAAAAAAGACCAGAGCCTTAGGGACCTGTGGGACTCTAACAAAAATCTAACATTCATGTCACCAGACTCTCAAAAGGAGGGGAGAAAGAGGGTGAAACTAAAAAGTATTCAAGGCCGGGCACAGTGGCTCAGGCCTGTAATCCCAGCACCTCGGGAGGCCAAGGTGGGTGGATCACAAGTCAAGAGATCAAGACCATCCTGGCCAACATGGTGAAACCCTGTCTCTACTAAAAATACAACACTTAGCTGGGTTTTGTGGCGCACACCTGTAGTCCCAGCTACTTGGGAGGCTGAGGCAGGAGAATCACTTGAACCTGGAAGGTGGAGGTTGCAGTGAGCCAAGATTGTGCCACTGCACTCCAGCCTGGTGACAGAGCAAGACTCCATCTCAAAAAAAAAAAAAGTATTCAAGTAAATGATGGCCAAAATTCCAAATTTGGCAAATGACAACATACTTATAAATTCAAGAAGCTGAGCAAACACTACACAAAATAAACTCAAAGAAATCCATACCAAGATACAAAATAGTCAAACATCTGAAAGCTAAATGCAAAGAGTGTATCTTCAAAGCAGTGAAAAAGGACAACTTACCTATAGGGGATGAACAGTTTGAATGACTGCAAAGTTCTCCTCAGAAACAATGGAAATCAAAAGAAAATAACATGACAGTTTTCAAGTGCTGAAAGACAGGGACTGTCAACTCAGAATTCTATATCCAGTGAAAATATTCTTTGGCAATGAAGGGAAAATCTGGACATTTTCAGATGAGGAAAAGCTCAGAGGATGTGTTGCTAGCAGACTAATATAAAAGAATGGCTAAAGAAAATTCTCCAACTAGAAATGATATGATAAAATAATGAGTCTCGGAATATTGGGAAGAAATAAAGAAAAATGGAGAGAGTGAAAATTTGGATAAGTATAATATATTTCCCTCACCTCTTAAGTTTTCTAAATTCTGTTTGATGGTTGAATAAGAAATTATAACATTGTCTAATGTTGTAATCGAGATGAGAGTTCCAGTTCCCCACTTGTTTTAAATGTGTGTACAGGAATATGTAAGACAATTGCAGATAGGGGAGGGTAAAGGGACATAAAAAGAGGTAAGGTTTCTATGCTTCACTTGAACTGGTAAAACATCAACACCAGTAGACTGTGCTAAGTTCTGTCTATATAATATAATACCTAGAGCAGCCACTAAGAAAGCTACACAAAGAGGCATTCTGAAAAAACACAATAGATGAATCAAAATGAAATTTTTAAAAATCCACAAAAATACAGGGGGAAAAAAGAGAAAAAGAAAAATACAGAAGAAACAAACATATTAAAATAGAAGACTTAAGTTCTAATATGTCAATAATTACAATTAATTTAAGTGGCCTAACATACCAATGAAAAGAAAGAGATCAGCAGAATGAGTTGAAAAATATGGCTCAACTATATGCTATCTACCAGAAACTCACTTCAAGTAATGTAGGTAGGGTGAAAGTAAAAGGACATAAAAAGATATATACCATGTAAACATGACTCAAAAGAAAACAGGAATAGCTATAATCATATCAGAAAAAGTAGGCTTGAGAGCAAAGAAAATAACCAGAGACAGAGAGGTACATTATGTATTGATAAAAGGGTCAATCCACCAAAAAGACATAGCAATCGTGACTGTGTATGCACCACACAAGAGAGCTGCAAAACATGTGAAGCAGGAATTTATAGAACTGAAAGGAGATATACAAAAATTCCCAATTAAAGTTGGAGACTTCAACACTTATAACAATTGATAGAGAAACTAGACAGAAAATCCACAAGGATATGGAAGAACTGAGCAATACAATCAACCAACAGAACTCAGTCAATATTTATAGGACACCCAACGACAGCAGAATATACGTTCTCTTCAAGTGTTCATGGAACATATACCAAGATAGACCATATCTTGGACCATAAAACAAACTTTAACACATTTAAAAGAATTGAAATATTACAGAGTATGTTTTCTGATCATCATGGAATCAAACTAGAAATTAACAACAGAAATATAATAGGAAAATCTCCAAACACTTGGAAACTAAACAACAAACTTCTAAATGATCAGTGAGTTGAAGAATTCTCAAGACAAATCGGAATCCACTATAAAAGAACTGTTAGAAGTGATAACAAAGGCTGGCCGCGGTGGCTCCTGCCTGTAATCCTAGCACTCTAGAAGGCCAAGGCGGGTGGGTCACTTAAGGTCAGGAGTTTGAGACCAGCCTGGCCAACATGGTGAAATCCTGTCTCTACCAAAAATACAAAAATTAGCTGGGCGTGAGTACCTGTAATCCCAGCTATTCAGTAGACTGAGGCAGGAGAATTACTTGAACCTGGGAGGCAGAGGTTGCACTGAGCAGAGATCACACCACTGCACTCCAGCCTGGCAGACAGAACAAAACTTCATCTCAAACAAAACAAAACAAAACAAAAAAACATAACAAAATTTTGCAAGGTGATCAGTCACAAAATAAATACATAAAAAGTGGTGGCTCATGGCTGTAATTCCAGCACTTTAGGAGGCCAAAAGTATCAGAAGAGGTCACATGGAGAGCAGTAATAAGACACCTTTATCTCATTACTGATCACTTGAGATCAGGTAGATCACTTGAGGTCAGGAGTTCGAGACCAGCCTGGCCAACATGGTGAAACCTCGTCTCTACTAAAAATACAAAAAATTAGCTGGGCATGGTGGTTCACACCTGTAATCCCAGCTACTCAGGAGGCTGAGGTGGGAGAATCTCTGGAACCCGTGAGGTGGAGGTTGCAGTGAGCAGAGATCACACTACTGCACTCCAGCCTGGGAGACAGAGTGAGATTCTGTCTTAAAAAAAAGAAAAAAGAAAGAAAGAAAATAGGATAATCCCAGTCACACCTTCTGTATAGCTATAGTAACGAAGTTTGTATAGTGGTTTTTTTTTTTTTGTTTTTTTTGAGACGGAGTTTCGCTCTTGTTACCCAGGCTGGAGTGCAATGGCGCGATCTCGGCTCACCGCAACCTCCGCCTCCTGGGTTCAGGCAATTCTCCTGCCTCAGCCTCCTGAGTAGCTGGGATTACAGGCACGCGCCACCATGCCCAGCTAATTTTTTTGTATTTTTAGTAGAGACGGAGTTTCACTATGTTGACCAGGATGGTCTTGATCTCTTGACCTCGTGATCCACCCGCCTCAGCCTCCCAAAGTGCTGGGATTACAGGCGTGAGCCACCGCGCCCGGCCTGTATAGTGTTTTCTATATTCTTAAATAAGTAGATGTGATATGGGAAGAAATCCATTAATCCTCAGATACATCTGTAAATATAAAGCAATTCCAATTTAATCCTTATGGAATTCACCTGGAAAAGAATCACCTGCTTCAGGCATGAACATTATGCAAAACAGGGTAAGAGTCACCATACTAGATATAGACATGACTTATAGTTTCAATAATTAAAATATTTTACTGAGGGAGGATTTAACACAGGCCAGTGGAACAGATTAGAAAACCTAGAATCAGATCTATGTGTATATATGAAGTTAGTATGAGTTTAAGTACATAAATATTTCATGTATTTTGACTGGTTTTCTACTTATTCATGGCAGAAGGGTAAATCGGGCTTCTGTATCTCCCTTGGGCCAGAAACAGACATCCCTGGCTGCTTTCAGAAAATAGATTGCAGAGGACCTGGGACATAAAGGGGAGACCCACTCTGGTGCTCTGTGGGTATCCAGGTGAGAGTTGACCATAGTTTGGAACAGGAGAGTAAGAGATCTCTGCAAAAAGTGCTTAGATTCCAAGTGAGTTTGGAAGGCAGAAAAGACAGAGTTTGCTGATGGATTACATAGATATGGGAGTGAGAGAGAAACTACGGGTTCCAGGATGACAGAGCTACTGGAAGAATAGAGGCACACAATCCTGAGACAAGCAAGTCTTAGGGCGATTCAGGCCAGCACCTATTAGACATCGAAACAAAGACATGGGATAGGCAGAAATGTAGAGCATGCAGATGAGCAGGCACATCTATTTTCTCAACTTTCCTTCATGCATTATTCTATTTTTTATATGATTTTATTATCTGAAAAACTTACTGAAAAAGCCATTGGCGATATGTCATTGAATTCAGAAATTCAGGATTATCCTCATTTCTCAAGTTAGCAGATTTGCCCTTTAACAGTTCAAAAGAGATTGAGAGTGGTTCATGCCTGTAATCCCAGCACTTTGGGAAGCTGAGGCAGGTGAATTGCCTGAGCACAGGAATTCAAGACCAACCTGGGAAATATGGCGAAACCCTATCTCTATGAAATATACAAAAAATTAGCTGAGCATGGTGGCAGGCAACTGTTATCCCAGCTACTCAGGAGGCTGAGGTAGGAGGATCACTTGGACCCAAAAGGTGGAGGTTGCAGTGAGCCGAGATCCTGCCATTGCACTCCAGCCTGGGTGACAGAGCAACACTCCATCTCCAAAAAAAAAAAAAAAAGAAAAAAAGAAAGAAAAAAGAGAGAGAGAAATGCATGTGAATGTCTCTGAGGAGTCAGAGTTCAGAGTCCCAGAGAAACCCTCCCTGGGAGGAAGTGGGACTACACAGTACAGCTGGCAGGCCCACACTCCCACTGAGGAAGGGCCCCAGCCTCCTAAGTTTTCCTTTTTCTGCTTATTTAAGCACAGAACCCAAAGAAAGAGAAAGACTTTTCCTCACTGTGCTCACAAAGACAAAATGGCAGCTTAAACATGGGAGAGACCTGGTTAGACCAAACATACCAGACAAGGAAGTGGGTTGAATTTCATAAACATTTCTTAAGTCCTTGTTATTTGCCTGGTATAGGAGCTACAAATAGGAATATAACAAGGAATTTGTAGTGCAATAGGGAGAACAATTACAATCATGAGCAAGAAGGGGAAAGGACATGCAACGTGGTCAAATGTGTAGATTTTAACTCTCACCACTATCAAGAACCAAAACTTTCATTAACAAGGTTATCTCATGCCACCCTTTTAGAGCCACATCTTAACCCTTGATAATCACTAAACTGTTTTTGATGGCTATAATTTTGTTATTTCAAGAATGTTGTATGAATAGAATGATACCATTCTAAGAAAGAGATTGGATCTTTACATTTACCATAGTTCCCTTGACATCCACCCAAGTTCCAAGTTGTTGCATTAGCAATAGTTTCTTTTTCTAAATTTCAATCTTTATTTTAGATACAGCATACACATACAAGTTTGTCACATGGGTATACTGTGTGATGCTGAGGCTTAGGGTACAAATCCCATCACCCAGGTAGTAAGTATAGTACCCAATAGGTAGTTTTTCATCAGACACTCTAGTAGTCCCAGTGTCTATCTGTAAGGTTTGTTCTCGCCGAGTTTAAAAGGAAGAAACTGAGGCCAACACAAGAAGATCCAATATGAAGGGATTTATTCAGGCTCCCGGGCGAGGTTCTACAGTCCGACAGGACGGGCCAGAGAAGTCGCATGGACTCCTCTGAGGCGTGAGGTTTTATAGAGAGTGGAAGAGCTTGATTGGTTGTGGGAGAGCAAGACTACTATTGGGTAAGGTTACAAGCCTTTGTTTGCATACAGGACTTGGCTGCTATTGGTTAGAATTACTCAGCTGCTATTGGCTAGAAAGACTTGGCTGCTATTGGCTAGAATCACAAGACCCCGCTTGCATACTGGGTTCTTTAAGGGAAAGTCAGACTGTGCGAGAAGGGGAGAAGGGAACATGACCGAGCATGTCTGAGCTTTCAGACAAAAGAGGGGGGGTGTGCGTCCGAGCTCCCGGCGAGGCAACCAGCCTTACGCTATCATTCCCGTTTATGTCCATGTATGCTCAATGTTTAGCTCCCACTTATAAGTGAGTGCAAGTGGTATTTGGTTTTCTGTTCTGCATTAATTCACTTAGGATGATGGCCTCCAGGTGCATCCATGTTTTTCTGCAAAGGACATGATTTTGTCCTTTTTCATGGCTGCATGGGATTCCATGGTGTATAGGTACCATATTTTCTTTATCCAATCCACCATTGATGGGCACCTGCATTGATTTCCTGCCTTTGTTATTGTGAATAACACAGGGATGAACATATGAGCACATGTGTTTTTGGCAGAATGTCTGTGTCTTTTAATTGCTGGGTCTCTCACTCTGCCTATGCCCCTCAAATGAATGCTTTCCTTCAAGGAGGCAAGAAGCAAGTTGCTACAGACCTGTATGGATTTGCTGCTGCTCACAGTGGGAGTATGCCTGGATAGTCCAGGTCCAACTCAGTGCTAGCTGTTGCATATCATATTGGGAACCCTGCTCTCTATAGGCCTCTAAATTCACAAATATTGTGAAATTATAGGGAAACTCCAGGATCCCCTAAACAACAGTGAAGCAGAGTGGCAACAGAGAATTAGGACCTAAAAGTTTCACATGGCTTGCAAAAGACAAACACAGTCTACATGAAAAAAACTAAGTGCTTTAAGAACTACCTAAGATTCCTGTGCCCAATATACTGGACCAGGCAGTTATGATTTATGTTCTCTTTGCCTTAGCCAGAGACTCATCAGGAAATAGACAGTCAACTTGGATCAGTTGAGGAGAGTTTAATAAAGTGATTACTTACCAAGATGTGGGCAGAGGGTGGAGAAACACAAAGCATGAGCCATACTCCCAGGCCAGAAAAAGCAGGGGTCCTTTGCCATGACTTCCCTGGAAATGTGAGGTTCTTGCCATCTCAAGCCAGAAGTCTGTGTGAAGAGCCACCAGAAAGAAGCTGTAGCACAGAAATGTTATATTGGGTAGCTAGACTAGTATGAGCAGAGCAGGAGATGCCTCCCCACAAAACACACACACCAGGAGTGTCAAGCAACTATCAGGTGATGATGGTCAGGTGGTTGTTAACTGGTCTCTCTAAAGTAATAATTGGTCACAGGCAGTGCCTGGGAAAGGCAGGCTCCTAATAGATGGAAAACACCTGGGTGGTGATCAGCAGCTTCCTGATAAGATCTCAGAGTTGGGCTAGTGGGGAGAAGTAACATAAGACCCTAGAAGTATGCCAGTGTATAAGTCAAAAAGCTGAGCTGTACACTTGCCTTTCAAGTTGCCTTTTTGGCCCTCTTCTGAGTAGCCAAGTACTTTTCTTCCTTTCCTTCCTGTTCTAAATCTTTTAATAAACTTTCACTCCTGCTCCAAAACTTGCCTTGGTCGCTCCTTCTGCCTTATGCCCCTCAGTCAAATTCTTTATTCTGAGGAGGCAAGAACTAGGTTGCTGCAGAACCACACAGATACAGATTCACCACCAGTAACATATTTTGGTGCTGTGTGACTCAGATACCTTTCACTGGTAACATAAACACAAACATCACATATTGTCGCTTATCTGTGGGAGCTAAAAATCAAAACAATTGAACTCATGGACACAGTATAAAAGCTTGCTTACCAGAGGCTAGGAAGGTAGTGTGGCAGAGTGGGAAGGAGACAGGGATGGTTAATACGTACAAAAAAAAATAGAAACAAGGAATAAGACCTATGATTTGATAACACAACAGGGTGACTATAGTCAGTAACTTGTTTGTACATTTTAAAATAACTAAAAGTGTGTAACTGGTTTGTTTGTAACACAAAGCATAAATGCTGAGAAGATGGATACCTCATTGTTTGAGTCCATTTATATACTGCTGATAAAGATATACCCAAGACTGGGTAATTTACAAAGAAAAAGAAGTTTGATGGACTCACAGTTCCAATGTGGCTGAGGAGGCCTCACAAGCATGGTGGAAGGTGAAAGGCACATCTCACACAGCAGCAGGCAAGAGAGAAATGAGAGCCAAGCAAAAGGGGTTTCCCCTTATGAAACCATCAGATCTCGTGATACTTATTCACTACCACGAGACTTATTCACTACTTCCCCTATGGGAGAAACCGTCCCCATGATTTAATTATCTTCTGCTGAGTTCCTCCCACAACACGTGGGAATTATCAATTACCTCCCACTGGGTCCCTCCCACAACTCACAGGAATTACGGGAGTTACAATTCAAGATGAAATCTGGGTGGAGACACAGCCAAACCATATCACTCATTCTCCATGATGTGATTATTATGCATTGCTTGCCTGTACTGAAACATCTCATGTACCTCATAAATATATACACCTACCATATACCCACAAAAATTGAAAATAAAAAAAATTTTTGAAAAAAGAAGGGGAAATTCAACAGCCCGTGACAATCACAGTTGGCTATATTAACAACCTTCTCTCATTAACTGATAGAACACAAACTGAAAATCTGAAGGCACTATCAAATAACTTTATCTAATTAACATTTACTGACCACTATTCTTACGAAATGCAGAATGTACATTGTTTTCAGATGCATGTGCAACCTTCACCAAGATAGGACCATGTGCTGGGCCTTAAAATAAGTCTCAATGAATGTCAATAAAAAGGATGGTCTTACGACACAGAATAGAATAATAAGATGTCAATAATTGTAAGATATCTAGGAACTCTCCAGATGTTTAAACAGCATACTTCCAAACAAACTACAGCTCAAAGAAGAAACACAATGGAAAATATAAAGTATTTAAAAGTTAATGATAATTCAAACAATATACAAAGTTAGAAAACATAGTTAAAGCTGTGCTTAGAGAGCAATTTACAATATAAATGTCTATGTTAGGAAAGAATGAATTAAAATCAACATTTAAAGTTAGCATTTTAAGGAGCCAGTGAAAGAACAAATACAAAACAGACAAAAAGAAAAAAATAACAAATCCAAAAGTTAGTTCCCTAAAGTGATTAATAAATTGACATAAATAAGTAGGACCCTAATCAAGAAAAAAAGAGAGAAGATACAAATTACCAACATCAGAAATGAAAGCGAAGGCGGGGCATGGTGGCTCACGTCTGTAATCCCAACACATTGGGAGGCTGAGGCAGGAGGATTGCTTGAGCCCAGGAGTTCAAGACCAGCCTGGGCAATATAGTGAAACCTCATTTCTAAAAAAAAAAATTAAATTCGCCGGTTATGGTGGCACGTGCCTGTAGTCCCAGCTACTTGGAAGGCTGAGGTGGGAGGATGGCTCCAGCCCAATTAAGTAAAAGAACAATTAAGTAGTAGATAAATTTCTTGAAAAACACAAGGGATAAATTTCTTAAAAAACACAATTTATCAAGGGACATTAAAGGAGAAATAGAAAATCTGAATTGACCTCAATCTATAAAGGAAATCGAACTCATAATAAAAAATCTTCCCACACAAAACAACTCCAGGGTCTTATAATTTCACTGGTAAATTTTATCAATAACTTTTAAGGTAAAAAGAATACCAATTTTATAGGAACCTTTTCAGAAAATAGAGAATGCTTTCAAATTCACTTGAAGAGGCCAGCATAACTTTTATATATTTATAGCCCTGGTAAATATAAGTTCACCTTTCAGTAAAGATGCAAATGTTATTCCATAAAATAAAGAATAATCTTTTCAATAAATTATACTGAAACAACTGGATTTCTATATCTATATGTCTTTTTATACATAAATATGATTATGGATTTTTTTTTTTTTTTTTGAGACAGACTCTTGCTCTGTGACCCAGGCTGGAGTGCAGTGACTGGATCTCAGGTCACTGCAACCTCCACCTCCCAAGTTCAAACAATTCTCCCTGCCTCAGTCTCCCAGGTAGCTGAGATTGCAGGTGTCTGCCACCATGCCCGATTAATTTTTGTATTTTTTAGTAGAGATGGGGTTTCACCATGTTGGCCAGGCTGGTCTCAAACTCCTGACCTTAGGTGATCCACCCACCTCAGTGGTGGGATTACAGACATAAGCCACTGCACCCGGCTAGTTATGGATTTTTAAAGAGAACCTCACTTACTTCCTTACATATATGGAAAAATTAATTTGAAATGTATCATAGAACTAAACTTATAAAGTACAAAACTTCTATAAAAATTTTTTTTAAATTCATAATCTTGAAGTAGGCAAAGTTTTTTTAGAACACAAAAAGCACTAACTGTAAGAAAAAATAGTAAGTTGAACTTCATCAAAATTTTAAATATCTGCTAAGCAAAAGATTGCAAACAAGACAAAGATGCCTACTTTTACAACTTCTCTTCCGTGTTGTACTGGAGGTTCTAGCCAGGGAAGTTAGGCAAGCAAAAGAAACAAAAGGCACCCAGACTTGAAAGTCATAAATAGAACTATCTTTATTTTCAAACAACATAATCTTATGTACAGAAAATCCTTTAAAAATCTGTTTTTTAAAAATGACTAATAAATGAATTCAGCAAGGTGGCAGAATAAATCAACATAGAGAAATATATTTCTATGTATAGAAATATATTTCTATACATTAACAATGGACAATCCAAAATGAAATTAAGAAAGCAGTTTGCCCATACTACAGACTAATGGTAGAAGAAAAAAAAAAAGAAAGCAGTTTTATTCACAACATGGAATCAAAAAGAATAAAATATTTAGGAACAAATTTAACAAAAGAAACACAAAGCTTACACTTTGAAAACTATAAAACTTTGTTGAAAGAAATTAAGATCTAAATTAATGGAGAGAGACATTACATCTTCACAGGCTGTAAGACTTGGTATTATTAGGATAACAATTCTCCACGAATTGATCTAAGACTCAATGTGATCCTTATTAAAATCCCAGTTGGCTATTTTTGCAGAAATTGACAAACTGATCTAAAATTCATATAAAAATGCAAAAGCCACAGAATAGCTAAAACAATCTGGAAATGAAAAAGTCGGAGGACTTATTCACCCTGATTTCAAAACTTACTACAAAACTCCTATACTCAGGACAGTGTGGTACTGACATGGTACTGACATAAAGAGAGACATTTAGATCAGTGGAAGAGAATTAAGAGTTTAGAAATAACCCTTTACAGTCATCCTCAACTGCATTTCAACAAGGGTACCCAAACAATCCAATGGGGGAAAGAACAGTCTTTTCAACAAATTATGCTGGGGAAACTGTACATGTAAAAGTATTTTTGTGTATGGTGTGAGGAACCCTTCCATACACAAAATTAAACTCAAAATAGATCATAGACTATAATGTAAGAGCTAAAACTGTAAAACTCTTCGAAGGAAACGTAAGAGTAAATCTCAGTGATCTTAGGTTTCTTGAATAATGATATCAAAAACACAACAGATAAAAGAAAAAGTTGATCAATTGGACTTTATTACTCCCTCTAGTGGATCCAAAATGTAACCATATTTATAACTATTTCATCTTTTTAAAACAATAGCAAAAGATATTTCCATAGCAATTTTTCTACTCAGTGGTCATTTTCATGGTCATTATGGTGAATTTTGCTTTCCTGTATAGCATGACCAAGGGGCATGAAGGTATTTTCAGGGGGGAGAGAAATGACCTGTATCTTGAATGTGGTTGTAGTTACACAACTGCCACAATTTTTATCAAAACCACTTGGCTTGAAGACTTAAAGTCTGTATACGTATTTCACCATATGTAAATTTTACCTCAATAAAAATTTTATTTTACAAAGTGATTGCTATGAGGAGTGGAAGACGAGCTTTTCATTACAAGCCTTTCAGTACTTCTTAAAATTTTTAAAAGCACGTGTATAAATTATTTTAAGCTCTTTAAGTTTTAAAAAATAAAACATGTTCCAATTTCAAGCTGCTTATTATCCTTGCTTCATAGAAAACAGAAGATGAGAAGAACTCTCCTGTTTGAGAGGGTATCATTTAGCATCAATAACGAGGTTTTCCTCTCTTCCTTCCCTGGCTTTCCCCCAGAGTCACAGCACTGGTCCAGAGAGACCACGGGGAGGTCCGGGAGCAGGTTCTGAGTCAGAAGAAGGCTTGCTCTTAAAAGCTGTGATGGAAACGAAGTTGTAATCATTTATTCCCTGTCGTGGGGCTACTGTACCAAACACAGAATCTCTAGGAAATGAAAGTCAGAATCTCAAAAGCTTCAGTTTTTGAATGCTAAAGCTTATTTGCATATCAATATCGCCTCAGGACAATAAGCAGAATTAGAAAATTAAGAAACTACATTAGAAGGGAGAGAAAGAAGTAGGACAAATGTGTGGAAGTATAGAGCTCCCCTCTGTCATCTAGCAAGAGTCATAAATAAAAAGCCACAATCAACTCCATGGCTGTTGAATTTTGATAATACTATTACCAAAATTTTATTTACGAACCCAATGACAAACAAATCTTTTTCATTAAAAAATACACCATCTGTACAGCATTACTCCCTCTAGTGGATCTAAAAAAACTAACCATATTGATAAGAATTTCATCCATCTTTTTGGGAACAATAGTAAAAGAAATTTTCATAATAATCATCATGCTGATCAGTGTTTATTTTAATGGTTAATCCAAATTAATTTTTCTTTTCTGTGTAGTATAAGTATACCTTTTCTTTCCATACACTCTCCTCTAAGAAAAAAGTACTTAACATTTACCAGAATAATTAATTACTCATAAATTAGAAAATGACGGACATTTTAAACATTACTTACAAGGATAAAAATTTGAAAACTATTGAAGGTAGTATTATACTCAACATAAATCATAAATATTCAACGAATTTCGCAGTCACGTTCAAGTAATGGGCAACTGAGAGGGTAATTGTAATAGCCTATTCACCCACAAACTGTTCAAATTTGGGTTAGTTATCATTTTTAACCCATTTATGCCGGAGGCTGCGATTTTTTGAATTTTTTCATGAGTGAAAAATCAGACCTTGGCACTGACCTTGAGCAGTAGGATGTAAATAACTCCCACAGGTTTAGTGTTCCAATAATGGAACGCTAGGCATAAAAAGTAAGTAATCATATCTACTTATTTTACAAAGTAAATTTTCAAATATCATGTAAGTATTCATTAGACCCTTAAATCTCATTTGTTGCTTAAAGGGTTTTGTGAACATTTTTTCATGCATAACTACATCTTATATTTGGGGGCAGAGAGGTAACATATAAATAAGATGACACGTGTGTTGGCTTGACTTTTCAGTTTGTCACAAGTCAGTCATGGATGTTGCTGCTAGGGAACATACACCTAAAAAGGGGCAAAAAATTAATGACATTCAGCTGAGCTGATCTCTGCAGCCTAACCCAAGTGAAATTTTAATAACTAGACAGCAATCCCTGTTATTAGATTATCTGGGACTGGTTTTACTATTGCAAATAACTGAATGGAGTTTCACATATCTTTTTAAAATGAAGAATTTGAAATGACAACACCATCTTAGAAGTATGGGGCTCTTGCAGAAATGAATTCAGGTAAAATATTGATGACAAGGTTTCGTTCTGTCTGGGTAGTAACATTTAACGGCAAGCAAAAAGATATGTTTCCCACCAAAATCGAATGCCACTACCATCCGCAACCCCACAGAGGCTCAGCTACCTAAAATGGAAATGAAAATATAATGTATGGAAATATTCTCTTAGAAAAACTCCTTAAGGCTTCACATGTATTAATGTATTAGTTTGCAAACATTAAGATCAAAGCCAAAGCAACAAATACATCCTAAAAAGTTTTTCGTCAGATTTTTATTAACGATATACAAGTAGCAGGGCATAAAAAATTAATAGGCCCAAGCCTTGAAATGTCAAACCCAATGATCTCTTCCATGCTCACCTCTTTTGCTTTTTTGTTTCACTCTTGCTGGCGCTGGGTCTTCTTGCCTTGAGCGACTCTACACGGTTAAAAAAAAAGGAGAAAGAAAGGTTAACAGATGGTTTAAGAGCCCCTCATCTGTTGCAGTAAGTTAAAAAATAGCAGAGGAAAGAGAATAGGATCCAAGGTGTCAAAAACGCAAGGCCTAAATTCATACATGTGTAATTTCAAGCCTTCAGGCTTACCCAATAAACCGTTAAATATTCAGTTTTAAATAAAGTCTACTGTAGGTTTCTTTAAAAAAAAACAAACCAATTTGCTTATAATATTGCTAACTCGTTTAAAATTTAGTTTCTCTTCTTTTTTAAGTCTTTAAAATGCTGTACATCGTCCTTCTACCCTCATTAGACCCTCTATGCAATTCCATGCACCCAAATCTTTTATTTCCAAGAAGCCTAACTAATCTGGTGGAGCAGCCACTACAAAGCAGAGATAGAAATGTGGTATTCATGGCTGTACTCCCGGTATTTTGGGAGGCTGAGGCAGGCAGATCACTTGAACCCAGGAGTTTGAGACCAGCCTGGCCAACAAGGTGAAACCCCGTCTCTACTAACAATACAAAAAAATTAGCCAGGCGTGGTGGTGGGTGCCTGTAATCCAAACTAGTCGGGAGGCTGAGGCAGGAGAATCGCTTAAACTCAGGAGGCAGAGGTTGCAGTGAGCCAAGATCATATCACTGCACTCCAGCCTGGACAATAGAGTGAGACTGCTTCAACAAAAGAAAAAGAAGAAAGAAAGACAGAAAGAGAGAGAGAGAGGGAAAGAAGGAAGGAAGGAAGGAAGGAAGGAAGGTGCTTAACACACATTTCCCACTTCCTAGATTCCAAAATATCCCATGATGCCAAACTTTTAGTCCTCGAATCACTTAGAAAATGAAATCAAAACTGAATTGCTAACAGTTCTTTGCACAACATCTGTCTCAGATATCAGCCAGCAACACGAGGCCAGACTTCCTCCTTCCATGCTTTTAGCATGTGCTGATATAGGAAAGGCCTAAAGAACTATGTGAATGCTGGGCTTGGTGGCTCAGCCTGTAATCCCCAGCACTTTGGGAGGCCAAGGCAGGTGGATCACTTGAGGTCAGGAGTTCGAGACCAACCTGGCCCACATAGTGAAACCCCATCTCTACTAAAAATATAAAAATTAGCCAGGTGTGGTTGTACATGCCTATAGTCCTAGCTACTCGGGAGGCGAAGCAGAATTGCTTAAACCCAGGAGGCAGAGGTTGCCGTGAGTGGAGATCACACCACTGCACTCCAGCCTGGGTAACAAAGCAAGTCTCTATCCCAAACATTAAGATTTAAAATTAAAAAATTTGACTTGAAATTCTAAAAGAAAAATTTGCCTGCTTCTAATCTATATTGATTAGCAATATGTTGTAAACAGATCAAATGATGAGTGACCATACTAAAGCCAAACACTTCTGCTTAAAGAAAGAACAGTGGCAGATGCCATCATCAGAGGGACCTGGATGAGGGCACTGACCCCAGCAGGTATTTGTGATGGGAGAGGAGTCAGCTTCACCGTGTGCAGAAGAATAAGCTTCCCACTGCTGGACTGGGGATGGCTCCCGTCCCAAGAACTAGTGTCTGTCTTCAGTCCTGAGTGAGTCAAAGGAAAGACACTGAGTATGCCTAGGATTGAATGGTCTGAATATTTCCAGCTGTTTCAGGACTATAGGAAAGATCCCTAGTTGTCCTGTACCTGGCCCTGGGGTGACTTAGGACACAGGGAATATTGGCTTGGTGTGTGAGAATTTGATAAAGGAGATGGTTGCGGGTTGGGCTCTGGATTGGTTGGTTTGTATGTTAAAGGCAGGCTTGCAGGAGAGTCTTTGGCTATCTCTAGGAATTAGCTAGCACTGGAAGGGACAGTCTCTCCAGGATCAAGGCCCCCAAATGCCACAGCATCAAGAATCCAGAAAATAAGAAAACAGAGTCTATACAGAATGGAAATGGTAAGTCTAACTCTTGAGAAATTTTGCCATAAAGGGAAGCAGGGAAACATGGTTATAGATGCAGACATGATACAAGAAGTGGTTTTTTTTTTCCTTTGGGATGGAATCTCGCTCTGTCACCCAGGCTGGAGTGCAGTGGCATGATCTCAGCTCACTGCAACCTCTGCCTCCCAGGTTCAAGCAATTGTCCTGCCTGGCTTCCTGAGTAGCTGAGATTACAGGTGTGCCCCACCACACCCAGCTAATTTTTGTACTTTTAATAGAAACAAGGTTTCTCCATGTTGGCCAGGCTGGTCTCAAACTCCTCACCTCAAGTGATCTGCCCACCTTAGCTACCCAAAGTGCTGGAATTACAAGTTGCACCTGGCCAAGGGGTGCTTTTAAGGAGAGAGAGAGAGTATAGCATGCTTTTATGCTGCTGGGAAGGAAGGAGTTGAGAGCAAAAGGGATGACTGGTAGAATAAAGAGATGAACCACTGAGCCGGAGGAGGAATGGGACACAGTGCTGTAAAAGTCGGAGCTGCTTACAGCACCAGAAGAGCCAGGGTGGGAACAGAGGCAGAGAGGCTGGTGTTTTTTATTTGATGGCTGGGTGATGAGATGATAGTTTTCATTTTACTGCTTCTTGTTTCTCAGTGAAATAGACAAGGTCATCTACTGTACATGGGGAAGGGAAAGGGTGTTGATGATTGAAGAAGGCATGAAACAACAGTTTTGGAGAGTGGCAGAGTGAGCCAACTGGGGAGATGGATTTGTATTGCTGAGCCGTGCTACGGGTCCACTTGTGGTTTGTGGTCCTAAAATTAAAGTTGGGCCAAGTTAGCATGGTATTGGTTGAGGGAGTTCTGAGTATTCTAAGAGGTTATAACTATCTTCACACATATAGATAGTTATATTTCTAGCTACACACATATAGATAGCTATATTTCTAGCTACCTAAAGAGGACCAGAATGATTTAGCTCAAATGAGAAAAGAAATTGTCTCTGCAAAGTGAAATTGTGGGTAGTCTTTCTTAACCTCTTCACATGTTTCAGAATTTTCATAAGATGTTCCAAAGAGTATGTATTTCAATATATAAACAGATGAAAATAATAAAGCTATTTCAAAATTTGGGGAAAAAAATTAAAAACCCAGCCAAACCTCATTTTTGAAAGAAAGCAACTAACCTAATTTCCTGTAGAAAACCACTATCCTAAATGTGAATGCTTTCTTGACTATTAATTTGGATATAATTATAACCCTCTACAACAGGAGAAAGATTAATGAATCACATGGGAAAAAATGAAGGAAAAGCACAACGCCGGAAAAACATACCAAAGACAAAACTGAAAAGCTACTGAAAACATAAAAGGATATCTTAACAGGACACGTGAGTCCTCTTGGGAGACTTCCAGGTGAAATGATTGAAGATGATTTTCCAGCCGTTCCTGGAAGGTGGGGTAAAGAAAAGGAAAAATTCCCTGCCAGGTCAGTCTATGAAATCATACAGTGAAATATGAGGGGAATCTTGGATAGGCTGATATGAGGTCAGAAACCCATGTGAAGGTTGCAATCTGTTTCCTGTTTCTCTGCAGTCCTACTCTGCTCTATGATGGCTAGGACAGACGGGGCTGCACAGCCCCTTCCTTGTGACACGGCAGACTGAGCAAAGGGGACTGATTTGGGAGGGGATGGGGCGCCTCCAGCTTTCTGGGCACTGCAGGCCAGCGGGTTATGGAAGGTCCCGCTTGCCCTGGGCAGCCATGCCAGCTGGTGGCTGGTGCTTTGGAAAGGTCCTCACTGTCAGCCACAGTTGCTTCATCTAAAAACCCAGTCTTCTGAAAGTGTCAGCGCTATTGGAGCTCAATGTCTGCAAGCTTGGCCAAATATGTCAAGAAGGACCGACCTGTGGGCTTAGGGGGAAAAAAGCAAATGCCTGCTAAGTTTACACAGATAGACCACATTTTAGTTTATTTTTACTAAATCTTAGACTTAAGTTTTGTCAGAAGACATAGAGAAGGCACACAATGGAAAGACCCTTCACCTTCTCCCACTTTAAATTTTAGGGATGATAAATTACCGTGAAATTAATTTAGTTTTACTATTACACTTTCACCGTGAGTCCTGAGTCAAGGACATTTTTATGTTAAAGGCTTTGTAGATGTAACATTTTGTATGCCTGAAATACCTCTGTGTATAATACTGATATTGGAAAAATCTATTAATATTTTGTAAAATGATATGTCTGGTATGGCATTTGGCTTTTTCTGGGGGAAAAGAACATAATTCTGCAAAATGTTAAAAATTCTACCAGAGAGACTGCACAAGCATGACAGATACACTAATTCCAGTAAGTATAAGTAGAGATCTTTATGAATGAGGAACTATGGTTGAAAAGATTATTTCTGATATAATTGGAAATTGGGGGGATTCTTAAGACTTTCCATAAAAAACAAAAAATAAAAAACTTTTCCTGAGTACTTTGCTTTTTAGGCAGAAAAATAATTAACTCCTAAAGCCATCCCACTGGCACAAAGAGAGTCAGGGGTTCTTTCTGGAATTTTGTTATAAAAGGGCTCAGCACATTCTAGCATGATTGTTGGTTTCAGACACTTGCCACCTTGATGAGATTGGTGAAAGTAAGAGGAATGCCGCTTTGCCTGACCTCGTTTAAGAACAAGGATGCACATTCTTTTAGAGTTTGAAACTCCGAAGACTCATGCTTTAATCTTTCAAACTCCCATCTTCCCAGGGCACCCTCAGCTTTCATCAGTGCTTTTCTCATAGTCATGCCTCTTATAGTTTTATAATTTTTTAAAAGGCAATACTAGATGAGTTTAAGGCCCCAGTATCCATTTTCTATTAAATAAAGTGTCAAAACTTCTGATGCTGAACTGTAGAGTCACCACCATGCCAACAGTTTTAATTTTAAACCCATTTCCCCCATTTTGATGATATTAGAACTTCACCCATGGCACTACTACCTTATAACTTTCGTTTTTAATTAAAGAAGTTAAATTGGCAAGAGAAAACACTTTGCTTTCACATTAGCTTTGTTAATAAAAAGTGAAAGTTTAAAGCAGTGTCCCTGTGGATGAAATCAAGTTCCAAGCTCCAGTTTCCGCTTTATCTCATGAAGGCATCAAGCTAAAGGTCTGTGCTTACGACAACCTTAAAACAAAAGGAACAAGGAAAGATGAAAATATTTAAAACCTAACTATTTTTGGCTGATGGTGAGTCAAAAATTTACACTAGATATTTTAAAACAACAAAGATTCCATCCTCCTAGACACTTTGCAAATGATACTTAGGTAACTAGTCATGAAGGGCAGCGAAAATCTCAAAGAAAGTGAAATAAAAATAATTATAATTAAAGACTGGGTATGGTGGCTCACGCCTTTATTCCCAGCTCTTTGGGAGGCTGAGGCAGGCAGATTACTTCAGGTCAGGAGTTCAAGACCAGCCTGGCCAATATGGTAAAACCCTGTCTCTACTAAAAATATAAAAAATAGCCAGGTGTGGTGGCAGGTGCTGTAGTCCCAGCTACTCAGGAGGCTGAGGTACTAAAATCACTTGAACCTGGGAAGCAGAGGTTGCAGTGAGACGAGATCGTGCCCCTACACTCCAGCCTGGGTGACAGAGCAAGACTCTGTCTCAAAATAATAATAATTATTATTATTATCATTATTGAAGGGAAACATGGTAGATATTGATACATAAGAAGGAAAACCTACAATTATCATCTAATTAAAGAAATAACATTGAGACAATATATAGCAATATACAGAGGTAAAGCATTTCTATTATCATAGTAGAAACAAATTAAAATACTTTTGGTTTGGTTAATATAAAGAGAGGAAAAAAATCCGGATGTCTTTTTTACCGGTTTATTATTATTAAACTATGAATACTTGGGGTTTATGTAAACTGGTAAAGAAGATATTCAGTTTCTCTCTGTACATATCTAAAGATATGTATAATATATATATTACATATATTCATTATATATTATCATATATTACTAGCACTTATTTATTATGTATATAGTCATTCATTCTAAAATTGGAAAAATGCTCTATTTCTATATCACCAAGCTGGAAAAAAAAACACCAGATTTCAAATCAATCCTCTTAAACTTCTTCCACATTTTAAAATAGATACCCTTGTTTATTAAAAAACAAACAAAAAACCCTAAAGCTTAAAATGATACTAAAAACACAACCGTTGTAATAACCAAGAAAAAATACTCAAAATTTTATTAGACTTGGTGAAGGAAAAAAATGGAGGATTGACCATGTGGTCATCTCCCACTGCTCTCTCTCTCTCTTGAAACCATGATAAAATTGTAAGGAACTCTAAACAAATGTGTAAGTTCATGAAGATGAAGAGAACTGAAAAGAAATACATACCTGTAGATAGATATGTCAAGTGTTAATGAATGTTCAAAACACAAAAGTGGGCCAGATGTGGTGGTTCATGCCTGTAATCCCAGTGCTTTGGGAGGCTGAGGATCCCTCGAGTCACAGAGTTTGAGACCAGCCTGGGCAACATAACAAGACTCCATCTCTACAAAAAACTTGAATGAATCTTCATAAATTATGCTGAGTGCAAAAAGCCTATCCCGAAAGATTACAAAACATATGATTTCACTTACATAACATTCATTTGGTTGTTGTTTTTTTTATTATTTATTTCCTTACTTAATTAATTTATTTTTTTCCTTACTTGTTTTAGAGACAGGGTCTCACTCTGTCACCCGGGCTAAAGTGCAGTGGCATGATCATAGCTCACTGAAACCTTGTACTCCTGGGCTCAAGTGATCCTCCAGCCTCAGGCTCCCAAGTAGTTGAGACTACAGGTACATGCCTAGATTTTTTTTTTAAGTAGAGACAAGATCTCACTGTGTTGCCCAGGCTGGTCTTGAACTCCTGGCCTCAAGAGATGCTCTTGCCTTGGCCTCCCAAAATGCTGAGATTACAGGTATAAGCTACCATACCTGGTCAACATTTTTGAAATGAGAAAATTCTAGAAAGGAATGAAAGATTAATGGTTGCCAGCGGTTCAGAATGGGGAAGCTGGAGGAAGGTGGGTATGGTTATAAAAAGGAAACACAAGAGCTTCTCAGACTCTTTATGGTATTGGAAATGCTCAAACTCTTGAAACAGTGAAGGGAACACAAACATATACAGATGATTAAATTGTATAGAACTGAATACACACAAATAAACAAAAGTAAAACTGGGAAAATCTGAATAAGATTAGTGGATTGTATCCATGTTGAATTCCTGGCTGTGATGTTAAACTATAGTCTTCCAAAATGCTATCACTGAGGAAAGCTGAGAAAACTGTACAAGAGATCTCTTTGAATTATTTGTTACACCTTCATGTAAAATTATAGTTAATTTAATAAAATGTTCAAATAAAAAATTTAAAAATGTTTTAAAAGCCCAAAAGAAGGCAAGAAGAGGTAAATGGAGGAAATAAAAAGAGGGAATTAACAGAAAAAAATTAAATGGTGGGCCAATTAACATATATTTATAATTTATTAAATGTAAACAGTTTAGATACACCAGTTAAAAGACAGATACTGCAAAATAGGTAAGAATGGTTGAACTATACGCTGCTGACAAGAAACTTACTTTAAGTATAATAGTATATGTAAGTTAAAAGTAAAAGGATGGAAAACAATATACCATGATAGTACTAATCAAAAGAAAGCTCAAGTAGCTATATCAAAATTAGACAAAGTAGATATTAGACCAAAAAGCTAGTCCAAAAACAGAAAGACATTACTTTTTTTTTTTTTTTTTTTTTTTTTTTGGAGACAGTTTCACTGTGTCACCTAGGCTGGAGTGGAATGATGCAATCTTGACTCACTGCAACACCTGCCCAGAGAGACATTACTTAATGATTAAAGGATCAACTTATCAAGAAAATATAGCGATCCCAAATATGTATGCAACTAACAATAGAGCTTCAAAATACATGAAGGGAAAACTGAGCTCTTGGAGATTTAAAATATAATGATTAAAATAAAAATTCAATCTATTAAAAAATCTGGACGTTTAAATCAAATAAGTTTGATATACTTACATAAAATGAAGGAAGGGAGGAAAGAAAGGAAGGAAAATAGGAGATAAATTTTAAAAGAATTAGATCAACTAGGGTTGAAAACTATTTAAAAAAAAAATGCAAGAACAAATTCAAAAATTAAAGACAATGAGTTGCCTAGTCAAAATGTCTCCCTGAGAAATCAGCACAATTAATGAAACAATACTTATTCCAAGGTTCATCTCTATAAAATTGGCGGCGTGGGGGGGAACCTCCAAGGATTAAAAGAAAATTCTAAGAAAAACAGGTCACATACGCAGAAAAGCAAAGTTGAATGGTATTGAACTTCTTTTTTTTTTGAGACGGAGTTTCGCTCTTGGTACCCAGGCTGGAGTGCAATGGCGCGATCTCGGCTCACCGCAACCTCCGCCTCCTGGGTTCAAGCAATTCTCCTGCCTCAGCCTCCTGAGTAGCTGGGATTACAGGCACGTGCCACCATACCCAGCTAATTTTTTTGTATTTTTAGTAGAGACGGGGTTTCACCATGTTGACCAGGATGGTCTCCATCTCTTGAACTCGTGATCCACCTGCCTCGGCCTCCCAAAGTGCTGGGATTACAGGCCTGAGCCACTGCGCCCCACCCCGGTATTGAACTTCTTAATAGCACCATTGGCGTCCGTTATTGCTATTAAGAAGTCAATTCTCAGTCTAAATTCTGTTGTTTTTATGCAATCTGTCTTTACTCCCTGGATATTTTTAAGGTTTTAAATATCTCTTCATATTGAATTATCTCTTATTTCATCATGAAGGATCTCAAGTAGAGTTTTATATTGTTTTGTTCTGTTTTTTATTCTACTTGGGATTCATTATGATTCCTAAATGTGAAGTCTTATTTTTTTTTATGAGTTCTAGAAAATTCTAGAATATAGCTTTGCCATTTTTCTTTTGGATACTGCTTCTTTTTCATTCTATTTATTCTCCTTTTCTAGAATTCCAATGAAATGTATATTAGGTATTCTTACCCTATTCTTTACGTCTTTTAGCCTGTCCTTCATATTTCCTATCTCCTTGTTTCTCTGTACTGGATTTTGGATAACTGAGCTCTGCCTTCCTGTTTGCTAATTCTCTCTTCAGCTATGCCTAATCTACTATTTAACCCTGGGGTTTTTATTTCAATTTTTTTTTCACTTTTAGAAGTTCTATTTTAATGTTTTCCAAAACTGCCTGATCTTTTGTCCAAGTTTACAGTTTTGTTTCCTTCTTTTATTTCTTTAGATTCTAAGATCTGGAATAAGACAAAGATGCCAAGTCAATTTAATATACTTCTGGAAGTCCTGCCATGGCAATTAGGAAAGAAAAAGACATAAAAGGCATTCAAATCAGAAAGAAAGAAGAAAAATTGGCTCTGTTTGAAGAGGTTGCATATAGAAAACTCTAAAGACTCCACCAAAACACATTTAAGATTAATAAATGAATTCAGTGAGGTTGTGGGATACAAAATCAACACAGAAAAATCAGTAGCATTTATATACACTAACAACAAACTATCCAAAAAAGAAATCAAGAAACAATCCCATTTATAATAGCAATAAAAACATAAGATTCTTACGAATAAGTTTAACCAGGGAGGTGAAAGAGCTGTACACTGAAAATTATAAAACATTGATTAAAGAAATTGAAGAAACAAACTAATAAAAAGATATCCTATGTTCAATGATTGGAACAATTAATATTGTTACAATATCCATAATACCCAAAGCTGTCTACGGATTCAGTGTAATTCCTATCAAAATTCCATTGGCAATTTTCAAAGAAGGAGAAAAAATACTAAAATTCACATAGAACTGCAAAAGACCCCAAACAGACAAAGCAATCTTGAAGCAAAAAGAACAAAGCTAGAGTAAGTATGCTACTTGACTTCAAAATATACTACAAAGCTACAGTAATCAAAACAGCATGGTACTAGCATAAAAACAGACACATGGACACGCAGGAACAGAATAGAGAGCCAAGAAATAAACCTACGCATTTATGGTCAATTGATTTTTGACAAAGATGCCAAGAACACATAATAGAGAAAAGACAATCTCTTCAACAAATGGTGCTAGAAAAACTGAATAGGCAGAAGAATAATATCAAACCCTCATCTCACACAATATACAAAAATCAACTGAAAAATTGACTAAAGATTTAAATATAGACCTGAAACTGTAAAACTACTAGAAGAAACAGGGAGAAATCTCCTTAACATTGGTCTGGGCAATGATTTCTTGGATATGATCCCCAAAACAAAGGCAACAAAAGCAAAACATAGGCAAATGAGATGACATCAAACTAAACACTTCTGCACAGAAGCGGAAACAATCAAAGAGTGAAGAGACAACCTACAAATGGGGAGAAAATGTTTGCAAACCGCACATATGATAAGGAGTTGATATCCAAGCTATATAAGGAACTCAAAAACTCAAAAGCAAGAAGACAAATAACCCGCTTTAAAAATGGGCAAAGGACCTGGATAGATATTTCTCAAAAGAAGACATACAATGGCCAACAAGTGTATGAAAAAATGCTCAATATAACTAATCATCAGTGAAGTGCAAATTAAAAGCACAATGAGATATCACCTTAACACTGCTGGAATGGCTATCAAAAGACAAAAGATGCCAGGTGCGGTGGCTCACTTCTATAATCCCAGCACTTTGGGAGGCCAAGGTGGATGGATCACCTGAGGTCAGGAGTTCGAGACCAGCCTGACCAACATGGAGAAACACCGCCTCTACTAAAAATACAAAAAAAAAAATTAGCAGGGTGTGGTGGTGCATGTCTGTAATCCCAGCTACTCGGGAGGCTTGAGGCAGGAGAATCGCTTGAACCTGGGAGGTGGGGGTTGCAGTGAGCCGAGATCTCGCCTCTGTACTCCAGCCTGGGCAACAAGAGTGAAACTCCGTCTCAAAAAATAAAAGACAAAAGACAACGAGTGTTGATGAGGATGTGCAAGAGACAACTCTTACACACTGTTGGTAGGAATGTAAATTAGGAAAACAGGATGGACAGTTCTCAAAAAATTAAAATAGAATTAATTGTCATATGATCTGTCAATCCTTTGGGTATATATCCAAAAGAAATGAAATCCGTGTGTTGAAGAGATATCACGCACTGCCATGTTTATTGCAGCATTATTCACAAAAGCCAAGATATGGAATCAACCTAAGTATCCCTCAAAAGATAAATGGATAAAGAAAATGTGGGGGTGTGTGTGTGTGTGTGTGTATACATACAATGGAATACTATTTGGCCTTTAAAAGAAAGAAATGCCATTTGCAGCATCATGGATAACCTGGAGGACATTACACTAAGTGAAATAAGACAGACACAGAAAGACAAACACTACATGATCCCACTTATACATGGAATCTAAAAATGTGGAACTCATAAAAGCAGAGGATAGAATGGTGGTTCCCAGGGGTGGAGTGGGCAGAGGAATTGAGGACATGTTGGTCAGAGAGTACAAAGTTTCAGCTAGAGAGAATGAGTAAGTCCTGGAGAGTTAATGTAAGAATGTTGACTATAGTTAACAGTAATGGATTGTATACTTGAAAATTACTAAGAGCACAGATCTTAAATGTTTTCACCACAAAAAAAAAAATCATATGATAAGTGAGGAATGAATATGTTAATTAGCTAATTGTGTTAATCATTTTGCAATGTGTGTGTATATATATTTATTTATATATAGCAAAATGTCATGTTGTATACTGCAAATATATACAATGTTTATTTCTCAATTATATCTCAACAAAGCCGGAAGAAACAAAATGAAGTTATTTCTCTTAAAAAAAAAAAAATCTCCTCTTGTCAGGCATGGTGGTTCACACCTGTAATCCCAGCACTTTGGGAGTCCAAGGTGTGAGGATCACTTGAGCCCAGGAGTTCAAGACCAGCCTGGGCAACATGGCAAAACCCTGTCTCTACAAAAAATACAAAAATTAGCCAGGTGTGGTGTTGCACTCTTGTAGTCCCAGCTACTCAGGAGGTTGAGGTGGGAGGATTGCCTGAGCCCAGGAGGCAGAGGTTGCAATGAACCAAGATTATGCCACTGAACTCCAGCCTGGGCAATAGAGAAAGACCCTGTCTCAAAAAACAAAATAAACAAAAAAAAAAACTCCTGTTAAAATGATAGTTTGTACCTATGTATCTACTTTCACTTTCTTCCTAAACCTCACTAAAATTATAGTAAAGTTATTTTCTCAAAAAAATAAACAACTATCAGCCATAAACCCCCTTCAAGAGGAGAAAAAAATAAAAACAAATTTTTAGAAATTGAAAAGGAGGTGAAAAATGACTTTGCAGATGCAAGAATCCAAATCTTGAACAGAGAACTGACCTAACCTACTCCACACTGCCCTCCAAATCCTTCTGTCTGTGTAATCCCATAAAAGTCTTCCTCCTTTTCAGCATTAGCAAGATTCTAGCCTACCCTCAATTCATTTTAAAATCCTGCCTCCACGACTCCAGTGATAATAACAAACCGTTACCTACAGAACATTGGCAAAGTGCCCCCATGTAATGGCAAGGCTTCTTTGTTGTAAGACAGCATCTCATTATGTTGCCCAGGCTGGAGTGCAATGGCACAATCTCAGCTGACTGTAACCTCTACCTCCCGGGCTCAAGCGATCCTCCCACCTCAGCCTCCTGAGTAGCTACGACTACAGGTATGTGCCAGCATGCCCAGCTAATTATTTTAATAGAGACGGGGTTTCACCATGTTGGCCAAGCTGGTCTTGAACTCCTGGGGTCAAGCGATCCTCCTGCCTCAGGTGCTAGGATTACAGGTGTGAGCCACCGTAATGGATTGACTTTAGCATTTGATGTTTCTCAGACAAGGTCAGACATATTCAGGGTGGTATGGCCATAGACCATTTGATGGTTCTCAAATTGTTTCTTATTGTTCAATATTATTTCTCCAGTTTGAGTGTAAATGTCTTAAGAGATGAATTTCTATTTTATCCAGCTCTAAAATTTTTCACAGCAACAAACTCCAAAGAGGTAATCAGTAAGTACCCACATTGGAGCAGTTCCTAGAAGTTGAACCTACTGATGTTCGTTACAGCCAACTAACTAGTGTCCAATTAGCAATCAAAAATAACAGCAGCAAGTCTCTGTAGCCATTTTTAGGCCTTGCCTCCAAAAAATATGCCATTTGTCCTGAATGACAGCAGGTGCCATATCAGAGACCCATCTCCCCACATACTGCAGGGTGACCTGCCTGGTTTAGCATTTAGCAATCAGACTTTATAGCAATAAACCCCATGCTGAGTAGGCAACAGATGAAAAAAAAAAGATGCCTTTTATGGCACTTCATGATAATAGCTTTATTGCCAAAAGCTGTATTAGCAGAAGATGGAAGATTTGATTTATAATCTCCTGAATGTCTGGATGTTCAGCCTGTTTCTGCCCAAGAAGAGATCAGCGCCCATGGAAGACATATTTAAAGGTCAATCCGCAGTGCTATTCCGCTCTGCCGAGAGAGTCCACATTCTTTTCCCTTTCAAGCCAAAAGGGGGCAAAAACAACCAAATGAATGAGTTCATGCTGCTCTGAACTTCAGCGTCAGAGTGAAGCATTGAGCATTAGGACCACCTGACTCCTTGTGATGATCTAAAAGTCACTTAGAACAATTCAGAGCAATGTCAGAAAAAACTTCCTTCTTTTTGAGAACAACAAAACCAGATGGAAAACTGCTAAAATGGCTCAAGTATGTGGCACTTTTATAATGTTTATGTGGCTCTTGGAAAAAAAAAGCAGATTTAATTGACTTTTTTGCTTCTCACGTCCTAGTTCTGTCAAAATCTCTTCTGCTTTTGCGGGGGACTTAAATGAGAGAACACACCATTCAGAATATACTGTTAATTATTATAATTCAGAAACAATGTACTCCTTCTCTGGTCCTTGCCAAAAAGCCAAGGAAGAAAGGCAGCAGAAGGGAAAATTTAAAATAAAACACATTTCTAAAGACGCATTGAAAACAAAGCAAACAGAGGAATTAAACTGGCAAGAAATTTCATTGGGCCGGGCATGGTGGCTCATGTCTGTAGTCCCAGCACTTTGTGAGGCCAAGGCAGGCGCATTGGCTTGAGCCCAGGAGTTTGAGACCAGTCTGAGCAATATGGTGAGACCCCCGTCTCTACAAAAAACACAAAAAAATTAGCCAGGCATGGTGGCTCATGCCTGTGGTCCCAGCTACTCAGGAGACTGAGGTGGGAGAATCAATCACCTGGGCAATGGAGTGAGACTCTGGTTAAGAAAAAGAAAGAAAGAAAAGAAAGAAACAATTAAACCAGCCCACCTCAAAATCCCTCTGTGTTCCCTGTCCCAATGTCAACCCCTCCCACTCCCCTAAAGGAATGAAAGGAATGACCATCCTGGCTTTTTATAATGATCACTTCCTTGCTTTTTTGCGGGGAAAGGGGGTGATTTTATCCCTGGGTATGCACCCTAGTTAGACACTATAGTTTTGCCATTTTTTTAAATGTTGATGTGTGTTTTAGGTGTCTCCTCATTTTACAGAATCCCTCCATCCCTTTCTTTCATTATAATTTATCTGTTGAAAACCCTGAGGCCTTTGACCTGTAGTTTTTCACAGTCTGGCTTTGCTGATTGATACTGTTGGTATAATTCAACCTATTCCTCTGTATTTCTTGCAAATTGGCAGCTGGAGCCAGAGGCTGGATCAGACTCGGGTTCAGTCCCTTTAGAAATACCATAGGTAGTGGTGAGTTCTTTCACTAGGAAACAAACAAAATCTGATGATTTTCGTTTTACTGACGTGAGCAGCTGTTAATACACAATGCCTAAATCCATTAAAATGTAATATTCTAATTCTTCTGTTTCTTTTTTATTCATTAGTTGGAATATTTTTATAATTAAATACACCCCCTCTTCTACCTCTGGTTGCTGTTGCCCCAGATCACCTGGGAAAGAGGATGAATGCTTGAATCTTTTCCTTTATTTACTAATTTTAAGATCATGGAGGCCAAGAGTGGTGGCTCACGCCTGTAATCCCAGAACTTTGGGAAGCCAAGGTGGGCAGATCACTTGAGCCCAGGAGTTCGAGAACAGCCTGAGCATCATAGCAAAACCCTGTCTCTACAAAAAATACAAAAATTAGCCAGGCGTGGTGGCACAAACATGTAGTCCCAGCTACTCGGGAGACTGAGGTGGGAGAATCCCTTGAGCCCAGGAGGCAAAGGCTGCAATGAACTATCACACCACTGCACTTCAGCCTGGGTAACAACAGAGTGAGACCCTGTCTCAAAAAAAAAAAAAAAAAAAAGTATTAGATTCCTATTGTCCTTTGAAGGAGACTAATTCAGTTTTATTTTAAAATCATAATAATCTGTGGATTTAAACATATTTTGATGTTTTGATCCATTACAAATATTTATCTTATTTTTTTAGCTCACATGGTCCCAAATTTGGCCAATAAGGATCTTTTTCAAATTAACTCCTAAGTCCCTTTGACATGATCTTAAAGTTTTTGTTAACTTTCTCACTATGTAGTATAATAAAATGTTCCTGTTTTATTTTGTTCTTTCTTTCTTTTCTTCTTTTTTTTTTTTTTTTTTGAGACAGGGTCTCACTCTGTCATCCAGACTGGAGTGCAGTTGTGTGATCACAGCTCACTTCAGCCTCAACCCACAGGGCTCAAGACACCCTCCCACCTCAGCCTCCTGAGTAGCTGGGACTACAAGGCATGTGCCATCACTCCTGGCTAATCTTTTTTTTTTTTCTGTGTAGAGACAGGGTCTTGCTGTGTTGCTCAAACTGGTCTCAAACTTCTGGGCTTAAGGGATCCTCCCACCCCAGCCTCCCAAAGTGCTGGGGTTACAGGTGTGAGCCACCCTGACCAACCCCATTTTGGACATTTTCTACCCCAGATCTGGAATCAGCCATTTATCCAAGAGCTCTGATTTCTTTTAGTGGGAAACGGTATTTGAAAACTAAAATCTGGAAACAAGAGATGCTCACTGCTAGGTCTTTTCATTAGTCAGAACCAGAAATAAACATACATACATATACATACATACACATACACACACATAATATTTTTAAATAAAATACCTCATGAGTTATATTGATAACTTATCATTTAAATCAAAGTTTTTTAACATCCTTCTGAATTACATCTATGTTTCTTTTTTGCCATGCTGGGAACCCCAGTTCTCCAAAACACAAAAGATAATATAGTTAAAATATCTCATAATTATTTTAGATGCAACAGTTTAATGATATTAATACAACTACCTCCAACCTGAAGGAGATGCTAACCTGGGAAGAATTTGTGTGATCACCAAAAGAGAGAGGCACCCTGGATGTTTTGACATGGTTCACATGAAAAAGGCCAATAGCAACAGCTTTGCCACGCAACTTTCCAACAGTTCTGTAATTGGCAAGGACAATAAACCATGGATTTCTCTTCCCCAAGGAAAGGGTATCCGCCTCACCATTATTACAGGGAGAGACAAGAGATTGTGGCCAAACAGAGCAGTCAGTGAAATGGTCTCTGGGTACCATGTTAGATCTTTGTACATAATTAAAAATAACCTGGCACGTGGTGGCTCACGCCTGTAATACCAGCACTTTGGGAGGCTGAGGCAGGCGGATCACGAGTTCAGGAACTTGAGACCAACATGACCAACATGGAGAAACCCCGTCTCTACTAAAAATACAAAAATCAGCCGGGTGTGGTGGTGGGCACCTGTAATCTTAGCTACTCGGGAGGCTAAGGCAGGAGAATCCCTTGAACCTGGGAGGTGGAGGTGGAGGTGGAGGTGAGCCAAGATCCTGCCATTGCCTGGGCAACAAGAGTGAAACTCCATCTCAAAAAGAAAAAAAATGGCATGATTAATTTTTTTTAAAGGTTTTAACTGAAAACAGTTAAAAAAAAATTTTTTTTGCATATGACTGCTCCTTTCTCCTCCTATTTTTTTAAAGTTGTGCTAAATTTACAGTGTCAGAACATATAGCCAACATATAGCCATTATAAGCCATACTCTCTTTTTTCCTCTCATTTAGTCCAAGGTCTATAAGTAACTTATTCTGTTGTCTTTCTAGTCTTTTGGGTTGTCTGAAGCTGTTTTTTTTCTCATAGATTTCTCAAGAAAGATTCATGGAAACACTATTTTCTGAGTTCCTACAGATTGATAATAGTAATCTTTATACTTGAAAGTCAGTTTTCCTGGATATGACATCTTTGCCTCCCATTTTCTTCCCTTGAGTATCTTAAACATATTTCTCCATTTTTTTCCAGCATAAAATATTGCTATGAAAAAAAAATTCTTCCCAGGTTAGCACCTCCAATCACCATTCACAGATTACCACTGTCAAACTTGATGAAATTAGTAATCTTGTCAGTCTCCCAATCAATCTGAATGGTGTCATTCACCCTGATGAGGGAATCAGGGTAGTGGATGGTGCAAGCATGGTGAATTACCAGGTGAGGGATTCCTTTTGTGCCCACAAAGATTTTTCTTACTTTATACAACTTGTACTTGGCCTCCTCAGGTGTAATATAACGTACAGCAAAGCGACCATTGTTGCTACAGATCAGACAGAAATTATCTCCCATCTTGTCAATGCTGATGACATCCATGAATCCAGCAGGATAGGTTATATCCGTTCAGACCTTGCCATCCATCTTAATAAACCACTGAGTGCAAATCTTTACTTTGTCTCCTGTCAGGACCTATTTAAGTCAGTTCTTTTGGAAAATATGAGGGTAGACACTGTCTCAGCTTGTGGGGACCAGTAGATAGACTAGGAGCAAACACACTGTGGTCAATTTATCCAGCATCCAATGCTGCAGAGCTTCTACCTGCTTCAGATGCTTCTTAAGACCGTGATCCATGGCTGTGTTAGGCACGGAAAGAGCATGGGGAGCTCTTTCAACATGCAATTTCAAATGTTTTTTAATTTCAGGAAACTTTTCTGACAGTATAGCTTTCAGTGTTTGTTTTCTATCTTTGCTTTGGTTTTCTTCTTCAGGGACTCTTATTACATAGGTGTTGGATCTTCTTTGCCTATTTGCAAAATATTGGTAATCTCTAGAATTTCATCTCTTTCTTCCTTTATTTTTCACATTTTCCTCCTTTTAACTATTTTAAAGACATTATCTGTTGTTTTACTTGCATTCGTATTCCTCTTAGTTTAGTCTTTATTTCTGAAATTTTTTCTCTTCCATTTTTAGGGGTTTTTCTCAGTTCCATAAGCTTTTCTGCTGGTCTAATTCTGAGTTACATTGTTCTTGCATGTCTTATATAATTTTCTCTGTGTCTTTTACCTTATTTTGAATGAGAGGATTACAATGTTGATTTGGTTTGCAAGCATGTCTTTCCATGTGTTTTCTCTCTCTGAAGAAATGTTATTCTGCTCTTTAATCTCTTTTTAAAAATAATAACTTGGTATGAAATTTGACCTCAATTACTTGCTCATTTTTATATAAAATTAATTTTCCTGAAATTTTAGAAGGAGGAGTGCCTCCAGGTAGCTTTTCTAATTTCACGGAATCCCACTTCATTTATGCTGTCTCCTCCAAAATTTGGAAGTTTGCTTTTTGAGATGTGCTGGTTCTGTGCCCTTCCAGCTTTTTCATCTGGACCGTCTCTTTCCTTCATCTTTATTGGCCCTGATCTACTCAATTCAATTTCTAGTCCCAGCAGTTGCTTCTCAGTGTGGGACCCTATCCTGAAAGGGACTATTTCAAAGAGTCCATGGGAGTCTCCTCCAGCTCTTTGAGACCTTACCCCAGGCAGCTTGTGCTCGTCCATGATAAGAGAGGACAAAACCCTTCCTAATTTCAGTGACTGTTCCCAAATTGGTTCACTGAACTTTCCAGTTAACACCTGTTTGCTCTTTGAGGATGATCTTTCTCTCTAGTCTGTCAAATACCCTATTAGTTCCCTATTCTTCCACATAGACACTGATACTCTAAAGGTCTTATGGCTGTTGGTTTGTCTTTGCCATTTGTGTTTTGGGATTTCTGGGGATACTTTCCAATTAGTTTTATTGTAAATGTCATCCATGGGTTTTTGGTTGGCCACTAGTGCTCTATTTTATTTACGAATTTGTAAAGAATAGAAAGCTCTGCCACCACTGCTGCCATCATCTTCCCAGAATTCCTTATTTTTATTTTTAATTATGATCATGCAAACAGCTAATAAGAACACCAGATAACAGGATGAACACTTAGCATTGTGTTACAATTGCTAACACTATTCAGTGCAGTAACAGGCTGTACAGGTTTGTAGCCTAGGAGAATGGGCTAAACCATATAGCCTAGGTATGTAGTAGGCTGTACCACCTAGGTTAGTGTAAGTATGCTCTATGATGCTTGCACAAGGACAAAATCTATGGTACCATAAATTTATGCATTTATGGTATCAATGCACGAAGTTGGAATGAACCTAAAATCCCCAGGTATTATAATAGGTATCTAAAAACTGTTCTTACAATTTTATAAAAAACTCAATGTGTGTTTTTTCATGCATCTATTTTCTACATTTGCTTCAGCATCCCTGTGAGAGGCTCACATTTATCTTTCCTTTATGCCTTAACTCCATTGCCTGTGTAATGAGGATAATATCTTTAATATTAGAAAGATACAATTTTTATTCCCTTGTAGTAATATTCCATCAAATAAGTAAAGCCAAGATTCAGAGTACCTGGCAAAGAATCAGTAACAGCCAAGAACAGATGAGTCCCTATTCAGCTTTCCATCTCAAAACTGGCTTTTTGGAGGCCACGGCAAGACCAACACCCTGAAGGCTGAGTTTTCTTGAAAAAGAAAGGAACCTCCCATCTCCAATCCCAAAGCTCCTCTATAAATATTCATAATCCAAGCTGGGAGGACTTACCCTAGGGAAGACCACTTCCTACAACAGAGAAGACTCAACCTGTGACACAAGGGACATTTCCACTGGATAAAAAGAGTTCTTGGCACTAGGGGCATAAGAGCAGTTCAGAAGGGACCCATCTTGGTCCAGGTTCACATGAACGCACAGCCTCTGGCAGCTGTTCATCTATGATCACAGCTGGCAGAGGTGCAGGCAGATTGGCTACCAACTCAGATGCTTGTGGCTCAATCCTATGGGGCCCCCCGAGGAGCTTAATGAAATGTGTCTTGAAACCACATGTCACCACCACCACAGGGAAGAAAGAGGTAGCATTGACCCATCAGCCTCCATGAGTTAAGGGTTTTCCCTAGGAATATTACCTCCCCTACAGTTCCAGGTTGCACATGTGTGTGTGCTGAACGGACACCCATGGGAATCCCATGTCCCAGCATCAGAGTTCCCAAGGCAGGAATCAGGAGGCTGCAAGGAGGTACTGACAGGTTTCACCTGTGCTGCAGCAATGTCTAAAAGAGGAGAGTGCACAAGCAGTATCCAATATAGGACCCAGTGAAGTTCTTATAATAGAGAAAGCAAACATTTTAATCAGATGTTCTACCTTTCATTACAATGTGATTGTGATGGTCAATATTGAATGTCAACTTGATTGGATTGAAAAATGCAAAATATTGTTCCTGGGTGTGTCTGTGAGGGTGTTGCCAAAGGAGATTAACATATTTGTCAGTGTTCTAGGAAAGACAGACACACCCACTATCTGGATGGGCACGCCAGCATGGCCAGAATAAAAGGCAGTCAGAAGAACAAGGAACAACTAGACTGGCAGAAGAACAAGGAAAGACTGAAAATAATCTGCTGACCTCCATCTTTCTCCCGTGCTGGATGCTTCCTACCCTTGAACATCAGACTCCAAGTTCTTCAGCTTCTGGACTCCTGGACCTTCAGCCACAGACTGAAGACTGCACTGTCAGCTTCCCTACTTTTGAGGTTTTGGGACTCAGACTGGCTTCCTTGCTTCTCAACTTGCAGACAGCCTATTGTGGGACCTCATCTTGTGATCATGTGAGTCAATATTCCTTAATAAACTCCCTTTTATATATACATCTATCCTATTAGTTATGTCCCTCTAGAGAATCCTAATACAGTGATTAATCACTTTTTGCAAAAAGTGAAGATATGTACAGAGTCTGTTTACACCAGATTTTCATTCATTACACATGCAACAAAGAACACATAAAGTCCTATAGAGATGTAAAAGAATATTTTATTAGTCACCTCTACTAAGAATAAACCTGTCCCTGCTCTGATGGGAGAGTCACATCCCTAGATCATACGTGATCCACACATTCACTTCAGTGTTTCACCTTCAGAGCACTTAATGAGCTCTGCTGCAGACTAAGTGAACACAGACCAAGTTCAGCCACTCCCCATCTGGCCAAGCAAATGAAGAGCAATTCTTCCTATCAGATGGCATTGGCCTCATCAAAAACCAGGGAGGCCCCAGACTGCCTGCCTTTCATATCCAGACAGCTTCTCCCAAGACCAATTCAGGAGCCATTCTTTTTGTTTGTTTGTTTTGTTTTGTTTTGTTTTGTTTTGTTTTGTTTTGTTTTAGGAGACAGAGTCTTGCTCTGTCGCCCAGGCTGGAGTGCAGTGGCGCAATCTCAGCTCACTGCACCCTCTGCCTCCTGGGCTCAAGCGATTCCCTCGCCTCAGCCTCCTGAGTAGCTGGGACCAAAAGCGTGTGCCGCCATGCCTGGCTAATTTTTTGTATTTTTAGTAGGGACAGTGTTTCACCACATTGGCCAGGCTGGCCTTGAACGCCTGACCTGAAGTGATCCTCCTGCCTTGGCCTCCCAAAATACTGGATTATAGGCATGAGCCACCACACCTGACCTCATATCCCTTTTCAATGATCAACAATGTCATAACTGAATCTTTATGGCTTAAAGTAAGTTTTTTATATCCTTTCATATTTCATAAGTTTTCAATATTCTTCAATATCCTCTTCGACCTGGATAACATTCTTCCAATACTGCTTATTCACCTTGACACTTTCCTGAATATAATGAAAGGATATGAGTCATGTACTTGGTAATAATGTATCAGCCAGTGATGGATCACATATATGGTGGTGGTCTCATGAGATTACAATATCATTATTTTAACTGCACCTTTTCTATGTTTAGATACACAAATGGTTACCATTGTGTTCAGTTGCCTGCAGTATTCAGTACAGGCATGTGCCGTAGAGGTCAGCAGCCTAAGAGCAATAGACTATTCCATACAGCCTAGATGTGGAGTGGGCTACACCAGGGGCCCCCAACCCCAGGGCCATGGACTGGGCTATGAACTGTTAGAAACCAAGCTGCACAGTAGGAGATGAGTGGCAGGCCAGTGAGTATCACCACCTGAGTACACTTCCCGTCAGATCAGCAGCAGCATGAGACTCTCATAGGAGCATGAACCCTACTGTAAATTGTGCATGCTTCTTATGAGAATCTAATGCCTGATGATCTGAGGTGAAACAGATTCATCTCAAAACCATCCCTACTCCCTGTCCATGGACAAATTTTCTTCCACGAAACAGGTTCCTGGTGCCAAAAAGGTTGGTGACCACTGAGCCATACCACCTAGGTTTAAGTACACTCTATCACATGAACACAACACCAAAATCACCTAACGACACATTTCCCAGAACACAACCCCATCATTAATCATCACTAATCAATGCACAACCATATCTCCCTGACTCTAAGTCCCTAAGGTCAACAACCATGCCTTAGTCATCTCTGCACCCCCAGGATATAACACATAGAATCACTCAATAAGTTTTAAACTGAAATCTGATTTAATTTTAGCCCTCTTGTCTTAGAAATATCTGAAGTATGGTTACTGATATGGTTTGACTGTGTCCCCACCCAAATCTCATCTTGAATTGTAGCTCCTATAATTCCCACGTGTTGGGGGAGGGACCCTGTGGGAGACAATTGAGTCATGGGAGCAGTTTCCCCCATACTGTTCTCGTGGTGACTAAGTCTCATAAGACCTGATGGTTTTATATGGGGTTTCCCTTTTCACTTGGCTCCCATTCTGTCTCTTGCCTGCTGCTACGTAAGACATAGCTTTTGTCTTCCACCATGATTGTGAGGCCTCCCCAGCCATGTGGAACTATGAGTCCATTAGACCTCTTTTTCTTTATAAATGACCCAGTCTTAGGTCTGTCTTTAACAGCAATGTGAAAACGGACTACTACAGTTATCTTTTGGTAACTGCACATTTAAGGTGTTAATTTCATCCTTCAGTTGACAGTCTGGGGTCTTTGGCTTGGTTCATCATTGCTCTAAGTCATCACTGGGCCTGGGGTGTGGGGCTTATGCCAGGCTCTGAATGTCAAGTGACAACAAGACAACAACTTCTGGGTGCTCACCTGATGCTGGACAGCACTTTGTGTCCTTCATGTGTTTAATTCATTTAATGCCCTTGTCAACCCTATGAGGGTAGGTACAATTATTGTCTCCATTGTCCAGATGAGAAAATTGAGTAAGTTAAACGTTAAGCAGCTTACTTAGGTCTCACAGCTAAAGTGGTGGCTTTATTTCCAGCACTTAAAATGTTACTAGGCCATTCTTGTTCTTAAGGGTGAATCATATATCTGCCATAACACTTTGTGCTTCTCTTTAACGCTGTCTTCTTCCCTCCCTAAACTTCCCACGGTTTCTAACATTCCCCTTTCCACAACAGACCCTGACTCCTATCTGAGAAATTCAAACCATTAAATAAAAATAACTATGGTTCTTGCTAATTTGACCAATGATATGTCCCATTGCCTCATGCAAAGAGTGGTTCCTTCCAGGTCCATGGAGGGACTGGTATTGGGTTCTCAGGGCTGCTCCTGAGCTCTCACCGAATGCAGAGCATGGTGCTCTGCACCAGGTGCTCTGGGAGCTTGGGAAGAAGCCCTAGACACACAAACATGCAAATAATACCAGCCCACAAATAAGCATGCCAGCAGAGTTCAGTAAGGGAGAAAGCACTGAGCTGAATGGTAGGGCTTTCTAAATAACATTTGGACAGATGGAAAAGAGAGGAGATAGCATTTCCAGCAGGGAGACCAAGTTCAGAAGAGGCACAGAAGTAGAAATGCAACTACAATTACTATTCTGATTCTAGGCTTCTTGGGGAAAAAATGCTGGCAGAGACTGCCACTAGTGCTAGGGAAAATACCAACAGTGTAGACCAGTGATCAGTAAAGTTTGGCCTTCATGTTGGTTTTTTCTTGAGTGTAGTTTTTTCTTGACCTACCATGTCTATTCATTTTCAGTCTTCTATGACTGCCATTAAATAAGACCTAAAGGAGGCATTGTTTTGGACTGAGCCCCAACAGAGGCCCCAACAGACCAAACCAAAATGGAGTCACTTGTGCTAAGTACATGTCATCAAACCGAAACTTTAAGGAAGCAGAAAAATTCCCAAACAGACCAGTTTTCCCTGAAAAACAGGAGATCTGCAGCAACTAATCGGAAAGGGCAGTTAACTCTGCTTTTTAACTCTGCTTTAACCCTTACAAGGAAAGTAATCTCAAAGTAACCCTGTCCTTTTTTTTTTTTTGAAACAGAATCTTGCTCTGTCACCCAGGCTGGAGTGCAGTGGTACAATCTCCTCTCACTGCAACCTCCACCTCCTGGGTTCAAGTGACTCTCCCACCTCAGCCTCCCAAGTAGCTGGGACTGCAGGCACACACTACCACATCCAGCTAATTTTTGTATTTTTAGTAGAGACAGGGTTTCTCCATATTAGCCAGGCTGGTCTCAAACTCCTGACCTCAAGTGATCCTCCCACCTCAGCCTCCCAAAGTGCTGAGATTACAGGCATGAGCCACTGTACCTGGCCCCTGTCCTCTTTTTGTATTAAGCTATTCCCTTGTTCCTGCTTAAGCTACTTTACAAAAATAAGTTTTTCTGCCACACCTAATGGAGCACCTTTCTGTTTTTAAATGGGATGCTGCCCAATTCATGAATTGATAGTAAAAGCCAATTAGATCATTACAATCAATTTAAAATTTTTTTTATTGACACTGCTTTCCCATTACTACAGGAGAGCTGAGTGAAAGACCATATGTCACACAAAGTCTACCTAGCCCTATAGAAAAGGCTTGCCTGTCCTGGTCTAGAACATCAACCTTCCAAAAGAAAAGCTGCCAAAGCCAACCAGTTGCCACTATGGGTGTAAAATACAACCATTTATCAAAAATTTAAATGAAGTTCAAGATACTCAAGCTAATTGCATTCTCAAAAAAAAATGTATCAAAGAAGATAAACTGAAAAAAACTGATACTGCAGATTCTAAAGTAACTACTTTCCATATTTCAAAAGATTCTGGAACACACTTTAATCTGCACAAATTCTATAGGTAGGGACTGAGATGCCCAATAGAGTTGGGATTTTAATAAGCAAATTCTCTCTTTCATTCATCGCAATAAATATAAAAACATTCAAAGATCATCTGTATTGTATTTGTTAAGAGCACGTTAAATAAAAGAAAACATACACAATCCATAAATGTGAAATAACTTGAAACAAAAATTTTCTAAAAGAATTGGTTTGACAGGGATAAAGATCACCAAGTTAAAATGCATTAATTCCAAGGTCATTTTTCCAAAAGTATCACTAAGCAAGATGATTCCTTATCTTCCCAAATGATAATTAAAGGAGAATGTGGATGTCTGTGTATGCATAGATATTTATAGGAATGGGGGAAAGACATGATGGACACACAGATCAGACGCATGGTAGGAAAAGCCCAGCATTGAAAGACATAGGCCATGGCTGGGCGCAGTCTCATACCTGTAATCTCAACATTTTGGGAGGCCAAGGTGGGCAGATCACCTGAGGTCAGGAGTTCGAGACCAGCCTGGCCAACATAGTGAAATCCCATCTCTTCTTTTTTTTTTTTTTTTTTTTTTGAGACGGAGTTTCGCTCTTGATACCCAGGCTGGAGTGCAATGGCGCGATCTCGGCTCACCGCAACCTCCGCCTCCTGGGTTCAGGCAATTCTCCTGCCTCAGCCTCCTGAGTAGCTGGGATTACAGGCACGCACCACCGTGCCCAGCTAATTTTTTGTATTAGTAGAGATGGGGTTTCACCATGTTGACCGGGATGGACTCGATCTCTTGACCTCGTGATCCACCCGCCTCGGCCTCCCAAAGTGCTGGGATTACAGGCTTGAGCCACCGTGCCCGGCCTTTTTTTTTTTTTTTTTTTTTTTTTTTTTTTTTTTGAGACAGAGTCTTGCTCTGTTGCCAGGCACCAGGCTGGAGTGCAGTGGCGTGACTTGGCTCACTGCAACCTCCGCCTCCCGGGTTCAAGCAATTTTACTGCCTCAGCCTCCTGAGTAGCTAGAACTACAGGCGCATGCCACCACACCCAGCTAATTTTTGTATTTCTAGTAGACAGGGTTTCACCATGTTGGCCAAGATGTTCTCAATCTCTTGACCTCGTGATCTGTCTGCCTCGGCCTCCCAAGTGCTGGGATTACAGGCGTGAGCCACCACTCCCAGCCTTTCTTCTAAAAATACAAAAATTAGCTGAGCATGGCGTGAGCCTGTAATTCCAGCTACTCAGGAGGCTGAGGCAGGAGAATTGCTTGAACTGCGGAGATTGCAGTGAGCTGAGATCATACTATTGCACTCCAGCCTGGGCCACAGACCCATACTCAACCGAAAGAAAGAAGAAAGGAAAGGAAATAAAAGAAGAAGAGAGGAGAGGAGAGGAGGAGAGGAAAAAAGAAAAAGGGAGAGAGAAAGAGAGAGAGAGAGGGAAAGAGAGAAAGAATCAAAGAAAGAAAGAAAGGAGGGAGGGAGAGAGGGAAGGAAGGAAGGAAAGAAGAAAAAGAAAAGAAAAGAAAGACACAGCCTTAGTTATAACTCTGCTGGGAATGAGTCGAGTGTCCAAGCATAAGACATTTAGCAACCCTGGGACTCCCCTGCTCCAATGAAGGAATCCTGCTAGATTATCTGTAAGGGCTTTTTCCATTTTGAGATTCATAAAAATTAACAGAACATAAGAGTCTGTTTTCGACCAAGGGAAAATTGATTAATTTAATGAACGTAAACAAATAGAATCCTTTCACAGCTTTCTGGTATCTTGTGTTTACAGTATTTATGAATTGATAGTAAAAGAGTTCTACTTGAAAGAATACGATTACTTCATGTAAGACCTAATATTACCTAGGCTTCTAAGAACCTTAATGTGTTGGACGTCTCAGATCAGAAAGAAAACTGTAGAGAACAAGCAAGGAATAAACACAGAAATCCCCTGAGAAGAGTAACGCGGTTAAGAAACAGCCTGTGGCCTTGAGCAGCTGTGTGATCACCCACTAACGGTGCTCACTTTAAGAGTGTGGCACAGAAACGAGCGGACTGCACACATCAACACCCCCTTCTAGTTCTCATCAACAGCAGTAATGAAGGCTGCCCTCCAGGGAGAATTAGAATGAGATTTGGGAAATGGCACCAGGCACATAAGAAAAGAACAGGAAACATGTTGGAGAACAGCTTAATGTTGCCAAAAGAGCAAAGATCATAAAAGGAGGGTGGGAAGTGGGGAGAGAAGACTGTTTCGTTTCTCCTAGCAGAGGAAGACATTCCGGGGGCACAGATCCTGGGGAGTAATAGGAACAAAAACACCCGGGGCTGGTGAGTGTGTGAGGAAGGTGACGGACCCTGTGGGTGTTCAACCAGAAAGCTGGGAGCACGTTCCTACATGGCCCCACAAAGCAGGGCTGGGAATCAGACCCCTCCTGGGGCTGTTGGAGAGAGCGATCAGAAGCTTGGAGACGTGGTTAGGGATGCTACTCAGGCAGCCACACGCATAGGAGTGGGCGCAGAGGATCACCCAGAGAGGTGAAGGCTGGGACCTGGCTGCCTTGAGGGAGAGGAGGCTGCCAAGGATCACAGGGAGAACAAACTCCAGGCCAGGGAGTGATATAGGAGGCAGAACTGGACTCAGGAGGCAGCGCTCAGACATTGAACCAAATGAAAGACTAGCTAAAACAGGGCCAGGGCAGAAGCACCTTTCCATAAGACACACCCACCAGTGCGCCACGTCAGTTTACCATTGTCATGGCAACACCCAGGAGTTACCGCCCCTTTCCACTGGTCCAGAAGTTACCGCCCCTTTCCACTGGTCCAGAAGTTACCACCAACTCACTGGCCCAGAAGTTACCACCCTATTTCTAGAAATTTCTGCATAATCCACTCCTTAATTTGCACATAATTAGAAGTGCATATAAATGTGACTGCAGAACTTCCCTGAGCTGCTCTTCTGGGCACACTGCCTGTGGAGTGTCCTGCTCTGCAAGGAGCAGTCCCTCTGCTGCTGCTGTGCACGGCTGTTTCAAAGAAAGGTGCTAACACCACCAGCTCACTCTTGAATTATTTCCTGGGCAAAGCCAAGAACCCTACCCAGCTCAGCTCCAATTTGGGGCCTCACCTGCCCTGCATCAGGAACACACAACTGAGCTGAATGCTGCAGAAAGAACCAGGAAGGAGGGGACTGAAACCAACTGCCAGAATTAATGACAAGGTTGTCATTTGTGACCAGAGCAAGAGCTGTGCCAGGGTGGGGCTGTCCCAGAAGCCAAGTAGGATGAGTGAATGGAAAGGAGACGGAGAGAGGGGGACAAGGAATGATGTGTGTAGACAGCTGTTCCCAGAATGTGGCTGTGAAGCAGAGTGGGGTTTGGCTGGAGAGCGTTTCTTTTAAAAACCAGACAAATATGAGCTAGTTTAACATGTTAAGAGAAGGGTCCATCTTAAAGAAAAAAGTAGAATATGCAAGAAAAAGAAGGGATAATCTGCATCCATATTTTTTGAAATTGTGAGTCAGGATCTACTAGTGCTTTGTATTGTCAATTTATTGGCCAGCTTTGTTGTTGTTGTTGTTGTTGTTGCTCTTTGAGACAGGGTCTCACTCTGTCACCTAGGCTGGAGTGCATTGGCACAATCATAGCTTATTGCAGCCTCAAACTCTTGGGCTCAGGCAATCCTCCTACCTCAGCCTCCCAAATAGCTGGGATGACCAGCAAGTACCATCATACCTGGCTAATTTTCTTTATTTTTTTGTAGAGAGGCTCTCATTATGTTCCCCCAGGCTAGTCTCGAACTCCTGGACTCAAGCGATCCTCCCACTTCAGCCTCTCAAAGTGCTGGGATTACAGGCATGAGCCACCATGCCCGTTCTATTGGCCAGCATTTTAAAAATTAAGTGGAATAAATAGGAAATAGAATACCATAGAATACAATAGAAGATATCAGAGAACATCCAAATAATAAGCACTGCTTCCAGAAACATGTAAGATACGTATGTGTGTGTGCATGCGCGCGTGCATGCACATGCACCCTGGAATCCAATAGGAAATTCAGGTCTCAATTTCACAAGGAAATTGAGTAGTGACGTGCATCAAAAGGTGGGGAAGTCACGGACATAAAGGAGAGGCTAGAAAGGATGCAGGAGGCAGGCCTGGGTTATGGGTGAAAGAGTGTCAGAGAGAGCAACAGGAACAAAGGAGGAGAGAAGAGGATATTCTTATGGGGTCTTGCTATGTTGCCCAGACTGAAATCCTCTGCTCAAGCAATCCTTCCACTTAGCTGAGACTATAGGCATGCCACTGCTGGCCAGGATGGTACATTCTTATTAGCAACAAATCAAACACTTGGAATTCCTCCAGATTCAGCCCCTCCTCTTTTTTTTTTTTTTTTTTTTTTGACTGAGTCTCTCTCTGTCACCCAGGCTGGAGTGCAGTGGCATGATCTTGGCTCACTGCAACCTCTGCCTCGTGGATTCAAGTGATTCTCCTGCCTCAGCCTCTCAAGTAGCTGGAATTTCAGGCATGTGCCACCATGCCCAGCTAACTTTTGTAATTATAGTAGAGATGGTGTTTTGCCATATTGGCCAGACTGGTCTCAAACTCCTAACCTCAAGTGATCCACCTGCCTGAGCCTCCCAAAATGCTGGGATTACAGGTGTGAGCCACGGTGCCTGGCCTCAGTCCTTCGTCTCTTTCTCATCCTCTCTCTCATTCCCTCCCCCTTATATCCACTCCATCATCAAGGCTTGGCCACAAGGCTGCAAATGAGGAAGATACAATTCAGAATATGAAGTAGAAAGTCAAACGTCAGCCACTTCTAGTTCCAAAGAATTTGAGGGTGAGGGTATGGGAAGGAAAGATGAGGAGAAAGCAGGACAGTCAATGACCTGGAGGATGCAACCAAGAAACAACGCTGGCAGAGGCAGCTTAACCAGAAGGGCATGAGGATGTATGCAGGATGCAATGTCTGAATAAGTCAGCAGGTCCCAGTGATGACCAAGCTAAGGTGCATTGACTGAAGTAGGTAAGGGACAGGTGCATTGGCTAATGTAGGTAAGGGACAAGGTCAATGGAACTACAAGGTCAAGGTGCCGGATAGGTTGTACATGTACATCCCGAAGTCTGCCAAGTTGTTTACAAGGCTCGATGTGCAGAGAGATCATGAACCAAATCCTGGGTGAGCAAGGCTCTCAGTGGTCATCTCCCTGATAACAAAATTGCTGTCCTCTGCCAACACAGAGTGGGGATGGGCCTCCAGGAGTGCAGAGGCGGGCTGAGAGTCTGGAGCTCTAACTAGCCCTTAGACAGCTTTTCACATTATTTTCCTGTTTTTAGACCCACCTTCAACTTCAGTCTGCCTATTCCTAAGTCTTTGGGGGATTTTGTCAAATAAATTGGGATGCTTTTTGGCTTTTCTCCCAGCAGCTTGGAAGACAGCTTTCTTGTGTCTGCTAAGTCAGCTACCTCTCACCCAAGTGCTTTCTAGCTTCCAAAATGTTGTCACTATTTTTCTTTTTTCTTGTCCTTTTTGATCTAATGGATTATATAGAGAGAGAGACACACCAAGGACAGGGCCCAGGCATTTACACATTTATGAAACTGCCCAGATGGTTCTGCCAGGTACCAGGCACCCCCAGGAAACCACCCTTCATCTGTCTGTATATCCCTCCATGCACAGGGGCTGAACATTGGCTCTAAGAACTTTACTTCATATATATACTTGAGTTCTGGGATACATGTGCAGAACATGCAAGTTTGTTACAAAGGTATACATGTGCCATTGTGGTTTATTGCACCCATCCACTTGTTCTAATGGATTATATATATATACACACACACATATATATACACTTTAAAGTTCTGGGATACACGTGCAGAACGTGCAGGTTTGTTACATAGGTATACACTTGTCATTGTGGTTTGCTGCACCCATCAACTTGTCATTTACATTAGATATTTCTCCTAATGCTATCTCTCCCCTATCCCCCTGCCCCCTGACAGGCCCCGGTGTGTGATGTTCCCCTCCCTGTGTCCATGTGTTCTCATTGTTCAACTCCCACTTATGAGTAAGAACGTGCAGTGCTTGTTTTTCTGTTCTTGTGTTACTTTGCTGAGAATGATGGTTTCCAGCTTTATCCATGTCCCTACAAAGGACATGAACTCATCCTTTTTTATGGCTGCATAGTATTCCATGGGATATATGTGCCATATTTCCCCTTCCTTACACTTTATACAAAAATTAACTCAAGAAGGATTAAAGACTTAAACGTAAGACCTAAAACCATAAAAACCCTAGAAGGATTTTTCTTTCTAAAAGATCCTTTTACTTTTGCTTTGGTTGGGTTTCAGGAAGGACCAAAAGTAAACACATGTTGAATCCACCATCTTTACCCCGAGCTACTTCTGTAACCGTAAAAAACAACAGTACTCTATTCAGGCCAGGCATAATGGCTCACGCCTATAATCCCAGCACTTTGGGAAGCCAAGATGGGTGGATTGTTTGAGCCTGAGCAACAGGGCGAAACATTATCTCTACAAAATACCGAAAAATTAGCCGGACATGGTAGCATGCACCTGTAGTCCCAGGTACTTAGGGGGCTGAGATAAGCGGATCGCTTGAGCCCAGAGAGGTTGGGGCTGCAATGAACTGTGATTGTGCCATTGTATGCCAGCCTGGGCAACAGAGCAAGATCCTATCACACATACACACACATACACACACACACAATAATACTATATTCATTTTCGCACACAAAAATATGTGCTCCCTTTAATGTGTGAACAAGATATCCCAGTCTCCTGCCTCAGGGCTGGCTGATGGAGTTGGCTGAAGGGTGTTTGGTCATACAGGCAATTTACCCTGAACCAAGCACATCCTCCCAGCCAGACCCCCACCACCCTTGGGACTGTGTCTCTCAATGACTGTTACCACCCCACTGGGAAGAAAATCACCAAACTGTTCTATGAGGCTCAGGCAGTGTGGAATCCTCATCCATGTAAATCAAAAGTTTTAGAGCATCCCTTCGCATATGGAACCCAGGTATGTGATTTAAGAAAATTGTTTCGTTAAGAAAATATAATTTCTTGATGAGTAAATACAATGCCATCTAGTTACTCCTTCCTAAAGCTTTGATTGCAAAGAGTAGTTTCAGATGCTTCACCATTACATTCAGAAACCAGGAGTGAATTAAGACAGGCAATCACTGAATTGAAGGGCTTCAGAGGTAGGAGCCTTAGCTATGTGGTCAAACAGCCAGCTCTAACCAGGAAAACAAAAACCCAGGGCTTTATAGAAATGTGTGTGTTGGGGCCATGCCCAGACTCTGGGGTCAGACACACTAAGGACAGGGCCCAGGCATGTACACACTTATGAAACTGCCCAGATGGCTCTGCCAGGTACCAGGCACCCCCAGGAAACCACCCCTTGTCTGTCCTTACAGCCCTCCACGGGCAGGGGCTGAACATAGGCTCTAAGAACTTATGCAATACACCAGATAGGCCTCACGGAAGAGACACTGAAAGCCAGGCTGGCAGATGCTCTGGGTTTTTTTTTTTTTTTTTTTTTGAGACAGAGTTTGGCTCTTGTTGCCCAGGCTGGAATGCAATGGTGTGATCTCGGCTCACTGCAACCTCCGCCTCCCGGGTTCAAGCAATTCTCCTGCCTCAGCCTCCCAAGTAGCCAGGATTACAGGCATGCGCCACCATGCCTGGCTAATTTTGTATTTTTAGTAGAGATGGGGTTTCTCCATGTTAGTCAGGCTGGTCTCGAACTCCCAACCTCAGGTGATCCACCTGCCTCAGCCTCCCAAAGTGGCGCCCAGCCTGTTCTGGGTACTTTTACAACCTGCTTTATTCTTTCATTTGCTCATTTATTCTTTCAACAGCAATGATTCAGGATCTTCTATGTCCTAATGATAGCAATATTTATTGTGTGCTTACAATCTGCCTGGCACTATTACCACTTTACAGGTGTTATCTCATTTAATCCTTATGTTATCAGAAAGGGGTCCTGATCCAGACCTGAAGAGGGTTCTCATACCTTGCATAAGTAAGAATATTCAGGGAGAGTCCATAGAATAAAGGGAAAGCAAGTTTATTAAGAAAGTAGAGGAATAGGGCCGGGTGTGGTGGCTCACGCCTGTAATCCCAGCACTTTGGGAGGCCAAGGTGGGTGGATCACAAGGTCAAGAGATCGAGACTATCTTGGTCAACATGGTGAAACCCCGTCTCTACTAAAAATACAAAAAATTAGCTGGGCATGGTGGCGCATGCCTGTAATCCCAGCTACTCAGGAGGCTGAGGCAGGAGAATTGCCTGAACCCAGGAGGCAGAGGTTGCGGTGAGTGGAGATCATGCCATTGCACTCCAGCCTGGGTAACAAGAGCGAAACTCCGTCTCAAAAAAAAAAAAAAAAGAAAGAAAGTAGAGGAATAAAAGAATAGCTACTCCATAGACAGAGCAGCCCCGAGGACTACTGGTTGCCCATTTTTATGGTTACTGCTTGATGATATGCTAAACGAAGGGTGGATTATTCATTCTTCCCCTTTTCAGACCACATAGGGTAACTTTCTGACATTGCCATGGCATTTGTAAACTGTCATGGTGCCAGTGGGAGTGCAGCAGTGAGGACAACTAGAGGTCACTCTCGTCACCATCTTGGTTTTGGTGGGTTTTGTCCAGCTTCTTTACTGCAACTTGTTTTATCAGCAAGGTCTTTATGATCTGTATTTTGTGCTGACTTTCTATCTTCTCCTGTGACTTAGAATGCCTTAACCATCTAGGAATGCAGCCCAATAGGTCTCAGCCTCATTTTACTCAGCCACTATTCAAGATGGAGTAGCTCTGGTTCAAACACCCCTGACACTCACAACAGTGTTATGAGGTAGGTACTTTTAATATCCCCCACTTTACAGATGAAGAAGAAAGCACAGAGAGGATAGGCAGGATGCTAAGGATGTGTAGCCACCCAGCAGGTTCATCTTGCCTGCTGCCCAGATAGCGCTGATTTATCAAACAGGGGAATTGCTATAGAGAAAGAGTTTAATTCATGCGGAGCTGGCTGAACGGGAGACCAGAGTGCTATTATTACTCAAATCAGCCTCCCTGAAAATTCAGAGGGTAGCATTTTTAAAGGATAGTTTGGCAGCCAAGGGAATCGGTGCTGCTGGTTGGCTGGAAATGCAATCGGAGGGATGTGGAAAAATGGCTCTCAAGTATACTGAGTCTGCTTCTGGGTGGGGCCACAGGACTGGTTGGCTGGTCCAGGTCAGAAGTGCAAAAATCTCAAAAAGGCAATCTTAGGTTCTACAACAGTGATGTTATCTGCAGGAGTAATTGGGGAAGTTGCAATCTTGTGACCTCTGGAATAATAGCTGGTCATCATTTATGCTGCACCTTAGCAGGTCTCGGGTTCCTCTCATCCTCCTAACCTGGTGGGCTTTACAGAGATAATTTAGTTTTGGGGAAGGGTTATTTCTATTTAAACTACAAACTAAATTACTCCCAAAGTTAGCTTGACCAAAGTCCAGGAATGCCTAAGGGCAGTTTCGAGGCTGAAGGCAAGATAGGGGTTGGTTAGATCAGATCTCTTTCGCTGTCATAATTTTCTCACTGTTATCATTTTTGCAAAGGCAGTTTCAGACACACAGCCAGTAAGTTGTGGTACTCAAATACAGCTCCAGAACTTGGGTTCCTTCCTAACTGCTAGGTTCAACTCCCTCTCAGGTGCTTTGTTTCCAGGTATCATATTTGTTAAGAGGCAGAGAGAGAAGGCGAGATGGATGGGCGGTATTACAACCCAACCATCAGTAGGGCAGAGGTAGTCACCCAGGGGCCATCAGAGGATAGAGGGGTGTTCTTGCCCCAGAGGTTGGGCCAGTGAGCTGAGTCTTCAATGACAGGAAGTAGGAGGGGATGAGGATGAGGGAGGAGTCCAGACAGCAGAAATCACAGAAGAATACCATTGGGAATACCACAGTAGTGTAACAGATCCAAATATCAGTGCCTACACTCAGGTGGCAAGACATATCATTTCCTCTTTTCTTTGAGACCTTAATGTTTATTAGGATCCTCCATTCCTTTGGGTGTCAGATATAGTTTAATTCAGAGACAGGGTCCACCTTTGCCCTGGGACCATGTCCTCAACTGGGGGCTCCATAAAGCCATGTTACAAATCTATCCTTACTCATCATTGATCCACAATGTTCCTGCTGAGGCTGCTCACACGGGGTCCTTGACTGGGGGTCTGTGGTTTTTTCCCATCAGAATACCTACTTGCCTTCATGAACTCTAGCCCTCCTGTCCCTGTCTAGCAAGAGTCCTCTCTCTCTTCCTTCACTGACATGCCTCTCCAAAGATTCTCATCACCAGGTCTCCATGTCTTCACATCCCTCCCTTCATTCACTACTCAATACATGGTTAGATGGATTCTATTCCCACAACCTATCCAAATTGTTGTGCTAAGATCATTCATGGGCTCCATGTTGCTAAATCCAGCAGAAGCTCTTCTATTCATCTTGGTTGACTTCTCAGCAACACTCAGATTCAATGATAGCACAGTCTCCTGTGTTCACTGCTACTACTTTAACCACACCTGAGTATCATCCTTGATTTTTCTCTTATTGTCTTGATTTTACCTCTAGCCTCCTCTGCCACCAAACATTTAATCCATCAACAAGTTCTATCAATTATATTGTCAACAAATATAGGTCAAATCCATGGACTTCTCTTTGGTGCCGCTATTAAACCCTGGCATGAGCGTCTTTCTCTCTCACCTGGATTCACGAAACAGCCTCTCTGCTAGGTCTCTCTGCTTCCATACAATGCAGTCACCACAAAGCAGTGATCTTCACACACACACACACACACACACACACACACACACACATCTGATTATGCCAAGGTGCAGTGGCTCATGCCTGTAAACCCAGCATTTTGGGAGGCCGAGCCAGGTGGATAACTTGAGCTCAGGAGTTCAAGACCAACCTGGGCAACGTGGTGAAACCCCATCTCTACAAAAAAAAAATACAAAAATTAGCCAGGCACAGTGGCACGCCTGAGTCCAGGAGGTCGAGGCTGCAGTGAGCCATGACTGCACCACTGCACTCCAGCCTGGGTGACAGAGCAAGATTCTGTCTCTAAAAAAAAAAAAAAGTCAGTATAACGTTTCATCACACTTGAATACTATACAGTACAGTGCTACAAAAAAAGGTCATTCTCTTATAAAACCACAGGACAAATATCAAAGACAGAAAATTAACACTGATATATTAGTCCCATTAAATCCTTAGACCTCATTCAAACTTTGTCCAATAATATACCTTGTAACAAATAACTTCAGAATTACCTATTGTACTGAGTTATCATGTCTCTTTAGTCTCTTGCAGCTTGAATCGGTTCCTTAGTCTTCCCTTGACTTCCATGAAGATTACAGACAAGGCCAAGGAAGGAGGATCCCTTGAGCCCAGGAGTTGAAAACCAGCCTGGGCAACATAGCAAGACCCCATCTCTACAAATAATAATAAAAAATTAGGCTGGGCTCAGTGTCTCACACCTGTAATCCCAGCATTTTGGGAGGCTGAGATCGTTGGATCACCTGAGGTCAGTAATTCCAGACCAGCCCAGCCAACATGGTGAAATTCCGTCTCTACTAAAAATACAAAAAATTAGCCAGGCATGTTTGTGCACACCTGTAATACCAGCTACTCCGGAGGCTAAGGCAGGAGAATCTCTTGAACCTAGGAGACAGAGGTTGCAGTGAGCTGAGATTGCACCATTGTACTCCAGCCCGGGTGACAGAGCAAGATCCTGTCTCAAAAAAAAAAAAAAAATTAGCCGGGTGTGGTGACATGCACCTGTGGTCCCAGCTACTCAGGAGGCTGAGATGGGAGAATCATTTGAGCCCAAGCAATTGAGGCTGCAGTAAGCTGAGATCACACCCCTGCACTCCAGCCCGGGTGACAGAGCAAGATCCTGTCTCAAAAAAAAAAAAAAAAAATAGCCGGGTGTGGTGACATGCACCTGTGGTCCCAGCTACTCAGGAGGCTGAGATGGGAGAATCACTTGAGCCCAAGCAATTGAGGCTGCAGTGAGCTGAGATCACACCCCTGCACTCCAGCCTAGACAACAGAGAAAGACCCTGGCAAAAAAAAAAAAAAAAAAAAAAGATGACAGGCAAGTTAAACTGTAGGCTGTCCATGAATCCATCAATTTCGGTTTGGCTCTTTAGATTTGGGTTATGCATCCTTGGCATACAGTTATTTCATTGCATCTTATTAAGTAATACAGAATTTTCGTTTGCCCCTTTACTGATGATGTTCAGTTCGGTCACTTGATTAAGAGACGGAGTTGGGGGAGGTCTTCTGGACTTCTCTGCTATAAAGAGACTTGTTCTCTTTATAATTATTGAGTATTTTGTAGGGATGTACTTTAAGACTATGTAAACAATCCTCTTCCTCATCAAGCTTTCAGTTCATTTATTCATTCACTTATTCATTTAACCAACGTGATGCATGGATTTCTGTCTTTTTCAATCCATTATTCTCATTAATCTAATGCTTCAATTGTCCCAGTTTGGGCCAATGGAAACCACTTCAAGGTGGCTTCTATGTCTTTTTTATTTGTCTTCATCCTTCTTGGAGCACACACCTTCTGGAATATGATGTTCTAGGTTCCTTGGGTTCATCTTGTACTTTCCTAGTCCAGTCATCCTTCTTTTTTAAAAAATTTTTTTTTGAAGAGACAGGGGTCTGCTCTGTCGCCCAGGTTGGAGTGCAGTGACACAATCACAGCTCACTGCAGCCTCGCACTCCTGGACTCAAGCGATCCTCCCACCTAAGCCTCCCGAATAGCCAGGACTACAGGTGTGCACCACTACCTGGCTAATTTTTTTTTTAATTTGTAGCTATGTTGCACAGGCTGGTCTTGAACTCCTGGCCTCAAGCAATTCTTCCCCCTTGGCCTCCCAAATGTGGGGATTACAGGTGGGAGTCACCATGCCCAGTCCACAGCCATCCTTCTTCACTGACATTCTGACATCCCATGCCAAGTGGCACTTCCACCCTCACATTCACTCTGTCCAGGATCTGATTACCCCCATACCGGGCCACCCACCATGTGTGGATGCCCTCTTTACCCTAGAACTCCAACACCCCATGCCACCCCATGTCAAGGTGGATGCCTGCCTCGCCTCGCTTGAATTTTTTTTTTGAGGCAGCGTCTTACTCTGTCACCCAGGTTGGAATGCAGTGGCACAATCTTGGCTCACTTCAACCTCCGCCTTCCAGGCTCAAGTGACTCTCCCACCTCAGCCTCCCGAGTAGCTGGGACTACAGGTGCCCACCACCACTCCCAGCTAATTTTGTATTTTTAGTAGAGACAAGGTTTCACCATATTGAACAGGTTGGTCTCTAACTCCTGACCTCTTGTGATCCACTCGCCTCAGCCTCCCAAAGTGTTGGGACCACAGGCGTGAGCCACCGCACCTGGTCTCTTGCTTGAATTCTGATACCCACTACATGGATGGTCTCACCTGGTCAGGCTCTGAGGCCACACATCGGCCTGCCCTCTTACATGGACAACTTCTTTACCCACCTCATGCTCAGACACCCCACACTGGGTTGTCACCCTATGTGAATGCTTGCCACACTCCAATCTGGGCCGGCCATCAGCAGGGAGGCCTTCTTTAGCCAACTCAGGTTCCAGTGCCCCGCCTCAGCCACCAAACCTCACCCTGGCTATCGCTGACACCCCAGGCTAGGCCATCCCCACCCCTCCCATGTGGATATCCTTCTTATCTGCTCTGTGTGGGTGTCTACCTTGCTTGGTCCCACCACCTAATGAATGACTTTTAAATGGATTTGTTCAGGAAGAGAAAAAAACAGAAGAGGTGGGGAAAGAGAAAGAAATAAGGAAGAAAAAAAACCAGTTCTCTCTTTTTTTTTTTTTGAGACAGAGTCTCACTCTGTCGCCTAGGCTGGAGTGCAGTGGCACAATCTCAGCTGACCGCAATCTCCGCCTCCCAGGTACAAGCAATTCTCCTGCCTCAGCCTCCTAAGAAGGTGGGATTACAGGCACCTGCCACCACGCCCAGCTAATTTTTGTATTTTTAGTAGAGACAGGGTTTTACCATGTTGATCAGGCTGGTCTCGAACTCCTGACCCCATGATCCACCCGCCTCTGCCTCCCAAAGTGCTATGATTACCAGCATGAGCCACCATGCCCAGCCCCGTCCTCTCTTATTCAACTTTTATTTTAGAATCAAGCGGTACATGTGCAGGTTTGTTGCAAACCTTCCATGATGCTACAGTTTGGGGTATGAATGGTCCCATCATCCAGGTAGTAAGCACGATACCCAATCAGTCGTTGCTCAGCCCTTGCCTACCCCCTCCTCTCTCTAGCATTTTGCATTGTCTATTTTTCTGATAGTTATGTCCATGTGTACCAAATTTTCAGCTCTCACTTATAAGTGAGAACATGTCATTTTTGGTTTTCTCTTTCTTTGTCAATTCACTTAGGATAATGTCCTCCAGCTGTCTCCACATTGCTGCAAAGGGTGTGATTTCATCATTTTTTATGCTGCGTAGTATTCCATGGTGTATATGTACCACATTTTCTTTATCCAGCCCACCATTGATGGGCACCTGGAAAAGCCCAGTCTCTTATACACCCATTCTAATCAGACTTTTGTCCCACCCCTTCACCAGAACTGCTCCCAGCAAGGCAACCATGACCTCCACAAAGGTGGATTCTCACAGCTCACTCAACAGAACTCATCCTCCTTCTGGGTATGCCTGGTTCACTTGGGTTGAGGACACACATTCTCCTGGTTTCCTTCCTACCTTGTGGAAATGCCTAAGTAGAAAAGCCACCTGCCGCCCATGAACCTAAGACACTAAAATCCTGAAGTGTGTGGACTGCATTCCTGAATTACAAGCTACCAAAAATGTCACTGTCATGACATAATCACCCCAGATACATACAAAGAAGTTAGACAGGAACAAAATCAAAGGGATACTTATTCATTATAAAACAAGTACCTTCACCAGAGGCCAAGGTTAAAATAATAATCTAAACACTAATCTGGTTCTTAATTAATTTTCTTTAAGATGTTCATGACCATTTAGAAACCTGCACAAATGAATGTTAATTTATGTCACTGAAGTGAAAGAGAAAGAGGCTTTTTTGTTTTAAATGCTTTTCCGATTTTTTTTTAAATTAACAATCCTAACCTATTTCATGTTTAAAATCTTCTCTGCTGAGGCTGAAGTTAGGTTTCCCAATGGAACAAAAATACAGCTCTTGGGAATTAGGGCAAAATGACTTGTTAAATGAACGAAGACAGAGGCTGAAATACAAATATTTTGTGAAGTGTTCATATTTTATCAGCCAAAGTGAGCTATAGCAAATCATCACATGTCTAAAAAATGTAGAGGATACTGGGAGCTGCTCGTTTTACATCGAGTCGACCTTCTGTTGCTTTAATGACCTGATCTGAAATAACCTGGCAGGCTCTGCGTCACCCCCGGGGTCCGTGTCAGCAAAGGGACCCACTCTGTCCATCACTGACATGACGCACGCGCCTGGCTGCCACTCACCAGCAGGGGGCACTGCGTCAGGGCCTTTCTGTAGGCAAAACCACTCAAAAGCTGAAGATTGAGAAACATGTATTCTGGGAGACTGAAAAATGTGTGTCACTGTCACCATCTCAGACAAACTCATTGCCACACAATCGATAGGGCATCTACATGTGCGCTTTCATAACAATATCCACTGCAGGGTGTTCTGAAGCCCAGAGCCTATCCCCGAATTACAAATAAAAAGCATCATAGTGAAGCCACAGATAGCAAGTCTATCTGGAACCCTCAGAGAGCATAATTTTTATTCTATTTAATTTTACTTTATTATATATATATATAATAAAATATATATGTGTATATATATGTGTGTGTATGTATGTGTGTGTGTGTGTGTGTGTGTGTGTGTGTGTGTTAGAGATAGATGGAATTTTGCTCTGTCGCCCAGGCTAGAGTGCAATGGCAAGATCTCGGCTCACTGCAACCTCCACCTCCCAGGTTCAAGTGATTCTCCTGCCTTAGCCCCCCAAGTAGCTGAGATTACAGGCGCCTGCCACCACACCCAGCTAATTTTTTGTATTTTTAGTAGAAACAGGGTTTCACCATGTTGGCCAGGTTGGTCTTGAACTCCTGACCTCAGCTGATCCACCCACCTTGGCCTTCCAACGTGCTGGGATTACAGGCATGAGCCACTGGACCCGGCCTTTATTTTATGTTTTGAGATAGGGTCTCTCTCTCTCTGTCACCCAACTGGGAGTGCAGTGGCACAATGATAGCTCAATGCAGGCTCAAACTCCCAGGGTTCAAGTGGTCCTCCTACCTCAGCCTCCTGAGTATCTAGGACCTTAGGCATGCACCACCATGCTCAGCTGAATCTTTTTTTTTTTTTTTTTGTAGTTTTTGTAGAGACAGGTTCTCACTTTGTTGCCTAGGCTGTTCTAGAACACCTGGCCTCAAGCAATACTCCCACCTAGGCCTCCCAAAGTGCTGGGATTACAGGTGTGAGTCACTGCTCCTGGTAAACATCTACACATTTTATATTTGGGGAAAGTGGGGCCTATAAATAACATATTTTGTGATATATGAGAGACAAGAATTTTAATTGCATTTAATATTTAAAAGACCATAATGACTGACCCATAAAACAGGATTTTATCAATTATTTCCTCTCTAATAACCATTCCTATCAGCACACATTTTTCTCATGTCAAAAAAATAAGTTTTGCCTGGGTGCAGTGGCTCATGCCTATAATCCCAGCACTTTGGGAGGCCAAGGTGGGAGGATCACTTGAGGCCAGGACTTGAAGACTTATCTGAGCAACATAATGAGACTCCCATCTCTACAAAAAAAAAAATTAAAAATTAGCTGGGCATGGTGGCATGCACCTGTAGTCCCAGCTGGTCAGGAGGCTAAAGGGGGAGGATCATTTGAGGCCAGGAGTTTGAGGTTGCAACGAGCTGTAATTGTGCCACGTCACTCCACTCCCTGTCTCCAAAAATAAAATATTGGCTTTTCTTTCCCCTCTCATTACTGCCCCATTTCTCTCTTTCCCTTTATAGGGAAGTTGTGTGGTAAACACACTCTAAGGTGAGTATTCACACCCTTAAATAAACTCCTCCCCTTGAAGGAGGACATATTTTGCATGAGTGTGAGCAAAGCCGTATCTTGCTTCTAATCAACTATATACAGCGAAATCAATAGAATGTCACTCCCAAGATTACATTACATACTATTAAGACTCCATCTTGCTCTCAAACTCACTCTAACACTCTCTCTCAAGCTAGTTCTGAAGAAATAAGCAGCCTGGATGGGAGGCCCATCTGTCAAGAAGCTAAAGACAACCTCTAAGAGCTGAAGGCAACCACCAAGCAGCCAGGACCCTCAGTCTCACAACCACAAGGAAATGACTTCTGTCACCAACCTGAGTGAGCTTGAAAGCAGCTTCTTTCCCAGTTGAGCCTCCAGATTAGAACACAGTCAAGCCAATCCCTTGATGGCAGCCCTCTGAGATCCTAAGAAGAGGACCCAGTTCATCTGTGCCTAGACTCTTGTGAGATAATAAATGTGTGTTTTCTTTTAAGTCACTAAATTTGTGGTAACTTTTTATGCAGCTATGTTCAGGGATTTCCCAACACCACTCTCAACTTCAAAGATCACTAAAAGGACTCACAGAGTTCAGCAAAGCCATTACACTCATGGTTACAGTTTATAACATTGAGCAGATACCAAGGAAGCAGGTGCAGTGGCCCACACCCGTAATCCCAGCACTTTGGGAAGCCGAGGTAGGAGGATGGCTTGAGGCCAGGTGTTTGAGATCAGCCTGAGCAACACAGTGAGACCCCTATCTGCAAAAAATTTTCAAAAATTAAGCTAATGCTGGCCTGTAGTCACAGCTACTCAGGAGGCTGAGGCAGGAGGATCACCTGAGCCCAGGAGTTTGAGGTTGCAGCAAGCTGTGATGGCACCATGGCGCTCCAGCCTGGGCAAAAGAGTGAGACCTGTCTCAAAGAAAAAACAAAAACAGAAAGACTCTCAGAAACACCCAGTGGGCTCCCTTCTGGAGTTGGAGAGCCCACATTGAGGACAAATCGCTGGGAGAAGACCCCAGGTTGATCAGGGCCGGGCACCTGGGCGTAAAGGAAAAACTTTAGATGCTAGTCAGAGAGGGGACCTGAGAAAGCAAATAGCAGAAAGCACTGAAGAGATGACTGCACATATTTTCTAAGACTTTGTGATAAAATCAGAAAAGAGAGAAAGACACTCTGGCCCATTCCCATCCTCATTATAGAAATTTCCTTCTAAAAATACAACTTCAACAACAGAAAAAGATTATAGTCAATGCTCATTCAAAAATTTAAAAAAAGAGAGAGAAATGATCCAAACATATATTCAGAAGATAATATTCACCAGAAGAAAAATGCAACTACAGGGTATATGAAAACATTAAACTAATATTTCAAAATGAGTTACAGGAAATTAAGAAAATAGGAGAAGCTACGAAAGAAAAGCATAAACACAAGCTAGAAAACTCAGAAATGAGACGGCCAGACAATAGGCAGATGTGAGAACAGTTTATAGAGTTCAGAAACAACTGGCAGAAACGAGGAAAAAAAGAAGAAATTAAAACAGAAATGAAGAAAAGGGTAGAAAGTATTAAGATAAAAATGATCAAAGTAAAAAATAAGCAGGCCAGGCATAGTGGCTCCCACTCGTAATCCCAGCACTTTGGGAGGCCGAGGCAGAAGGATTGCCTGAGCCCAGGAGTTCCAGAACAGCCTGAGACGTGTGGCAATACTCCATCTTTACAAAACATAAACAAAATTAGCCAGGAATGGTGGCTCATGCCTGTGGTCTCAGCTACTCAGGAGGCTGAGGCAAGAGAATCACTTGAGCCAGGGAGTCCAAGGCTGCAGTGAGCCATGTTCACATCACTGCATTCCAGCCTGGGTGCCAGAGAAAGATCCTGTCTCAAGGGAGAAAGAAAAAGTTAACCAAAGAGAGCCAATATATGTATTTAAAAATTAGAGACTTCATCCTTGCCAATCAACACCTGGCACATTGGTTTGTTGTATCCAACTTTTTATTCCCAACAGCCTTTCTGAATTTTTTTTTTTTTGAGACAGAGTCTTGCTCCGTCACCCAGGCTGGAGTGCAGTGGCACAATCTCGGCTCACTGCAACCTCTGCCTCCTGGGTTCAAGTGATTCTCCTGCACAAGAATAGCTTGAACCCAGTGGGGAGAGCTTGCACTGAGCCGAGATCGTGCCACTGCACTCCAGCCTGGGTGACACAGTGAGATTCTGTCTCAAAAAAAAAAAACAAGACATGGTTTTCATAATCTACAGAGACTCTTCACTTGCGTGTGTTGCAGGGAACACTCCTTGCAGATCAGAAAAACTAGACTGAGATAGTTCATTTTTGGAAACTGCCCTTAAGAGTGTCATCGAGTCCAGGAGTGGTGGCTCACTCTTGTAATCCTAGCACTTTGGGAGGCCAACGCTGGTGGATCACCTGAGGTCAGGAGTTTGAGACCAGCCTGGCCAACATGTGAAACACCATCCCTACTAAAAATACAAAAATTAGCCAGGTGAAGTGGTGCGTGCCTGTAATCCCAGCTATTCAGGAGGCTGAGGCAGGAGAATTGTTTGGACCTGGGAGGCGGAGGCTACAGTAAGCTGAGATCGTACTACTGCACTCTAGCCTGGGTAACAGAGTGAGACTCTGTCTTAGAAAAAAAAAAAAAAAAAAAAAAAAAAGGGCCAGGCACGGTGGCTCAAGCCTGTAATCTGTAATCCCAGCACTTTGGGAGGCCAAGGCGGGTGGATCACGAGGTCAAGAGATCGAGACCACCCTGGTCAACATGGTGAAACCCCGTCTCTACTAAAAATACAAAAAATTAGCTGGGCATGGTAGCGCGTGCCTGTAGTCCCAGCTACTCAGGAGGCTGAGGCAGGAGAATTGCCTGAACCCAGGAGGCGGAGGTTGCGGTGAGCCAAGATTGCGCCATTGCACTCCAGCCTGGGTAACAAGAGCAAAACTCCGTCTCAAAAAAAAAAAAAAAAAAAAAGAGAGCATCATCAAAGTGAATTTTAACTAGGCATGATGATTGTTTTCAGGGTTACCTTTGGACTAAATTTTAGGAGCTGGAATGAGTGAGACATGATTGAACAGAGAGGCCAGGATGGTGGCATTAAAAGGGCTTCATCTCAGTGCTTCCATAAATAGAAAGTGCATGGAGTTGTAATTTTCACTTATCACAGGGTAAACGTAAAATTGATTCATTAAAAGATTACCTTTTTCAAGAATTCAAAGGACATAGAATTTGTGACATACAATATTTTTTAATTACTAGCCTTTTTTTCTTTCTAACTCTACCCCACGCCATGTCTATTTTTTATAAACCCATTGATACATAAGTAGTATTGGTGAGGACGATATATTAGTTACAGACTTTCCATGCAATGAACCTGACTACATATCAATGTCAATTCATCCAACTACTTTGTTGGAATAATTTCTGTGGATTGAACCTGCTAGGGCAAAGTAAATGCAAAATCTACATTTTGAGGCTAGGCACAGTGGCTTCTGCCTGTAATCCCAGAACTTCGGGAGGCCAAGGCAGGCAGATCACCTGAGGTCAGGAGTTTGAGACCAGCCTGGCCAACAATGTGAAACCCCCATCTCTACTAAAAATACAAAAAGAAGACAAAGGAGTAATATATTTAAGATCCTCAAGTAAAGAAAATGTCCACCGAAGATCTTACACTGATTAACTCTCATATAAATTCCTGGACTAACTCTATGAGCACACAAGATACCAGGTAAGTTCTTCCTTCTTCCTCCTTCCCTGTGCCTTCCTGAAATAGTTCACTCCTAACTCAGCAAGCCAGTATGGGAGAGCAAGGCAGTCGCCTGCACAGGGGAGGGCAGGAGCAGATGTGATGACCAAAAATGGGTGAGATAGCCCAAGTGAGGTGAGGAAGATGTTTGCAGAGGAGGGCAGCCTAGCAGAGCCTGAGCAGAAAGAGAAAGCCATCTACAAAAGGGGGCAAGCTGGCATGTGTGCAAGCAAAAGGCAGTGAAACAAGTGTCCACACCAGGGGCAGCCTGACCCAGGAAGTCAGAGCCTGAATAGAATTAGAAAGACAGTCTGGCTGGGATGTGAAAACCCACACAAAGAAAGGAGGCATCGGTGTGTGTGGAAGGAGGCAGAGAGGCATCTACAGTAGGAAGTCAGAGGCCAAGTAGGCTGACAGTGTGCAGCAAACAACCTGGTTCAGGGAGCAGACGCCCAATCAGGGTGAAAAAGGCAGCCACAAAGGGGACTAATTAAGAGGCAAATAGTCACTTTATAGCAGAAAAGTCTGGCAAATACCACTTTAATCAAGTGATCACAGTGAATGGGACAAATTAAAATTGTGGGACAGATACATGGAGAATGCAACATCCACCTTTGCAATATCCCTCCCCAAAATGCACAACCTGAATCTAATCATGAGATATCACCAGACTCAAGTTGATATCACCAACCAAGTCTAATCATGAGAACCCAAGTTGAAGAACATTCTACAAATTAACTCGTCCATAGTATTCCAAAGTGTCAGTTATCAAAGTAAAGGAATCATCATGTCCCTTTGGCTCCTCCCGTCTAGAAGACTCCTCAGTTTGGAGGAGGAATCTTCCAAACTGGAAGAGCTAAAGGGACATAACCACTAATGTCTCTTAGCAATGCATGATCCTAGCTGAATCCTTTTGCTATAAAAGACATTACGACAACAATAGGTAAACCTTGAGTTCAGGCTGAGGATTAAACGTTGCTATGGACTGAATGCTGATGTGCTCCGAAAATTTATAGATTGAAGCCCTAACCCCTAATGTAATGGTATTATTAGGAGTTGGGGTCTTGAAAGGTGATTAGGTTTAGATGAGGTCATCAGGATGAGGTCTTTATGATGGGACCAGTACCCTTATAGAAGAGTATAGAAGAGACCAGGAGTTTTTGTGCACTTTTCACACCAGCCTTCCCACCAGCATGTGAGGATACAGCAAAACAACTGCCTGCAAGCCAGGAAGACAGTCCTCACCAGGAACTGAATCAGTTGGCACTTTGATCTTGTACTTTCAGCCTCCAGAATTATGAGAAATAAATATCTGTTGTTATAGCCATCCAGTCAATGGTATTTTATTATGGCAGCCTAAGCTGACAAAGATACATGTTAGTAATGGATCCCAGTACTCTTCCTAAGTTTTCCTAAAAATAATGAGGTTACGTAGGTGATTGTCTTTGTAGGAAATACACACTGAAGTATTTGAGGTGACAAAGCATCCAGCAAACAACGTATTCTCAAATGAGTTGGGGAGAAAAAAATTATTTCCTTTTTTTTTTTTGAGACAGAGTCTTGCTCTATCGCCCAGGCTAGAGTGCAATGGTGCAATCTCAGCTCACTGCAACCTTCGCCTCAGGGGCTCAAGTGATTCTCCTGCCCCAACCTCTCGAGTAGCTGGGACTACAGGTGCCCACCACCACACCTGGCCAATTTTTGTATTTTTAGTAGAGACAGGGTTTCACCATTATGGCCAGGCTGGTCTCAAACTCCTGACCTCAGGTGATCCACCTGCCTCAGCCTCCCAAAGTGCTGGGATTATGGGCATGAGCCACCATGCCTGGCCAAAAAAATTTCTTTGAGTCCTCCAACTTTTCTACAGATTTGCTATTGAATATAAAAAAGATATATGTCAAAGCAAACAAAAAAGATTCAGGAACTATTGTTGCCATGAGTCTTTCCTGAAGGCATCAACTGAAGAACAAACTTCAGACAACTAAGAAATGATTAGGCAGGTTCCAGTTTTGGCAAAGGGCTGACAGTAAATACTGAGTATATTTAACTCTAGAACTAGGACAAAATGATGGGGTAAGGGTGCTAGGACAGTGTATCATGGTGACGTGATTGATAATGTAGACAAAATACAACAATCAAAAATAGGGGAGAGAAAGTAAAGAAGGATAAACTCAAGCTGGGTGTGGTGGCACACACCTGTAGTCCCAGCTACTTGGGAGGCTGGGGTGGGAGGACCACTTGAGCCCAAGAGTTCAAGGCTGCAGTGAGCCATAATTGTGCCACTGTACTCCAGCCTGGGCAACAGACTGAGACCCCCATCTATAATAATAATAATAATAAAATGTTGATTATCTTGTTGATATTAACTGAGAGTAAACCAATTTTATTTTAATCAGACGCTGAAGAAAAGAGAAGAAAGGGAGGGGAAGAATTACAAGCTATTTAAAATCTTGCTCATGATAGGGAAGCCAACACGGTATCAAAATAGGTAGGGAGGTGGTATTTAGGTTATTATGTAAAAATATTACCATAAAGATAACAATTAGGAGACAAAACTCCAAGCCTTTCTAAATACCAAAGGGAGTATCAAGAGAGACAGAGACAGAGAAAGGAAAAGAGAGCAAGAGAGAGAGAGAACAACAACAACAACAACAACAAAAAACTACAGAGAAACTAAATGCAGATGTTGCTCCACTTACGACAGGGTCGCATCCTGACAAGCCCATCCATCGTAAGTTGAAAATATCATAAGCCAGAAATGCATTTAGCACATCTAACCTACTGAACAACACAGCTTAGCCTCGCCGACCTTAAACACGGTCAGAACACTTCCATTAGCCTACAAATGGGCAAAATCATCTAAAAAGGCGGTTTTATAATAAAGTTAAGTGCTGAATATCTTATAGAAGTTATTGAACATTTTACTGCAAGTGAAAAAATACAATAGTTGTACGAGTAGTCAAAGTATGGCTTCTACTGAATGACGATCACTTTTGCATCACCGTAAAGTCAAAAAATCTGAAGTTGAACTAGTGTATGTCAAGGACCTTCTGAATATGAAAACAAAGAAAAGGGTCACTGCACTCAGACCAGCACCTGTGTCAAGAGAGACGGGACAACAAAAATCACCATTCATGTTCTTCCAAAGCACTATCCTAAGCGTGCCAGACACATCACCAAAGCCAGGTGCCCTGGGAAATAGCCCATGTGACACATAGCAATGGGAGAAAGACAAAAGTCCACATCTCTTCAGGAACTAGAGAAAGACTAATCTTCAAAATCAAAATGTCATAAAAGTTTGGTAAGGGTTTTCTACACAGATGTGATCTATTTTAGGAACGAACATCTTTTCAAGAAAATGCTTTCCAGAGAAAGCAGCTCATAGAAAGGGCAGAAATCCTCCTAGGATAGGATTACAAAGGACCCATACAAAAAATTCTTAAAGAAAAATGATGTTATCTTTTCTCCACCAGAAGGATCCATGCTCTGAGGCTTGTGACAATGTCCGAGTCACCAGAGTATATGTTTACAGTAGTCTTAGCAGAGGAGGAAGTTGTAAATTATTTATCTATGAAACCAAAAAATAATATTCCTAAAAATACTGACTAGACTGCTAATTATTTAGGTCTATTTAGCAAACCCATTGTTTTTTATATTTTCTATTTAGGTGCTAATATCAACAATTTACATACAGCTGGAAATCTTTTTGAATAATTAATTATCTAAGAGAGGAATAAGGGAAAATAATTTCCTCCCACATTTGAGTAACTAGTATCTTCTCTTCCCCTCTGGTTGTACGAGTACTCAAAGTATGGCTTCTACTGAACAAGGATCACTTTTGCATCATCATAAAGTCAAGACCTTGAGGGACAGGAGTTTCCAATAATCTCTCCAGTGGCCACGCCAGGTGCTGACAGGCTCATGTGCTGTGATCGGGTGGGACCTCACAGAAGCAAAAGGCTTGGCCCTTCCCATTCACACCTGTCTTTGGTTCTAGATATTCCAAATGAATACAAACAGGGCAAAACCAGAGAGAGACACATCAGGAGATTATATCCGAGCTAGAGGGTGGCTAGATAAATCAGCTTTGGGAGTCCATGGCCTTGGATGGGAGTCTATCACGTCCTAAGTGTGGGGCCTTCACTGGCCTTTACTCTGTCTCAGATTCCTGACCTCGAGACCAGCTTCATGGTCATGCAACTCGCACAGTCACACACAGCCTGTCACTTAGAAGTACCCATCTAACCTCATCTTTTCAGGCAGGTAACCTGGTGAAACTCTGGGTCTATCACCAACAGCCATTGCCCTCAACTCCTTCCCTAGTCCCATTACACTATCGTCTTACCCTGCTTACACCAGTCCTGAATTTAAGTCAACACTATTAGCATTGATCTAACACATGCCCCGTGTCAAGCCCTGGAGTAAGCACAGAGGACACAAAACCAGACAATGTTGGCTGAGTGCAGTGGCTCACACCTGTAATCCACACATTTTGGGAGGCCAAGGTGACAGGATCACTGGAGTTCAAAACCAGCCTGAGCAACATAGCAAGACCCATCTCTACAAAAAAATTAAAAATTAGGCATTGTGACATGTGCCTGCAATCCCAGCTACTTAGTAGGCTAGGCAGGAGGATCACTTGAGTCCCGAAGGTCAAGACTGCAGTGAGCTATGATCACACCACTGTGCTCCAGCCTGGACAACAGAGCAATACCTTGTCTCTAAAAATTAAAAAATAAAATAAAATTTAAAAGACATTCCTGCCTATGACAAGCTCACTAGGAAAGACAGACGTAAAAAACAAATGGCCAGGTGCGGTGGCGGCTCACACCTGTAATCCCAGCACTTTGGGAGGCCAAGACAGACAGATCATTTGAGCTCAGGAGTTCAAGACTAGCCTGGGCAACATGGTGAAACCCCATCTCTACAAAAAATAAAAAAATTAGCCAGGCATGGTGGCATGCACCTTGTAGTACCAGCTACTTGGGAGGCTGAGGTGGCAGGATCACTTGAGCCTGGGAGTTCCAGGCTGCACTGAGCCAAACCTGCACCACTGCAGTCTAGCCTGGGTGACAAAGTGAGACCCTGTCTCAAAAATAAATACAAAAAAAAAAATGACTGTCATATACTGCAGTAACCACCTAAACATACAAGATTTAAAGATATTGATGGCACAGAGTAGGAAAGTGCCAACTCTGCTAGAGTGATTCAAAGAAGCTTCAGACCAAAAGAAATGGTATTACCCATTTGGGTATTCAAATGGTATTCAAGAGTGATTATAAGTTTGCTAGGAAGTTAGGGGTGGGTGGCAGGGGAAGAGACTAGCAAAGGAAAAACCAAGAAGGCATGAAAGAATACGTCGAGGCCAGGCACAGTGCTCACACCTGTAATCCCAGAACTTTGGGAAGCCAAGGCGGGCAGATCAACTGAGGTCAGGAGTTCGAGACCAGCCTGGCCAACATGGCGAAACCCCATCACTACCAAAAGTACAAAAATTAGCCAGGCATGGTGGTACACACCTGTATTCCCAGCTACTCGGGAGGCTGAGGCAAGAGAATTGCTTGAACCTGGGAGGCAGAAGCTGCAGTGAACCAAGATCATGCCACTGCACTCCAGCCTGGGCAACGGAGTGAAACTGTTTCAAAAAAAAAGAAAGAGCATGTGGAGATCGTCAAGCTGGTTGGGACAACCAAACCATGTGAATGGTGCACATGGGAAGGATCTGAGAGAGTGGGCAAGACTCAGGTTCTGTGTAAGGAGCTTAGACTTCATTCAAAGGCAGCAGCAAAGAGGTTTCCACCAAGCGAGAGTGCTGTGGTCAGATTTCAGTTTTAAAACAATTGCTCTGCCGGGTGAGGTGGCTCATGCCTGTAATCCCAGCACTTTGGGAGGCCAAGGTGGGTGGATCACAGCAGTTTGAGACCAGCCTGGCCAATATGGTAAAACCTAGGCTTTACTAAAAAGACAAAAAAATTAGCCGGGCATGTTGGCATGCTCCTATAATTTCAGCTATGAAAGAGGCTGAGGCAGGAGAATCGCTTGAACCTGGGAGGCAGAGGTTGCAGTGAGCCAAGATCGTGCCACTGCACTCCAGCCTGGGTGACAGACAGAGACTCTGTCTCAAAGAAAAATATATAATAAATAAATAGAAAATAAAAAGATCAGTCTTGGTTGGATGGAATAGAGCAAGACCAGAGAGAGACCAGGCAGAAGATTACAACAGTGCTGCAGAGCGGCTAGACAAGTCGACCCTGGGGGTCTGCAGCCCTGGATTGAACGTAGGTCCATCACATCCTAAGTGCGAGGCCTGCCAAGGTCTCCAATTCCCAATCTTGGAACCAGCTTCAGGGATGTATGACCTGTACAGTCACACACAGCATGGCACTGCAAAGGGCTCTGTTGTCCCTGTCTTGAAATTCTTAATTTTTAGACAGGAGGACCCACAATTTCATCTTACATTAGGCCCTAAAAATTATGTCACTGGGCCAGGTGTAGCAGCTTGTGCTTGTACTCCCAGCACTTTGGGAGGCCAAGGCAGGAGGATTGCTTGAGCACAAGAGTTCGAGACCAGGCTGGGCAACATAGTGAGACTCCATCTCTACCATAAAATAAACAAAATTAGCTGGGTGTGGTGGTGCACACCCGTAGACTCAGCTACCCAGGAGGCTGAGGTGAGAATATCATTTGAGCCCAGGAGACAGAGGTTACAGTGAGCCAAGATCGTACTATTGCACTCCAGCCTGGATGATTCAGTGAGACCTTGTCTCAAAAAAAAAAAAAAAAGGCCAAATAAGTAAGTTGTAGAATGATTACTAAAGCAAACAAAAGGTTGAACTATTTGAAATCACCATTTCTGTGGCCAAAAATTGCCAAGCATCAGCAACTTCATATGGCTCAATTCAATACTTCTTAAAAACATAAGTAGTTATTAAAAAGGCAACATTATCCAAAAACAAGACAGTGGCAAAAAGAACATTACTCATAAAAAAAAAGGAAGCACATTTAGTAATCTTAAAAGGGCATCATTTATTACTCTTGTGATCAGAGAAAAATAAATAAATATTAATTTTTTAAATGCAATAATTCCAGAAGAAAGCAAACATTTTAATTAGAAGACATCATAAGAATTGAACAAGAAAAGCAATAAATGAACAAACATCCTGGCAAAAACCATAGCTGAAGAACATATGTATGGGTAAAGAAACAAATACTATAATAAAAATAGTTTTATGTTTGAATTACAGGCATATTATAGCACATGTTCAATAAGACAAAATGGCAATTTATTAAAACATGAATTCTACTTGATAAAAAAGCAAATTAGTGACTAGGTAATTCCTCTATTTATTATTTACTGAGCTAATAACAAATGCACAAAGAAATGAGACAGAAGGCTTTAAAACCTATTGGAACCCTCTTTGTGGAACTGGGCCAATCAGATCTTGTAGGCAGTTCTAACTCATGATATAAAAAGCCCTCTGGAGCATTCAGATGGGCTTTTTAAAAAATATACACAGCTGCTTGACACCAGGATGCCACGATGGGTTAGGTTAAATGGCTACCAACAGATACAAAGCCCCCAGCACTTTTTAATTCCTTAATCTTTTTCATTCTAGGTCTAATGATACACTTAGAATGGATGGGAGTTGAGGGATGGATTTCAATTCCCTCCCCCACCTCAAGAATATTAACAGATGCAGGAGCCTACAATTAAGGTGTCAACATAAGGAAAATCAAAAATAAAAAGTAACCAGAGTTTAGATGATTCAGGTCTATCCTCAGAGCTCAACTCTGCCTATCAGCCACATTTGATGCAGTGATTGCTCCTTTCTTCTTAAAACACTATCTCCCTGCAGCTGCTGGCTCACCATACTCACCTGGTTTTATTTCCATTTTCAAGGACCTCTGCCTCTCTGTTTCCTTTGCTCAACCCTCTTCCCCTTCGCAGCTTCTAACTGTTGGAGCTCCCAGGGCTCAGTCTGAAGACATCTTGTCATCTCCCAACACCTAGGGGATTTCATCCGCTGGCTTTAAATGCCACCTCTACTCTGAGTACCTCACACGTATCTGTCCAGCCACTCCTGTTCCCCTGAGCTCCATGCATGCCTAGCAACCCACAGATGCTGCATTTTTACTTATATGTGTAATCTAGCTTGGATGTATGTCTTCTCCAAATCTCATGTTGAAACATGATCCCTCATGTTGGAAGTGGGGCTGGGTGGGAGGTGTTTGGGCCATGGGGGTGGATCCCTCATAAATGGCTTGGTCCTATCCTTGCTGTAATGAGTGAGTTCTCATTCTATTAGTTCATGATGACGCAGATAACAATGAATTCACCTGGTTGTTTAAAGGAGCCTGGCGGGCAGGTGCAGCAGTGGCTCACACCTGTAATCCCAGCACTTTGGGAGGCCGAGTGGGGTGGGGGGGGTGCGGATCACAAGGTCAAGAGATCGAGACCATCCTGGCCAATATGGTGAAACCCCGTCTCTACTAAAAATACAAAAGTTAGCTGGGCGTGGTGCTGCACGCCTGTAGTCCTAGCTACTCAGGAGGCTGAGGCAGGAGAATCACTTGAACCCAGGAGGAGGAGGTTGCAGTGAGCGGAGATCATGCCACTACACTCCAGCCCAGCAATAGAGGGAGATGCCACCTCAAAAAAAAAAAGGAGCCTGGCACCTCCTCCCCCTCTCTTGCCTTCTCTTTTGCCATGTGACACATCCCTTCCACCATGAGTGGAAGCTTCCTGAGGCCCCACCAGAAGCCAAGCAGATGCTGCGCCATGCTTGTACAGCCTGCAGAACTGTGAGCCAAAGAAATCACTTTATCAATTACCTAGTCTCAGATATTCCTTTATAGCAACATGAAATGGACTAATACAATGCCTAATAGGTATTTCAAATTCCATGTGATTAAAACAACTCTCAATGCCCCCAATTCACTTCTCCAGTCTTCCCCATTTCACTGATGAGACTTAACTCTGGGAGCCATCCATCACTCCCCATCTCCAATTCATCAACAAGCTCTATGACCTCTACCTTTAAAGCACATCCTGAATCCCACCATGATGTATCACCATCTCCACAAAGATCACCCCCTGACCCTCTTCCAGGCACGACTGTCTCTCACCTGACCTCTACAATAGCTTTGTGATTGTCACCTCCTCCCTACTCACCACCCCCAGGCTCCAAGAAAGCAGCCAGAGTTTTGTTTTTTGTTTGTTTTTTTTTTTTTTTTTTGGCGGCGTGGGTGGTTTCAGATGGATTCTCACTCTGTTGACCAGGTTAAAGCACAGTGGTGCAATCTGGCTCACTGAAACCTCTGCCTCCCGGGTTCAAGTGATTCTCTCCTGCCCCAGCCCTCTAAGTGGCTGGGATTACAGGTGTGCACCACCATGCCTGGCTAATTTTTGTATTTTTAGTAGAGATAGGGTTTCACCATATTGGCCAGGCTGTTCTCAAACTGCTGACTTCAGGTGATCTGCCCGCCTCAGCCTCCCAAAGTGCTCGGATTACAGGTGTGAGTGACTGCACCTGGCATCCTTTTTATAATCAGATCACATCATCATTCTCCCACAGAAGCCCTGCAATGGCCTCCCATTACCCTTAGAGCAAACTTCACTACTTCAAGACATGGGAGCATAAACTTTACTACTTCAAGACATGGGACATGATTACATCAGAAGATGATCTGGAAATGCTGAGTAAATCTGAAGATTAGAACACCTTCTGACCCCGCTATTCTTTTTTCTTTCTTTCTTTCTTTTTTTGAGACAGAGTCTCACTCTGTCGCCCAGGCTGTAGTGCAGTGGTATGATCTTTGCTCACTGCAATCTCTGCTTCCTGAGTTCAAGCGAGTCCTGTGCCTCAGCCTCCCAAGTGGCTGGGACTACAGGCGCACACCACCATGCCAAGCTAATTTTTGTATTTTTAGTAGAGACGCGGTTTCACCATATTGGCCAGGCTGGTCTCAAACTCCTGGCCTCACGATCTGCCCACCTCAGCCTCCCAAAGTGCTGGGATTACAGGTGTGAGCCACCACGCCTGGCTGACTTTTGTTTTTCAACTGGAATATTCATTCTATTCACACCTAACTGTAATTTTGTATATAAATACATTTATTCCCACTATCATCCTGTCAACGCTTTTTCTCTCCATTCTTGCCTTTTGTGGAGATCTGTTTCCTATCTTCTCATTCCATTGTTTTCCTCTACTAGTTAGGCAATTATAGACTCTATGTTCTTTTAGAAGTAACCCTAGAAATTTCAACATGCACAACTAACTTATCCAGTGTTAACTTGGTCTATGTATTAACCGTCGTCTGAAACAACACAGGACTTCAGATCACTTTAACCTAATTACTCCGTGCCAGACTTATAGGCTATTGTTGTAATACATTTTTATTTTATTTTATTGATTTATTTGAGACAGAGTCTCACTCTGTTGCCCAGACTGGAGTGCAGTGGCGTGATCTCGGCTCACTGCAACCTCCATCTCCCAGATTCAAGCAATTCTCCTGCCTCAGCCTCTGGAGTAGCTGGGATTACAGTCATGTGCCACCAAGCCCAGCTAATTTTTATATTTTAAGTAGAGACAGTGTTTGGCCATGTTGGCCAGGATGGTCTCGAACTTCTGACCTTAACTGATCTGCCTGCCTTGGTTTCCCAAAATGTTGGGATTACATTAACCCTGAAGCCCTTATTATTCTGTACACAGGCATGTTTGTCTGGGTTTACCCACATACTTATTATTTTTCTTACTCTTTCTTTCTTCTTATACTTCAGACTTTCGGCTGGGATGATTTTACTTTTATCTAAAATACATCCTTAGATCATTGCTGTTCAATAGAAATACAATGAGAGCTCATGTGTAATTTTAAGTTTTCTGGTAGCAAAATTTTTAAAGAAATGTGAAATCAATATTTTTGCATTGTCTAAGGTAAATTCATTTTACTGTTTTAAAACAGGCATGCATTTCCAGTTTCCAATATGACAAGGACAGGCACTTAAAATATAAACATGAAATTAATTTTGAGTCTGGCAAAATTAATTTTAATAAAACCAAAATATCCCATGACAACAACTTGACTCAATGTACTTTTTCTTAATTAAAAGTGTCTATGAAATCTGTGCTCAAAGATTACTTTGTCATTGCTAACAAATTAGTATGCCTCAATTTCCAAGATAAAACAAGAAAGGGTTCTCCTGGGAAACTGTCATATTAACAAATAGTTTGTGTGAACATAGTGAATGCTGAATTCTGAAGGATTCAGGTCAACCTGACAACTGAGTTTTACCGATGGTAATCAAGTTCATGTCCACTCTCTTTGTAGGCTTTTAAGCTGGACTATTTATTATACCATTTAATATTATGTCTTATGGACAGTCCTCAGATTTTCAGAGAAAACTTTCTGACATCAGAGCACGAGCTTTTAGCCCATTGGTGAGCCAGAACTGGCTGGCATCAATGTGCAACAGCTCGTCGTTAAATACCAGGAAGTTTGGTGAGTTCAACCGTTGGTATCAGGTTGGTGCGAAAGTCATTGCAGTTTCTGCTATTCAAATTAATGGCTAAGACCATGATGACTTTTGCATCAACCTAAAATAGCTTGAAATTGGCCATGGTGGGAGTATTTCCCCTACGGAACCAGTGAACACTACAAGTCAGGGCTTGTTTTTGATTATACAACTGACATCACTAAACCAGTGAACACTACAAGTCAGGGCTTGTTTTTGATTACACAACTGACATCACTATTTTAAATCCCTCCCTATTTGCACTGCTGGTTTCCCATTTCAACTTTTTTTTTTTTTTTTTTTTTTTTTTTTTTGAGATAGAATCTGGTTCTGTTGCCCAAGCTGGAGTGCAGTGGAGTGATCTAAGCTCACTGCAACCTCTGCTCCTGGGCTCAAGCCAGCCTCCCACCTCAGCCTCCCAAGTAGCTGGGACTACAAGCATGCATCACCATGCCCAGCTAATCTTTGTATTCATTTTATTTCTTTTTTTTTTTTAATTCGGCTTTCACTTCTAAAGTAAGCTAACAATTTTTGTATTCTTTGTAGAGATGGGGTCTCACTATGTTGCCCAGGCTGTCCTCAAACTCCTGAGCTCAGGCGATCCTCCCCCTTCAGCCTCCCAAAGTGCTAGGATTACAGGCATGAGCCCACCACACCTGGCCAGTTTTTCTTTTTCAATATTATTTTGGCTATTTAGATACCTCGTACTTTCTGATTTCAAAACTACTGGAATCAAAACAGTGCAATTCTGGCATCGGGACAGAGATACAAACCAACAGAACAGAATAGAGAGCCCAGAAATAAATCATATACGATCAACTGATTTTCAACAAGGACGCCAAGACCATTCAATGGGGAAAAGACAATCTTTTTAACAAATGATGCTGATAAAACTGGATATTCACGTGCAAAGAATGAAATTAGACCCTTACCTTACACTACATACAAAAATTAACTCCAAACGGAGCAGAGACCTACTTGTGTGAGCTACAACTATAAAATCCTTAGAAGAAAACAGGGACCAAAATGAAGAAGCAACCCAAGTGTCCATCAACAGATGAAAGGATAAACAAAATGTGGTCTACATATGCAATGGAATATTATTTGAGCATAAAAAAGAGTAAAGTTCTGATATGTATTTTCAACATAGATAAACTTTGAAAACATGCTGAATAAAACAGGGTAGACATACAGGGACACATATTGTGTAATCCCACTTGTTTGGAATATCTAGAATAGGCAAATTCACAGATACAGAAAGACAGGGGCTGTGGGGATGGGAGAATGGGACAGTATTGCTTAATAGGTACAGAGATTCTATTGAAGGTGAAAAAGATGTTTGGAAACAGAGGTAATTGTTGCACACATTGTGAATGTAATTTATGCCACTGAATTGTACACTTAAAAATTGTTAAAGTAGCTGGGCATGGTGGCTCATGCCTGTAATCCCAGCACTTTGGGAGGCGGAGCCAGGTGGATCACCTGAGGTCAGGAGTTCAATACCAGCCTGAGCAGTCTGGTGAAAACCCGCCTCTACTAAAAAAAAATACAAAAATTAGCCAGACGTGGTGGCAGGTACCTGTAAGCCCAGCTACTTGGGAGGCGGAAGCAGCAGAATCACTTGAACCCAGGAGGTGGAGGTTACAGTGAGCCGAGATCATGCCACTGCACTCCAGCCTGGGTGACAAAGCGAGACTGTCTCAAAACAAAAAAATCGCCCAAGTAACAAATTTTATGTTTTTTATATATATATATATAATACATGTATGTATATATATTCATAGAATCTTTATGTAAAAGCTCATCATTCTTTGTTATTATTATTCATTTTGAAGCTCAAATTCTCCCAGATCTGGCCAGTGGCAACTTCACCAAACTGGTTCCTTCATCCTTTGGACATACCTATATCATCTTTGAAGACTTCCTTTCTTCTTACCTTTTTTGCAGCTATATGTACACACACACACACACACACACACACACACACACAAAATAGTTCTTCAAACTGTACAGGAGACATATATAATGTTTATATATGTACATATATGTGTATACATACTTACATATATATGTAGAGGAGGCGTATATAATGTTATATATAATATATACACACATGTGTATGTGTGCATATATATAAAGTTCTATATATATACGTATCTATGCTTAGATACATATATGTACATATCTATGCTTAGATACATATATATACAAGAGGCATATAAAATGTGTGTGTGTGTGTGTGTGTGTGTGTGTGTATTACTGCAAAAAATGAAAGAAGACCATAACAAAGTTCTCAAAGATGATATGGACATGTCAAAAGGACACAGGAACCAGTTTGGTGGAGTTGCCACTGGCCAGATCTGGGAGAATTTGAGCATCAAAATAAATAACATTTATAATAAAGAATGAGAAGCTTTTACCTAAAGTAAGATTCTATGAATATACACTGAATGATATGATTTAGATCTGTCTCCCTGCCCAAATCTCATGTCAAACTATAATCTCCAATGCTGGAGGTAAGGCCTGGTGGGAGGTGATTGGATCAAGGAGGTGCATTTCTCATGAATGGTTTAGTACCAGCCGTTTGGTGCTGTTCTTGTGATAGTGATTGAGCTCTCGTTAGATCTAGATGTTTAAAAATATAGCACCTCTTCTCTTGCTCTCTCTTTCTATCTCCTGCTTCTGCCATGTAAGATGTGCCTGCTCCCCCTTCACCTTCTACCATGATTGTAAGCTTCCTGAGGCCTCCTCAGAAGCCAAGAAGATGGCAGCATCATGCCTCCTGTACAGCCTGCAAAAACTGTGAGCCAAGTAAACCTCTTTCCTTTTTATAAGTTACCCAGTCTCAGGTATTTCTTTACAGCAATGTGAAAATGGACTAATACACGGATATAAATAAATAAACAGCATAAATACACTTAATACACATAGAAAGAATGATGGAATTAGAAAGTCACCATATGAGGGGCTTTTTTTTTTTTTTTTTTTTTTGAGACAGAGTCTCGCTCTGTCACCCAGGCTGGAGTGCAGTGGTGAGATCTCAGCTCACTGCAATCTCTACCTCCCAGGTTCAAGAGATTCTCCTGCCTCAGCCTCCTGCGTAGCTAGGATTACAGGCGCGTGCCACCATACCCAGCTAATTTTTAAAAATATTTTTAGGAGAGACGGGATTTCACCATGTTGGTCAGGCTGGTCTTGAACTCCTGAACTCGATCCACCCAACTCAGCTTCCCAAAGTGCTGGGATTACAGGCGTGAGCCATCGTGCCTGGCCTGTGAGGGGCTTAACAGTAACAGTTGATTCAGGCAAGAGTGAGCAACAGCCTAAAATAAGTAAGGAAAAGTTTGAGCAACATAATAGTTACAGAGCCTCTGTGTACTCCCCAGAAGATAATAATTAGAAAGAATACAGTTACAGTGGTGTGTGTACATGTATGTGTGCCACACGAACATTTGTGTACACAGTCATGCACCATATGCAATGTTTCAGTCAATGACAGACCACATTTTTACTGTAACTTTGCTAGGTTTAGATATGTTTAGATACATAAATACTTACCATTGTGTTACAGTTGCCTAAGCATTCAGTACAGTACCATGCTGTAGCTTAGAGCCTTGGGGCACTAGGTTGTACCATAGAGCCTAGGTGTGGACCTACCACCTAGGTTTATGTAAGTCCACTCTATGATGTTCTCACAATGACAAAAACTCCTAATGACACATTCCTCAGAAGTTATCCCTTTCATTAAGAGAAGGTATCCCTAGCCACCTGCCCACCAAATTATCTATCCCTGCAAAACCCTGATCTCCAAGTCTTTAGGGAGACTTATTTCAATGATAACTCCAGTCTCCCAAATGGCCAACCTCAAATTAATTAAGTTAAGCAACACATGACTATATATCCATCAAGACAGAGAAAGAGAAAAGATAAAACAAATGTATTAGCCAGGCACAGTGGCTCATGCCTGTAATCCCAGCACTTTGGGAGGCTGAGGCAGGAAGATTGCTTGAGCCCAGGAGTTTGAGACCAGGCTAGGTAACATAGCAGGACCCTATCTCTACAAAAAAAATAATAATAATTTTTATTTCATTTATTTATTTATTTATTTATTTTGAGACAGAGTCTCACTCTGTCACCCAGTCTGGAGTGCAGTGGCACAATTTCAGCTCACTGCAGCCTCCACGGTTTCAAGTGATTCTCCTGCCTCAGCCCCCTAAGTAACTGCGATTACAGGTGTGTGCCACCATGCCCAACTAATTTTTGTATTTTTCATAGAGACAGGGTTTCACCAAGTTGTCCAGGTCAGTCTCGAATTCCTGACCTCATGTGATCCTCCCGCCTCAACCTCCCAAAGTGCTGGGATTACAGGCATGAGCCACCGTACCCAGCCATTTTTTTTTGTTTTTGAGGCAGAGTCTTGCTCTGTCAGCCAGGCCTGTAATTCCAGCACTTCAAGTGATCCTCCCACTTCAGCCTCCAAAAGTGCTGTAATTACAGGCATGAGCTACTATGCCCAGCGAAAAAAAATTTTTTTTTAATTATTTGGGTGTGGTGGCACACACCTGTGGTCCCAGCTACTCGAGCAGCTGAGCAGTAAAGCATATTGGGGATTTTTTGGTATTAATCTTACAACTTTTCTATAATTCTGAAATTATGCCAAAATGAAAAAATCAAAATAAAAAATAAACTTCAAAGAAAGACATTTTAGATAAACAAAGATGGCAAGATTTCAGGATCAGCAGACTTGAACCAATGAACATATTTTAGGCAGAAAGAAAATGATTCCACGTGGAATGTCAAAGATGCAAGAAAGGGTGAAGAGGAAAGAAAGTGGTGAGCAGATGCTCAGTGTAAATGAACCCCAACTTCATAAAGTACAGCTGGTCCTCAAATCATGTTGTTTCATTATAATGATGAGAAAAAATAATCACTTCCCAGCCAGAGTCACTGTCTGTGTGAAATCTACACATTCTCCCCTCATCTGCATGGGTTTTCTCCAGGTCCTCTGGTTTCCTCCCGTATTCCGAAGATGTGCATGTTAGGTTGATTGGCATGTCTACAATGTCCCAGTCTGAGTGAGTGTGAAACTGCCTTTGTAAAGATGATGGCAGTGAAAGAAGCCTAGCACGGCTGACTCCATCTTGCCTCCAGCCTCACAGGCTGGCTGTCCTCACTCATTCCTGGGCAGAAGCCTGGCTAACCACAGGAGGTTAACTTTAAAGCAAGGATGATAATAGCCCTTCCCAAAACTAAACCACGTTTGTAAAACTAATGAAAGATCACAATGTTAGGATTACAGGAGGGTCCCAAATTCTGCTAAGATGTAGGTGTACTTAAACAGTAGCCAGACATTGTTTTGGAGGTCACAAGATTTGTGCAAGATTTCACAAGATTTGAGTGACTTCCTCAATTACTCCTAGAGATAACGTCACTATTGCAGAACCTAAGGTTGGCCTTTCCAGAAGTTTTCTTGGACTATCATATTTCAGATGACCAGCTAACTCCACCCAGATGAGGACTCATGACTCAACTGGTCCTGTGCCCCCCCGGCCCAAAGGCAGAGTCAGCACATGAGGACTGTTTTCCACACCCCTGTGATTTCATTGCCAACCAATCAACATTCCCCATTCCTTAGCCCCCTGCCCACCAAGCTATCCATGAAAATCTCTAATCTCTGAGCATTTGGGGAGACTGATTTGAGTGATAGCTCCCATTCTCCTTGTGGCTGGTCTTATGTTAATTGCATTTTTTACTGTGATACCATGGTCTCAGTGAACTGGTTTTGTCTGTGCAGGGGGCAGGAAAAACCCACAGCATGATCACAAGTGTGGGTGTGTGTGTGAGTGTGCCCCCCAGCAGGAGGGCATCTTGTCCGGAGCTCATTCCTATCTTGTGTTCTGAGCTGCTGGGATAGGCCCCAGCCACCAAAACCCTGAACTAGAATAATTGGGTAAATATTATCTTACTTGTTTTTATTAATTTTTCTCAAATGTATGTATAGCTCACATTTATTTCCATATTTAATGTTAAGAGTATTTTTGTCTTTATTTAGAAGTTTTGTTATATTTTTGTGACCAGAAATATGCCATAGGAACCTAGCTCTTGTTTAGATCAGTTAGCCCATAGTAAAATGTTTCATTATACTTCATCTTTCTCAAATGTGTGTATAGCTCACATTTATTTCATGTTTAATATTAGAAATATTTTTATCTTTATTTAGAAGTTTTATTATATTTTTGTGACCAGAAAAATGCCATAGGAACTTAGCTCTTGTTTATATCAATTAACCTATGGTAAAATTAGTTTTATTATACATCATTTCACTTAAAATAGAAGTTTCCAAGAATCTATTGACGATGTTAAGTAGGGACTTATCATAATTATAAAAATGCCTCTGGAAGGGGGGATTTAAATATGTATAAAGTAAGACAGACAATAATAATAGCATGTAAGTCATAATGGGAAATAAATGAAGTTAGTGTGCTGGAAGGTAGATATATTGTTCAGGTGGATAGTAAAGGATTTGATTAACATTATACTTCCATAAATTTTCAAATAATTTAGAATTCTAGGGTAACCACTATAAGGGAGTGGAAGAGGGTGATAAAAATCATTTCTTTAAAATAAATCCATTCAAAAGAAGTCAAGAGAAAATTTTAAAAATTCAAAGAAAGAGATGTAAATGAGACATAAGAATCTTCACTCTACAACTTCCCAGGTGATTCATTGGTGCACCAACCCATCATGATGAATTCAAGAGATGTGCTACAATTCTGTTGTTACAAATAATGTAACTGTAATAGGTCTATCACCCAATGCACCCAGCAAGCACAGAGACATCAGGTTGCAGCAGAGAAAAAGGTTTAACAGTAAGGTCAAAAAATGAGGAGATGGGAGGAAACCTCAAATCCATCTCCCTGAGGAATTTGGGGTTAGGGTTTTGGAGCAAGCTAAAGTGTGCAAATCGTTGATGGGTGGAAGAGTGCAGGGTGAAGTCCTGGGGCAGGGAGAGGAAAAAGCTGTGTTCTCATGCTTATCCCAATCCTTTGTGGGGTCTTCAAACTGGTTTCTAGAATTTAGGGTCTGAAAAACATCTTAAGCCATTCTTAAACAAAAGCCTTATGAGTCTAATGTCAGAGATCCTATCTATAGGAGCAATGGGGTGCCAATTATCAGGATCCAGCACCATGTAATTTTCATTTACAAGGAAGTGGGCCAAAGTGCAGCCTGAGTGATACTTCATTATAACTATATTTCTGTCCATAACCAGACATGAAATTCTTGCCAACCCTGTGAGATGGTGATTGTGTTTGGCTCTGTGTCCCTACTCAAATCTCATGGTAAATTGTAATCCCCACGTGTTAAGGGTTGGGTCTGGCAGGAGGTGACTGGATCAGGGCAGTGGTTTCTAACGGTTTAGCACCATCTTCCAATGCTGTCTTGTGATAGCATTTTCACGAGATCTGGTTGTTTAAAAGTGTGTGGTAACTCACCCCTCAAGCTCTCTCTTCTGCCACTATGTGAAGAAGGTCCTTGCTTCACCTTTGCCTTCCGCCATGATTGTAAGTTTCTTGAGACCTCCCAGTCATGCTTCCTGTGAAGCCAGCAGAACCGTGAGCCAGTTTATACTCTTTTCTTCATAAATTATCCAATCTCAGGTAGTTCTTTATAGCAGTGTGAAAACAGACTAATACAGATAGTTTCAATAATTTCTCAGAAACATTGCTAAATAGTGTGAGTCCCTTTTAAGCCAATAGAAGAATAAGATCCTGCCTTCAAATCTAAATCTATCTCATTCATAAATAGCGTATTTGAATTTGTCTGTTTTTGAAATCTCCCTCTTATTCAATTAATTTCCCTGGTCCCTCTGATATAAACACAGGAGAATGTCCACAAAGCTTAGATTCAAAGTAATACTTCATTTCTCACCCAAAATCATACAAAAAATAAAAATAGTTTGCAGTGTGATTTATTGTGTCTTCTAATAATATGCAACATAACAAAAAAACTCAACAAGCAGAATTATTAACAGAACGGAAATTTAATGTTATCCACTCCTTACACTTTTTTTTTTTTTTGAGACAGGGTCTCACTCTGTCACCCAGACTGCAGTGCAGTGGCACAATCACAGCTCACTGAAGGCTCGACCTCCCAGGCTCAAATGATTCTCCCACCTCAGCTTCTCGAGTAGCTGGGACTACAGATGTGTGCCTCACCATGCCTGGCTAATTTTTGTATTTTTTATAAAGACACGATTTCATCATGTTGCTCCAGCTGGTCTTGAACTCCTGGGCTCAAGCGATCCACCCACCTCAGCCTCCCAAACTGCTGGGATTACAGGTGTGAGCCCCTGCACCCAGCCATTCCTTACACTTTTAGAGAAATATTTTAGCTCATTGAAACAGGAAATTGAAGTTACCCCTCAAAAAAACCACAAAACAGTTAAGACTGCTTGCTGCTAATCCTGATGTTTGGCCTAAAATAGGTGATAAATTCCCAGTTTAAAAGTACAGGCAAATAATTAATAAAGAAATTTAGAAAGTACAGGCTGTGTAATGAATTTAACTACAGCAAGACACTGACCTCGAGGGCAGTATTATTGTAACTATCTTTAAGAATTACAACACAGAACTCGTTATGTGTCAGTCACAGTTCAACTTACAAAATAGCTAACAATGGATTTGACATTAACTTTATAATAAATTTAATCATCTCCCTACAGACAAGGATCTAATTTTACTGCATGTAAAAGGAATATATACATTGCCATTCTCCTAAAGACCTGATGAGTTATGAGTCTAAATTTAAATTAGTTTTAGAAAATCATGTCCCATTTCTCCCATACACTGTGCCAGATGAAGTGAATAGCAAATTATTCCCCAAAGGACACGGACAGGCAAAGACAGACAGACACAGATAAGCCCACACACACACTCTTTTACAGCAATGACAAATACAGCTACATTGTTAAAATGCCACCAACCTGTTTTTTTTTTTTTTTTTTTTTTTTGAGATGGAGTCTCACTCTGACAGGCTGGAGTACAGTGGCTCGGTCTCGGCTAACTGCAACCTCCACCTCCCGGTTCAAGCAGTTCTCCTACCTCAGCCTCCCGAGTAGCTGGGATTGCAGGCACCTGCCACCACGACAGGCTAATTTTTGCATTTTTAGTAGAGACAGAGTTTCACCATGTTGGCCAAGCTGGTCTCAAACTCCTGACCTCAGATGATCCGCCCACCTCAGCCTTCCAGAGTGCTGGGATTACAAGTGTGAGCCACCGTGCCCAGCCAATGCCACCAATCTTTTAAGGCTCAACCTTCAATGCTCCCCAGTTCACAGTCTCTCAAACTGGATGCTTTCAATGATAGGTAAGTTTGCTGGCATTCTCTTTAGTCTACATTTGTACCCTGGGCTCCTGAGAACAGGAATCAGATTTTACTTCACTTTGAGTCATGCCTTGCCTTCCCCACTGACAGTCTGGAAAAAGGGGATTCTCAACAAGTTACTACTGGGGACCCTTTAAGTCAATGTGTCAATGCATAAATTAGTTTGGTTTTTCTACCCAAACAGAACTCACACTTTTAAAATATATGTTTCTTCACTAAAAGAATAAAGAGCCAGTTAAAAGAATTCATTTCTTTGGCCCTAAAAGCCGGCACAATGATAACTTGAACTGTTAAGAGAAATAAATCCACAGCCCAAAGCCTTGCTGTTCCTATTATAAGAGCTACAAACCTAAGCTGTCACCCTCAGTACCTGCCAAAGCTTCCAATTGGGCCCTGATTTGTGAAGAGCGAAGGCCATGCAGACGTCTTGTGTGGAAGTCACCAGGTCTCCTCTATGGGGGTGGGAGGAAAAATATCTGAGCCACTTATCCATGGCTGGGTGTTGAAATGATAAAGGAGAAAAAAAGAACATTTTGAAAAACATCAAGTGACCAAAACTTGAGCGAATATTATGAGAATATCAAACACAACAGAGCTATTTTAAAAGAAAGCAGAAATCTGGAATAATGAAATAGGCAAGAAGAAAACACTAAGAGCAAAAATACATTTATACATAAGACAACTATTTTTCAAAATTCTTGCTCGGCTTTGGATGTTCTGTTTGCCTCCCAGCTACAAACACATTCTTCACACACGCTGGGAATGCTGCTGAAAACTAGTCAGCATTCAGAGGCTTAATCCACAGTCCCAGCGCTGTGCCTCTGGGCTCCAGCGTCAGACAGCCATTTGTCCTCAGGAGAGGTTAGAGGTTGAAATGCAAATATGCAAACAACTGAGTTCTTCCCCTGAAATAGCGGAAAAAGCATGATCCCTTATGCTATCTTTCAGAAAAGGAAAAAGAAAGAAAGAAAAAAAAACCTTGCAATATTAAGGATTTGTCTAAATACCTTAATATATTGCAATTTTGAAGGAGAAAATGATGGAAGGGAAGAAACACACTTGACCTGGGTAAAATCTATACTCTGGAGAAAAGGTTGACATATGTGTGACACTTGATTTACCAGACCCACTAAAGATTTATTGATTGATCAATCACTGCCTTGGGCACTTGATTTCCCCCAAGGGAGAATTAACAATTCTAGCCAACTGATATATTCTGTTGTAAACTAAAATGAACACAAGAATCTATCCTGTTCCTGTACACAACATGCAATTATGAAAAAAAAAAGTATATCTCTCTGTTTGGGGAATCCTTAAAATTAAAAGTTATTTAACAAAAAGAATACTGTATTAAATAATTTGTCACTGGGCCGGGCGCAGTGGCTCACACCTGTAATCCCAGCACTTGGGAAGCCCAAGGCAGTGGATCACCTGAGGTCAGGAATTCGAGGCCAGCCAGGCCAGCAGGGCAAAACCCCGACTCTACTAAAAATACAAAAATCAGCCAGGCGTGGTGGCAGGTGCCTGTAATCCCAGCTACTTGGGAGGCTGAGGCAGGAGAATTGCTTGAACCCAGGAGGCAGAGGTTGCAGTGAGCTGAGATTGTGCTACTGCACTCCAGCCTGGGCAACAGAGCCAGACTCTACTTCAAGAAAAAGAAATTGTATTGACGCCAATAGGCATTTTTAAAGGATGGCTTTAGCAAGCTCTAAAGGAGATAAGGGCATCACAGAAATGTGATTGCATAATGTGGGTAGGAAAGTGATCTTTTAAGTTAAACTACCAAGATTGACTGCAGCCTCCACCACTTACGAAAAGTGTTAACTTGGCCTTTAAGCCTCAGTTTTGCCAGCCGTAAAACGAGGAGGTGCACTTGTCCTTAGGAAAATGAGTAGTCAGAATGAATACAATGCATCTGGCCTGGTCTCTGACACGCAGTCAGCCTTCCATCTGGCAGTTCCATTCCCATTACTGTCACTCTAAAATCATATGAAGTATAACACTATGGAAGGCCACACAGACAGGCTCCAGGGCTGAAACAGTTCACAGAGTATGACAAAGCACCTTTAAGGCTTTCGCAAGGGTCCTTCAGTGTCAACCAAGTGACAGCTTGAAAAGATGTACTCATTAACTAATATATGGATTAAACTCTCTTTAATATCACCCACAAATCAGAAAATCTAAATCTCTCAGAAGACTCTAAAGCAAGTATGAGTAAACCATAGCCCGGGTGTCAAATCTGTTCTATCACCTATTTCTGTAAATAAAATGTTATTGAAAGTGTAGGGACAGAAAGAGGATAATCCCCTCTAACAACAGGCAGGTTAACAAGAGAAAAGTGTAACAAATTTATTACATGCACACTTATGCAGGGATGTCACACAAAATATGAAAATTCGAAGAAGAGTGGAATGAGTGATTATTTTTTCTTTTTTTTTGAGACAAGATCTTACTCTATTACCCTGGCTAGAGTGTAGCAGCGCCATCTCAGCTCACTGCAGCCTCGACCTCCTGGACTCCAGCGACCCTCCTCCCACCTCAGCCTCCAGAGTAGCTGGGATTACAGGTATGTGCCACCATGCCTGGTTAATTTTGGTTGTTGTTGTTGTTGTTGCAGAGATAGAGTTTTGCCATGTTACCCAGGCTGGTCTTGAACTCCTGAGCTCAAGCGATACACCTGCCTCGACCTTCCAAAGTGCTGGGATTACAGGAGTGAGCCACAGTTGAGTGGAATTTTTACACCATCCTGAGGCTACAGAAAGAATAAGGGGCTTGGGACTTCCAGAAGAGGTAGCACACAGGTTATGGGAAAAGGAAGGAAGGAAAACTTGTCAAAGTGATCTTGCCATGCAGATGAAGCACCATAGGTAGCAGCTCTCAGAAAGAATAGAAGTGGACTGTGGAGAAAGTTTCTGTCAGACCTTTAAAGGTGTTAGAATCTCAGTCTCTTTTTCCTGTGAGCTCATCTTTCCTAGATCTGGAGAAGTGGATGCTCAGAGAAAGCCTGGCTGTTTGTTTCACTAATGTAGATTTTCTCTACAGATGCAAATCTCCCCGACCAAAGACAGCTTTTCAGGGCTATTCTCGTCTGCAGTTTCTCTGAATAATCATCTCAAAATATGCCAAAGAAGTCTATTTTGGGGGCAAAATATTCTGGTTTCCTTCAGAACACATTTCTCTATTGTTTATGGCTGTTTGGGTCCTACAATGACAGAGATGAGTAGCTGTGACCGAAGCCATATGGCCCACTGTTCTCCCCACACAGTGAGTAGTGAGGGATGGTGAGGGACAGGAGGCCTTATGCAGATCTCAGAAGAAACTGGGAAAAGAGTTGACCGTTAACATTTTGTTACTAACGGTTCCCTGGGGTGAGAACACAGCAACACCCTGCAGGGCCACCCGGAGGAAGCACCAGAGCCAGTGAGCAGGGAAGAAAAGGGTTAGGCAGGACAAGCAGGTTTAGGATTGGCCAATTTGCATGATTTCAGCGGCTCTAGGGCTTAGGAGCTGTCCCTGACTATCAGATAGCAGATATCTGGCTCTGGGCAATTAGGGCAGGTGTATAGTGGCCTAGAGCATGAAAGGTGAGGTAGTTTGGGTGTAGACTTTTTTTTTTTTTGAGACAGGATCTCCCTCTGTCACCAAGCACAATCTTGGCTCCCTGTAACCTCAACCTTCCAGGTTCAGGTGATCCTCCCACCTCAGCCTCCTGAGTAGTTGGGACTACAGGCATGCACCATCACACCCAACTAATTTCCTTGTATTTTTTATAGAGACAGGGTTTCGCCATATTGCCTAGGCTGTTCTTGATCTCCTGGGCTCAAGCAATCTGCCTGTCTCAGCCTCCCAAAATGCTGGGATTACGGGCGTGAGCCACGGTGTCCAGCCAAGAGGTATGACTTAAACAGCTGCCTAAGAAGGAGACATGACCAGCCTCTAGCCAGGGCCTCAAAACTGTGTCAAGGCAACATTTTTTTAAAATCATATTTCACCCACAAAGCCAAAATCATTTACTATTTGCTGACCCATGGTCTGAAAAGGAAGTCTAGATATCTAGTTCCAGTTGGAGGTCACAACCCACATCTTAAATGTGCTTTCCACAAATGTTTGTGGAGATAACTCAGGAAATGTAAAATAGGTTAAATTTTCCCAAACTGAGAATTAATGAAACATGTGTCATGGGGCCCATTCTCAGCCCCACCCTCAATCCTGCAGGCCACGGCAAACCCTGAGTTTTTCACCCTGGGACTAATACAAAAATTAGCCAGGCATGATGGTATATGCCTGTAGTCCCAGGGTGAAAAACTGCTTGAACCCGGGAGGCGGAGGTTGGAGTGAACCAAGTTCGCACCACTGCACTCCAGCCTGGGCAACAGAGAGAGACTCTATCACAAAAAATAAATAAATAAATATATGAAAGAACTTTTAGCTATTGTATTAGTCTATTCTCATATTGTTATAAAGAAATACCTGAGACTGTGTAATTTATAAAGGAAAGAGGTTTAATTGGCTCACGGTTCTGCAGGCTGTACATGAAGCATAGCAGTCTCTGTTTCTGGAGAGGCCTCAGGAAGCTTCCAGTCATGGTAGAAGGCAAAGGGTGATGGAGGCATCTCACGCTGTGGCAACAGGAGCAAGAGCAAGGTGGGGGAGGTGCCACACACTTTAACCAGATCTCTCCAGAACTCACTATCATGAGGACAGTACCAAGAAGAAATCCATCCACATGAACCAATCACCTCCTACCCCATCCCACTTCAAACACTGGGGATTACAATTTGATGTGAGATTTGGGTGGTGACACAGATCCGAACCATATCAGCTATAGTAATAAAATTGCAAATTCAAATAACTTGATTCAAGTCTTGCCATGCCCCCTTCTCAATTAGGCTTGCCTTGATTTCTCTCATTAAAACTGCAACCCTTGGCCAGGCACAGGGGCTCATACCTATAACCCAACATTTGGGTAGGCCAAGGCAGGAGGATCTCTTGAACCCAGGAGTTCCAGACCAGCCTGGTCAACATGGTGAAACCCTGTCTCTACAAAAAAAATAAAAAATTAGCTGAGCTTGGTGTCCTTAGCCTGTAGTCCCAGCTACTTGGGAGGCTGAGGCAGGAGGATCACTTGAGCCTGGGAGGTGGAGGATGCAGTGAGCTGAGATCACACCACCACACTCCAGCCTGGGTGACAGAGTGAGACCCTGTCTCAAAAAAAATTAAAAATTAAAACTGCAATCCTTGGCCAGGTGCAGTATCTCACACCAATAATCCCAGCATTTTGGGTGGCTGAGCCAGGAAGATTGCTTGAGCCTGGGAGTTTGAGACCAGCCTAGGCAACATAGGGAGACGTCACCTCTATAATAAATTTTAAAATAAAAAACAACAATCCTCTTCATTCCTACTCCTTTAACTTGCTCTGTTTTATTTGTAACAAGAGCACTTTTTGCTTTCTAAAATGCTAAAGGATTTACTTATTTATAACATTTATCATGTATATACATGTCATCCACTAAAACATAGGTTTCATGAGATCAGGGGTTGTTTTTTTCAGTAATCTATGCCAAGAACTGAGAATGTGCCTAGTACATGGTCAGCAATCAGTATCTATGTGTTGAATGAATGCAGTAGATTGACAAAATAATAACACCCACAGTGGGCAAGAGTGTGACTAGTCAGACTCATGCACTGTTAACAGGAGAGTAAATTGATTAAATGAACTATATACATTCATACTCAAAAATACTAAACAACCATTGAAAGTGATGTTGTGCAGTGTGGCAAGTTACAATCACATTCTGTCCCCCAGACTGCAGTGCAGTGATGTGATCACCACTTCCCACAGTCTGGGTCTCTTGGGCTCAAGTGACCCTCCCACATCAGCCTCCTGAATAGCCGGGACTACAGGTGTAAGCCACCGTGCACTGTTAATTTTTTTCATTTTTATTAGAGATGGGGCCTCACTAGGTTGCCCAGGCTGGTCTTGAATTTAGAATTTTTTAATTAAGTTCCCATTACATTATCATGGAAATAATACAAATTATAAAATAGCCTATACAGTGTGTTTCCAAGCAAAAAGTGCTTACAACAAAATCTTCTCTATGAGGTGAGATTACAAGTTGTTGTTGTTGTAAGACAGAGGTTCGCTCTGTCGCTCAGGCTGGAATGCAGTGTGGCATCATCCTAGCTCTCTGCAGTCTCAAATTCTTGGGCTCAAGCAGTCCTCCCACTCCAGCCTCCCAGGAACTGGGACTACAGGTGTACACCACTGTGCCCAGCTAATTTTTTTTTTTTTTTTTTTTTTGGTAGAGACAGGGTCTCACTATGTTGCCCAGGCTAGTCCCAAACTCCTGGGCTCAAGCAATCTTCCCACTTCAGACTTCCAAAGTGCTGGGTTTACAGGTATGAGCCACTGCCTCTGGCCTGCCACATTTATTTTCTACAATGAATTGTATTTGATGTATAGCAAGGAGGGGAAACATTTTTTAAAAGGAGAAAATAGAAACTACCTAGTTAATACACACAGGCTTTCCTGTTTTAATAAGGATATCAGAAGAGTAAGAACGTATTTTAAAAGATTCACTCTGCAGTTACAGTCAATGGAAACTAGCAAGCAAAGAGAAATGGGTAACCACGTGTAGGCTATTTAAACATCCTCTCTATTGTCTGTTGTTTTCAAACTGCAAAAAAGTAAAAGTGTGTATTAAATAAATTGTATGAAAGTTTCTGGATTAAAAAGCCCATTCTCTTCTCAGCAAGACCCAAATGTTCATCTGGAATGAAATTCACAAATTCTGACCATCCTTGAAGCCAAACTCAAGCCTGCTGGCCGCTCACGAATCTGCCTGTTACTCCTTAATAAGACAGGACTTCCTCTGGGCTTGGGCTGGGGTCAAATGGTGCTATGTGAAAGCCACCCATTCCTGCCAATCACACAACCCCTGGAAACAGCATGGCTTATTGTGAAAATTAATTCAGGGAGCTTCAACTCCACCAAACAGAATGGTTTAAAAAGAAAAGGAAAAAAAAACCCTGCAGTTTAGAAAATTCTAAATGCATATGACTCTTCAGTATGAGTCCCTGGCCATGTGCATTATACGGGCAACACCCGGGAAAACATAAGATATCTTTTTTAATCCATCAGATAATTACAATGACACCAAGGACATTTTGGCAACTACTAGAAAATACTGCCCTCTGGTGTTAAGGTCATTCCACACTGATTAACATAACAAAAAGAAAAAAAGGAAAAGCCTTTCTTAAATACAAAAACCACTACCTTCAGGGATTTAACGTTTTTGACTTGCAAAAAATCTGAACACAAAATCCCAAAGGATTTTATGGGTATATATTGTGGACACCTTCCCCACTGTGCCTGGAAAATACCTACTAATGTTATTACAAGTTGTCTCAGCCAATTCACGTCAGAGGGATCTCCTCTCCCAGAGCTATATTCAGCTGTCTCTTAAACAAAACAGATTCAAAAAGTATTTTCAAGACCTTCTATGGAGGAGAAGTTTCTGGAAAAAACTAAAGATTATTTTCACAGAAAATTTTCTACTAATCCTGGTAGGAAGAATAGAAAGAAGAGCAATATTACAATATTCTGTATATTACAGAAGTCTTTAAAAATGTGAGACAATTTTGGCTAGGTGCGGTGGCTCATGCCTGTAAATCCCAGCACTTTGGGTAGCTAAGGTGGGCAGATCACAAGGTCAGGAGTTCAAGACCAGCCTGGCCAACATGGTGAAACCCTGTCTCTATTGAAAATACAAAAATTAGCTGGATGTGGTAGCACGTGCCTGTAATCCCAGCTACTCGGAAAACTGAGGCAGGAGAATTGCTTGAACCAGGACCCAGGAGGTGGAGGTTGCAGTGAGCCAAGATCACACCCCTGCACTCTAGCCTGGGCTACAGAGCGAGACTCCGTCTCAAAAATAAATAGAGAGAGAGAAATGTGAGACAATTTTTATGAAAAACAAAACACCCACATTAATAAAGAAGCTGGCAATCACTGGCTATATATTGATCATCTTATTCCTACTTAAAGGTACATCAAGAATAAGAGAGAAAGGAGGTTCTGTCACAGCTCTCTGATATAAGAAAATAAAACTTTAAAAGGGCAGGCATGCCATTCTGATGGTTACACACACAAGAATTGCAGGCTCAAATTCAGCAGTCTTGCTGGGTGTGATGGTTCACGCTTGTAACCTCAGCGCTTTGAGGCCAAGAACCATGTCCAGCTAATTTTCTTTTTTTTCTCAGATGGGATCTCATTCTGTCATCCAAGCTGTAGTGCAGTGGTGTGATCTTGGCTCACTGCAACCTCCACCTCCTGGGCTCAAGCTCAGTCTCCCTAGTAGCTGGGGCTACAAGCACCCACCACCATGCCTGGCTAATTGCTTTTTGTATTTTTGGTAGAGACAGGGTTTCACCATGTTACCCAGGCTGGTCTCGAACTACTGAGCTCAAGTGATCCTCCCACCTTGGCCTCCCAAAGTGCTGGGGTTACAGGCATCAGCCATCGCACCCAGCCCACAATCTTTTGTAGAGATGGAGCCTCACTGTGTTGCTAATAAAAGAAACGGAAGTTCCTTGGAGAAATGGCTGACTCTAAGACTGGGGCAGGAAATACACAGGATAAGCCCGGAGCACCTACTAGAACCAGAAAGTAGGGAAGTGCTCAAAACAAACAAACCAAAAAAAAAAGCCCACATCAGTGCGGAGATGTCAAAGGGTCACAGGATCCAACTGAAAGAGATCCCAATAGTCAAAGCTGGAACTTGAGTAACAAAATAAAATAGACTGGATCATAGCACAAAGCATGAAATAAACACCCAGGAATCCAAACTGATATAAATCATTGAATAAATAAATGCAATTCTCCTTCCGCATCCACTGCAAATTGGTTCCAGTACGCCCCCATGGATACTAAAATCCATGGATGCTCAAGTCCTTTATATTAAATGGTATCGTATTTGCACATAACCAGTACACATCCCCCTGTATACTCCAATCATATTTAAATTACTTGTAACACTTAATACAATAAAATGCTATGTAAATAGCTGTTCTACTGGGTTGTTTTATTTGTATTATTATTTTTTATTTTTTGAGATGGAGTTTTGCTGTTGTCACCCAGGCTGGAGTGATATGGCTCAATCTCGGCTCATTGCAACCTCCACCTCCTGGGTTCAAGCGATTCTCCTGCCTCAGCCTCCCAAGTACCTGAGACTACAGGTGCATGCCACCACACCGGGCTAATTTTTGTATTTTTAGTAGAGACAGGGTTTCACCATGTTGACGAGGCTGGTCTCAAACTCCTGACCTCAGGTGATCCGCCCACCTCGGCCTCCCAAAGTGCTGGGATTACAGGCATGCGCCACCGCACCTGGCCAATTTGTATTATTTTTTACTGGGTTTCTTTCCCAAATATTTTTTATCTGTGGTTGGCTGAATCCACAACGTGGAATCAGGGAATACAAAGGGCCAAGTGTAGATGCAGGAGAAGAGACATATCTCCCATGCAGAAGAAGTTCAACGAATGCAAATAGATACTCTACCCACACAGAGGTGGAGCATAACTCCTCCCTCCTGAAGTGTGGGCTGCATGTAGTGACCTCCTTCCAAAGACTATTGTATGGAAAGACGGGGGAAGAGTAACTTTAGAGTGGAGAAACCTGACCAACACTATCTCTGACAGGTGATGAAGGTCAACATCAACAGTGATATGTTATACTGACAGTACAGTCATGCACTACATCATGACATGAGTTATAGCATAATCATGGTGAGTTGTATAATTATTTCATTATATATTACAATGTAATAATAATAGAAATAAAAAGCACAATAAATACAAAGTGCTTGAATCATCCCCAAACCATCCCTCAACCCCCCACCCCGGTCCATAGAAAAATTGTCTTCGAGTTTGGCATAGCTCACCCCTGTTATCCCAGCACTTTGGGAGGCCGAGGTGGGCGGATCACTTGAGGCCAGGAGTTCAAGATCAGCCTGGCCAACATGGCAAAACCCCTTCTCTATTAAAAATACAAAAATTAGCTGGACATTCTGGCACACGCCTGTAATCCCAGCTACTCAGGAGTCTGAGGCACAAGAATTACCTGAACCCGGGAGGCAGAGGTTGCAGTGAGCCAAGACCTGCCACTGAACTCCAGCCTAGGCAACAGAGCGACACTCTGTCTCAAAAAAGAAAGAAAGAAAGAAAAATTGTCTTCAATGAAACCAGTCCCTGGTGCCGAAAAGGTTGGGGACTGCTGCGTAAAGGGATCTTCTGCTCTATTGAAGGCGATGAAACTAACAAAAACTCATGGAAGTTCTCTATCAGATGTGGAGAAACTTCTAATGACCTGGACTGAAGAGCAAACACAGAAGTGTATCCTTCTCAGCACCATGACAATCACCATCAAAGCAAAGTTTGTTTGCAAGTTTGAAAGCAAAGGCTGGACCTGACTGTGGTGTTGAATTTACTGCTCTGGGTAGTTTAAATAATTCAAGAATCCTTATTCCTTATGTAGAGTGAATGTGAGTGGTGAGTCTGCGGGTTCTGCCGTGAAGGCAGCAGAAGAATTTCTGGAAACTCTGGATGAGCTGACTGTGGAGGAAAATTACTTGTCACAGCAAATCTTCAATATGAATGAAACCTCCCCATTCTGGAAACAAATGCCTGAAAGGACTTTCATTCATAAGGAGGCCAAGTCAATGTCAGGTTTGAAGGATTTTAAGGACAGGACAACAGTCTTGCCTGTCAACCAATGTTGCAGGTGACAAACTGAAACCCTTTGTGAGGATCTCAGGGCCTTCAAGCCTGTCAATCAGCACACACAGCCAGTGCACTGCAGGAGCAATGGGAAGCCATGGATGACCCAGCTCCTCTTCCAAGAGGCCCTCCTGAATTAATCTGCCAGTGAGATGGAGATGTACTGTTTATAGAATAATGTGTCTTTCAAGATTTTGCTTGTTGATAATGCTTCTTTTTTAGGGAGTCATTTTCATCTTAATATCAAAGTGGTATTTCTCCCTCCAAATACCACCTCTTTGATCCAACCAACATATCACGGAATTATGGCAGCTTTTAAGACTATTACCTAAGAGGACTTTTGCCCAGGCTATTACTGCAACTAAAGAAGACTCTGAGAAGACATGGATGCAATTCTGAAAGGATTACAACATCTATGACTGCGTCAAGAACTTTGAGCTTGAGCTTAGGGTGATGCCACCAAGGAGTATATGAATGGCATCTGGAGGAAGACACTCAGAGATTCGTCCATGATTTCAAATAATTTGCCAAGGATGAGGAGGTTGCAAAATCAAGACTATGGTTGAGATGGCAAACAACTTTAATCTTGTTGTGGCTGAGGATGACATTGAGGAGCTCCTAAAGGAATGAGGAGTTGTTGGAACTGGGATAGGACAGCATAGCTGAAAAAGGGGCAAGAGGAAAGGGAGCTGCAGGAGAAGGTAAGGAACTCCCACTCACAGTGAAGGGGTTAGCAGAAGCTTCTGCAGATTTCAACAAACTCCTTAAGATGTTTGAGGCCGGGCCCGGTGCTCAGGTCTGTAATCCCAGCACTTTGGGAGGCTGAAGAGGGTGGATCACGAGGTCAGGAGTTCTAGACCAGCCTAACCAACACGGTGAAACCCTGTCTCTACTAAAAATACAAAAATTAGCCAAGTGTGGTGGCTGGCGCCTGTAATCCTAGCTACTCAGGAGGCTGAGGCAGGAGAATCACTTGAACCCAGGAGGCAGAGGTTGCAGTAAGTCAAGATTGTGCCACTGCAGTCCACACTGGGCGACAGAGCAAGACTCTGTCTTTAAAAAAAAAGAAGTTTGAAAGAAGAAAATGAACTCCCGAGAAAACTCACAGTGAAGGGTTTAGCAGAAGCTTCTGCAGGTTTTAACAAACTCCTTAAGAAGTTTGAAAACATGGACCCCAACACCAAAAGGTTTTTATTTACAGAGAGGAATGTTCATGGTGCATTATCTGTTTATAGGCAAATCTATGATGAAGAAAAGAAACAAACCAAGCAAACTGCCATGGACATATTTCTGAAAAGAGTGACCCCACCTCAAGGAGATCTCAGGTAGGTCCTTCAGGAGGTATCCAGAAGAAGATGTTATTATCACAGAGGATGACAGCTCCACGTGTGTTACTGACCTGAAGAGCTTTGAATGAGACAAAATGTGGAGGTGGAGGACATTGATGGTCCTGACCCTATGTAGGTCTAGGCTAATGTGTGTGTTTGTGTCTTCATTTTTTTTTTTTTTGACCCTGAGTCTTGCTCTGTTGCCAGGCTGGAGTGCAGTGGCACGATCTTGGCTCACTGCAACCTCTCCCTCATGGGTTCAAGCGAGTCTCCTGCCTCAGCCTCCTGAGTAGCTGGGACTACAGGTGTGTACCACCACGCCCAGTTAATTTTTGTATTTTTAGTAAAAATTTTTAGTAAAACCCCAACATGTGGTTTTACCATGTTGGCCAGATGGTCTTGATCTCTTGACCTCATGATCCACTCACCTTGGCCTCCCAAAGCTCTGGGATTACAGGCATGAGCCACCATGCCAAGCTTCTGTGTCTTCATTCTTAACCAAAAAGTTGAAAGAATTTTTTAAATTTTTTAAATTAAAAATAGAAAAGAGCTTATAGGATAAGGATATAAAGAAAGACAATAGATCGGGCATGGTGTTTATTGCCTATAATCCTAGCACTTTGGGAGGTCGAGGCGGGTCGATCACCTGAGGTCAGGAGTTCGAGACCAGCCTGGCCATCAGAGCGAAACCCTATCTCTACTAAAAATACAAAAATTAGCGGTGTGTGGTACTGGGCACCTGTAATCGCAGCTACTCAGGAGGCTAAGGTGGGAGAATTGCCTGAACCTAGGAGGTAAAGGTTGCAGTGAGCGAAGCTCGCGCCACTGCCCTCCACCCTGGGTGACAGAGCGAGACTCTGTCTCGCAAAAAATAAAATAAAGAAGAAAGACAATATTTTTGAAGAGCTGTACAATGTGTTTTAAGTGTAATTATAGAAGAGTCAAGAAGTTAAAAAAATAAAATGTTTATAAAGTAAAAATTACTGAAAGCTAAGGTTGTTATTGAAGAAAACAATTTTTTTGAAGAAAACAATTTTTATAAATTTAGTATAGCATAATTGCACAGTGTTGATAAAGTCTAGAGTAGGTATAGTAATGTCCTAGGCCTTCACATTCACTCACCACTCGCTCACTCACTCAGCCGGAGCAACTTCCAATCCTGCAAGCTCCATTCATGGGAAGTGTCCTATAAACACTAAAAAAAATACTCTATACCATATTTTTTGCTGTACCTTTTCTAAGCTTAGATATGTTTAGGTACCCAATACCTACCACTGTGTTACAGTTGCCTACAGGAACATACTGTGCAGGTTTGTAGCTTAGGAGCAGCAGGTTATACCACATAGCCTCGGTGTGGAATAAGTTATGCCATCTAGGTCTATGTGAGCACACCATGCGATGCTCGCACAATGATGAAATTGCCTAATGACACATTTCTCAGAATGCATTCCCCTGGTTAAAGGATGTACGACTATATATCCATGATACAATGTGGCAAAAATAACACTTGACTTTTGTGGTCTCCCTCCCAAAAACCCATAATCCCAGTCTAATCATGAGAAAAACATCAGACAAATTCCAGTGGAGGGACATTTTGCAAAATGCCTGACCAGGACTCCTCAAATGTCACTGTCATCAAAAACAAGGGAAGTATTAGTTGGGTGTGGTGGCCATGCCTGTAGTCCCAGCTACTTGGAAGGCTGATGCAGGAGGAGCGCTTGAGCCCAGGAGTTCGGGGTTGCAGTGAGCTATAATCATGCCATGAGCTTCAGCCTGGGTGACCAAGCAACTCTAAAATAAAAATAACAATTAAAAATTAACTTTATTTTTAAAAAAGAGAGATAGATGTCTAAGGACATAAAATGAGAAAGTAGAGACAAGAAAAGAAATACCAGGCAAATACCCACATAAAGCTAGTGTAACATAAGATAAGCACGGTAATGGGAGACCAAGACAGGCAGATCAATTGAGGTCAGGAGTTCGAGACCAGCCTGGACAACACGGTGAAACCCCGTCTGTACCAAAAATACAAAAATTAGCTAGGCATGGTGGTGCACACTTGTAGTCCCAGCTACTTGGGAGGCTGAGGCAGGAGAATTGCTTGACCCAGGAGACAGAGGTTGCAGTGAGCCAAGATTGTGCCACTGCACTCCAGCCTGGGTGACAGACTCCATCACAGAAAAAAAAAAACCCATTCCTTAACTCTTCACCAGAAAAATATCATCTTATAAGCATTTATCAGTAGAGGCTCAAAATATGTAACTTGGATATTCTTTTTCCCAAAACTTGCATTCTGAAGTTGGCTTCTAAATGAAGCTCTCAATGTCTTTATTTTCCCATTATTTACCTGCTTTCTGTCCTAACCTGCACCATGACATTCCAGAAAATATTCCAAGTTTGACTTTACATAACTTTAAGAAAAATTATGAAATCACAGTCACTCCTCTGGGCAAAAGATATATGTGTGTGTATATCTTAAAGGCAATTCACATGGAGAATTATCAAAGATAGTCTATGTTTAGACTTGAACTCTTGAGTTTGTCATTTAACATTACCCTGAAGTAAAAACTCCTAACTCAACGGTTCACTTGCTTACAACTTCCTCCCACTCCAGACTCAAAGGCTGAATTAGACTTCCTCTTTATCAGGAGCTGCATAACCAGTGCTTAGGGGCTTGGGAAAAAACCCGTCTGGTGACTTCACGTCCAGTAGGGATCCAGCCCCAGGTGTGTGTCCACTCGGCATTGGAGGGATCGCCCACAGTATGAAGGTAAAGAAAAAAGACACACAAAAAAAGAAGGGGCTTTTGTTTTTTTTATCTGTTTTTATGTTTTTTTGTTTTCTTTTTCTTTATATATATATATATTTTGTTGTTGTTGTTGTTTTATATTTGGCTTTTGTTTTTTAAGACTACAGAAAGAAAAGAGGGACTCAGGCGGGTCGATTAATATGTAAACAAATATGTTTGCAGAGTTTATCAGGAATATGCCACATTACACATACATGGATTTATCAAGGTAGAGCAAGTTTGCTTAATTAGAAGGTATGAAATGGTGATGAAGGTAGTAAAAGCTGCTACAGGTGCAGAGGTAAATACTCTGCTTCCCCAGGCAGCAAAGGAGTGTCAAAAACATGAAGCTGTCAATGACAGTACTTCAAGATCCGCCCAGTGCTACCAATTGCACACGACAATGAAATTCCTACTTAGGCCCACGGGAGTTTGCTAGAATGTTAAACCTGACCTTGCAGTTCCCTGGTTGCAGTCATTTCTAATGTCAAATGAACATGTTTTTTTCTTTCACAGGCTAACCAAATCTTGGCTGGATTAATGTGCATTTTACGTATTACTTATTTTACAATTACTTATTTTACATATTATGAATTTTACATATTATTTATTACTTATTTTACATATTCTTATACATATATAACATGTATATACTTATACATATTTACATATTACTTATTATATTTTACATATTACTTATGTAACCATCACAAATACAACATATTTTTGGAAAAATTAGTATTCACAACTATATTTTGTTATGTCAAAGAGATTTTCTAAGTCAGAATCAATTAGAATGACTCAGTCATGTAATGCACCATATGTGTACAGGTATGTTTCTAAAAGCTTTAATTTTACTTTTTTGAGATAGAGTCTCATTCTGTCACCCAGGCTGAGGTGCAATGGCACAATCATGCCTCACCACAGCCTCCACCTCCTAGGTTCAGGTAATCCTCCCACCTCAGCCTCCTGAATAGCTAGGACTACAAGGGCTCGCCACCATGCCCAACTAATTTTTGTATTTTTTGTAGAGACAGGGTCTTGCCATGTTGCCCAGACTGGTCTCAAACTCCTGAGCTCAAGTGATCTGTCCGCCTCGGCCTCCCAAAGTGCTGAGATTACTGATGTGATTACACCTGGCCTGTTTCTAAAAGCTTTAAAATGGTCAGGCACAGTGGTCACACCTGTAATCCCAACACTTTGGGAGGCCGAGGCAGGAGGAACACTTGAGCCCAGGAGTTCGAAAACAGCCTGGGCAACATGGCAAGACCCTGTCTCTACAAAAAAATTAACAAGAATTAGCTGGGCATGGTGGTGCAGACCTGTGGTCCCTGCTACTCAGGAGACTGAGGTGGGAGGATAGTTTAAGCCCAGGAGGTTGAGGCTGCAGTGAGCTATGATCCTACCACTGCACTCCGGCCTGTGTGACAGAGCAAAACATCTGTATAAAAAAAGAAAAAAAAAAAGAGTAATTTTTAAAGCTTAGACTCCTTCATGGTAAGAATATCAGGCTAGACACAGTGACTGTCACCTGTAATCCTAGCACTTCAGGAGGCTGAGGTGGGAGGATAATTTGAGTACAGAAATTCAAGATCAGGTCAAGAGATCGAGACCATCCTGGTCAACATGGTGAAACCCCGTCTCTACTAATACAAAAAATTAGCTGGGCACGGTGGCGCGTGCCTGTAATCCCAGCTACTCAGGAGGCTGAGGCAGGAGAATTGCCTGAACCCAGGAGGCGGAGATTGCGGTGAGCCGAGATCGCGCCATTGCGCTCCAGCCTGGGTATCAAGAGCGAAACTCCGTCTCAAAAAAAAAAAAGAAATTCAAGATCAGCCTAGGCAACATGGCAAAACCCAATCTCTACAAAAAATTTTAAAAATTAGCCAGGCATGGTGGCACATGCCTAAAGTCCCAGCTACTTAGGAAGCTGAGGTGCGAAGATTGTGTGAGCCCAGGAAGTCAAGGCTGCAGTGAGCTGTGATGATGCCACTGCACTCCAGCCTGAGTCACAGAGTAAGACCCTGTCTCAAAAAATGAAGTAAAAGTCTCCACATTCCAAGCCAAACCACAACCCCTCCTGAGCTCCCCATCATCCTATCTCAGTGGAAGCCCGTGAAGCACCATACACCGAGTCCCCGGGTCGGAAGCCCTGGAGTCAACTCTGGATGCTGCACTAGACCCTGCCAGGGCAGCACACCTCTCCTAAAGTGCTCCCTGGGTTTTCCCTCTGTCCCCACCAGTCTCTCCTCTTGGTCTCCTCTGCAGATTTCTGAGGCCCACTCCAAAGGCTGGCTTGGGCCTCAGTCCACATTCTCTCTTGCAGAAAACAATGCAGGTACTCTGCCCAGATTGCCCAGGTTCCTGTATACTATGGCTTTACATGCCTTCAGCTGTAATGTGCTTTTGGTCCTAATGGCAGCTCCTGGGCATTTTTTTTTTTTTTCTTGAGATGGAGTCTCACTCTGTTGCCCAAGCTGGAGTGCAGTGGCACGATCTCAGCTCGCTGCAACCTCCACCTCCCAGGTGCAAGCAATTCTCCCGCCTCAACCTCTCAAGTAGCTGGGATTACAGGTGCCTGCCACCACATTCGGCTAATTTTTGTATTTTTAATAGAGATAGGATTTCACCATGTTGGCCAGGCTGGTCTTGAACTCAGAACCTCAAGTGATCCACCTCAGCCTCCCAAAGTGCTGGGATTACAGGTGTGAGCCACCGTGCCTGGCCAACTTCTTCTTTAGAGGTCTGCATTTGGGTTGCCAGAGTCATACTGTCCATGGGCACAGGAACTAGAAGTACCTGGGAGGTCACCTTCACTGATGCAAGAGTATGAATGTCCCCTATTCCCTTGCCCAAGGTTAACACAACTCTGCAGCACAATCTGCATGCACAAATGCCCTTGTCAGATCAAACTGAAGCCTATCCACTATAGGACTCTGGCCTGATAGTACATTCTGCTTGGCTTCCTCCCCTTCCGTGTCTGCTTCCCACAGTGTCTTTTTAAAAATTAATTCTACTTTTTCAGTAGAGACAGTTGTCTCTCTATGTTGTTCAGGCTGGTCTTGAACTTTGGGCCTCAAGCAATCCTCCTGCCTCAGTCTTCCAAAGTGCTGGAATTACAGGCATGAGCATGAGTCACCACACCCAGCCCACCACAATCTCACTAGTCTTCGCTGGGAGTAGTTCCTTAATAACATCTTATTTGCTCAAAAATTCTTGTCTCAGGTTCTACTTCCAGGAAACTCATTTGGAACCAGGAATGGGGTGCTAGGGAACAGATTCTAAGATGGAATTTTAGAGCTGGATCATTCCCTAGCCAAATGGCAATAGAGTCTCCATTGTCAGTGATGAGTGGATTAATGACAAGCTGTAGAATTGCTTAATAATCACTAGTACTTTCATCTGTGATGAATCGGCTGTGATACAAGGGAAAAGGAAGCACTGGTTCATGAGCTTTATTTCTAGCATTTGATAGACATGGGGAAGTAGTCATACAGACTCAGAAAGCTAATCGCTTGTTGTTCAGTGCTATTAAAGCACCGAAGAAAGAACATGACAGGTTCAGGACAACCAATTATCAACTCATAGCATGGTATGAAAGTCAGGAAGCCTCCACGACAGTATTTAATACAGCCCTTTTAGCTGTCTTTTGATTGGTGTTGCATGATATATCTTTTTCCATCACTTTAAATTTAACCTATTGACGCCTAAATGTGTGTGTGTGTGTGTGTGTGTGTATTTTGTTTGTTTGTTTGTTTGTTTTTGAAACAGAGTCTCACTCTGTTGCCCAGGCTGGAGTACAGTGGCACAGTCTTGGCTCACTACAACCTCTGCCTCCCAGGTTCAAGCAATTCTCATGTCTCAGTCTCCCGAGTAGCTGGGATTACAGATATGTGCCACAATGCCCAGCTAACTGTTGTTTTTGTTTTTGTTTTGCCTGTGTTTTTTTTTTTGTTTTTTTTTTTGTTTTTTTCTTGTATTTTTAGGTTTTGCCATGCTGGCCAAGCTGGTCTCAAACTCCTGACCTCAATTGATCCACCTGCCTCAGCCTCCCAAAGTGCTGGGATTACAGGCATGAGTCACTATGCCTGGCTGATGCCCTTATATTTAAACTGTTTATTGCAGGCAGTACATAAGGTTGGGTCTTACTTTTTACCCAATTTGACAATCTCTCCCTGTTCATTGGGGTGTATGCAGCACTTCCATGTAATCTGATTATTGATATGGTTGAATTTAGAAGTTACCCTGTTGCTATTTGTTCCATCTGTCCCATGTGTTCTTTGTTATTTTGTTCTTTCGTTGCCTGATTTTGGACTGAGCATTTTTTATGAGTTTGAGTATCTCCTTTATTGACTTACCAGCCATAAGTCTTTGCTGTGCCATTTTAGTAGTTGCTTTTGGGTCACCTAACCTATGGAGTAAGACAATTCATGGTAGAATAGGCTAAAAAGAAGCCCCAAAAACTGTCCTTCCTCTGAACTAAATAAGTATCTTTTTAGAACCATACCATTAGAATGACTTCTGGAATGGCAGAGTGAGAACCTCCATTGGACCCACTTTAGAGAAATGACCAAAACTGATGAGAATTAAAAAAAAAAAAAAGCAGGGGTGCAGTGGCTCATGCCTGTAAACCTAGCACTCTGGGAGGCTGAGTAGGCAGGTCATGAGGTCAGGAGTTCAAGACCAGCCTGGCCAACATGGTAAAATCCCATCTTTACTAAAAATACAAAAAATTATCTGGGGATGGTGGCTCAGGCCTGTAATCCCAGCTACCTGGGAGGCTGAGGCAAGAAAATGTCTTGAACCCAGAGGGTGGAGGTTGCAGTGAGCCGAGATCACACCATTGCGCTCCAGCCTGGGTGGCAGAAGCGAAACTCAGTCTCAAAAAACAAACACACAAACAAACAATGATTTAGTCTCTGGAAATTGTCCTCATGGCATGAAGCAAATAAAGAAGCATTTATTTAAGAAAATCTATTAAATCTTAATAAGAACACTCAGAGTCTGTAGCATTTTAGTCACAACTCAATCCTCCCCTAACCCCAACTCAGTATGATGGAAGTCCTATCCCTGGCCAGGTGTGGTAACTCACACCTGTAATCCCAGCACTTTGGGAGGCCGAAGCAAGTGGATCACCAGAGGTCAGGAGTTTGAGACCAGCCTAGCAAACATGGTAAAACTCTGTCTCTAATAAAAATACAAAAATTAGCCAGGTGTGGTGGTGTATGCCTCCCAGCTACCCGGAAGGCTGAGGCAGGAGAATTGCTTGAACCTGGGAGGTGGAGGTTGCAGTGAGCTGAGATCATGCCACAGCACTGCAGACTGGGCAACAGAGTAAGACCCTGTCTCACACACACAAAAAAAAAATTGTGGTGATGATTGCATATATGTGTCAATATACTAAAAACCACTGAACTGTATACTTTAAATGACTAAATCATATGATATACGAACTATACCTCAATAAAAATGGGTTGCTTTTTTTAATCTAACAAACTTCATATTAAAAGGTTAAATAAGACCAGACACAGTGGCTCACACCTGTAATCCCAACACTCTGGGAGGCCAAGGTGAAAGAATCAGTTGAAGTCAGAGGTTTGAGACTAGCCTGGGCAACATAGTGAGGCCCCCATCTCTACAAAATAAAAAAAATAATAAGTATAATGATAAATAAAAAGATTAAATAAGAAAACAGTATCTTAACCATTTTTTAAAGTACACAGGTAATTACTAGAACAAAAATACCCACCTTCAGGATGGTTACAGTGACTCACACTTGTAATCCTAGCACTTCAACAGGCCAAGGTAGTAGGATTCTTTGAGGAATAAAGTTTGAGACCAGCCTTTGCAACACACCAAGACCTCATCTTTACAAAAAATTTAAAAATCAACCAGGAGTGGTGGCCCGTGCCTGTAGTCCCAGCTACTCAGGAAGCTGAGGTGGAAGGATCACTTAAGCCCAGGAGTTCGAGGTTACCATGAGCTGTGATCACACCACTGCACCCCAGCCTGGGTGACACAGTGAGACCCTGTCTCAAAAAATAAATGAAAAAAAAAAACCTTCCTAAATATCCTAAATATCCAAATAAATTTAGAAAATAAAAGAACAAAGAAAATGTCAAATAGAGAAATACAGATACACATGTACATATAACACATATAACAATTATAAAATAATATTACATAATTGAGACCGTTAATACATATTAGTGGGCTTAAGTCCACTGAGAGGATTGACTAATTTATTAAAAGACAAAAATTTGGCCAGGCGCAGTGGCTCTCGCCTGTAATCCCAGCACTTTCGGAGGCCAAGGTGGGCAGATCACGTGAGGTCAGAAGTTCGAGAGTAGCCTGGCAAAAATGGCAAAACCCCATCTCTACGAAAAATACAAAAATTAGCCAGGCATGGTAGCATGCACCTGTACTCCCAGCTACTTGGGGAGGCTGAGGCAGGAGAATTGCTTGAACCCAGGAGGCAGAGCTTACAGTGAGCGGAGATCAAGCCACTGCACTCCAGCCTCAGCAACAGAGTGAGACTCTGTCTCAAAAAAAAAAAAAAAGAAAGAAAAAGATTTCCAGCTTTGTTCACAAAGCAAAATTCAGCTATATGCTATATACATGGGGCGCACATGAATGGAAGTGATTTTGAAAGGCTAAAAATAAAAAGATGAGGCATTTAAAAGGCAAATGGAGACCATAAGAGAGCAGTAGAGTGACAAGACCCAATTTTCACTTTAAGGAGATCCCTCAGGTTTCTGCATGGAGGATGGATTGAGGGGGTTATATAAAATGTTGTTAAATAAAATGGTCAAAGATGGCTTCTGTAGATTGGCCATCGTGGTTTATTTTTTCACTGCAGACTGAGACCTGTTTGTTCAAAGGCCCACTGGCACCAACTCAAATTTTTACACATCCAATTGTTTTAAAAATAGCCTACATGGTCGGGCACAGTGGCTCACGCCTGTAATCCCAGCACTTTGGGAGGCCGAGGCGGGTGGATCACCAGGTCAAGAGATCGAGACCATCCTGGTCAACATGGTGAAACCCCGTCTCTACTAAAAATACAAAAAATTAGCTGGGCATGGTGGCGCGTGCCTGTAATCCCAGCTACTCAGGAGGCTGAGGCAGGAGAATTGCCTGAACCCAGGAGGCGGAGGTTGCGGTGAGCCGAGATCACGCCATTGCACTCCAGCCTGGGTAACAAGAGCGAAACTCCGTCTCAAAAAAAAAAAATAGCCTACACAGCTAGGCGTGGTGGCTCATGCCTGTAATCCAAACACAATGAGAGGTCAAGGCGGGTGGATCACCTGAGGTCAGGAGTTTAAGACCAGCCTGGCCAACTTGGTGAAACTCCATCTCTACTAAAAATACAAAAATTAGCCAGGCATGGTGGTGGGCACCTGTAATCCCAGCTACTTGGGAGGCTGAGATAGGAAAATCCCTTGAACCCAAAAGGCAGAGGTTGCAGTGAGCCATGATTGCGCCATTGCACTCCAGCTTGGGCAACAAGAGCAAGACTCTGTCTCAGAAAAAAAAATTAAAAATAAAGATAGCCCACACAAGCAAATTTTCAGCCATTTAGGACCTACCTGCTTTTTATACTCGTAAAACTCCACCCAGCATCTGCCGGCACGGCACGGATCAGATGAAGTCTGTGGTTCTGAGACTTCAAGCTGCTCTCTGACCTAGAGGCTCCCTGCAGTGCTGCTGGAGGGCACACTTAGATATGTCAACCTCCCTCACCAGTCCCCTTCTCTCCTGGGAGTGCCCTTGCTCTTCTCTCCCTCTGAGTAGCAAGCCCCAAGCTCTACCCTCCAGAAAGTCTCTTGCTGAGAGCCGCTTCTTCCCCATGTCAGTGCCCAAGCATCACACATCAAGCTGTTGTGTGTTACTTCCATTTCATGGTCCTCTCTTTCCCTTGCTCAAGTCCCAATTCCCCCAAATCTTCTACAGAGGGCAATCAGCCTTATGAGAGATGAAAGTAGCTGGACAGGAAAGGACTGGCCCAGGCATGGTGGTTCATGCCTATAATCTCAGCACTTTGGGAGGCCAAGGCAAGAGGATCACTTGAGCCCAGGAGTTCAACACTAGCCTAGGCAACATAGGGAGACCTCGTCTATAAAAAAAAAAATACAAAAATTAGTCTAGCATGGTGGTGCACGCCTGTAGTCCCAGTTATTCAGAGGGCTGAGTGAAAGGATCACTTGAGCTCGGAAGGTTGAGGCTGCAGTGAGCCCAGATCGCAACACTACATTCCAGCCTGGGTGACAGAGTGAGATTCTGTGTTAAAAAAAAAAAAAAGGAAGATACACACTTTGTATCACGTCCCAATGTGTACATGCATGTATGTGTCTCACACATACATAAGCATCCATGAAACCATACTTGCCTTCACTTTGCCATGCATTATTATTTGCATTTTCTATGTGCTTCTTTTTTTTTTAAGAGATGGGGGGCCTCACTATGTTGCCCAGGCTAGAATGTGGTGGCTATTCACAGGTGTTATCATTGTGCACTACAGCCTGGAATTCCTGGGCTCAAGCAATCCTCCTGCCTCATCCTCCTAACCTGGAACTATGAGCACACCACCATTCTTTTTTTCAATTTTATTTTCAAATACTTGCTAGTTATGAGCCTTTAAATTAACTTCATGATCCACTAACAGGTGACATCCTACAGTTTGGAAAACCCTGCATTTCACTGTGATTGCTCATGTTTCTGCTCCTTAAATATGTCCTTGGATTTATGACGAAAATGGAAAAAAAAAGTGATTTTTTTTCACAAGTTACCCCTCTTTTCTCCATGTTGCCTCTGGTTTTTCTAGGAAGCCCACACTCTGCATTGCTGGTTTCCAATAATGCTGAATTAAAGGAATGACAAGAACTTCTAGCCAAAATACACCTGAGCTGGGTGAAAAAGAGAGTCCCTGAAGCAGGTGTTTTCTCCCGGCAATAAGAAGTACTCACAGCCAGGCATGGTGGCTCACACCTATAATCCCACAACTTTGGGAGGCCGGGGCAAGAGGCTTGCTTGAGCCCAGGAATTCAAGAACAGCTGGGCAATTTAGGGAGACCACACCTCTACAAAAAATACAAAAATGAGCCAGGTGTGCTGGTGCATGCCTGCAGTCCCAGTACTTGGGAGACTGGGGCAGGACAATCAATTGAGCCCAGGAGGTCAAGGCTGCAGTGAGCTATGACTGCACCACTGCACTCTGGACTGGGCAGTGAAGTAAGACCCTGTCTCAAAAAAAAAGAAGAAGGAGGAAGAGGAGGGGCAAGGAGAGGGGGAGGAACAGGAGGGAGAAAGAGGAGGAGGAGGTGGGGGAGGAGGGATCACCTGAGGTGTGAGTACTTCTTATTGCCAGGAGAAAACACCTGCTTCAGGGACTCTCTTTTTCCCCCAGCTCAAGTCTATTTTGGCTAGAGGTGGGAGGGGAAGGGAGGGGGAGGAGGAGGAGAAAAAGGAGAAGGAGAAGAAGGGGAGCGAGAGTTCACAGTCCTTGGGAAACCTTCAGTTAAAGGAGGCAGCCTGTGTACAGCTGTACCCCCAGCCACTTAATCATCACCCTCTGCGTGACCCCTTGCAGAATATATGCACACTCCCTAGGGTGTTTTTCTAAGTGGAATTTAGGAACAAGAGAATTTGCTAAAATGAAAAATTTGAGATACCTTCCTATATTCTTTTGTGTGTATAAAATAGTACACAAGAGGAAATACACATAAGAACTTCATAGAAGTTCTTTAGTGAAAAAAGATGAGAATTTCATTATTTAATTAATTAACATTATTGCCAAGAACAGAATAACAAGAATCCAGATGCTGGATATGTTCTTTTTTATTTAGAACAAAAATATTACATAGAAAAAGAATGTTCTGTAAATAAATACAGTAGAACAAGTGACCTACAGTTTCACTTCTCCACAGCCTAGAGTACCCTCAGTCATTCTTTTGAACACAATGTATTTTATGAATAAACCTCTACACTTTTAAAATTGAGTTTTTCTCTTTTTGAAGTACAGCTTCCAGCAACTACAAGTTTCCATCCTGCTAACCCCAGGCAGCAGTTGCTTTTAACTTCTATCTTTTATTTAAAAAACTTAATTGGAAGTTTTTGTAGCCAGAAGGAGCACTTCAAAGAAAGAAAAAAAAATTACCAAAAATTAATACTTTATGTCAGAGGTTAGAAGGGAAAGAAACAAAGATTACAGAAAAGAAGGGTTAATGGTATATAAGAAAGCAGTGAAAGAAGAGAAGAGGCTGAAAATGGACTGAAGGAAGAAACGAAAAGGGAAACTTGGAACATTAAAAACAAAAAATGTGCGGTAGCATTTTCCGTACTCCAAACAAGATGAGACAACACAAGTCTTACAGCAGCATTTATAATTTCCTGCACAGCCCAAAGGCTCTGTGCACAAATCCTCCCACCCCTGCTCAAGTCTTTTCCTCCTGTCTACAATTACACATCAAGGGACCACGGCATTTCCTATACTTTAATTTCCAGATGCTCCTGTCACTGTCAATTCTAAATTGACTCTGACAAAACAATATGAAAACTTCAGGCATGATTTTGTGCTCTGCCTTTGAGGCAAGTGCAGAGGAAGAAGACCCTGGGTTGGGAGGGTCAAGAGATTAGGGTCTTTGTCCCAGCTCCTGCCATCAGTTTACGTGAGACTTTAAGCAGGTCCCTTTCCCTCTCTAGAGCTCAGTGATGTTATCGTAAAGGAAGCGGGGTGGTGACTCCTGGGGTTCCTTCCAGCTCTGGTAAACTATGGCACTGTGATCTTAATGTGTTACTGATCTTAGTGAATCTCCCATAATACTCACCAAAAATATTGACTACAGGTAAATGAGATGACTATCCAGGACTCGCTCCAGAAGTTCTTAGAGTCACAGTCAATAATAGATCCTATTATTCCAAATGGGAAAAGTTTCCCATACTTGGCTGATGACAATCAAATTGAAAACAAGTCCCCAGTATCAGAATAACTATGAAATAAGACTAAAGGCCTCACTGTTCCCAGATAGCCAAGACTTTTCTCACATAAAAAAGTCGTAACATAGTGTTGAGAAGATCAGAAGAATGACTATAGTTTACAGTAATTTATTGCATATTTGTTTCAAAATAGCTAGAAGAGAATAATTTCAATGTTTCTAGAATAAAGACAAATATTTAAGGTGGTAGATATCTCAATTACACTGATTTGATCTTTACCAATATGTATATGAATATATATATCTTTACAAATATACATATGAATGTATGAAATTTTCACGTGTAGGCTGGGAATGGTGGCTCACAATACAGCTGTGCCTATAATACCAGAGACTCAGGAGGCTGAGGTGGGAGGATCGCTCAAAGTCAGGAGTTTGAGACCAGCCTAGACAACATACCAAGACCCCATCTCTACAAAAGTCAAAAATTAGCCAGGCCTGATGGTGCTTACCTGTAGTCTCAACTACCTGGGAAGCTGAGGCAGTAAGATCACCTGAGACCAGGAGTTCAAGGCTGAAGTGAGCTATGACTATACCACTGCACTCCAGCCTGGGTGACAGATCAACACCTTATCTCAAAGATAGATAGGTAAATAAATAATCACATGTACCCCCAAAGTATGTGCGTGTGTACATATATATATAATATATATATTATATCAATATAATATATATAATATACCAATAAAAATAAATTATTAAAAAATCATAAAAGCCTATCTCTCCAAATATTTAAAAATAAGCCAGGCTTAGTGGTACACACCTATAGTCCCAGCTACTCAGGAGGCTGAGGTGGGAGTATTGCTTGAGCCCAAGAGGTCAAGACTGCAGTGAGCTATGACTGTGCCACTGCACTCCAACCTGGGTGACAGAGCAAGACCTTATCTCATAAAACAAAACAAGGCTGGGCACGGTGGCTCATGCTTGTAATCCCAGCACTTTGGGAAGCCTAGGTGAGTAGATCACTTGAGGCCAGGAGTTTGAGACCAGCCTGGCCAACATGGCGAAACTCTGTCTCTACTAAAAACACAAAAATTAGCCCAGCGTAGTGACAGGTGCCTATAATCCCAGCTACTTAGGAGGCTGAGGCAGGAGAATTACTTGAACTCAGGAGGCAGATGCTGCAGCGAGCCCAGATCACGCCACTGCACTCCAGCCTGGGTGACAGAGCAAGACTCCATCTCAGGAAAAAAAAAAAACAAAAAACACTACAATGAGGCTCTACAAATGCAGGGAGCATCATGCTTCACTGCAGTGCAGCACCAGCTCCTGAACAGAGCATGCCTGACCAACAAAACAAGAGGAACTGGTTTCACTAACAGCCACCCACAAGACAGCAGTCATACAGGCTGCTCTGCTGCCCAACAACCCTCTACAAGTGAAACTGCCCAGCACAAGGACCCAGTTCGGTTGGGGATGAGCACCTGTCCCAAGGGCAGCTAACTCACAGGTAGGTGCGGTCTCCCTACAGTGGAATCTGGAGCAAAATGATAAGCAAGGCCAGTCAGGGTCCTTTGCTGGGGAATTTCAATGGGGATATGAAAACAAAGCAGTGAATGATGAGAGGGGAAGGTTAAAGGTCATGATGAATTGAGCCTAAAAAGCCAGAGAGTGCACAGACCCAATGCAGCAAGCTCCCCAGCAAACCCACCTGATGTCCTTTGCCCATGTCTCCACCCAAATCTCACCTTGAATTGTAATAATCCCCACATGTCAAGGGAAGAGCCAGATGGAGGTAATTGAATCATGGAAGCAGGCAGTTTCCCCCATACTGTTCTAGCGGTAGTGAATAAGTCTCAGGAGATCTGATGGTTTTATAAATGGGAATTCCCCACACAAACTCTCTTGGCTGCCACCATGTAAGATGTGACTTTGTTCCTCCATCACCTTCCACCACCATTACAAGGCCTCTCAGCCTCGCAATGTGAGTCCATTAAACTGATTTTTCTTTTTTTCTTTCTGAGACAGAATCTCCCTTTGTCCCCCAGGCCGGAATGCAATGGCATAATCTTGGCTCACTGCAACTTCCGCCTCCTGGGTTCAAGAAATTCTTCTGTCTCAGCCTCCCAAGTAGCTGAGACTACAGGCACGAGCCACCATGCCCAGATAATTTTTATATTTTTAGTAGAGTCGGGGGTTTCATCATGTTGACTAAGCTGGTCTTGAACTCCTGACCTCAAGTGATCTGCCCACCTCAGCCTCCCAAAGTGCTGGGATTATAGGCATGAGCAACTGTGCCTGGCCTCTCTCTCTCTCTTTTTTTTTTTTAAATAAATTACCCAGCCTTGGGAATGACTTTATTAGCAGCGTGAGAACAGATTTAATACTCCCCATACACGCAGGCACACACATGCTGCAGAAACACTGACACGCTAGACAAAATCAGAAGTGGAAGGCTTAATATACAATACAGCTCAGCAAAAGAAAGGGAGATTCCTAAAAACCAGATAAAAAGACGAAACTCAACGCCAGAAACAGTGAGGAGGATACAGTCGAATAAAGTACCAGGCAAAAAAACACTCTATGAGATAAAACACCTCACATAATAATAAAACGTGCAATTTTTAAAAACTTGCACACACCTAATTATGTGGCTTATAACACATGGCAAAAAATAAAGAATTACAAGGTGGAATTAGCAAAGTCACAATCATAGTGGGAGATTTTTAACATGCCTCTCTTGGCAATTTACAACCTAGGAGACAAAAATTAAGATTCAGAAAGAATCTTTGGGCCAGGCATGGTGGGACATGTCTATAATCCCAACATTTTGGGAGGCCAAGGCAGGAGGATCACTTGAGGCCAGGAGTTCAATAGCACCCTGGGCAACATAGGAAGACCTTGTCTCTACTAAATAATTAAGTTAGCCAGGCACAGTGGCATGCACCTGTAGTCCCAGCTGTTTGGGAAGCTGAGGCAAGAGGATCACTGGAGCCCAGGAGATGGAGGCTGCAGTGAGCTATGATTGTTCCACTGCACTTTACCTGGGCAACAGAGCAAGACCCTGTCTGAAAAAAAAAAAAAAAAAAGGCCAGGCGCAGTGGTTAATGCCTGTAATTTCACTACTTTGTGAGGCCAAGGCAGGTGGATCACTTGAGGTTAGGAGTTCAAGACCAGCCTGGCCAACATAGTTGTTGCAAACAGGTTTATAATACGGGGAAAAATCCACACCGAGACAATGGATCACTCAGCAAGGCTAGTTTACTTCCTGTAGGAAGGGTATAACTCACCGGCAGTCTTGTCACGAGAGCTCACCTGAACAAAGGAGACAGGGACATTTATAACTTTCATAACCTGATGCAATTGCCCTACTGCTATGTCCAGTTTCCATTGGCAGGAATGGGACCTTACATTCTATGCTTGACCTGATTGGCTAAAAACTTGGAAATTTCCTGAACAGATAAGGGGAAAGAAGACAGAAGAAGACAAAGCTAGTTAGAAGGTTAGGAAAGTTTCCAAATAAGGAATGGCATGCATCAGAGTTTGGAGCTTGCCCAGTTCTGTTCAGACATGCTGGAGCAAGATGTAGCTGATTTAGAGAATATATATACATGGGTATATGTTTATGCTAACAGCGGATAATGGTCATAGAGCAACAGACTGTTACTCCTTATAATGTAGTCTAAGATATAAACTTTGAAGAAGAACTTTCCCATCTCTCACAATAGTAAAATCCCATCTCTACTAAAAATACAAAAACTAGCTGGCATGGTGATGCACACCTGTAATCCCAGCTACTCAGGAGGCTGAGGCAGAAGAATTACTTGAATCCAGGAGGCAGAGGTTGCAGTGAGCCAATATTGCACCACTGTACTCCAGCCTGAGCAACAGAGCAAGACTCTGTCTCAAAAAAAGAAAGAAAGAAAGAACATTATTTGAACAATAAACTTGATCTAATGAACCAATAACTAAAAAATAGACTATATACTCTTTTCATTCACATGGAGCATTTACAAAAACTGACCATTCAAAGGGTTAAGGCAAATGTTTTTGAAAAAGTTAAAAACAAATGTTAAACATTCCAAAGCATACAGGCCTTAATTCTATCAACATATAATTAAGTTAGGATTCAATCCTAAAAATATATTTTTTCAAATCTATATGTTTGGAAATTTAAAACCATTTCAGAAATACACCAAGGTCAGAGAAAAAAATTCAGGCAAATTAAAAAGTGCTTATAAAGGAAAAAATTTAAATATAGCACATCAAAGCTAGTAGGATAGTTCTACTCCCATTTAGAATGTAGAAAGTTGCAAGGCAATGCTCTCCCACTCTAACAATAAGAAAAAGATGGTTAACCACTAATCACAATCTTTCCAAGTACATCAGAGAGCTGAGAATGCATAAACCCTAATGAAATAAAACCCAAAAACTGACCAGCATGGTTGCCTTCCCTTGGTTGAGCAGCAGGGGACAGAGGATCTCGCTGCAGATGAGTAAGAAGAGAAGACTTAACTTTTAATGGATTTTTAGAGATGAGAAGAAGGTTTGCATGATGGTTTAGAATCCCTAACAGCCCCATACACAGAGACTCTGTAGTCATGGCCAACTCTACTCCATAGGTCTTTACCAAACGTGTGTGAAAAAAACTGGAGACAGAACAGAACTGTTGAGATAACCTCTCTGAAGCACATGCGTGGAGGAGCCTCTGGGGCTGCGGAACAATGAAATAAATGACTAGCATCTGTGTGACTGGGATACTGGAGGAAAGAAGAAAGAGAAGAAGTCAAAATAAGCATTAGAAGAAATAATGGCTAAAACTTTTCCAAAGTTCACTCATTTTTAAAGTTTTTTGTAGAGACAAGCTCTCACTATATTGCTCAGGCTGGTCTCAAACTTCTGGCCTCAAGCGATCCTCCCAGAGATAAACTCACAGATTCAAGAAACTCTGTGAAGCACAAGAAGAATAAACACAAAGAAAAATATCCCTATGTATATCATGGCACTCATGAAACCAAGAATAATGAGACAATCTTGAAAATAGTCAGAGAAAAAGCAGAGCAATAATTAAAATTACCAGTCACTTCTCATCAGAAAGTATGAAGGTCAGAGGACAGACAGATAACACCTTTGAAGTGCTGAAAGGAAAAAGTAACTACCATTGCTGAGTTCTTTATACAGAGTAAATATCCTTAAAGAATGAAGTCAAAACAAGGGCATTTTCAAATAACATAGGTTGACAATAGAACAAAAGGAAAAGCTATAACTATCAAGTTTCTAGAAGAAACATAGGATGTCTTGGACAACTTGCGATAGGCAAAGATTATTTTAAAGAAATTGAAAACACTAAAGTTTTTAAGTTTTTAAAAATTTATTGATAAACTGGGTATCATTAAAATTAATAACGTGTACTCTTAAAAAGATACCATTAAGGCCAGGCGCAGTGGCTCACGCCTGCAATCCCAGCACTTTGGGAAGCCAAGGTGGGTGGATCACGATGTCAGGAGTTGGAGACCAGCCTGGCCAAGATGGCAAAACCCCATCTCTAATAAAAATTTTTTAAAAAAATTAGCTGGGCATGGTGGCATGCGCCTGTAGTCCCAGCTACTCGGGAGGTTGAAGCAGAAGAATTGCCTGAACCCAGGAGGTGGAGGTTGCAGTGAGCCAAGACAGCGCCACTGCACTCCAGCCTGGGCGACCGAGTGAGACTCCATCTCGAAAAAAAAAAAAAAAAAGATACCATTAAAAGAAAGAAAAAGCAAGCCATAGACCAGAATAAAATATTCAACACATATATCTTGCATTTAGAGCAAAGAACTTATATCTAGAAGTGAAAATAAAAGAACTCTTACCAATCAATAATAATAAACAATCTAACTGTTGCTGAGTGAAAGACTTAAACAGACACTTTAAGAAGCTGTATGGGCTAGGTGCAGTAGCTCACGCCTGTAATCCCAGCACTTCAGGAGGCTGAGGTGGATGGATCAGCTGAGGTCGGGAGTTCAAGACCAGCCTGATCAAAATGGAGAAATTCTGTCTCTTAAAAAAAAAAAAAAAAAAAAAAAAAAAAAATTGTCTGATCTTGGAAGCTAAGCAGGGTCAGGCCTGGTTAGTACTTGGATGGGAGACCGCCTGGGAATACCGGGTGCTGTATGCTTTAAAAAAAAAAGAAGCTGTATGGATAGCCAACAAGCACATGAAAAGTTGCTCAACTTTAAGGAAACACAACACAAAACCACCATGAAATATCACTACTTCCCCATTAGAATGGCTAAATTTAAAAAGCACTGGCAGGCCAGGCGCGGTGGCTCACGCCTGTAATCCCAGCACTTTGGGAAGCTGAAGAGGGCCGATCACCTGAGACCAGGAGTTCAAGACCAGCCTGGACAACATGGTGAAGCCCCATCTCTACTAAAAGTACAAAAATTAGCTGGGCATGGTGGCACATGTCTGTAATCCCAACTACTCAGGAGGCTGAGGCAGGAGAATCGCTTGAACCCAGGAGGTGCAGGTTGCAGTGAGTCGATAACCTGCCACTGCACTCCAGCCTGAGTGACAGAATGAGACCCTGTCTCAAAAAAATAAATAAGTAAAGTCTTGAAGGAAAGATGTGATCATCTGGTAAAGAGTTTTCCACTTGGCTGGGTGAGGTGGCTCATGCCTGTAATCCCAGCACTTTGGGAGGCCAAGGCAAGCAGATCACCTGAGGTCAGGAGTTCAAGACTAGCCTGACCAACATGGTGAAACCCTGTCTCTACCAAAAATATAAAAATTAGCCAGGCGTGGTGGCAGGCACCTATAATCCCAGCTACTCGGGAGGCTGAGGCAGGAGAATCACTTGAACCTGAGAGGCAGAGGCTGCAGTGAGCTGAGATCATGCCACTACACTCCAGCCTGAGCAACAGAGCAAGACTCCATCTCAAAAAAACAAAAGAAGAAGAATTTTTCACCTGACATTTCTCAGCATATAAAATGGGTCATGGGTGAGTCAAGATGTGACAGCCAAAGGCTGCAAGAGCCTCTAGACTGGTCACCTCAAGTCCTGGCTGGCCTTACTGACCTTAGTGTACTAAAACAAGTTGTCACTTTCTGCATGGGCCATGCTATGGAAAAGTTTAGGAAGTATTAACATAAGGAATGGGAATATAGAGAAGAGGCTCAAGGACAGAGGCCTAGGGTAGCTCGCACGTAGCGGCCAGGAAGATGAGGAATAGCCAGCAAAGGAGACTAAGAAAACATGAGCAGTGATGAATGTGGTAAGCCACAACAGTGTGTTATCCCAAAGCCAAGGATTTGCAAAGAGTTTGAAGAAAGGAATGACATGTCAGATGCTATAGGCTGGTCAAGAAAGAGAAGGTTTCGGCTAGGCATGGTGGCTTATGTTTGTAATCCCAGCACTTTGGGATGCCAAGGTGGGCAGATGGCTTGAGCTCAGGAGTTCAAGACCAGCCTGGGTAACATGATGAAACCCTGTCTCTATAAAAATTTAAAAATTAGCCAAATGTGGTGGCACTCACCTGTAGTCCCAGCTACTCAGGGTGGGAAGATCATTTGAGTCTGGGAGGTTGAGGCTGCAGTCAGCCAAGATATACCACTGTACTTTAGCCCACACAAATGAGTGAAACCCAAGAAAGAAAGAGGGGGCGGGGGGGAAGGAAGGAAGGGAGGGAGGAAGGGAGAGAGAAAGAAAGAGAAAGAGAAAAAGAGAGAAAGAAAGAAAAAAGAAAGGAAGGAAGAAAAGAAAGGAAGGAAGGAAAGTAGGTAGGAAGGAAGAGAGACTTTATTTCAAAACATCCTTAATGTTTTCTCACATATAGCCTTATCTTCACTCTTACTGTCAAAATAAAAGACACACACCATACACATTCACACTTATACACATGCCCTTATTAAGGACCCGGTATGTGTAAATTATTAGTTTGATACAGTGAGACATAAAAAGTAACTTAATTTTTAAAAAGTTATTTGGTCAGGCAGGGTGGCTCGCACCAGTAAGCCCAGTACTTTGGGAGGCCAACGTGGGTGGATCACCTTAGACCAGCCTGGCCAAAATGGTGAAACCCCATCTCTACTAAAAATACAAAAATTAGCCAGGCATGGTAGCACACGCCTGTCATCCTAGCTACTCTTGAGGCTGAGGCACAAGAATCAGTTGAATCCAGGAGGCGGAGACTGCAGTGAGCCAAGATCACGCCATTGCACTCCAGCCTGGATGACAGAGCAAGACTCTATGTCAAAAATAAAAAAGTTACTTGATAGCAGGGACTCTGGCTAAAGGAATTTATAAATAGGTTAGAGAAAAAAGTAGTAAAAAGGTAAGCAAAGAGAAAAAGATCTAAATAACATCCAACATAAAATATCATTATGAGGTGATACAAGATTTGTTGCCAAATGAAATATGAACAAATTATTTTGTATTTTTTAAAAATCACAAAACCAGGCACAATTGACTCACATCTATAATCTCAGCACTTTGGAAGCTGACATGAGAGGATCGCTTGAGTCTAGGCATTCAAGACCAGCCTGGGCAATGTGGCAGGACCCCATTTTAAAAAAAAAGAAAGAAAGAAAATTTTTTTTAGTCACAAGAAGGATAGCACTTGAAACTGGGCTATAAAGGAAAGACTTCAGGGAAGCCAGAAGATGAATTTGAATAAGGCCTTGAAAAATGAATGGGATTCATAAAAGCACAAAGAATGAGAAAGGTCGAAAAAGCTCAAGTAAACTAGTTTTGCTAAAGAGATTATGGTTTAGTGAATAATTAGAAGGAAGCCTCAACACAGAATGAGGTCAACTCAGAGAGAACCATTAATGCCAGGATAAGAAGTCTGAGATTTATTTTATGGGCAATGAGAGCCACTTAAAGGTTTAATGCAGGTCTTTCACTCAATCAATGCGGTATTTTAGGAAGACTATCCGGGCATAGTATAAGCCTAGATGTGGGAAGGCTGTCACTAAACCCCTCAGTCTCCCTCTAGGATGCCTTTAAAAAATAATAATAATAATAATAATAAGCTTTGAGAACAGAGTTATTCTCCAACAATAGTTTCTGGATAAACATCTCTGTGATGTTTACTGCTGCAAATACCTTGTTTAATTGGAAGAGACTACAGATGACCAAATCACAGACTGACACTTTCAAACCCTGCCTTGTGATGAAACTAAACAAGACAGGGCTTACTCAGGGTAACCACTGGACAAGCAGGAGGGACCTTCCACTCTGCACCCTCTTTCCTGTATCCAGATAAAATGCCAGCATCTCTAGACCACCTCATTTTGTTCTAGTCAAGTTGTTTTTTTTTAAGAGAGAGAGAGACAAGGTCTGACTCTGTGCCCAGACTGTAGAGCAGTGGTGAGATCTTAGCTCACTGCCAGTCTCTCTTGGGCACAAGCAATCCTCCAGCCTCATCCTCTCGAGTAGCTGCCTCCTGTGTAGTATACTACCATGCCCTGCTTGATAGTACAGGAGAGAGAATGAGAGCAAGCAGGGAAAATGGCAGTCACTTATAAAACCATCAGATCGGCCGGGGACAGTAGTTCACACCTGTAATCCCAGCAGTTTGGGAGGCTGAGCCTGGTGGATCATGAGGTCAAGAGACCGAGACCATCCTGGCCAACATGGTGAAACCCTGTCTCTACTAAAAATACAAAAATTAACTAGATGTGGTGCCATGCACCTGTATTCCCAGGTATTTGGGAGACTGAGGCAGGAGAATCCCTTGAACCCGGGAGGCAGAGGTTGCAGTGAGCCGAGATCACACCATTGCACTCCAGCCTGACAACAGAGCGAGACTCTGTCTCAAAAAAAAAAAAAAAAAAAAAAAAAAATCAGACTCTCTCATTATCACAAAAACAGTATGGGGGAAATCATCCCCATGATCCAATTACCTCCACCTGGTCCCGCCTTTGACACGTGGGTGGGACCTTTACAATTCAGTGTGAGATTTCCGTGGGGACACAGGGCCAAACCATGTCACCAGTAATTGACATCTTGGCCTGTACTCTTTACCTTTTAGGGCTTTGTGTCCTAGGGCAGGTGCCACAGAAAGATGCTACTGTTTCTACCCCTCAAAGCGCTGTAAACACAGGGGCAAGGCTGTGCAAGCTCTTCTGTTCTCCACCAAAGTGTTCTACACATCGTCACCTTGGAAAAGCAGCTTGATATACACAGACTTTCATTTTCTGCTTTGCATAAAATAAACCCAGCAGAAACCCACCTGCCACTCAGCTGTTGGGCGGATACATATGTGGCTGGGATGGGTGTTGAGGGTGGATGGCGAGGACAACAGAATGATCCTGCAGACCCCATGCTTGCAATGAGACTGCCACTTGACAAAGCAGGGGAAGTGCCAGATTCACTCCAACTCCTCTAAACTCCAATTTATGAGGGAGAAAGGTTTGGAAACCCCCAAGACTGTATAGAGCTAAAGCAGACAGGCAGGGCTACAATGGCAAGTTCAGTAGGATTTGGTAAAATCCCATTAAAACGTTAAGGAAAGCTCTCCATATGTGGGAAGGAGTAACCTAAACAGCATCCCTGAGTCTGACAAAAGCTATGGGCTGAGGGTGCACCAGTCAATTTAACCTTGCACTGGAGTCGGACCAGTGTCCTCTGCCGCCATCTAGTGGAAATTCACAGGAATGCGGACATTTTCTAAAGTGACCGATTTGTAAAGGAGTCATAAATAATTGACTATTTTAAAGATTTAAGCCACATCTTAAGACTGGATAAAACCCTTCATTTACATATGGCAGACAGGGGGAAAATATACTTTTTGTAAAAAAACTTAAACAACTTTCACCGTAGTAAGTTGGTTTGGTTAAAAACTATCATGTAATATTATTTGACATAAAATATCTAGGCCGGGCACGGTGGCTCACACCTGTAATTCTAGCACTTTGGGAGGCCAAGGTGGGTGGATCACTTGAGGCCAGAAGTTTGAAACCAGGCTGGCCAATACAGAGAAACCTGGTATCTTCTTTTAAAAAAAAAAAAAAAGTTAGCTAGGCATAGTGGTGCACGCCTGTAATCCCAGCTACTCGGGAGGCTGAGACATAAGAACCACTTGAACCCAGGAGGAGGAGGTTGCAGTGAGCTGAGATTGTACCACTGCACTCCAGCCTGGGCAACAGAGTGAGATTCTGAAGGGAGAGAAAGAAAGAAAGAAGAATGAAAGAAGGAAGAAAAGAAGAAAAGAAGGAAGGGAGGAGGAGGGAGGGAAGGAGGGAGAAAAGAAGAGGAGGGGAAGGGAGGGAGGGGAGGGGAGGGGAGGAGGAGGGAGGGAGGGGAGAAGGAGAGAGGAAGGGGAGGAGAAGGGAGGGATGGGAAAGGAGAAGAGGGGAGGGGAGGAAAGGAAGGAAGGAAGGATGGAAAGAAGGAAGGAAGAAAGGAGGGAAGGAAGGGAAAGGAAGGACTAGAATTCACAAACTAAAAGCAGTATTGCATGCATTATAAAGACTAATGGCAAAAACTATTTCAGTTGCCTAGCTTATGGGGGGACATCCCATTGGGGAATAGAAATAGAAATACAAATCCTGGTGATCACCAAATGTACTAACTTGTCTTTTTCTTTTTATCTGAGACAGTCTCACTGTCTCACCCAGGCTGAAGTGTAGTGGTGTGATCATAGCTCACTGAAGCCTCGAATTCCTGGGCTCAAGCAATTCTCCTGCCTCAGATTCCCAAAGTTCTAGGATTACAGGCATGAGCCACCACACCCAGTATCTGGGACTAAAGGTGCACACCACCATGCCTGGCTAATTTTTTGTAGAGACAGGGTCTCATCATGTTGCGCAGGCTGGTTTTGAACTCTTGTGTGGGTGGGAGACCCCATGGGAGACCCCACAAGTGCCAAGGCAAGGTTCTGAAGCCTCAGCCTGTTCCCATATGAATACAGAATTAGAAAAAAATTAGAGATATAGTTACATATTTATTCCTATATATAATCATGAATAATCACAGTTATTCATATGTAATCTACAAAAATACATATACTCAATATAATCTTTTAATCTTACTAATGATTATGAGGTTATGAAGCATGGAACTGAGGTGACATTGTGAACAAAGTGATCCTAAGGCAAGATGCTCTAAGCCCTCTGTCACGCCCACATAAGGGATGCTGGGGGATGCCTTGGCTGTGCAGCAATGCCAGTGCTGTGAAAGCGCCCACTGTTTAGCCAGCTAAGGAAGGAGAAGTTCAAACGTCCCAGACATCTCCTTCCTCAGGGGAGTTAGGAGAAAACTCCACTTCTCCAAGCTGTTGTGTAGGCCTGACAGGTGTCAGGTAGGCCCACAGACATCTGGGGGCTTAACTGTCTCTATGTGATGCTGTGCTTCAGTGGTCACATTCCACGTCTACTTTCATGTTCCAATTCTGCACCTGGTCCCTCTTTTTCTTTTTTTTTTTTCCTCCTTTTCTTAAAAGATACAATCAGTAATAGTAACATAAATCTTAATGTCATTGTTCTATCTTGACAAGTATGAAAAAGTGCTGACGCATTAGGTTTTCTCCTCACCTCAGCTACTTGAAAGACCTGGGCCCCTATCTCCAAGACACGTAATTTACCTGACCCTATCACTGACCACCATTACTTCACCCTACCTGCCCTGCCCTCTGCTTTGTACTCAATAAGTCAGAGCGTACAGGCAGTCGGGGCCACTGCTGGACTCTGTGCTTTGGTTGGCAGTGGACCCCTGGGTCCAAACTCCTTTTCTCTTTCTTGGTGTCTTGTGTCTTTTATTTCCACAGTTTCTCATCTCCACACCTGTAGAGAGGGGCTCACAGGACCCTGTAGGGCTGGACCCTGCACTCTTGGGCTAGGCAATCCTCCCACCTCAGCCTCCCAAAGTGCTGGGATTATAGGCATGAGCCACCGCACCCAGCCTGAACTTGTCCTTTTTTGTTAAAGGTGTTAACTAAAGTCTTGTAGGTATACCATTGGAAAAGTTTAATAAAATGCTTCTGGTTAACCTTAGGATTATTTCCCTAAAAGCTCGTGTCAACTATGTTGCTAGGCAACATTGCTTAGAGTAAAAATGATCATTGGTACCTTGCATCTGGACTCACCAGATAGTTATATGTGGTATTTATATCAGTTTTTGATTTCCGAGAGTAGAATTCTTGTACCTGGTCATGTCCCTTGCAGAGACCCTGGAAGCTGTGTTTATGGAATTGTTACGGGGTTGTCTTCTGTGGGGCATAGGGCTTTTAAATCAGGAATGCTAGAAGCAGTGGCTCATGCCTATAATCCCAGCACTTTGGGAGGTTGAGGTAGGAGACCTGTTTGAGCCCAGGAGTTTTAAACCGACATGGGCAACATAGCAACAATTTTTTTTTTTAATTAGCCAGGCATGGAGGCATGCACTTGTGGTCCCAGCTACTGGGGAGGCTAAGGCAGGAGGAGCGCTTGAGCCCAGGAGTTAGAAGATGCAATGAGCCACAATTGTCACTGCACCCCAACCCGGGTGACAGAGTGAGACCCTGTCTCAAAAAATCAATGAATCCATCAATCAGGGCAGCTCTCCTAAAGGCCCAGTGTAGCTCTTGTCTGCCTCCTTGTATCTACTGAGTGAACTGCATCAAGGACACTCCCTTCGAGGAATGAATACCTGAAGAAAGCTGCCTTGATGACAGCCGGGGCTCCTGCACTTTATCCTTCTAAATACTCTGAACATGACCCCTGATCATCTTGAGTCTGAATAAGCCTAAGAAGACCACTAGTGGGGATTGCATAAGTTACATCAGCCAAAATGATTTTTCTTTCTTTCTTTCTTTCTTTTTTTTTTTTTTTGAGGTGGAGTCTCACTCTGTCTCCCAGGCTGGAGTGCAGTGGCCCCATCTCCGTTCACTGCAGCCTCCACCTCCTGGGTTGAAGTGATTCTTGTGCCTCAGCCTCCCAAGTAGCTGGGATTACAGGTGCCTGTCACCATACCCAGCTAACTTTTGTATTTTTAGTAGAGACAGGATTTTGCAATGTTGGCCAGGCTGGTCTCGAACTCCTGACCTCAAGTGATCTGCTGGCCTCGGCCTCCCAAAGTACTGGGATTACAGGCATGAGCCACTGTGCCCAGTCCTCTTTTGTCTTCTTTGATTTGGAATGGTTCTTTAATCTTTCTTTGTTTTTCCTTTCATGACATGGACATTTTGAAGAGTATAAGCCTATTGTTTCAGTAGAATGTCCTTCAATTTCACTTTGTCTGATATTTCCTCATGGTGAGATTCTGGGTTGGGGCTACCCCTACTTTAGGGAAGTCCACTCTGGCACCCTCCTCCAGCCTCGCACTTAAGTTCACAGCCAAGGGGGCAAGCCCATTGGAGCCTGCCCACTGCCACCTTCTGGAGCAGAAGTTGGCAAACATTTTCTCTAAAGGACCAGAGAGTAAATATTTTAGGATCTGCAGAACACATGGTCTGCACCACAACTGGACTTCGTTATTGTAGCCTGAAACCAGCTATAGATAATACATAAATGAATTGGCATGGCTATATTTCAATAAAGTTTTATTTACAAAAAACAAGTGAAGGGCCAGATTTGGCTCCTGACTCTAATCCATGTCCCAGTCACCAAAACCTCCAGAATTCCATGCCCAAACAGCCTCCAGTCTATTTCCAGGGTAGGCCTCCCTTTCCTGTGTGCCTTATCCTGAGGAGCATCATATTGCCATGGGGGTGTATGTTTTTCCTAGACCAAGAGGTGGCTGGATTTTGTTTTGTTTTGTTTTGTTTGCAATGGAGTCTGGCTCTGTCACTCAGGTTGGCATGCAGTGGCATGATTTCAGCTCACTGCAACTGCTGCCTCCAAGGTTCAAGTGATTCTCGTGGCCTTGTCAACCACCATGCCTGACGAAGGCAGCTGTTTTGAGGGCAATTGTGGATACACAAGCTGAGGTGTCTGCAAGAGTGCAGGTGAAGCCCTGGCACATTGCCAGGCTCAACCATCCTCCCACCTCAGCCACCCAAAGTGCTGGGATTATACACGTGAGCCACTAACCCAACTAAAATTCTATTTTTTTTTTTTTTTTTTTTGAGATGAAGTCTGACTCTGTCGCCCAGGCTGTAGTGCAATCGTGCGATCGTGGCTCACTGCAACCTCTGCCTCCCAGGTTCAGGTGATTCTTCTGCCTCAGTTTCTCAAGTAGCTGCGACTACAGGTGCACACCACCACGCCTGCCTAATTTTTGTATTTTTAGTACAGACAGGGTTTCATCATGTTGGCCAGGCTGGTCTCAAACTAACTTCAGGTGATCCACCCACCTCGGCCTCCCAAAGTGCTGGGATTACAGCCATAAGCCACCGCGCCCATCCTAGAATTCTAATTTTTAGACATTCAGACACATGGTATGTCGTCTCCATTTGCACTTTGCCCCCGCCCCATAATGCAAGGGGCAGCCTGTGTGAAAGCACAGACGCTTCTCAGAACAGCCTTAGCCAGGCTGCCCCGGTTCCCACAGATGTTCAGCCAGGAAGGGAGTCTGCAGGCTGACTTCTATCTCCACATCACCATTGGGAGAGTCTGGAGCTATTCCCGGGCCATGCCTCCCAGCCTCTCCTTGCCTGCAGTCACTCAGCTCAGCACCGGGACCCAGTCTTGGTGCTCAGCTTCTCAACAACAGAGCAGAGAAGACCCCAAACTGGCCAGTTCCTCAGTCTTCCTATCCTCTTCTTCTAGAATCTCTCTTCTTTTTTCTTTTTCCTTTTTTTAAAAACACATTTAGAGGGTACAAGTGCAGATTTCTTAAATGCATATATTGTGTCATAGTGAAGTCTGGGCATGCAGCATACCCATCACCTGAATAATGAACAATGTACCCAACAGGTATTTTTCTTCAACACTCATCACCCTCCCACTCTCCCACCTTCTGGAGTCTCCAATGTCTATTATTCCACTCTGTTTGTCCATATGCACCCATTGTTTAGCTCCCACTTATAAGAACATGCACTATTTGACTTTCTGAGTTATTTCTGTTAGAACAATGGCCTCCAGGCTAGGCGTGGTGGTGCACACCTGTAATCCCAGCACTTCGGGAGGCCAAGGTGGGTGGATCACCTGAGGTCAGGAGTTTAAGACAAGCCTGGCCAATGTGGTGAAACCCTATCTCTACTAAAAATACAAAAATTAGCCGGACGTGGTGGCGGGCACCTGTAATCCCGGCTACTTGGGAGACTGAGACAGGAGAATCGCATGAATCTGGGAGATGGAGGTTGTAGTGAGTCAAGATCATGCAACTGCACTCCAGCCTGGGTGACAGAGCAAGACTCCCTCTCGACCCCCACCCCCCAAAATATGTAACAAAGGCCTCCAGCTCCATCCTATGTGGCTGCAAAATACATGATTTCATCCTTTTCTATGGTTGAGTAGTATTCCACGGTGTATATGTACCACATTTTCTTTATCCAATCCTCCGTTGATAGACACTTAGATTGATCCATGACTTTGCCATTGTGAACAGTGCTGTGAGGAACATACGAGTGCAGGCAGCTTTTTTGTGTGATTTATTTCCCTTTGGGTATTTACCCTCAATGCATTTGCTGGATGGAATGGTAGTTCTATTTTTGGTTCTTTGAGAAATCTCTATACTGTTTCCCATAAAGATTGTATTAATTTACATTCCCACCAGCAGCATATAAGTATTCCCTTTTCTCTGCACCTTTACCAACATCTGTTGCTTTTTGTGGAATGTCTTTTCTTTATAGTTAATCTAATTTCCTTTAACCTCTTGATATACGAACAACAAATTCATCCCTTGTGGCAGCATTAAAACCTTTGGAGGTTTCTTGTTCTCCTGCTCTCATTCATTGAACACACACTCACCACCACCACCACCACCACCCCACCACCATGACTACCACACCTTTGCCATCTGATCAGCACAGGGCCTGAAGGCACATTCCCTGTACCCAGAACACTACAAAGTGACAGGATGTTGTAGGAGTTACCATGCTACCAACACAACTGCATGCTCATGTCCAAGATGCTTTGGAATTCCAGCTAACAAAATAACACCAATATGGTACCCAGATCACATAAGCACTCAAATGTATCCAGAAAGACAAGCAATTCTTTAAAATGTGATCCCAAGAAATATCTCTAACTTTTCACGATCTCAAAAGGTAAGTGACAGGTATTGCTCTAAATATCACTTTCAATAGTATAATACTTGCAGCAAAGCAGCCTATAATTTTAAGAACTACTGCTATGTAATTTACATAATTACTATAATATAGTAACAGTTATATAATGCACTGTTCTTTTCATCATGTTGCTCAGTGTTTTTACTTTTATCCTAAAATTGCTTTCCATAAACTGCAAAAGTTGTTTCTTTTAATACTTTCAGTCTCTAGAGAAAAAACCATTTTATGAAAGTGTTTTGCAATAATATATTAGTTACTGTATCATTTTATTTGCCAATAGTTATGCCCATTTCTTAGCATAATTTACTTATTTATCTCTTCAATGACTCAGGTCACCATCAGAACACATAATTATGCAAGATAAAAGGTTGGGCCAGGTGTGGTGACTCACACCTGTAATCCCAGCACTTTGGGAGCCCGAGGCAGGTGGATCACCTGAGGTCAGGAGTTCAAGACCAGCCTGACCAATGTGGTGAAACCCCATCTCTAAAAAAAAAAAAAGATAAAAGGTTGGGTAAAGTAGGAATTTTGCACACAAAGAGGTAGAGCCGAATCAGTTATTGAGTACATTAATTTAATTTCTTTTGTAACTGGGTGCTGTAATAAAAGAGCTGAGGCTTGGACTTTAAAACTTGTGGTACAGGCTGGGCGTGATGGCTCATACCTGTAATCCCAGCACTTTGGGAGGCCAAGGCGGGTGTATCACGAGGTCAGGAGATCGAGACCATCCTGGCCAACATGGTGAAACCTCGTCTCTACTAAAATACAAAAAGTTATAGGTGGCACGTGCCTGGGTAGTCCCAGCTACTCAGGAGGCTGAGAAAGGGGAATCGCTTGAACCCGGGAGGCAGAGGTTGCAGTGAGTCAAGATCATGCCACTGTACTCCAGCCTGCCAACAGAGCAAGACTCTGCCTCAAAAAAAAAACAAAAACAAACAAAACTTGTGGTAGAAATCTTGGCCCAACCATCAACCACCTCAAGTCAACACTATCACCTTTCCCAGCCCTTAGTGCCCCCACTATCAAGAGAGGAACTTGATAGTGGTTCTCATTCAACACAGGTAGTATGAAGATCAAGTAATAAAATGCTTTTAAGGGAACGTTAATACTGGTGACATTAATGTGCTAGTTGTTATCTCATGACATGCAAAGTCTTCTCATTGGATCATGATTCCCAATGCTGTCATGGCATTGCTTTCCTTTGACAGACTGTGATGGTTAATTTCTCATGACAACTTGGCTAGGCTAAAGGATGCCCAAATCACTGGTACAACATTATTTCTGGGTGTGTCTGTGCAGATGCTTCTGGAATAGATTAGCACTTGAAACAGGTGACTGAGTAAAGATTACTCTCACCCATGTGGATGGACATCATCCAAACCATTGAGACCCCAAATAGAACAAAAAGACAAGAGGGCAGACACAATGACTCACACGTGTAATCACAGCATTTTTGGAGGCCAAGGCAGGAGGACTGCTTGAAGCCAGGTGTTCAAGACCAGCCTGGGCAACAGAGTGAGATCTTGTCTCTAAAAAAATTAAAAATTAGTGTGGTGTGGTAGTGAGATGGGATTTGTTCCCTTGACCTTGACCCCCTTCATGGGTGGGAACTGGAGTGGCTCATTTCCCTCAGTCTGCCGCTGGCCACTCCTTGCAAGAGGGAACGTGGGAGCAAGCAAGTGCGGGAACGAGAGGGAAGACTCAGGTTATACGAACGGATTGAAGAGTAGCGTATGTGAAGGATTTTATTGGGTGATGGAAATGGCTCTCAGCAGGATTGGAATTAAAAAGGGGATGGTGTGGGAAGAAGGTGATCTTCGCCTGAAGCCACACCATCTGAAGTTAGCTATGTCTATCTGTGGTCTCTAATGCTCAGTTGCTGCTTCTCTGCTTGCCACTCAGCTGCCTGTATCCCCACCGCTCAGCCACTTGTGTTCTGCCAGCTGAAATCTTTTTATGGGCACAGGGTATGGGTGTGGCAGGCCAAAAAGGCAGCGTTTGGGCAGAAAAACGGGGTCAGCTGTTTTCACTTAGGGCCGTGGTTCCAGGCTTAAGAGTGGGGTTTAGCCAGGAGCCCAGCTGTTCTATATCAGTGGTGCATACCTCTGGTCCCAGCTACTCAGGGGGCTAAGGTAGGAGGATCACTTGAACCCAGAAGCTTGAGACTACGGTGAGCTGTGATTGCACTACTGCACTCCAGCCTGGGCAACCAAGCAAGCACCCTTCTAAAAAAAAAAAAAAACAGAGGGAATTCTGTCTTTCTGTTTCTCTCCTTGAGCCAGTACATACACGTTTTCATGCCCTCCAACACTGGAGCTCCTGGTTCTCAGGTGCACCCTACCCCTACGCCTGCACTTTTCCCTTCTTAGACCTTTGACTTCAGACCGAATTACACCACTTGCTTTCCTGGATCTCTAGCTCCCAGACAGCAGATGGTGGACCTCTCAGCCTCCATAATCACATGAGCCAGTTCCTACAGTAAATCTCTTCTTATCTCTCTCTCTCTTCTTCTATATATAGATGAGAGAGAGAGAGAGACAGAGACAGAGACAGACAGACAGCAATTCTCAGCCATCCAAGAAGCTGAGTTTACAGGCACCTACCATCAGGTCTGGTTAATGGTATTTTTAGTAGAGACAAGGTTTTGCCATGTTGGCCAGGCTGCTCTTGAACTCCTGGCCTCAACAGGAGATAGAGAGACAAACAGACAGACAGATAGACAGACAGATAGATCCTATTGGCTCTGTTTCTCTGGAGAAACCTATACACAGACAATGTTATCTGGACTTTTCTACACAGGCAGCAGCGTGCTGGATCTATCATACTCTCTCAAGGTGAAGTCCCACCTTGAGAGTAAGTGCCTCCTTAAATCTTGTGCCCTAGTTGCCTACCTTGCTGCACCCTAGTCCCAGCCCTAGTACTTTGGAGAAAGATCCATAAAAAGCCAGTAGATATAGGAATAAGCCAGTGTAATCATGTCTTGGTCTAAAGAGCTCTGATTCCTGAAGTTCTTTCATAAAGGAGTCGGCCCCGGCCATTCCTCTGCATTGGGCTGACAGTGGGCCTAGAGTCATTGGATTGTACCTTCATGTCCCATCATTGTCATCCAACTCCAGAACTTTCTCATTTTCCCAAACTGAAATTCTATATCCGTTAAGCAATAATGCTCTAATCCTCCTGCCCTCAGCCCCTGGCAACCACCATTCTATGTTTTTTTGTTTTTTTGTTTTTGAGACAGCTTCGATCTTGTTGCCTAGGCTGTAGTACAATAGTACAATTTCAGCTGACCTCAACCTCTGCCTCCCAGGTTCAAGCAATTCTCCTGCCTTAGTCTCCCAAGTAGCTGAGATTATAGGCTTGTGCCACCACATCTGGCTAATTTTTGTATTTTTAGTAGAGACAGGATTTTACCATGTTGGTCAGGCTGGTTTCAAACTCCTGACCCCAGGTGATCCACCAGCCTCAGCCTCCCAAAGTGCTGGGATTACAGGCGTGAGCCCGGCCCCACCATTCTACTTTCTGTCTTTGAGTTTGACTACTCTAGGTACTGCATTATCAGTGAAATCATATAATATTTCTGGTTTTGTTAGAATATCCTCTTATCAAAATGAATAAACTCCTTGTTAAAGATGTTGGTTTAACCCTATACTTTTATCACCACTCCCTCCCAATACCCCACTAAATAATAGTAAAGGAGGTAAAAAATTGGAAATTTACAACAAGACATGAGAAGCCACCAAGAGTTAAGAAATTTCAACAGAATTATTAAAGATGTTAAGTAGCCAGGTGTAGTAGTTTATGCCTGTAATCCTAGCACTTTGGAAGGCGGAGGCAGCAAGATTATTTGAGGTCAAGAGTTCAAGAACAATATAGCAACACCCCATCTCTACCAAAAAAAAAATTAGCCAGGCTTGTGGTGGTATGTGCCTGTAGTCCCAGCTACTCTGGAAGCTGAGGCAGGAGGACCACTTGTGACCAGAATTTGAGGTTACAGTGAGCTATGATCACATCACTACACTCTCTCTCTAGTGACAGAGGGCAAGACCCTGTCATTAAATTTAAAAAAAAAAATCTGACAGGTGCTTCTCAGGTTCAATAATTTAAAAAAAAGAAAAATATAAAAATAAAAAATAAATAAAAATAAAATTAAAAAAAAGAAAATAAATAAATAAAAATCTAAAGTAGAGGGTGGACCCAAAAGACAAATAGTGTAGGATTCCACTTACATGAGGTTCCCAGAGTGGTCAGATTCATAGCGACAGAAGGTAAAATGCTGGTTGCCAGGGGCTGCGGGGAAAAGGAAATGAAGAGTTATTATTTAATTGTGTACAGAATTTTATTTGTTTGTGGTTTTGTTTTTGTTTTTGCTTTATTTTTGTTTCGTTTTGAGACAGAGTCTTTCTCTGTCACCCAGGCTGGAGTGCAGTGGCACCATCTTGGCTCACTGCAACCTCTGCCTCCCAGATTCAAGTGATTCTTCTGCCTTGGCCACCCTAGTAGCTGGGATTGTAGGCGTGTGCCACCATGCCAGGCTACTTTTTGTATTTTTAGTAGAGACAGGGTTTCACCATGTTGCTAGGCTGATCTCGAATTCTTGAGCTCAAGGTATCCATCCGCCTTAACCTCTCAAAGTGCTGGCCATGTCTGGCTGGGTATAGAATTTTAGTTTGGGGAGATAAAAAAGTTCTGGAGACCGATCGTAGTCATGGTTGCACAACAATGTGAATGAATTTAATGCCATAGAACTGGACACTGAGAAGTGGTTAAAATGGTGACGTTTATGTTATGTGTATTTTATCATACACACCCAAAAATGAAGGATAGCAGTAATGGACAGAGTGAAGCAGAGGCTGACAAGGACTGGAATGAGCATGGAGGGGAGGTGGAGAGGGCAATAGCAGCCAAGCAGGAAGCAACAAATACCTTGGGACCACCAAGTGGCTCCTGCCCCATAAATTCCCGGTAGAGCAAAGGGTAGAAGTAAGACATGGAGCAGAATCTTTCTATACCCAACCCCTCACCCATCTCACACAGCAGCCATGTGGTATAGCTTGACATGCACCTGCCCCAGAAAAGCAAGGGTTCTTCTGTAAATAAAAAGAAAAATTTTTTAAAATAAAGAGGGCAGATAAGATGGCTCACACCTGTAATCCCAGCACTTTGGGAGGCCAAAACAGGCAGATCACTGAGGTCAGGAGTTTGAGACCAGCCTGGCCAACATGGTGAAACCCCATCTCTACTAAAAACACGAAAATTAGCCAGGCATGATGGTGCATGCCTGTAGTCCCAGCTACTCAAGAGGCTGAAGCAGGGGAATTGCTTGAAACATGGAGGCGGATGTTGCAGTGAGCTGAGATCGTGCCACTGCACTCCAGCCTGGGCAATAGAGCGACACTCTGTCTCAAAAAAAAAAAAAAGGCCAGGCACAGTGGCTTACTCCTGTAGTACCAGAACTTTGGGAGGCTGAAGCAGGTGGATCACAAGGTCAGGAGATTGAGACTATCCTGGCAACATGGTAAAACCCTGTCTCTACTAAAATACAAAAAATTAGCCGGGCATGTTGGCGTGTGCCTGTAGTCCCAGCTACTAGCAGGTTGAGGCAGGAGAATCACTTGAACCTGGAAGGCAGAGGTTGCAGTGAGCTGAGATCACACCACTGCATTCCAGCCAGACAACAGAGGGAGACTCCATCTCAAAAAAAAAAAAAAAAAAACCAAATGTCTTTTTTTTTTTTAAGACGGGGTTTCACCATGTTGGCCAGGCTGGTCTTGAACTCCTGACCTCAGGTGATCTGCCTGCCTCGGCCTCCCAAAGTGCTGAGATTACATGTGTGAGCCACCGCGCCCGGCCAAAAATCAAACGTCTTAAAACACCCACAATCTATCATTTAGAGGTTCACCAATGTCTAGAGAATGGCTTCCTACCTGATCACCCTGAGTGAAATCCTCCAGTGAATAAGTCCACTAAAAATACAGAGACCCTAAACAAATGATTTATGACATCGTTCTCATATGCATTCCAATATGGTGACTTCGATGAAAGTCTTCAAGATGCAAGATTCACTCTAAGATATGCAAGCAAAAAGCAGGACCAGGAGGCAGGGACATCTTCATGCTATGTAACTGTCAGTACAGCCAAACCCATGCATAGTCACAACTGGTAGCACATGTCCATAATGGGCACACCCTACCATGCACACAGCCTGGACAGCAGGCCTGCATGGAGCAAACAAAGGTAACTTAGGAATAGAAAAGAACTTTCACATTTCTCTACATACTTGGCCCATAAGCTAAATCTGCATTTATCATAGCTGGAAATCAGTAGACAATGTCCAAAATGTATGCATCAAGAACTGGTGATAATGAGATACTATTCTGCTATTAAAAAAAGAAATTGCATCTTTTCACTTGTAACCCCAGCACTTTGGGAGGTCAAGATGAGAGGATTGCTTGAGGTCAGGAGTTTGAGACCAGCCTGGACAACAGAGGGAGACCTCTGTCTCTAAAAAAATGAAAAAGACATCACGTCTTTTGCAGCAACATAGATGGAACTGGAACTGGAGGCCATTATCGTAAATGAAACAACTCAAAAACAGAAAGAAAAATACTACATGGTCTCACTATAAGTGGGAGCCAAATAATATGTACACATGGACATTAAAGTGTGGACTGATAGACGCTGGAGACTAGGAAAGATGGGAGGCTGGCAGGGGTGTGGGTGATGAAAAATGAACAGGTACAGGTCAGGCACAGTGGCTCATGCCTGTAATCCCAGCACTATGGGAGGCCTAGTTGGGTGGCTCTCTTGAGCCCAGGAGTTCAAGACCAGCCTGGGCAATACAGCGAAACTCTGTCTCCACAAAAAATACAAAAATTAGCCTGGTATGGTGGCACATGCCTGTAGTCCAAGCTACTTTGCAGGATTGCTTGAGTCCAGGAATTCGAGGCTGCAGTGAGCAGAGATCGTGCCACTGCACTCCAGCCTGGGCCACAGAGTAAGAGCCCGTCTCAAAAATAAATAAATAAATAAAAATAAAAAATAACAGGTACAATGTACTTTATTTAGATGATGAGTACACTAAAAGACCTGACTTCACCATTACTCAATAGATCTATGTAACAACATTGCACTTGTACCCCTAAAATTAATACAAATTTAAAATAAGTCCAGGTGTGGTGGCTCAGGCCTGTAATCCCAGCTCTTTGGGAGGCAGAGATGGGTGGATCACTTAAGGTCAGGAGTTCAAGACCAGCCTGGGCAACGTGGTGAAACCCTGTCTCTACTAAAAATACAAAAATTAGCCAGGCATGGTGGTGCATGCCTGTAATCCGAGCTACTTGGGAGGCTGAGGCACAAGAATCGCTTGAACCCAGGAGGCAGAGGTTGCAGCGAGCCTAGATGGCGCCACTGCACTCCAGCCGGGTGACAGTGAGAGACTCCGTATCAAAAACATAAAATAACTAGTGATGTAAGCATATTATTTCCAGGCAACAATAACCACCAGGAGAAGCTGAAGGAACTAAATATGGTTGCCTCCATGGGACCATGGCTGGGGAGAGAGAGGCCAGAATGATTTCCATGCATCACAAACCCTCCTGCATAATTTCATTGTTTAACCTTATTCATGTATTAGTGATACTTTGATTTTTTTTTTTAATTCTTCCAAAGAAAAGGACTAGAAGATTTTTTCTCCTATAACATTGTTTCATTCTGGAATCTTCCAATTAAGCTCTTGGCTAAACACATAAATATAATAATGATAATTATTCAGGAATCAGGAGGTTTGTAAAAACATTGTGCCATTAGAGTAATCAAGCTCTGCTCTAACACATCTTGGCTTTTCGGGATAATTAGACCACACTGGAGGCCCAGATGGGGTGAATGAGAAAGCCATGGGTGTCTGCCACAGAGTAACAAGAAAACATCTTACAAACCTACTCAGCTGGCAGTTGAAATCTGCATGTTAGCTTAGTACACAACGAGAAAGGAATAAAAATACTTGGATTTAGGGCAAAACATTTCACTTTAAAAACCAAGCCTAGAACATGGGTGCAGTAATTAATGTCCTACCTAACTTATTTTAAGCTCTTGTGTATTAAAATAGACTCTTTTGGCTGTGGGGAAGGGACAGGTCTCACTCTGTTCCCGAGGCTGCAGTGCAGTGGTGCAATCATAGCTCACTGCAGCCTCAAACTCCCAAGCTCGAGTGATCCTCCTGCTTCAGCCCCTCAAGTAGCTGGGACTACATACATGCACCACCATGCCCAACTAATTTTTATAGAGATGAGGTTTTGCCATGTTGTCCAGGCTGATCTCCAACTCCTGGGCTCAAGCAATCCATCTGCCTTAGCCTTCCAAAGCGCTGGGATTACAGGCATAAGCCACCAGGCCTGGCCTAAAACAGAATCTTTAAAGCTAGAAGTGATTCTTTCTATATGTTCCATTTAAAAAAAAACTCACCTCCTACTGTGAGAATAATACAAAAAAAATTAACCTATTAATTCATCTAACCAAGATTTATTACATTCTTATTCTGAGCCAGGCCAAGTTGGCACTAAGAATGCAATGGTGAGACCAAGCATGGCACCTCATGTCTGTAATCCCAGCACTTTGGGAGGCTGAGGCGGGTAGATCATCCGAGGTCAAGAGTTCGAGATCAGCCTGGCCAACATGGTGAAACCCCATCTCTATTAAAAACACGAAAATTAGCTGGGCATGGTGGCAGGCACCTGTAATCCCAGCTAGTTGGGAGGACCAGGCAGGAGAATCACTTGAACCCAGGAGACAGAGGTTGCAGTGAGCCAAGACTGCACCATTACACTCCAGCCTGTGCAACAAGAGTAAAACTCTGTCTCAAGAAAAAAAAAAAATTCAATGGTGGAAAGATACATACAGTCCTTGCTCTCAGGACAACTTAAAGGCCAGTATAGAATATAGACAAGAAAAGAGACAATGTCGGCCGGCCAGGTGCAGTGGCTTACCACTGTAATCCCATCACTTTGGGAGGCCAAGGCGGGTGGATCACCTGAGGTCGGGAGTTTGAGACAAGCCTGACCAACATGGAGAAACCTCGTTTCTACTAAAATTACAAAATTAGCCGGGCATGGTGGTGCATGCCTGTAATCCTAGCTACTTGGGAGGCTGAGGCAGGATAATCACTTGAACTTGGGAGGCAGAGGTTGTGGTGAGCTGAGATTGCGCCATTGCATTCCAGCCTGGGCAACAAGAGTGAAACTCCGTCTCAAAAAAGAAAAGAAAGAAAATAGACAATGTCACCACAATGTGCAATGACAGAGTTGGTAAAGGAGTACATTCGTACAACAACAGAGTTGGTACAGGTTGGGTAGCAACTATCTCAAACAGCAGATCTCAGGGCAGCAGTGAGAAGTCTCCTCAACTGAAAAATATCTAGGCTGAGAGCTGCAGCGAGAAGGCTTGAGGGAGAGAATCTGGGAGAAGTTACATGTGGTTTCTGGAATACAGGACAAAGGCTTGAAGGGGCGAGGCGCAGTGGCTCACGCCTATAATCCTAGCACTTGGGGAGGCGGAGGCAGGCGGATTGCCTGAGGCAAAGAGCATGCCACTGCACTCCAGCCTGAGCAACAGAGCAAAACTCCAACTCAAAACAAAATTGTGTGACACCTGCCCCGCCCCATTCTTTCTGCTCCATCCACAGATGTGCCTGCTTCTTCTTCCCCTCCCACCACAACTGTAAGTTTCCTGAGGCCTCCCCAGCCCTGCTTCCTGTGTAGCCTGAAGAACCATGAGCCAATTAAACCTCTTTTCCTTATAAATTACCCAGTCTCAGGTATTTATTTCTAGCAGTGTAAGAACGGAATAATACCGATAATATAAAAAATATTATGACCGGGCACAGTGGCTCACGCCTGTAATCCCAGCACTTTGAGAGGCCGAGGTGGTTGGATCACCTGAGGTCAGGAGTTCAAGACCAGCTAAAAAGACAAAAATTAGCTGGGCATGGTGGTGCCTGCCTGTAATCCCAGCTACTCCGGAGGCTGAGGCAGAGAACTGCTTGAACCAGGACCCAAGAGGCAGAGGTTGCAGTGAGCCGAGATCACGCCACTGCACTCCAGCCTGGGCTACAGAGCGAGATTCCATCTCAAAAAATAAAATTATATATATATTATATACAACTAATTTTGTATATATATAAAATTAGACAAGACATGGTGGCTTACTCCTGTAATCCCAGCACTTTGGGAGGCTGGGGCAGTCAAATCACTTGAGTTCAGGAGTTTGAGACCAGTCTGGCCAACATGGCAAAACGCTGTGTCTACTAAAAATACAAAAATTAGCCAGGAGTGGTGATGCATGTCTGTAATTCCAGCTATGTGGGAGGCTGGGGCAGGAGAATCGCTTGAACCTGAGAGGCAGAGGTTGCAGTGAGCCAAGACTGTGCCACTGCACTCCAGCCTGAGTGACAGAGCAAGATCACATCTCAAAATAAATAAATAAATATTATTATTAAGTAAGGCTTAGGGGGAGTAGAGAGAGAAAATGGGGGAAGGTAAAGAGGAGAGATCTCACTTAAATTATCGCAAAAAAAAAGTTAAAAAAAAAATACTGGAGGGGGAGACAAGAGGTGAGACCAGAGATTTAAGCAAGGGCCAACTCACACAGGATTTTGTCAACACAATCCAGGTTATTCTAAGAGAATAGAGCAAGGAGAAGCTATTAAAGCCATTGAAGGCTTTGGGGATTGGGGGGAAGTACAATAGACTGAATATTTATGTTACCCTAAAATTCATATGTTGAAATCTTAGCCCCCAAAGGGATGGCATTGGGAAGTTGGGCTTTTAGAAGGTGATTAGGTCATAAGGGTCAAGCCTTCATGGATGAAATTAGCGCCTTTAGAAAAGAGATAATTGCCAGGCATGGTGGCTCACACATGTAATCCCAGCACTTTGGGAGGCCAAGATGGGAGGATCACTTGAGCCAAGGAGTTTGAGACCAATCTGGGCAATATGGTGAAACACTGTCTCTACTTAAAAAAAAATTTTTTAATAGTGGGGTGTTGTGGTGCATGCCTGTAGTCCCAGTGACTATTCAGGAAGCTAAAACAAGAGGACTGCTTGAGCCCAGAAGTTTGATGCTGTCAATAAGCCATGATGGCACCACTGTACTTCAGCCTCGGTGACACAGTGAGACACTATCTCAAAAGAGAGAGAGACAACCAGGCGTGGTGGCTCACACTTGTAATCCCAGCACTTTGGGAGGCCAAAGTCGGCAGATCACTTGAGGTGAGGATTTCGAGACCAGCCTGATCAATATGGTGATACCCCATCTCTACTAAAAATACAAAAATTAACTGAGCATGGTGGCATATGCCTATAGTCCCAGCTACTCAGGAAGCTGAGACAGGAGAATTGCTTGAACCTGAAAGGTGGAGGTTGCAGCAAGCCAAGATCATGCCACTGCACTCCAGCCTGGATGACAGAGCCAGACTCTGTCTGAAAAAAGAGAGAGAGAGAGAGACAGACAAACCCAGAGAGATCCCTTGCCCCTTTCTCCACGTGAAATTTTAGCAAAAAGCCATCTATGAACCAGGGGGCAGTCCCTCACCAGACACTGAATCTGTCAGCCTTGATCTTGGACTTCCCAGCCTCAAGAACTATGAGAAATAAATTTCTTTTGCTGATAAGCCACGGTATGTGATATTTCGTTATAGCAGCCCAAATGGACTAAGTTAGGGGAGTGGGCAGGGAGTCTAGAGGGACAGGCCTGACATCATCAAATATGGAATAAAAATATTATTTTCAGGCTGGGCACAGTGGCTGATGCCTGTAATCCCAGCACTTTAGGAGGCCAAGGCCAGCAGATCACTTGAGGTCAGGAGTTCAAGACCAGCCTGGCCAACATGGCGAAACCCTGTCTCTACTAAAAAACACAAAAAATAGCTGTGTGGTGATACACATCTGTAGACCCAGCTACTCAGGAGGCTGAGGCAGAAGAATTGCTTGAATCTGGAAGTCAGAGGTTGCAGTGAGCCGAGATTTCACCACTGCACTCCAGCCTGAGCAACAGAGCAAGACCCTGTCTCAAAAAAAAAAAAAAGAATTTTTTTCCCTCAGAAAAATTCATTCTAGATGAGTTTCCATTACTTTGATTACTTTCTAATTATACATGTTTTACCAATTTCTATTGTTCGTTTTTAGGGTAGTTAGACAAATATTTGAGAAATGGTAAGGATAATAAAACTAATTGTAGAATGCTATTAAGTTTACAAAGCACTTAGTCATGCTTTTACTGCATTTACTTAGGAGGCAGATGGTATAGACAGATTTGCACCTGGTGGCACCATTCTTCCACCCTGTGTCCATGGAAGGCACCGGCAACTAATCACAGTACAAGCTCCTGATGTTTCAGACACAACCTCAGAATCCTTCTCAACACAAATCTCCAGGCAAGCAGTATCATCTACTTAAGTTGTCAATTGATAAAAAATTATATTTGCCATCCTAAAATGGTGTAAAGCACCTACATTGTGGAACTGTAACAACTTGATACTAAAACTAAGTTACTTGACTTCTGCTTTTAAGTGGTGTGCTTTGGTTTTTGTTTTTTTTTAGAGATGGCCTCGCTCTGTTGCCAAGGCTGGAGTGCAGTGGCATGATCACAGCTCACTGAAGCCTTAACCTCTTGGGCTCAAGAGATCTTCCCACTTCAGCCTCCTGAGTAGCTGGGACTACAGGAATATGCTACCATTTGCAGCTAATTTTGTTCTATTTTTGTAGAGCTGGGATCTCACTATATTGCCCAGGCTAGTCTCGAACTCCTGGATTCAGGCAATCCTCCTGCTTCGGCCTCCCAAAGTGCTGGGATTACAGTCATGAGCCACCGTGCCCAGCCAGTTTTCTCATTTTAATATTAGATGTAAAGGCATGTAATAGTGGGTTGCTGTAACTAAATTAAGAAGCAGCAAACTATGAAATTGTACCATCTATGTCTTTATATCAATTCAATGATCATGCTTTGGAAAGAGACAGTAAGAGAAAGATAGTAATCAGCAACAATTCCACTCAATGTGCATGCACCCCAAAGCACGTATGGGATGGGAGACACCTTCCCTAGCAATGATTATTAGTCTCAGTTTCAGTGTGCCTCTCACAGAATGAGTTCACAGAATGAGAAGTTCACCGAATGAAAGTAGGTCTGTTGTCTGAAGGGACATATTTTCCAAAACACACGGCCCCCAGGTGCAAGCCAACAGCATCATATATTGCTTAAATGAAGGACCAGCAGTCTGTCTCAACTTTAGAGAAAAAAAACTAGCTAGGAGGGCTTCCCTAAAGATATAACAGATATATTTCTCATGAATTTAAATATGGCCAAAGGCCGGGCATGGTGGCTCACACCTGTAATCTCAGCACTTTGGGAGGCCAAGACAGGTGGATCACCTGAGGTCAGAAGTTCAAGACCGGCCTGGCCAACATGGCGAAACCCTGACTCTATTAGCCAGGCATGGTGGTACATGCCTGTGATCCCAGCTACTCAGGGGGCTGAGGCAGGAGAATGGCTTGAACCTGAGAGACAGAGGTTGCAGTGAGCAGAGATCATGCCACTGCACTCCGGCCTGGGCAAAAGAGTGAGACTCCATTTCAAAAATTAAATTAAATTTAAATTAAAAATAAATGTGGCCAAAAAAATCTTTCTAATTCCTCTTCCAATTAGGCTGTAAAAGATCTAAATAAAACACCAGTTTCACTGTAAAGATGGGGGAAAACAGATAAAGTAAAATATTATATTGATTTTTCAAATATCATAAAATAGTCTAAAGGAACCAAATTCTAGAGAAAGGAGCAAAGCTTCATAAGTGAGGAAAGATTAAGGATCAGTAGGGGCATTTGCCAAGTCTAGTCTTGGGCAGGCAGAGGATGGGGCTCTGCTTGGCTAAGAAGAAACCACTGATTCTTTAAACATCTCTACGGGCTGGAGTAACAGATGGAAATATGTAAGAACTAAAACCACAGCACTAGTCTTCCATTTTTGCTAAGTGGGTTGCAGTGCAAGAGGCTGGGTCTTCTGTCTCCCTCACTGAAAAGGAGAAAACTCTACTAACTCTTCATGCTTGGGTACAAAATTCCACTAGAAGAAGGAACCCATAAGACACGCAGATGACATCTTGCCCTTAAAACCCATTTAAAACCCAAGTGAACAGAAATTGAATCTGCAATTCATCCAACCCCAACTCAGCTCCACTCTTTTTTTTTCTTTTTTTTTTTTTTAAGACAGAGTCTCACTCTGTCACCCAGGCTGGAGTGCAATGGCCAGATCTTGGCCCACTGCAACCTCCGTCTCCCTGGTTGAAGCAATTCTCCTGCCTCAGCCCACTGAGTTTCTGGGATTACATGCACGTGTCACCATGCCCAGCTAAATTTTGTATTTTTATACAAATTTGTATATTTATACAAATGAAATAGGGTTTCACCATGTTGGCCAGGATGGTCTTGATCTCCTGACCTTGTGACACGCCCATCTCGACCTCCCAAAGTGCTGGGATTACAGGTGTGAGCCACCATGCCTGGCCGATGTTAGGTGGCTTTGCCTTTTGCATCATTTAGGATATGTGTTTGCTGGTCAGGAGAGACTCAAAACAACACTGCCACAAATAGGATAGCTGATAGTCCAAAAGGTAAGGTGGCTTCACAGTGTCACAAAATTCCTGGCCTTCTAGCTGATCCTGTAAATAGTCAGATAATCTTGGACCCTCTAGACCAGACGAACTGCCCCCATTGATTCCAGTTGAGGCTACATAGAACTGAATTGCTTAGCCAAGCCTGATCCATGAAATTGAGAGGTATAATAAGATGATAATTGTTTTAAGTCATTGAATTTGGGGGTGGTTCCTTACACATAAAAGGATAAACAGAACACACCTCCTAACTAATACAGAGAGAAAAACTTACCTTAAAATTTTATATCTAATACCATGGTACTAAAGCATTTCAAAATTACTACTTTCCTGCTTTATTTTCATATGCTATTTGTTTCTTTTCTTTTAATTAAATCTTTATATTCGCACAAATCTATATTTAGCTTTTTTACTTAAATATTATTTCAAAAGCAAGTGGCTGTTTTTGCTACATAACCTTAGTTTTAATAGGGCCATTTCATATGGAAAGTTTGCCTTTTTGAAATAGAATTCACATATCATAAAATTCACTTTTTAAAGTGTATACTTTAGTGGTTTTTCATATATCCACAAAGCTGTGCAACCATTATCATGATCTACTTCTAGACATTTTCTCTTTTGTTTTTTTATTTTTGAGATGCAGTTTCACTCTTGTTGCCCAGGCTGGAGTGCAATTGCAAGACCTTGGCTCACTGCAGCCTCTGCCTCCCAGGTTCAAGTGATTCTCCTGCTTCAGCCTCCTGAGTAGCTGGGATTATAGGTGTGTGCCACCACGCCCACTAATTTTTTTGTATTTTTAGTAGAGACAAGGTTTCACCATGTTTGCCAGGCTGGTCTCGAACTCCTGACCTCACAGGATCCACCCACCTCGGCCTCCCAAAGTGCTGGGATTACAGATGTGAGCCACTGTGCCCTGCCTACTTCCAGACATTTTCATCACCCCAAATAGAAACCCTGTACCCATTGGTAGTCATTTCCCATTCCCACTCCTCACCCCTATGTCCCAGGCCCTTGCAGCCACTAATCAACTATTTTCTGCCTCTATGGATCTGCCTGTTCCAGGCATTTTTTTTTTTTTTTGAGACAGTCTTACTCTGTCGCTCAGGCTGGAGTGCCTCTCAAGTAGCTGGAATTACAGAAATGAGCCACTGAGAACGAGCTTATCCTTTTCCATCTATAACAATTTCCAAATTTACATCTCCATTTCAGATCTCTCGACTTCTAGGGTCATACCAACTAAGAAGTAGATGCAATTGCGCGGGTGTCCCAACAGGCACTTCCAGATCAACAAGGGCAAAATTATCTGCATCTATTACTATTTTCATCCTCCCACCAAATAAACTGCTCTTTATCCACCCTCCTTATGCCCATCACTGGGCCTAGGACTCACTTAAGTGTTCAGTCCTGGAACTAGGAGTCCTTATCTGGCTACACCCAATCAGTCACCAGTCACCAATCTTGTATATTCTACTCTATATTTTGCAACTCATGGTTTCCTGCACCGTAGTGTGGCAGGAACTAGGCATAATGCAGCTATTGATTGGTAGTGCGTAGTGTAATATGCACATTAATTTCCGTTTCATGTACCAGAAACAAGGTTGAGAACTGTGACATATTTTGTGACCATCACAAGCTTCCTAAAAATCCAAAATCCATTGTTGCTTCCCTGCTTAAGAGCTCCTGGTAGCTTGTAGAAAATATAAATTCTTCCTCATTAATGTTTTCAGCAGTAGCAGCTCTAGAATTTCTTCACTTGAGGAGCTATGGGGTAGGAGAGGAGACCTGAAGGATTTGTGAGGCTTCTCCAAAGCAATTCCTATCTAGTACACTGTCTTTTCCCATTTTGTCTTTACTTTGAGGCTAGGGGATGGCTGATGGACAATATGGGAGAAACAAGCCCCTCACCACCTTTGCTGTGGCCACTGCTATTCACTTTAACTCCTAATATACTCTGCATACCTTAGGCTATGGCCACACTGAATTGCTTGCTTCCCAGAACATATATCTCACTCTTCCTCCTGTAATCACTCCTTCATCTCCTGTTTGATCTGAAAGCTTTTTTCTTTTCTTTTTTTTTTTTGTGGCAGAGTCTCGCTCGTTGCCAGGCTGGAGCGCAGTGGCACGATATCGGCTCACTGCAACCTCTGCCTCCTAGGTTCAAGTGTTCTCCTGCCTCAGCCTCTCAAGTAGCTGGGATTACAAGCACGCGCCACCATGCCCAGCCAGTTTTTTGTATTTTTAGTAGAGACCAGGTTTCACTATGTTGGCCAGGATGGTCTCCATCTCTTGACCTCATGATCCACCCACCTTGGCTTCCCAAAGCACTGAGATTACAGGCGTGCGACACTGAGCCCAGCCAATCTAAAAGCTTCTTAATCCCATCTCCATTTCAGACAAAATTCAAAGTCCGCCTCATACCATAGATAAAAATTGGCTCAAAATAAATCAAAGACCTAAATGTAAGAGCTAACACATAAAACTAGAAGAAAACATTGGGGGCAAATATTTGTATCCTAGATTAGGCAATGCTTTATTGGATATGACACCAAAAGTTCAAACAACAACAAAAAAATGGATAAACTGGATTTTATAAAAATTAAAAACTTTTGTGCTTCAAAGGACACTATCAAGAAAGTGAAAAACAACCAACCCACCGAGTGAAAGAGACAATTTGCAAATTATAAATCTGATTAGGGACTTGTATCCAGAACATATAAAAGAACTCTTTCAACTCAACAATAAAAAGACAAATTGCTCAATTTAAAAGTGGGTAGCCAGGTATGGGGCTCACGCCCATAATTCTAGCACTCTGGGAGGTCAAGGTGAGAGGATCACTTGAGCCCAGGAGTTTCAGACCAGCCTGGGCAATATGGCAAAACCCTGTCTCTACAAAAAATACAAAAATTATGGGGCTCACGCCCATAATTCTAGCACTCTGGGAGGTCAAGGTGAGAGGATCACTTGAGCCCAGGAGTTTCAGACCAGCCTGGGCAATATGGCAAAACCCTGTCTCTACAAAAAATACAAAAATTATCTGGGCATGGTGGTTTGCACCTGTGGTCCCAGCTACCTGGGAGGCTGAGGTGGAGGACTGCTTGAGACTAGGAAGGCTGCAGCGAGCCATGATAGGGCCACTGCACTCGGGCCTGGGTGACAGAGTGAGACCCTGTCTCAAAAAGATAGACAACAATAGGTGTTGGTGAGGACGTGGAGAAAATTGGAACCCTCATACAATTGCCAGTGGAAATGTAAAATAGCGTAGCTGCTTTGGAAAACAGTTCAACAGTTCCTCAAAAAGTTAAACTTCAAGTTACCATATGGCTCAACTACTTCATTCCTAGGAGAACTGATAACACATGTTCCCACAGAAACTTGCTCATAGAGGTTATTCATGGATATTTATAGTAGCAGAAGTGAAAACAACCCAAATGTTCATCAATTGATAAACAAAATATGGTATGTCCATACAAAGGGATATTATTTAGTCTTGAAAGAATTGCCGGGCATGATAGCTCTTGCCTGTAATCTTAGCACTTTGGGGGCCAAGGTGGGTGGATCACTTGAGGCCAGGAGATCAAGACCAGCCTGGCCAACACGGCAAAACCCCATCTCTACTAAAAATACAAAAAAATTAGGCGTGGTGACACGCACCTGTAATCCCAGCTACTCGGGAGGCTGAGGCAGGAAAATCGCTTGAACCCAGGAGGCAGAGGTTGCAGTAAGCCAAGATGGCACCACTGCACTCCAGCCCAAGTGACGGAGACTGTCTCAAAAAAACAAAAACAAAGATTTCAGCTTCCTCATAGGACCTTGTACTAAAACAGGGATTTCCAAACCTTTCTTTGTAGCCACTGTGCACCAGCCCCATCAGAGCTCTCTCTCCTGCATCCCTCTCTTTAAGATGCCAGGCTTCTTGCCATTTGCTCTCTCAGCTCACCACCATTCTGCCTGTGCTCTGCCTTCATCCTGCTCTTTATTCATTCAGCAAATATTAACTGAGCAGCTGCCCTGAGCCAGGTGCTGTGCCAGGCCCTGATGATACAGCAGTGACCAAAACAACATCCCTGTCTCAAAATGTTTACATTCTAATGAAGGAGACAGACACATACAAATAAGTAAACAGACATACTTGAGAGAGATACACGCTATGAAGAAAATGCAAGCTGAGTTAAGGGGATATAGAGTGATGTGGGTGGTATTATTTTAAACAAGGTTGTCAGGGACGTCATCTCTAGAGGTGATATTTGAGCAGAGATTGGAATAAAGTGTTCAAATACTGGTTGAATTAGACGTGACTGGAACAGAACGAGAAGCAAAATCATGCATGTCCTTTGAAGCAAAGTCTGGTTTGCTCTCCGTATAACATGGGATCAGTAGAGTGAGTAGAGGAAGGACATGATCTGCGTTAGATTTTAGCAAGTTCTCTCTGGCTGCTGTGTTGAGAATAAAGTATTGAGGGCAAGGGTTGACACAGAGGCAACTTTTAGAAGGCTACTGCAATAATTTAGCCAGAGTAATCGCGGCTTGTAGTACAGCTGTAGGGATGGAGATGAGGAGAAGGGGTCAGATTTAGGATATATTCTGTAGACATAACAGAGGTGTAGTCAGAACAGATGTGGAGGCAAGACAGAGGTCAAGGCTGACTCAAGGCTTTTAGTCTGAGCAGCTGAGTAAAAATGGTACCTGTTACATCAATGGGGAACGGTGTGGAGCAGGTTAGAGGAGAAACAGGGAGCATGGCTTTGGACCCTTAACGTTTGAGATACCAATTCCACAGAAATCGGAGTTCACGGAATTGATCCAAGTTACAGACTGATACTTGGGATTGGTGAGTTGCAATGGCGATGTAAGCCATAAGGCTGGTTCAGACCAGATGAACGAGCGGGACAGGGCGAGTTGAAAAACTGGGTCCTTTTGACAGCCCCAGCTCCAGGAGCAACCTCGGTGGAAACTTCCTGGGCGATGGCTGTGGTAATGGAGCCGTGGAAGCTCCACGAGGTGCGGGTTCAGCGTCTTAAAAGGATGAGCAGCGACTTGCCAAAGCTCGGAGGCGGGTGGGCAGCGCTCCAGGCGGAGGGCCTCGCGTCGGCAAAGACACGGGACCCACGACAAAGAGGTCGCGGCCTGGGTCAGAAGGAGGGCCGCGCGGCTCCTCTCCAGCCCTCAGCGAGCGGGTGCCACGAGGCACTCAGCAAGTCCCCGAAATTCCTCTCACGCGACCCCGGGACCACCGTCGTAGCCCAGGTAAATAAGCGCTGACAGGACTCCCGAGGCCGCAAAGCAGTCGGGAGCCACCCACCGCCGGCCAAGTCTCGCGAGGGCGCGGCCTCGCCCTCCCAGCATGCCCCGCGCCGCCGCCGCGGCCGCCGCGGCCGCCGCCGCGCCGCGGCTTGAGGGCGGGAGGCTGGGGGAGGGTAGCGGAGCCAGCACCGCCGCCATGTTAGGTCTGAAGCGGCTGCTGTAGGCGCCGACGGAGCGAGCGGGTGTGCGGAGCGGGCGACAGCGGCGTGGGATCTGCCTCTGCGAGCGGCCCGGGGCGGCGGCGGCGGCGCCATGAGCGGGGGCACCCCTTACATCGGCAGCAAGATCAGCCTCATCTCCAAGGCGGAGATCCGCTACGAGGGCATCCTCTACACCATCGACACCGAAAACTCCACCGTAGCCCTCGCCAAAGGTACGTGGGACCGGGCCTCGGGGTGGGGGCCGGACCGAGCGCCGCTCAGGGCTGCTCCCCGCTCCGGCCCTCAGCCTCCTCGCTCCTTCTCCTCCCTCCGTGGAGCTCCGGGAGGCCGCTCCCCTCCCTTCTCCCGACCCTGGCGTCGCGGGCCGGACCGCGGCCTCCCCCTGGCTTCCGCCCCCCAGGAGGGTCCGCGCCTGAAGCCCGGGGAACTACGGCACTGAGTGCGCGGCGGGCGGGCGGGCGGCCCTGGAGTCCGACAACGGGCGGGAGAACACGGAGAAACGCGTCTTCCAACTCCGAAATTCGGGGGTTCTGTCGTCTTAGCACAAAACAAAGCCCGAGTATTCAAAGAATTTTTCCTCTCAGCTTGAGTTCATCGTGGATGCGTTGACTCCACAACACCCATTTTCTCACTTCGTTCATTTCTATTCTTGGCGATCTTCCTCAGGTGAACTCTGAGTAATGTGCTAAAACTTTGGGTTTGCTCTGCGACGCAGACATTCTCGAAATGCCATCGGTGCCGTGGAGCAGATCCCATCTCCCTCGGCTCATCCTCTGTTGGTATTTACCTGTTAAACCGGAATTCTCAAAGCCTGTTGTGCAACCATCTTCATTAGAGCGCGCGGTAAAAATGCTTGCTGCTGCCCCGACGCCCCTGCTTCTGGAAACGAGTTCAAGCTTGATCCGGGACCCTTCTTGATCCAGGCAAGCTTGACCTTTGATCCAGGCTCAGTGGGCATTGACCGAAGGCTCGCTGGGAAAGGGAATTCTGTCGAGAAGGAAGGTGCCCCTACCCATAGTATTAATATTTGGCATCGCTAGAGGCTGTGTGGGTTTTGTTTCCGTTCAAATGTTCAGGGCCTTTGCTCCTCCAGAAAACCAGAAAGAAAATAAACTTTAGCTCCTGAATCTTAAAGGAAATCTCACAACAGTATAAAATACTTTGGGGGAAGACAGATAACCTGGGTGATTTTCCCAGCACTTCTGGTAGAGGTGGGAACTGCATAGCATGCTTAGGGATCCTCTAGATAGGTTATAGGTACAAGGATAAGAAAGATTTTCGTAATCTGTAAAATTTTTTAAATCGTTAACTGATAGGGGAGTGGTTTCACGGAATCAAGTATTTAAGGACATTTCTTTGGACTCTTTTGTAAATCCTTTTTTTTTTTTTTTCTTCTCCTTCCCCTGAGATGGAATTTCACTCTTTTTGCCCGGGCTGGAGTGCTGCAATGACATGATCCCGGCTTACTGCAACCTCCGCCTCCCAGGTTCAAGCGATTCTCCTGCCTCAGCCTCCCAAGTAGCTGGGATTACAGGCATCCGCCGCCACGCCCGGCTAATTTTGTGTTTTTAGTAGAGACAGGGTTTCACCATGTTGGCCAATCTAGTCTTAACTCCCGACCTCAGTTGATCCACCCACCTGAGCCTCCCAAATTGCTGGGATTATAGGCGAGAGCCACCACGCCCGGCCTCTGGTAAATCTTTTTAACAGCCCTAGTGTTGGGACAAATTTTACACCTGGGTAGGGACCTTGATGTTATAGAACTGTACACAGTAAAGGAGTAGTACGAGGTGGTGATAGTTGCACAACTCTGCAAATTTGCTGAAACTCATTGAATTATACACTTTAAAATCACCAAGTCTAATTTTAAAAGTATGAAAAACCAGGGAGTACCTCTAAATTTCCCTGTTCACCTTGTGAAACATTGTATTGGACACATTACCTCATTAAAACAACTGTAGGCTTAGGGCTTTGTCGTCTTTTTAGACATCCGCTATACTTGAGGATGTGTGATGGTATTTAGTGGTTATTAAAGACTTTCCCAGTGATGCTTCTTAAGTAACTTAGTTTTTGATTGGCCTTATTTTTAATTTTTTTTAATACAGTAGATATTTAGCTGTGTAGTGTTAGTTTTTCTGGCTTTATGAAATTATGAAAATGCCTCTATGAAGTTATGAAAAGTGCTGGATCAGAGCCAGATATGAGTTGAAAATAATTTTTCATTAAAGTGGTTTAATAAATTTTTTTAAAGTGTTGCTTTGCCTAATCTGAATTTAAAGTGTCTTGCCAGTTTAGTGACTCAATAAATTGGCTGTGCTGTCTTTACTCCTCACAAGGAAAAAAAAACATGCATTTGAAAATTTCTGAAGTATTTTTGTTCTTTTTTAAAAACTATGAAAATATCCTTTTATGCAGGAACCCCAAAAGTCTACACTTTAACCCACATTTTAAAAACTTTTAAGCAGCTTTGAGTCAAATATTTCATTAGTCTGTAATAGTTAAATTCATTTGACATAAAATATAAATTTGTTTTTTGTGTCATGACTTGATAAATATATGAATAGGGCAGTGAAAAAAATTTTTAGTCATTGAATTTTATGTTTGTATTCATGGCTTTGATATTTCATCCCACACCGTTATATGCTTTTTTTTTTTTTTTTTTTTTTTGATGAGACAGAATCGCACTCTGTTGCCCAGGCTAGAGTACAGTGGCACAATCTCCGGCTCACTGCAGGCTCCACCTCCCAGGTTGAAGTGATTCTCCTGCTTCAGCCTCCCAAGTAGCTGGGACTACAGGCGCCCACCACCACACCTGGCTAATTTTTGTATTTTTAGTAGAGGTGGGGTTTCACCATTTTGGCCAGGCTGGTCTCAAACTCTTGACCTCAAATGATCCACCCACCTCAGCCTCCCAAAGTTCTAGGATTATAGTTGTAGCCCAAAGCCAAAAGTTTATTCATGGATCTCTGCATTTGGATGTAGAGATCCCTGTTACTCTTTTTAAGCTATGGATTAAGAGTTAATCTCTTTGAGTAACATTCTTAGAATTCTCTTCTGAACCCCCGCCCCCAGAGTGTTATTGGGAAGTCTAATTACACAGACTGAAAAGATACATAAGATAAAAATGAAATTTGTTTTGTTTTGTTTTGTTTTGGAGACTGAGTTTCGCTCTGTCACCTAGGGCTGGAGTGCAGTGGTACAATCTTGGCTTGCAGCAGCCTCCATCTCCGGGTTCAAGTGATTCTCCTGCCTCAGCCTTCCGAGTAGCTGGGACTACAGGCATGTGCCACCATGCCCTGCTAATTTCTGTATTTTTAGTAGAGATGGGGTTTCACCATATTGGTCAGGCTGGTCTTGAACTCCTAATCTGCCTGTCTCAGCCTCCCAAAGTGCTGGGATTGCAGACGTGAGCCACCACGCCCAGCCAAAAAATGAAGTATTTTTAAACAAACAATCATCGTAACTACCCCCAGGGCAAGACAGGCATTGCCAGAAGCGTTGCACCACCTATTTTCCCATCAACTATCACCATCTTAATTTAAGCTAGATATAAATGTTGTTCTGACATTTATAGTTTTACCATGTAAGTTTATGTCTCTAAATAATAAGAGTTTAATTTTGCCCATTTTTTGAACTTTATGTAAATAGGATTATCTTGTATATATTTTATTTTTAGCTTTTATTGTTTTATAGTATTCCATTATGAATATAACACGTTTATTCCTTCTTTGTTTTGAATATTGCATTTAGATTGCTTGCAGTTTGGGGCTATTATAAACAATGATTTTATGAACATTTCTGTTAAAGTGCACAGATGCATGTTTATGTAGTTTTCTTGAGGTTATATACTTAGAATTTGAATTGCAAGAACCTGGGGAATGTTCGTCTTTATCAGGTAATGCCAAGTAGTTTTCCAAAGTAGTTTTTTATTAGTTTTTACTTCATTTGTTAGTATGTAAGAGTTCTTGTTTCATATCCCTTACCAACAACCAGACTTAGTATCATATATTTCAATTCTAGCCAATCCTGGTGGGTATGTAGTTGTGTTTAGTTTTAATCATTTCCCTCATTACTAAATGGGGCTGACCACCTTTTCATACCTGGGACTTTGGATTTCATTTTTTTTTTTTAAGTAATTTATTTTTTTATTGCATTTTAGGTTTTGGGGTACATGGGAAGAACATGCAAGATTGTTGCATAGGTGCACACATGGTAGTGTGATTTGCTGCCTTCCTCCCCTTCACCTGTATCTGGCATTTCTCCTCAAGCTATCTCTTCCCAACTCCCCATTCCCCACTGTCCCTCCCCTGTTTCCCTCCAACAGACCCCAGTGTGTGATGCTCCCCTCCCTGTGTCCATGTGTTCTCATTGTTCAACGCCTGCCTATGAGTGAGAACATGCAGTGTTTGATTTTCTGTTCTTGTGTCAGTTTGCTGAGAATGATGGTTTCCAGGTTCATCCGGATTTCATTTTTCATAGAGTACCTTTGAAATCTTTTGCCCTTTTTAAATTGAAATACATGTCTTTTTCTAGAGTTCTGTATTCTGAATATATATCCTTTGCTGGATGTATATATTGCAAATATTTTTTTCCCATTTCGTAGTTTCTTTTAATGAACAGAAGTTCTTCATTTTAATGTAAACATGTTCATCAGTTTTTTATGGCTAGTGTTTCTTTTCTTTTTTGAGACAGAGTTTCACTCTTGTTGCCCTGGATGGAGTGCCGTGGTGTGATCTCGGCTCACCACAACTCCGCCTCCCGGGTTCAAGTGATTCTCCTGCCCCAGTCTCCGGAGTAGCTGGGATTACAGGCATGCACCACCATGCCTAGCTAATTTTTTGTATTTTTAGTAGGGATGGGATTTCTCCATATTGGTCAGGCTGGTCTCGAACTCCTGACCTCAGGTGATCCACCTCGGCCTCCCAAAGCGCTGGGATTACAGGCGTGATGCCCAACAAGTGCTTCTTTTTTTAAACATCATGGAGATACTTTGATTATCTTTGTTTTTTTTTTTGTTTTTTTTTTTTTTTTGAGACAGAGTTTCACTGTTGTTACCTAGACTGGAGTGCAATGGCACGATCTCGGCTCACCGCAACCTCCGCCTCCTGGGTTCAGGCAATTCTCCTGCCTCAGCCTCCTGAGTAGCTGAGACTACAGGCACGCACCACCATGCCCAGCTAATTTTTGTATTTTTAGTAGAGATGGGGTTCCACCTTGTTGACCAGGATGGTCTCGAGCTCTTGACCTCATGATCCACTCACCTTGGCCTCCCAAAGTGCTGGGATTATAGGCGTGAGCCACCACGCCCGGCCTTGATTATCTTTTAAACCTTTTTGGGCTTTGCTGTTTCACATTGAGGTTTATAGTGCATGTGAAATTGATTTTGTGTACAATGTGAGATGTTCAGAGCTTTAAATTTAGTAAGGGATTCATTTGGTTTATATGGCTCATATAATTTAGATCTTGGATATTATAATTTAAGTATATCTGGAACTGTAAACTACTCTTGAAATTTTTGACTCTTTACATTTGATGTGGTATGTAATTAGGTCCAGTTTGTCCTGGTGGAAAGTCCTTGTTTGTGCCTGCTCTGGCATAATTATTAAAAACATCCCAGCTAGGCGGGGTGACTCAGGTCTATAATCCCAATAACATTTCCAAAAGACTGAGGCCAGGGGATTGCTTGAGCCCAGGAATTCAAAATCAGCCTCAACAGTACAGGGAGACTCCATCTCTACAAAAAACTTTAAAAAGTAAATTAGCCAAGCATGGTGGCATGCATGCCTGTCGTCCCAGCTACTTGGGAGGCTGAGGCAGGAGGATTGCTTGAGCCCAAGAGGAGCTGTGATCATGCCACTGCACTCCAGCCTGACCCACGGAACAAGACATTGTCTTAAAAAATAATAATAGCCTGTAATCCCAGCACTTCCGGAGACCGAGGAGGGCTGATCACCTGAAGTCAGGAGTTTGAGACCAGCCTGGCCAACATGGCGAAACACCGTCTCTACTAAAAATACAGAAATTAGCCGGGTGTGCTGGTACACATCTGTAATCCTAGCTACTTGAGAGGTTGAGGCAGGAGAATCATTGGAACCCAAAAGGCAGAGGTTGCAGTGAGCTGAGATTGCTCCACTGTAGTTGAGCCTGGGCGGCAGAGCGAGACTCTGTCTCGAAATATAGTAATTAATAATAATCTGTTTTCTCTCTTGAAAATGTTTCAGTATGGATAAGTTATCACACCATACAATCAAAAGCCTAATTGCAGAGGTGCTATGAAATGGGAGATGCCCTTTATTTTCTGCTAGAGATTTCACAGACTAGCTTTAGTTCTAAAGTGAAACAGGTAAGTTTGAGGGCCTTTGATCCTCAAACCTAAGCATATGTCAAGAAGTCATAAAGACAACCTGGAAAGGCTTTGATGTCAATCTGTTAAGTGTCTTTATAGATGATCTGGGTTGCAGTTTGTTTCTGCAGTTTGTTACAGTTTGTAGTCTGTCACAGCTCTAAATTTATTTTCTTCTCAACACTGATCATGACTTACACTTAATCTTCTTTGCTTATTTGCATATGTGTTTATCGTTTGTCTTCACCCTCCCTCTCACCTCTAGACTCAGCTCCTGGGACGAAAGGATGTTTAGTTAATGAGTGAGTAGATGGAAATGATTTAGCATTTCAGCTTATTGTTCTTTTTTTTTTTTTTCTTTTTCTTGTTTAATTGGGATGGAGTCTCACTCTGTCGCCCAGGCTTCAGTGCAGTGGCACAGTCTCAGCTCACTGCAACCTCCACCTCCCTGGTCCAAGCAATTCTCTGCCTCAGCCTCCCCAGTAGCTGAGATTACAGGCGCCCACCACCACACCCGCCTAATTTTTTTATTTTTAGTAGAGACAGGGTTTCACCATCTTGGCCAGGCTGGTCTTGAAATCCTGACCTTGTGATCCACCCTCCTCATCCTCCCAAAGTGCTGGGATTACGTACGTGAGCCGATGAGCCTAGCCTTATTGTTTTTGTAGAAATATCTTGGGGATACCTCCAAATAATGCTTTTCCATGTTCACAATTGCATTTCCCTATAAAATTAAAATATCTTTCCTCACATTAAGAAATCTTGAAGAATGTCAGTGAGTAGGGATGCAAGGGGATGAAATATAATGACATAAATAACATTATTGGGGAGGTAAACTCTTACTTTGTGACTCAAGCTCAATTATAATTTTCACTTAAAGTTTAAAAGAAGCATCTGTTCAGGATGGAGGAGGAAATTATACAGTGGTGACATGTATGAATGGTTTATGGAATAGTCCCAGTTGTGTTTGCACCTGTGTCTGTAAGTGAATAGGCTGCCTAAATAGGCTAAAATGAGTGAAATTCTTAAAATAAATTCTTATATTTAGTTAACTTACCTGGATAATCATTCAAATGGAAATCAGGTTGCTACTGCATTGGCAAAAGAGACTTTGTTGAGCACAATTCTATAAGCCACTTGCCTTTAAAATAAGTTATTAAAATCAAGAGATTGGCGGAAGGATATAAGAACAAGTAAATTGTTAACAGATTTCTTTAATCGTCTGCTAAGTCTGCCCCATTGGCATAGTTTATCTATTTATTGATGTTAGTCACACAGTCATAAACTATGACCTTATTGGAGAGCATGGAAGAGCTTTGTGTGATGGATAAAATACCTGTGGGGTGCTTTATTTGATTTCTTGCATTACTTGGGGATCTAAATCTAGCAGTTCACAAAATCACCACCTAGAATGACAAAGAGCTAGTGAAACTTCAAGCCACAGTTTCTTTTTGTTGCCCTATTTAGTGATGTTGCCAGAACTTTGAACCTTGGAAACAGTTTATTGTTGCTACGTAGTCCACAAAAATACTTGGTAATTCTGGGAGTCTGAAGTGAGGTGCCAAAACTGTTCATTTTCTAGTAGGGGTACCTAAGGTAAGCCATGACTTCCTGAGTCAGAAGTAGAGAAAACAACATAAACCTGAAGAAAAAAAAAATTTAGAAGGAAGGAAATAGGAAGAAAAAAGAAACTGTGCAGGATACATAGCAAGAGTTTTGTATTTAACTCAGTGCCACAATATTGGTAGCAATAACTGCATATAGTTTAACTTGAATTTAATTACTCCATGCTAGAAGATGCTTGCTATAGATAGAAACAATTTGCCTTTCTCTCAGGATGCTATAAAGTAATATATTAATTAGCCGTTTTTAAAATGGATATAATTGAAGTAAATTTTCTTGTTGTTTTGAAACAAGAGTCTCCCTCTGTCGCCCAGGCTGGAGTGTAGTGGCATGATCACAGCTCACTGCAGCCTTTACCTCCCTGAGCTCAGGAACACCTCCCGCCTCAGCATCCCAAGTAGCTGGGACTACAGGCACACACCACCACACCCAGCTAATTTTATATTTTTTGTAGATACAGGGTTTTGCCATGTTGCCCAGGTTGGTCTCTAACTCCTGGGCTCAGGTGATCTGCCTGCCTGCCTGCCTGGGCCTCGCAAAGTGCTGGGATTATAGGTCTGAGCCAGTGTCCAGCCTGAAGTAAATTTTTTAGTGGACAAAGTGTGAGTTGGTCTGTAAAATAATTTATTCCCAAGGACCTTATTCTAGTTTGGGAAGTTTTTTTGTTTTTTTCTGGAAGAAAGTATGACCCAAAATGCCAGTTGGAATACTTAGCAGCTTTTTGGTCTTGGAGAAGTTATTTATTTATTTATTTCCACCCCCCGCCACCCCTCCCCGCCAAGGCAGAGTCTTAATCTGTTGCCCAGACTGCAGTGCACTGGCATGGTCACTACAACTTCTACCTCCCAGGTTCAAGCAGTTCTCCTGTCTCAGCCTCCCGAGTGCCTGGTATTACAGGCGTGTAACACCACGCCCAGCTAATTTTTATCTTTTTAGTAGAGACGGGGTTTCACCATGATGGCCACACTGGTCTCAATCTCCTGACCTCTTGATCCGCCTGCCTAGGCCTCCAAAGTTCTGGGATTACAGGTGTGAGCTGCCATGCCTGGCGACAAGTTATTAACCTTCTTTATCTTTTCAATAGGGATGGATAATAATGTTCATCTTTCAGAGTCATTCTGATAGTTAAAAGAGGTGATACTAAGAAAGTAACTAGTTTAATGTTGGCTTAATAAAGAATAGCTGTCCCATTGTTGTTTCCCACCACCATCTTCATCTCTGTCTAGTTGCTTAGTCTCCAGTAGCCCAACTCTGTCAGTCATTCACAACTACTGTAGTCTACAGTGACCTTAATCTTACTGCCTTTTACTGTCCTTTCATTCCCCTCATAACTTTACTTCCCTCTTTATCCTGCTTCAACTCCATGAGCAACTGTGACAATCAGTACACATACCCTCAGCCCCTACCCCCTTCTCCTCTTGCTGTCTTATACAAGAAATCACAACCCTGATTATATCAACACAGATGTGCTGACCAGCCTCACCCTAAATTTATGTTTGCTAACCTCAGCAGTCATGGTCATTTCCTAGCAATCACACTGTACCTCATAATCCATTCATTTCACTTTTCTAAATGGCTATTCCATTCATTTTCCTCAAACCTCCAACACCTCCTCCCCCATCTTCACTTTAAGATCCTTAAACCATGCTTTCTATAATAGTTAACTGAGAAAAGAACAGCAAACGAAAGAGGATTTTGGTAAACTTACCCCTCATATACCCAGTTATCTGCATCTGTCCCCAAACTTCTATGTTTTTTTCTGGTCAATATGGATAAACTGTTCTTACTTCTGTCTAAGACCATCCTTCCACTTGAGCAGCATTCGTCTCCTGTTGGTGATTCAAGGACATTGCTCCAGCAGTTGTCTACTCTTCCCTGTTTTTCCTTCCTTAACGTATCTTTCTGTCTGCTTACAGATAGGCGGTTATTTATTTCTTCTATCTTAAGAACAACCAAAAAACCCCACTATACTTGAACTGCATTTCCTTTTTTCTAAGGATTGCCCCATTTCTATCCTTCCCTTTATAGCAAAACTCCTTCTGAAGAAATGGAAGAACCACTTGTGTTCATTCATTTTTGAGCCCTCTTTACTAAGGTTTTTATTCCTATATATGAAGTTTTCTTATCAAAGTTACCAAAGACTTCCATGTTGCCAATCCAGTAGTCAGTTCTTAGTCTCATTCTACATCACCAGTCAGCGTTACATGGCACAATTGCTCTGTTCTCTCTAAAGCGTTTTCTTCACTTGATCTTATGCCATTTTTTCCTCATATCTCACTGGTCACCTCTCAATCTCCTTTGTTGATTCAACTCCTAAGCCGCCAAATGTTGGAGAGCTTCAGGGCTGAATTCCCTCCCCTTTTTTCTCTCTGTTAACATTTATTTAATCACGTGGATTCTTTTGATGATGTCATCCATCTAGTTCCTGGCTTCAAATACTACCTATATGTCACTGACTCCTGTCTCTAGCCTGGATTTCTTCTCTGAACTCCCGACTTCTATATCACATTGCCTCTTTAACATTTCTACTTGTAGGGATGTCTACTTAGAATCTCAATTCAGCATGCCCAAACCTGTTCTTCTACCAGTCTTCCCCATCTAATGAAATGACAGCTCTATTCTAGTTGGTAAGATCAAATACCTTGGAGCCATCTTTAATTCCTCTCTCTCTCTCACCTCATGTGATCTGAACCTATCAGCTCTGCTTTCAAACTAGGTGCAGAATTTGACCTCTCACCACCCCTACTACCTGGTCCATTATCTCTCACTAGTCTGTTCAGAGATACTCAGATTCCTGTTTCCTATTTCCAATGTTGACCTCTCAGTCGATTCTTTCCAGTGCTCCCAGTTTTTCTTGAGTGGATCTTTGTAATTAAAAAATAAAATACCTGGAAAATGTAGATGACAATTTTTTTTTTAGTGAACCTGTGTTTTCTTAATTGCTTGATTGGCTGGTTGGCTTTATGTTTCCAAATTAAGAGTCTTTTTTCCTATAAAACTTTGAAGTTAACTGCTTTGTGTTCTTCTGATATTCTGGGGTTGCTGATGCCAGTCTAATTCTTGGTCACTTTTCTCTCTGGAAGCTTTTAGAATTCTCTGTTCCTGAATTCACAAATGTAACCACACTGGTTTGTTGTTGTTGTTGTTTATTTGTTTGTTTTAATTGGTTTGGCTTTGAGTGTTTCTCTGTGGACTTTGTGAATCTGAAGAGTCAACTCTCTTTAAATCTAAGAAGTTCATTCATTGTCTCTATCCCTCACACTCCCTCCCTCCCGCTCCTCTTTCTAGCTGTGTCTCAGATTAATTTCTTTCTTGCCTCCCACTCCCCAGCCTTGTTGCTGTTGTTTTTTAATTCTTCATGGATGCGTTTATCCTCCCCCTGCCCCCACAGCTTTTTCGCTCTTATATCACATTTTCATGTCTGTCTCTTGGTTTTATCATTTGGAGATTAAAGTATAAAAACAGCCATAAGGAAGAATGCCCAACTGAAAGCAGCTTAGAAAGTCAACATTAAATTTAAACTGTTGAGTAAAGATACCAAACTGAACATGCTTTTACTTTTCTTCCTGTTGATAAATCCTATCAAAACTACATCAGAGGGACTTTTTTTTTTCTTTTTTTTTTGAAACTGAGTCTTGCCGTGGCACTATCTCGGCTCACTGCAACCTCCACCGTTCAGGTTCAAGTGATTCCCCTACCTCAGCCTCCCAAGTAGCTGGGATTACAGGTGCCTGCCACCACGCCCAGCTAATTTTTTTTTTTATTTTAGTGGAGACCGGGTTTTACCATGTTGACCAGGATAGTCTCCATCTCCTGACCTTGTGATCCACCCACCTCGGCCTCCCAAAGTGCTGGGATTACAAATGGTGAGCCACCGCACCTGACCCTTTTAAAATTTCTTCCCTTTTTTTTGAGATGGAGTCTCATTCTGTTGCCCAGGCTGGAATGCAGTGGCACGGTCTCGGCTCATTGTAGCCTCTACCTCCTGGGTTCAGGGGATTCTTCTGCCTCAGCTTCCTGAGTAGTTGGGACTACAGGTGCATGCCACCACACCTGGCTAACTTTTGTATTTTTAGTAGAGACAGGGTTTCACCTTGTTAGCCAGGATCGTCTCTGTCTTCTGATCCATGGTCCACCTGCCTCAGCCTCCCAGAGTGCTGGGATTATAGGCGTGAGCCACCACACCCAGCCTGAGAGGGACTTTTTTAAAAGACAAACCCATAAAGGACGAAGATTTGGAAAGGAGACAGCATCAACACAGTTTGTAAGCCTGAAAAGCAAATAGGTGAGTTTAAATGACTTGACCAAGCTGAGAGCCGCAACCTAAGTAGGCAGTGGGGAAAGCCAAGATGTAACTTGACTTTCACCCCAAACTCCTGAAAGGCTCAGGAATTGACATCAGTAGGCACAATGGAAGCTAGAAGATTGAAGTAACTGGGGTGAAGGGTATGAGTTTTCTAGTGTAGGTTTAACTTACTAACTTTTAACTTAATTGGGTATAAGTTACATACTATACAAAATTCACCCATTGTAAGTGTGCAGTGCAATGAGAGTTGTGTAGCCAATCACCATAGTTAGTCCAGTTTTCTAACAATTTCATCAACTCAAGAAGTTTCTTTTTTTTTTTTTTTCTCAGCAGTGTGAAAACTGAAAAGTTTCTTTGTGGATGTTAATCAGTAGCTGCTCCTACCCGCAGTCCTAGGCAACCTCTGATCTGCTTTCTTTTCTAGACTTTCCTTTGCTTTTTTTTTTTTTTTTTTTTTTTGAGACAGAGTTTTACTCTTGTTGCCCAGGGTGGAATGCAGTGGTGTAATCTTGGCTTACTGCAACCTCCTCCTTCCAGGTTCAAGTGCTTCTCCTGCCTCAGCCTACTGAGTAGCTGGGATTACAGGTGTATGCCACCACACCCGCTAATTTTTTTGTATTTTTAGTGGAGACGGGGTTTCACCATGTTGGCCAAGCTGGTCTCGGAACTCCTGACCTCAGGTGATCGCCCATCTCAGCTTCCCAAAGTGCTGGCATTATAGGTGTGAGGCACCGCACCTGACCCTGAGTTCTTATTTCACAACTCAACACTATTGAATTTGTCTGAAATTTTTCTTCACAACAAAGAAAATTTCTATGGATTGTTACTCTGAGCTGCGTGTCTGCTGGTAAATCTTTTGTTCTCTCTGTGTGTTAATATTTTGCATTACCTGGTATCTTTTCTGCGTTGTTCCATTGTCTGCTTGCATTTACTGCTGCATGTGAGGCGTTAGATACCAATGTTATTCTCTCTTGTATGTAAAGAATGTAGTTATTGGTGGGCTTTCCCACACACTTCTCACTGGAACTCTTGTAGGGCTTTTTTCTTCCAGCATTCCTGTCTTGTAAGGAGTACATGTTGATCTCAAGAATCAAGCCTTTCTTTAGCTCAGGAAAACTTTATTCTTTGATATTGCTTCTCATTGTGAAACTCCTATTGACAGTCCATTTTAAACATTTATACTTCGTGTTGTTTATTTTTGTTTTCCAGCTTTTAAACCTTTCTGCTCTAGATTCTAAAGGAGTTCCTCAAATCAGTCTTCTGATTCACTGATTTGGCATTCACTAGTGTCCCTTCTGTTTGATGCTTCTATTGAATTTTTGTGGATATGGTAAAGACGTATGTTTCTTCAAAATAGTTGTGTTTAAGTAGAGAATCAATGCATTTGATAACATTTTCAAAAACATACTCAGTGAAAAGTGCGGTTTCTTTCCATACTGTCAGAGATATATGCAGTATATATATAAGCATATGTTAAGAAAAAAAACAAAGTTGGCTTTTTGTTTTCTATTTACTTGTCTTTTCTTTCACAGCCTGCTCTTTTAGATTTTAATAAAATTTTCTCTTCTTTCCTGTATTGAATTGTTTGCATGGGCATTGTGCGCTCTGATTTTCAGACTTGATCTCCTTTCAGTCTGGCTAGTCCTCATATGGCCCTTTTATTTCTACTGAAATTTGTAAACGGAAGTCTAGAATGATTACTTTTGGTAGCTGATGTATGCTCTTTTTTTGTTTGTTTCATTTTGTTTTTGAGATGGAGTTTCACTTTTGTTGTGCAATGACACAGTCTTGACTCACTGCAACCTCAGCCTTCCAGGTTCAAGCAATTCTCCTGCCTCAGCCTCCCGAGTGGCAGGGATTACAGGCACCCATCACCACACCCGGCTAATTTTTATATTTTTAGTAGAGACAGGATTTCACCATGTTCGACAGGCAGGACTCAAACTCCTGAGCTCAGGTGATCTACTCGCCTCCACCTCCCAAAGTTCTGGGATTACAGGCGTGAGCTACCGCACCTAGCATCAAGTTGCTTTCTTAAAACCTTTTAGTGGCTCTCTGTTCTTAGGGAAACCGGAACTCTTACCAACTCTTTGATGCATATTCAGCTTTATCCCGTAGCACATGTCCCTTTCTACCCTTTACTTCTCTTTCCCTTTTTGTTGCATAAACATACAGTGCATCCTTCTGCCTCATCCTTCTGACTTCACCCTGTTCCTGTTCCATATTCATCGCCAAATCTCAGTTCAAATGTTTATGTATCAAAGAAGCTTTCTTTGATCTTCACGCAGTTGTTTTTATCTTTTTTTTATTCTTCATGCAGATAATCCTTGTGAGAATTAACTAAATTAATACATATAGTGTCTAGCATATAGTAAGTACTCACCAATGTTAAGTCAAATGTAAAATCTTACATCCTTCATGTTGTTCCGTCTTATACATTCTCAAGCTCTGTTGATTCTGTCTTGTCCTCATACCCATCCACTTTCTCAGTCTTTACTGTCACCCTCCATGATTTAGGAAATTGTTGCTTCTTGCTTCAGATCTAGCCTCTTCCAATAATTTCTCAATTGCAAAAACTACTTACAGTATTTACATGGCCACTGCTCGCGGCATTTTTTTCCCTGAAGCACAGATCTTGCTGATGTCCCTCCTTTAAAAAAAAATTTTTTTTATTTTTATTTTTGAGGTGGAGTCTCACTCTGTCACCCAGGCTGGAGTGCAGTGGCACAATCTCAGCTCACTGCAACCTCAACCTGTCAGGTTCAAGCAGTTCTGTGCTTCAGCCTCCCAAGTAGCTGGGATTACAGGCACCCACCACCACACCCAGCCTGGACAACATGGTGAAACCCTGACTCTACTAAAATAGAAAAAAAAATTAACTGGGTGTGACAGCATATACCTGTAGTCCCAGCTGCTTGGGAGGCTGAGGCAGGAGAATTGCTTGAACCTGGGAGGAGGAAGTTGCCATGAGCCCAGATAGTGCCATTGCACTCCAGCCTGAGTAAGAGCGAGACTCCATCTCAAAAAAAAAAAAAAAATTAGCCGCATGTAGAGGCTATCTCTTATGTACAGTTACAAAGAAATCCTTTGTAAATGTGTTTTGCTTTGTAATAACTTTCTAAGGAGCCAGTATTGTTTTTTTGTTATTACATCTTTATCTAAATTTTCAAATTGCTTTTCTGGTTTTATAAGGAAAAGATCGGCTCTTAACAAGATGACTGGGGTTTTTTCGGTTGAAGATGATGTAACCTCTAGAGTTAAGTGGGAAGAAGTTGATTTTGAGGATATGTTACAAAAGTTGAAAGGAACATCATCTGAGTTGTGAACTCTGGAAGTGGAGGTAGTTTTTGTCATCGAGTCATCAGTGCTTGGCATGTGATCCATGAGGTGATTGAGAATATTGAAGACACAAGGGCAGGAGTAATGCCTCTGTTAGGAGTAATGCCTCTGTTAGGGGTGTTAGGTTTGTAGTGGGTACAGGAAGAGATGGTGGAGGCTGAGGGACCAATGTTTTCATTCAGTGCAGTATTTGCTAGCAGGAAGAAAGTAATGTGGGTAAAGGTGAAGAAGGGGCCAGAGAAGAGAGTGCAGATGTGCAGAAAGTGAGAGTTTGGGGAAGCAGGCTGTGATGTGCTTCCAAGAGCCAGACTGTCGAATGTTATTTTTTGTAAGGCGCTGCTCTTAAGTAAAAAACCCAAAGTCAGCTTTCTTCCATTCTACCTTCAGGGCTTGTGCAAGAGTACTGCATTATGGAAGAGATGGGACTTTTTAGTATTTAAGTAATTAAACCTTCCTTTTTTTGTGTTAAATTCATATATAATACCTTATTCTAAGATAACTCAGTTTCTGCATCTCAGTTTCAGCAAGGGTTCATGAATGGACAAGAGCTATACATATAAATGTCAGCTGTATAAATGTCAGAAAGAGAAGAAAAATACTAACTGTAACTTTCTTATTTCCTAGTTTGCTGCTTTTACATGTAGACTTTTTTAAATATGCTGAGGTTAGTTTTGTTTTTCCCACTTTCCCATCCTATCAACGTCATTTGTTATTTACTCTAAACAATCATTCTTTCATTTTATGCTAAGTGAGTTTCTTTTATAATTTAATTCAGTTCCCTTTATATTTAACACTGTTCAGTATTTTTGGAAGTAGCTTACTTAATAGCCTTTTTCACTGTGCGATTTATTCAAGAAATACTCAAATGTCAGCTATATGTAGAGCACTGTGTTAGATTCTATGGGAGTTGCAAAGATGATCTAGATACACATCTTTCTTCTGAAGATCTTTAAATTCTAGAAGGGTAATATAGACAGAATGATAGAATACTGTATGGTTTTCAAAGGAAGAACAGATTACTTCAGTCCAGGTGGAGTTGGATGATGGTTAATTTTATGTGCCAACTTGACTGGGCCACAGTGCCTAGATGTTTGATCAAATATTCTCGATGTTTCTGTGAAGGTATTTTTTGTATGAGATTAACATTTAAATCAGTAGATGGTGAGTAGCCTCCATTTGTGGGTGGGCCTCATCCAATTAGTGGAAGGCCTTTAATAGAACAAAGACTGACCTCTGAGCAAGGGGTTCTGCCAGCCTGCTCTGCAGATTTTGGATATACCAGGCCTCCATAATCCTCTGGGCCAATTCCTTTAGTCTTGTTCCATGTTTGTATATGCACACCTGATTGAGTCTGTTTCTCTGTAAGACCTTGACTGATACCTACAATCTTCAAGTGGAAATTTAGGATACCCTAAATGTGGGGAGAGCTATAATAGAGGACAGAAAACCTGATTTGTGAACTGAGAATAATAAGCTTGGTTGGAATTTAAGTTTGAGTATGTCGGGACCATATCTTGCAACTGATACTTGACTGAGGAGTTTTAACTTTTAAAACTGCATCATAAATCTTATTCCAAGTTTTCATTTGAAATTGGTCTTAGTTTCTTAACTTGCTTTGTAAGCATCTTTCAGATAATTCAGTGTTTCATTTGTAGCTCCCAAAGTTTGATATTCAACAGACTTGTTTCTTTTTCTTTTCAGTTGACATGAAAGCCTAATTTATAATTTTTAGTTCATGTCAAAAAAAAGTTAAGGCTGGGCGTGGTGACTCATGTCTGTAATGCCAGCACATTGGGAGGCTGAGGCAGGTAGATCACAAGGTCAGGAGATCAAGACCATCCTGGCCAACATGGTGAAACCCTGTCTCTACTTTTAAAAAAAAAAAGTTCAGGCTTTTATTTATTTATTTATTATTTTTTTTAAGACAGAGTCTTACTCTGTTGCCCAGGCTGGAGTGCAGTGGTATGATCTCAGCTCACTGCAGCCTCTGCCTCCAGGGTTCAAGTGATTTTCATGCCTCAACCTCCCAAGTAGTTGGGATTACAGGCGTGTGCCACCTCAACTGCCTTTTTTTTTTTTTTTCCCTGCCTCAGGTTTATTTGTACAAATAGCACAGGAGGACCCCAGCCCCATGCAGATGGCAGCCCCGGGGGATCGCACCAGTCCTTCTGTCCTCATGTTGGCAGAGAGAGATATCTACTCTGAAGCCTTTGTAGGGGCCTGGGCACCTTTGGGAGCCTGAGCTGGAACTGAAGCTGGAGGTGCAGCCTGGGCCTTGGTTTGATCCTTGGCCTTGGCCTTGTGCTTCTTGGCAAAGTGCATGTTCCTCAGGAACTTGGGGTCCACCCCCTTAAAAGACTCATATCTTTGTGACCGGGGTTTCTTGATACCATTTCTGTGCCATTTTCGGGACTGGTTGTGTGTGGTGTGGTTCTTGGACTTGGCCATGTCTGCACCTAAGCCGCAGTTCCTGAAGCGCCTAGGACCGGAAGAGCTTTATTTAAAAAAAAAAAAAAAAGAGACAGGGCTGATCTCAAACTCCCAACCTCAGGTGATCTGCTTACCTCAGCCTCCCAAAATGCTGAGACTACAGGTGTGAGCCACCATGCCCAGCCTAGTGTCAATTTGGGGGAGTACTAGCTTCACTTAAGTATGTATTTTAAATATATAATATTTATCATGCTTAAACTTAGAACGTTTTTGGTATTTTATAATAGAGATATTGTATTGGGAGGTTTGTCACTATAACTCACTTCTCTGGCCTTTTACTCTGATTGTATGTACAAGTATTAATACATTGATGACCAGTTTGGCATTAGGATCATGTTTGAGCTTGACTAAATCTGGAGACTAGATGAGTAATTTTGCCAAATAATTTGACCCTGTTTTTTTGTTTTGTTTTGTTTTGTTTTTTAAAGACATGGAATTTCTATAAATCTTTGTTATTATTTGGAGCTAGAAACTAAAAATTGATTATATTCTTAAAACTAATAAAATTATTAGCTGGGCACTGTGACTCACACCTGTAATCCTAGCACTTTGGGAAGCTGCAGTGAGTGGGTTATTTGAGCCCAGGAGTTGGAGACCAACCTGGGCAACATGGCGAAACCCCATCTCTACAAAAGAAAAATACAAAAATTAGCCAGGTGTGGTGGTGTGTGCCTGTAGTCCTAGCTACTCAGGAGACTGAGGTAGGAGGATAGCTTGAGCTTGGGAGATAAAAGTTGCAGTGAGCTAAGATTGCACCACTCTACTCCAGCCTGGACTGGATGACAGACAGGGACCCTGTCTCAAAAAAAGAAAAGAAAATTATTAAAGCAATGTAGCAACATGATGAAATTTAAAATGTAGAGGACAACCACACCTAGTTTCCCCATTCTCCCCAAACTACTTTTATTATTTTCTGTATTCTCTTGTAGGCTGTATTTGTAGGTATGCCTGCACATATGTGTTTGAAGTTGAAATTCACATAACATGCAGTTAACCATTATGAAGTGTACAGTTCAGTGGTACTTAGTGTAGTCACAGTGTTGTGCAGCTACCACCTCTCCTTAGTTTCAGAACTTTTCATCATCCTAGTAAAACACCCCTAGGCATTAAGTAATCCCTCCTCGTATCCCCTATACCGTATTAACCACTAATCTGCTTTCTGTCTTCATGGCTTTTCCTGTTTCGGATATGTTATGTAAAAGGAATCATACACTGTGTGACGTTTTGTGTCTAACTTCTTTTACTCAGGGTAATGCTTTCATGCTTCACTCTTAATGTAACATGTATTAGCATTTTGGTTTTTATGGCTGAATAATATTTCACTACATATATTTTTAAATATATATATAACATATATGATATATAGAGATCACAATTTGTTCATTTGTTGGTGGGCATTTGGGTTGTTTTCACCATTTGACTGTTATGAATAATGCTGATATAAACATTTGTATACAAGTTTCTGTGTGGACATAATCTCTGGTACTTTATTCGGGCAGCGCTAGCAAACCAATGTTGTTAGTACTTAGCAATTTGCCAGACTGTAAGTTCCCTGAGGGTAGGGACATAAATTTAGTGCTTGCCTCATATTACTTAAATATTCCAAGCCTGCTGAATTACTATATTTTCAATAATTCATGATAATCCCCAAAATATCCCAGAATCAGATCAATATCTATTCAGCTACATTTTGACTTAATAGTAGTATTATGGCTTAATTTGAAGCCTAATGCTGTGTCAGCTTCAGGGATTAGGAAGTGAGGAATCGATAGTAGTACTTATTAGAGGCATTACAAGTGGTATTGAGTGTTTAGTGGACCTTCAAATCCAATTCAGTGACATCAAATCCAAGTAAGCAAATAAGACTGAGCTCCTTGAGAATAGGAACTGGTTTCCCTAGCATTTAGCACAGTACGTGGGACAGGTGGTGCCCAGTAAGTATTTGAAAAAAATGTTATGAAATGCAGTGACATACAGTACTTATGTTCAGCTTAAAGCTCTAGTCACATTACATATGGTTGATTTACATTGGAATGTGTAGTTGCTGTAGAATCCCAAAATGAATAATAGAGTAAAAATGTTTCTTTCTCAAAGTACTATGTGTTATGAGTGAAAAAAAAAATGATTAGAACATAATCCAGATTTTGCCAGCCAGGCAAAGGCATCTGTGCTATAATATAAGGTATGCCTTCCTGCACTAAGAGGAACAGGGTTTATGGGAAAACTAGGATTAGGAGCAGACCATTTGAAATCTGTACATCTTTGTAATTTAAGCACTAATTTAAACGTAATAAAAAATGCTAGCATGCTTAAGGTTTTAAACAAATAATTTGGTAAATTTAGAACTTTCCCTTTAAAAACAGTAAAGGTGGCCAGGAGTAGTGGCACTACTTGTGGCTTGCTGTGTTTAGCTGTTGTTACCTGCAAACGCAAAAAAATAAATAACATTTTAGGAAATGAACCAATGTGATTTCTGAATGTACTGACATAATTCCCTTATTTACCGATTGCATGTGAGCTAATGTATGTACTGTAGTAAAATAGTTCTGGTAGTTCTTTACCTTTTCTGTGCTTACCATGCCTCCTTCTACTCTTTCTACTCTTTTTTTTTTTTTGAGACAGAGTTTTGCTCTTGTTGCCCAGGCTGGAGTGCAATGGCACGATCTCAGCTCACTGCAACCTCTGCCTCCCAGGTTCAAGCAAGTCTCCTGCCTCAGCCTCCCTAGTAGCTGGGATTACAGGCGTAAGCCACCATGCCTGGCTAATTTTTGTATTTTTAGTAGAGACGGGGTTTCACCGTGTTTGTTAGACTGGTCCCAATCTCCCAACCTCGGGTGATCCGCCTGCCTCGGGCCTCCCAAAGTGCTGGGATTACAGGCATGAGCCACTGTACCTGGCCTACCTTTCTACTCTTAATGCTCAAGTTTTAACCTTTTGGACTTCTCATTTGTTCTGTAACAGTATCTTCTAGCCATGTGTACCCTTCTAATCTCTCTTGTGTAATTTGTTCTTCACAATACTACAAGAACTCTATTGCGTTGAAAACCCCAAATCTGATTAAGCCAGCCTCCATCATTAGAGCATGTTTCTCAAATGCTTGTTGTGTACAAATCGTTCTTATTCTGTGGTTTCTGTTTTCATGCTTTTTCAGTTTGTTTAATTTGCCATATGATAGAGTTTTTCTTCACACCATATTTTGGAAAGTATGCTCTTAGTTTTAAATTCTAATATGAGTTACTTTGAAGACCCACAGTAGAATTTAACAAATTCTTTCAAATAACAAATTTTAAAGCCTTCATTTATTATCAACTAACCAAAAGAAAAAGTATCAAGTGACTTCTACTTGACATGATGAGAGATCGAAGTATAAGTTTAGATACTACTGCCTGTTGAGTTTTCCTCTCTCTCCATTCATTTTCATCTCCTAATTTTTGTTAAAATGTTGTGATACACTGTTCTTAGTTTGTTATACTTTGTAACTTTGTAGTCTTTTCCAGAACTATTTCTGTTCTAGAACCATATAAATTGGTATGTACACTTCTGTCCTTAAATGAATTTATTGTCCATTTGTTATCTTTGGATACCACTTTTTTTGAATTCTTTATTTTGATATAGCAAAACATAAGTCTCTGTGGCTTGTAGTGTACTGATTTATTTTTTTTTTCTGGAAATACAGTGAAAGCCTTTGATGAAATTTAGGCCTTCATGTCAAAACATTTCTATTCTGTTATATCTTTAATTATATTTTCTCTTATTCTTTTGTCTACCTAAGGGGCAGCAGTTAACTAACTGTTGGATCTTCATAACTATCATCTTCTCTCTAACCTTTTTATTGCTATACTATTTCATGACATCTTGTTTACATTTTCTCAAAATTACTCTCTTCTAGTGATTTGGTTTTACTTCATTAACTGTTCTGTTTGTTGATACATTTATTAGTTATGCTGTTTTATTTATCTTATATAGTTTTCATTCCTTAATTCTGCATGCTACCTTTTCAGTGTTTTAATCATGAGAGTCTATACTTTGTGTTTTTCTTGTGAATGTCAAAGCAGTTCTTTCAGAAAATTTCTTCTATTTTCTGTGGTAAGTATTAATACTGAATATATTTCATCTACTTTTTTTTTTTTTTTTTTGAGACAGAGTCTCACTCAGTCACCAGGCACCAGGCTGGAGTGCAGTGGCCCAACCTCGGCTCACTGCAACCTCCGCCTCCTGGGTTCAAGCAATTCTCCTGCCTCAGCCTCCCGAGTAGCTGGGATTCATCTGCTTTTTGAAACCTGTGTCCTCTCTGTCAGGGCAAACTGCTGGTAATGGGGAAAAAACAAAAAGTAAGCAAATGAGGCCAGGTGCAGTGGCTCATGCCTGTAATCTCAGCACTTTGGGAGGCCGAGGTGGGCAGATTACGAGGTCAGGAGTTTGAGACCAGCCTGGCCGACATGATGAAACCTCCTCTCTACTAAGAATACAAAAATTAGCTGGGCGTGGTGGTGGGTTCCTGTAATCCCAGCTACTTGGGAGACTGAGGCAGGAGAATCACTTGAACCCGGGAGGCAGAGGTTGCAGTGAGCCGAGATCGCGCCACTGTACTCCAGCCTGGGCAACAGAGCAAAACTCAGTCTTGTGGGGAAAAAAATTAAAAAAAAAAAAATGGACTCACACCTGTAATCCTAGCACTTTGGGAGGCTGAGGCGGGCGGATCACCTGAGGTCAGGAATTTGAGATCAGCCTGGCCAACATGGAGAAACTCCGTCTCTACTAAAAATACAGAGAAAGAAATTAGCCGGGCATTGTTTTGGCGGTCACCTGTAATACCAGCTACTTGGGAGGCTGAGGCAAGAGAATTGCTTAAACCCAGGAGTCGGAGGGTGCAGTGAGCTGAGATTGTGCCATTGCACTCCAGCCTGGATGACAGAGCAAGACTCTGTCTCAAAAAATAAGAAGAAGCAGCAGCAAATGAAGACCGTGTCCTCTTTGATTCTTCTCTTCTCCTTTGCCTTTTTACTTTTCTTCGATCATTGCCTCTCTCTTTTTCTTCTTTTCTTCCCTTATTTCATTCCTGTAAAATTTTTCTTGATTCCATGATTTTTCAACCCTTTTTTTTCTTTTTTTGCAAAACATGAAGTGCAAATTCTCTTTTACTTCACTCTGAATTTACCTGGTTACGCTCTGTTAGGCCTTAGGAAGCCTAATAGAGCTTCTCTAATTTTGTGGACGGACCTTTGACAAACCCTTTGTGTCAGGATGAGCTCATCTGCTTCTTTGGAAGCATGAGACTTTATTTGATGTGATGGTACTGAGGTTAGGGGTGAGATTGATTTATTTGTAATTTCTTAGTCCTTTCTCCTTATCCTTCCTTTTGGATAAAGGTCAAAATATAAAATCTTCCTACCTGCTTAAGTACTTGACCATCAGAGAAAGGGAGCTTCGGGTAGGCCATTCCACTTTTTTTTCCTCATCACACCTATGTCCCTATTCCCATCTTAACAAGTTGAAGGTACTAGTCAAAATTTCTCTGGAGGGAGGAGAGGGCAGGGGATACTGCGTATGGATTCTGGGCTTGGTCTTTCAGTTTCAGCTAACTCATTCTGTACCTGAATGATACTGTTTAATAAAATTTCATGGTATGAATTTGAGAATTTTTCATGATTGTAGGGATATTTTAACTTCCTTTTTCTTTCCTTTAGTTTTAGGGAAGGATTTTCTGCCAAATTGCCTGTGCTACTATCTTTCCTGGAAGTCTCATAAATACTAGAAAGAATTTTTAGAATAAGAGTGTAAAGACATTATTTATACTGAAATGACATTCTTTTTTTTTTTGAGTCAGAGTCTCACTCTGTCACCCAGGCTGGAGTGCAGTGGCATCATTTCAGCTCACTGCAACCTCTGCCTCTTGAGTTCAACCAATCCTCCCACATCAGCCTCCTGAGCAGCTAGACTTACAGACGCGTGCCAACATACCCACCTAATTATTTTTTGTATTTTTAATAGAGATGGGATTTCACCATTTTTTGGCCAGGCTGGTGTCAAACTCCTAACCTCAAGTGATCTGCCCACCTTGGCCTCCCAAAGTGCTGGGATTACAGGCATGAGCCAGTAGATCCAGCCTGACATTCATCCTTAATCCAGCACTGCGTTAGTTCTACCAAAAAAAAAAAAAAAAAAGCATATGCATTAAAAATGTTAAGGGGGGCCAGGCATGGTGGCTCATACCTGTAATCCCAGCACTTTGGGAGGCCAAGACAGTGGATCACTTGATGTCAGGAGTTCTAGACCAGCCTGGCCAATATAGTGAAACCCCATCTCTGCTTATAAAATACAAAGATTAGCTGGGTGTGGTGGCACACACCTGTAATCTCAGCCACTCAGAGGCTGAAGCAGGAGAATCTCTTGAACGCAGGAGGCAGAGGCTGCAGTGAACCAAGATCGCATCACTGCACTCCAGCCTGGTCAACGGAGTGAGACTCCATCTCAAAAAAAAAAAAGAAAAAAGAAATGTTAAAGGGTTTACTTCCTCGAGTCTACTCTTTAAATGAATAGTATATGATGTTTCATATTCTCTATTTGGAACATCTGTATGGATGCAGACATTTTCAGAATTCTCCCAGGACAATGAACCTGGAACTTTCATATTTATAAGAAACTTGGGGATTTGGTTATTTTATTTGTTTTGAAACAGGGTCTGTCGCCCAAGCTGGAGTGCAGTGGCACAGCCACGGCTCACTACAGCCTCAACCTCCCAGGATCAAGCAATCCTTCCACCTTAGCCTCCTTGTAGCTGGGACTACAGACATAATTTTTTTTTAAAATTAGACACCTGGCTAATTTTTTTAAAAAATTTTTTATTTTTTGTAGAGATGGGACATCACTCTGTTGCCAGTGCTGGCATTTACAGACATGAGCCACTATCCTTAACCATAGTAGCTTAAAATGCAGATTTTTGGACCCTGTCCTCAAAAAGTTTTATTCAATAGAAATCTTCATTTGTAGCCAGCTTACTGTGTTGCAGGTGTTCCCCAGTTTAGCTTTGAGTAATGCTATCTTCATTGTTAAAATAATCAGATTTAATTATATGGTTGATATTTTAGATAACTAGGATATTTTAGGCTGTCCCATGGGGCTGAATAGCTGGCAGCGATTTGGCTTGGCTTCTAGAGGACTTACTGCTCAGCAAATAAATGTTATGAATGCCTTCATTGCTTCTCTGTGTCCCAAAGACCAATACCCAAACTTTGAGATTTTGTAGACTGGAAAAATCTTTGTCTCACCCTCCCTCCAAAGAAAGACATGGGTTGCTAATTTTTATTTTGCTGAATGAGGACATTAAAAATAAATTAACAGTGAGCCAGGCACAGTGGCTCAGGCCTGTAATCCAGCAGTTTGAGAGGGCAAAGCAGGAAGATTACTTGAGGCCAGGAGTTCAAGACCAGTCTGTACAAAATAGCAAGACCTAATCTCTCCTAAAAGATAAAAATATTAGCTGGGCTTAATGGCACATGCCTCTGGTCCCAGCTACATGGGAGGCTGAGATGGAAGAATCACCTGAGCCCAGGAAACTGAGGCTGCAGGAAGCCATGACCACACCACTTCACTCCAGTCTGGACAACAGCTTGTCTCAATAAATAGGTAAGTAATGAAAGGACATTTTAATACCCCACTACAACCACTAAAGATTCAAATAAATAAAAATATGAGAGGAACACAACCTCATAATACTGATTTTTGGTAGTCTTTTATTTTCTGTATATTTAACTTTAGATCAAACCTACTCTATTTTCCTCTTTTAAAAAAATCGTTTAGCTATGGATGAATGAATACTTTCTCAGACACTTCAAACTACTGCTTAGTACCTGAAATATAACACACAAAATCTGGGGTACTACTTGAATTTGATGAGTCGTCACACATCTCACATCCTTTGTTTTCTTGCCAGTTCGATCCTTTGGTACAGAAGACAGACCAACAGATCGTCCAATACCACCTCGAGATGAAGTCTTTGAATACATTATATTCCGTGGGAGTGACATTAAAGACCTCACTGTTTGTGAGCCACCAAAACCACAGTGTTCTTTGCCTCAAGACCCAGCTATCGTTCAGGTAACTGATAGTAAATTTTTCTTGGAGTACAGGTAAACTTCACACAGGGTTAGTCTTGACTTTTTTCTCTCCCAGTTGCATGTTGATATAGCTTATCATTTCCAAGTTACCTGGATACCTGAAATTACTGGATAATGATCTCATCTAGGTTTTTCTCTTTGTATCATAAATTAGGACCAAGGTAAAAAACAGCTGAGGAATTTATTATAAAATATTTTCTAATTTCAACAACAATTACAATAGCTAACATTGAAGGCTACTCTGTAGAAGCACTGTGCATATAAGACACCCTCTGAAGTTGGTACCATAATTATTCTCACTTTTAACAAGTGAGGAAATTGACATGGAGCCACAGTTTGAACAGATCCAGGCAGCCTGCTTCAGAATCTAGGATCTGTGCTACCATACTATTGAGATATGGTTTATATTGCAAACCAGGGCAATAACAGTTCTTAGACAAGATTATTAGGTTTAATGGGAAAAAAAAGCAAAATCACATTGTTCTGCATATTATATAATATGCAATGTTCGTCTTTGTTTTGTTTTTCTTTTTCTTTTTTCTTTTTGAAATAGAGTCATTGGAGTACAGTGGCATGATCTCAGCTCACTGCAATCTCCACCTCCCGGGTTCAAGCAATTCTTCTACCTCAGCCTCCTGAGTAGCTGGGATTACAGGCATGCACCACAACACCCAGCTAATTCTTGTATTTTTAGTAGAGATGGGATTTCACCATGTTGGCCAGGCTGGTCTCAAACTCCTGACCTCAAGTGATCCACCCACTTCAGCCTCCCAAAGTGCTGGGATTACAGGCATGAGCCACTGTGTCTGGCCTGCAGTGTTATATAATAAGAAAACGTAAACATAAATGTATTTTAACATATTTAGATCAGCTCTTAAATTTCCCAATTTAAGCTTTTTAATAAGGAATTGTAAATTTTGTTCTTACAGCATAAGCTAGAGAAATTCTCTACTCTCATCTATCCCTACCCTTGTTAAGTCTTATTTTGGTGAAAGGAAGCCTGAAATAATCTGAAAAAATGTGAATCTCTTTAAATGGAGAAGGAAGAGACACATTCTTAATAGAGATAGCTGCCTACACCAAACATTGGTGGTACCTTACTGTCTCTTATATATGGCCTTTGATAATTCTCCAGGGAGCCAGTTATTTGAGTAATCAGTTTTATGGAATGAAAAAAACTAAGAGTGAGCAAATGAAAATGGTGTTGAATAACTTCTTCCAATCATCATAAATTTCTACTTGATCTTTTTTATTCATTCAGTAGTATTTATGGAATATCTTGTATGTGTTTAACACTAGTAGTGAACACACAGAAAAGGTCCTGCCATCAGTGAGTGTATGTCCTGGTAACCTTTAACACACTTCATGTTTATGTTATGAAACAGTTTAAATGAGATAATATATGAAGTATATATGTATTAACATATAATATATTTTAAAATATATATGCTTTAGGTTTAAGTTAAAGTTTTTATAAAATGTTACTCAGCTTAATGTAAGTATAAGTAAAAATGTAAATGGTTTTACGTGGGATATGTTTGTTTCTACATCTCTTTCCTGTGAATTTAATAGTAGGCCTCAAATGATTGAAAATAAGTAAAATCACAAGTGAGATTTATATCAGCATCAGACTAAAACTCAGTATTACTAAAAGTTACTTTTCTCATGTTTTTCTTCAGGCAAAGGTACTTTACTTTAAGAAAAGTAACTATTGCTTTTCTCTATCTATAAAACTCTTAAATGGGGAGTTTATTGTAGAAAAAAGTATTTGTAGTCACATTGAGTATAATTGGCACGTTATAGGCAGATATTGAAATCAGAAAGTTCTTTGGCTGTTTTAAATGCATGTTGTAATTCATTTTGTATCTAGTAGTTATAATTTAATAGTTTTCTTAAAAATATAAAAATCTGGAAATTTTTTTCATTATATACATGTAACTTAGAGCTTGGAAATATAACCCATGATTTTCCTTCAGTCCTCACTAGGCTCATCGACTTCTTCATTCCAGTCCATGGGTTCTTATGGGCCTTTCGGCAGGATGCCCACATACAGTCAGTTCAGTCCAAGTTCCTTAGTTGGGCAGCAGTTTGGTGCTGTTGGTGTTGGTATGTTTTCTTTTTCTTTTACTTACTTTTTTGTTTTTGTATTCTTCCTTTCTTTGCCACAAAGGTATAGAAACTCAACACAAACTTTTAGAAATGTTTGATGTTCCTTTTGTAACTTTGTTTTATAGTGTTCAGAACACATATTGATGACATTTTAAAGCCTTTATTTAATATTATTATAATATTACTGGGTTTTTGAAAGTCAACTTTTACAATAGTAACTTTTTTTTACACATAGTTATATCTAACATCTACCAAATCTTATTGGTAATTGGATTTTTTTTTTCTTTTTTTGAGACAGAGTCACGCTATATCACCCAGCCTGGAGTGCAGTGGCCTGATCTCCACTCAACTGCAACCTCCACCTCCTGGGTTCTAGCAGTTCTCCTGCCTCAGCCTCCTGAGTAGCTGGGATTACAGGTGTGCGCCACCACACCCAGCTAATTTTTTTGTATTTTTAGTAGAGATGGCATTTCACCATGTTGGCCAAGCTGGTCTCGAACTCCTGACCTCAAGTGATCCACCCACCTCAGCCTTCCAAAATGCTGAGATTACAGGCGTGAGCTACCGTGCCCAACCTAAAACATTTTAAACATAGATAAGACATGCATACATAAAGATACACATAGCATGATTGAGGGCTTGGTTTTGTTTCTCTAACACTGGTTTTGAAACAAAGCTATAACAAGAATGTACAGCAGGGCTGGGCGAGTAACAGTCTTACTTATGGCTGGAGAGGGTCAAGGGCTATTGAGTGCAAAATCTGGATATAACCAGATTAGCTCAGTGTTTTTTTTTTGTTATAGCTGTACATTTTAGCATTTCAGTACACTTTATTCCTTGGTAAAGAACAGTTTTAAATTCAAGTTTTTGTCCCTAATCTTTTAAAATTTCATTGAAATAATTATTTATCAGGTAACTCTGTTTGACTGCACCACAAATTTAGTTTCAGGTGTATCTTGAAACTCATTAATATGCTAACAAGTTTTGTTAAAATTATTACATTCTTTCCTCTGAATATACTTTTTATACAGTTGTGACTTAAGTATTTAAATGTTTTACTTATTCACAAAATAATAAAGAATGACCAAAAAAAGCAAACTAAAACTGAACAAATACAAACATAAAGCACAGATGCTATCACATATCAAATTGATAATATAACCACATAGGGGAAAAAATAATTCAGATAACTTTTACGTTCTTAGTAGGATATACTAACAACAAATAGAACTATTAACTATTAAGAACACTTGGCCAGGCACAGTGGCTCACACATGTAATCCCAGCACTTTGGAAGGCCGAGGTGGGTGGATCACCTGAGGTGAGGAGTTTGAGACCAGCCTGACCAACGTGGAGAAACCCCATCTCTACAAAAAATACAAAGTTAGCTGGGTGTGGTGGTACATGCCTATAATTCCAGCTACTCTGGAGGCTGAAGCAGAAGAATCACTTGAACCTGGGAGGCGGAGGTTGCAGTGAGCTGAGTTGCAGTGAGCCAAGATCACGCCATTGCACTCTAGCCTGGGCAACAAGAGTGAAACTCCATCTCAAAACAAAACAAAACTTGACTTCAATTTGTATTATTGGTGTTGTGGTTTGTTTTTTGTTGTTGTTGTTCCCTCTCCCCACCTCCGGGATAAGATCTGGCTCTATGTCCCAGGCTCAAACCATCCTTCCACCTCAGCCTTCTGAGTAGCTGGCATGCACCACCATGTCCAGCTAGATTTCTGTATTTTTTGTAGAGACAGGGTTTTCCCTTCTTGCCCACGCTGGTCTTGTGAGCTCAAGTGATCCACCCACCTTGGCCTCCTTTTGGGATTACAGGCATGAGCCACTGTGCCCAGCCAGGTGTTGTTAATTCTTAAACTGTTTTGTATATATTATAGGATGGGGCAAATGAGTAAAATACTTACATTAGGAAATAGTGTTCTTACCATGGAGAAGGGAAATAGAAATATGGGATGAGAAAGAACCCTGTGATGCTGAATTTAAATAGATGGTATGAGTATGAACCCATTTTTTTTAAAAAAACTGGTTATTTCCTTGCTCTGTAAGGACCTAGAAACAATGGAAACTCAGTAGCTAAGAGCACATGTACACTCAGCGCTTAGTTTCTAAATACCACTCCCCACTAAAAGGAACAGGGGCCCATTGAAAAAAAGAAGGAAAAAACATACTTTTTTCACATAAAAATACCTGCTATTAAGTAGAAGGAGTAGTAGATAAATTGCCATTTTCTAATTTCAATGTAATAATAAACCAGATTTTAAGCTAGGCCTCTTTTCATTTTTGGTCCCTAGTATTCTGATTTTAAAAGGAAATGTAAATGAATTAGGTCACACTATTGCTATTTGATGATTTTTATATGTTTACATTTTCATGTGTTACTACTTTTGCTTTTAATTTTTATTTATTTACTTATTTATTTATTTTGAGACAGGGTCTCATTCTGTCACCAGGCTAGAGTACAGTGGCACAACCACAGCTCACTGCAGCCTAGACCTCCTGGGCTCAAGCAATCCTTCCACCTCAACCAGCCTGGCAGCTGAGACTACAGGCACATGCCCTCATGCCTGGCTAATTTTTGTGTTTTTTTGTAGAGACAGCGGCTCAGCCTGTTATCCAGGCTGATCTCAAACTCCTAGGCTCAAACAGTCTGCCTGCCTCAGCCTCCCAAAGTGTTGGGAACTACCATGCCCACCCTTATTACTGGTTTTTAATAAGTCTGTGTTTGTTTTTGAGACAGAGTCTTGCTCTGTTGCCCAGGCTAGAATGCAAAGACTCCGGCACTTTGGGAGGCTGTAGGGGAGCATTGCTTGAGCTCAGGAGTTGGAGACCAGCCTGGCTAAACCCTGTCTCTACCAAAAAAAACAAAGGCAGGAGTGGTGGCAAACTCCTGTAATCCCAGCTGCTCCAGAGGCTGAGGTGGGAGGATGATTGCTTGAGCCTGAGAGGTAGAGGTTGCAGTGAACCAAGATCACACCATTGCACTCCAGCTTGGGAAACAGAGCCAGGCTGTGTCTCAAAAAAAGAAAAGAAAAAGAAAAAATCATCTTGCTTATAGTGAAAAATGTACAAATTAAGTCTACACTAAGACACCATTTCTCGCTATCAGTTTGGCAAAAACTCAAAGTTTGATTATATACATACTCTTTTGGCAAGTCTGTGAAGAATATATACTGTCATACGTTGAAAAGAATAATATACCAGGTAGAATTAAAGCACTTTTTTTAAAGCTGATGTGAAAATAATTCTTATGTGCAAGAGATTAGATCATTACTGGTCTTAATTTCTGAACGTTTAGGAAAAATTAAACATCTCACAATAAATGAAGCATCAAAACAGTATTTCTGTATGTTACCATTGAACAGTAGAAAATAAGAGCTTACTGTTGCTGTTAGAAAAATAATTTGTAGAAACAGTGAAAGGTACAGATTGACCAACTATCTAACATAATTCTGTAGCAAGGATTAAAATGAACAAATATGGAGCAATTAGATATTTTTTCTGTTATATTTACTCTAGTTGATAAGGTCAGCTGGTTGTTCTCAACTAATTGAGACAGGTTTACTAACATATCATGGCATGCTCTTTAAGTTTCATAATCTTATGTGCCAGATGGAGGAATATTGGCTGAATAGACCATCAATGGGTACATTTTAGTTGGTTAAATAGCCAAACCATATTGGAGCATGGTTCTCCATGCTAATTTTTAATTATGGAGTGATGAAGCCTTGAAAGCATGCTTATGAACTTCATGGGTAGCATAAAGCCAGGAGGGTGTTTCAAGCATTATGGATGTTAGACTAAGGATTGTTACAGATCAGGCCAGGCACAGTGGCTCACGCCTGTAATCCCAGCACTTTGGGAAGCTGAGCAGGGTGAATCATTTGAGGTCAGTGAGGTCAGGAGTTCGAGATCAGCCTGGCCATCATGGTGAAACCCTGTCTCTACTAAAATACAAAAAAATGAGCCAGACATGGTGGCACACACCTGTAATCCCAGCTACTTGGGAGGCTGAGGCAGGAGAATCGCTGGAACCCAGGAGGTAGAGGTTGCAGTGAGTCAGGATCACGTCACTGCATCCATCCTGGGTGACAGCGAGACCGTGTCTCAAAAAAAAAAGATTATTAAACATCTACTTTGGTAAAATGTGAAGGAATGAAACATTCCAATTAAAATGTAGAGAGTATCAGACTGAATTAATTTTTTTAAAATGGCCCAACTATATTATGTTTACAAGAGATACACTGAAAGTAAAAGAATAGAAAAAGGTATACCACAAAAACACCAATAACAGGAAAACTGTGTGACATACATTAATGTCAGACAAAGCAGCTTAAAGATCAGGAGTACTAACAGAGATAAAGGGGGGTTCTTCATAAAGATGAGGATCAATTCATCAGGAAGATACAACGGTCCTAAATGTGTAACTTTTTTATAAAACAGTATACCCAACAATTGCAGAATATTGTTTTAAGTAGACATGGACTGCTCAACAATATAGACCAAATACTGCGCCATAAAATCAGTCACACTAAATTCCAAAAGGATTAAAATCATACAGGATATCTTCTTAAACCACAAAATAATTAAACTTGGAATTAATAAAAGTAACTTGAAAAATCCCCAAATCAAGTAAACTTGTTAATCACTAATAGATCAGAGAAGAATTTACAAAGGAAATTAGAGAATATTTTTAATCTGGGCCAGGTGCGATAGCATACACCTGTAATCCCAGCATGTTGGGAGGCCAAGGTGGGAGGATCACTTGAGGCCAGGAGTTCAAGACCAGTCTGGGGAACATAGAGAGTCCTTGTCTCTACAGAAAAAAATTTTTAATTAGCTGGGCATGGTTGTACATATCTGTAGTCCTAGCACTCAGAAGGCTGAGGTGGAGAATTGATTGAGCCCAGGAATTCAAGACTGCAGTGAGCTGTGATTCTGCTGCTGCACTCCAGGAAAGGTAACAGAGCTAGACCTTGTCTCATTAAAAAAAAAAAAATTTTTTTTAAATGTTTATTTTTTTTGCCGGGTGTGGTGGCTCACGCCTGTAATCCCAACACTTTGAGAGGTTGATGCGGGTGGATTACCTAAGGTCAGGAGTTCGAGACCAGCCTGGCCAACATGGTGAAACTCTGTCTCTAAAAAAGAAAAAAATGTGTATTTTTAATTTAATAACCAGAAAGTTGGTAGGTGGAGCTAAAACAGTGTTTAGGAAAATTTTCATAGCTTTAAATACATGTATTAGAAAATAAGAATTTTTGGCCAGGTGCAGTGGCTCACGCCCATGACCCCAGCACTTTGGGAGGCTGAGGTGTGTGGACCACTTGAGGTCAGGAGTTCGAGACCAGCCTGCCCAATGTAATGAAAACCTGTCTCTACTAAAAATACAAAAATTAGTCAGGCATATTGGCATGTGCCCATAGTCCCAGCTATTTGGCAGGCTGAGGCAGGAGAATTACTTGAGCTGGGGACGTGGAGGTTGCAGTGAGCCAAGATGGCACCACTGCAGTCCAACCTGAGTAACAGAGTGAGAGAGACTCTGTCTCAAATAAAAAGAAAATAAGAATTTTTAAAATCAGTGCTCTAAGCTACTAGTTTAAGAAACTGGAAAGCTAGGCCCGGTGGCTCACACTGTAATCCCAGCACTTTGGGAGGCCGAGACAGGCGGATCACGAGATCAGGAGTTGAAGACCAGCCCAACCAACATGGTGAAATCCCATCTCTACTAAAAATAAAAAAAAATTTTTTAAATTAGCTGGGTGTGGTAGTGTGTGCCTGTAATCCCAGCTACTCAGGAGGCTGAGGCAGGAGAATCACTCGAACCCAGGAAGCGGAGGTTGCATTGAGCCGAGATTGCGCCATTGCACTCCAGCCCGAGCGACAGAGCGAGACTCCATCTCAAAAAAAAAAAATGCTAGGAAAGGGCCAGGCATGGTGTCTCATGCCCGTAATCCCAGCACTTTGGGAGGCTTAGGCTGGCAGATTATCTAAGGTCAGGAGTTCAAGACCAGCCTGGCCAACATGGTGAAGCCCCATCTCTACAACAGTTAGCTGGGTATGATGGTGGGTGCTTGTAATCCCAGCTACTCAGAAGGCTGAGGTGGGAGAAACACTTGAACCTGGGAAGTAGAGGTTACAGTGAGCTGAGATTGAGCCATTGAACTCCAGCCTAGGCAACAGAGTGAGATGCTGTCTCAAAAAAAAGGCTTAGGAAAAATGGTTAGCTGGGCATGGTGGTGAGTGCCCGTAGTCCTAACTACTTGGGAGGCTGAGGTGGGAGGATTACTTGAGCCCAGCAGTTCAGTGCTGCAGTGAACTGTGATCATGTCACTGCATTCCAGCCTAGGTGACAGAGTTAGACCATATCTCTAAAAAAGTTGGCAGGGATGTGGGGGGACAACTAGGATAAAAAATGAAAAAGAATAATTGTCCCAAAAGTAATAGATGGGGAAGAAGAAAAAAAGATAAGAGCAGAAATCAGTGAAATAAAAATAGATTATACATCAGCAAAGCCAAGAGTTTGTTTTTGGTGGGTTTTATATATATATATATATATATATATATATATATATAGATTGATAAGCCACTAACAAAACTGATTAAGGAAAGAAAGAAGAACCAAGCAAGTTGCCAATATCAGGAATGAAAGAGTAAACATCCTAATAGATCTTAAAAGAATAATATGGGAATATATGAACCGCTTTATGTCAGTAAATGTGACGATAGTTTGGATGAAGTGGACAAATAGTAAACCAACACAAGAGGAAATAAAATCTCAATATCTCTGTATCTGCTAATGAAATTGAAACAGTAATTTAAAATCACCCACAAAGAAAATTCTAGACTGTTTACTGTTATATTCTACCAAACATTTAGGGAAGAAATAATTTTTACTAATCTTACACAAACTCTTTCAGATAGCTGTGCACCATGGTGCATGCCTGTAGTCCCAGTTGCTCGGAAGGCTGAGGCAGGGGGATTTCTTAAACCCAGGAGTTCAAGGCTGCAGTGAGCCATGATAGTGCCAGTGTACTCCAGCCTGGGCAACAGAGCAAAACCCTGTCTCTTAAAAAAAAAACTTAGAGAATAGAGAAAGAGGAAGTATTTATTGACCTGATAAGCAAGACAAAATAACTAAAATACCAACTATGACTAGATTGCTACAAGAAAATTATAGATCGCTGTCTCTCATGTACATAAATGTAATAATGCTTAACTATTAGAAGCAGAAGCCAGCAATTCAGAAGAAGGATTATACATAATGACAAAGATTTATCTCAGGACTGCAAAGCTGCAACATTTGAAAATCAGTTGTAACTCACCACATTAACAGACAAGGAATAAAGAATAGAGAATCCAGAAATAGACCCACTCAAATACAACAGAGTACCAAGACTGTTCAGTGGCAGGAGAAGACATTGTATTAATAAGGGGTGTTGCAGCAGCTGGTTATCTGTGGAAAAAATAAACCTTGACCCCTGGCTTAAACTATAAATTTAAAATAATTTGGAATAGATTGTTGACATAAATTGGTAGTAGAATTGGGATAGAGGGAGGGGTGTATGGCATGATCAGGAAATTACAGAAGAGGTTTGCTTTAATCATTGAATGTGTAATCCAGAGGACAAGTAATGGAAGGCCAAGCCAGGTGAGGAAGCACAGAGCAGCACAGAGATACAAATATACATCAGTGTGACTGATGTCTTGGTCATTGCCCAGGAATACTAGAAATAATTGGATGGGTTCAACTTCCCACAGAATTCTTGAAAGCACCAGTCCCCGCATTTCCAGGATATTGTGGGAACTTGTATTAGCTACTGGAGCTGCAGCCACACTGGATTGCACCCTCAAGGTAGTCTCAGTGGCTCCCATTGTCTGAGATACTGTGCTGTTTTTTGAAGCCACATTTTAAGAGGGATAAGAAATGGAATTCATTAAATTCAGAGTCCAAGAAAGGAAATAGGGGGTAGTGTCATAAAGACCAGGTAAGGTGAGTAATGTTTGAAAGAACTGGAGTTGACTAGCCTGGAAATGAGCAGATTGCAAGGGGCATGATTGTAATCTTCATGTGTTTGAAGAGCAGAAGGGTAAACTTCTGCTGTGGGCTAGACTGGTGAAAATACAGAAAATGATGAGAGAGGAGGTAGGTTTTATTAACTGAAGTAAATAGTTTGACCTTTTATCTTGAAGACAGTGGGAGCCATCAGAAGGTCTAAATCACTGTAGTAGTGTGATTACATTTGTATTTTGTAAAAAAAAAAAAAATCACTCTACCATCTTTAGGTTGGATTTAGAGGTTATGGAAGAGAGAGTTGCTGTTGAAATATAGTAAAAACCTACATTCATGAAATAATATGGAGAGAGCACAGTATATCAAAAGCAAATGATGGATAAGCACTGTAGAAACTTAGAGAAGAAATTTGATACAACCCAGTATGGCAGAGAATTGGGCCCTTTCTAGGGACTTTGTTACTCATATTGCCAGAACTTACTGCAGCTGCTTTAGGCAGAATGCAGCCTCTCAGTCCCATCTTAAGGGGAAGCGTTGGAACCAGAGACCATTGTCTGTTGCCTTGGAAATGCTGAAAAAGCTTGTAAACCTGTCTGCTGATTTGGCTATTTGTGCAGATACTTAGTATTAGAATCATTGAACCTTAATGTTGGTGTAGAATGCACTATTTCTGCTACTTCTCTAGCTGATATGGGTCCTTGATGTCCTATCTGCATAACTGCCTAGGGACAGTACTTCATGTGTTATAAAAATGGTTTGCATCCAAGGATAGTGAACAGTATATTGGCTCCCCACCCCACCATATTGCCATAGAATTCCCAAACTATTATTCAATACACTTTAATTTCCAAGGTTATTAATTTGTACATGTGTTGGGGGAGACGTAGACAATTACCATCATTAAAATGCTACGTTACTTTGTATCATTGAAAAATGTAAAACATTTTTTTAAATTTTTTATCATTTAAAAAAATCTCTTTAAGCTGGAAGCTCTTTGACATCCTTTGGAACAGAAACATCAAACAGTGGTACCTTACCCCAAAGTAGTGCGGTTGGTTCTGCCTTTACACAGGATACAAGATCCCTAAAAACACAGTTATCTCAAGGTAAGCTGTCTCATCCCTAAAATATTTTCATTCTAAACTTCTATAGTGGTTTTTATCTTTTTCTAAATGTCAGAGCTTTTGCAGCTTGTAAATCACGTGTATAATTTCTATTTGGTTCTTATTTGTCTCCCAATTGCTGTATTGCAATGAATATACTATTGAATGACTCCCACTATTTAACCTTATTACAATTCTCAGATCATAAAACTGAAAAGCTGAGCATTCTCTAAGTTGGACTTTTTTTTGCAAAGCAATTATATAACTTGTATGTAACACTTAAATATATCAAATTAGGCTCAGATTCACCATTAAAGTTGAGCTATCCAAGATGAATTGGAAATACCATCTGAAAAAAACTGTGTATTGTGCTGTTACATTTCCCCTAACATCCTCACAGGATGGAGAGTAGTGGTTCTCAATGTAGGCCACCTACAACTGAATCATCTGGGGTGCTTCTTAAAAATTTAAATCCTGAGACTTACACATCAGAATCCCTGGAGACTGAGGATTTGCATTTTAATAATCTTCTTACAGGATTGTTTCATTTCTAAAAATTCTGTTTTACAACCAGCCAGTCTCATAATTTTAAATGGTTACAAGATTCCAGACCTTTTATTCTTTTTCTTTCTTTTTTCTTAATCTTTTTATTTCTTTTATTTACTTATTTATTAGAGATGAGGTCTCACTATATTGCCCAGGCTTGTCTCGAACTCCTGGGCTCATGAGATCCATCTGCCTTGGCCTCCCCAAAGTGCTGGGATTACAGGTGTGAGCCATTGCACCCAGCCCTTCTCTTCTTCTTCTTCTTCTTTTTTTTTTTTTAAGAGTTGGGATCTCATTATGCTGCCCAGACTGAAATTAAGTGGCTATTCACAGGTGTGATCATGGTGCACTGCAGCCTTGGACATCTGGCCTCAAACAGGCCTCCTGCCTTAGCTTCTCTAGTAGCTTGGGCTACAGCCTTGTGCCACCATGCTCGGCTTTTCTTTATCTATTTTTATCTACTGCTAATGTGGGTATTTTTGGCTCATTGCTTTATATGAATGGTTTTTTGTTTTAAGTAAAGCAATGTTAAGTCATTTCAGAAAGATCTATAGTCACAAGATAATATTTTTAAAAACTATTAAGAGTAAAAATTCAATGCTAAACGTAATCATATGTATTTCACTTAAGATGTTTTGAAATCATACAGTTACTCATATTGATTAGCTTAATTTTTTTCTTTCTTTCTTTTTTTTTTTTTAAGATGGAATCATGCTCTGTCGCCCAGGCTGGAGTGCAGTGGCATAATCTCGGCTCACTGCAGCCTCCACCTCCCGGGTGCAAGTGATTCTCCTGCCTCAGCCTCCTGAGTAGCTGGGATTACAGGTGCGTGCCACCACGCCCAGCTAATTTTTTGTACTTTTGGTAGAGATGGGGTTTCGCCATGTTGGCCAGGCTGGTCTCAAACTCCTGACCTCAAGTGATCCACCCGCCTTGGCCTCCCAAAGTGCTGGGATTACAGGCATGAGCCACCACAGCCAGCCTATTTGCTTAATTTTTAAACATTCTGAAGATTGTTTGTTTTTGAGATAGGGTCTTGCTCTCTCTCCCAGACTGGAATGCAGTGGTGTGATCATGGCTCCCTGCAGCCTCCACCTCCTGGGCTCAAGCCATCCTCCCAATTAACTTAGATCACAGGCAAGCACCACCAGCTAGTTTTTGTAGTTCTGTAGGGACAGGGTTTTACCATGTTGCCAAGGCTGGTCTGGAACTCCTGGGCTCAAGCAATCCACCCTCTGCAACCACCCCCCGCAACCCCCGGCCTCCCAAAGTGCTGGGGTTGTGGGCATGAGCCACGGTGCCCAGCTTATTCTGTAATTTTTAGTTAAATCAGGAACACATGAAAAAGAAGGAAGAAGCATAAATATGGAAATTAACATTATTTATGAAAAATGAGAACTAATAAGGAACCTAAATTAGCCAGAGGCAAAATGTAAATTAAATATACAAAAGTCAGTAGTCCTGGCCAGGCGCTGTGGCTCATGCCTGTAATCCCAGCACTTTGGGAGGCCAAGGCAGGTAGATCACCTGAGGTCAGGAGTTGGAGAACAGCCTGGCCAACCAACACGGTGAAACCCCATCTGTACTAAAAATACAAAAATTAGCCGGGCATGGTGTCATGTACCTGTAATCCCAGCTACTCTGGAGGCTGAGGTGAGAGAATCACTTGAACCCAGTAGGCAGAGGTTGTAGTGAGCTGAGATTGTCCTGCTGCTCTCCAGCCTGGGCGACAGAGTGAAACTGTGTCTCAATAATAAAAAAAAAACAACCCACAGTTGGCCACAGGGTGGATCACAAGGTCAGGAGTTCGAGACCATCCTGGCCAGCACAGTGAAACCTTGTCTCTACTAAAAATACAAAAATTAACCAGGCATGGTGGCAAGTGCCTGTAATTCCAGCTACTTGGGATGCTGACGCAGGAGAATTGCTTGAACCTGGGAGGCCAAGGTTGCAGTGAGCCGAGATCGCACCACTGCACTCTAATCTGGGCAACAGAGCAAGATTCCTTCTCAAAAAAAAAAAAAAAAAATCAATAGTCCTAAAGTCTAATCGATTGATCCATTGAGTATGTAATGGGAATAAAAGATGATTGCAATAATACAAAATAGAAATTATATATGAAATCTATAAGGAATAAATTGGTCATACTAAGAAATATGACCATCTTCTATGATGAATAATGTAATAGAGGGACATAAAAGTCACATATAATGGAAGAAGCATATCTTATTCCTAGATAAAAGAACAAGAAGAGTACCAGTACTTAGGGAGGCTGAGCCAGGATGATCACTTGAGCCCCAGGAGTTTGAGACCAGCCTAGGCAACATAGTGAGACTTCATCTCTACCCAGAAATTTAAAAACTAAGCAGAGTATGATGGTGCAAACCTGTGGTCCTAGCTACTCAAGAAACTGAGGCAGGAGGATCACTTGAGCCAGGAGTCTGAGGCTGCAGCATTACATTTATGTACTACCTCACTCCAGCCTGGGCAACAGAACCAAGACCATGTCTCCAAAAAATGAAAAAAAAAAAGATTCAATATTGAGAACACTTCTTATAGTTAACAAATTTATTGCAAATTAATTAAAATCAATGCAAATGAATAGTAAGAGAACTTAGTGCAATAGATTATCTTTAAAACAAACATGGAAGGTAGCTGGACATATTTGAAAAATAAAAGTAATGGGCTTACTGACTTGATAATAAAATGTAGTAATGCAGTAAATAAAATAAGAGATGAATAGAAGGCAATAGGCAGTCTGAAAAGATCCAAGTATAAATAAGAATTTATCCTGGGTACAGTGACTCAAGCCTATAACCCCAACATTTTGCAAGGTCAAGATAGGAGGATCACTTGAAGCCAGGAGTTTGAGACTAGCTTGGGCAACATAGCAAGACCCTGTCTTTAAAAAAGTAAAAAATTTAGCTGGGCGTGATGGTGTGTACCTGTAGTCTCAACTACTCAAGAGGCTGAGGCTAGAGGATTGCTTGAGCCCAGGAGTTCAAGGCAGCAGCAAGCAGTGATCGCAGGACTGCACACTAGCCTAGGCAACAGAGCAAGACCTCGTTTTGAAAGGATTTAGTAGATGATATAGGTATTATTTTTAAATTAGTGGAGAGAAAGCTGGCTGTTCCAAGTATATGTTTATTAAAAGAAGGAAGTATATTTACATAAAGCTATGACAAAGAAAACCTAAGAGTTTGCAATTAAATTTTATCAACTAAAGTTTCTGAATTTCGTGAAATTAAAATTCCTAGAATTTTAAGTGTGATAAGATTGTGAAGATAGCTCGAGGGGTGTGTCTTTATTATGCAGAAATCACTTCTGGATTTATTCCTAATAATGTGTCCAGTATCACAGTATCACCTATATTTTCCTATTTATAACAATACTGCCATCATGATTAATAGGCTTTAATAGTAAAAAGGCTTTTTAAGTACACAACAAGTGTTTCTGTACTCACTCTGATTGCCCTATTGCTTGTACTTCTGTAGAACTTGTGAGTCACAGGATCTTTTCTCAAAAGCCTTGATAAAATAGTTTTATAAACTTATAAGATGATTTAATGTAGTACTATAAAATTAACTATAGCAGTAGGCTTTTTCAAGAAGACATATGAAATAAAAAAAATATCGGGGAGTGGTAGCACACGCCTATAGTCCTAGCTACTCAAGAGACTGAGACAGGAAGATCGCTGGAGCCCAGGAGGTAGAAGTTGCAGTGAGCTGTGATTGTGCCACTGCACTCTACCCTGGGCAACAGAGCAAGACTCTGTCTCTAAAAAACAGAAACAAAACAAAATGTTATAAGGGATTATAAAAAACGTTTTTTTATGGGCCAAAACTTACATAAGCCATGATTTCCCATTATAATCCAATGGAAAAATTGTAATGCTTCTATTAGTGGTAACTTAATTTTTAAATGGTTTAATGATTATTTATTTGGCTAACTTTGCCATTAATGGCTGAAATGAATTGCATATTTTTATTTGCATACTTTAGATAGTCCTAAAGTGGGGAAATATTACTAATTATCCCTGAATTATCTGGGTACATAATAATGAATTGTCAGCACTCATCAGTTGTTTGAGGCCTGCAAATATGCATAGACAGTAACATTTGCAGCATATTTGGGGATTTTTTGCATGAAATTAGCATTTTTTTAAGCAAAACATTATATTTTGGAATAATTATGAGATGTGGGTACCTGAGCAGGGATTTACAGCAAACATTATCAGGAGAGAAAGCATGATGAGAGCACCTGATGTTACATTCTTCATTCTTCAGTTCGTGCTGTGACCAGGCTCTGACCTCATGAAAGGAAAAATATAATTTAAGTTGAGACAGGGTCTAGCTTTGTCGCCCAGGCTAGATGCAATGGATCGATCTCGGGTCGCTGCAAACTCTGCCCTCTGCCTCCCTGGTTCAAGTTATCCACCCACTTCAGCCTTCTAAACAGCTGGGGTTACAGGCATATGCCACCACACCTGGCTAATTTTTGCATTTTTTGGAGAGACAGGCTTTTGTCACGTTGTCCAGACTGGTCTTGAACTCCTGAGCTCAAGTGAGCCACCCACCCCGGCCTCCCAAAGTGCTGGGATTATAGGTGTGAGCAACCACACCCAGCCAAACCCTGTGTTAAGCAAAAACTTGCTAAGAGATCTTTTCAAAAGGCAAAGAATGAGTATGGCTACTGTGTAATTATCTGAAGGATTTTTTTTTTTTTTTGCTGGCCTTCTAGTTATTATGTTTAATTACCCAAGCCCCTAAGGCATTAAAGAACTTCACCTACCTAACTTTGTAGTTTTTTACTTTTTTTTTTTTTGGAGACAGGGCCTCGCTGTCACCTAGGCTGGAGTGCAATGGCACGATCTCGGCTCACTGCAACTGCTGCCTCCCGAATTCAATCTATCCCATCTCAACCTCCTGAGTAGCTGGGAACACAGGCACACACCACCATGCCTGGCTAATTTTTGTATTTTCTATAGAGACAGAGTTCGCCATGTTGCTCAGGCTGGTCTTGAAATCCTGAGCTCAAGCGATCCTTCTGCTTCGGCCTTCCAAAGTGCTAGGATTATAGGCATGTGCCACCATGCCCAGCCCTTTACTTTCTTATAATAGAAATTTAATGGAGATAATACCTGTAGATGTAAAGGTATCGTTTTAGTCATCTGCAGAAAGTACTAGGAACAATTAAAACAAGTCACCATAGTCTTATGGTTGTCACTGGGGAAAGCCTGTGTTTGTCCTAACTATAACATGACCTTTGATAATATTTCTAGGGAATCTCATACCAGGCAGCAATTTTTTTTTTTAATGCAAACTATTCTACTGGGTAGAAATGACAGATAAAATTGTGAAGGGGAGGGAGTTGTTTCGAAGCTGTTCATTTTTTTTATTTTTAACCTAATGACAGCCCACTAAGGTTAAGCAGTCTTAATATCTAGTCTGTTAAGTGGATTAATTCAAATTTGTGCTAAGGATTTGAATTGGTAGAAATAAAACTCTAGACGATTTTATTTAGGGTCTAAATTATTTTGAAATCCCCAGTAGGGTAGTTTCTTATCTTTTGGTTACATTTTAGGTCGTTCAAGCCCTCAGTTAGACCCTTTGAGAAAAAGCCCAACCATGGAACAAGCAGTACAGACCGCCTCAGCCCACCTACCTGCTCCAGCACCTGTTGGGAGAAGGAGCCCTGTATCAACCAGGCCTTTGCCATCTACCAGCCAAAAAGCAATAGAGAATCAGGAGCACAGGAGAGGTAAAACTTCAGCTGTCTACTGTTCCTTAATTGACTGATCAATGTTTTCCACTCACTTTATTTTCATTAAAAGGGTTTACTTCAGATGAATGGTCCCAGAAAATTAAACTGAACGTGATAGAATGTTTGGTCTTTCAAATTTGATTCAAAGTATTAGTGTTATGGGTATAGATTTTTGGGTATTGCACAGGTTTTGTTTTAGGTTTTTTGGTTTGTTTGCTTGTTTTTATTTCTAAAGTTTTTTTATTATGTTTTTGATCATGTGCCCTGAGTTGATTTGGCACTTTGCATGTCTTCTATAGCTGAAGTACACAAAGTTTCAAGGCCAGAAAGTGAGCAACTCAGAAATGATAACAAGAGACAAGTAGGTAAGTTCTTGGATCTGAAAGTCATATCCTATGCCTCTCAACAGGGAGAACATTTTAAATGTATGATACATAATTACTATAAACAAATGAAAGGCAGGGGTTGTGACTGTAAAGGAGGAGCACAGGGGAGTGTCACTGTGGTGACAGAACAGTTCTTTATCTTGATTGTGATGGTGGTTATGCAAATCTATATATGGTAGAACATCATAGAACTATGCATAAAGACATACCAAAAAATGAGTACATGTACAAACTGGTGACATCTGAGCAAGATCTGCGGTTTAGTTAATTAGATTGTGCCTGTGTTGGTTTCTTGGTTTTGATAATATAACATATTTATACAAAATGTCACTGCTGGAGTTTGGGAAGTTGGTTGATGGGCACAAAGGACCACTCTGAACTAGTTTTTCAATTTTTTCTTGTCTATTACTACTTTAAAATTAAAAGATTTTTAAAATTTTTACTTTTCTGGGAAAAAATTCTACTTAGTGGTAGGCAGTTATCTTTTAATACATTCTTGAGTATTTCTTGCTAGTAGGATTTCTTCGTTTATATTTACATTGTTCTACTTTTGTGGTTCTTATGTTTTGTGTCAGTTTCATGTTAGGGTTATAAAATTGATTGTTTTCATTGTTTTCTGTGCTTTGGGGAATGGAATGATCTATATGTTACAAATTTGAAATGTTTTCTCATTAAAATTAAGCCCAGAGGCTGGGTGTGGTGTCTCAGGCCTGTAATTCCAGCACTTTGGGAGGCTCAGGCGGGTGGATCACGAGGTCAGGAGATCGAGACCATCCTGCCCAACATGGTGAAACCCCATCTCTACATGTCTGTTTTGTAATATATAACATTCCCAAATATTTTATTAATATTTTCAAATTTATTAATGGAAAATAAATTGTAAATAATCACCTTATTTAGAAAATGATTGAAAAATGATCTTTCATTTAATTTTAGAAATCTAGATACATTTTTTAGATGTATAATACTCTTATTTCTCCTCTACATTTGTGGTTTTTCTAATATTCTGTGCGCTATGGAATACAGAATTTTTTTAAAATTTGACTCATTATTTCAGCTTTTTTATTCAGAAAAAGAGAGCTTCCCTCCCAAAATAAAATAATTGCTATACTGTCTTTCATTGCCCTTCAAAACTCACCCACCAAAGAGGTTCATTAACAGAACAGTGAATAATCTTCCAGATTCTTTTGTAGATTTTACAAACAGATATCTATACCTAAAACATTTTTTTTAAGACAGAAGGATCATGGTGTAATTCTGGCTTGCGGCTGAGGCATTTTTAATAGTAGAGGTGAATGTTTTAAACATCCTGCTTATCTAGATGTATGTCTGGGTATGCTGCTGTGGGGTTTTGTGGTTTGTTGTCTCAAACCCAGGCAGCTTGCCAAACCTCAGCAAACAGCACAAACCTGTCTGTTAACCTGTAGTCACTTCTCATCCTTGTCAGTATGTGTGGAGCTTTTCACACAATTGTGATCATTAAACTCATACTTCTTTCTCCTCTACATTTTTCAATTAACATAAAATAATCTTCCTGGTTTTTTTTCTTGTTAGTCATTTCTCTTGTATTGGATATTTGGGTTCCCACGTTTTTCACTATAAATTATGCTACTTTGTATTGCTTTATCATGTCTTATATAATTGGCTGAAATCTTACTATGTTATAGAGAAGAGAATATATAGATACAAGAAGGCTTGAATAATGTAGAACCTTCTAGAGGGAGACAGTAAAGATGGAGTAGGAAGTGTTTGGAGTCACTAAGGATTGGTACTTGTCTGTTTTTTATCTGTGATGCGGAAATAACACCTATTTTCTTGCAATTTGTGCCAATTAGTGTTTGTTTATTTTTCTTACTATAAATCTTGGTTCTGTTATTCTTTCCATCAAAGGCTTTCTGTATTTTGAGAACCAGCTATGTGTCTGGCACTTCAGTTTGCAGGTGTTGGGGATATAGCAGTAAGGAAAACGAAGCCCCTGCCCTCAAGGAGCATACATTAATTTAGTGCAGAAGTCTCCACACTTGCCTGGCTGTATACTCTATCAGTAACACATGTGAGTGTGGACTCCATAAATACAAATGTTTAGAAATTTTGTGTGAGGTATTCTCAGTCTACATACTAAATTTTAGTGAAACTTAATTTTTAATTTTATATAAAAAATACAAATACAATAAAATATATAGAGACCTGTAAACATTTCTGTTGTTGACTGTTGAATCTAAAAAGCACAATAGCAACATCTGTGCTAAACCAGCTATTACATATTGAATGTCCTTTGTATATATTCTTTATTATCATAGCTCCAGGTGCTCCTTCAGCTCCAAGGAGAGGGCGTGGGGGTCATCGGGGTGGCAGGGGAAGATTTGGTATTCGGCGAGATGGGCCAATGAAATTTGAGAAAGACTTTGACTTTGAAAGTGCAAATGCACAATTCAACAAGGAAGAGATTGACAGAGAGTTTCATAATAAGCTTAAATTAAAAGGTAAGCTCTGATTTTTCTACTCAGAAAATAATCTTATTTGATCTGTGAATTATGGATGTTTCTCAGATTAGGTGTTTAATTTTATGTAATTCAGATTAACTGTCTTGACTTTTATGATATGTACCTTTGTTTGTCCTTAGAAGATAAACTTGAGAAACAGGAGAAGCCTGTAAATGGTGAAGATAAAGGAGACTCAGGAGTCGATACTCAAAACAGTGAAGGAAATGCTGATGAAGAAGATCCACTTGGACCTAATTGCTATTATGACAAAACTAAATCCTTCTTTGATAATATTTCTTGTGATGACAATAGGTACAGTCTTTAAAACTGTTCTTTTGCTCTTATGATGTTGATTGAAGTGTAAAATGGTTTCATGTAAATTCACAAGGTTTAATGAACACTATCATAATTGTTTTGAGGCAGTCTCATTCTGTTACCCAGGCTGGAGTGCAGTGGTGCAGTCACAGCTCACTGTAACCTCAAATTCCTGAGCTCAAGCAATTCTCCTGCCTCAGCCTTAGTAGAGGGGACTATAGTTGCACGCCACTACACTCGCCTTATTTTTTTCATTTTTGTAGAGATGGGGTCTTCCTTTGTTGCCCAAGCTGGTCTTGAACTCCTGGCCTCGAGCAATCCTCCCACCTCAGCTTCCCAAAGTACTAGGATTACAGGCATGAGCCACCACACCTGGCCATAATTGATTTTTTTTTTTTTTTTTTTTTGAGATGGAGTTTCACTCTTGTTGCCTAGGCTGGAGTGCAATGGCACAATCTTGGCTCACCACAACCTCCACCTCCTGAGTTCAAGGGATTCTCCTGCCTTAGCCTCCCGAGTAGCTGGGATTACAGGCATGTACCACCGTGTCCAGCTAATTTTGTATTTTCGGTAGAGATGGGTTTCTTGGGTTTCTCCATGTTGGTCAGGCTGGTCTCAAACTCCCGACCTCAGGTGATCCACCCACCTCAGCCTCCCAAAGTGCTAAATTATTCATTCAAAAGAAGAAATAACCATATACTTTTGTTTAAGAATGTATTCATATTTGAATATTAGTAATTAAAGCAAGCATTTAGTTAATGTCTAAGTATGACCTTTTCTTTCACCCCTCTACATTGTAGTTCAAATGAAGCCAGAACCAAAGTGCTAATCTATTTTGAGGTTTGCTGATACCATTAAAAACTGCCAGATTGTAGTAAATGTGGGTCCAGAAAATTGGCAAATTATTGAAAGGTTAATTAAAGGACGGAGTGCAAGGAACTAACAGTTCTAGAGGTTCTCCTGCCCAATCCAGATTGTCCTTGTCCTTGTCCTGGCTGAAGTTTGGTGCCCTCTGGTGGCAGTTGTTTACTTCAGTATAAACATAGTTGGAGATAATTCTGAGTCCCACAATTGGCTGGACGACAGCAGCAATAATTCAGATACTTGTTGGGTTCATTGGCATTGGATCCAGAGATTGGGCCAGCAGCATAATGGGGACCCAAGGGCCCACCTTCCATCTCCTAGCTTCCTGAGATAAGGTCTTCCTGTCTGGCGTTGTCTTCTTTTTCCCTTGGGACTGAGTGGAGAGCGAAGTCAGTATCAATCTCATTATAGCTGAATTTCCATTATATTGGCGCTGTTACTATGTTTGTTTTATCAGGTGTATTTGCAAGAAACTAATATCAGTCATGTGTTCATATGAAGTTTAACAGAATATTATAGGAACATATTGAACTCATATGCCATGAACAGCTTGTGATAACTTAAATGCTTATTTCTAAATAACTTTAGGAATAATTAACTCCTAAACTTAATTTGGGAATAATGTTGCATATTTTGGCTGAGTGGTGTTCTTTTAAGCCTGATATGCTGAAGATTATTTGCTTTTATAATAGAGAACGGAGACCAACCTGGGCTGAAGAAAGAAGATTAAATGCTGAAACATTTGGAATCCCACTTCGTCCAAACCGTGGTCGTGGGGGATACAGAGGCAGAGGAGGTCTTGGTTTCCGTGGTGGTAGAGGGCGTGGTGGTGGCAGAGGTGGTACCTTCACTGCCCCTCGAGGATTTCGTGGTGGATTCAGAGGAGGTCGTGGGGGCCGGGAGTTTGCAGATTTTGAATATAGGGTAAGTGTTATTGTTAATAAATGCTTTGGGGTTGACATGCATTTTACGAGACTCAAAACATTTTTACTTGTTTTTTGTTCAGAGTAAAATTTATTTGAGGACATTAGAGTAACTTCCATTTTGACTTTTCAGTAGAGGATATATGTGATTTAGATGTGTTGAAAGAAACTGACTTCTTAGCTAATGAACCTAAAAACTTTTTTTCCCAATGGTTTTCTTCTCAGTGGAAGGAAGTAAGAGCTAGGTGTGATATTCTTTCTTGTCTTTTTGTTATAGAACCATGGTTTCACATTTTATGGATGGGCAAAATTTCCCCCAAAAAAATGTATTAGAAATTGACTTAGGGTTATTTGGTTTTTCATTTCTTCTCTTTTAAAAACTTTTTTTTTTTTTTTTGGTAGGGGGCACAGTAGGGATTACTAAAGACACTATACAAAAAAGGACAATGTAGTATCACCTTTATTTCATGTTATAGAAAACACTTATAACACCAAAAGTGTCTGTCTAGGAAGCACATACTCTCAAAATGAAAGGCAAGCGTTAACATTTATATAGCATTTACCAAGTACCAGACATTGTTTTGTTTTCTGTTTTTTGTTTTTGAGACAGTCTTACTGTCACCCAGGCTGGAGTGCAGTGGCACAATCTCAGCTCACTGCAACCTCCGCCTCCTAGGTTCAAGCAATTCTCCTGCCTCAGCCCCTCCTGAGTAGCTGGGATTACAGGCGCTTGCCACCACGCCCTGCTAATTTTTGTATTTTTAGTAGAGACAGGGTTTCACCATGTTGATCAGGCTGGTCTCGAACTCGTGGTCCACCCTCCTCAGCCTCCCAAAGTGCTGGGATTACAGGCGTGAGAAAATTTTTTAATACTCTTTTTTTGTTTGTTTTTTTTTTGGATCAGGGTCTTGCTCTGTCACCCAGGATGGAGTGCAATGGCTTGATTGTAGGTCACTGCAGCCTCAGCCTCCCAGGCTTAGGCAATCCTCCCACCTTAGCTTCCCACATAGCTGGGACCACAGGCATGCACCATCATGCCCAGCTAGTTTTTTAATTGTTTTGTAGACATGGGGTCTCACTCTCACTATGTTGTCCATGCTGGTCTTGAATTCCTAGGCTTAAGCAATCCTCTCACCTCAGCTTCCCAAAGTGCTGGGTTTATAGGCGTGAGCCACAGTGCCTGTCCCATTCTCCCTTTTGTAACCCTGTCCTGGACCCTATGTTTCTGCACTATATCTCTTATCTTCACTGTCCCGCTGTCAGCTTAAACTTCCGCAGACTGCCCTCGTAATTTTCCTCCTCTCCGGTCATCTCAGCTCTGCCTCCTCCCAGTGTTCCATGTTGGCTCATGGTATACTGCCCAGGCACTGGAGGCTCATGGTAAACTGCGCAGGCACTAGAGGTATCCATGATTGTGGCCTGTTGCACGTCATCACGTTTATTCCTTTGAAATGTCCCTGTCAAATACTATGATAACCCATCAGTCAAGCTTCAGACCTTCATCTCTCTTTACCCCCCTTTAAGGCAGATCAGCTACATTTTGAAGAACCTAGAAGACCACATTGAGTCAGCTTGTTTTGATAAAAAGTACGTTTAAATTAGACTTTGATCCAAATGAGAATAATAGCAATAGTTACTAGTATGACCTTTCAGACCCTCAGTTTTGACATTTGTGGATAAAGAGTTGCACCACTTATTCTAAAATAGACCTTTTAAAGATCGTTAAACTTTCAGAGTTGGAAAAATCTGAGAGGTCTGACCAGGTTAAAGCATAAACCTCTTCTGCAGTACCTCTTATAGAGGCTGGGAGCTTACTCTTCCCAAGGGCATCCATCCCACCCTAGGAATGTTATAATTGTCAAGATCGCACAGACACACAGAGTCTCTGCCTTTATCTTAAACCTGTTTAACTCTACCCTTGTAAATGCAGAGAAAAAATATACATGACTTCAGGATAATTTTTCAGATATTTAAAGAAACAACTATTGTGTTTTATGTATGTAACCCGACTGTTATTTCCCTTTCTCTGAACACTCATTAATAAACCTTCCAGGCTGGGTGCGGTGGCTCACGCCTGTAATCCCAACACTTTGGGAGGCCGAGACAGGCAGACCACCTGAAGTCAGGAGATTGAGACCAGCCTGGCTAACATGGTGAAACTCCATCTCTACTAAAAATAAATAATTAGCCAGGCATGGTAGTGCACACCTATAATCCCAGCTACTCCGGAGGCTGGGGCAGGAGAATCGCTTGAACCCAGGACTCAGAGGTTGCAGTGAGCTGAGATCACGCCACTGTACTCCACCCTGGGCAACAGAGCAAGACTCCGTCTCAAAAAAAGAAAAAGAAAATAACAAACCTTTCATTCAGTAACTCTGTGTGTTCCACGTGCTTACTAATACAAACATTTTTTTGAAGCCATGTCACACTATTTATCATTTTGAGCCTTTTGTAAAACTCCTATCACATATATTACAGATGAAAATGTATTGTCGTAGTTATCTGCATGCATCTTTATCCATGCTTCTATATCCTTGACAGATAGTTTAGCCTCTACTTAGGTGTTTCCAGGAGTGATGAACTCAGCAAACCCTCAGGCATTGCCCAGTGGTTAGGAGGCTCAGTTGTGACATTACACTCCCTGCTCTGAACTGTGTGAGGATCCCACTTGATACATTTGGCCTCATTCATCATTACCCCTTAACCTATCTGATTCAAGCAGGTTCCCTCATGGTTATTTCTCATACACATTGTGCTTGATTCCAACTCCATCCTCATTCATTTTCTAAATATACATAATTCTTCAGATATGCCAGGAACTGTGTTGAGCATTGGCACTGACAGATGCAGGCCCACCCCTTTTGATGTTTACATTCTGGTGGGAGGCAGACATAGCTAAAAGTCAGGTCCCACCTTTCACTTATCCTTTCCAACAGCCTTGTCCAAGTTTTGCTCTGTCTTCTCTTCCTCCCTACAGTGATTTCCTCCTTTTTCTGACTTGTGGCTATCTGCTTTCTTTGGCACACATTTTAAATACATTCACATTCCCTATTTTTTGTATTTAGTTTTATTCTATATCACTAGCTAGATGAGAACCTCTTGGCTTTAATGAATATGTATTCTACTTTTCTTTCCACCACAACATGCAGCTCAACATGAAGCCATAGTGGGCTTGAAGTAATTGCATATCATGATTAGGAATTCGCCACTCCAGCCTTCAGTGAGGCCAACATCTGTCAGTGTGGCTAGCCCTTGATTTTTCATTCCAGAATTGAATAACCCTTTCATCTGCCACTAGAACCCTGACCCCGGCAGCCCTACACCTCCTAAATCATAAAATCATTTCACCTGGCACCTTTAAAGGTAGGAAATGGTGAGTGGCCAGTGTCACATAAAGGAGATTTATCTCTGAAGATTAAACTTGTATCTGAAACATCTAACACTTCCTCCCAGAGATGGACATGGATGACATTTTCTGCAGCCTTCATGAAATGAGTTGGCTTTATTTTTTGTGCTGTATTAGCATGAGTCATTGTAGTTTGGTGGTAAGCATAAACGAGCTTGGTTGTTTAATGAAAACATGGTAAAGATAAAATCATAAAGTTTTAGAATCCTTAAAAGACTAAGCCAGACTAGAATCTCTCCCCTACCACGCTGCTATTAGATGATAAGGAAACTAAGGACCCCAAGAAGTTAATTCTCATGATTGAGGTACAAGCTAACAAAGCCAAAACTCACTCTCTTGACTTCTGGCCTGATTTTCCTTAAGGATAATGTGGGAAATATAGGCCAGTGCAGTGGTTTACACATGTAATACTAGCACTTTGGGAAGTTAGGGCAGGAAGATTGCTTAAGCCCAGGAATTCAAGGTCAGCATGGGCAACATAAGGAATCCCTATCTCTACTAAACAGTTTAAAAAATAGCTGGAGTGGTGGGACGTGCCTGTAGTTCCATCTATTCAGGGGGCTAAGGCAGGAAGATCACTTGAATCTGGGAGGTCAGGGCTGCAACAAGCCATGATCACACCACTGTACTCTAGCCCGGTGACAGAGCGAGACCTGTCTCGAAAAAAAGAAAAGAAAGAAATATAAACTTACAGTAAGTTTGGTTTTATGGTGCTTTTTTCCCCCCCTCTTCTTTTTTGAGGTGGGAATGGAGATCAGGACTAGGAATAATAATGTAACCAGCTCCTGTTTTGTGTGCTGCTGTCAGTGAGGTTAAGCCACCCTGGTGGGTGATAAAGATTGCATCTGTGTTTCTTCAGATGGGGTCCAAAGACAACAAGGTGTCTGAATGACTCAGCATGATACTCTCTCTCCTCTCCCCCTTTCATTTTCTCCTGTCTCTTTCTTTTTTTTTTCCTTTTTTTTTTTTTAACCTTTCAGAAAACCACAGCTTTTGGACCCTAAAAGGTCTGGATTGATCGTACTGCTTTCTGAAAGGTAAAAAAAATAAAAAAATAAAAAAAAAAAAGGCCGGGCGCGGTGGCTCACGCCTGTAATCCCAGCACTTTGGGAGGCCGAGGCGGGTGGATCACGAGGTCAAGAGATCAAGACCATCCTGGTCAACATGGTGAAACCCCGTCTCTACTAAAACTACAAAAAAAATTAGCTGGGCATGGTGGCGAATGCCTGTAATCCCAGCTACTCAGGAGGCTGAGGCAGGAGAATTGCCTGAACCCAGGAGGCGGAGATTGCGGTGAGCCGAGATCGCGCCATTGCACTCCAGTCTGGGTAACAAGAGCGAAACTCCGTCTAAAAAAAAAAAAAAAAAAAAAAAAACGATACGTTGGAAGGTGTGAAAGTTGGGACAGCAGGTTCATCTTTTAGCTCATTGCTGTCAACTTAAACCATACCATATGTATTTCAATTTAATAACATTGTACAAATGTTTTGATGTTGTATACATAGGTGAAGTTAAGTCTCATCTAGGAAATGTCTGTTTCTAACAGTTGGGGTGAGAATCAGCAGTAAAAATCAGGTATATGGTAGCAGCTAGTCCAAAGGAAAATAGAAGCCCTTGGCTCTCTTTGTACAGGCCTTTAGTTTAGGATTGGTCTCGCTGGAAATCTCCTTGAGATTTTTATTGCTTTCTCACTGGTAACTTTTTAAAAATTCCCCTTTCCACTTATTGCTTTTCAGAACTTATTTCAGATTTAAAAGTTATCCTTTTAAAATTGATTTTTAAGCCAGTGCTTCCTCCTGGCATGAAATTTTGGGGAGAAATGTTATACTGTCTGGGTATTTCATTGCTTAGTAAAGACATCAAAGACTCAGGGATTTAATGAAACTTGTTTCACAGTGTGTTGACAGTTGTATTTGATGAGTTTGACTACTGAGTTGAGGGTTTAAGTTCTATCACTGTTTTTAAAAAATTATTAGGGAGAACAACCAAAGATGAGGAAGTATACCTGTATTTTGGGTGGTGGTCACTGCTTTAACCTCTACTGACTGGAAAATGCAGTAAACAATGAGTTACTACTGAGTGTGGAAGTTATAAAAAGAGTTTTCCTGGAAATCAGTGAGACAGATTTTTCTATGACAGTAAAAAGGGGGTGTATTTAAAGATAATTTAAAATACTTGAGCAAAGTAAAAGATAATAAGCCAGTAATTTGGAACATGAGCTAAATTTTTTTTTCTTTTTTAGAAAGACAACAAAGTTGCTGCATAGTCTACAAACAAGTCTCTGAAAATAGGTGAATTTCTAGCTCTTCATGGTCCTGAAAATTGATTTCAGTCTTTGCGAAGAATGAAGAAGTGAATTCGCTGTACATTTGTCACCAGCACTGGGTTTTAGTTTTTTGTTTGTTTTTCTGCTTAATTTCAAAGATAAAATGCAGTTACTTTTGGGGGTGGAAGGCTCATCTTACAACATGAGCATTAAATATATTTGGAATAGCTGAAGCTTAAGTAATTTCTTACGTATAGCTAAACTAAAGCAGTACTTCAGTGGGACTTACAAGTATTTTTTCATCACTGAAAGGTTTTTTTATCACTAAATTGTATTTGGCAATTGCAAGTTGCCTGCAGATAGGGCCGTGATACTGTGTTTTGAGCCACAGAAGGTTGTGTGTGTATGTGTGCGTGTATGTATGTGTGCGTATGTGTGTATCTTTTTCCTCCTTTCTTTTGGGGAATCCCATAATATGAGGTAGCTTATTTCGTCAGTTAATTAGGGTGCTGGATGGTAGAGAATTTTGTCAGTCAACTATGTACACATAGTAAATACTGTTTCTTAGGCAAAGGTAACTTTTTTATATAGTTGTAAAATTCCATTATATTCCATTGCCAAAGAAACATTAAGAACTTTGTATAGCTGTATAAAAAGCAACTAATTTTTTAAAGAATAAACATTTTAAAGTCAGCAAACATACTGTGTCCTTGGAGAAGTTGATGCGCTGAGCAGCAGCATTATGGGTGGGTCTTTTTTCCTTAGTTTTCCAGGTTTAACATTTTTTGATTTTTTTTTAATGTTTGAACATAAATGAAGATTTGATACGTTCTTTCATTATCTAAAAAAAAGATAAATTATTCATGCTCATTGTAAGAACTTCATTTTGTAGGAAACGGCATATCACAGGGTCTGTCCAGATAATCAATATTTTCAGTATACAAATGTAAATAATCATAAGATGAGAATGTACTTAGCTGTATTTTCAAATAAGTAATCCTCCCCCCTTTTTTAGGACTTTAAAACTAGGCATCAATGAACCTGTTTTTCCTATAATGCCTGGAATTTAGTCATGATGCCTTGACTCATTCCATCATATTTCAAGAGGATTCAGAATGTGAGGAGTTATCTTGGCAGCCTGTAACACACGGCACCACTGGTCCTTGGGCCTGTGACCCACAGATGACTCAGTATAGAGTTCATTGTTAATTATAAACTACTAGTGAATCTTTCTGATATTTTAAGCACTAGTGGGAAAAATCTGGCCACTTTTGTGTTTTTATGAAGGCCATGAAATAAAAGGATCCAAAGATTTAAATATTTTTATCTATTTTGATTTTTTTTGTTAACTTTCTCCTTAAAACATTCAGTAGTGGTAAAGATGTGGAAACTGCACTGTAGGAGAATTGGAATATTTAAAGCTGATTGATATTTTTTATTTTAATTTTATATCTTTTATATAGCTCTACAAGGCAATGTTTTGTAATTTGGTTTCATTATTAAGATTCAGTACTTGGCAGCCATAGTTTAGATAATATCGTTTAGTGCTGTTTGCTTGCATGTTAACAACAAAACCTTTTAGAGCACCCACAAATCATGATATTGAACACATTTCTGAGCCATTCAGAGCATCAAAGCAAGTACTATGACAATACCTGTGTTGACTGTTTGAGATGTCCCAGGCGAATTTCAAGAAAGAAAACTGTAAATACTAGTTCTACTTGCTCTGAAAGTATGAGTTCACGCGTTTTCCCAGCCCTCTGAGTCACTGACTGGGGCATTTTGTGCCCCAACAATAACTGGCAGCATGGCATACCTGCAGTACACTTTACAATATTAAAGCAAGGTTTTTATTCTAAAACAGAATAAAACTGTTTGATAAAAAAATGCTCGTCAAAGTTCTTTCTCTTTAAATAGTAACATTCTATTTCAGTAGGAACATAATGAAAGGCATCTTTTAAATGGAAAAGGGGGAGTATGATAATGTTTGTATTCTCTGTAATAACTATAAATCAGTTACTTTATTTTTAAGATTGATTTATTGTTGCAGATGTTTAGGGAAAGCTAAAAGCCCCTTTCTTCCCCTCCTGAGTGTAAAAAAAATAGTTCTGAGATGAGATCCGTGACATGAGGAGACTAAGCCAACCAGGCACAGGCCAAGCTGGAAATAGCAGCCAGAACACATGCCCTGTGGGAGACACATGCAGAAGATGCAGAACCTGTCTATTAGAACAGTTCCCTCCAAAAGCTGGGCTTCGTATGAGGGTAGGGCGAGAGGTCAGGAATGGTAGTGCAGCACAGTGGCTCTCTGTCGGGTTGACCGGATGTCCTAGGAACACAATCAGCTGTTGCTTAATAATAGCGACATGTTCTTATTTTTTAATAGCAATGAGGTCTCACCTTGTTGCCTGGGAGGCTGGTCTCTTAACTGTTGGGCTCAAACGATCCTCCCATCTTGACCTCCCAAAGTGCTAGGATTACAGATATGAGCCACCATAACCAACCATGACACATTCTGAGAAATGTGTTAAGTGATGTCATTGTGTAGACATCAGAGAGTATACTATACAAACTGAGATGGTATGGCCTACTTCACACCTAGGCTATATAGTGTAGCCTGTTGCTCCTCCATGCAAACTACAAACTTGCACAGCACGTTACTGTACTGAATACTGTAGGCAGTCATAACACAGGTAAATATTTCTGTGTTTAAACATACCTAAACATAGTATATAGTAAAAATTGGGTATCATAATCTTTGGGACCACTGTTTACACAGTCCATCGTTGACCAAAACATTATTAAGTGGTACATGACTACTGAGGAATGTGAGGGGATTTGTTTTGGTTGTCACAATGACTGGGGATCACCACTGCTATTTAAAAGTAAGGGCCTGGATGTAAATGTCCTACACTGTGCTCTACAGTGCCACAAAATAAATTTTCCAACTCAGAGTGCAGTAGTGTCCCTCTACTCTGAGAAATACTGGCTGAAGTCCCTCCACATGGAAAGACGGTAAGTGGAAAATTGTTTCCTGCCAACCTAAAAAGAAAAGTTTACTACTTAGGAAATTTTCTGTATGGGATATGAAAGGACAAAGTATTACTATAAAGGGAACTTCCAGTAGCACTGTCAGCATTGTAGAAACCCATTATTACATAGGCGTTAGGGCTTCATTCTGTTCTCTGTCAGTGGTTCACAAATCTCTGATCAGAATCTACCGAGGAGCTTTTTTTTTTTTTTTTTTTTTGGAGACAGGAGTCTCACTGTTGCCCAGGCTGGAGTGCAGTGGCATGATCATCGTAGCTCACTGCAACCTCCTCTTCCCGGGTTCAAGCGATTCTCCCTGCCTCAGCCTCCTGAGTAGCTGGGATTACAGGCACCCACCACCATGCCTAGCTAATTTTTTGTGTTTTTAGTAGAGATGGGGTTTCACCATGTTGGCCAGGCTGGCCTTGAACACTTGATCTCAGGTGATCCATCTGCCTCAGCCTCAAAAAGTGCTGGGATTACAGGCATGAGCCACTGCACCCAGCCCCGAGGTTAAGTACAGATTCCTAGGCCCCATGCCCAGAGAGTGATTCTGAAGTTCTCTAGTACAGCAGAACCCAACGTTTTTGGCACCAGGGACTGGTTTTACCAAAGACAAGTTTTTCCACAGACAAGCAGGGGGATGGTTTTGAGATGATTCAAGTACATTATATTTATTGTGCACTTTATTTCTATTACATTGTAGTATGTCATGAAATAATTATACAGTTCACCATAATGTGGAATCAGTGGGAGCCCTGAGCTTGTTTTCCTGCAACTGGACGGTCCCATCTGGGGGTGATGGGAGATAGTGACATCATCAGGCGTGATCAGTGAGTGTGCAACTGAAATCCCTTACATGCCCAGTTGACAATAGGCTTTCCAGTCCTGTGAGAATTTCATGCTGCTGTTGATGTGACAGGAGATGGAGCTCAGAAGGTAATGCTCGCTTGTCAGCCCGCTGCTCACTTGCTGTGTGGACTGCTTCCTAACAAGCCACAGACCACAACCAGTCTCCCGCGCAGGGATCAGGGATACTTGCCCTAGTAGGCCTTAGGAATTTCTGTTTTGTTTTGTTTTGTTTTGTTTTTTTGCAACAGAGTCTCGCTCTGTCGCCGAGGCTGAAGTGCAGTGGCACAATCTCGCCTCACTGCAACCTCCACCTCCCAGGTTCAAGCAATTCTCGTACCTCAGCCTCTTGGTCTTAGGAATTTTACTGGTCCCAAAGGTAGTTGTGATTAGCTAGGTTTGGGAAGATGGCTATACAACACCAAAGCTAGCTCCTGCTTTGGGGGCATTAGTACATTTTCCACAGCAGAGTTATCTGGGCATTTCAAACCCAGTATATCCAGACTGTGACTGGGGAATGAAGAGAGGATGGGACTTAGTGGAAGGGAAGGAACATTTTTGCAGGGTGGAATCAGGGGAAATGGAGAGGTTGAGACTCGAGTTTCCTCCAGAGTTCGGGTGCTTTGTGTACTGAGTCTTACTTAGTTTTTATTCCTGGCATAGGGTTTGTGTTCCTTCTGTGTCTTAATTTTACATGGCAGTTGTCCCTGCCTCTGTGGGTTCTTTGCCAGTCAGAGAAGCTGCTCCTTCTGCAGGGCCCCTCTGTTCACAGCATAGGCTGAGAAGCAACTTCTTGAGAAGGGTTACTTAGGTGATCCAATTACATCTGGATTCAGTGTGTTGCAGGATCCTCCTGCCCTGTTAGTTCAGAGATTAAGCTGTTTTACATAGTGAAGGTGGGGAGAGTGTTATGGTATAAGTTAATCAAGGTGAATGATCTCTTCCTGTGGGAGCACAAATGTCACCAATTTGCTTTAGTTTACCTGTTCCAACTGGTTTTGGGGTTTGTTTGTTTTTTTGAGACTGTCTCGCTCTGTCACCCAGGCTGGAGTACGGTGTTGCGATCTTGGCTCACTGCAACCTCTGCCTCCCAGGTTCAAGTGATTCTCCCCTCCTCAGCCTCCCAAATAGCTGGGATTACAGCCATGTACCACCCAGCTAATTTTTGTATTTTTAGTAGAGACGGATTTCACCCTGTTGGCCAGGCTGGTCTCAAACTCCTCACCTCAGGTGATCCACCCACCTTGGCCTCCTGAAGTGCTGAGATTACAGGTGTCAGCCACCACACATGGCCTGTTCTGACTGTTTTTAAAATATAACAAGTATTAGCAAAATTGGAATCAAACTTAGGGAAGTATTGTAGTACCATTAATCTGTCAATCTGAATTCAGACACTAAAAGGAGATTTGCTTAGCAGGCTGCCTTGGCTTCTCCCAAGATGGAGAGACAGACAACTTGGAAGTGGTATCCTGCAAACAGAAATTGGTCAAGGAAGGGAAGTGAGAGAGCTTTGAGCAGCAAAGGCTTAGAAGCCAGCCAGCCAGCAGCCAACTGCATACATGTGTGCATTGGGAAGCTAGCGGTCCAGGGCCTGGGCACTGCTCCCATGGGATCCATCCCAGCCCTCTAAGGAGCAGTGCAAAGGTTCTTACCCTATTTATCAGAGCCAGTGTCCAGAAAAGGATGCTTGTGGTTTGAGACATTCTATCAATCTGGTTCCCAGAGCATGAGATAGGACTCTGAATTTGATGTGGTTTCTTTACTCAGTGATGGATGGTACAGAGCTGTGAGCCAGTGGTATGGTGTCCTTTAAATTCCAGCTCAATTCACTAGTTAATGAACTTAGCTGACTGATAAAAATATTTTCAGGTTTAGCTCATCAACATATCAACAGATAGACATCATAAGTCATATAATCATAACACAAACATAGCAGCATAGACCTGAATATAATTCCAGTTCATCATGAATGTTGATTTTTGAGGAAATGCTTTAAAATATACTGATGCCCATGTTGCGGTTTATAAGGAAACAAAGCAGCTCTGTGAGGCCAAAGCATATTTCAGTTCAATAATAAGGCTTTCTTAGAAAGAATGACTCGTAGTCACTCACGGTTGGGTCGCACAGAAACAACTGAGAGCAGACAGCAAGGAACGCAGGGCCCAGAAGGTCCAGCCTCTCCCTCCAGGCTTGAAGGGTTAGGGAAGATCGCCAACCTTGAAGGGGGCCAGGTGAGATTGTACTGAATTCCAGTAAATGGTGTACAGTCATTCCAGGACAGAGGACAGAAACATGTTTACTAGGTGCCTGGAGTGCACCTTTGTAATCCTTGCACGCACTTAATCCAGATGATCCTCGGATGCTGGCCTCACGCAAGGTTGTTGATGCGAATGCAAATCCCAGCATTGCAATTCAGGATGTTGCTTGTGCTGAAAGCATTCTGTCAGTGTTTTCATTGGGGGTTAGCTGGGTGACAGTTCTCCCCCCGATCTATTCCCAGTACTTAATAGCGTTTCTTTGACTTAAAGTGGATTTGTGGAACATTGCAGGCTGCAATTTATAAAATAGAATTAGGTATATATTGTCATCATAAAAGTAATACATGTAAAAAGAGTGCAGGCTTCTTGTCTGATTGGGTGATATTTTTAAAAAGAAAAAATGCAGGCAGTGTAGATTTTTTTTTTTTTTTTTTTAAGGAAAGAGAAGAAAAATTCTGTAATCCCACCACCTAGAGCTGATCATGTTAATACGATTTGGGTGTATATTCTGCCTGGCATTGTTCTGTACAGTAACATGCTCTTAAGCAAAATGGATTTGGCTGGGCACAGTGGCTCAGGCCTGTAATCCCAACACATTGGGAAGCCAAGGCGGGCAGATCACTTGAGGTCAGGAGTTCCAGACCAGCCTGGCCAACATGGTGAAACCCCTTCTCTACTAAAAATACAAAAGTTATTAGCCAGGTCTGGTGGTGGGTGCCTGTAATCCCAGCTACTTGGGAGGCTGAGGCAGGAGAATCACTTGAACCTGGGAGGCGGAGGTTGCAGTGAGCTGAGACCATACCATCACACTCTAGCCTGGGCAGTAAGAGCAAAACTCCAGCTCAAAAAAAAAAAAAAATGCCAGGTACGGTGGCTCACGCCTATAAGTGGCTCAGCACTTTGGGAGGCTGAGGCAGGCAAATTACCTGAGGTCAGGAGTTTGAGACCCGCCTGACCAACGTGGAGAAACCTCATCTCTACTCGAAAAATATAAAAAAATTAACCGGGCGTGGTGGTGCATGCCTGTAATGCCAGCTACTAGGGAGGCTGAGGCAGGAGAAATGCTTGAACCCAGGAGGCAAAGGTTCCAGTGAGCCAAGATCACACCATTGCACTCCAGCCTGGGCAATGAGAGTGAAACTCTGTCTCAAAAAAAAAAAAATTAGCCAGACGTGGTGGCACAGGCCTGTAATCCCAGCTGCTCAGGCAGCTGTGGCACAAGATTTGCTTGAACCCAGGAGGTAGATGTTGCAGTGAGCCAAGATGGCACCACTGCACTCCAGCCTGGGCAAGACTCCATCTCAAAAAAAAAAAAAAAAAAAAAAAAGCCAGCTTTTTTTCATTCAGTATATTAAGCAGCACTGTTTTATTTTTGAAGTATAATAGGCATATAGAAAAGTAGGCGGACACAGTGGTTCACACCTGTAATCCGAGCACTTTAGAAGGCCAAGGCAGGAAGATTGCTTGAGCCCAGGAGGTTGAGGTTACAGTAAGCCATGACCACACCACTGCACTACAACCTGGGTGACAGAGTCTCAAAAAAAAAAAAAAAAAACCAGGTTTCTTTTCTTTCTTTCTTTTTTTAGAGACAGGGTCTCTCTATGTTGACCAGGCTGGAGTGCAGTGGCTATTCACAGGTGCGAACCCACTATTAATCAGCATGGGACTTTTGACTTGCTCCATTTCCGACCTGGGCAGGTTCACCCCTCCTTAGGCAACCTGGTAGTCCCCCGCTCCCCGGAGGTCACCATATTGATGTTGAACTTAGTGCAGACACCCGATCAGCATAGCGCACTACAGCCCAGAACTCCTGGGCTCAAGCGATCCTCCCACCTCAGCCTCCCGTGTAGCTAGGACTACAGGCACACGCCACCACACCCGGCAAAAATCTAGGTTTCTAAATGGGAAAATCTGAAGGTCTTGATCTGCTGCCAAGGGTCATTGGCTGTGTCTTTTGAAACATTTTTATTGTGAAAGCATCATGTGGTTATAGGAAATGAGCTGCTTCAAACAGGTGCTCACTAAAGACCAATGACTGGCATTGCCTGGGCAACATAGGGAGACCTTGTCTCTACAAGTAATTTTTTATTTTTTATTATTCGTTTTGTGACAGAGTCTCAGTCTGTCACCCAGGCTGGAGTGCAAGGTGTGGTCTCAGCTCACTGCAACCTCTGCCTCCTGGGTTCAGGCAATTCTCCTGCCTCAGCCTCCTGAGTAGCTGGGAATACAGGCACGCGCCACCACGCCTGGCTAATTTTTGTATTTTTAGTAGATGTTGGCCAGGCCGTTCTCGAATTCCTGACCTCAGGTGATCCACCCTCCTCGGCCTCCCAAAGTGCTGGGATTACAGGCATAAGCCACCGCACCCAATCTCTACAAGTAATTTTTTAAAAATTAGCTGGGCATAGTGGTGCATGCCTGTAGTCCCAGCTACTTTGGGAAGCTGAAGCAAGAGGCGCTTGAGCCCAAGAGGTTGAGATTGCTGTAAGCCATTACCACACCACTGCACTCCAGCCTGAGCAAGACCCTGTCTCCAAAAGAAAAAAAGAAGAAAAGTACACATCATAATTACCTATGTAACCAGCACCCATATTAGAAATCAGATTATTAACAGTACCCCAGCAACCCAACAAGCTCCCTTCCAGTAGCCCCCATCCCTTCAAGGCTAACTACAATCCTGACTTTTGACAGCATAGATGGATTCAGTGTTATTTCTATATATAAATGGAATTACACAGCATATACTCTTGTGTTTGGCCTCTTTACTCCACGTTGTGTTTGTGGGATTCATCTATATTGTTGCATTTGGCTGTGGACTGTTCATTTTCATTGCAGTCTAATATTCCATTGTGTTAATAGACCACAGTTGCTGCTTTCTACTGTTAATGCCGCATTTGGGTGGTTTCTAGCTTCCTGCTATTAAAATAATGCCGGTACTCTTTTTCCTTTGGGAGAGAAGCCAGAACTAGAATGAGTAAGAGGAATGCTGACTTAATCCTCTGGAGGACTTGCAGCATGGTGAATCACATGGTAGTGTCCTGCGTGTCACTAACAATAAAGTACCATAAAACCCTGATGCACTGTAAACATAGACGTAGATAAGGGCATGTATTAGAACAGGTCCAGAGTTCATCCTCCATGCACCAAGCCTCTCCTGTAAGGACACTACCCCCACATTGCCCTTACTCACTGGTGGCAGTGGAATATTTCTTGCCCTACAAACCTGTATTCAGGATGTGGACACAGTCTCCTTGCTTCCCTGCTGATAAAAACCCCTACCCCAGTGAGGTTTGTGTGATCCTCTCACTCTCCTGGTGATGATCATTTAATGACCTGATCGCTGTCCATCAACTTGAGAAGTCGGATACCCATCTTCATCTTCCTCTCCCCTTCTATTCAAAGTGACCTCAGCTGCTGTGTGATCTGCCCATCTGTACTGGGAGTCCCGATGGTAATCGCATGCATGGCTATGATATGTTACAGTGACAGGATACAAAGCAGAATTCAAAAGAGAAAAGATGCCTGGGCAAAGTCTGGAGGAAACCAGGCTTAAACTTACAAAGGGGACTTAGAAAGCAGAGCTTCACGGGATGGGCTTAACTCCCCCAGCAAGGAGTTGCAACATGCATGTAATGTTGTCTACAAGGGAAGCTCCAGACTCAGTTGCTCAGGTTTTTATTGGAGACTGATTTTGCAGACACCCTCTGAGTGGCCATGCCAAAATTCCAGACTCTCAGAAGTAAAGCACAAAACCGCATTGTTTACAACAGTCTGGTACAGACAGTCTAGATATAGTGCGCCACTCTTATCAGTTCTGGGAATGGTGGGAACCCTCCTGAAATTCAGATGTCAGGCAAGAGCCAAACTTATAAGCAGGACTTGCAAATGACAGCGGTCAAATCTGCTTTGTTAACTCCTCTGCACACTAGCCCACACCCTGGCTCCCATCCTTGTCCTGTCGTCCCCTCTTACCCAAAGCTGTGGACACACCTGGACCTTGTCCATCAACTCAACTGTAACACCTCCAAATCACATATTTAGATACCCCACCCATTCACCTTCCAGCTGTCTTGCTCAAGAAATAACTAAAAAAGGCTGGGTGCAGTGACTCACACCTGTAATCCCAGCACTTTGAGAGGCCGAGGTGGGCAGATCACAAGGTCAGGAGTTCAAGACCAGACTGGCCAACATGGTGAAACCCCGTCTCTACTAAAAAATATAAAAATTCGCTGGGCATGGTGGCTCATGCCTGTAATCCCAGCTACTTGGGAGGCTGAAGCAGGAAAATTGCTTGGACCAGGACCCGGGAGGCGGAGGTTGCAGGAGCCGAGATCATGCCACTGCACTCCAGTCTGGGCTATAGAGCGAGACTCCATCTCAAAAAAAAAAAAAAAGAAAACAAAAAGACCGGGTGCAGTGACTTACGCCTATAATCCCAGCACTTTGGAAGACCAAGGCAGGTGGATCACGAGGTCAAGAGATCAAGACCATCCTGGCCAACATGGTGAAACTCCGTCTCTACTAAAAAAAATACAAAAATTAGCTGGGCGTGGTGGTGTGCGCCTGTAGTCCCAGCTACTTGGGAGGCTAAGGCAGGAGAATTGCTTGAACCCAGGAGGCAGAGGTTGCAGTGAGCCGAGATCATGCCACTGCACTCCAGCCTGGTGCCTGGTGACAGGGTGAGACTCTGTCTCTGAGGGAAAAAAAGGAAAAAGAAATAACTAAAAAATAAAAATAAAAATTTAGGGCCGGGCACGGTGGCTCACGCCTATAGTCCCAGCACTTTGGGAGGCCGAGGCGGGTGGATCACGAGGTCAAGAGATCTAGACCATCCTGGTCAACAAGGTGAAACCCTGTCTCTACTAAAAATACAAAAATTAGCTCGGCATGGTGGCACGCACCTGTAATCCCAGCTACTCGGGAGGGTGAGGCAGGAGAATTGCTTGAACCCAGGAGGCGAAGGTTGCGGTGAGCCGAGATCGCGCCATTGCACTCCAGCCTAGGTAACGAGCGAAACTCCGTCTCAAAAAAAAAAAAAAAAAAAAAATTTAAAATTTAAAATTTAAAAAGCAGTGACTTGGGGTTTGAGACCAATCTTACCAACATAGTGAAACCCCGTCTCTACTAAAAATACAAAATTTAGCCAGATGTGGTGGTGTGTGCCTGTAATCCCAGCTACTCAGGAGGCTGAGGCAGGAGAATAGTGTGAATCCAAGAGGTGGAGGTTGCAGTGAGCAGAGATCATGTCATTGCACTCCAGCCCAGGTGACAGTGCAAGACTGTCTCAAAAAAAAGCAAAAAAGCAGTGACCTAACCCATTACCTTCTTTTTTTTTTTTTAGCTGGAGTTTTACTCTTTTTGCCCAGGCTGGAATGCGATGGCTGAATCTCAGCTCACTGCAACCTCCACCTCCCAGGTTCAAGCAATTCTTCTGCCTCAGCATCCCAAGTAGCTGAAAGTACAGGCATGTGCCACCATGTCCAGCTAATTTTTTCGTATTTTTAGAAAAGATGGGGTTTCTCTATGTTAGGCAGGCTGGTCTCAAACTCCTGACCTCAGGTGATCCACCTGCCTTGGCCTCCCAAAGTGCTGGGATTACAGGCGTGGGCCAACACTCCCGGCCACTTCTTTATACTTTCTCCTGATTGATTAGTTCCCTCTTGCTTTCCCCACCACCATCTCCAACCAGCCTAAATTCCATGACTCACTCGTCATTTATCTTGCAAACACCCTAAACTCCTTTGCCTCTCTTTTGAGCTTTTTATGCTCCTGCCTAGAGAAACTTCAACCCTGAAAGCATCCATTCATCCACATTGTCAGTATCTTCACCCAGGGAGTTGAGGCCTGAGGATGAGAATCACAGTTGAGCAACTTAGTGTCACTGTAATTCTGATCCCTACCCTCAACCTTGGCCCTCAACTTTGCCATCAAAACCAGGTATATTTCTGTAATCACTGGGCCCTCAACCTTGCCATCAAAACTGGTATATTTCTATAATCACCTCTCTGCAGTCAGCAAGTGGTCTTGCCATCTATTTCAAAGAAGAGCTGGTGGCTGTTGGATGGAAACCATTTCAGACACTTAACCACACTCTAAATCAGCCTCATCTGCATCCCAGGTCCTATTAAAAGGAGGAAGGGGCTGGGTGCAGTGGCTCATGCCTGTAATCCCAACACTTTGGGAGGCTGAGGTAGTAGGATTGGATTGCTTGAGGCCAGGATTGTTTGGGCAACATAGCAAGACCTAATCTCTACAAAAAATTAAAAAATTAACTGGGCATGGTGGCACATACCTGTTGTCTCGGCTTCTTAGGAGGTTGAGGTGGGAGGATCACTTGATCTCCAGAGATTGAGGCTGCAGTGAGCTATGATTGCTGAGGTTGGTAAATCACTTGAGCCCGGGAGTTCGAGATCAGCCTGGGCGACATAGTGAGACCCCATCTCTAACCAAAAAAGAAAAAATAGAGGCTGGGCACAGTGACTCACGCCTGTAATCCTAGCACTTTGGGAGGCCGAGGCAGGTGGACTGCCTGAGCTCAGGAATTCGAGAGCAGCCAGGTCAACACTGTGAAACCCTGTCTCTAAAATACAAAAAAATCAGCTGGGTGTGATGGTGTGCACCTGTAGTTCCAGCTCCTCGGGAGGCTGAAGCAGGAGAATCACTCGAACCCGGGAGGTGGAGGTTGCAGTGAGCCAAGATTGCACCACTGCACCCCAGCCTGGGCAATGGAGCAAGACTCCTTCTCAAAAAAAAAAAAAAGACAGAAAGAAAAAGGAGATTATCCTGGGATCCTACACCTCCCACTCCTGTTTAATATTCAGGACTCCTGAAATGAAAGGAGACTTCACTTCTCAAGCCACTTGACCTATTCCACTAAAACAGTTCTCGCTAAGATCACCAACAATCTCCAGTGAGCCTTTTGTTTTGAGACAGGGTCTCACTCTCATTCAGGCTGAAATGCAGTGGTGTGAACACAGCTCACTTCAACCTCCTGGACTCAGGCAATCCTCCCACCCCAGCCTCCAGAGTAGCTGGGACTACAGGTGTGCCATCACACCTGGCAAAGTTTTAAATTTTTTGTAGAGACATGGTTTTGCCATGTTGCCCACGCTAGTCTTGAACTCCTGGGCTCAAGCAATCTGCCTGCTTCCACCTCCCAAAGTGCTGAAATTACGGGCATGAACCACTGCACCCAGCTGTAGGTATTATCTTGGTTTTGTTTGTTTACAATTTTTTTTTCTTTTTCTTTTTCTTTTTGAGATGGAGTTTCACTCTTGTTACCCAGGCTGGAGTGCAACGGTGCGATCTCGGCTCACCGCAACCTTCACCTCCTGGGCTCAGGCAATTCTCCTGCCTCAGCCTCCTGAGTAGCTGGGATTACAGGCATGCGCCACCATGCCCAGCTATTTTTTTGTATTTTTAGTAGAGACGGGGTTTCACCATGTTGACCAGGATGGTCTAGATCTCTTGACCTCGTGATCCACCCGCCTTGGCCTCCCAAAGTGCTGGGATTACAGGCGTAAGCCACCGCACCCAGCCCCTGTTTACAATTTTTTCCCCTAGAGTTTCTGATTGGCTCTTGGATATTCTCTGTTATTGGAATCTATTCCATTCTCCTTGTATGCACCAACTTTCTAGTTTATTTCAGACCGTTTCTTCTTTGGACTGTTATTTTCTGTACAGCTTTTGGGTTTTTTCTGGAGTTTCTGAATGTTCATTCTTACTGATATTCATTGCCTTTATTATATTATCAAGTTTTTCCAACTCCTCAACCATACTATGACTTAGTCTACAAAATCTCCTTTTTTTTCGTAGAGACTGTTCTTCCATAACCTCCCACCACTCTCCTAAAATCCAAACAGGCCGAGCGCGGTGGATCATGCCAATAATCCCAGCACTTTGGGATGCTGAGGCAGGCAGATAGCTTGAGCCGAGGAGTTTGAGACCAGTCTGGGTAACACAGTGAGATTCTCATCTCTAAAAAAGAAAAACAATTTTTGAAAAAGATAAATAAAAATAAAATTCAAATATATTGCTTCCAGGAGTCAACAGTCATGATCCTGGGATTTTTCCTTCACTGGAACCATGTTTTCCATTCCTTTGTTTACTGGAATTCCTCCTTAGGGTGCTTTCTAGACAGTAAGGTCTCTGTCACATCTTCTTTCTCATGTTTTCTTGTTTCTTTTGGATTTTTTGGAGACGGAGTCTCGCTCCGTACAGTGGCGTGATCTCTGCCTACTGCACACCCAGCTAATTTTTGTATTTTTAGTAGAAATGGGGTTTCACCATGTTAGTCAGGCTGGTCTTGAATTCCTGACCTTGTGATCCGCCCACCTCGGCTTCCCAAAGTGCTGGGATTACAGACTTGAGCCATCGTACCCGGCCGTATAATTTTTTCATACCATCCTCCCTGTGCTTTCACTAGAAGTCTCTTTTATTTAGATATAAAAGCTGCCCATTTGGCCGGGTGCAGTAGCTCATGCCTGTACTTCCAGCACTTTGGGAGGCTGAGGCAGGCAGATCACTTGAGGCCACGAGTTTGAGACCAGCTTGGCCAACATGGTGAAACCCTATCTCTACGAAATTACACAAATTAGCCTGGCTGGGTGGTACATGACTGTTGTCCCAGCTATTCAGGAGACTGAGGCAGGAGAATCACTTAAATTCGGGAGGCAGAGGTTGCGGTGAGCCAAGATTGCACCACTGCACTCCAGCCTGGGCTACAGAGCAAGACTCCATCTCAAAAAAAAAACTTAATCCCTGTATCTCTTAGTTTTTTTTTCCTATTTTTGTTTCCTTTGCTATGGTTTATCTTGGTTTCTTTCCTGTAGTAGGCTTTATTAAAATATCGGAGGATTCTTGGCTGTCATTAGAAGGAGCTCTCTGTGTGACCAGGATTTGTTAACTAGCAGCGTTTGCTTTAAGGTAGTGATCTTTATTCTTGAGATTTCTGAATTCCAGAGGGCTTTGTTGTAGGATGCCAATCTCTTCAGCTCACACAGATATCTACAGAGAAGACTATTCCTTTTTTTTTTCTTTTAATCACTGATATTTATTTATTTATTTTTGAGACTGAGTCTCACTCTATCGTCTAGGCTGGAGTGCAGTGGTACAATCTCTGCTCACTGCAACCTCTGTGTCCCGGGTTCAAGCAATTCTCCTGCCTCAGCCTCCCAAGTAGCTGAGACTGCAGGCACCTACCACCACATCTGGCTAATTTTTGTATTTTTAGTAGAGATAGGGTTTCACCATGTTGGCCAGGCTGGTCTTGAACTCCTGACCTCAGTGATCCACCTGCCTCGGCCTCCCAAAGTGCTAGAATTACAGGTATGAGCCACTGCGCCTGGCCCTGTGAGGTATTTTTCAGCAACCTTCTAGACTGACAAGAGCAGCTGGAAGCATGGCAACCCCAGGCAGAGCATAAGGTGCTGCCTCCTGGACCACTCGCAAGAGGCACTAATGTGTGGGAGGAGCCACCTGCCTGGGCCTCTGGAAGCCTTCTGCTTGTGAGCCGGCAGGTACAACACGAGATGCAAGTGAGAAGGGGACTTGGAAACAGGAAACCTAATTGAAGGTATGCACAAGTAGAACAAACCTGTTTTTCACTACTGCAGTCAGCATGGGTTATAATTAAGCAGCATACTGTTTCTACTGTTTCGAAAAACAAACAAAAGGAAGAGTCTTGGCTGGGTGCAGGTGGCTTATTCCTGTAATCCTAGCACCTTGGGAAGTTGAGGCAGGTGGATCACCTGAGGACAAGAGATTGAGACCAACCTGGGCAACACAGGGAGACCCCATCTCTACAAAGAAAACCAGAAGTTAGCCAGGCACGCTGGCATGTCCCTGTGGTCCCAGCTACTCAGGAGGCTGAGGAAGGAGGACTGCTTGTGCTCAGGAGATTGAGGCTGCAGTGAGCTGTGATCATGCCATGCACTATAGCCTGGGCAACACAGCGAGACCCTGTCTCAAAAAAACAAATGAAATTTTAAAAATTTAAAAATTAGCTGGGCATAGTGGTGTGTGCCTCTGGCCCCAGCTACTCAGGAGGCTGAGGTAGGAGGATCCCTTGAGCCCAGGAGGTTAAGGCTGCAGTGAGACATGATTGTGCCACTCCACTCCAGCCTGGGCAACAGAGCCAGATTCTGTCTCAAAAAATATATAAAAATAGGTCGGGCATGGTGGCTCATGCCTGTAATCCTAGCACTTTGGGAGGCTCAGGTGGGTGGATCACGAGGTCAAGAGATGGAGACCATCCTGGCCAACATAGTGAAACCCCGTCTCTACTAAAATACAAAAATTAGCTGGGCATGGTGGCGCACACCTGTAGTTCCAGCTACTGAGGAGGCTGAGGCAGGAGAATTGCTTGAAGCCGGGAGGCAGAGGTTGCTGAGATCGCGCCACTGCACTCCAGCCTAGCACCTGGTGAAAGAGTGAGACTCTGTCTCAAATATATATACATAAAATTATTTTAGAAAGAAAAATACTTCACAGGGTTTTTTCTGCCCAATTCTAACTGTCAATATATTCATTTGTTGACATTTTAATGCAGCTTTTTACATGAAAGCAACTTTATTTATTAAAAAGTAAAGGAATAAAAGAATGGCTACTCCATAAGCAGAGCAGCCTTTAAGGCAGTCTTTTTTTTTTTTTTTTTTTTTTGAGATGAAGTTTTGCTCCTGTTGCCCAGGCTGGAGTGCAGTGGTGCGATCTCGCCTCAGTGCAACCTCCACCTCCTGGGTTCAAGCGATTCTCCTGTCTCAGCCTCCCGAGTAGCTGAGATTACAGGCGTGTGTCATCACTCCTGGCTAATTCTGTATTTTTAATAGAGACAGGTTTCACCATGTTGGTCAGGCTGGTCTTGAACTCCTGACCTCAGGTGATCTGCCTGCCTCAGCCTCCCAAAGTGCTGGGATTATTACAGGCATGAGCCACCGCACTCAGCCAGTGTAGTCTTAAAGGCAAAGAAGATAAATACTTGTGCTTGGTTTCCCGTCTTGAGTGAGCAAATCTCTGCCTCTACCCTAGTTCAAAGCCCCTTCATCTCTTGCATGGACGATGGTAACCTCCTCACTGGTTATCCTGTCTTCATACTCCATTCCTCTGTGCCATATTCTGTGCAGTGGCCAGAATGCACTTTGGGGAACACAAATCTGATTGCCAAACTCTGTCACTTGTCTTAGAGAAGGCATCTAATCTGGAAGCCTTAAGAGATGGTGGTCAGGCACAGTGGCTCACACCTGTAATCCCAGCACTTTGGGAAGCCAAGGTGGGTCGATCACTTGAAGTCAGGAGTTTGAGACAGGCTAGCCAACATGGTGAAACCCCATCTCTACTAAAAATACAAAAATTAGTCGGGCGTGGTGGTGCATGTCTGTAGTCTCAGCTACTTGGGAGGCTGAGGCAGGAGAATCACTTGAACCTAGTAGGCGGTGGTTGCAGTGAGCCGAGATCATGTCACTGCACTCCAGCCTGGGTGACAGAGTGAGACTCTGTCTCAAAACAAAAGAGAGGCAAAAAACGAGATGGTGTCCTTCTGGAAGTTGTATTGCTGAAACCATGGTCTGATGAGAATGAGATCATGGTGTCAAACAGACCCATGCCATCCAGAGAAGCCAGGCCCCAGGCAGAGACTCCTCTCCCCATGGCCTCAGTACTGGTCTAGGCCTCTGAGTCATAGATCTAAAAATAAGTCACAGGGCTGTGAGCTAGCAGGACAGCTGCACACCTCTGGGTCTGTGGCTAGCCAGCGGTCTGCAGCAGGGACGCCTGTGTCCCACACTGCTACTGCTCCTTCATCTAGAGGCCTTCCTTGACAGATTAAGCAAGCAATGCTGGGCTACCCACATCCACTGTAAGTTCGGCCTGGAGGTGTCCCTGGATCAGATGCCTGTCTGAGTCTGGTTTCTAGACTGTCAATGGCTTGCTCTGCAGCCTTCATCAACCCAGGTCACGACTTGTGCTTACAACACCTCATAGGCTGGATGCAGTGGCTCACACCTGTAATCCCAACACTCTGGGAGGCCGAGGCGGGGGGATCACTTGAGGTCAGGAGTTTGAGACCAGCCAGTCCAACATAGCGAAATCCTGTCTCTACAGAAAGTACAATAATTAGCCAGGCGTGGTGGGACATGCCTGTAATCCCAGCTACTTGAGAGGCTGAGACAGAAGAATCACTTGAACCCAGGAGGCAAGGGTTGCAGTGACCCGAGATCGCACCACTGCACTCCAGCCTGTGTGACAGAGCAAGACTCCGTCTCAAAAAACAAACAAACAAACAAAACACCTCGTGTCTGGGCCAGCCTACTTTCCTTCTCTTTTAGCTGCCACTTGGTTTAAACCTGGAAATCCAGGCCGGGCGCCATGGCTCACGCCTATAATCCCAGCACTTTGGGAGGCCGAGGCGGGTGGATCACGAGGTCAAGAGATCGAGACCATCCTGGTCAACATGGTGAAACCCCGTCTCTACTAAAAATAAAAAATTAGCTGGGCATGGTGGCGCATGCCTGTAGTCCCAGCTACTTGGGAGGCTGAGGTAGGAGAATTGCTTGAACCCAGGAGGCGGAGGTTGCGGTGCGCCAAGATCGCGCCATTGCACTCCAGCCTGGGTAACAAGAGCGAAACTCCGTCTCAAAAAAAGAAAAAAAAAAAAAAGAAAAAAAGAAAAAACCTGGAAATCCTGGAGTCTTCGGAACTCCATTGACCTGAGATGGGTTAGTCTCCTGGTGTCTCTCTAGCACAGTCTGAAGGTAGCTGTTCTTAGGAATGGAAAGGAGGTGTCAGATGTGTTTATGGTTGCATTATCTCAACTTGAACTTTGACTTGTTCTCACCTAACTTGAGGAAGCAAGGACATTTGGAATTCAAACATTGTAATAATATTTGTTACTAAGTGAGGACATTCAAAAATATTACCTTCAAATATTAGTAATGTCTGTTACAGCAAACTACCAGAAAAGGACAGCAAGCTACAGATGACCTGGCAATGATAAGCCCACGGGGATTTCTGGTGAGAAGGCTGACAATTCCTGGCACAAGCCCCAGGGTGCCTTCTAGAGCAGGCCAACATCTTCTCACATTTGATCCCGACCCTGCTCTCCCATTCACAAACAGGGTGTGCAAACAGTCTTTTTAGCCCTTCAAATATAAAGAGGAGGCCGGGTACAGTGGCTCATATCTGTAATCCCACTTTGGGATTTGTAATCGGCACTTTGGGAGGCCAAGGCAAGGCAGGCAGATCATTTGCAGTCAGGAGTTTGAGAACAGCCTGGCCAACATGGTAAAACCCTATACTAAGTGTAAAAATTAGCTAGGCATGGTGGTAGGTGCCTATAATCCCAGCTACTCGCAAGGCTGAGGCAGGAGAATCGCTTGACCCTGAAAGGCAGAGGTTGCAATGAGATGAGATCATGCCACTGCACTCCAGCCTGGGTGACGGAGCAAGACTCCATCCCAAACAATAAAAATAAAAGCTGGGCGCAGTGGCTCAAGCCTGTAATTCCAGCACTTTGGGAGGCTGAGGCAGGCAGATCACAAGGTCAGAAGTTTGACACCAGCCTGGCCAGCATTGGTGAAACCCCGTCTCTAGTAAAAATACAAAAAATTAGCCAGGCATGGTGGTGTGCACCTGTAGTCCCAGCTACGTGAGAGGCTGAGGCAGGAGAATTGCTTGAACCCAGCAGGTGGAGGTTGCAGTGAGCCGAGTTTGCACCACTGTACTCCAGCCTGGGTGACAGACCGAGACTCCGTCTCAATCAATCAATCAATAAAATAAAATAAAATAAAAAACATCTCCGATTGGAGCCACGCAGCAACTTCAGAGCTGGCTTGGAGGACTTTGGCACTGTGTGGCAGGAATGAAGACTCAACCCGTTAAGTCCTCCTTCTCACTGTGCCTGGAGGGAGCCGATAAGCTGCGGGGTGGCTGGCTGGCTGTGAGCTCCTTCCAGGCATCCAGATCGCTGCCAAGGACAGCCATTCTGACAGCCACAGTGCCCTTTTTGTTAGGGCTAATAAATCCCCTCTTGTTTTAGTGACATGGAGTTGGGGTTATTCCATTTTGATAACTAAAAGAAAGTCCGCTCACATGGGAAAAGGGGATAGAGTTCTAGTTTCTTTAACCAGATGGACCCAAGATTTCTCACGCCCCTTAGCCTTGGCCCCTGATGGGTTTAAGAATCTGAGGGGATGCTCATAAGTTTTATTGTTCAGAACCCCTCCAAAAAGTGTTCAACCTAGGCTGGGCGCGATAGCTCATGCTTGTAATCTCAGCACTTGGAGAGGCCGAGGCAGGCAGATCACTTGAGGTCAGGAGTTCAGGGCCAGCCTGGCCAACATGGTGAAACCCTGTCTCTATTTAAAAAATAGAATTAGCTCACACCTGTAATCTCAGCACTTTGAGAGGCTGAAGTGGGAGGATCACTTAAGGCTAGGAGCTGAAGACCAACCTGGGCAAAAAAGTGGGACTCCATCTCTACAAAAACTTGAAAAATTAGCTGGGCATGGTGGCACCCACCTTTAGTCACAGTTACTGAGGTGGGAGGACTGCTTGAGCCCAGCAGTTCAAGGCTGCAGTGAGCTATGATTGTGTCACTGCACTCCTGCTGAACAACAGAGTGAGACCCTATCTTTAATTACACCTGTAATCCCAGCACTTTGGGAGGCCGAGGCGGGCAGATCACGAGGTCAGGAGATCAAAACCATCCTAGCCAACATGGTGAAAACCCATCTCCACTAAAAATACAAAAAATTAGCCAGGCATGGTGGCAAGCGCCTGTAGTCCCAGCTACTAAGGAGGCTGAAGCAGAGAATTGCTTGAACTTGGGAGACAGAGGGTGCAGTGAGCCAAGATCGCGTTACTGCACTTCAGCCTGGTGACAGAGTGAGACTCTGTTTCAAAAAAAAAAAAAAAGTTACTCTGCAAACAACCCCATTGCTCCCTCCACCACCAAGAACACTTGGCTGTGAAAACCTCTTTTCTGAAGGCTCTTCTTTCAGACATTTCCACTGAAACTAACATGGAAAAGCCCAGCCTCGAAGTCCTGGCTTTTATTTCCATAAAGAATGCACCAGCCAACAGTAATAACTTTGGCTGCTTAAGAAAATCAGTTCTGCCGGGCATGGTGGCTCATGCCTGTAATCACAGTACTTTGGAAGGCTGAGGTGGGTGGATCACCTAAGGTCAGGAGTTTGAGACCAGCCTGGACAACATAGTGAAAACCCATCTCTATTAAAAATACAAAAACTTAGCCAGACATGGTGGCAGGCACCTATAATCCCAGCTACTCAGGAGGCTGAAGCAGGAGAATCACCTGAACCCAGGAGGAGGAGGTTGCAGTTAGCCGAGATGGCACCATTGCCACTGCATTCTAGCCTGGGCAACGAGTGAAACTCTGTCTCAAGAAAAAAAAAAAAAGAAAGAAAATCAGTTCTGGGCTGGGCACGGTGGCTCATGCCTGCAATCCCAGCACTTTGGGAGGCTGAGGCGGGCAAATCACAAGGTCAAGAGATCGAGACCATCCTTGCCAACATGGTGAAACCCCGTCTCTACTAAAAATACAAAAAAATCAGCTGGGCGCGGTCGTGTGCGCCTGTAGTCCCAGCTACTTGGAAGGCTAAGGCAGGAGAATTGCTTGAACCTGGGAGGTGGAGGTTGCAGTGAGCTAAGATCATGCCACAGTACTCCAGCCTGGGCAATAGAGCGAGACTCCATCTCAAAAAGAAAAAAAAAAGAAAGAAAGAAAATCAGTTCTAGAATACCTGAGGGACCTCTAAGTGGGATGTTCTCATTCTACAGCTTCTCTGACAATAGGAATGTGACGCTCTAAGAAAAGCCAGCTGGAGCAAATAGAGTTTTTTTCTCAGCAGGGAGAGCCAGCTCCCTGCTGAGATCAGGGTGCATTTTCTTATTTTTTGCTTTTTGTTTTTGTTTTTTTTTTTTAAATTTATTTAATTTACTTTAGGTTCGTACTATATCTGGCATTTCTCCCCATGTTATCCTTCCCCACCCTCCCATCCCTCCCCACCCCCTGTTTTTGGTTTCTTTTTTTTTTTTTTTTGAGATGGAGTTTCGCTCGTTACCCAGGCTGGAGTGCAATGGCACGATCTCGGCTCACCGCAACCTCCGCCTCCTGGGTTCAGGCAATTCTCCTGCCTCAGCCTCCTGAGTAGCTGGGATTACAGGCACGCGCCACCATGCCCAGCTAATTTTTTGTATTAGTAGAGACGGAGTTTCACCATGTTGACCAGGATGGTCTCGATCTCTTGACCTCGTGATCCACCCGCCTCAGCCTCCCAAAGTGCTGGGATTACAGGTGTTTTTGGTTTCTTTTGATGAAGTCTTGCTCTGTTGCCCAGGCTGGAGTGCAGTGGTACGATCTTGGCTCACTGCAACCTCTGCTTCCCAGGTTCAAGCAATTCTCTGCCTCAGCCTTCTGAGTAGTTGAGATTACAGACGCCATCCACCACGCCCAGCTAGTTTTTGTATTTTTAGTAGAGATGGGTTTTCACCATCTTGTCCAGGCTGGTCTTGAACTCCTGACCTTGTGATCCACCCGCCTAGTCCTCCCAAAGTGCTGGGATTACAGGCATGAGCCACCACACCTGGCCTTCTTGTGCATTCCCTATGGCAGTACAAGCCAGGGCTTCTAGGCTGGGCTTTTACATGTTAGTTTCAGTGGGAATGTCTAAAAGAAGAACCTTCAGGAAAGGGGTTTTCACAGCCAAGTGTTCTTGGTGGTGGAGGGGGCATTGGGGTTGTTTGCTGAGAGTAACTTTTGTTTTTTTTTGAAACAAGGTTTTTACTCTGTTGCCCAGCAGGAGTGCAGTGGCACAATCATATCTCACTGCAGTCTTGAACTTGTAGGCTCAAGTGATCCTCCTACCTCACCCTCCCCAGTAACTGGGACTTTAAGTGGGCACCCTATGCCCAGCTAATTTTTCAAACTTTTTGTAGAGATGGAGTCCCACTTTGTTGCTTAGGTTGGTCTTCAACTCCTAGCCTCAAGTGACCCTCCCAACTCAGCCTCCCAAAATGCTGGAATTACAAGTGTAAGCCACCACATCCCACTGAGAGTGACTTCTCTCTCTCTCTCTCTCTTTCTCTTTCTTTCTTTCTTTCGAGAGGGAGTTTCACTCTTGTTGCCCAGGCTTGAGTGCAAAGGCACGATCTTGGCTCACCGCAACCTCTGCCTCCCGGGTTCAAGCAATTCTCCTGCCTCAGCCTCCCGAGTAGCTGGGACTACAGGCATGTGCCACCACACCTGGCTAATTTTGTATTTTTAGTAGAGAGTTTCTCCATGTTGGTCAGGCTGGTCTCAAACTCTTGACCTCAGGTGATCCACTAGCCTCAGCCTCCCAAAGTGCTAGGATTACAGGCGTGAGCCACTTTGCCTGGCCTCTTTCCTTTTTAATGCTGAATAATATTCTATTGTATGTTTATACCACATTTTGTGTACCCATTCATCCGTGGATGGACATTGGGTTGCTTCCACCTTCTGACTAATATGAACATGGGTGTACACGTTTATATCCACTCTTGCCTCCTCTCCCTCGTCCTTCCTTCTCCACACTGCAGCCAGAGTAACCCCTTTACACTCTCAAGTATGGACAAATCACCTCTTGCTTAAAACTCATTCGTTTTGCAACACTGTCAAGTAAGACCTAACTTCTCACCACCCTGATTTAGTATTAGAACCCAAAACTGGGCCGGGCTCCGTGGCTCACGTCTGTAATACCAGCACTCTGGGAGGCCGAGGCGGGCGGATCACTTGAGGTCAGGAGTTTGAGACCAGCCTGGCCAACATGGCGAAACCCCATCTCTAATAATAATACAAAAATTAGTCGGGCGCGGTAGCACCGGCTTGTAATCGCAGCTACTCGGGAGGCTGAGGCAGGAGAATCACTGGAACCCAGGAGGTGGAAGTTGTAGTGAGCCAAGATCACGCCACTGCACTTCACCACCGCCTGGGGACAGAGCAAGACTTCGTCTCAAAAAAAAAAAAAGCCCACAAAACTGGAAAACACTTGCTGTTTCTTCTGTGTAATGTGTTTTCCTCCCTTCTCGAACCCAAAGGACCTCAGCTCCTGGGGGAATTCCCGGATCACCCTCCTCCACTAACTAGGTCAGGGTACTCTCTCCCTCCCTCTTACTCTTTCCCCTCCTACCACTTGTCACCATTGGTAATATATTATCACCCGGATTTGTGACAATGGTATTGTGTGTTTACCATTAAGGAATAAACCTATGTCAGAGACAGCACTACCCGTTCCTGCAGTGCCCGCCGGGGCCTGGCATCTAGGAAACGCTCTATACGCCAGTAACCAATTTCAGTAATAAATCCAGGAGGACGCCGCCGACCCGTACCGCCCGGGGGCCAAGCCATGGTGGAGAATCTGGGAAGACCTCCGGCTCTGGCCGCCAGTCCTCAACCACCGCCCCAGCCATCCCTCTCGGGAGATCAGGGTCCCCAGGAGAGAAGGCTACAGGGCGCCCTCTCCCCCGCTCGTGCGAGGGGAGGGTCAGCTGTAGGCGCGGGATCCGCAGCCGCCCGCCCGGGGCGGGGTCGGGGCCGGGCCGGAGACGTCACTTCCGGTGTACACAGCCGGTCCAGGGTGGTTCGCTGGGGGCCGGGGCGCGACGCAGGTGAGTAGCGGGCGCGCCGGGCGCAGGCGGGCGCTGGCGGGCGGGGTCGGGGGGTGGGTGGTGGGCGGTGGGCAGCGGGGCCGCGGGCCGCAGCCAGGGCTGACCGCGAGACTGCCTCGCGGGGCGCTCCTCCGCTCGGGGCCGCAGGGCGAGGGGCCGTGAGCTCCCGCCCATTACCCGCCCTCTGTGGAGGACGCCCGGCTTAGCGGGCGCTGGCCGGGCCGACGGAAGCCCAGAGGGGCCTCCTGGCGCGAACCAGGGACCCCGGGGCACGGCGGGGACCCGGCGGCGGCGGCACCGCAGGGGCGGGTCTGCGCCCGTCAGGCGGAGAAAGGGGGCGCTCCCTCGGGTCACTGGGGCCCGGGAGGTCGCGCTGGTGCCGGGACCCGCTCCCGGAAGCCCGCGGAGGGACAGCGGCCTGCGGACGGCCAGGGTCCGCCGGGGCTGGCCGTGGAGGCGGCCCTCACGCCACCCCGGGGCTGCCGGGCCGGCTGCGCGCACCTTCCCGGCGGCTCCGGGCTGCCGAGGAACGCGCTTTTCCGGCCCTGCAGAGCCCGCTGGCGCATTGGGCCGGAGGGAGGGTCCGCGGGGACCGGGAGGGCCGGGGCTGAGCGTGAAGGACCCGCGCCCGAGGGGCGAGCGCAGGGTCAGGGGTGTGTCTTCCTGCGCCGCGCGGTGCGAGGAAAGAAGCATGCCTGGTTGGCATGATAAGAATTTTGTTTAGACTTCTCACAAATTTGCCAGAGAAGGACTCAGCTTGAGGGGCCTGCAGTTTGAAAATAGCTTGTTCTGGCCCCGCATCCCCATTATAAAAGCAGTTCATTCTCCTCTCCTGGCAAAACGCTCAAGACGACACAAAAAGTCTAAGGGAGAAAATGACAATCATCTGCCCGTCTACCATTTGGTGACAACCACTGCCAAGATTTTGGTGATTATCAATAAATACAAATAGAGATTGTTATTTTTATGGACTTTACAGTGCGAGATGTAACCACTGATGAGCACTTAGATCGTTTCCAGTTTGTCACAAGATAAGCAATTCTGCCAGAAGGATTTGTCTGATTATTGTCTTGTTTTTTTCTTTTTTTCAATAGGAGACTTGCCCAGGCTGGTCTCAAACTTCTGGCCTCAAGCGACCCTCTCACCTTGGCCTCCTAAAGTGTTGGGTTACAAGTGTGAGATACTACACCCGGTCTGATTTTGTCTTAGAATAAATTTATAAATGAGGTCAAAAGTAACTTGTTTTTTGGAGACTGTCTCACTTTGTCACCCAGGCTGGAGGGCAGTGGCGCGATCTAGATTCCCTGCAACCTCTGCCTCCCAAGTTTGAGAGATTCTCCTGCTTTAGTTTCCCGAGTAGCTGGGATTACAGATGCTTACCACCACACCCGGCTAATTTGTGTATTTTTAGTAGAGACAGGGTTTTGCCCTGCTGACCAGGATGGTCTTGAACTCCTGACCACAGGTGATGCGCCCACGTAGGCCTCCCAAAGTGTTGGGATTACAGGTGTAAGCCACCTCTTCCGGCCGTAACATTATGTTCATTTTTTAAGTACATGGTATTTCTTTTCTTTGACATATTTGGAAAATTTTTCTTTGTCTGAATGTTATAAAAGTTCTGGCCGGGGCGTGATGGCTCATGCCGGTAATCCCAGCACTTTGAGAAGCCGAGGCGAGCGGATCACTTGAGGTCGGGAGTTCAAGACCAGCCTGCCCAACGTGGTGAAACCCGGATTCAACTAAAAAAAAAACGAAAAAATTAGTCAGGCATGGTGACGCACTCCTGTAGTGCCAGCTACTTGGGAGGCTGAGCGCTGGAGCCGAAGGTTGCAATGAGCCAAGGTCCTGATACTGCATTGCAGCCTGGGCAACAGAGTGAGACTCTATCTCAAAAAACAACAAAAAAATCCATGTTTGCTTATCATTTCATGGTTTTATTTACTTATTTTTTTGCCTTTAGTCTACCTAAAATTCATTTTTGGTTTAAAATATGAAGTATTTTCTAAATGGCTAGTCAGTTGTTCCAGATTTATTGAATAATATGTAAACTTTATCATTTTATCATATTTTAGACCAGAAATTCTAAATATATGTTTGTAAGGGCTACTTACAAAGTTCATATTTAGATTTCATATATGCTTAGATGTTTTCAAGTTTCTTTAAAAATCACAGTATTTTCACAATATCTTGTTTAAAATTTTCACAATATTTTGTTAAAAAAAATCATTTTCCATTACAAGTCCAGGGAATATTTCATGTTTGAGATTTTTTTCTTTTTGTCTTTAAAGCAAAAAGTTTAGTTAATTGCCATTTCATTTGCTTTCTTGCTGACAAGATAACAAACTCCATATGAAGAATTCAGGTTTGTTGTGGCAACTTTTCAGTCTGGCATTTGAGATTCTAATCTTCCTCTATTTTTGCACACAAATACGTAGGTTAGCATTGGAGACCAAGATAGAAAAGTTCTCAGATTCCCTTGGCAAGCCTAGATTTTTCAATCTAAAATTATCTCTGGATTTTTGGAAGACCTTGTTTTAAGCATCTTTTTTTTTTTTTTTAAGCACATTGCACGTGATTCTGCGAAAATTTTAGTAAATGTTTATTCTATTGAAAACCTGTAGCCTAATACACCAGGATCCATATCCATATGTCAAGTGGGTCTTCCAAGTCTATAGGAAAATAATTGTTTCTGAAAGCTAGCAGGCTAGGATATCACATGGGTTAGGTGTTCTCTCTCTCTCTCTCTCTCTCTCTCTCTCTCTCTCTCTCTCTCTCTCTCTCTCTTTTGAGTCAGAGTCTCTCCCTCTGTTCCGCAGGCTGGAGTGCAGTGGCCGATCTCGGCTCACTGCAACCTCTGCCTCCTGAGTTCCTGAGTTCAAGCAATTCTCCTGCCTCAGCCTCCCAAGGAGCTGGGATCACAGGTGTGAACCACCATGCCCAGCTAATCACTTTTTTCTCCTCCTGTGACTTTGTCCTTAGTGAAAAGTGATGATCTTCCTAGGTAGGCAAAAACATGTTGGTTTCGGTAAGAAATTGATGTGTTTTGGAGTTATTGAAAAGCCAGTTGCTGTTTTCTCTTAAGTGTAAGTTCACAGAGAGGCTGAATGTTGTTTGGATAAGGAAAAACAACAACAGAGGTTGTGCTTGTGCTTCAGATGGCTTTATCTCTACTGAAACTGCCCTCTTGGGGATCCCCTAATTGATGCATGCAGCAGAAATTGCCTAATCATTTTCCTTGACTTTGATCGCAGGTATTTGGCATAGTGAGCTGTTCTTTCTTGCTCTTGTGAATCTCCCATGGATTGGCCTTCTTCCTTTTTTTTTTTTTGATACAGAGTCTTGCTCTGTTGCCCAGGCTGGAGTGCAGTGGCACCATCTTGGCTCACTGCAACCTCTGGCTTCAGGGTTCAAGCAATTCTCCTGCCTGAGCTTCCCTAGTAGCTGGGATTACAGGTCTGTGCCACCAAGTCTGGCTAATATTTGTATTTTTAGTAGAGACGGGGGTCTCACCATATTGGTCAGACTGGTCTCAAACTCCTGACCTCAAATGATCCATCCACCTCATGATTACAGGTGTGAGACACCATGCCTGGCCTTGATTGGCCTTCTTGACTTGGAACTAGTGTGGTCATTTCCTGAAATCTGTGACTATACTTTCTCATTTGTCTTTACTGCTTCTCTTCCTACATCTACTTTGGGGTATTTTCTGAAGCCTGGCTTTGTACCTCTTACCCTCTCCCCCAAAACATGTTCCTTCTCACTCATCCACGATATGAGTTCTGGGTAGAGAACCACCTTACTTCCTCATCTCTGCCACCACTTAGTGACCCCTGACCTAGACTTTTCCGCAAGTTAGTTCTTTTTCTCCTGCCCTCTTTTTTCCGGAGGCCATACTTTCTCTAGGTGAAGAAAATATGACTTCTTTGTGAGGACAAGGTGGGAGGATTACTTGATCTCAGGAGTTGGAGCCTGGGCAACATAGTGAGACCTTTGCCTCTTCAAAAAATGAATTTTAGGCCCAGTGCAGAGGCTCATGCTTGTGATCTCACAACTTTGAAAGGCCAAACTGGGAGGATTGCTTGTGCCCAGGAGTTTTGAGATCAGCCTAGGCAACATAATGAGCCCTGAAAATTATCTGGGCGTGGTGGCACATGCCTGTAGTTTCAGCCACTTGGGAGGCTGAGGCAGGAGGACTGCTTGAGCCTGGGAGGTCAAGGATTCAGTGAACTGTGATTGTGCTGCTGCACTCTAGCCCAAGCAACAGAGCTAGATCCTTTCTCAAAATAAATAAATAAATATCACTCATCAAGGTGTCCTGTTCTTCCTGACTCTAAGGTTCTTACCAGCTGATGGATCACATCTTCCTTCTTTTTTTTTTTTTTTTTTTTTTTTTTTTGAGACGGAGTTTCGCTCTTCTTACCCAGGCTGGAGTGCAATGGCGCGATCTCGGCTCACCGCAACCTCCGCCTCCTGGGTTCAGGCAATTCTCCTGCCTCAGCCTCCTGAGTAGCTGGGATTACAGGCACGTGCCACCGTGCCCAGCTAATTTTTTGTATTAGTAGAGACGGGGTTTCACCATGTTGACCAGGATGGTCTCGATCTCTTGACCTCGTGATCCACCCGCCTCAGCCTCCCAAAGTGTTGGGATTACAGGCTTGAGCCACCGCGCCCGGCCACATCTTCCTTCTTGATTTGGATTGTATTTGCCATTTGCTTTCTATTACCACATCTTGATTTCAACTTTGTACCATTTTCTTAAGGGATTTCAGATTTAACGTGGTCCTACTCTGGATGTGAAAGAGGAGAGTGAATTGAGTCATTAATTGAATTAGCTCACATTTATGGAGTACCTACAGTATGGACCAGTTACTTTACTGGAGTATCAGAATACAGTCGAATAGCACAGCCTGGGATGAATGCCAAATAAGCAATTGTCGTAAAGTATTACAAGTCCCTAGAAGGGGAGACACCAAGTAGCCTCTCCTAGGTTTCAGAGATCTTGAGTGTCTTGGTCACTGCTTTGATCTCCAGGGCCCAGAACACAGTGTCCTGGAAATGATGAAGTATTTGTTGAAGGAATGAATGATCATCTGAGAATGAAATAGAATAAATGTTTTAACAAGTTAGCTATCCACAGAAAAGATACTAAGTCAAAAGACATTTTGTAAATGTAGTTTGAAAAATCTCAGGGAAAACTTTAAATTCAACCAAACTGACCCAGCTATAACCCTAAGAAGGCATGCTTGGAATGTGTAGCCAGAAAGCTTAAACTTAATTTTGTATGCTCAGAAGAAATACTTGTGTTTCTGGGAGAGGCCTGGGATGATGTCTGGAAACTGGGGTGGCAGGTCCAAGAGAGGAATTAGTTGGTGTGTCTTTAGCACTGTCTGGGGGCCTGACCAGAGCAACTGTATACAGCGTTCCTTCCACAAGGCCTTTGCACTACCGCACAGATGGACGTGTCCCTGTTGATGCCTCTGGCTGTGAGGGTCTCCCTTGCTTAGCATCTGTTCTTCCAGTATCCTCTGAGTAGAAGATAGCTTCATGTGGAGATTTCTTGGTAAGAGAGAATGTGAGTAGTTGAGAGTGCTGCATCTAAGGTGCTTGGATCAGATCCTGGTCTTGGGATGCTGGCTAATCTTTCAATTTTCTGATTTGTAGAATGGGGATAATAGTGGCACTTCCCCTTAGTGTTGCAGTGAGGACTCTGAGCATGCTACCCAGCACCTGTGATAAGTATTCAATGAGAGTATTAGCTCTTGTTGGTATTCATAAACTACTAACTGGCCTTCTGGTTCATACATCAGTCATCTTTGAGCTTAGATAGCCTAAATCAGTCCCTATGAAACTGCTTGTTTCTGGGTACATTGCCAAAGCTGATAAACAGTGGGAAGTAATGACAGATAAGCTCTTCCTAAACTGCTCATTCAGGGAATTTAGCCTGCAGTTCTCAGGGAAGACTTTCTGGAGAAGGCTGTTCTTGAGCTGAGTACTGTGGGAAAAGGTAAGTCCAGCACTATAGCAAGAAGGGTGGACTCTTGGGCATGGGCAGGACATGTCCAACGGTGTGGAGATGAGAGCAAGCATGAGGTATTTGAGCTGTGGGAGATTTAGGGTAAAGACAGGTATGAAGCCGGGCGCGGTGGCTCACGCCTGTAATCCCAGCACTTTGGGAGGCCGAGGCAGGTGGATCACCAGGTCAAGAGATCGAGACCATCCTGGTCAACATGGTGAAACCCCATCTCTACTAAAATGCAAAAAATTAGCTGGGCATGGTGGCGCGTGCCTGTAATCCCAGCTACTCAGGAGGCTGAGGCAGGAGAATTGCCCGAACCCAGGAGGTGGAGGTTGCGGTGAGCCGAGATCACGCCATTGCACTCCAGCCTGGGTAATAAGAGCGAAACTCCGTCTCAAAAAAAAAGACAGATATGAATAAGGAATAGAGAGAAATGACATTGGAAAGTGGGACCAATCCTTGAAATAACTAACAGTGTCTAACTGGGCACTAACAGCACTTCAGGTCCTGTGCTGAGTCCTTTGACTCAGTACACTAACCAGGTTTGATGCTGAGGACATTGTCTACATTGCTTTGTTTAGTCCTCCACTTACCTTAGGTACATGTGGCAGCATGTCACATGTCCCTCGTAGGTCTCTCTGCTTCTCTTTTTTTTTTTTTTTTTGAGGTGGAGTCTCTCTCTGTCACCCAGGGTGCAGTGCAATGGTGCAATCTCAGCTCACTGCAACCTCTACCTCCTGGGTTCAAGCATTACAGGCATGAGCCACCACGCCTGGCTAATTTTTGTATTTATTTATTTTTTTTTTTTTTTGAGACGGAGTTTCGCTCTTGTTACCCAGGCTGGAGTGCAATGGTGTAATCTCGGCTCACCACAACCTCTGCCTCCTGGGTTCAAGCAATTCTCCTGCCTCAGCCTCCTGAGTAGCTGGGATTACAGGCACACGCCACCATGCCCAGCTAATTTTTTGTATTTTTAGTAGAGACGGGGTTTCACCATGTTGACCAGGATGATCTCGATCTCTTGACCTCGTGATCCACCCGCCTTGGCCTCCCAAAGTGCTGGGATTACAGGCGTGAGCCACTGCACCCGGCCCTAATTTTTGTTTTTTGTTTTTTTTTTTTTTTGAGACGGAGTTTCACTCTTGTTACCCAGGCTGGAGTGCAATGGCACAATCTCAGCTCACCGCAACCTCCGCCTCCTGGGTTCAGGCAATTCTTCCTGCCTCAGCCTCCTGAGTAGCTGGGATTACAGGCACGCGCCACCATGCCCAGCTAATTTTTTGTATTTTAGTAGAGATGGGGTTTCCCCATGTTGACCAGGATGGTCTCGATCTCTTGACCTCGTGATCCACCCGCCTCGGCCTCCCAAAGTGCTGGGATTACAGGCGTGAGCCACTGCGCCCGGCCCATTTTTGTATTTTTAATAGAGATGGGGTTTCACCATATTGGCCAGGCTGGTCTTGAACTCCTGACCTCAGGTGATCCACTTGCCTTGGCCTCCCAAAGTGCTAGGATTACAGGCGTGAGCCACCTTGCCTGGCCTCTGCTTCTCGATTCAGCCTGCACATGGCTGCCAAGATAATTCCCAGTATATATGTTTAAAAGCTTTTTGTGATCCTGTTTCCTGATGAAGTCCGAGCACACTAAGATCCTCTGACTTAATGAAAAACCATGAAGTTAAAATGTAAAAATATTCACATCTTTGAATTAAAAAAAAAAGAGCACAGGTACAGATGTGGATCAAGCTCAGAGAAATAATCAGTGAAAAAAGCAACGTGCCAAACAGTATATATTTGCCCATTTGTGTTTTTCTAATTTTAAAAAATTTCTCCATTTTTGAAGTAACATGTGCTCATTTGTTTAGAAAAATATATATAGGCCAGGTATGATGGCTCATGCCTGTAATCCCAGCAATTTGGGAGGCCAAGGTGGGCAGATCACCTGAGTTCGGGAGTTCAAGACCAGCCTGATGATATGGTGAAACCCCATCTCTACTAAAAATACAAAAATTAACTGGGTGTGGTGATGTGTGCCAGTAGTTCCAGCTACTTGGGAGGCTGCGACAGGAGAATTGCTTGAACCTGGTAGGGGGGTGGAGGTTGCAGTGAGCTGAGATCGCGTTACTGCACTCCAGCCTGAGTGACAGAGTGAGACTCCATCTAAAAATAAATAAGTAAATGAAATAAATAATGTCTCCTTTTCTATAGATAGATAGGTAGATAGATACACATGAAATAATTTGTAAGTGCAGAAATAATTTCTGGAATGATAGAAAAGAAACAGTGGTTGATTTGGGGATGGGACCCCAGAAAACCAGGCTGCTAGGCTGATTTAGCTTTTTCTTATATATCATTTTGTATGATGTGAATTTTTTTTTTTTTTTTTTTTTTTTTTTTTTGAGACAGAGTCTTGCACTGTTGCCCAGGCTGGAGTGCAGCGACACAATCTTGGCTCACTGCAACCTTCGCCTCCTGAGTTCAAGTGATTCTCCTGCCTCAGCCACCTGAGTAGCTAGGATTACAGGCACCTGCCACCATGCCTGGCTAATTTTTGTGTTTTTCACAGAGGCAGGGTTTCACCATGTTGGTCAGGTTGGTCTCTAACTCCTGACCTCAAGGGATCCACCCACCTTGGCCTCTCAAAGTGCTGGGATTATAGACGTGAGTCACTGTGTCCAGCCTATGTTTTCATTTTAACAATAAATGTCTATGATGTACGTGGCAGTTATGTAGAGTGAACGTAGCATAGAGGTTAAGAGTGAGGACTGTGCAAGATGGCTTGGGTTCAAGGCCTGCCTCTGCCTTGACCTCAGTTTACCTCCTCTGAAAATGGGGAGGTAGTGATACCTGCCTCCTGGGGTTGTGAGGCATTACTGAATTGATATTTGTAAAGTCCTTTGAACAGTTCTCAGGAGGTATGTGTTTGTCGTCGTCGTCTCTGTTGCTCTGTCCCAGTGCTGTGCATGACAGTAAGTATGAAGATATGTCCAGCCTTTGTCTCTGATGCTCCCAGTTCATTTGGAAAGGGAGAGCACACAGCTAATGACAGAGACAGCAGAGCCTGCAGGAGTAAGAAAAGGCTCCTTGAGAACTGAGGTAGCCCGAGATGGTTTCATCAAAAGGGTGGATATTAAATATGGTAATTTCTAGACAGACACAAAGGAACTTTTTCCAAGGGTGTGTGTACCAGCCAGCATGAAGCAGGCGGAGGAAACAGAAACAAGACAAGAGCTTTGAGGAGGCCTGAAATTGGGATATGTCGTGTGATGATGTGTCGTTGTTATATGGCAGAGTTTTTCTTGGTGTATATGAGACAGTGATATGATTTCTAAATGATGGCATCTTTGATTCAGTGAAGTGTGGTGGCTCTGCTTTGATGTTTGGAATGGCTGTAAGGTGCTCCTATGTGATGATGTATTTAGCAATCCTCGTAATGCAGGGTACGTGAGTTATTGCCAGGTTGGTGCTCGTAGACAGTGCTGCCAGTGAGTGTACTTGACACAGACCTCTACGTTAACCATGAGTCTGTTTCTAGGATTCATGCCTAGATATGGTATTGCTTTTCTTTCTTTCTTCTTTTTTTTTTTTTTTAGTCTTTTTGACTGTGTTCCTTGTGTCTGGGCCACTGTCAGTTAAGTGTTTTTTCAAATTGGCCTTTGCAAAGAATCATAATGGGAAGACTTTTGAAAATGGAATTAGTCAGCCAGGCATGTTGGCTCACACCTATAATCTCAGCATTGTCGGGGGCTGAGGTGGGTGGATCACCTGAGGTCAGGAGTTCAAGACCAGCTGGGACAACATGGTGAAACCCCGTTTCTACTAAAAATACAAAAAAATTAGCCAAGCGTGGTGGCGCGCGCCTGTAATCCCAGCTACTCAGGAGGCTGAGGCAGGAGAATCACTTGAAACCAGGAAGCGGAGGTGCAGTGAGCCAAGATCATGCCATTGCACTTCAGCCTGGGGAACAAGAGTGAAACTCTGTCTTAAAAAAAAAGAAAAGAAACAAAAAAAGAAAATGGAATTAGAGCAAGATATTACATGACAAAAATCTAATTTTCTTACTAAAAATTATTTTGGGATTAAGTACTAGTGACATGCTAATTATGGTCAGGAAACCTGGAAATACTTGCGTCTTCCCTCACCCCACCCCCAGGTCCCAGATTTGGATGTATGTGCATGGGAACAGAGGCTGGGGAAAGCTGGCTTGGCTCCCAGACTTGAATGCTGCAGGCTTTGGTGACCTAGGCTGGAAGAGGCGGAAGTGGTTCCTCTCATTAGCCATAAGGACCTGCGCTGCTCCTGGGTGTCAAGGTGGGAGAAAATGCGCTGCATCCTTGTGCTTGAGTCACAGTGTCATGTACTTTGTAATTTGAGGTGATGCCTCTCCTCAGCTGTGTCCCTTCTGTTTTTGCCTCTGTCTTGGGGCAGAAAGAGGAGGGAGTGATGGGCAGGGAAATGGGAGGAGCCATGACTTCTTTCCCCTTCCGCACACAGGGCTTTACTTCTTTTAGTTTGTTGGTTGGACTTGGGAATTGGGGCCAGAGCTGCAGGAAGGTAAGTTTTATTTCTGAAAGTTGTTTTAACTCTACGATTTTGGGGGTTCGAGGGGGTTTGTTTTCGACTAGTAGAAGACCAAAATGAAGAATTGCAATGGAAATGAAATGCTACCTTCTTACCAGTCCACGGACTCTTTCAGAGCAGTAGCTTTTATTACGGAGACTGAGGGTATGGCAGAGGCTGTGCTTTATGGATTTAATCGTCAGCAGTACTGAGGCAGAAAAGTTGGGCCACTTGCTTAAAGTTAGTAAGTGCCATCTATTTAGCTGATACTTACTAAGAGCAGAAATTCACATGTAGATCAGTCTGATTCCCATACCTATAACAATAACTACTGCATTTTGGAAGTGCCTGGTTTCCATGAAGTTTCTTTGTATTGAAGCATCTACCTGAAAGGTGAGGGCCTGAGCTTTTTCTCCTTTTTCCCCCTATTACGGTAAGCTCCTTAAGAGCAGGTATTAAGTCTGTCTTTTCACCGTTGCATCCTGGATGCCTGGAGCAGTGCTATGCACTTAGTAGAACCTTGGTGAATGTTTAAGTATGTGAAGGCTTATGGCACAAATAAGTGGCAGAGCTGGAAGCCAGCTTGGAGGTGAACCACTGTGGGCCTGCTCTCTGGGGCTGTCTTTCCTGCTTAGGGAGTGGATGGTTAGGAATCACCTAGAATTTTCTCATTTCTTAACGTTTGATCTGCTGAAATGTTTGTAGGGAAGAATGAGCTTCCTGGCTGTGACTCTGCCTTTCTGGTCTTTTTGAGGGATGGGAAACTGCCGGATATGCAAAATTGGGGTCAGTGTTCTCAGCTTGGAAGAGATGTTATATTTATTGATAAAATTTTTTACAGATGCCTTAAATTCATAAGATGGTCTCGAATCTTAAGTTTATCTAAAATTTATATAATTCCTCTCCATAGTGAGAAAAATAATTTCTAAATTATAGCTTGATTTACCTGTTTATATATAAGCTTCTGGATAAATACTTGTTTTTTTCCCCCCATTTGTGGTTAATTTTGGATAGGTTCCACAGTGCAAAGTAGTTAAGAATGGCAGTATAGAATTTTAAGTTTTCTCGGGCAAGATATGGTAGTTTATGCCTGTAGTCCCAGCACTTTGAAGGGCCTAGGCAGGAGGATTACTTGAGGCCAGGAGTTCAAGACCAGCCTGAACAACACAGCAAGACCCTGTCTCTGCAAAAAAAATTAAAAAATTAGCCAGGCATGGTGGTGTGTGCTTATAGTTTCAGCTACTTGGAGGCTGAGGTGGGAAGATTGCCTGAGCCCGGGAGATTGAGGCTGTGGTGAGTGGTGATCACACAACTGTAGTACTCTAGCCTCGGCAACTGAGCAAGACCCTGTAGGGTCTCACTGCAGCCTCAATCTCCCTGGCTCAGGCTATCCTGCTACCTCAGCCTCCCAAGTATCTGGGACTACAGATATATGCCAGCACACTGGGCTAATTTTTTTTTTGTTTATTTTTAGTAGAGATGAAGTCTCACTATGTCGCTCAGGCTGATCTTGAGCTCCTGAGCTGAAGCAATCCTCCTACCTTGGTCTCCCAAAGTGCTGGGATTACATGTATGAGCCTCCGTGCCCAGCCAAGACCCTGTCTTTAAAAAATAAGTAAGGCCGGGCGCGGTGGCTCACGCCTGTAATCCCAGCACTTTGGGAGGCCGAGGTGGGCCGATTACAAGGTCAGGAGATCGAGACCATCCTGGCCAACATGGTGAAACCCCGTCTCTACTAAAAATACAAAAATCAGCTGGGCATGGTGGCGCGTGCCTGTAATCCCAGCTACTCAGGAGGCTGAGGCAGGAGAATTGCCTGAACCCAGGAGGCGGAGGTTGCAGTGAGCCGAGATTGCGCCACTGCACTCCAGTCTGGCGCCTGGCGACGGAGCGAGACTCTGTCTCAAAAAAAAATGAATAAAATAAATAAAAAATACGTGAAAACAAAAGTAAAAAATAGAATTTTAAGTCTTGTTAAATAACTTTCTAATGGACACAATAAGTTTTCAATTCAACTTTTTTTTTTTTTTTTTTTTACAAGTTTTGAAAACTTTTGTTAGGATAAGTGGGCTTTTTCACATCGTACCACACTAACAAAAATAAACCACAGGTTTCTAACTGGTGTAGATTATTAATTTTTTTTTTTTTTTTTTTTTTTTTTTACAAACTAGTTTTTAAGAAATTATATCATTGCTTTGTGATTTTTTTTGAAAGAAAATTGTTTACTTAGAAATAAATTATTTTCACTCCCTGATTTACACTTGAATTTCTACCACCAGCACAATTTGTTGTCGCAAATGTTTTCATAGTACTTGGGCACATTTGATGCAGAAATTTTTAATGGTCCAAGACTATTTTAGTTAATAGACGAAACCTTCATTTTACCTGAACAAACTTTTTCGGAAGTTTAGGAGCCAGCTTTGTTCATCCTTTGGTGATGGGTGGTGGTTTGTATGTGTTTGTAGATAAAACTTTCCTTGGCGGGGATTTGTTCCTTTTTTTGTTTCTTCTTTCTTTGAAGATCTCTGTTTAACAAATTTTTTTTTTTTTCCTCACAGTGTTCCTCTAATAGAATTCCTTCAAGAGTTCTAATACTAGTTTTGTTTTGTTTTGTTTGATGGCAGCAGGTTTTGAGAGAGAGCTCTTGACTTCATAAGAAGACTAAAACAACAGTCTTAGAGTACACTTCAGTCGATTTATTACCAGAAAATGAGACAGCTAGGTCTGTCCTCAACAGGACCAAGTACTACTAGATTTTTTTTTCATTAAATGTTCACTATTTTACTTTGTATTAAATTGAGGACACGGCCAGGCATGGTGGCTCACGCCTGTAATCCCAGCACTTTGGGAGGCTGAGGCGGGCAGATTGTGAGGTCAGGAGTTTTGAGACCAGCATGGCCGTGTCCTCAGCTATATGAAGCCCCAGCTATACTAAAAATATAAAAATTAGTCGGGTGTGGTGGCACATGCCTGTAGTCCCAGCTACTAGGGAGGCTGAGGGAGGAATATTGCTTGAACCTGGGAGGCAGAGGTTGTGGTGAGTCAAGATTGGGCCACTGTACTTCAGCCTGGGTGACAGAGTGAGACTCTGTCTCAAAAAAAAAAAAAAAAAAGAAAGAAAGAAATTGAGGACAGGCATGATGGTGGCTGACACCTGTAATCCCAGCACTTTGGGAGGTCAGAGTGGGATGATTGCTTGAGTCCAGGAGTTTGAAACTGGCCTGCGCAACACAGTGAGACCCCGTCTCTTTAAAAAAACGAAAAAAGAAAGAAAGAAGAAATTGAATATGTGGTGATTACCACCCGTTTCATTTACTTTTTTACTTATAAATGTAGTGACCGTTTAAAAATAATGTTACACGTTGATCTTCCTGTTCCTCTCCCACCAAAAATAAAAACAACAAACCACCCCTCAATTGAAACAAAATTAAGCCTGTTCTTTATCTGTATGACTATGTAGCACATTTGACCTATTTTTTTTAAAACGTGTTATTTTGAAAGTAAATTTTGGCTCTGTTCACCCTGTGGTTAGAAAAGTTGTTCCTCTGCTTAAATGAAATGATCAGTTGTTTGTAGATTACCAAATATAAAAGCTCTTCAGAACCGCTAATGATAACTTGCTTTGGCTTTGTAGAGGAACGCCATGGTTTGTGGTGGTAGATTGTTACAGAGCAAATGTCAGCACCAGAGGCGGTCATGGATCACCATGTGAAAGCAGGTTGTTCCCACGTGAGACTGGTAGCAAGCACGTGCTGCATCTGGCTCCTTTCCCACTGCATCCCGGGTGCCTGGAGCCTCACAGGGCTGACCTGTGTCGGCAGGGGATGGGTGTAGAAGGCTCTTTATTTTGCTTATGATAGATTCTGGCACTGATTAGAATGTTTATTCAGTAGTTTTTTTTTTTTTTCCCCTATTTACTTGAGTTTTCATAGCTCAATATAGGATAACATGGGCTTCGGATTTTGTCAACTGATCAATTTTATAGTAGCTCTTTGTTTTGTTTAAAAAAATTTTTTTTTCTCTCTCTTTCTTTCTTTTGAGAGAGAGACTCTTGCTGTGTAACCCAGGCTGGGGTGCAGTGGCATGATCATAGCTCACTGCAACCTTGAACTCCTGGGCCCAAGCTATCCTCCTGCCTTGGCCTTCTGAAGTGTTAGGATTACAGGCATGAGTCACCACACCTGGCCCTTGTTTTGTTTTAGTAGCTACCTCTTGACTAGAAAAATAGTTTAATCTTGGCCTCCTTAAAACTTTTTCATTGATATTTTTTACTCTGCTAGAAAGTTCAGTTTTTGCATGTCTTCAAGTGAACATGCTTTAGTATTAATACCTTGGAAGCCATTTCTGTAGAATAGGCTAGTATCCAATTTTGTCCCATTTTCCTTTTGGAGCAGTGTCTCAGGCACAGAAATAGTCTGGGCTTCGTGGACCCCACCCCAAAGTGTCACTTCCTTTCCTCTGGCCTTGTTCTCCATGCCTGCCTTTCTGTCGTGATGTTTTAATGATACCCTCCCTGCTCAGTGATTTGTGTTCAGGAAGCTAGGCAGTGATTACTTTGTTTCTGCTTTGTGAACTTCCTCCCCCACTTCCTATTTTTACTGCAGTTGCACAGGAAATGAGGTGGCTCCTGGCTGGCTGCTGCTAAGCACTGATTTTAGGTGGCAGAGGACAAGGCCTTAGGGCCTGAGCCATTTAAGGCATTTTCCAGTTTAGTCTTTCACTACCTTCTTCCTCTGGGAATCATAGGAACATGATTTCATGATTGGGTTGAGGTGACATCATGTCTTCAGCCTTGTGGGTAGAGATAGTGATTGCTGTTTGGTTGGAGGACAGCACTTCTGTGAAAGAGATGAGGGCTTTTTTCAGCAGTAACAGTGTGGGTGGGATGTCATGGCCCTGTGGCTTCTGCTGCTTGAGGAAAGGTTAAGTAGAAGGGACAGGCCCTGTTGCAGGTAAGAATGGGAAGGTGGATTCTGGATACTCTCTAGGGGGCCTTGACTGACAGCTTGAAGTGGGCTGGGGAGCCCAGTCTGCTGTCCGAGATCTTTGAGGAGGGTCTCAGCCTCTGTGGCACCCTCCTTCCTCTGAACTCACGGCGTTTGTTTTCTAAACGACTTATCAGTCTCTTTTTTGATGATGGCTCTTTCTAGCTTATGGACCTCTTATAGCTTAATTAATGGAGAAAGTTTGTATCATCTCCCCAGAAAGAAATAACTTGTCATATATTAGTTAACTTGAATATGGAAGGTGCTCAAAGCATTAGTTTATTGGGGATTCTTAAGAGCTGCACTATTGACATTTTGGGGTGGATAATTTTTGTAGAGGCTGTCCTGTGCATTGTAGATGTTCAGCAGCACTTCTGGATGCTACCCACTAGCACTTGTCCAGTGTGACAATCAAAACATCTCCAGACATTGCCAGATGTTGGTGAGGCAGGGAGGGACACAAAATTATACTTTTCCCCACTTGTTGAGAACCACCGTGTTAAAGAATTGAATGACTAATTACTAATTTATAAAATGGAATGAAGTAGAATGTTTGGTTCCCTGGGATTAAAGCCGTTTGTTAGTTTCTAGTTCCATCTGACATTATCATAATTATTAGTTTGTTACTTAGAGTATGCTGTGTACTCTATCAGCTAGTGTTTAAGTATACCTTCTGTGCACTTTTTTTTTTTTTTTTTGATATGGAGTCTCACTCTGTTGCCCAGGCTGGAGTGTAGTGGTGCGATCTCGGCTCACTGCAACCTCCACCTTCCAGGTTCAAGCAATTCTCCTGTCTCAGCCTCTTGAATAGCTGGGACTATAGGTTTGTGCCACCACATTTGGCTAATTTTTTGTATTTTTGGTAGAGATGGGGCTTCACCATGTTAGCCTGGCTGCTCTTGATCTCCTGACTTCATGATCCACCTGCCTTGGCCTTCCACGTGGTCCGTCCCCAGCCACTTCTGTGCACTTTCATTGAAATTGCTAGGGACGGGGCATGGTGTCTCATGTCTGTAGTACCAGCACTTTGGGAGCCGAGACAGGAGGATCACTTGAGCCCAGGAGTTTGAGACCAGCCTGGGCAATGTGGGGAGATCCCATCTCTACAAAAAATTTAAAAATAAAAATTAGCCAAGCTACTTAGGAGGCTGAGGTGGGAGGATCACTTGAGCCTGGGAGGTCAAGGCTGCAGTGAGCTGTGATCGTGCCACTGTACTCTAGCCTGGGCCACAGAGCAAGTCTCAAAAAAAAAAAAAAAAAAGGAGCTAGGGCTTGAGATGTTGGCAGACTGGCTTCTTGTCCTCATAGAAGGCATTCTATTAGCTTCTGTGCCTTGATCTTGCTTTCTCTGGAAGTCAAGTTCTTGAGTAGTACAAGAGTAAAGGAGGGAATGAGAAGCATGTAGGATGTAATAGTAACAAAAGGTAATATTTATGGAGCAGTTGCTACAGAACAGGCACTGTGGTGAACAGGATTGACAGGATTGAAAGGACAGGCTAGACAGGTCAGGGAACAGGACAGGGACCATCTGGGATAACACCCTAAGTTTAGGTTAAAAGTTGGTAGTGCCTTTGACCAAGCAAGGCAGTAAATACAGCAGGAGAAGTGGGAAATGGAAAGGTGACAGAATAAAACTTTTTTTTTTTTTTTGAAACGTAGTCTTGCTCTGTTACCCATGATGATGTGCAGTGTGCAGTCTTGGCTCACTGCAACCTTTGCCTCCTGGTTTCAACTGATTCTCCTGCCTCAGCCTCCCAAGTAGCTGGAATTACAGGTGCCTGCCATCATGCCCGGCTAATTTTTGTATTTTTAGTAGAGATGGGTTTTGCCATGTTGGCCAGGCTGGTCTTGAACTCCTGACCTCAGGTGATCTACCCACCTTGGCCTCCTAAAGTGCTGGGATTATGAGGGTGAGCCACCATGCCTGGCTGTGATAGGGTAAAACTTAAAGAGCCTGCAGAGATGTCTCATAGGTCTGGTCCTTGGAGAGGAAGATCTTGACTAGAGAGTTGAATTTGGGAATCATCAGCAGTGATATGGAGTATGATCTCTTAGAGAGAGGTCACTTTACTTTTCATTGCTCCAACTCAACTTCCCATCAGTTCCAAGAAGCTGACAGCCTTAACCATCTCCTAAGAGTGGTAAATGGAATGCCATGGTCTGGATATTTGACAGAGGTGGGATGGTGCAAGGATGGAGAGCTCAGCCTCTGGCAGCAGGTTGCCATATCCCAGACCCAGCTGTGTGGTGACCACTACCTTAGCCATGTAGTGAGAACATGAAGAACTCACTTCACCTCGTTAGATGCCTCACCTACCTTATGGGGTCATTGTGATAACCTCCTAATTTGATAACATGGCCAAGTGCGATGACTTATACCTGTAATCCCAGCACTTTGAGAGGCTGAGAAGGTCGGATCACTTGACGTTAGGAGTTTGAGAACAGCCTGGCTAACATGGTGAAAACCATCTCGACTAAAAACATAAGAATTAGCCAGACGTGGTAGCACGGGCCTGTAGTCCCAGCTACGTGGGTGGCTGAAGCCAGACAATAGCTTGAACCTAGGAGGTGGTGATTGCAGTGAACCAAGATTGAGCCACTGTACTCCAGCCTGAGCAACAGACCAAGACCCTGTCTCAAAAGTAAATAAATAAATTTGATAACACATGTAAAGTACATAGCAGAGTGCCTGGCTCTTATACACAGTTAATGTCAGTGTTTTTATTTTAGAGTTCTAGTGAGGATTGAAGAGATTGGATACCTAAAGCTCCAAGTATAATGCTTGGCATGTCATAGACACTTAGTGACTGGTCCATTTCTTTGGGGAGTACTTGTGTGGCCGTGGAATGTCTTCAGTAGCTTTATTTATTTTAAGCAGAACCTTATTTCTAGCATCTAACTACTACCTCTGTAGTTGGCAAGGGTGATTTCATGAATATTGTAAAGAAATAAAATTAAATAAATACTGAGGATGAAACAATAATTCAACAAGTATCTGTTAAATGTTTACAATGTGCTTAGCACCCTTGGATGTCTTGAATGAGCTCAGTGATCCTGGGGGTTGGAGGTGGCAGGGAAACACAGCAAACTGGCAGTTGTGATCTAGTATGTTACAGTACAGCAGAGTTATTGTTAAAATGGGGCTAAAAACAGGGTGTTACGGCAGCAGAGGGATCCCTCGCTCAGTCTGTCAAAGTGGCTTCTCAGAAGAATTGGTGCTAAGTTAGACCTCCAAGAGGAATGAGAGTGAGTCAAGAGAGCTTTCCAGACAGAGGAATGAAACATGTGGCCAGGTGGTGAGAGGGAAGATGGCACACGTAGGAAGTGGGTGGTATCGGGGTGATGTAGGAAAATTGGGAAGGGTAGTGGAGAGCCATAGTGGATTTTAAGCGCAGAGTGGCATGATCAAATTGACTCTAAGGGGAGTAGCCCAGGCATTTAGAAGGTCACTCAGGAGGCACCTCTGTAATTTAGGCAGGAGGTAAAAACAGTAGCTTTGGTGTGGCAGTGAAGATAGAAGGGAAAGGACTTGAGAGATACTAAGAAGGCAGAAAGGGGCCAGATGCAGTGGCTCACGCCTGTAATCCCAGCACTTTGGGAGGCCAAGGCGGGGGCGAATACCTGAGGTTGGGAGATCGAGACCAGCTTGACCAACGTGGGGAAACCCCCATCTCTACTAAAAATACAAAATTAGCTGGGCGTGGTGGCACATGCCTGTAATCCCAGCTACTCGGGAGACTGGGGCAAGAGAATCATTTGAACCTGGGAGGCAGAGGTTGCACTGAGTTGAGATGAGCCCATTGCACTCCAGCCTGGGCAACAAGAGCAAAACTTCATCTGAAAAAAAAAAAAAAAAAAAAAAAAAAGAAGACAGGAAGGATAAGACTCCATGATTAATTGGATGTGAAGGAGAGTGAGGAGTAGAAGATAACTCCCAGGTTTCTACCTTGTTCAAGTAGGCAGATGGTAATGCCATTTGCCAAGACTGAGAAGGCATATCGAAAGACTTGGGACATTTGGTTTTGGACTTTGATTTTGGGACCTGTCCACTAGGCAGTTAGGTATTTGGGTTCTGGAGCACAGGAGAAAGATCTAGGCTAGAGAGATGGATTTGGGGATCCTCCCAGAAGGAATATGTTGCTCTTAGAAACAGAGAGGGCACAGCACTTAAGGTCTGTCAGAGGAGGAGTGGCTCAAAGGGGCAACTAACAATGGCCAGAGTGGTAAGGGAGCCAGCGCTAGCATCTTTTCATGCTAGCAGCCTACAGAGTTGCTTCACTTTGTAATGTGGTAACAGATAAAGGGAGCCAAAAAAGTAGAGTTCTAAGGAGGGTCCGAGCAAAGCACTGAATTTTCCAGGCATTTTTCTCTTGCCTGGATAGATACTTTAAATGTGTGAATGTTGAGAATAAAATTCTTCAAAGCATTTTTCTAGAATGCATTTCTAAATATGGTTTGAGTCAGTCTGAACTGACTAAAAACATGGAAATGGTTGGGCTTTGAACTTCATAGACAATAACTTCACTAATCTGCCTAAAGAATTTCCTGTAGTGTCTCCACATTATCAAGGGTAGATATTGGGATTTACATTTTTGTGGATTGGAGAGGACAGAACATTTTCTGTGTTTGTTTTTTTTTTCTCGGAAGAGGGAATTGTTTAGGAATGATTCATCTTCATATTTTTTGTAGCAGCTTTATTGGAATATAATTCACATACTATATAGTTTACCCATTTAAAGTATATAAATCAATGTTTTTTAGTATATTCAGAGTTATGCAACCATCACCAATTTTAGAACATTTTCATCACTCTGCAAATAAACCATATACCCATTAGCAGTCATTCCTTGTTTCCCCCATTCCACACCCCCACCCCTAGCCTTAGGCAACCATTGATTGAGTTTTTGTTTCAATGGATTTGCCTAATCGGGACAGTTCATATTAAGGGAACCATATTATATGGCCTTTTGGGTCTGGCTTTTTTTTTTTTTTTTTTGAGACAGAGTCTCACTCTGTTGCAGGGCTGGAATGCAGTGGCGCAATCTCAGCTCACTACAATCTCAGTCTCCCTGGTTCAAGCGATTCTTCCACCTCAGCCTCTCGAGTAGCGGAGATTACAGGCATGCGCCACCACACCCAGCTAATTTTTGTGTTTTTAGTAGAGACAGAGTTTCACCATTTTGGCCAGGATGGTCTTGATTTCTTGACCTTGTGATCCACTCGCTTCGGCCTCCCAAAGTGCTGGGATTACAGGTGTGAGCCACTGCACCTGGCCTGGCTTCTTTCACTTAGCATAATGTTTTCAGGGTTCATCCATGTATTGGTACTTTATTCCTTTTCCTGGCTGAATAATATTCCATTGTATAGTTATACTACATTTTGTTTATCCATTTGTCAATTGATAGACATTTGAGTTGTTTGCAGTTTTGGGCTATTGTGATAATATTGCTCCAAAAATTCATATGCAGGTTGGTGTGTAGGCATATGTTCTTCATTTCTCTTGGATATATACCTACCAGTAGAATTTCTTCGTCATGTGGTAATTTTATGTTTAACCATTTGAGGAACTGCCACTGTGTTTTCCAACATGTCTGTACCATTTTGTATTCCCCTGAGCAGTATATGAGGATTCCAGATTCTCTACATTTTTGCTAACACTTGTTATTGTCTATTTGATTATAGCCATCCTAGTGGTTGTGAAGAGGTGTCTCATTGTGGTTTTGATTTGCATCTCCCTGATAGTTAATGATGTTGACTGTCTTTTCATATGCATATTGGCACATCTTCTTTGGAGGGTTCATCTATATTTGTTTTTTGTTTGTTTGTTTTTTTCTTTAGAGATGGAGTCTCGCTCTGTTACCCAGGCTGAAGTGCAGTGGTGCAATCTCAGCTCAGGCTCACTGCAACCTATCTGTGTCTCCTGGGTTCAGACAGTTCTCCTGTCTCAGCCTCCTGAGTAGCTGGGATTACAGCTGTGCACCACCACACCTGGCTAATTTTTGTATTTTTGGTAGAGACAGGGTTTCACCATGTCAACTGGGCTGGTCTCACACTCCTGACCTCAGGTGATCTGCCTACCTCGGCCTCCCAAAGTGCTGGGATTACAGGGGTAAGCCACCCTGCCTGGCCCATCCATATTGGATCATCAGTTTTGGCAAGGTAAATTAAGTTTCAAAACCTGAAACTTTAAAAGTTCAAATATACGTATTTGTAGAAATGAGGGGAAAAGTATGTATGTGTGTGTGTACGTACATATGTGTATATGTACAGTGGAAGATGCCATAAACAGATTTGTAAAAGATAAAGGACAGGCTCCCCAGAGAAATAGCCAGTGTGCTCCATCCACGTCAGGCCTGAGCGTGAGAGGAGAATTCTGGATAATCCTGTTACTTGGCTGTGACTTTAGAAGTGGAGACCATGATCTCTGCCTTCTCCCTTGTATCATTTGTCTTAAGGTCATAGATACTGCAGCCACTGCCAGGTTTCCACAGGCCAGTCACCTTTCAGGTGGAGAGGTAGCTTGCCATAGGAGCCAATTTCTCGGGTTTGCACCACAATACCACTGGAACAATGGCTCATTCATGTCAGATTTCCAGAGAGTCGGCCAGCACACTTGGGAGGATCCAGCTATGAACAAGCCACTGCTGTTTTTAGGAGCTTATGTGCCAGGTGGTAAGGTGTACATGTGCAAATTGGTAAGATAATTGCAAGTTGTCATGAAGGCAAGACAGCATTGTAGGGGTGAGGTGACCCTGGTTTAGACAGGTTGGCTGTGGAAGGCTTCTCTAAGGGTGTAGCACTTGTTTTGAGAGCTAAAGGAGATAGAGGGAGCATCATGAATAGGAGGGAGGCAAGAGCTCTCTGGATAGAAGCAGCTGCATGTGTAAAGAGCTTGGGGCACTAGAAGAACTGGAAGATGAATGGTGTGACTGCAGAATGATGAGTGAAGGTCAGGAGGCACAACATGAGGCTGGAGAGGCAGCCAGGGCTGTGCAGGTCTCAGTAAGGTGTTTGATTTTATTCTAAGTACTAGAGACCATTGGATATAAATTCTTCATAAACTACATGCAGAAGAGAGATTAAAGATTGGCGACAGAAAGGAATAAAATGAAACTAGAGGATCAAGCTGGTAAAAAATGCTCTCAAGAGTCTATCAGAATCGTAACTCACCTAGCCTAATAAGATCAGTGGTTACTTATGAACAATACAATTGAAAAGACCTAAGAAAAAATGTGAAATTTGGAGTTTGTCTGTCTCTCATGTTTCCTATAAGTTATTTGCTAGATACAGAGACTTGATTAGATTTTGATTCAGTATTTTAGGCAAAAATACTTTTTGAGTGGTACTGTGTACTTCCTATTTTGTCACAACAGTAGGCATATAATTATGTATCTAGTTTCCCACTGTAATGACAGTAAACATAATTAGTGGGTTCAGATGTTATCATGCCTGATTCCTTCATCATAAACTTCCCCATCAAGTTTCACCAAATCATTTTAACAATAATTAATAATCATTGGCTAGATCCACTATTTCATTAGAGTTGCAAAATAATAGTTTTCATAGCATTTCTTCTGTATTTATTAGCTAATTTTCTTTGATTAAGCACTTAGAACTTTCCTAAATGGAGTATTTAAAAAAAAAAAACTATATAAACAAGAAAAGCAGGATAAATGCTTGATTTCACCCCCCTCCCGCTAACAATTTTTAGAATAATAGCTTGGTGCCTTAACACCTCCACAGATAGATGACCAATGGAATTTCTCTTAGTGTCATTATGGACTTATATTTTTTATTGTGGTAGAACATACGTAACACAAAATTTACAGTTTTAACCATTTTTAAGTATACATTTCAGTGGCATTAAGTACATTAACAATGTTGTATAACTGACACCACAATCCATTCTCCAGAGCTTTTTCAACATCCCAAACTGAAAGTCTTGGCCAGGTACCGTGGCTTATGCCTGTAACCCCAGCCCTTTGGGAGGCTGAGGCGGGTGTATTACCTGAAGTCAGAAATTTGAGACCAGTCTAGCCAACATGGTGAACAGTCTAGCCAACATCCTGTCTCTACTAAAAATGTAAAAATTAGCCAGACATGGTGGCATGAGCCTGTAATCCCAGCTACTTAGGAGGCTCAGGCATGAGAATCGCTTGAACCCAGGAGGCAGAGGTTGCAGTGAGCCGAGGTCGCACCATTGCACTTCAGCCTGGGTAACAAGAGCGAAACTCCGTCTCAAAAAAAAAAAAAAAAAGTCTAGCCCATTAAACAGTAACTCCCCATTTTCCCCTTCTGTCAGCTCCTGGGAACAACCTCTCTTCTACTTTTTGTCTCTAAAAATTTAACTATTTTAGGCACTTTATATATGTAGAATTACACAATATTTGTCCTTTAGTGTCTGACTTCTTTTACTGAGCAGAGTGTCTCCAAGGTTCATCCATGTTGGAGCAGGTTATTAGAATTCCTTTCCTTAAAAATTTTTTTTATTGACAGGGTTTCACTCTGTTACCCAGGGTGGAGTGCAGTGGTGCAGTCAAGCTCACTGCAGCCTCAAACGCTTGGGTTCAAGTGATCCTCATGCCTCAGCCTCCTGAGTAGCTGGAACTACAAGTGTGGGCCATTGCATCCAGCCAATTTTTAATTTTTTTCTAAAGATAGGGTTTCACTATGTTGCCCAGGCTAGTCTCAAACTGGCCTCAAGCAATCTTCCTACCTAAGCCTCCCAAAGTGCTATGATTACAGGCATGAGCCACTGCTCTCAGCTTTTCTTCCTTTTTAGTGCTAAATAATAGTCCATTGTATGGATATACCACATTTGTTTATCTGTTCATCTGTCCATGGACATTTGGATTGTTTCCACCTTTTGACTATTTTGAATAATGCATCTGTGAGCATGGGTGAAGAAATATCTGTTCAAGTCCTTGCTTTCAATTCTTTTGGGTATATACGCAGAAGTGGAATTGCTGAATCACATAGAATCACAAATTCTATGTTTAATTTTTAAGAAAGCACCATACTGTTTTCCACAGTGGCTGTACTATTTTATATTCCCACTAGCAACATACAGGGCTTCCAGTTTCTCCGTGTCCTTGCCAGCACTTTTTGTTCTGTTTTGCTTTGTTTTGTTTTTGAAACAGTGTCTTGCTCTGTGGCCCAGGCTGGAGTGCAGTGGCGTAGGGCAATCTTGGCTCAATGCAACGTCCACCTCCCGGGCTCAGATGATCCTCCCACCTCAGCCTTCCAAGTAGCTGGGACCACGCCTGGCTATTTTTTTTTATTTTTAGTACAGTAGAGACGGGGTTTCTCCATGTTGCCCAACCTGGCAGTGGCCAGCACTTACTTCATATGTTTTGTTTATTTTGACAGTAGCCATCCTAATGGGATATGAAGTGGTATCTCACTGTGGTTTTATTTGCATTTCCCTAGTTATATTATTCTCTAGTTGTACTGTCCGTTCTTGTGTTACTGTAAAGAAATACCTGAGACTGGGTAATTTATAAAGAAAAGTGGTGCTCATGGTTTCGCAGGCTGTACAGGAAGCATGGCAGCATCTGCTTCTCGTGAGGTCTCAAGGAGCTAAGGCAAAGTGGAGCAGACATCTTAAATGACAGAAGTAGGACCAAGAGAGAGGAGGGAAGTATTACCCCCTTTTTTTTTTTGAGACGGAGTTTCGCTCTTGTTACCCAGGCTGGAGTGCAATGGCGCGATCTCGGCTCACCGCAACCTCTGCCTCCTGGGTTCAAGCAATTCTCCTGCCTCAGCCTCCCGAGTAGCTGGGACTACAGGCGCGTGCCACCATGCTTGGCTAATTTTTTATATATGTTTAGTAGAGACGGGGTTTCACATTGTTGACCAGGATGGTCTCGATCTCTTGACCTTGTGATCCACCCGCCTCGGCCTCCCAAAGTGCTGGGATTATAGGCGTGAGCCACTGCACCTGGCGGTGCTACCCACTTTTAAACAACCAGGTCTCATGAGAACCCACTCACTGCTGAGACACAGTACAAAGAGAAAAATCTATTACATGATCCAGTCACCTCCTCCCAGGCCCTATCTCCAGCCTTGGGAATTACTTTTCAACATGAGTTTTGGGTGGGGACAGAGATCTAAACTACATCACTAGTGGTTAGTGATGTTGAGCATCTTTTCATGTGCTTATTGGCTGTTTGTATATTTATTAGGACAAAAGTCTATTAAAGTCCTTTGCCCATTTAAAAATTGGATTTTTGTGGTTGAGTTGCAGGTGTTCTTTTTTATATATTCTGGATATTAATTCCTTTTCCCATAAATGATTTACAAATATTTTCTTCTTTGGATTGCCTTTTTTCTCTGTTTGTAATGTCCTTTGATGCATAAAAGTTTTAATTTTGAAGTCCAGTTTATCTGTTTTTTGTTGCCTGTGCTTTTGATGTCACATCCAAGAAATTATTGCCAAGTCTGAACTCAGTGTATGTTTAATGATTTTTTTTTTTTTTTTTTTTTTTTTTGAGACGGAGTTTCGCTCTTTGTTACCCAGGCTGGAGTGCAATGGCGCGATCTCGGCTCACCGCAACCTCCGCCTCCTGGGTTCAGGCAATTCTCCTGCCTCAGCCTCCTGAGTAGCTGGGATTACAGGCACGCACCACCATGCCCAGCTAATTTTTTGTATTTTTAGTAGAGACAGGGTTTCACCATGTTGACCAGGATGGTCTCGATCTCTTGACCTCGTGATCCACTCGCCTCGGCCTCCCAAAGTGCTGGGATTACAGGCGTGAGCCACCGCGCCCAGCCCTGTTTAATGATTTTTACCCCAAATGGTTATTCTTTTTGAAGCTTAAGCTGTCCCATTATTGATCGTTAATGGAACTTATTTTTCGGGTTGATTCTAAGTGCTTTTGACATGAGTAGTCTTGTGTGAGTTCCTTGCTTTCTGGCTTGACAAGAAGTCTAGGGCTTATCAGAAAAATTTCTGATACCGGATCCAGAATCGACCATAAGTAGTTCTGATTCTTTTGGTGGGAAATGGTATTGGGGCATTACTTTCAACTAGGATGTGAATTCCTTGTAGGTTTTGTTTTTAGTAGAACCAGGAAATACTTTTTGGAAAGAAAAAGATGAATCATGATTTCAGACTGATTTACTTCCAATTCAAATAAAGGATTAAGGGATTTTTATATCTTTGATTTTATATTTGTCTTTTCCCATTTGTTGACAGTAGCACCAGAGAGGTCCAGTCAAAACACAATTTTATTGATTGACTGATTGATGGAGGCCATCTCACTCTGTCACCCAGGCTGGAGTGTAGTGGTGCCGTATTGGCTTACTGCAGCCTCCACCACCTGGGCTCAAGTGATCCTCCCACTTCAACCTCATTAGTAGTTGGGACTTCAGGCATGCACCACCATGTCTGGATAATTTTGTTTATTTCTTTTTTTTTTTTTTTTTGAGACGGAGTTTCGCTCTTGATACCCAGGCTGGAGCGCAATGGCGCGATCTCGGCTCACCGCAATCTCCGCTTCCTGGGTTCAGGCAATTCTCCTGCCTCAGCCTCCTGAGTAGCTGGGATTACAGGCACGCGCCACCATGCCCAGCTAATTTTTTGTATTAGTAGAGACGGGGTTTCACCATGTTGACCAGGATGGTCTCGATCTCTTGACCTCGTGATCCACCCGCCTCGGCCTCCCAAAGTGCTGGGATTACAGGCTTGAGCCACCGCGCCCGGCCAATTTTGTTTATTTCTTATAGAGATGGGATCTCGCTGTGTTTCCCAGGCTGGTCTTGAACTCTTGAGGAATCCTCCCACCTCGGCCTCCCAAAGTGCTGGGATTACAGGCATGAACCACTATACCTGGCCAAAACACAGTTTTAAACTTGAAATAATTCTCTGTGTGACTGTGCCACTAATTTGGTAAATAATACAGATTCATTTGTCTTTCGTTTAATTTTTAGGGATATTTTCTTTTTTATATTTACTTTTTGCTTATATAAAATATTTATACGGTTCTTTTTTTTTTATTATTATTTTTTATTTTTTATTGAGACGGAGTTTCGCTCTTGTTACCCAGGCTGGAGTGCAATGGCGCGATCTCGGCTCACCGCAACCTCCGCCTCCTGGGTTCAGGCAATTCTGCCTCAGCCTTCTGAGTAGCTGGGATTACAGGCACGCGCCACCATGCCCAGCTAATTTTTTGTATCTTTAGTAGAGACGGTTTCACCATGTTAACCAGGATGGTCTCGATCTCTTGACCTCGTGATCCACCCGCCTCAGCCTCCCAAAGTGCTGGGATTACAGGCTTGAGCCACCACGCCCGGCCCTTAATTTTTTTTTTAAAGACGGGGTTTCTCCATGTTGGTCAGACTGGTCTTGAACTCCTGACCTCAGGTGATCTGCCCGCCTCGGCCTTCTAAACTGCTGGGATTACAGGCGTGAGCCACAGCGCCCAGCCAAAATGTTTACGTAGTTCTAAAGATAAAACCATAAGCAAGACAGATTGAAAGAAGTCTGACTCTCCTCCTTGTCTTTGTTCTTCTCTATACTTTGTGGGTAAACATTTTTGTTGGTTTTTGGTTTATTCTCCCATGGCTTATTTTAAAAGCTATAAGCATGTGTGTCTGTGTGTTTTTGTATCTCCTATACCTTACTTCATTGCCATTTTAGTTCTTCCATTGTTTTTATCTTGGCAATCATATTTCTTATTTCCAAGAATTCATTGTTGATTTTGACTTCCTTTATGATCTATTTGCTTTTGTTTTAAGGATGCACTATCTTTCAACTCTGAGGATACCAGTCAGAATTTCTTTTCAGGTGTTTTTCTAGGACCTAAAGTATGCGTTTCTTTTGAAGTCTGATCAGCTTTTCATCTTAGTTGTCCTTTTTTGTTATTTTGGTTTTCCTTCGTTGTCTGGTGATCCTTATCAATGAAGAACTGGGTTGTTTATGTAGGTAATTTGCAAGAGTTCCCTCTGTTTTCCCAATAGTCCTCTTGCCTTAGTGAGAGTTGGCTGATTCAGTGACCAGGAATGGGAAATACAGATCAAATCAGGTTGATTAGCCACTTTCCCACTCCATATTTCTATACCTGCTGACTCAAAGCTGGGCATTTATCCAGCCCCTCCAGGAAAAAGGATTCTGCCTCTCTGTCATCCTTTGGCCCTGCATATTCTAGAAAGTGGCCAGCTTTGCTCTGGTCTGTCTTGTAATATAGTTTCCTCTGCTTTCTCTCCATCTTCTAGAAAATGGCCTGCATTTAAATAGACTGTGGCCCTTAGACCTTTTTTATTACTGTTTTGCTGCAATTCCCTTGTGAATGTCTTTATTGTTAGGTCATTGGGATTTGGGGAGGATGGGGAGGTAAGTTCACGTGCCTGTTTATTTAGCCTGTCATTTTGAAATGAAGCTCCATTATGTCATCCCACTTCTAACAGCAGGATTGGTTGCCACCCTGTTTTCTCTAGTGGCTTAAGGACTAAAATGAATCTAAAATTATTCTCTGTATTCACAAATCATGGCTATCAATTTTTAGTCAGATGGGAAAACTTAATTAATTCAGGGATTACTTTCTCTTTGTAGCTGCTTAGTCCATGTAAGCCCAAGTTAGTTATCACTGAAGTGTGTGATGCTTCCTGTCCTGGGATTGGTAGATTTCTATTTGATTCAGGGATTGGGTAACTTTTCAAGACCTTTCTTGTCAGTAACTTTTTTCCAGACAAGCAGAAATAACAAGGCCTGCTTATTTTTTCTTGCTTTGCAGGAATGATAATAACATCATCATCAAACATAATACCTGACAGACATCATTCCTTTTTTTTTTTTTTTTTTTTGAGATGGAGTCTTGCACTGCTGCCCAGGCTGTAGTGCAGTGGCGTGATCTTGGCTCACTGCAATCTCTGCCTCCTGGGTTCAAGCAATTCTCCTGCCTCAGCCTTCCAAGTAGCTGGGACTACAGGCATGCGCCGCCACGTCCAGCTAATTTTTTTGTATTTTTAGTAGAGATGGGGTTTCACCATGTTGACCAGGATGGTCTCCATCTCCTGACCTTGTGATCTGCCTGCCTCAGTTTCCCAAAGTGCTGGGATTACAGGCACAAGCCACTGCACCCGGCCGACAGACATCATTCTAAGTGCTTTATGTGCATAAACCCATTTAACTCAATCTCAGTGGTTACTATTATCCTGATTTTACAGACGATGAAACTGAGGCAGAGAGAGGTTAAGGAACTTGCTAAAGGTCAAGCTGATCCTGGCAGAGCCAGGATCTCACTCAGTTAGTCAGGCATCCAAGGCCATTCTCTTCTTCACTCATTACTCTGTCTTTCTTTCTTTCTTTTTTATTTATTTATTCATTTATTTTTTGAGACTGAGTCTCACTCTGTCGTCTAAGCTGGAGTGCAGTGGCACAATCGTGGCTTACTGCAACCTCCACCTCGAGAGTTTAAATGATTCTCCTGCCTCAGCCTCCAGAGGTAGTTGGGATTACAGGTGTGTGCTACCACACCCAGCTAATTTTTTTTTGTATTTTTAGTAGGGATGGGGTTTCACCATGTTGGTCAGGCTGGTCTCAGACTCCCGACCTTATGATCTGCCCGCCTCGGCCTCCCAGAGTGCTGGGATTACAGACATGAGCTACTGCGCCTGGCTAATGTTTGTATTTTTACTAGAGATGGAGTTTCATGTTGGCCAGAATGGTCTCTATCTCTTGACCTTGTGATCCACCCGCCTCAACCTCCCAAAGTGCTGGGATTACAGGCATGAGCCACCGTGCCCCACCAGTACTCTGTCTTTCTAAAGGGAAGTGCTTCAAGAGATTTTCTCAGGATAACTGACCACTTTTCATGTCTTGTTAATTATAGGTATAAGAAGAAAATCCTCTTATAATGAGTCTTTATCTAGTTTCCTTTTTTTTTCTTCTTTTTTAAGACCGAGTCTCACTCAGTCACCCAGGCAGGAGTGCAGTGGCGCAGTCTCAGCTCACTGCAACCTCCACCTCCCGGGTTCAAGTGATTCTCGTGCCTCAGCCTCCCAAGCAGCTGGAATTACTGGCGTGTGCTACCATGCTGGGCTAATTTTTGTATTTTTAGTAGAGACAGGGTTTCACCATGTTGCCCAGGCTGGTCTCGAACTCCTGGCCTCAAGAGATCTGCCCATCTTGGCCTCTCAAGATGTTGGCGTTACAGACATGAAGCACCACATCTGGACTTCATCTAGTTTCAAGCATGTTCTTTATTGCCTGAAATAGAAATCGCTGATTACTTTAATTGCAGAAATGAATATTTTAAATGATATAATTATGGCTGAATTCAGTTTTAATTTATTGAGAACCTTTGCAAATTATTATGATGTTGAAAAGATGTTACTTAAAATGTTCTTTTCTGCTGTGTATTTGATAATTTTAAGTAACATTAAAACTTAGAAATACATGACAAATCTCACAAGTCTTGGCTACACTAACTTCTGAGGTCTTTCACAATGCGCATTTATTTCCATGCAGCATGAATAGTGGATTCATAAATGGTGAATGTTTTCCCAGTGAAAATTCTTTTTAAGAAAATATGGAAAAGAAATGTCCTTAAATGGATTGAACATATTTTAGCCTGTCAGGCAGATAAATACGGGGCTGGGGAAGCATGTGAAAACCATTTAGACAGCATTAGGAAGAATTTTATTAAAATAATAATAATTAGCTGGGCATGGTGGCATGTGCCTGTAGTCCCAGCTACTGAGGAGGCTGCAGTAAGAGGATCGCCGGAGCCTGGGAGGTTTCATCTGGGCAGAACCATACAACACACAGCTGGGCTGTGTGGATAACTGTGGCAGACTGTAGTGCTTGCCCAGTATTCTGTATGTTCCCCTACATTTCTCAACGTCTCTTGTAGTGGAATTGGTACCATGCAACCACTTCTGGCCAGAGGGCTTTGAAGGGAGGTGATGTGTGTCACTTTCAGTAGGAAGTAGTAAAGAGTGGGTATAAGTTTTGACTTTCTTTTTCTGTGCTGGGCAAGCATGGGAGACATGAGTTCTAGTGGTGTCCCTTTAAGCCGAAGAAGGGCTGCCAGACCCACATTGAATTTTTGTGAACAAGAAGTAACTCTGGGCCAACATGGTGAAACCCAGTCTCTACTAAAAATACAAAAATAGGCTGGGTGCGGTGGCTCACGCCTGTAATCCCAGCACTTTGGGAGGCTGAGGCGGGTGGATCACGAGGTCAGGAGATTGAGACCACCCTGGCCAACATGGTGAAACCCCATCTTTATTTATTTTTATTTATTATTATTCTTTTTTTGAGACGGGGTTTCGCTCTTGTTACCTAGGCTGGAGTGCAATGGCGCGATCTCGGCTCATGGCAACCTCTGCCTCCTGGGTTCAAGCGATTCTCCTGCCTCAGCCTCCCGAGTAGCTGGGACTACAGGTGTGCGCCACCATGCCCAGCTAATTTTTGTATTTTTAGTAGAGACGGGGTTTCACCACGTTGACCAGGATGGTCTCGATCTCTTGACCTGGTGATCCACCCGCCTCGGCCTCCCAAAGTGCTGGGATTATAGGCGTGAGCCACCGTGCCCGGCCCGAAATCCCGTCTTTTAGGAAAAAAAAAAAAATGTATATATATGTATATATATATACACACACAAAAATTAACTGGGCATGGTGGCACGCACCTGTAGTCCCAGCTACTCAGGAGGCTGAGGCAGGAGAATTACTTGAACTCGGGAGGCAGAGGTTGCAGTGAGCTGAGATTGTGCCACTGCGCTCCAGCCAGCGAGACTCTGTCTCAAAAAAAGGAAAAAAAAAAAAAGATGATTACATCATGAAGGCTCTTGTTCTCCTGAATAGATTAATGGCATCATCACAGGAGTCGTTTATTGTGAGAGTGAATCTGTTACAGAAGTTCCACCCTCTGTTGCTCTTTTACATTTTCCTTACATTTTTTTAGATGTGGTTTCTTTTAGTTCTTTGAATGTAAAGTAGCTGACTTAAAGTCTTTGTCTGGTAAGTCCATTGTCTGGGTTTCCCTTAGGAAGAGTTTCTGTTTTTTCCTTTCATATGAGCTGTATTTTCTTGTTTCTTTGTGTGTCTTCCAATTTCTTGTTGAAAACTGGACATTTTTATTTTATTATTATTATTATTATTACTGCTACTTTAGACAGAATCTTGCTCTGTCACCCAGGCTGGAGTGCAGTGGCATGATCCAAGCAATTCTCCTGCCTAAGCTACTTGAGTAGCTGGGACTATGGTGTGTGCCATCACGCCTGGTTAATTTTTTTTTGTATTCTTAATAGACACAGGGTTTCACCATGTTGGCTAGGCTGGTCTTGAACTCCTGACCTCAGGTGATTTGCCTGCTTCGGCCTCCCAAAAGGAGCCACTGTGGCTGGCCAACTGGACATTTTAAATGATATAACATGGCAACTCTGAAAATCAGATCCTTCTCCCTCTCCAGATGAGCTCTAAGTCAGGTAAAATACAGAGATCTTTGCAAATGGGGTCTTTTAGGGAACCACCAGACAGTTCAATAAAAAGGTATCATTTCTGGGAATGGTACTTTGAAGGAGCTGTAGCCCAGGTCTGCTTCCTCTGGTAACTGCCAGTCTTCTAGTCTTCAGTGTGGATGCATGCAGCTGCTAGTTTTCAAGGCTGTTATGGAGCTGGAGAGCTGAAAATGGGACTCAGTCAACTTAAAATGCTACAAAACTCACTGTTCTTATCAGGATTCAGCTATTTGTCTTCAATAAATTATCCCCAGTTTGCTGAAAGCCTATTTCAAGTTCTGAAAAAGTTGATTCTGATTATTTCGCCAATTTCTCATTGTTTTTATGGAGTAGAGAATTTTGGTAGGGGGAAGTCCTTATTCTGCATTTTTGATGATATAATTTCCCTCTCCTTTCTTTTCAGGCTTTTATTTTCATAAATCTTGTGTCTGCTGGTGTTTTGTTTTGTTTTGTTTGAGACAGGGTCTCTCTTGCTTTATCACCCAGGCTATAGTGCATTGGCATAATCATGGCTCACTGCTGCTTCGAACTCCTGGTCTCAAGAGATACTGTTTCCTCAGCCTCCCAAGTAGTGGAGACTATAGGTGCACACCACTGTGGCCAGCTAATTTTTAAAAATTTTTTGTAGAGACGAGGTCTTGCTCTGCTGTTCAGACTAGTCTCAAATTCCTGGCTGCAAGTGATCCTTCTGTCTCAGCCCTTCAAAGTGCTAGGATTACAGACATGAGCCACTATACCAGTCTAATTTTTGTATATGATGTGAGGTAAGGGGTCCAGATTCATTCTTTCGCGTGTGGATATATAGTTGTCCCATCGACATTTATTGAAGAGACTGTTCTTTCCCCATTGGACATTGGATGTTTTTGGCATCCTGGTCTAAAATCAGTTGACCATAGATATATGGGTTTATCTGGACTTCTAATTCTATTCCATTGATTTATACATCTTTCCTTATGCCAATATTTCACTGCTTTGGTTACTATAGCTTTATAGTAGATTTTGAAATCAAGAAATATCTTTTACAACATTTTTTCTTTCAGTGTTTGTTTTGGTCATCCTGGATCCCTCACATTTTTCTTTTTTTTTTCTTTTTCTTTTTTTCTTTTTTTTTTTCTTTCCCCTGCAGTATGTGCCAAGAGCAGATCCGTCATGTTTTTATATGAATTTTAGGACTTAGTTTTATCTTTTTTTTATTTTTAGAGACAGGGTCTTGCAATGTTGCCCAGGCTGCTCTTGAACTCCTGGGCTCAGGTGATGCTCTCACCTTGGCCACGTAAGTAGCTAGGACTGCAGGCATGTACTACCTCTCCTGGCTTCCAAATGAATTTTGGGATTAGCTTGCCTATTTCTATATAAAAAGTAGTTTAAATTTTGAGGCCAGCTCAGTGGCTCACGCCTGTAATCCCAGCACTCTGGGAGGCCAAGGTGGGTAGATCACTTGAGGCCAGGAGTGTGAGACCAACCTGGCCAATGTGGTGAAACTCTGTCTCTACTAAAAAAACAAAACTGAGCGTTGTGGTGTATGCCTGTAATCCCAGCTACTTGGGAGGCTGAGGTGGGAGAGTCACTTGAATCCCAGAGGTGAAGGTTGCAGTGAGCTGAAATTGTGCCACTGCACTCCAGCCTGGGCGACAGAGCACAACTGTCTCAAATAAATAAATAAATAAATAAATAGGCCGGGCGCGGTGGCTCAAGCCTGTAGTCCCAGCACTTTGCGAGGCCGAGGCGGGTGGATCACGAGGTCAAGAGATCGAGACCATCCTATCCTGGTCAACATGGTGAAACCCCGTCTCTACTGAAAATACAAAAAATTAGCTGGGCATGGTGGTGCATGCCTGTAATCCCAGCTACTCAGGAGGCTGAGGCAGGAGAATTGCCTGAACCCAGGAGGCGGAGGTTGCGGTGAGCTGAGATCGTGCCATTGCACTCCAGCCTGGGTAACAAAAGTGAAACTCCGTCTCAAAAAAATAAATAAATAAATAAATAAATAAATAAATAAATAAAAATAAAAGAAAATTGATAGAGATTGTGTTGAATCTGTATATGAATTTGGTGAAATAATATAATTGTAAGCATTGTAAGTTTCGTTTAGAGAAAGTTTGGAAGTATGTAAAATGAAAAAGGGTTTAATGATTGTGGTTTTTTAAATTAGGTAAGCATATAGGTCTCACTTGGCCTCCTAGATCTGTCAAAGTAATGGGGGCAGGCTCTCCTAGATCCAGAGGCAACCGCAGTAGAGGAACTAGGAAGCTGGTGCATCACTGAACAGAGAGTGCTTCTCAGGGCTGCACATGATACTCGCTATGGCCAACTCAGGTGAAGGTTTTCCTTCAGAGGCCACAGAGTCTCCATGGGAACAGCCTGCCGCCCTTCATCATTCCTGTAGAGTGGTTCTGTTGTACATCTGAATCTACATTGTGGAGCACTCGGGTGGGGATAGATATGATTGCCTTATTTGTCATGAAAAAGGAACATTTGGAAATAATTTTTTTAAAAGTAACCATTTGATATTTGTTTCCTGAAAAGTTTATGAGATTTTTTTAAAGAGCTGAAATTATGTTGAACATAGAGCCATAAATGGTGGTCATTTTATTGACTTTATGTAAATGTTTGTATCCACAGTGTTCTTCTCATCTCTTGCCTTTGTAAGCTGCCTAATTTCTATGTTGCTGACACAATCATAGAAATACAAAGGAATATCGTAGTTGGCCATAAGTGATGAAGTATGAGTTACATTTAATTATATATTCAAAAAAGGAAAATGGAAAGAAAGAAAACCTGGTTATCAATAAGTAGACCAAACTGTATACCACCATTACATAGGTTGAAGTTGAAGATTGGGTCAAGCATGGTGGCTCATGCCTGTAATCTCAGCATTTTGGGCTGAGATGGGAGGATCACTTGCTCAGGAGTTTGAGACCAGCCTGGGCAACATGGCGAAACCTCGTCTTTACCAAAAAATATAAAAATTAATTAAGCGTAGTGATATGTCTGTAGCCCCAGCTACTCTGGAGACTGAGGCAGAAGGATTGTCTGGATCCAGGCATTCGAGGCTGCAGCGAGTCAAGGTCATGCCACTGCATTCCAGCCTGGGTAAGAGAGGGAGACTCTGTCTCTCAAAAAAAAAAAAAAGTTGGCCAGGCGCAGTGGCTCACGCCTGCAATCCCAGCACTTTGGGAGGCGGATCACCTGAGGTCAGGAGTTCAAGACCAGCCTGGCCAGCATGGCAAAACCCCATCTTTACTAAAAATACAAAAATTGGCCGGGCATGGTGGGTGCTTGTAATGCCAGCTACTCAGGAGGCTGAGGCAGGAGAATCGCTGGAACCTGGGAGGTGGAGGTTGTGGTGAGCCGAGACCATGCCACTGCACTCCAGCCTAGGTGACAGAGCAAGACTCCATCTCAAAAAGATAAATAAAATAAATATGTAGTAAATGTGATTTTCAGTGAAATGTATTTAAATGTTTGTACTATTAGACTTGCTCCTCTAAGGTTATAATATGATTTCTTAATCATTTGTAGCCCACCTGTGTGGATAATAGCTTCATGGGCGTTATTGTCTGGAATTACTCATTGTCCTATAGCTTTCCTCACTTTATCTTATTTTCCTCCCCCTGACAGGAAATGACTTAGAAGCCTTACAAATACATCTGTGCATTTTTGCTTCAGACTTTACTACTGAGGGCCAGCCCAGTCTGGAAGCACCTCTTCTTAATATTACAAGGAAACAGCTACCTCAGCAAACAAAAGGAACGGAGGAGGAGACTTATAATAACACATGCCATTTAAAAAAAAAAACAACTTGTTTTCAGAAAACAGGAAATTTGGAGATTTTTAGCATTGCATACAAGCAGCTTTACAGGGAAATGGATTTGACGGGCAGGCTCTGTCAAAATTCTGCAAAAGTTTGATCTTCCTTCTTAAGGACTTTGTGTGAATTAATTCTGTACTGCTTTTTAAATTGCTGTTGATCAGCTTCTGGGTTTTTGGGTTCTAACTTTTTTGGGCATATTGAAGACATGCTGTATTACATTATATTACATTTTTAAAAGTTAAGTTATTTTTCTGCCATTGTAAATAGAAGTATCAAAATATTCTTGCAAAGAAGTAAACATTTTTCTCAGCAAGCGTATTCTTTTATTAATAGAGTAGAATGCTAAATAGTTCTTATCCAGCATTTTGGACATCTTTTATTTTTTGTCAGAGATCCTGCCTACACTGAAAATATTAATTATATAAACGTGTTGTCCTTCCCACCTCTGTGTTGGATCACATGGTCACCTGCCTCATGGAAATGCCTTTTTTAAAACTTCGATTTGCAGAACTCCACTATTTTTATACCTAGCTACAGTTTTGAGAAAAAAGAATCAGAACCCTGACCCGCTCACGGTTGCTGGGACATTTCCCCCTCCCGCATGTATTGCTGCAGTGCCCAGGACAGTAAAATGGACTACAAGCGGCGCTTCCTGCTTGGCGGGTCCAAGCAGAAGGTGCAGCAGCACCAGCAGTACCCGATGCCTGAGCTGGGCCGAGCACTGAGTGCTCCCCTGGCATCCACGGCCACCACTGCCCCCCTGGGCAGTCTGACCGCTGCAGGCAGCTGCCACCATGCCATGCCCCACTCCACTCCCATCGCTGACATCCAGCAGGGCATCTCCAAGTATCTGGATGCCCTGAACGTCTTCTGCCGTGCCAGTACTTTCCTCACAGATCTCTTCAGCACTGTGTTCAGAAACTCTCACTACTCAAAGGCAGCCACGCAGCTCAAAGATGTGCAGGAGCACGTCATGGAAGCAGCCAGTCGGCTCACCTCGGCCATAAAGCCCGAGATTGCCAAGATGCTGATGGAACTTAGTGCTGGGGCTGCAAATTTTACAGATCAAAAGGAATTCAGTCTCCAGGACATTGAGGTAGAGTATCTTTTGTGTCATACTTGTGTAGGAAAATGTATTACAAAGGTAAGTGAGGATATTGTCTTAAGTTTTTTCCGAATCACTGTAATAGTAGCCTTTGTGAAAAATGTGTGCATGCCAGGTTCTGAATTGCTTTCATTTCAAATTAAGTAGGTTAAGGATGGGTGTGGTGGCTGTAACCCTAGAACTTTAAGAGGTCAAGGGAGGAGGATCGCTTGAGCTCAGGAGTTTGAGACCAGCTTGGGCAACTTAGTGAGACCTTGTCTTTACAAAAAAATAAAAAAAATAATTAGCTGGGGGTGGTGCACACCTGTAGTCCTGGCTACTCCAGAAGCCCAGAGCTGAGGTGGGAGGATCGCTTGAACCCAGAAGTTTGAGGCTCCATTGAGCCATGAGCCATGATTGTACCATTGTACTCCAGCCTGGATGACAGAGTGAAGTCATGTCTCAAAAAAATAAAAATAAAAAAGAAGAAGAAGAAAAACTTTTAAACAAATCAGCTTATATTTTATGTTTTTGTCTTTCAAATTTTCAAGTCAGAATCTAATTTTCAAATACCATACTGGTAAAAGTTATTAGTGAGTACTGAGAATTCTAAATATGATTATGAGCTTTATTTGCGGATTTTTATTATATTGAATCATTGGTTTGTAGAGAGTCCTACACATATTTATAGAATAAATTATTTTTCCAATTCTAAATTCATTTGCTAATATTCAGATGTATTTCAGTCTTAGTAAATTTCTTGGGGTCTTTGATAGTTAAAATGAAATATTCTTTCAGGGCTCTAGATTACAATGTAAGATTAGAATACAAGTTTCATTCAAAATAATGACCTTTTTTGTTGTCTTCATATAGGAAATGATTTGTTAAACTTTGATTTATTATATTTATTCGATAGATTTAAAAAATTACTGGCCAGGCAAGGTGGCTCATGCCTATAATCCCAGCACTTTGGGAGGCTGAGACAGGTGTATCACCTGAAGTCAGGAGTTCCAGACCAGCCTGGCCAACATGATGAAACGCCATCTCTAGTAAAAATACAAAAAACTAGCTGGGTGTGGTGGTGGGTACCTGTAATCCCAGCTGCATGGGAGGCTGAGGCAGGAGAATTGCTTAAACCCAGGAGGCGAAGGGTGCAGTGAGCCGAGATCATGCCGTTGCACTCCAGCCTGGGCAATAAGATTGAAACTATGTCTTGGAAAAAAAAATTACTTTTAGCTGCTCAGGGAGTTAATCCTCCTACGTCCAGATGAAGTTCCTGGATATGAGGTCCTAAGAAGGAGAATGTTCCTTTCCCCATCATGGGGTTAAAATCAACAGTCTTTTGAGTCAGATCTGATGATTGAGGTGGCTGACTAACTAACACTGCTTTGGGTTAACCAAAAAAGAACTCAACTTTTAAGTAATACAACTAATTTTTATCATGTTTAAAAGTGATTTTGAAGGGATTTCCAAGAAGAACTTAAGAGTTATTTCTTAAAATACACAGCATCATTGGTATAAATCAGGGCTTATCAAACTTTTTCTATAAAGGGCAGACAGAAATTTTAGACTTCATGGACCACATGTGGTCTTTCTCACATGTTCTTTTATTTTTGTTTTTGGTTTTTATTGAGATGGACTTTCATTCTTGTAGCCCAGGCTGGAGTGCAGTGGCGCGATCTTGGCTCACTGTAACCTCCGCCTCCTGGGTTTAAGCAGTTCTCCTGACTCAGCCTCCCAAGTAGCTGAGATTACAGGCGCCCACCCCATGCCTGGTTAAATTTTCTATTTTTAGTAGAGATGGAGTTTCACCATGTTGGTCAGGCTGGTCTTGAACTCCTGACCTCATGTGATCCACCTGCTTCAGCCTCCCAAAGTGCTGGGATTACAGGTGTGAGTCACTGCGCCCGGCCTTGTTTTTATTTTTATTTTTTTACAACCTTTTAAAAATGTAAAAGTCAGCTTTACTTTGTGGACCCACCTATTCCACGGAGGGGGTTTGGCCCGTGGGTTCTAGTTTGCTGCACCTGGTGGTATAAATGTATAATCACTTCTTTAGGTCAGAGTCATTCTACTTTGGATCTATTTTTGTAATTTTTTTGTTTGTTTCTTAGACAGAGTCTTGCTCTGTTGCCCAAACTGGAGTACAGTGGGGTGATGTCAACTCACTGCAACCTCTGCCTCCTAGTTTCAAGCAATTCTCATGTCTCAGCCTCCCAAATAGCTGGGTCACAGGCGTGTGCCAGCATACCCAGTGAATTTTTGTATTTTTAGTAAAGACAGGGTTTCGCCATGTTGGCCAGGTTGGTCTTGAACTCATGGCCTCAAGTGATCCACCCGCCTCAGCATTCCAAAGTGCTGGGATCACAGGCGTGGGCCACTGTGCCCAACAATCTTTGTAATTTCTTTCTTTCTTTTTTTTTTTTTGAGATGGAATCTCACTCTGTTGCCCAGGCTGGAATGCAGTGGCACGATATCGGCTCACTGCAACCTCTGCCTCCCAGGTTCAAGCGATTCTCCTGCCTTAGCCTCCCTAGTAGCTGGGACTATAGGCACATGCCACCACACCTGGCTAATTTTTGTTTTGTATTTTTAGTAGAGGTGGAGTTTCATCATGTTGACCAGGCTTGTCTCAAACTCCTGACCTCAAGCGATCCGCCTGCCTCAGCCTCTCAAAATGCTGAAATTACAGGTGTGAGCCACCATGCCCAGCTATCTTTATAATATCTAATTGTTTCTGTGATCACATTTTATACCCAGGGAACCTATCATTTTAAAGTATTTATAAAATACTTTATAAATAGAAGGTTTGTCATAGTTTATTTTTAAAATTGGACACATAAAAAGCATGCCTGTACTTCTCAAAAGAAATGTAAGCAGTGAAACTTCTTTCCTTTCCCATCTTGTTCCTTTCCCCAGAAGTGACCATTGGTAACTGGTTGTTGTTTGCTATTCTGGACTACTGTCTCTACATGCATGGATATGTATAACTTTGACTTTTGATTGTTTTACACACAAAGAACCACGTTGTTCAGCCACCAGTGTACCTGCTTGAAAGAGATATGGCAACACAGAAGTTAAGAACACTTTGCCCTCTCCTAGAAAGTGTTGAACAATCTTAGATTCCCACTATTAACAGCTATCACCCCATGATGACATAGTGCTCTTAGCTTTATTCAGGACTTCAGAGAAGAGTAGTTTGAAAGATAAGGCCAAAGGCTTTTATTTTAACCTGAGCGTTCCAGAGTTCTTCTTCAGGCCATGCTTGCAGTTATTGGAAGAAACAGAGCTTGGCCTTCAGGGCTCTTTGCTTTCCAACTCTGGAGGGCAAGTGTGCCTGTTGCCCAGGGCAAGCAAGACAGTTAGAGAAGATAACCACCCATGAGCAGTAAGGGCTTGGTAAGCTAATGGGGCACAGCAGTACCTGCTTTGTTTCTTCTGCTTCCTGAGACCAGCATGGACTACTGAAGCTGAGAACAGGAAATACTTGTAGTTTGGAATTTTGACTTGGCTTTCCACATTGAAATGCTGATTAGATAGTTGGAATACTACCATGTTTTTTTGTATATAATGGGCTCAACAGGCTTTCCAAGACGAGTCTGGAAACTAAGTACTGTTGGTGGGTTTTCCAGTTTATGCATCTATTCTAAGTTTCAAACAGCTGACTTACAAGTGAATTTCTAAATGTGATTGTGAAGCGTAGGCCCGCAGACTTCATGTTTCATTTTTTCCCCAGAGCAGTATTTGTTGTTTCTGGAATTTATGTACTGCCAGGGGATTTAACCATAGGCCAATAAGGGTCTCTCTCTGAATGTTCAACTCAGATGAAATGGTGAGGCATTTGGATTTTTTCCTTTTGGTTTTTATAAGCAAGACCCTGAGAGGCGCTTTGACATTCATCCCTGGGGAAAGAGGTCTGTGGCTTAACATTGCTAGGCAAGGCCTCTACTCAGGAGCTCAGGCCAGGACAGTGAGTGAGCAAAGTGCTAGATTCAAGAGTATTCAAATACTTGACCATTTAAGAGCTAGGACCAAGGACGATCTTGTCCCCTTGCCATGTGGCCAGTGCATGTGTGCAGTGTCCCCAGGTGATTCTGATTTACAGCCAGGTTTGAGTTGGGCTTATTGATTGATTGATGGATACTGATGCTTGTGTCCAGGAATGGTGGTTGCTGTGTGCTCTGCCACCCTGCCTTGGAACTGGCAGGGCATATGTGAGTCCTGTTCAGTCTATACTCATCAGTGACTTTGCCACTTAACCCGAGTGGTTCACCCTCACAGTCTTGCTGTTAGAGGAATAAGTTGTGACTATGGGGTTTCACTAGCTGACTAGTGCCTGCAGCACTGGTACATTAGCCTAGGAAATGAGTTACAGGGCAGAGTCAGAAGACCTGGGTTTGGAAGGTGACATCTATCACTTAAATAAAATCACTTGTTCAGTGGGAGTGTATGTAAATAAAAGAATCAAAGTGACTTGTGATTCATGCATTCATCCACAGATATTTATTGCATGCCTTGTTTCTGCCTGGTGCTACTCCAGCATATCAATTACGGCAGTGAATGGGACAGAAATCTCTCCCTTCATGTAGCTAGAAGAAGGTTTCAATCTTAGAGAAGGTAGTTAGAAAAGGCACCACTGAGAAGGTGCCATACTAGTAAAGGCCTGAAAGGGATGAGGGAGCAAGCCTGTTGGCCAAGAAAAGAGGATTCCAGGCAGAGGGAGCGCCTAGCACAGAGTCCCAGAGGCAGGAGCCAGCCCAGAGTGTTGAAAGAGCAGCAAGGAAGCAACCTGCTGTGGCTGAAACAGAGTGAATGGAAGGGAGAGAAGTAGGAGTGAGGTCAGAAGGGTAAAGAAGGGCTACTCTGGTGTTTGTTCTGAGTAGCCAGCTAGGAGGCAGGGTGAGGTACACCTCTGAAGGGCAGGGGAAGGGAGCAGGCTAAGCCCTACCATTCTTGTGTAATGAGCAGCGATGCCACTTCTTCCCTTGCCTCCTTCATACTGGGCAGCTCCAGGGCTCTGGTTTTATGTTGAGTCCTCCGTGTTGAGAGGGCTTGGTCCTCTGTGTAGGCAGTCCAGGAACCCAGGGCAGCCACAGGGCTTCCAGGAGGTATATGTCTCTAAGGAGACTATATTTTATAAATTCCAGCATTTTTACTGACTTTTCAAGTATTTACCATCTTGTGAATGAGCAGGCAGACTAAATACACACACACACACACACACACACACACGAGATTAGGACTTGCTATATAGCCCAGGCTAGCCTCGAATTCCGGGGCTCCGGCAGTCTTCTAGCCTCACCTTCCTGCGTAACTGAGAATACAAGTGCATGTCACTGTGCCTGGCTCTCAAATCTTTACACAGTTGCATCTTGGCATTCACTTTGACACAATGACAGATTTTTTTTGTATACTATGTAATTACTTGTGAATATGTTTAAAATGATTTATTTGTGAGTGCTGACTGGCTCTTAATTAAGGACCTTAATTCAGGTATATTAACATTTATTTTGGATAGATATGTGCCAAAAATACTGTAGAGTAACAATAATGGAAAATATTAGAAGCTGGTTTCAAAAATATGATTTGCATTAACCTTAATGGAATTAAATGTGCATTCTATTCCCTTTTTTTTTTTCTTTTTTGCCCTAAAGGTAAAAGTCAGGGTTACTTGTTTTGACTGGTAGAGCTTCCGTAACAGATTATGGAGTAAATATTTCCTAATGGTGTGTGCCAGAGGAAAGTTCATATTGCTGCTGCTAATCAGAAACTGAAGTTCACCTTATAAAAGCTTGTATCAATCCAATTTTAAACTGTTTTTAATTTCAGGTCAGTCTTTTTGACTTACTTTTTTGCTGAGGTGAATCTGCTATTACCTAAATTGTCTTCAGACTTTAGCCTATAGAGGAAGTTATACCTAATTAAGCAGCTGCAATTTGGGTGATTCTGTAAACTTACATTGTGGTCAACAAACGATTTACCGTCTGCCTAGCTTATTCTACATGGGTGGAAGCCACCAGGGCCAACAGGCATCTGTCGCTGTGGAGGGACTGGACCCTTTGACTTTGATTTGTCAAGACAAGCGTGTGCAACCAACTCATCATTCTGACAATTGCTAATTAAAAGGAGAAAAGGAAGTAAGCAAATTTCCTGCTTTTCCAGTAGAGACTGTTTCTCATGGTAACCAAATAGCCCTAATGAATGAGGGAAAAATCTCCACTTTGCAGATCATGATGTGACTCAATCAGCAGCCAACAGTGGAAAATGAAACCATTTGTGGGAAGGTTGCTGAGGAACCACATTTGGGAGGATCAGGCCTTCCCCACCCAAATCCCATTGATCAGCCTTAGCATCATGGAAATGGAGACAGGTAATCATGTCTCCTGGTGTGCTGCAGTAAGAACCACACATTTCTAATATTAGTAATACTAATAAGTATTAAGTAATATTCTACTTCTCCTTCTCAAAAAAACCCCTGAAATAATCTAATCAAGCTTTTAAAATGAATCCAGTCTACAAGAAATATGGGGTGTACTGATGTAAGTTATGCAACACCATGAGAAAGCAACCAGACAAATTCAGAATGTGGCATATTCTGTAATAAGTTGACCTGATTTGTTCAACAAGTCAGTAGCATTAAAAATACATATACAGAATGTAGTATTCTAGATTAAAAGAGATTTAAGCCATATAACAACCAAATAAAATTACCTTTTGGGGGTTGAGATTCAAGACAAATGTAAAAAGATAATTTTTAAAAGATAATTTGGGAAGCTTGAACACATACTGAGTGTTGGTCAATAGGGATTTGCTTTAAGGAAAAAAAAGATAGGGGCCGGGAGTGGTGCCTCACGCCTGTAATCCAAGCACTTTGGAGGCCAAGGCAGGCGGATCACCTGAGGTCGGGGGTTCAAGACCAGCCTGACCAACATGGTGAAACCCCGTCTTTAAAAAAAAAAAGAAAAAAAAAGATGGGGAAGAATGATGGAAAATGCATGGCAAAATGTTAATGGAATTGAAACTTAAATTTTTTGTAAACAGGATCTTGCTGTGTTGCCCAGGCTTGTCTCAAACTCCTGAGCTCAAGTGATCCTCCCACCTCAGCCCCCCAAAACACTGAGATTATGGGCATGAGCCACCGTGCCCGGCCATAGGATTGAAGCTTTTTGATGGGTACGTGGGGGCTTGTTATGATCTGCTTTTGTGTATGTTTGGACTTTTTCCAAGTTTGCAAAAAGTGAGAGAAAAATTCAGGAATGTATGAAAGGAGTAATGTATCAGAGTACCCAATAAATAAATACACGCCGGGCGCGGTGGCTCACACTTATAATCCCAGCACTTTGGGAGGCCGAGGCGGGTGGATCACGAGGTCAAGAGATCGAGACTATCCTGGTCAACAAGGTGAAACCCTGTCTCTACTAAAAAATGCAAAAATTAGCTGGGCATGGTGGCGCACGCCTGTAGTCCCAGCTACTCGGGAGGCTGAGGCAGGAGAATTGCTTGAACCCAGGAGGTAGAGGTTGCGGTGAGCCGAGATCGCGCCGTTGCACTCCAGCCTGGGTAACAAGAGCGAAACTCCATCTCAAAAGAAAAAAAAATAATAATAACTACACTTTATGGAGGGGTTTGCACATGTGAAGTGGTCTTCTAACAGAAAGGGAAGCATTATTGAGTAGTTAGATACCCAAGGTGTAGGGATGAAGAGAAAAGCAGGTGCTCTTCAGAAAAATGAGAATAAAAATGAATCAAAGGAGAAAATGGGAACATAGAAAAGACCTTCTCTGAAGGTGGGAGGCCAGCAGCAGATAGAAGTCAAGGAAAGAATGAAATGTTGCTAATTTTGGGGACTAGTGATTGAATGGCAATGTTGCTATCTTTTTGAAGAGTCAGATTTAAAATTTTGAGTTACTGAAAAGGCTTGAATGAATGGGCATTCATTCCGGTTCGGTGGGCAGATTAAAAGGAAACAGGAGAGTTCATGGAATATAATTTCAGATAGAATTGGCTTTCCTCAATTAATTTTTTGGTTCTTGTCAGTTTGGGAGACCTCCTAGGATTGGATAATGGCCTGTTCTGGCAGCTTCCCTCCTCTTTACCAACAAGGAACCTGAGCACCCCTAAAACAGCATTTGTCTGAAGTCCTTCTGAGGCCAGCCCATGCAGGGGTTATGTGTCTTGTGTGTCTGCTGCTTCCCTGCTACCTTGGGCTGGTGCAGTCTAGTGCCGAGGGGCTTGGTGGCAGAGCCCACCCCCTGTGAGAACAGGCTGTCTGCCCCTCTGCTAATGGTAAAATGTCCAGAGCCAGGAAATCAGAAACAGCCTGATGTGGAGGCACCCCTGAGTGGCCTTGCTCGCACTAGGGCCCCTCCTGAGTAGGCCCAGTCATCTGGCCTGACTTCCTCTTCTCCCAGCTGAGCCACCCACCCTCCTTGATAAATACACATGAGCTAGCTGCAAGCATTGCAAAGATGGCGAGGACAAGAAAAGCACTCCGGGACTGGTAGGCCAGACAAATAAATAAATAGACAGTGGTGCTAGGTGTGATGAGTGCTGTGATGCAGTTGAAAAATAGCCTCAAGTCTGTTGATTCGGCAGAACTTTCAGCTGCTCTCCCGACCCTAGCCAGCTCACCGTGCCAGGGCCAGTCCTCATACCTACATAACTGGGAGCACATCTGAGCGGGGGCAGGGCAGAGACCTCAGTAGGCCCTGGGGAGAGTGAGGAGATACTGGTAGCTGCCTCCCAATATCCAATCTCTTTTTTCTTTTTTCCTTTCTTCTTTTATTTTCTTCCTTTCTTTTTTCCCAAGACAGGGTTTTACTTGTTACCCAGGGTAGAGTGCAGTTGGCACAATCACAGTTTACTGCAGCCTAAACTCCTAGGCTCAAGTGATCCTCCTGTCTCAGCCTCTCAACTATCTGGTATTTTTATGGTAACAAATTTTTAATATATTTTATTTTGGAAAGCAAACTATAAAACAATATACAATCTACTTTTTGCAAAAAAGAAAGTCTATAGGTACAAATATGGGCTGTTTAGGAATCATACAATCAGTGGTTGTATGGGCGGATCATTTGAGCTAAGGAGTTCAAGACCAGCCTGGTCAACATAGTGAAACCCCTTCTCTACAAAAAATACAAAAATTAGCCTGATGTGGTGGTGCAAGCCTGTAGTCTAGCTACTTGGGAGGCTGAGGTAGGAGAATCGCTTTAACCTGGGAGACGGAGGTTGCATTGAGCCACTGCACTCCACCCTGGGAGAAAGAGAGACAGCTATTTAGGAATATTTGGAACTATTTGTTTATTTGTATAGCTAATCTTTTCCCCCCTGATTTAATGATGATGGGTATGTATTACTGATACAAAAGGTTTTGTGCACCACAGTGCTTTGCCCATGAAATAGGAGCTCAAACTGCCTGTGTTGTTATTTTCACCAGCAGTGAAGCAGCATGACCAGGGGCAGAATTTACCCTTGTCTGAATTATTAGCATTTGGTGTTGGTTCCGCCACCCTTGGGCATGAGCTTTCTTTCTCTCCCTCGTTTGTTCTCCTAAACATAGCATGGCAGCTTTTCTGTGCTCTAGGTTATTGCTGACTGCAAGGAGACTTTGTTCTTTCGTTAGTTTTTAGATATTACTTTCAGTAAGCCTATTTCTTAAATTTTTCTGCTGTAGCATAATCTTCATAAGTAACTTGCGGTAGTCCAGGCATGATCTACTGCATTCTCTGTCTCTGGAGACACATTTAGATCTTTGTGTCACATTCTGGTCTGTAGCTCATTATGTAATGACTCGAATTATCATAAGAACAAAAGAGGCTGGACACTGTGGTTCATGCCTGTAATTCCAGCACTTTGAGAGGCTGAGGTGGGCGGATCACAAGGTAAGGAGTTCGAGACCAACCTGGCCAATATGGTGAAACCCTGTCACTACTAAAAGTATAAAAATTAGCCGGGCATGATGGCAGGCACTTGTAGTCTCAGGTGAGGCAGGAGAATTGCTTGAACCTGGCAGGCGGAGGTTGCTGTGAGCTGAGATGGCACCATTGCACTCTAGCCTGGGTGACAGAAAAAAAAAAAAAAAAAGAACAAAAGAGACCTCATTAAGGTTGAGAACGCTAGGAACCTAATGTAACATTTAAGGTATGAATGAGTATTGAAGAGAAAGAAATGATTGAATTCTTTGGAATTTTTAATACAAGCAGCCATCTTAGACGAACTTCATTTCACTCACACTGGACTTTTAAACTGATCAGAAATAAATGAATGTATGAGAGTTTTACTTGTTCCTCGCTCTATAGGGATATGTATGAAAAAGAGGAACTTGAGTTCCTGAAGTTGAGCAAAACAGTGAACTTAGTGAGAAATTATTTGTATTGATGTGAAAATCACATGTTTTGGGAAATGGGGTGGACTTGGACACTCCATAATTCCAACCACATGCAGGTATTATAGGCTGAATCAGGCCTGAGCCTAGAAGAGGAATCACTACAGCTAAATTTTGAAATATTCCAGGAAAGCAGAGTTGACATGTAGGCTGATCTTCAACAACTACAGTTGTATTGAAAGGGTGGTCTTTTGGTGCTCCAAATAGGAAGGCCTTTAATTAAAATCTGTTTTACAATCTAAATAAAATACAAATATCATCAAAAAGAAAAGGTATTCTAGTTCTATACATGAACACAACGTCCTTAGCAGCAGATGTGATATGTGTGTACAAGGGAATAGGAAGGTAAAGATGCACCCTTCTCCACCATCAAGGGTTGCTAGAAAAGAGGCTCTCAGTAGACCCCAGTAGCTGTCTGTAATCAATAGTTCCTTCTCTGATTAGTATTTATCCACTATTGTAGCTACATTCTGGATCTTGTCATAGGAAGACAGAGTAGTCTGGTGGTTAGCAACACAGCTTTTGGAGTCAAACAGACCTGGTGTCAGATCCCCACTTATTACCTGCTCGACATTGAGCAATTTTCTTTATCTGTGTAAGCTTCAGTGTTGTCATCTGTAAAATGGATGGGTGAATTGCTCACATCCCACAGGGATGCTTCACCACACGTAAGGTGCTTTTTGCTTTTTTTTTTTTTTTGAGGCAGAGTCTCCCTCTGTCACCAGGCTGGAGTGCAGTGGTGCAGTCTCGGCTCACTGCAACCTCTGCCTCCCGGGTTCAAGCGATCCTTCTGCCTCAGCCTCTCGGGTAGCTGGGACTACAGGCACATGCCACCATGCTCGGCTAATTTTTGTATTTTTAGTAGAGACGAGGTTTCACCATGTTGGCCAGGATGGTCTTGATTTCTTGACCTGGTGATCCTCCCGGCCTCAGCCTCCCAAAGTGGGGGGATTATAGGCACAAGCCACCACGTCCGGCCCGGTGCTTGGTATTTAAACACTCAATAAATGGTAGCTGTTGATAGAGCTTCACTGGCATTTTAAACTTAAATGTATACCTTTGGCCACTCTACTCATCCACTTCCCGGCTTCCCACACCTGTTCTGCAGTTAGACTCAACCACATAGTCCAGGAAACTTTCTCCATGTGAAGGAGAAAATAGCTTTCCACAGCTCTGGGGTCACACTCTCCCAAATTTATGTCAGGAAGATGCCCAAGGATGATGGCCTTGTCAGAAAGCATCTTGTTCTGGATCTGGGGGCCCTACTTTGGGCCTTCAGTCATTCCTCAGAACTTTGCCCCTTAGGAGGGGACAGGGTAGCTCTCTCTTTGCCCTTAGTCATTTCCTCAGAGAGCCTTTTCCTTCCCACCCATCCATGTTCCTTCCCCAGCAGCACCCTGCCTTGAGTAGCTGTTCATTGTCTTGTTGTCTCCCCATTAGATTGTCACCCTGGTGAGAGCAGGGACTTGTTCATTCTCTTTCTGGTAGTGTCCCGTCCCCAGCTCTTTGTGCTTGATACATATTAGGCATCTCCGTCTTATATATTTGTTGAGAGAGTGAATGACTCAGTTGTGTCCATCAGAGCTGTAAGAGTGTGAACCCAGAGCTAATGGAGCATAGCATCTTCCCTTTTCTCCTCCTCCTGCTTCCGATAGCTGCCAAAGTGCTGAGGAAAGAGGGGGAGGAAGAGTTTGTCCCTGAGGAGCCGACTCACTCCTCCTTGTGTCTGCAGTGGGTGGGGATATTGAGGACACCCTCAGCCTATGCCAGTTAAGGTGGAGTTTCTGTCATGTGTCAGCCAATCCCAGCTTAGAGTCTGCTGAAGGCAGTGGGGCACACAGGTGAAGGGCATGGACAATTGAGTCAGGTGACTGGTCCGCCACATCTAGTTTGTGTCCCCTTGACAAAATTTCATAGCCTTTCTATGTCTTGATGTTGTCTGTGAACTGAGGATGACCTTGTAGGGTGGTTCTTGGGATGGAATGTGCTAGCCCATGTGACTCTCTAGCATTGGTTAGGTACAGGCTGTGTGTTCCATTAAAGCTGTCTGTTGTGCTTTACAGGACTGAATAACTGCTGCTTATTCTATTCCTGGCACCTGTCTAACTGGCTTCCTAGATGTGCTACTTCTGTGTCCCTCACCCTACCCAGTCTAGTGCAGAGCACTGGGGGAAGTGTTCTGAGGAGATGTGAGTGGAAGCCTAGGAGTTTGAGGGCTTTAGCCTGTGATGCTGGTTGTTCACTATGGAGGGCGGATGTTTGGTGTGAGATTTGTGTGTGGGTTTTTTTTGCTTTAGTTTGGTCCTAATGATTTCCACGGGGTGAGGAAGGATTCAAAGAGAATAAGGGTCATGCTGGAAACTAGCTTGCCCCTGCTTCTCCAGGAAACAGAGCTCTGACCCGTGGGAACTGAGAGGGCATGTGGCAAAGGGTAGATGCTGAGGCTAGGTGAGGTGAGAGGTCCATGTGCACACCACACCCAAGGCATCTGCACATGTGTGTGTAGGGGGGTGAGGCAAGAGGTCCACATGTGGCCATGAGGCAGAGAATCCACGTGTGCACCTGAGGGGAGAGGCCCAAGGTTGAGTCTTACCGTGAACTTCTCCAAGGGACAGGACAGTGCATGGGCACTGTGCTGGATTTGGTCCCTTGTAAAATGGAATGGCCATAGTTCCCTGACCTTCACCACTTGCGTGAGGCAGTGGACTGAGGGCTGGCCATGAGTAGGCTCTCTCAGGTCCACTCCTGCTCAGTTGGGTCAGTTGCAAATTCAATAAAGTAAGTTTTTTGTGAGTAAATAATCTGTGTAAACCAAGGAAATATAAAATATCTTCCACAAAAATATTTGAATATTATGGAACAGGATAAAAGAGCTGCAAAAGGTTTTTGTTGGTATTATTATCAAATCTGGTGTGGGCAAAACAACTGTGAGAGATTAGGAAAAAATGTCAATAATCTGGAAGGTTTGTGGTCAAGTTGCTTTGTAAGTGGCCAGTTTTTGCTCTGTGTTGAAGAAAGAGGAAATAAGGCCGGGCACGGTGGCTCACGCCTGTAATCTCAACCCTTTGGGGAGGCCTAGGCGGGTGGATTGCCTGAGGTCAGGAATTCAAGACTAGCCTAACCAACATGGTGAAACCCTGTCTGTACTAAAAATACAAAAACTAGCTGGGTGTGATGGTGCACTGAGGACGGAGAATTGCTTGAACCCGGGAGGCGGAGGTTGCAGTGAGCTGAGATCACGCCACTACACTCCGGCCTGTGTGACAGAGCGAGGCTCCATCTCAAAAAAAAGAAAGAGAAATAAAAAATAATAGAGAACACATTGCAACTGTGGTTTATGCAAGAAATTAACAGGGAGGAGCAGCAAAGGAACTGTCAGAACAGCCTTAGCCGATACCAGAAGGCTGCCAGAGAAATGCATAATCATATCTGAAAATGTTTGTGGCACATAGTATATTTAGTATATATCTTCTTTTTTTTTCTTGTTTCCTTGCTTTGAAGACGAAATATATCTTCTTATAATTACATATTCATATATATAGTATTTTTAAAGTTAATTTCCTACTTTGACTGTTAGGAATCAGTCACTGATATACATCAGGCTAATGGGTTTCTACTATCCTGATGAATGGAGCTGTCCATTATATTTTCTTGACTCCTGGAAGACTGGTCTGTCAGCTTTGTTTCGTAAGACTAGAAAGATGACATACGACTATGTTAATAACTATGTTAACACTCTTACTAAAATAACCTGTATATTTGGATTCCATTTTCAATGGAATGTCTTATGGTCAAACTGACCTTCTTTCAGATTTTTAGTTGCATGGTTTTTCCTTAACCTTCTGAATACTCAGTGGACATAATTGTAATTGTGGATGGCTGTGGTTCAGCAGGAGCTCAAAGACACCACAAGTGATGTGAGTCCAGATGTAGGGAGTGGAGAACAGGATTGGGGGTGACTTGGTGGGAAATTGGAAGACTCATTTCAACCTTGAGCCTTGTTATTTGATGGAAATGTTTTGACTTCTGGGCATTGGTCACCAAGGTCCAGACACAAAAACAAAAGCAGATCCTTCTGAAGCATGGTGGCCTTTTAACTTTGTATGATTTTGGATTTCCCTTTATTGCTTCTATTCAAGTTGGTCATTGAAAATGTACTGCACGAATCCAACAGTAACCCACAACCTAAACATCCCTGGCTGTCTTGTTTTCACAGGTGTTGGGGCGATGTTTCCTGACTGTGTTGCAAGTCCATTTCCAGTTTTTGACTCATGCATTACAGAAGGTCCAGCCAGTGGCTCACTCTTGCTTTGCTGAGGTCACTGTGCCAGAGAAAAAGAACAGCAGCAGTGGAGGCGGCTTATCTGGCATGGGCCACACACCTGAACTGGAGGAAGCTGTGCGGTCCTGGCGGGGGGCTGCTGAGGTAACCCTGGCTTCGGGGAGGTTGGTGCTTGTGTTCAAATAGGAGAGGTTCCAGAGGGCCTTTGCCTGTTGATTCTCAAAAGAGCCATTTCATTTAGAAATGTACATTTTAAGCTGTTATCATTAGCTTGTTCATTCATTTAACAGTGAACGTCTTTGTGAATGCCCACTTTGTGCCAGGCATGTGCCAGGCACTAGGATGACAACCTCGACTCACAGCATCCTGGGAGAATAGGCTTACAAAAACAGGGTTAAGGGGCCAGGATGGAGATATACGGGAGCCAGAGGAAGGGAGGGCCCTGTCTGTGAACGGTAGTGCTGCAGGAAAGCTTCTAAGATGAAGGACCAGTGAGAAGTCAGGAAAGTCTGGTACCCAAGTCAGGAAAGATGGGGTGGAGCTGTCTGGAGACGGTAAGTGGCCAGCCCGGCAGCGAGGCAGGGAAGCAGGAGTGTTTGGCAGACAGATGGGATGGCAGGCTCCAAAGCTACAACTACAGCAGGGCGAGCGCTCAGTGGACACGGATTTTGTCTGTTTTTTGCTAGCCAAATCATTCCCTGTAGAAGTGCTTGGATCTTTGTAACTTTTTTGATTCTTGGGTTATTCTTTTTCTTTTTCTTTTTCTTTTTTTTTTTTTGAGACAGGGTCTCACTCTGTTGCCCAGGCTGAAGTGCAGTGGTGTGATCAGGGCTCACTGCAGCCTACACCTCCCAGGCTCAAGAGATCCTCTCACCTCAGCCTTCCAAGTAGCTGGGACTATAGGCCCATGCCACCATTTCTAGCTAATTATTATTTTTTGATAGAGATGGAGTCTCACTATCTTGCCCGGGCTGGTTTTGAGCTACTGGGCTCAAGTGATCCACCCATCTCTGCCTTCCAAAGTACTGGGATTACAGGCATGAGCCACTGAGCCCAGATAAGATTCTTAATTGGTCTAACTCTGCCAAGATCCTCATTTATCAGCTACTTTACATGTGATTTGAGCAGTTCTTCAGTATGCTTTATGTGACTTCATGAAGTCTTTTATCTCTTGGAAGATTGGCTTTTTCCAAGCACAGCAGATATGCTTATAAAATCTAGCCATCATGCAAGAGCCAGACCAAGAGGTTTGCTCCCTAGTATGTAGAGAACGCAGTGGTGTGGGATGGTATGGCATGGTCATCAGGGATGATGTGGGGAGAATTGTGCGATTCTTCTCTCGTGGTGACAACCTCCTGACTGAATGGTGGGCTGCAGGGAGCTGCTTCAGTGGGAGATTCCAGCCTAGCATGGGGTTACTTTCCTAGTCAATCTAGTGTGGCATTCTCTATTCCTTTTCCACAGCCAGAAGAATTTAAGCTTAAGTATAAGCCAATCAAAATCAGCTCTGAAAAAAAGTCTGTTTTTGCAGCAACATTTCTTTTTTTTTTTTTTTTTGGAGATGGTTTCGCTCTTGTTGCCCAGGCTGGAGTGCAGTGGTGCAATCTCAGCTCATTGCAACCTCCGCTCTCAGATTCAAGCAATTCTTCTGCCTCAGCCTCCCAAGTAGCTGGGATTACAGGCGTACGCCACTACACCCGGCTAATATTTTTTGTATTTTTAGTAGAGACAAACTTTCACTTTGTTGGCCAGGCTGATCTTGCACTCTCAACCTCAGATGATCACCCGCTTCAGCCTTCCAAGTGCTGGGATTACAGGTGTGAGTCACCACGCCTGGCCATCAGTGACATTTCTTATAGATATTTTAATACTTCTTTGTTTCCAGTATGAGAAATAAAAAATAAACCTTAGAAGTTGAGACTTTAACTAGGACTTCCTGCTCCATTTTACAGAGTAAATGCTAATGCTATATCTAGCAGCAGGGGAGGTGCCCTCTCCTCCTGTATAGGCTTGCCGTGTCCTTACCTTGCCCCCATCCTCAAGGCCCCAGCTTCTGTGGTGGGACCCTGTGTTTTCTGTCCCTCATCCTCAGCCTGTTGCTGCCAGTACACAAAGATGCTTCCCACAGAAAAGTCCATTCTGCCCTGCCCTGTTTCTCTGCTCTTTTCTCAGCCAACTTTTTGGAGTAGTTGTCTACCTTTTTTTCACCTTTCATTCATTCTAAAAAATTACTATTATTTTATTTTTATTGCACCTTGTGGCTCCTTACTGCTCCTGGCACACCCCATAGGCAGTGTACCCAGAATAGCCTAAAAAGTAATTGCTGTTGAAGTATTTCAAGCATATAGAACGTTTCACACCTGTGAGTGTGTCTTACTTTTAGCTGCCTGCCATATTTGCTCATGCCTTTTACATATTTTTAACAGAAAAATATCACCAATGTACTTTTTTTTTTTTGAGACTGGGTCTTGCTCTGTTGCCTAGGCTGGAGTGCAATGGTGATTACAGCTTACTGCATCCTTGACCTCTCCTGCTCAAGCAGTCCTCCTGAGTAGCTCACACTATAGGCATGCACCACCATGCTTGGCTAATTATTGTATCTCATTTATTTTTGTAGAGACAGGGTCTTGCTATGTTTCCATGCTGGTCTTGAGCTCCTAGACTCAAGCGATTTTCCCACCTCAGCCTCCCAAAGTGCTGGGATTACAGGCGTGAGCCCTGCAACCGGTCAGCAAATGAACTTGAATCCCTTTTGTACTTCTCCACTTTCTTATTCATCTCTTTGTTTCTAGAGATAACCTCTTTTGAATTTGAAAGCCTGTGACTCCTGTGCATATTTTAGTATTTTTTCTATATATGCATGTATCCACACATAAGGTATTGTTTTATACAGTCTGAAACTTTATGTACATGACATCATTCAGCTTTCTGAAATCTGGCTTCCACTCCTATACAAGAACATGCCTTCTCTTGTTAAGGTCATTCCTTCCATGTTTTCAAATCCAGAGAACCCTTTCAACTCCTTTCAGCAGCTCACAGCAGTGTGGAAAATATTCCTCCCTGGAAGTACTCTCATCTTGCGACATCCAAGAACCAGGCTTTCTTTCCTCTTGACCCATCCTTTCTTTGACTTTACTGGCTTCTCCTTCCTCAATACAACTTGAGTATAAGTTTCTCCAGGCTCACTTCTAGCTGCCTTTCTCCTTAGGGGTTCTCCATATAGTCTTGGGACTCAAAAAGCCACCTGTGTCCTGGGAGGGGGCTCAAATGTGTGTGACCAGTGAGCAGCCCACTTCCTGTGGGCTTCAGGCCCCTGAGTTCAGCTGCTACCGGGGGTCTCACAGGTGGCTCAGGCATAGCCTCTCTCCACTCACCTGTTCCTCCCTAGACCCTCTCTATGCTATTAAATGGTGCCATCCCACAGTGGGTTGTTCACTTGAGAAACCTGAGATTTATCCTTCAGCATTTCCATTATGTCTACATCCAGTCCAATCCTTAAGAAAACCCAGCAGGTCCCACCTCCAAAATCTTATCCCAGATCTGCCCCCTTCTTCCAAGTCCTTTATCACTACCCTTGTTCAGGGAATCATTACCTCTCCCCTCCCTGTCTTGCTCTCCTGCATTTTAAAATTGGATGATGTTGCTTCTCATTTCCTTAGGGTAGCGTGTTGACCCCTCAGCATGGCCTGCCTAGACCTGCCTACTGTGTGGCTCCTGCCTTGATGGCCAGCCTTACCAAGGTCATCCTTTTTTATTCTGGAAACTCCACTCTGTCCTCGCTCACTGGGCTCTAGTTTCTTGGATGTGTCTTTCTTTGCTGCTTTGGATCCTCGGCCTGTTTGACAGACTCATCTGTAGGTCCTGACATCCCCACTCCACCCCACACACATGCAATTCCATTGACCACCTTCTCTAATTTTCACCCTAAATGCTGCTTTCTGGGTGTCTAGGACATTCCCTGTTATAGTCCTTTATTTCCCTCAGTGTTTTTTCCTCCATTTATAATTCTGTGTTTTCCTTGTTTACCTTTTGGCCATGAGGCTGTCAGCTCCAGGAGGGTAAGGAGCAGCTTTGTGCTCCAGCTTGTACCTAACACACCACCTTGTGAACTAAATATTTGACTGAAACATTCTTACAAAGAGTTAAACAGTTTTAAACTGTGAGACTGTTAGCCTTCAGGGAGTGGTGTTTACACACAGATTGTGAAACCAAAGCTTTGGAACTTTACGGCATTATAGATGCTAGTCATTTTCCTGTAGTCTGCAAGTTTCGTAAATATTACAACTCCTACATTTGCCCAGCAGAACAAAAGTTAACTGCTAAAAAGTGTTACTTGGTTCACAAAATTGCAACAAAGATAGAAATCTAAAAACAGTTCACCTGGAATCCCATGTAATAAATCAAATACATATTTTTCTGTATTCTCTTCTTGTCCTGATCCATTTATATATCTTCTGCATTTAATCATAAAATGACAGAGATTAATTTCTCCTTGTTTTTCTATCTTACTTGTCTACTCTTCATAAACATATGTAATGACTGAACAATAAATATTTAATTTTCTATGCAGATTTCAAAAGCTCTGTTTTTTTATTTACATGCCAATGTATATTTTTCCTGTTCTGCGTTCCTGTGGCTTTTTCCTTCACTCTGTAGGAACAGCCAATTATGTATGTTCTCCTTTTTTTTTTTTTATGGAAACTCCAAGTGCCAATATTCTAGGTTACCTGTCTTTTTAAAGCAGGAAAGTTAAAAATGTCTGAATGTTTTATATGTATATTAAAAACAACAGGTAGGTAAGTCTTTTTTCCAGGGTTCCTAAAATAAAGGGACATTTCCTTTCTCTTCAGGATGTTTAATTTAGGCTTTCAAAATTTGGGCTTCTCACTTTGCAAAACAATCTAGAACCTCTAGTTTATTCGCTTAGATGGTTTATTGCTGTGTTTTAGTTGAAGGGGTTTTTCTTGTCATTGTTATTGTTGGTCTAATGTTGCTAGAACTGTACCACCCTCCTTTACCTACCAGTTACTATGACGTTGCAGGCGACATCTAGGCTAAGAGAAAGAGGCTGTGATGGTTGCCTGGCAGGAATTGAAGTTCAACAACTCTTTTGTTCTCAAAGTGCAGCAATTCCTGAGCAGCAGCTAAAAGAACTGAACATAAAAATCGACAGTGCTTTGCAAGTAAGTTTTTCAGAACTGACATACTGATTTCCAAGGGATAGAAACAAGGGAGGGAGTTAAAGTTGTGATGTTGAACCAACTAGAAAGGGTAATAGAGTAGTAATTGGCCTCTAGTCTTTTAATAGCTATAGAAATTTAAGATTTTGATTTCCATTGAACTTTGTCATCTTATAATCTGTTTTGTAATCTTGATTGTTAAAAATAACTTATTTCCAGGCATATAAAATAGCTCTGGAAAGCTTAGGCCACTGTGAATATGCAATGAAAGCCGGCTTCCACCTGAATCCAAAGGCGATTGAAGCAAGTTTGCAGGTACATTTTTCTTTCCTAAAGCTCTGGAAACCTAGGGTGCTGCTCCTGCACTCTAGTGTGAAGCAATGGGTCACCTTTCCTCTTCCATCCATGCCTTTTCCAGGGCTGCTGCAGTGAGGCGGAAGCCCAGCAGACAGGGCGGAGGCAGACACCCCCACAGCCCATGCAGTGTGAGCTTCCCACCGTCCCTGTGCAGATAGGATCGCACTTCCTGAAGGGTGTCTCCTTTAATGAGTCAGCAGCGGACAATCTGAAACTTAAGACGGTACCTTTCCTTGGGGTTCCAGCAACTGAGTGTGAACTTGAAAATAGAGGTTTTAAGAGAAATGTAAAGGCTTGCAAAGGATATGGATTAAAAAACAAAATGGGGGCTGGGTGCAGTGGCTCACAACTGTAATCCCAGCACTTTGGGAGGCTGAGGCAGGCAGATCACCTGAGGTTGGGAGTTCGAGACCAGCCTGACCAACATGGAGAAACCCTGTCTCTTAAAAAAAAATAGTTAGGGGTCAGGTGCAGTGACTCACGCCTGTAATCCCAGCACTTTGGGAGGCTGAGGCGGCTGGATCACCTGAGGTCAGGAATTTGAGACCAGCCTGGTCAACATGGTGTGAAACCTTGTTTCTACTAAAAATACAAAAATTAGCTAGGTGTGGTGGCTTGTGTCTATAGTACCAGCTACTTGGCAGGCCAAGGCAGGAGAATTGCTTGAACCTGTGAGGCGGAGGTTGCAGTGAGCTGAGATCACACATGCCACTGCACTCCAGCCTGGGCGAAAGAGTGAGACCCTGTCTCAAAAAAAACAAAAACAAAATGGAGCCGGGTGGTTGAGACCAGCCTGGGCAACTTAGCGAGACCCTATCTTTAAAAAAAAAAAAAAACATTTAGCTAGGCATGATGGCGTGCACCTGTAGTCCTAGCTGCTTGGGAGGCTGAGGTGGGAGGAGCACTTGAAACAAGGAGTTCAAGACTGCAGTGAGCTAGGATCACACTACTGCACTCCAGCCTGGAGGATGGAGCAACATCCTTTCTCCTTTAAAAAGATTTTTAAAAAGACCTACAGAGACTTTAATCAGACATTTGCCAAGCAAGTTTTTTTTAATTTTAATTTTAATTTTAATTCTTTTTTTTGAGATGGAGTTTTACTCTCTTGCCCAGGCTAGAGTGCAGTGGTGTGATCTCAGCTCACTGCAACCTTCGCCTCCTGGGTTCAAGCAATCCTCCTGCCTCTGCCTCCTGAGTAGCTAGGACTACAGGCACGTACCACCACACCTGGCTAGTTTTTGTATTTTTAGTAGAGGCGGAGTTTCACCAGATTGGCCAGGCTGATGTCGAACTCCTGACCTCAGGTGATCGCCCTACTTGGCCTCCGAAAGTGTTGGGATTATAGGGGTGAGCCACTGTCCTGGGCCAAGAGAGTTTTATTCACAATTTTATTCAGATGTTTAACATAAAGGGTTCGAAAAGATACTATAAGATACTGTTTATGATTAACGCTTCTCGATGGACTTGCATGAATTAAATAAGAAGAGGATATTGCCGGGTGCAGTGATGATCCCAGCATTTTGGGAGCCCAAAGCAGGTAGGTCATGAGGTCAGGAGTTAGAGAGCAGCCTCACCAACATGATGATACCCTACTCTACTAAAAATACAAAAATTAGCCAGGCGTGGTGGCACATGCCTATAATCCCAGCTACTTAGGAGGCTGATGCAGGAGAATTGCTTGAACCTGGGAGGCAGAGGTTGCAGAGAGCTGAGATCGCGCCATTGCACTCCAGCCTGGGTGACAGAGTGAGACTCCATCTCAAGAAAAAAAGAAGAGAGATGTTGTCATAATACTGCAGTGATAACAATTATTTGTGGAGCATCACGTGTTCCAGGCATTGTGCCAGGTGTTCCACATTATTTTATCACTTAATGCTCACCCACGAGGTGGGGGTGCTACCTTTTGCCCCACCTGCCACACACGAGAACTGATAGCCAAGATCACACAGCTAGAAAGTAGAAGAGCTGGAATTTGAACTTATGTGGGTCTGTTTCCAGAGCCTGGATAACTGACTACTTCTTCACCCAAAATAAAATTTAGATTTTGATTGGTATTTACTTGTTTCGGATGATTTTGTTTCCCTATTTGGAAGGATTCAGAATTTCAAAATTCCTCAACCAATTCACATCAGTAGATTGCTAAATCATTCTGTATTTTGTGCTAGTATAGAAATTACTTGTGTATATTATTAATGCATGTGTATCCATATCTAGTCATTCACTCTTTGGGGTTGAGAAAATCTCTTGAGAGTGATTGATGATAATTACTAAAGAAATTCAAATAATTAGGGTGTATTTAAAGTGCTATTCTTGGGACAGGCACGGTGGCTCATGCCTATAATCCCAGCACTTTGGGAGGCCTAGCTGGGTGGATCACCTGAGGTCAGGAGTTCAAGACCAGCCTGGCCAACATGGCAAAACCCCATTTTTACTAAAAATACAAAAATTAGCTGGGTGTGGTGGCGGGTGCCTATAATCCCAGCTACTAAGGAGGCTGAGGCAGGAGAATGACTTGAACCCAGGAGGTGGAGGTTGTGGGGAGCTGAGATTGTGCCAGTGCACTCCATCTAGCCTAGGGGACAGAGCAAGGCTTCGTCTCAAAAAAAACAAACAAAACTGCTCTTATCCCAGCAGTTCAAGACTAACCTGGGCAACATAGCAAGACTCCATGTCTACAAAAAATTTAAAAATTATCTGGGCGTGGTGGTATGCCGTGTGGTCCCAGCTACTAGGAAGGCTGAAGCAGGGGAATCATGTAAGCCCTAGGGGTCAAGGCTGCTGTGAGCCATGTTCATGCCACTGGACTCCAGCTTGAGCGACAGTAAGACCCTGTAATAAAATGCTACTCTTTTGAGGATGATTGTATAAATGCATTTTTACAGATTTTAGAAACTTGCATGGCTTTGTCTTGAGATATGAATTCTCTTCTTATCAATCTATAGCACACAATGTTACAGCTGATGAAGGAGGCAGGCTGCTATAATGGAATCACATCCAGGGATGATTTTCCTGTGACTGAAGTGCTGAACCAGGTTTGTCCGTCCACATGGCGGGGTGCCTGCAAGACGGCGGTGCAGCTGCTGTTTGGCCAGGCTGGACTGGTGAGTGAGCGCATGTGGTGTATAATAGGTAGAATACAGAGACGTTTCAAGCGTGTGAGGATGTGGTACAGACACATGAAAATATTGAATAATTTAAAAAGTTACTTGGTGCTATGGAATTTAGACCAGGCAGGTAGACAAGGTAAAGGAAGAACTGCACTTCAAGGTTTCTTTAAAAATAAAATCAATTGATAATATATATTTGCAAGGAACCTAGTTACAAAATGATGCTATGTGCTTTGCTTATTTTAAGAAAACCATTACAGGCTGGGCCCCATGGCTCATGCCTGTAGTCCCAGCACTTTGGCAGGAGGATTGCTTGAGCCTAGGAGTTTGAGGTCAGCCTGAGCAACATAGTAAGACCCTGCCTATTTTTTTTTTTTTTGAGACGGAATCTTGCTCTGTTTTCTAGGCTGCGGTGCAATGGCGCAATCTCGACTCACTGCAACCTCTGCCTCCCAGGTTCAAGCAATTCTGCCTCAGCCTCCCAAATAGCTGAGATTACAGGTGCCTGCCACCATACCTGGCTAATTTTTATATTTTTAGTAGAGTTGGGGTTTCAGCATGTTGGCCAGGCTGGTCTCAAACTTTCGACTTCAGGCGATCCACTCAACCCAGCCCTTAAAAAAAATAAAAAATAAAATGCTGGTGTGGTGGCTCACACCTGTAATCCCAGCATTTTGGGAGACCGAGGCGGCAGATCATGAGGTCAGGAGTTCAAGACCAGCCTGGCCAACATAGTGAAACCCCATCTCTACTAAAAATACAAAAATTAGCCAGTTATGGTAGCATGTGCCTGTAGTCCCAGTTGTTTGGGAGGCTGAGGCAGGAGAATCGCTTGAACCTAGGAGGCAGAGGTTGCACTGAGCTGAGACCACACCATTGCACTCCAGCCTGGGTGACAGAGTGAGACTCTGTCTCAAAAAAAAAAAAAAAGGAAAGAAAAAACCATTACATTAGTAACAATTTGACAGGGCCCCTTGACCTAGCCCCTGTTCTGGAGCTACACTGGATGTCTGTTGCTCAAACATGCCACGCTTCTTCCTGTCCTAGGCCTGTGCTCTTGATGCCCCTTTTACCTGAAAATACTCTTCTCTCTGGTTATCATGTAGCTCATTCCCTATCTTCCTGGTGTAAGCTCCAAAATCAGCTCCTCCAAGAGGCTTCCCTTGACCACGCTTGTATAAATAGTGCCCCCATCCAGTCACTGTATAGCAGTTCTGTTTATCTCCTTAGCAAAGTAACATCAGTTAAAAAATAATGATTTGGTCTTTTGACCTTTCACAGAAGAAAAAACTTTGGCCAGAGTTGGGTGAGTGAGGAGATCAACATCTGAAATCACCATTTAGCTTTTTATTTGCACCACTGACCCATAGAATCTATATACTTGATCTCCCTTTATAGTGAATGATTACTTTTCAAAAAGATACGGTGGCCAGGTGCAGTGGCTCACACTTGTAATCCCAGCACTTTGGGAGGCCGAGGCAGGCCGATCACCTGAGGTCAGGAGTTTGAGACCAGCCTGGCCAACATGGCAATACCTGCTCTCTACTAAAAATATAAAAATTAGCCGGGCATGTTGGTGGGCACTTGTAATCTCAGCTACTCAGGAGGCTGAGGCATGAGAATCGCTTGAACCCAGGACTCGGAGGTTGCAGTGAGCCGACATCATGCCACTGCACACTGCAGCCTGGGTGATAGAGAGAGACTCAGTCTCAAAAAAAAAAAAAAAAAGATACTGCATTTCAGTCAGAGGTTGGAAGAAGCTAATTAGAGATTAAGAAAATTAAAGAATTTGTTTTTTAGTCCGATTTCTACTTCATTCACAAAAAGAGCTATTGGGGGTATGCTGTCCTTTTGTTTCAAGCGGGTCAGGGCTCAGGCAGCCCAGCTCACAATGGGGCTGCCATGTAAAGGGTTAGATGAGGGCCTGTTCACAATAATGAGTTACATTTCCTTTGGGATCTTTTCCTCAGTATAGGGACCTCCAAAAGAAGTAGTAAACCAGAGATGCCTTGCTGAAGCATGAAGAGCCCGTTGCCTTTAGGACATCGAACCATATTCCCAAAGACCAGTTAGCTGAAACTGCAAGGACCATGCCAATGAGTTCCTCTGAAAAGAGTGTGCAAAATAAGGCAGAAAGGCACAAAGGCTGTTGAGAGAAAACACTGTAGATTTAAAAAAAAGTTCCTTGTTATTCGGAGAGCAGACACTTCTTCCTAGTTCCTTGTGTCTTGATTGCAAGGCGCATTTGTCTGACTTTAGGTTATGGTTCTGGGGATGGGAGGAGAAAGGAAACACCTGTGTGGTCCAACAATGGCTATTCCTTTGACAGGAAGTGTTTTGCAAAGGTCACTGCAGATCAGCTATGGGAACTCTGTTTATACCAGTGAAAGCTGGCTCCATTAGAAGCTGAATTTGGACTGTGATACAGCTCTGTACGGTTTTACCCTTTCTGAAATATTACAGATTTGGTTTTAAAATATTTTATGTTTTTTTAAAAAGTTACTTTAGTTAATTGAAAATATATTCATCACTTTCAAACTCTAGATTACATAGGATACTCTATCATCTGTCTAGTATTAAAGACTCTTCCTGGAAATAAGAGGAAATCATTCAAAAAGGGTTTTTCCTCTGTCCTGAAGTAGTTCAGTTTTTATTGATGGTTGAGGATAAAATAATCTTTAAAAAAAGTTTCATCCACTTCTGGGCATGTCATGACAAATGGGCTTATCTGAAGCATTAGTTTGACTTTTTTTTGTTTGTTTTTTGTTTTGGGACGGAGTCCCTCTGTGTTGCCCAGGCTGAAGTGAAGTGGCGCAATATCAGCTCACTGTAACCTCTGCCTCCAGGGTTCAAGCAGTTCTGCCTTAGCCTCCCGAGTAGCTTGGACTGCAGGCACCCACTAGCATGCCCGGCTAATTTTTGTATTTTTAGTAGAGATGGTGTTTCACCATGTTGGCCTTGGTGGTCTTCTGACCTCAAGTGATCCTCTCATCTAAGCCTCCCAAAGTGCTGGGAATTACAGGCGTGAGCCACTGCACCCAGCCTGGTTTGACTTTCATTGGTACTTTTACTTCTTTTAAGTACATGAAGTAAAAAATATTAAGATAAAGGAAACAAAATAATTCCTAATTAACATATTTATAGTGTGGAAAAAGTGCTAGAGGTGCTTGCCAGTTCAATAAAATTGCCTGCCCAGAATGTGTTTTCTGTTTATTGAGGTGTTCTTAAATTCAGTCATCTTTACTACTAGCTATTATCTTCATGGGTCCCTGACTGGCCTTGGCATAACTGTACTGCTAGGGGAATAGTTCTCGGAGTGTCATTTTATGTATTGGATTTTATTCTGATTTGTTTTCCTCTCTGAAAGCTGGTTGTTGTTATTTGTTTTTTTCCATCTTAGGTGGTGGTTGACACGGCACAGATTGAAAATAAAGAAGCCTATGCCCCCCAGATCAGTTTAGAAGGCTGTAGAATCGTGGTTCAAGTCCCATCCACATGGTAATGTGCCTCTTACTTTAAATGGAGCCTAAGCGCTGATTGACCTTTGCACATCTTTGAAATGATGGCTTTGTTTCGAACAGTCCCTATGCTAGCTGACATGATGAGTCTTGCTGCATGTGCAGGTTTATGGGCAGCAGTGGTATGTTAGTGGCATGTGTCATGATTATTAGTCTATGATGAGGAAGCCAAGACGTCTGAAAAATGGTCTCATTGACCATAATATAACTAAATGTTATATAATCTTGGATCATAATCAGCAGTATTATCTTTGTTACTGAGTCTACAGCTTTTAAACATAGTATATCATTTTCTCTAAGTTACCCAGTATTCTCTAAAGCTAAGTAGAGAACACAGAATTTTTTCTCCTCTGTTCCAGCTACAACCCTGATGATCTTGAGCTCATGTTATGACACACCCAGTCTTATTTATTTGTTTGTTTGTTTGTTTGTTCAAGAAGGAGTCCTGCTCTGTCGCCCAGGCTGAAGTGTAGTGGCATGATCTCAGCTCACTGCAACCTCTACCTCCCTGGTTCAGGCACTCCCCCTACCTCAGCCTCCCCAGTAGCTGGGATTACAGGTGCATGCCACCACGCCTAGCTAATTTCTTTGCATTTTTAGTAGAGATGGGGTTTCACGTGAAACATGTTGGCCAGGCTGGTCTTGAACTCCTGACCTCAGGTGATCTGCTTGCCTTGACCTCCCGAAGTGCTGTGAGCCGAGAGCGTGCCATTGCACTCCAACAGGGCGCGGTGGCTCACGCCTGTAATCCCAGCATGTTGGGAGGCCACGGCAGGTGGATCACGAGGTCAGGAGTTCAAGACCAGCCTGGCCAAGATGGTGAAACCTCGTCTCTACTAAAAAATACAAAAAATTAGCCGGGCACAGTGACATGCCCTTATAATCCCAGCTACTCAGGAGGCTGAGGCAGGAATTGCTTAAACCCAGAAGGTGGAAGTTGCAGTGAGCCAAAATTGCACTACTGCATTCCAGCCTGAGTGACAGAGCAAGACTCCGTCTCAAAAAAAAAAATAAGAGAAGGAAAGAAAATGTAACAGCCAGGTGTGGTGACTCACACCTGTAATCCTAGCACTTTGGGAGGCCAAGGCAGGCTTTTGAGACTTGTGATTAGGAGGCCTGAGGTCAGGAGTTTGAGACCAGCCTGGCCAATGTGGTGAAACCTCATCTCCTCTAAAAATACAAAAAATTTGCAGGGCATGGTGGCAGGTGCCTATACTCGCAGCTAATCAGGAGGCTGAAGCACAAGAATTGCTTGAACATGGGAGGTGGAAGTTTCAGTTAGCCAAGATTGCACCACTGCATGCCAGCCTGGGAGATAGAGCAAAACTCAATCTCCAAAAAAAAAAAGAAAAGAAAATATATAATTTCACCTAATATTCAGAGACAAAGTAAAGAAACCATATGGGGCTGGGTACGGTGACTCATTCCTATAATCCAGCACTTTGGAAGGCTGAGGCGGGCAGATCACCTGAGGTCAGGAGTTCAAGACCAGCCTGGCCAACATGGTGAAACCCTGTCTCTACTAAACATATACAAAAATTAGCCGCTTGTGGTGGCATGCGCCTGTAATCTGAGCTACTTGTGAGGCTGAGGCAGGAGAATTGCTTGAGCACGGGAGACGGAGGTTGCAGTAAGCCGAGATTGTGCCACTGCACGCCAGCCTGAGGGACAGTGTGAGACTCCATCGCAAAAAAAAAAAAAAAAAAAAAACCCCAAAACACCCGTATGACGTCATTTTGCCCAGAATGTTGTTAAATTGTTTTAGAATAACAATACTAAATATAGTGACAATACTAGTTTGAGCCAGACTGTGAAAACAGACAAAGAGGTTGTTGAGTAGAGAATAAGTACATTTCTGGAGGGCAATTTAGTACATCATAAGCCCACCTTGGCCTCTCAGAGTGCTGGGATTACAGGCGTGAGCCACCACTCCCTGCCCTGAATTCTTAAATTTTTCCAGTTCAAGCTGCAATTGGAAAATGTTAAAACTTAATCAGAGTTCTCATTTTGAAGGAAACAGTTTGAACTTTTGGATAGTTGGGTGAATATAAACAGCCCATGTGAAAATGGCTAACACTTCGGTTTATTTTGAAAACTCTCTGTGGGGTTGATTTCCTTTGTAACTCATAGCATCCCCGCGGAAAAGACCTTATAGACTGTGATTCCTTGCCGAGGCTCCATCTGCTGGCTGCTTTTGGTAATTTTGCAAAATTTTAGTTTTTTTGTTTCTTTCAAATTACAAAATACTGTATGTGCTTTTTGGGAAGAACACAAACAGAAATGATTGCTTTACTCCACCTGGAGAAAAAGGAAATTGTTAGCAAAGCAAGTCAATAATTTATTATATGCTGCCAGATAAGGTTTTTTCCGAAGTATACCTTGTTTTTAAACAATCACATTTTTTGTATTTTTTTTTTTTTATAGTCCCCCAAGTAGCTGGGACTATAGGTGCGCACCACCACGCCCAACCAATTTTTGTATTTTTAGTAGAGACGGGGTTTCACCATGTTGGCCAGGATGGTCTCGATCTCTTGACCTTGCGATCTGCCCACCTCAGCCTCCCAAAGTGCCGAGAGTACAGGCATGAGCCATTGCACCCCTAATTTAGCTTCTTAAGGGCATTTTATTCATCAGCTCAAGACCGATGAATAAAATAAAGATGCCAGTTTGTTGACTGTTGATTTTTCAGAAAGATAAATTATTATCACCAGGAGCGATAGTACTTTTTTCTGCATGGCCAACAAATGCTCTCCTAGTGGGCAAACATGAGAAGCCAAGTCACAATAAAAGCAAATGTGTCCTGATAATCAGTGATTCCAGGCAGAGAGAATTGGGTGCAATGACCCTTGGCCAGGCTCAGCTGCCAAGATTCTCTCTGACGAGTCCAAGGTCTGGCTGGGTACTGGCAGAGCTTGCGTTGTTGCTCACCCTTTCCCATGCCTCTGAGCCTGTCCAGCTCTCATTTCATTCTCTGATACATTTCTTCCCAAGTCAAAGACATGTTAGGGAGTACTGCTACCTCCTTGGGTGACTTTGCAAGTGTTGAGTTCACCATTTAGCTCCCAGAGTGCCCAGGATCTGGCAAACACCATCTTCCTAATAGACCTCTGATGCTCAGTTTTCCCTCTCAGAAAAGGGCTTTTGGCCAGACAAAGTGGCTTACACATGTAATCCTAGTAATTTGGGAATCTGAGGAAGGAGGATCTCCTGAGCTCTGGAGTTCAGGACCAGCCTGGGCAACATAGTGAGATCCCATTTCTACGAAAAAAATTTAAAAATTAGCTAGATGTGGTGGTACAAGCCTGTAGTCCCAGCTACTTGGGAGGCTGACATGGGAAGATCGCTTGAGCCCAGGAGGTCGAGGCTGCAGTGAGCTATGATCACACCACTGCACTCCAGCCTTGAGGATAGAATGGGACTCTGTCTTAAAAAAAAGTGTCAGAGGGTCCTCTTGGTGAAGGTGCCTTGAATGGACAGTGGAGACCCAAATGATGTGAAGCAGTTGGCCATACCAAGATCTCGGGCAAGAGAAGTTCAGGCAAAGGCAACAGCAACAACAAAGGTCCTGAGGTGTGGACAAACCCATCCAGGGAGCAAGAGAAGGTCTCATGGCTGGGACAAGGTCGAGGGCCTGGGCACAGAGGGCTTTGAGGTCTGTGGTGAGGGTTTAGATGTCACTTCAATCACGATGAGATGCCATTGAAGGGTTTTAAGCAGGGGAGTGATGTGTTCTGATTGGCACTACAGGAAGCTCACTTTTGGCTGCTGTATGAAGGATGGGCTTTGGAGGTACAGGAGTAGAGAAAAAGAGACCAGGTGAGAGCTTGGTCCTGAAATCCAGGAGTGGTGGTTTCCTGAAGCAGGGAGTTCATAAGCAAGGTGGTGAGAAGTGCTTAGATTCTGGATGTGTTTTAGAAGAGCTATCGGGATTCAGTGATGGACTGCATGCAAGATGTGAGGGAACTAGAGAGGATGTGTAAGTTTTGGGGTAGCCAGTTGTGTTGTTTACTTATTGGAGAAGTCAGCAGGAGTGTCTGAGAGTGTCTGAGCTAGCACAGACCCCACAGGTTAAGGGCTCCCCACTTCAGATGCCAACCACAAGTCCCAGGTTGTCACCTAGCTTCTAACCAATCGGCTATAAGTTAGGGGTTCCCATTACCTTCTCAGGTTTGATATTTTGTTGTAATGGCTCACAGAACTCAGTAAAACATTTAGTTACATTTATGGTTTATTATAAAGGATATTATAGCGGATAAAGATTAACAGCCAGGTGAAGAGGTCTATAGTGTGAGGTGTGTGGGATGGGGTCCTAAGCCTCCATGCCCATGCCAGGTGTGCCCCACACCCAGCACCTCAGTGTGTTTACCAGAGTGGAAGCTCTCAGAACCCCATGGTCTAAGGATTTTTATGAAGGCTTCGTCATATAAGCAAGTCATCTTGTTAGAACAGAAGACACTGTCACCCAGGAAATCTCAAGGGTTTTAGGAGCTCTGTATCAGGAACTGGAGGTAAAAACCAAATATATATTTCTGATATCACAAGATCTCAGACCCTTTTGCTTCCTCCTCCTCTTGTGGAGCAGTGAGTTCCAGTGTTCTCTCCATGTTCTTACAGTTACTGGATTTTTATTGGGTACCAGAAGTATATAAAAGTTGTAACCTTTTCTTTCTTTTTTTTTTTTTTTAAAGATGGGGTTTCACCCTGATGGCCAGGCTGGTCTTGAACTCCTGACCTCAGGTGATCCACCCACCTCGGCCTCCCAAAGTGCTAGGATTACAGGCGTGAGCCACTGTGCCCAGCCAAAAGTTGTAACCTTTTCTATGAGACCTGCTTGAAAGACCTTTGCAGAGAAGTTCAGCCAATGCTAATGCAGTCTACTTTGTGCCTAGGTGTCTGAAAGAAGACCCTGCTACCATGTCCCTGCTGCAGAGAAGCCTTGATCCTGAGAAGACCTTGGGTCTGGTGGACGTGCTCTACACAGCTGTACTGGACCTAAACCGCTGGAGGGCTGGAAGGTTGGTGTAAGTGCTGGTCACTTGAATTGTCTGTGGTTTGCATTTAGATGCATACAGGGACAGTGTGACCATGCACAATTTCATGTGTGCTTGTGTCACTGATAGTATGTGGTATTGTAAATAAGGCAATAGGTTTTTAATTATTCTGAAAACAAAAGTTACCTAAGTAACTTTTGTTTTCAGAATAATTAAAAACCTGCAGAAAAGTGGCAAGAATAATACAAAGAACTGCTCCATGCCCTGTACCCAGATTCTCCAATTTGCTAACATTTTTGCCTTCCTTTATTTTGTCATTTGAGAGGAAGTCCATCAAGAGGACTTTTAACTGAACTCAGATTCTCCTTCTGAATTAAGAACAGAGAAATGTTTAGAAAATTTACTTATGTCTTTTAGAATTTTTTTCAATCAGTTCTCTCAGGTTGCTCTCAGCCCCTGTCCTCCAAGCACAAAGCTAGCCTCTGTGAGTTGCATCCCCACAGCTAGCCATGCTTTCCCGTCTTGTGCCATCATTAGAGGGTTCTACTCAATCACACTCCTCAGGCCAGAATCCTAGCAGAGCTTCCACAGTCCTGTGTTAGACACTAGATTTCATACTCTCCAAACCCCTGGGTGTTCATTTATCTATAAAATAAGTGAACCTGATACCAACCAGAGAGATTTTTCTTGCTCTCAATGCCATTCTTTTTTTTTCTCAATGCCATTTTTAAATACAAAGAGGTCCATTTCATTATTTTATATATTTATCTTTTTTTTCTTTAAATTTCTGTTTAAATAGGGAGCAAGCTTTACCCTGTATACAGATCCAGTTGCAAAGGGAGATCTGTGATTTTGGGAACCAGGCTGACCTGCCTTCTGGAAATGGAAACAAATCTTCAGGTGGCCTGCAGAAGACATTCTCCAAACTGACATCCCGGTTCACCAAGAAAGCTTCATGTACCAGCTCTAGCAACAGCACAAATTATTCCATCCAAAATACCCCTTCCAAAAACATCTTCATAGCTGGATGTTCAGAAGAGAAGGCCAAAATGCCTGGCAATATTGATACAAGGTTACAAAGCATTTTGAACATTGGTAATTTCCCCAGGACTACCGACCCTTCACAGTCAGCTCAGAATTCCAGTAATACAGTGGCCAATGGCTTTCTCATGGAGAGGCGTGAGAACTTCCTGCATGGAGATGATGGCAAGGACGAGAAGGGTATGAACTTACCAACTGATCAGGAAATGCAAGAGGTGATAGATTTTCTCTCAGGCTTTAACATGGGCCAGTCACATCAGGGCTCTCCGTTGGTGACAAGGCGTAATTCTGCTGCCACAGCCATCGTGACTGAGCAGAAGGCAGGAGCCATGCAGCCACAGCAGCCATCACTGCCTGTGCCCCCTCCACCACGGCCACCCCAGGCTGGGGCACATACACCTCTGACACCCCAGCCAGGACTGGCACCTCAGCAGCAGTCCCCAAAGCAGCAACAACCTCAAGTCCAATACTACCAACACCTACTCCAGCCCATTGGACCGCAGCAGCCCCAGCCCCCGCCCCAGCCTCGGGCACCTGGGAAATGGGTACCTGGTTCATCCCAGCAGCCAGCGCAGACCGTTGGAGCAGGTTTGTCTCCTCTTGGTCAGTGGCCTGGCATATCTGATCTCAGTTCTGACTTGTACAGCTTGGGTCTGGTGAGCAGCTATATGGATAATGTGATGTCGGAGGTTTTGGGACAGAAGCCACAGGGACCTAGAAATAACACCTGGCCAAACCGTGACCAAAGTGATGGAGTCTTTGGAATGCTGGGAGAGATTCTCCCTTTCGATCCTGCAGGTATGTGAAGCCTCCCACCCTTTGCCCAGTGTCAACAGCAAACACAGCTTCTGAGGTCTTCCCAGGGCCTGTCTGCTGCAGCCTTACTCGTGAAGGTGAAATCACTTAATCCCCCTTTACAACCCTTTCTTACTGTGGAGGCGTGTATGGGACAGATCTAGCAAGAGTGGGAAACAATGGTGAGAAAGGAGCTGAGAACATGAGTGGTCTATTTTTCTTACTTTATAGAGAACAGAATTGAGGCTAAGAGAGGTTACTTGAAAAGCTCAAAGTCCCATAGTTCAAGTGGGCTCCAATCTAGGCCAGCCCACTCCTGGAAGCCAACGTGAACAGCCCTCTTCGGGGTGCTTTTTTCTTGACTGTATAACCTGTTCTTTGCGATGCTTTTTTTTTTTTTGCCTAAACTCTAGGACCTATGAAAGGTGGCAGACACCCTTTTGCCTTTATAGAATACAGCTTCTCCTGGCCTAAACAACGAAAATACTACCATAGTCATCTTAAGAAATTAGAGAAGGAATTTACAAACAACAAACTAGGAGGAGGAATTAAGGGGGGAAAGCCAAAAATAAGTAAATTAAAAAGAAAAATATAGTAGAAATTGCAAATAACTCTAAAAGAAGGATCTTTGGAAGACCAATAAAATGTCTAAGCCAATTTATTCTAAGCCTGATTAAGAGAGAACAGAGAGAAACAAAATTAGGAAATATAAAGGACACATGGCTGGGCGAGGTGGCTTACGCCTATAATCCCTGCACTTTGGGAGGCTAAGGCTAGTTGATCACGAGCTCAGGAGATCGAAGCCATCCTGGCTAACATGGTGAAACCCTGTCTCTACTAAAAATACAAAAATTAGCTGGGCATGGTGGTGTGCACCTGTAGTCCCAGCTACTCGGAAGGCTGAGGCAGGAGAATCACCTGAACCCGGGAGGCAGAGGTTGCAGTGAGCCGAGATCACACACTGCTCTCCAGCCTGGGCAACAGAGCAAGACTCCGTCTCAAAAAAAAAAGAAAAAAGAAAAGACATTAAAAACACTTTAGTGGCTCATGCCTATAATCCCAGGACTTTGAGAGGCTGAGGCGGGAGGATCACTTGAGGCCAGGAGTTTGAGACCAGCCTGGTCAGCATCACAGAACCCCCATCTCTACTAAAATTTAAACAAAAAGTTAGCTGGTTGTGGTGGTGCTTGGGAAGCTGAGGCAGTAGGATCTCGAGCCCAGGATTTTGAGGCTGAAGTGAGCTATGATCATGCCACTATACCCCAGCCTGGACAACAGAGAGAGATCCTGTCTCAAGAAAAAAAAAAAGCACCTTAAAACATTACCATCTAAGACTTAATAGCAATACATTTGAAAATTCAGCAGAAAATGGATTCTTTCGTAGTAAAATAGGCATTACAAAGTTATACCAAGAAGTGGAAAACCTGGGCAGTCACGGTGTCCTACGCCGGTAATTCCAGCACTTTGGAAGGCTGAGGTAGGTGGATTACATGAAGCCAGGAGTTCAAGACAAACCTGGCCAACATAGTGAGACCCCCATCTCTACAAAAAATAAAAAATTAGCCAGGTGTGGTGGCACATGCCTGTAGTCGCAGCTCCTCAGGAGGCTGAGGTGGGAAGATTGCTTCAGCCCAGGAGGTTGAGGCTGCAGTGTTCCGGCCTGGGCAACAAAGTGTGAAACTCTGTCTTTAAAAAATAAGTAAATAGGCCGGGCGCAGTGGCTTATGCCTGTAATCCCAGCACTTTGGGAGGCCGAGGCGGGTGGATCATGAGGTCAGGAGATCGAGAACATCCCTGCCATGGGGAAATCCCGTGTCTACTAAAAATACAAAAAATTACCTGAGCATGGTGGTGCGTGCCTGTAATCCCAGCTACTCAGGAGGCTGAGGCAAGAGAATTGCCTGAACCCAGGAGGCGGAGGTTGCGGTGAGCCGAGATCGCGCCATTGCACTCCAGCCTGGGTAACGAGCAAAAGTCCGTCTCCAAAAAAGAAAAAAAAAAAAAAAAAAAATTGGCCGGGCGTGGTGGTGCGTGCCTGTAGTCCCAGCTACTCAGAAGGCTGAGGCAGGGGAATCACTTTAATCCAGGAGACAGAGATTGCAGTGAGCTGAGATTATGCCACTGCACTCCAGCCTGGCAAAAGAGCAAGATTCCATCTCAAAAAAAAAAAAAAAAAAAAAGTTAGTAAATAAAGACTATCTGCCAAAAGCTAAAATAGTACCTTATATAATAAGACAAAAATCATTTTAGTTAATATCAGGACTCAGAAAAGGGCAGCTGTTATCACCTGTAGCATGTAACTTTGTCTTAGACTTGACAGCAAATGCAGTAAGACAAAAAGCAAATGAAATAAGTGGTTTAAGCTTTGGAAAATGATAGATTAAGCAGAACATCTTTTTGGTGATAACAGAATTGAAATCCCCCTCCCCGCCAAAAATTCTAAAATTAGCAAGAGAATTTGGTAACATACAAACTTTTTTCTCTAATTAATTTAGCAAAAGGCATATAGAAGTAGAAAATATATCTCATTCACAGGGAGTACTATGAAATGTTACAGACAAGTATAGCAAATATTTGTACAAGTAAATCACCACCAGAAGAGGAGATTCTTTGCTGAAACACCTCAGCACTAATCATTATGGGAAGGAAGTTAATGCTGGGGTTAACACTCCTTTTTTTTTTGAGACGGAGTCTCGCTCTGTTGCCCAGGCTTGGAGTGCAGTGGTGTGGTCCCCGCTTACTGCAACCTCTGCCTCCCGGGCTCAGGTGATTCTGCCTCAGCCTCCTGTGTAGCTGGGACTACAGGTGCGTACCAACACACCCGGCTACTTTTTATATTTTTTGTAGAGACGGGGTTTCTCCATGTTGGGCAGGCTGGTCTTGACCGCCTGACCTCAAGTGATCCCACCCACCTCAGCCTCCTAAAGTGCTGGGATTACAGGTGTGAGGCACCGTGCCCAGCCATTGTTCGTGTCTTCTGAAAATTCTTTATGCCACTGCTCCTGCTGTCTGGTGCTTGCTCCCCTTGGGTGGATGGATGTAGGAAATCCTTGTACCTACAGCCCTCAGCCACAAGAAGGGTAAACACCTCCACCCTGCTAAGAAACAGAAAGGCCACTGGCTGCCACCCACTAGTGTGGGCACAGTGTGTTTTCTCAGTTGGTCATAAATGGTCTGTACATTTTTTGACTGTCTTGTAAAACTAAATCCAGAGTATAAACAGTATTTTTCAGAATTTTGTCATATTTAAGGCCAGGCACAGTGGCTCACACCTGTAGTCTCAGCACTTTGAGAGGCTCAGACTGGCAGATTGCTTGAGGCCAAGAGTTCAAGACCAGCCTAGCCAACATGGCAAAACCCTGTCTCTACCAAAAATAAAAAGAATTAGCCAGGTGGCCCAGGTGCGTTCGCTCACACTGTAATCCTAGCACTTCAGGAGGCCAAGGTGGGCGGATCACCTGAAGTCAAGGAATTTGAGACCAGCCTGGCCAACATGGTGAAACCTTGTCTCTACTAAAAATACAAAAAGATTAGCCAGATGTGGTGGCACGTGCCTGTAATCCCAGCTACTCAGGAGGCTGAGGCAGGAGAATCTCTTGAACCTGAAGTGGAGGTTGCAGTAAGCCAAACGCGCCATTACACTCCAGCCTGGGCAGCTAAGAGAGACTCCATTTCAAAAAAAAAAAAAAATTAACCAGGCATAGTGGCACACACCTGTAGTCCCACCCACTTGGGAAGCTTAGGCACAAGAATTACTTGAACCTGGGAGGCAGAGGTTGCAATGAGCTGAGACTGTGCCACTGCACTCCAGCCTGGACAACAGAGTGAGACCCTGTCTCTAAACATTTTTTTTTTTTTTTTGAGACAGAGTCTTACTCTGTTGCCAGGTGCCAGGCTGGAGTGCAGTGGCATGATCTCAGCTCACTGCAGCCTCCGCCTCCCGGGTTCAAGCAATTCTGCTTCAGCCTCCGGAGTAGCTGGGACTACAGGTGCACGCCACCACGCCCAACTAATTTTTGTATTTTTAGTAGAGACGGGGTTTCACCATGTTGGCCAGGATAGTCTTGATCTCTTGACCTCATGATCCTCCCGTTTCGGCCTCCCAAAGTGCTGGGATTACAGGCATGAGGCACCGTGCCCAGCCTCAAAACAAATTTTTTAAATAAGTAAGAATGTTACCATATTTGATCTCTGAGTCCTGTACACCTCTTAGGTTTTTAGACTACAAATCCTACTGTTTTCCTTTTGTGTGTTCCTTTCTGCCCCTAAGGTCCATGGTATAGCTTTCTACAGACCCTGCCCAGAGGGCATAAGGTCTGCATAGCTCTTATTGCAGATTAAGGAGAGGTACTCCTCTGGACAGAATTAGAGAGGGCGCCATCTACTGCCCCTGTCTGGATAGACAAATTCAGTATGGGCTGGGGGTCAGGAGACAGGACAGTTTGATTGAGATCATCTTGTTACAGTGCTCTAAGAACATGCTGATAATGGGATTGTCCCCTTGTAGCCTCCCTAATTTTAAGCTAAAAAATGCATTGCTGAGTCATATTTGATTTGTGATTCATAGATGCTTTCCTGCCATATGTTTTTGTTTGACACTTTATCTAAACGCCACCTGTGCTTTTCTCCTGTTTGTACTGCCTGCATATCCCATTCAGCACTGCCAGTATGTTTCCAGCCACCTCTTAAAGCATTCTGAAGTTTGATTTTATTCTTTGCCACACTTAGGATGTTCACATGGAATGAGCAAGTGTCCTGTCCAAATAGCCAGGAAAATACTAGATCAAACTTTGGCTCAAGTGGGAACAGCATATATCCTCTATCTGGCTGACCCCAGTGCTTTGATGCTTTGTTAACTTTCAGGTTATCAGTTTGGCCAAAGTCATCATCTGATTTTCTAAGTTGTTGGCTAATGACTCGAGGTAGAGAGCACCAAGACACTGGACTTTTTTTTTTTTTTTAAGATAGGGTCTGGCTCTGTCTCTCAGACTGGAGTGCAATGGCGCAATCTTGGCTCACTGCAGCCTCTACCTCCTGGGCTCAAGTGATCCTCCCACCTTAGCCTCCCAAGTAGCTGTGACTACAGGTACATGCCACCACACCCAGCTAATTTTTTTTTTTTTTTTGAGACGGAGTCTCATTCTGTCGCCCAGGCTGAAGGGCAGTGGCGCAATCTCAGCTCACTGCAACCTCTGCCGCCTGGGTTCAAGCAGTTCTCCTGCCTCAGCCTCCCAAGTGGCTGGGATTACAAGTGCCTGCCACCACAACCAGCTAATTTTTGTATTTTTAGTGGAGACAGGGTTTTACCACGTTGGCCAGGCTGGTCTTGAACTCCTGACCTCGTGATCCACCTGCCTCAGCCTCCCAAAGTGCTGGGATTACAGGCATGAGCCACCATGCCCGGCCCACACCCTGCTAATTTTTGTAGAGATGGGGTTTCTCCATGTTGGCCAGGCTAGTCTCGAACTTCTAGGCTCAAGTGACCTACCTAGCTCAGGCTCCCAAAGTGTTAGGATTATAGGAGTGAGCCACTGCACCTAGCTGATGCTGGAAACTTTTTTTTTTTTGAGATGGAGTCTTGCTCTATCACCCAGCCTGTAGTGCAATGGCTCACTGCAACCTTGCCTCCCAGGTTCAAGTGATTTTCCTGCCTCAGCCTCCCGAGGAGCTGGGATTACAGGCGCCCGCCACAACATCCGGCTAATTTTTGTATTTTTAGTAGAGATGGGGTTTCACCATGTTGGCTAGGCTGGTTTTGAACTCCTGACCTTGTGATCTGCCCACCTCAGCCTCCAAAAGTGCTGGGATTACAGGCATGAGTCACCGTGTCTGGCCAAAATTTTTTAAGTAATTAGTATTTGTCGGCCGGGCGCGGTGGCTCACGCCTGTAATCCCAGCACTTTGGGAGGCCGAGGCAGGTGGATCACGAGGTCAAGAGATCGAGACCATCCTGGTCAACATGGTGAAACCCCGTCTCTACTAAAAATACAAAAAATTAGCTGGGCATGGTGGCGCATGCCTGTAATCCCAGCTACTCAGGAGGCTGAGGCAGGAGAATTGCCTGAACCCAGGAGGTGGAGGTTGCAGTGAGCCGAGATCGCGCCATCGCACTCCAGCCTGGGTAACAAGAGCAAAACTCCGTCTCCAAAAAAAAAAAAAAAAAAGTAATTAGTATTTGTCTTAGCCATGGGTAAATGAAACCAGTTTTCTCTCTTTTTTGTTTCTTTCACACTTAGCCTGCCTCTGTCCTAGGCATAGCCCTTCCTGACAGCCCCAGCACACACCGTACCCCAGCCTCAGCCCTAGGTGCTGCAAGTCCCATCTCCCCACAGTAGGGTGCTGGGTACAGCCTGCAGCCCACACTGTGGGGCACAAGCCTGGCAGCTCCTCACTACCTTTTATTGTATGTGTGACCAGCATGTCAGCAGAGCGTAAGCAAGGACCAAGAGGCCGGTTTGTCCCCAAACCCCGTTTGTTCCTTTGTCCCAATGCAGTGGGGTCAGACCCAGAGTTTGCACGCTACGTGGCAGGAGTGAGCCAGGCAATGCAGCAGAAGCGGCAGGCCCAGCATGGTCGCCGGCCAGGCAACCCCCGGGGCAACTGGCCGCCTATGGATGACACCCATCGGACGTGGCCTTTCCCCGAGTTCTTCACAGAAGGGTGAGTGCCGGCTACTCCAGGGAAGCCAAATTTGAGACCCAGGTGTCCCTGGTGGGAGGGGCCTGTGAGAAGGGGGGGCTCCTTGGCCTGTGTACACTTCAGGCAGTTCAATTCCACGCCCCCAAGTGAGAGAGTGACAAGGGATTAAATCTTTAGGGATCAGAGTCATATGGCTGTTAGATGTCACCTGATGTGATGTATCCCTGTGAACATGCCATTGGTATACATTCATGATTTTCAAAACAGACTCTTCAGCCCTAGACAAGGCTCTTACATGATGGTGCTTGTGAGCTAAATGCTTTATACTAAAATGAGTGTGGCTGCGAAGCCCACGTGACTTATGCAATGCTGTCATATCCTACAAAAAGCAAAGGTATATGGTTCAGATTCTAGTATATTGAGAGAATTGTGAATTTTTATCATAAAGACAACTGGGGATTTTTCACATCCATATTGCTACCTGGTTAATAAATCTGGATGACTAAAGACCATCTCAACTTTTTGTTTTTCACTTGTTAATGATTTTTTTTTTACATTTTTTTTTTTTTTTTTTTGGATGGAGTCTTGCTCTGTAGCCCAGGCTGGAGTGCAGTGATGCAATCTCAGCTCACTGCAACCTCCGCCTCCCGGGTCCCGGTGCAAGCAGTTCTCTACCTCAGCCTCCCAAGTAGCTGGGATTACAGGCACAAGCCACCATGCCCAGCTAATTTTTGTATTTTTTAGTAGAGACGGTGTTTCACCATGTTGGCCAGTCTAGTCTCTCCTGACTTGTGATCCGCCTGCCTCAGCCTCCCAGAGTGCTGGGATTACAGGCATGAGCCACTGCACCCAGCTTTTTTTTTTTTTACTTATTAAAATGTTTTTTCTTCAACTTTTATTTTAAGTTCAGGGGTATATGTGCAGGATGTACCAGTTTGTTGCATAGGTAACCATGTGCCATGGTGGTTTTCTGCACAGATCATCCTATCACCTAGGAATTAAGCCCAGCATCCTTTAGCTATTCTTCCTGATGCTCTCCCTCCCTTGTTTTTTCTAAAACAAATTTCATATACAAACCACAGGCTTCTTAGAGGAATAAAGGAAAGTGATGAATATGTATTACTTTTGAAATAAGGCAAAGGAGGAAAACCTCACATTTTAAGAAGGGAGAGACAAGAAACCACTATTTGGTTATGAGATGAATGCAGGGTAAGGACTGTCCTTTGAGGGTGGGGTGGAGGGTGATGGGCCTGCAGGAGGCCCTGGCCCAGCTTCTCTCTTCGGCTTTCAGGGATGGCCTGCACGGTGGCTGGTCAGGTGCTCAGGGAGACTCTGCCAGCTCGAGTGATGAGACGTCCTCAGCCAATGGGGACAGCTTGTTCTCCATGTTTTCAGGGCCTGACCTCGTTGCTGCTGTCAAGCAGAGAAGGTATGAAGGGATTTCTAAACCAAGGTGGGGAGAGAGGGGCATGTGATCGCAACGCATGGCTCACTCCCTGGGAAAGCCAGGAGCCCAGTCACCCCCAGTCTCCCTGTGTGAGAGGGGAGGGGCTCTTCCCGCAATGCCTGGCTGAAGCCTCTAAAGAGCACCTGCAGGAAGCGGTTTCCACAAGGAAGAGCCAGCCTCATCTTGCGCAGCCTCTGGGGCCACCACTGTGACAGGCAAGGGTGGATTTGGGAGACAGGGGTGGCCCTTTCTGTGGGAAGAGCAGGCCCTTAGTTACAAGTTCTAATCTGGACTCACCAACAGGCTCTGCAACCCCAGACAAGGGGCTGTCCCTCTCTGACCATCAGTCTCTTTATTAAAAGATGGACAGGCCGGGTGCGGTGGCTCACGCCTGTAATCCCAGCACTTTGGGAGGCCGAGGCAGGCAGATCATGAGGTCAAGAGATCAAGATCATCCTGGCCAACATGGTGAAACCCTGTCTCTACTAAAAAATACAAAAATCAGCTAGGCATGGTGGCACGCACCTGTAGTCCCAGCTACTCAGGAGGCTGAGGTAGGATAATTGCTTGAACCCAGGAGGTGGATGTTGCAGTGAGCCGAGATCACACCACTGCACTCCAGCCTGGCACCTGGTGACAAAAAAAAAAAAAGATGGACAAAATGACTTCTGGATGGCATTTCAAAGTTGGAAAAAATAGTAATGTAGCATATTCAGACCTAAGAAGGTTTTCAAAAGTAGTCACAAAAATTAAAATGGGCTCTGAACTAAGAGGAGAGTTTAGTTAGAAATAAGTAGAGAAACTGCTGTGGATATGAGAAAGCAAGGTCAGGTCGGGGTGGCAGACTGAGGGCCATGGGTGGGAGTGGAGGGTACACAGGCCTCCCAGGCACTTGAAGCCATGCTGTGGAGCAGAACAGGAGGCCAGGTTACATGGTCCTTGCAGGACAGGACAGGCTGCATCAGATAGGCAATGGGGAGCAGGTGGGTGAAGACAGAAGGGTACTTGCACAGAATTGTAGTGGGGGTGGTGGCAGTGACCAATCGCTAGCACACATTCAGCTGTTTTCTGTCCACACTTGCAGTCCCAGCTACTCGGGAGGCTGAGATGGGAAACTAACTTGAGCCTGGAAACCTGAGACTGCAGTGAACTGCGTATGTGCCACTCTAGCCTGGGCAACAGAGTGAGACGGTGTCTCAAAAAACAAAAAAATCATGTCAGGTTAGGTTAGGTGCTTTGAAGGAAAATAAAGCAGGGTTTGAGGCCGGGCGTGGTGGCTCACGCCTATAATCCCAGCACTTTGGGAGGCCAAGACGGGTGGATCACAAGGTCAAGAGATCGAGACCATCCTGGTCAACATGGTGAAACCCTGTCTCTACTAAAAAATACAAAAATGGCCGGGCACGGTGGCTTACGCCTGTAATCCCAGCACTTTGGGAGGCCGAGGTGGGTGGATCACGAGGTCAAGAGATCGAGACCATCCTGGTCAACATGGTGAAACCCTGTCTCTACTAAAAATACAAAAAATTGGCTGGGCATGGTGGCGCGTGCCTGTAATCCCAGCTACTCAGGGGGCTGAGGCAGGAGAATTGCCTGAACCCAGGAGGCGGAGGTTGCGGTGAGCCGAGATCGCGCCATTGCACTCCAGCCTGGGTAACAAGAGCGAAACTCCATCTCAAAAAATAAATAAATAAATAAAGCAGGGTTTGAGGGTTGTAAATGCAGAGAACTGGTGGATGTTCTATTTTCAGAACTTAGTGAGGCTTCTGATAATCAGAGCTGAACAAAGTGCAGCAGCAACGGGTGGGGAATTAGCAGTGGGGTATGGGTGAGGTGGGAAGAGTCAAGGATGACACACAAGTTTTCTGCCTCAGCTTCTGTGAAGGGTGCCATGAACTGAGGTTGGAAGCCTGCAGGAGCAGCAAGTTGAGCTGGGGGTGGAGTTTGAGACTTCCCTTTCAGACATATGACTGATTCGACTTCTAAGTCACGTCTGGCACCATCTCTGCAGAGACTGTTGTCTGCATGCGGGAGTGCTGGCTCTGATGTGGTCACATCCTGCCTTTTTCATTCAACCTTGTAACAAACTTCTTCATGTGATTAGTAAAACGAATGGGCTTTAAGTCACATATCCTTAGTGCTTGGAAACAGTATCTCTTAAATAAATTAACCAAAAGCCGGCCAGGCATGGTGGCTCACGCCTGTAATCTCAGCACTTTGGGAGGCTGATGCAGGTAGATCACCTGAGGTCGAGTTGGAGACCAGTCTGGCCAACATGGTGAAACCCCATCTCTACTAAAAAAATTAGCTGGGTGTGGTGGTGCACGCCTGTAATCGCAGCTACTCAGGAGGCTGAGACACAAGAATCACTTGAACCCAGGAGGTGGAGGTTGCAGTGAGCTGAGATCAAGCCACTGCACTCCAGCCTAGGAAACAGAGTGAGACTTGGTCTCAAAAAATAAAAATTAAAAAAAAAAAAAACAGCCGGGCGCAGTGGCTCAAGCCTGTAATCCCAGCACTTTGGGAGGCCGAGGCGGGTGGATCACAAGGTCAAGAGATCGAGACCATCCTGGTCAACATGGTGAAACCCCGTCTCTACTAAAAATACAAAAAATTAGCTGGACATGGTGGCGCGTGCCTGTAATCCCAGCTACTCAGGAGGCTGAGGCAGGAGAATTGCCTGAACCCAGGAGGCGGAGGTTGCGGTGAGCCGAAATCGCGCCATTGCACTCCAGACTGGGTAACAAGAGCGAAACTCCATCTCAAAAAAAAAAACAACAAAGAAGGTGGACTCAGCAGCTGGGAAAAGCCAGTGCCTGTCTTTGCCTGCCACCCCCATATCCAACTCCTCTGACTGCGCTGGCCATGCAGGAGTGCATCGTTCAGTGCCAGCTCCCCTTAGTCTCCTTTACACCATGGACCCAGGCAGGCCTCCTCCCCTCCTAGAACCAGGGCCTAGAGATGCTGGAGCCTAGCACTCTTGTGGGACTCTGCAGGTGGGCTGGGCAGGAAGCCAGGCAATCACTGCCCTGAGCTCTTGGTTCTTTCAGGAAACACAGCAGCGGAGAGCAGGACACCAGCATGCTGCCCTCACCGCCTCTCCTCACCACAGTGGAGGATGTGAACCAGGTATTCAGGCTGGCTCTGTGGGCATAGACTTGGGCTAGCTTCTGCAGCTGCAGTTTTCAGAGGGCCTCAAAATAATGAGGGGTCTTTTTTGTGGTAAATAACTTTGTGCAAATGATTAGCCACCTCGGCTGACTCGGAGCCACAAGAAGTTTTACGACTGTGCTATCCAGTATGATAGCCATTCACCACATATGGCTATGTAAATTTAAATACAGATAAAAATTCAGGCCAGGCATGGTGGCTCATGCATGTAATCCTAGTGCTTTGGGAGGCCAGTGCAGAAGGATGGCTTGAGGCCAAGAGTTTATGACCAGCCCGGGCAACATAGTGAAACACAGTTTCTAAAAAAGTTAAAAGATTAGCTAAGGTTGCGTTGGAACCAAATTATTAAAAGAAAAAAAAATTAGTTAAGCCATGGTGGCACATGTCTGTAGTCCTTGCTGGTCAAGAGGCTGAGGCAGGAAGATGGCTTAAACCCAGGAATTTGAGGTTACAGTGAGCTATGATTGCACCACTGCACTCCAGCCTGGTTGATAGAGTGAGACTGCCTCTAAAATATATTTTTAAAAGAATTCCTCAGTCTGCACTAGCCACATGTGGCGAGTGGCTACCATACTGCACCACAGAAGCACAGAAGATGGCTATTAATACAAGGAGCTCTGTTGGACAGGGCTGTGGGAGTGAGTGGGGCTCTCACCCTGCTTCCTAGGTGGGAATAAGGGCCAGGGATCTGGGGAGGTGGGAAAAGATGACACATTGCCAGAAATGCCACTAAGAACAACTCTCTTCTGTCTCTCAGGATAACAAAACCAAAACATGGCCACCCAAAGCACCCTGGCAGCACCCTTCCCCGCTTCCCAGCACGCTGCCCAGCCCCAGCGCACCACTCTATGCAGTCACCAGCCCCGGCAGCCAGTGGAACGACACCATGCAGATGCTGCAGTCCCCAGTGTGGGCCGCAACTAGCGACTGCAGTGCCGCCGCCTTCTCCTACGTGCAGACCCCACCACAGCCCCCACCCCCACCAGCACACAAGGCAGCACCCAAGGGCTTCAAGGCCTTCCCTGGGAAGGCTGAACGCAGGCCAGCCTACTTGCCCCAGTACTGACCCCAGGCCAGCCTGCCTGCCTGCCCAAAGCTGTGAGGACAAGTGTCCACACCCCAGGGCCGCCTAGCTGACACCAGCCCCTCAGAGGACCAGCGCACCCCATCCCAGGGAGGGTTCCTTGGGGACAAGGGTAGTTGGCAGCTCCAAGCCTTTAAACCTGGCTTCTCAAACATTGGTGGCATCAGAGCCCTGGAGAGCCAGCTGGAGACATAGGCGTCTGGCCCTTGGGGGTGTGCTGGGGAACCTGCATGCCTGGTAAGCCCCGCAGGTGACTCTGATGCAGGCTCCATGGCCACACTTGAAGAAACACAGCTCTTGGGTTTTTAGTCCTGCTATGTGTTGGGAAGATATCAAGCCTGAAAGCTGAGGGCATAACTGACCATTTTTCGGAAACCCTCTTCTTCTCCCTCTTTCACACCTTGAGTGATGACCACACCAATCACTGTATTTTATAGCTGTTTTTTTCATGTAGGTTTCTAGTTAAACATCTCCTGCCTAAAATGTATTGAGTATTTTAAGATAACAGATATACTGGCTGGAGGTTTGTGTAACACTATCTTTATTTAAGCTTACACAAAATGGGCGAAATACAGAATATTTGTGATTGGAAGCAGTCACCTGGGGTTTCTGTGGGTGGACAGCTCCTTGCCACCCAGCAGCACCCAAGGAGTGCGGCCTTTCCCAGCTTTATGAGAGCAGGATGGTGCAACCCATGTTGGAGATGCACTGCTGAAGGTGCGTGGTGGTGAACCAGCCAGCTGCTGTCCATTTGCAGAGACAGGCTGCACCCGCTGCCCTTTGATCCCTCCACGCGTGGCCAGGGCACTGCCACAGTCCACGGGGTGTGGTCGAGGGGCCCTCAGAGACACTTGCACTAGAAATTGCATTAACATTGTGAGCTGGCTCAGAAGGCGAACCAATTAAGATGTAGATAGAAATTAATTTAAGGTCTTTTCTTAAAAAAAAAAAAAATCCACCTCATTTTCAGTTAACATGTGCCATTAAATAGATAACATCTTGTGGATTTAGGGATATTTTCCAGCCAGAATGGATCCAGAAGAATTGAATGGTGCTTAAATTGAGAAATAATAATAAATATATCTATATAGAATAGACATATCCCACTGTATATTAATTGAGGTTACAGAAAGTTCTTTATATAAAACTTATTTAAATTTTTCATATTTCATCTTTGAATAAGTCTAATTGAGAAAAATCCATAATATTTTCTGGTATGAAAGTTTGACAGTATTAATATTTTTTTTATATTTTCTTAAATCATTAAACCATTTTAATATATGTTAACTACTAATAAATGGTTTATTCTTTCTAACTCCATATAAGCTTTTCCAGAAAAGATTGTAATAACACATTTACGTTCTCATTTTTCTACAGATATAAGTAAATTTATATATAAAAATACCAAAAAGAGGCCGGGCGCAGTGGCTTACGCCTGTAATCCCAGCACTTTGGGAGGCCGAGGTGGGTGGATCACGAGGTCAGGAGTTCGAGACCAGCTTGGCCAATATGGTGAAACCCCATCTCTACTAAAAATACAAAAATTAGCCAGGCGTGGTGGCGCACACCTGTAGTCCCAGCTACTCGGGAGGCTGAGGCAGAAGAATTGCTTGAACCCAGGAGACAGAGGTTGCAGTGAGCTGAGATCATGCCACTGCACTCCAGCCTGGGTGACAGAGCGAGTTTCCGTCTTAAAAAAAAAAAAAAACCAAAAGAATAAAAATATATATATGTATGTACACACACACACACACACACACACACACACACACACACACTAATTCTAGAGAACCCTTAGGGTGTCTGAGCCCAGCCACCTGAGTTTTTAGTACTGTGTTGTCAGGCTGTTCCCAGGCCTTGGGTGTTGTCTTTTGTGCTGTGTGGGGATGCGTTGCTGCCTGTATTTATGATCTTTCACCGTGGTTCTGAGCATTCACCTCACCATGTTTACAAAGAACTGTTTTGTATATAGACATTTTCAGGCACGTGCTTTGCACCCACCCTGCGTGGCTCTTGTCTGTGTTAGCTGTCACAGTGTGCACACTAATCTCAAAGTTGTCTGTGGCTGTTCTACTTGTAAGATAGTTTTCTGTTTCCTTCAGTAATGTGTCCACAGTACCCTGTATTTCGAGTTCTATTATACTGAAGTACTCTTGTTTTAATAGTGCCTCCCCATAGGCCTCACCTTGGACGGAGGTCAGTCCTTGATGCCCCAACACAGGTGACATTGCTAATTGTCACTTTCCAGTTTGTTTTTCTCTATTAAGGAAGACATTTTCCAATTGCATCTCCATGGGCTGTGAGACTGTGTGAAGCTGTTTGTATAGTCTCCATGTAGGTGCTGTGTTCCTGGCACCGCTTTGCTCTGAACACTGGTAATTCCAGGTGCTGCGCTCGGCAGAGGGGTCTCGCCAAAGCGCATGTGTGTGCGTGTGTGAATGTGTGTGTCCTTTGCATGGTCAGGTGTGGCTGCCTTGCTCGGGCATCAGCAGGACATTGTGTGTATAGTTACAATGCTTCCAAACTGGAACTCTACGTTTTGTATCTTACTTTTAAAGCTCCTATAAGTAAAATAACTATTAGCTTTATTAAAAATATACATTTAATAATACTTGGTATTTTTGTTTAAAATGAACTGCAGAGGACATTATGTCAAAAGCCTGCCTGATTCATTGCTTTGAAAAGCTGCACACTGAGTTGGTTTTTAGGTCAGCCTGTTCTCTGAATCTAGCCAAGGGGAAGACTACTTGGAATATTATGGTGAGCTGAAGTGGATGGGCAGGAGGCAGAACAACCAGCCACACTTCCCCTATTGACTTCCCTAAGGCCTGAGCTGGTTTAGGTCCCTGTGCAGGCCTGTGCACAGGGGGAGCCAGTGCAGTAGTGAAGATGTCCTCTGGAAGGGTGCAGGCTCTCTGGGTTGGGGTCTGCCAACACCCATGTCCCACCAGATGTGGATGCTGTGACTTGCCCAGCCAGCTTGTCCAATGAGCAGACCCAGGAATGAGGGTTTGTTTTACCCTCTTCCCATACCAGGAACCCAATCTGTGGCAGAGATACTGTGCCTCACAGGGATAAAAAGGAACTGTCTTGGCCGAGCACAGTGGCTCACGCCTGTAAACCCAGCACTTTGGGAGGCCAAGGCAGGTGGATCACTTGAGTTCAGGAGATCGAGACCATCTTGGCCAATATGGTGAAAGCCCATCTCTACTAAAAATACAAAAATTAGCTGGGCGTGGTGGCACATTCTTGTAATCCTGGCTACTCAGGAAGCTGAGGCAGGAGAATCGCTTGAACCAGGAAGTTGGAGGTTGCATTGAGCCAAGATTATGCCACTGCACTCCAGTATGGTGACAGATAGAGGCTCTGTCTCTAAAAAAAAAAATAATAGTGGCTCACACCTGTAATCCCAACACTTTGGGAAGCTGAGGCAGGTGGACCACAAAGTTAGGAGTTTGAGAGCAACCTGGCCAACATGGTGAAACACCACCATCTCTACTAAAACTACAACAAATTAACCGAGTGTGGTTGCAGGCACCCGTATTCCCAGCTACTCAGGAGGTTGAGGCAGGAGAATCACTTGAACCTGGGAGGCAGAGGTTGCAGTGAGCTGAGACCGCACCACTGCACTGCCTGGGCAACAGAGTGAGACAATGTCTCAAAAAAAAAAAAAAAAAGAAGAAGGACCTGTCTCACTGGATAATGCTATCCGGTTAAGCAGAAGGAAGATGGTATCATGAGAAACACAAATGGAGGGTGGGTCACATTTCCTTTTTCTTTTTTGGAGACAGAGTTTTGCTCTTGTTGTCCAGGCTGGAGTGCAATGGCACGATCTCGGCTCACAGCAACCTCTGCCTCCTGGGTTCAAGTGATTCTCCTGCCTCAGCCTCCTGAGTAGCTGGGATTACAGGCATGTGCCACCACGCCTGGCTAATTTTGTATTTTTAGTAGAGATAGGGTTTCTCCATGTTGGTCAGGCTGGTCTTGAACTCCCGACCTCAGGTGATCCGCCCACCTCAGCCTCCCAAAGTGCTGGGAATATAGGTATGAGCCACTGTGCCCGGCCTCAACTCATTTTCATTTGCAGAAAGACAGCACCTCATTGGAACCTTTTTTGATGAAATGAAGGAAATAGAGTAATGTGGGCATTAAGATATAAGCTGCTGGTGTATGCACCACTCTTCCTTCTGCCACGGTGCCCTGAAGTTGAGCATGGGCACCAAGTCCCAGAGCCTTCCAAATGCACCTAAGGACAAAGTTGCTCAGTAACAACCATGTTGTCCGAGTGTGCTGAAGAATACACTGGAAGTTCATATTATAAAGCTAGCAAGGGCTGAGTGTGCTGGCCCATGCTTGTAATCCCAGCAGTTTGGGAGGCTGACCTAGGAGGATCGCTTGAGGCCAGGGTTCAAGATTAGTCTGGGCAACAGTGAGACCTTCCCCTAACCCCCCACCCCGCCAATATCTTAAAAAAAAAAAAGGCCCATATTTTATTCAAATGTGTTCCCATTTAACACAAGCACCCGGTTCTCATCACTAGTTCTGATTCACAGCACTGATGGAGGCTGGAGGGTAGGAGTTCCGTAGCCCTGGCTGTGTGCTGATGAGTGGGGAGGGAAGCTAAGCAGATGCTACGCTTGAACTCCTGCAGGGGCCTTAGAGGCCTCAGCCTATCTGAGAAATGCTCAGGCAGCAGAGGTACCTGGGAGGCTTATGACTTTCCTTTCCCTCCTGGGGGCTCCTTGGATGGGGGGCTTCCAACTTGGAGGCTGAGATGCTCTATGCCAACCATGGGGCTGTGAGGGGATGGCCTTTTGTGCACTGTGTGGCCACTGCTGCAACCTGCCTTCTGATGCGGAGACAGGAAATAAACCTTCCCAATAATCAGCTTCTTGACTGCCCAAAAGCCCTGTATGTGGACAGAGTGACCAGCTGCCTTCCAGCCACAGATGCCCGGGAGTCTAAGGCATCTCCAAGGGTAGGCTCTGGAAGTAACACATGCAGCTGGCCTTACAGCGCAGGGGTGGGCTGGCTGGGCCCAGTCCTCTGTGTGTCGGTGTGGGGACTGGATATGGCTTGAACTAGAATACTGACTTAAGATGTGGGCCTAGGTGAGGAAGGAGGATTGTTTCAGGCGTGTCACATTCAGCATTCACTAATGTTACATAAGGGCTAGGCCCTTGTTAGGAACCATGATGGCAAACATGCAGTCCCTGCCTTTAAAACTCAGTATTTTGGCTGGGCACAGCGGCTCAGCCTCTAATTCCAGCACTTTGGGAGGCCAAGGCAGGTGGATCACGAGGTCAAGAGATCGAGAGCATCCTGGCCAAGATGGTGAAACCCCGTCTCTACTAAAAATACAAAAATTAGCTGGGCATGGTGACGCGCGCCTGTAGTCCCAGCTACTCGGGAGACTGAGGCAGGAGAATCGCTTGAACCCAGGAGGTGGAGGTTGCAGTGAGCCAAGATTGTGCCACTGCACTCCAGCCTGGTGACAAAGTGAGACTCTGTCTCAAAAAAAAATTTAGGGGCAACAACCCATCTTTCCCATCCTTGATAAGAGAACAACCATCCACCAGCAACCCAGTTCTTTGACTACAATCTGCAAGTCCTCTACGTGTATTGCCAAGCACACTCAAATTCCACCATGTTCTTACATCTCCACTGCTATCTACCTGGACTTCACCTAGCTCCTGCCTCTCTCCCCACAGCCTCAGGGTTTCCCATGCACCCTAACCTACTTCCAAGTAGCCTTGCCATGTGCCCTCCACTTGCCTACTTGTTGCTCCTAAGGCATCTCCATCAGTTTTCTGCGGTCAGAGCCCATCTTCCAGCCTGGCTTCGTTTCTCTTTAAAGCACTTAGCACCCTCCTGCAATTTTGTGTTTGCATTTGTGCCTCACTAGAATGAAGGCCCCACCAGAGCAAGGAGCGAGTCTTGTTCATGGCCACATGTTCAAGGTGCAGGACAGCTCCTGTGACCATCACAGTGCAACTTGAGACAGATGAAAAGATGTGTTGCTGGGGCCAGAATTTAACGAATTCTAATACTGAGCAAAAAACAGAACTAGAGGCTGGGTACGGTGGCTCACTCCTGTAATCCCAGCACTTTGGGAGGCTGAGATGGGAGGATCACTTGAGCCCAGGAGTTCGAGGCTGCAGTAAGCCGAGATCGTGCCGCTGCACTCCAGCCTGGGTAATACAGCGAGAGTCTGTCTCTAAAAACGAAAAACATAAACAACCAGACGAAAAGGCTCTCGCGTTGGGCTAAAGAATGCTATTAAATACATCATCAGGGGCTGTCCCAGGACTGAAAAGGGATTAGCACTACAATGGAGCTGCGGAGAGGCCCATGTAGACCTAGAATAAATGTAAAGCTTTTTATTCTCGTGGAAACGCCTATGTACATTGGGGAAAACGTTTTTTTTTTTTTTTTTCTTGAGACGGTGTTTCGCTCTTGTTACCCAGGCTCGAGTGCAATGGCGCGATCTCGGCTCACCGCAACCTCCGCCTCCTGGGTTCAGGCAATTCTCCCGCTTCAGCCTCCTGGGAAAACGTTTTTAAGTACCTAGCAAAGGATTCACGGCGCTCTGGTAACGAAGCCCCGAAACGACAAGACTTGTTCGCGCAGGCCAGGGCCAATACCGAAAACAAACCCTAGACCTCCTAGGGGCGCGACGAGGCGGCGGCACCTCCACGCACCACTCCCGGTGTGCGCATGCGCACGGCCGCCCCTCATAGCGCTTGCGCACATTCACGCACCATGTCCATCACCGACGTGCGGACCCGGCTGTCTGCAAGCCTTCTCCCTCTCCGCACCCCCAGCGCCCGACAGTGCGCAGGGACCTGCGTACAAGCGCGAGCCCCGCCCACCCGGACGTGCAGGCCCACACGCACACGCTTCCGCACCCCTGCCTCGTCCGCGCCTGCGCTCAACCCCGCCTACACCTGCTCCGTGGCGTCCCCGGAGAGGATGGGCCAACTCCAGCAGCTCCACGGAACCCCACAAGCACGGCTCCCTCGCTTTCGCCTGTCACCATGACTCAGCATCCTCGGTGGGCTCGCCCCCCACCCCCAGCAACAGCTCTTGAAAATCCATCGGCGTGGAAACGCCACGACCCGCTCCTGACTCCTTCAGCTCAGGCCCCAGAAGTGACCACCTCACGAATCCCCTGCCCCAGTTCCTCTCCCTTCACACCCATGACCACCTGTCCTCCAGGACCTGCCTGACCCCTGTCCAGCGGCCCTGAAGTAAGGTCTGAGATATCTAAATGCCCATACCTCAGTTTTCCCAGCTTTAGAACGGGGCTCTTGTTTGGAATGTGCTCTCCACAGCCTGCAGTAAGTGCTACCTTCATCAATACTCAGTGGCAGTCAACTGCTTTTCTAGGGCTGCCTTATGCTTGGAACTGAATCTTTGCTATCCAGAGTTAGCACTGTCCCAGTACTTCTTAACTTGCCTCTTCTGTCAGATGTACCCTCTGGTTTGCTCCTTTCTCAGGGCCAGATCATCTTGCCTGGAGCATTTGAAGGTACCCGGCTCTGCAGCATGCTCTCTTGGAATTTCCGGGCTAGGTTTCTTTCCGATTCTTTTGGGTCAGTCCCTGGTCTGGGGGAATGACCCCTCCCAGCTTCACTGCCCCCTAAGCTCTGCGGTTTGCAGGACTTAGCTCAGCATATGGTAGTGACTGTAGTGATGGTGGTAGACAAGAGAACATAAAATGACCTTATGGCTAGGCACAGTGATGCACACCTGTGATCCCAGCACTTTGGTAGGCTGAGGCAAGAAGATCTCTTGAGGCTAGGAATTTGAGACCAGACTGGGCAACATAGTGCAAACCAGTCTCTACAAATAAGAAGAAGAAGAAATTAGCTGGGCGGGGTGGTTATGCCTGTAGTTCTAGCTACTCAGGAGGCTGAGGTGGGAAAATCGCTTGAGGCCAGAGTTCAAGGCTGCAGTGAGCTGTGGTCATGCCCCGGCACTCCAGCCTGGGTGACAGAGCAAGACCCTGTTTCAACTAATAAGACAGAACTGGGGTGATGAGGAGCAGAGAAAAGCATTGCCTGCTCCTCTACTTTCCCTCCACCTTTTTCCTGGCACTGAAGAGGGCTGCAGTTAAGCACAGGGCTCAGGAAGAAATCAGGCAGCCTGGGTTGATTCTCTAGTTAAGAGCAGAGTGGGCTTGTTTCACATTTCTTTCTTTTTTGTTTTTTTGAGACAGGGTCTCCCTCTGTCATCCAGGCTGGAGTGCAGTGGTGCAATCTTGACTCACTGCAGCCTCTGCCTCCTGGGTTCAAGCGATTCTCCTGCCTCTCGAGTAGCTGGGATTACAGGTGTCTGTCACCATGCCCAGCTAATCTTTGTAATTTTACTAGATACGGGGTTTCGCCATGGTGGCCAGGCCGGTCTCAAACTCCTGGTCTCAAGTGATCCATCTCCCAAAGTGTTGGGATTACAAGCGTGAGCCACTGTTCACATTTCTCTGTTAAATGGGTATCCCTCATAGGACTGCCATGAGGGATACATGGAGAGGATTTAGCATGCAGCTCTGCACATAGTAAACCTGGCTGGAGTAGTGGCCATGTTAGTTGTATTGTAGTATGATGATGAATGGCTTTGGATTAGTAATGACCTTTCTTCATACTTTTCTGTGTTTTCTCCCCATAACCACTGTGACGTACAGCCTGCCAGAAAGGAACCTAAGTTTCCTGCTAATGTGGAAAATCTGGGCCAGGCACAGTGGCCCACCCCTGAAATCCTAGCACTTTGGGAGGCCGAGGTGGGTGGATCACCTGAGGTCAGGAGTTCAAGACCAGCCTGGCCAACGCAGTGAAGCCTGTCTCTACTAAAAATACAAAAACTAGGCTGGGCGTGGTGGCTCATGCCCATAATCCCAGCACTTTGGGAGGCCAAGGTGGGTGAATCACGAGGTCAGAAGATCAAGACCATCCTGGCCAACATGGTGAAATCTCGTCTCTACTAAAAATACAAAAATTAGCTGGGCATAATGGCACCAGCCTATAATCTCAGCTACTCTGGAGGCTGAGGCAGGAGAATTGCTTGAACCAGAGAGTTGGAGGTTGCAGTGAGCTGAGATGGCACCACTGCAGTCCAGCCTGGCAACAGAGTGAGATTCTGTTAAAAAAAAAAATACAAAAATTAGCTGGGCGAGGTGGTGGGCACCTGTAATCCCAGCTACTCAGGAGGCTGAGGCAGGAGAATTGCTTGAACCTGGGAAGTGGAGGTTGCAGTGAGCCTAGATCTCACCATTGCACTCTAGCCTGGGCAACAAGAGCGAAACTCTGTCTAAAAAAAAAGAAAGAAAAGAAAAGCCATGTAACTTTGGAGTTTCAAAGTAAATGTGAAACTTAAAAGTATGGGGAAAATCTGGAATAGTTGAAGCTTCTGGGAATCACAGAAGCCAAATTGCGAGAGGTGTACATTATGGAAGGTTAAAAGGCAGTGGAAACCTTGGAAATGGCAGTCATCAGAGACCTCACCTCCTGCCTCTTCTCCAGTACCCAAAGCTGCTTCTATGGGTTCTGGGTGGCTGGGAGAGGACACTGGACAAGACCGTGCTAGTGGACAGGTGGACACCCATAATATCTTTGGAAAGACTTGGAGTTGCCGGGCGCAGTGGCTCACGCCTGTAATCCCAGCACTTTGGGAGGCCGAGGCGGGTGGATCACGAGGTCAAGAGATTGAGACCATCCTGGTCAACATGGTGAAACCCTATCTCTACTAAAAATACAAAAAATTAGCTGGACATGGTGGTGCATGCCTGTAATCCCAGCTACTCAGGAGGCTGAGGCAGGAGAATTGCCTGAACCCAGGAGGCGGAGGTTGCAGTGAGCTGAGATCCTGCCATTGCACTCCAGCCTGGGTAACAAAAGTGAAACTCCATCTCAAAAAAAAAAAAGGAAAGACTTGGAGTTGTGAATGACAACTCCAAACAGACACTAAAGGGAATTGTTGTTTACATTCTAGCTGCAGGCAGAGGTGGCCTGGACCCAGGAACCTGGGCACTGTGAGGTTCACTCTGGCATCTCTCTAGGGGTCATTCTCTTCGTTGTTTTCCTCAAGACCAGGGACTAAAGCTCAGGTCTGTCCTTTCTGGCAGGCAGCTTAACACCATACAAAGCAGAGACTTTCTGCTGCTGGCTGCAGGGCCCTGGGAAAGGACCCTGTTTAGCTGGCCTAAGTTATTTACTCCTCTCTGATGGATTCAGGCACGGGAAGAAACACGGGTAGGAGAGGATGGTTTTAGACAACAACAGTCGTCCATATGGTCACCAAAGTAACCTAAGAGAAAAAGGCAGTCAGTAGCCAGGTGCGGTGCTTCATGCCTGTAATCCCAGCACTTTGGGAAGCTGAGGCAGGGAGATCACTTGTGACCAAGGGTTCGAGACCAGCCTGGGCAACGTGATGAAACCTCATCTGTACGAAAAATAACAAAGCTTGTGTCTATAGGAAAAAAATTAGCTGGGTGTGGTGGTGTCCACCTGTAGTCCTGGCTACTCAGGAGGCTGAGGTGAGAAGATCGCTTGAGCCTGGGAGGCAGAAGCTGTAGTAAGCTAAGATTGTGTCATTGCACTCCAGCCTGGGTATGACAGAGTGAGACCCTGTCTCAAAAAAAAAAAAGAAAGAAAAGGAAAGAAAGAAAAAAGGGAGTCAGTGGTTACTATTGGGCCAGAGTCATCTGGGGAATCACAGGGTAAGTGATAACGGGGCAGTGGCTGCTGAGACTCACCTTCCTACTGGTTGAGGTTCTGTTCTGAAACACCGGATTTGGGGTGGGAATTCTCTTCTGTGCAGATGAATAACTGGCTTGGAAGACCCTGATTGGAGTGTTTCTCAGAACCCCAATAGAACAGATACTGTTCAGCGTTACCAGGGTTGTGGTAGTTGGGGACACTCAGTGAAATCTTAGATTTGACAGTTCTTAGAGAAGGGTCATGTGGACAGGGCTGTTCCCTGGAAAGTCCTGTCACCACTCATTTCTTTTGTTGTCAGCCTCTCCCTGTCTTCTTTCTTTCTTTTTTAGACAAGTTCTTGCTGTGTCACCCAAGCTGGAGTACAGTGGTGGTCATCACTACAGCCTCAAACTCCTGGGCTCAAGTGATCTTCCTGCCTTGGCCTTCTGAGTAGCTGGAACTCTGCAGGTGCGCACCACCACACACCCCCGGTAATTTATTTATAGTATTTTAGAAGCAGCGTTTTGCTATGTTGCCCAGGCTGGTCTTGAACTCCTGGCATCAAGCTATCTCAGCCTCCCAAAGTGCTGGGATTATAGGCAAGAGCACCCAGCCCCTGAGTTCTTATAATGACTCACAAGGTCTTATGTGATCATGTTGCCTTCCTTTCGCTCTCTGACCTTATCTTTTTTTTTTTGAAACAGAGTCTCGCTTTGTTGCCCAGGCTGCAGTCACTGCAATCTTTACCTCCCGGGTTCAAGTGATTCTCCTGTCTCAGCCTCCCGAGTAGCTGAGATTACAGGCACACCTATTTTTTGAGTATCTTTTTCTTAATTGCAACCCCGATTCTCAGCACCCTTTTCATCTTGCTTTTCCTCAATTGCCCTTACCAGCAACTGACACATCATCTGTTGTACTTGCTTATTTGGCACTTAGGTATCCACAGCGCCTGGAATACTTCCTGTAATGTGGAAGGTGTTCAATCTATAGAGTTTTGTCGAATGAATGAGTGAATGAATGAATGAATGAAGTCGACCAGTGCACAGGTAGTACAGTGGCGCGACGATAGCTCTCTGCAGCCTCCAACTCCTGGGCTCCAGTGATCCCCGGGCTCTGCCCACCCCTCCCCACAGCCACTACCGGGCAGAGGCCAGCAAAGCAGCGGCTCAAGGGGTAGGGAGAGACGCGCTGAGGCCCCAGATCAGCGGCCGCGGGCAAGGTCGCCCAGCGGGCACCCGCCCTGGGTGTCCGGGCGGCGGGGAGGGGCGGGGCCGGGGCTCGGGGGCGGGGCCGGGCCAGGCGCCTGCGCTATAAAGGCTGCTGTGCGCCCCCGCGCCCCGCTAGCTGCGCATCGCCCGCGCTGATTTCTCGGCGCGAGTCTCAGCCTGCGTACCTTCTAGTCACTATGGCCGCTCTCACCCGGGACCCCCAGTTCCAGAAACTGCAGCAATGGTACCGGGAGCACGGCTCCGAGCTCAATCTGCGCCGTCTCTTCGATGCAGACAAGGAGCGCTTCAACCATTTCAGGTGCGGGCGGACCGGAGGCGGGGGGCTGCCACGCGCGGCGCCCGGAGCCCGGCACGCGGGGCTGGGGCCTGGGGGCGGGGGCAGCGGTGCCCGGGGATCCCCGCCTCCCACCTCCAGGCCACGGACGGGGACCCAGGCCGAGGCCGCACTTCGTCCTTGGCGTCTCCTTGGAGCTAGTTCCTGGGGGCTTGCGGCCTTGCCGGGGGTCTCGGCGCCGAGGCTGCCTCGTCACGAGGAAAAACGGGCCCTTCCATGGGGACATCTCCCTCCCCTCCCCCACCCCGTGCGGCCCCGGCCATTAGAGTAGGGGCTCCTTTCGCATTTGTGAAGAGAGGCCCTGGCTGACGCAGCAAGCGGGAAAGGGCTGTCCCTTCCATCTGCTCCTGGCCGCATGGGCTTAGGACCTTCTGCAGGGCGGCCAGCCGGGGCGTGGGTGGGGGGGGGTTGAGGGAGCCGGGTGGAAGGGTGGAGACGTTGGGCGTGATTCCTGCAGAAGAGACCTGTGCACGACCGGGAAGTGGGAAGGAGCGTTGGAGGAAATCATGGGCAGGGTGGGGCCGAGCGAGTTCTGATCTCTGATGCTGGTGGAGAGGGGCGGGAGCGACTGTGGCTCCGGACTAGACGTCCCGATGGCCAACCCTGTCATTTGGATGGGTGCCTGAGTAACTTGAGGCAGAGAGTGGAAGCCCTGGGAGAGGTTGATCGCTCCCTTCAGGCCAGTATCGTCACCCAGGGTCTGCCTGCATCTAGGGTGTGTGAGGATGGCTTCTTTCTTTGTCCTGCTATTGTAGATAAACCCTGTGGGCTGGCAGGTGACAGACACCACTGTTGTGTTGGGTGGCCGTGGCCCTCGTGGGGTGTGTCTCGGGGAAGATGTTTCTTCTGGGAGCAGCTCCTGCTCAGGGCACGGCTCCCTGCTAGGGAGACCAGGGTGTGGTCAGTAGCATCTGCATCTTTTTGCAGCTTGACCCTCAACACCAACCATGGGCATATCCTGGTGGATTACTCCAAGAACCTGGTGACGGAGGAGGTGATGCGGATGCTGGTGGACCTGGTAATGTTCTGCTTGGGGAGGCATAACTGGTAACCCACGGAGTGGTGGGCAAGCTGGGCTCCTGTGAGCCCCTGGGACCTTGAGTGTCTTGTGTATTTCCTCTCACTGGACCTCGGTGATCGCCTCTGTGCTGGTGAGGCACCTGTCCCTGGCTTAAGTTCTAAGCAGCATCCCAGGGACCCCAATGTCTGATGTCTGAGCAGACCCTTCCCAGATAGTGGGAGAGGGAACTAGGCAGCAGCCATCTGTCTGTCTCATTGGGGACAGCACCAAGCCTTGTGCTCAGAGGCTGACACTTGGGGTGGCCAGTGTGGGTGGGACCAGGCCTCAGTATTGCCTCTTCCTAGGCCAAGTCCAGGGGCGTGGAGGCCGCCCGGGAGCGGATGTTCAATGGTGAGAAGATCAACTACACTGAGGTGAGCAGGCTCCACATACCCTCTGGGCCTCTTCCTTCCCTTTGGGGTTTATCTGACTGTTAGCCGCATCACCCTGTGTCTTCACCCCTTCTCTTGGGCAATGCTTTTGCTTAATGAGGGGCCTAAGGGCTTTTTCCTCCTACTGTAGCAGGGCTTTGGGGTTTGTCTTCCACAAGGTTGGCTGTCTAGATTTGGTGAGCCTCTTGGAATAGTTCCCAGGTCTGCAGAGGAGCACATCTCAGACCCAGAGGGAGAGTTTCTCAAGGCTTGCTCAGACGTTTTCTTGGAGAAGTGAACTCTAAAATATCCTCTCTGCAAGTTTTAGTAGCGACAAGTAGAATCTTAGGTCACTAAAGACTTCTGCCTACTCAAGCAGTAGGAGTCAATAGGAAGCAGTGGTGAGGCCAGACCTGGGGGCCCTTGTTCCTGACTCAGTATGGGAGCCAAGCCTGGAGGTATAATAGACACTGAGCACCCAGACTCTGTCCTCGTTGTGTCATTATCCTCTTCTTACATGTGAGGAATCCGAGGTTCAGAGGTCACATCACTTATCTAAGATGTCATAGCTGTAAGAGGCAGAGTGGAAATTCACAGTCAACCTGTCTTGCATTGCAGAGAGAGGATCCAGTCAAGGAAGGCTTTCTGGAGAGGTGCATTCGCCTGTGAAAAGTGGGGCAGAAGTGGGGTCGGCAGGGTGAGGGTGGGGTGGCATGAAGCCCTCCACCTTAGCAAGCCTCTCACTGGGTTGAAATCCTGAGGTGATCCTTTGCCTGCCCACCTGGGGTCTTTAGACCTTCCCTCAAGGACTCTTCTTCAGGCTGTTTCACTCAGGTGGCCATGCCAGCCACCTGGCACCAGTCACAGATTTCAAGTCTGGTTAGGTTCCTGGCAGTTGATAGTTACTGGACTGCTTGGTGAGGGAAGCTTGAGTTGCATGCCTTGTTGCAAATCCAAGGAGCTGAGGACATTGCCCAAAAGGTGCCAGCAAACACCATGAACACACTCTGGGAGGATTAGGTTACTTGAGGCTTCATGAGCGCTCATCCTCTGAAAGCATTTACTTATTTATTTATTTATTTATTTTGAGATGAAGTCTCGCTCTGTCACCCAGGCTGGAGTACAGTGGTGCGATCTCGGCTCACTGCAACCTCTGTCTGCCAGGTTCAAGCCATTCTCCTGCCTTAGCCTCCTGAGTGTCTGGAACTATGGGTGTGTGCCATGCCACCTGGCTAATTTTTGTATTTTTAGTAGAGACAGAGTTTCACCATGTTGGCCAGGCTGGTCTAGAACTCCTGACCTCAAGGTGATCCACTTACCTTGGCTTCCCACAGTTCTGGGATTACAGGTATGAGCCTTGGCACCCGGCCTCTGAAAGCATTTATTGCTTGTTTCTGACACGTGTTGTCACCATTATCTGTCTTTGCTCACTATTCCTCTTTTCTCTCGCTCTTCATGCCCTGAGCACCTGTGGTGAGCCCTTGGGGCCTGTCCTAGGCATATTCGGGTCCCCTGCCCCACCTCCTCTTGTCTGCAGCACATAAGTCCTTGGGGAGCTCCTACCTCTGTAAGCATGCAGTGGGTTCTTGGAACAAGATCACAGGCATAACAGAGACCTCAGGGCCTGCCTGTCTAGTGGATAGAGGGCCGAGCTATCATCTGAGCTGGGAGCATGGCTGCCCTAGGGAACAGTCTTCACACCCTGACCCCCATCCCCAGGGTCGAGCTGTGCTGCACGTGGCCCTGCGGAACCGGTCAAACACACCCATCCTGGTAGATGGCAAGGATGTGATGCCAGAGGTCAACAAGGTTCTGGACAAGATGAAGTCTTTCTGCCAGGTAAGTGGCTGCTGGGCCGGACTCGCCCTTGGCCATATGTGTGAGTATTTGGGAATCTGGGAGCCCTGAGGGGCAGCTCTTCCCCTCTTCTTGGAAGCAGGACTTAGGCTCTTAACTGCAGCTTAAGGGAGGGGTTGCCTGTGTGATCACTGATGGGTCTCTGCTGAGGCCTCCCACAGTGCTAGAATTACAGCTGTGAGCCAGCGTGCCCGGCCAGAAGGAGCTTTTTCTAACCTCTTTTGTCATACATCCTTATCGCCCGGTCTAGAAACAAATAAAACATTGTAAAATTTCCTCAACCCTGGCTGGGCATACTGGCTCACGCCTGTAATCCCAGAACTTTGGGAGGCCGAGGTGGGTGGATCACTTGAGGTCAGGAGTTCAAGACCAGCCTGGCCATCATGGTGAAACCCCATTCTACTAAAAATACAAAAATTAACCAGATGTGGTGACGCGTGCCTGTAATCACAGCTACTCGGGAGGCTAACACAGAAGAATCACTTGAACCTGGGAGGCCGAGGTTGCAGTGAGCCGAGACTCTGTTAAAAAAAAAAATTCTCATCCCTGTTCCCAGCTAACCCTCCAGAAGCAGCCTTTTGTAAAGTTTCCTGTAGCCAGGTGCAGCAGCTTAAACCTCTAGTCCTAGCTATTCGGCTGTTTGTGGGAGGATAGCTTGAGCCTGGAAAGTTGAGGCTGCAGTGAGCCATGGTGACACCACTGCACTCCAGCGTGGGCAACAGATTTTCTGTGAAATCTTCCAGAAAGTTCCAGTGCATGTACACATCTGTCATCTCCTCTTTGAAGCATGCACACACTTGCACATGAACGCAGGTTGTTTTTTCCCTGCTCTTCTGCAGCTTATTTCCACCTGGAACTATGTAAGCAGTGTCCCTGTGTCAGTGACAGTGCATGTAACATGCCTCCTTTTCCTTGTGTAGGGTGGTAGGGGTTGCCTCAGAGATCAGCTAAGTTTCCCCATGTCAAGCACTTTGCCTCAGTGTCTATCCTAGGGGTGATTCTGCAGGGGTGAGTCGGCAGATGTCCTCAAGCCTAGAGGGCGAGGGTGATGCTGGTGTGTCTGTGTGGACTGTGCATGCTCTGGGGGTGATCATCTGAGCTCTTGTCAGCTGTGATCATTTGCTGCTTGTCCTAAGTGGCCACCACATGTGTCTGGTCAAAGTCTGGTTACCTTGGCGAAGAGCCACTTTCTGACCTGAAAAGGTGCTGGGCCCGGTGGCTTATGCCTGTAATCTTAGGTCACTAAAAGTCTTTAGTGACCTAAGATTCTACTTGTTGCTACTAAAACTTGCACTTTGGGAGGCCAAGACAGGCGGATCATTTGAGGTCAGGAGTTCGAGACCAGCCTGACCAACATGGTGAAATTCTGTCTGTACTAAAAATACAAAAAAATTAGCCACGCATAGTGGCGAGCACCTGTAATATCAGCTACTGGGGAGGCTGAGGCAGGAGAATTGCTTAAACCCAGGAGGTGGAGTTGCAGTGAGTCAAGATCGCACTACTGCACTCTAGCCTGGGCGATAGAGTCAGACCCTGTCTCAAAAAAAAAAAAAACCCGTCTCTGCAAAAAATAAATAAATTAGCCAGTCATGGTGGTATATGTCTGTAGTCTCAGTTACCTGGGAGGCTGAAGTAGAATTACTTGAGCCCAGGAAGTTGAGGCTGCAATGAGCCTAGATTGTGCCACTGTCCTTCATCCCAGGTGATAGAGTGAGATGCTGTCTTAAAAAAAAAAAAAAGGACCCGACAAGATGCCAGAAGTGAGGAGACATCTTAGCATCAGTCCCCAAGTTTTGGCAGCCATGTGGGTGGGTCTTCCCAGGGCAAGGAAGTTGTAGGGTCCTGATGGGAGTCTGGATTTCCAGAATGCTGCTTAGGGTGGTCAGTCCATGTGATGGACTTTGGGTGTGTGGCAGGGCCTTTCCAGCCATCTGCTGTGAGTGGCAGAGCTGATGTGCATCAAAAGCCTAGTGCTGTGTAATTGCTCTGGGTGTGCTCAACCATGCCACGTGGCGAGGGTGGCACTTCACCGTCTGGGGTGCTGTTTCCAGGGAAGCTCTCCCTTAAAGCTGGCCACTGGAGTACCTGACTCAGGCTGATGGGGTATTTATAGTTCAAAGAAAGTTGCTGAACGGCAGCAATTCCCTGGTGAGGAACATTCCACGTGGCCGTGCTCTCCAAAGTTTTCCAAGATTTGGTGAAGATGTTCACTGTGACCTGGATTGTAGTAGCAAAACCTGAAACCAATCTGTCCCCATTTATTAATGGGGACTTACTAAGTAGAATCAGCATATATTCATATACTGTCATCCTGGTCACTGTTAGGAATTAGGGAGCTATAGTTGGATTGACCTGCCAGGCTGTTCAGGATGGACTGGGAATTTGAAAAGGGAAGTTGCAGAATTGGTGGGTATGGTAAAGCCTGATTTGGTCAAATGAAGGCTGAGTGTAATTGTATTAAAGATAGACATTTTCCCTCTGGGATGTTTCATTATAACAAACTTTTGACAGTCGGGGAAGGAGACTTGCTTTTTTTTTTCGCTCTGTTGCCCTGGCTGGAGTGCAATAACGAGTTCTCAGCTCACTGCAACCTCTGCCTCCCGGGTTCAAGCAACTCTCCTACCTCAGCCTCCCAGGTTCAAGCGATTCTCGTACCTCAGCCTCCCAGGTAGCTGGGATTACAGGTGCACGTCACCATGCTCAGCTAATTTTTGTGTTTTTAGTAGTGATGGGGTTTTGCCATGTTGGCCAGGCTGGTCTCTCAACTCCTGACCTCTGGTGATCTACCCGCCTTGGCCTATCCGAGTGCTAGGCTTTACAGGCATGAGCCACCATGCCCAGCTGGGACTTGCTTTTTCTAACCTCTTTTGTCATATACCTGTGAGGGAGGGTTAAGCAACTTATTTATTTTTTTTCTGTATCGATGGAAATTTTCCCATGGCAGTTTATTTAAAGAAAAAGTAGGGCCAGGCACAGTTGCTCACATCTGTAATCCCAGCACTTTGGGAGGCTGAGGCAAGAGGATTGCTTGAGGCCAGGAGTATAAGATCAGCCTGGGAAACATAACAAGACCCTGCCTTTAAAAAAAATTTTTAAATGTTGGGCGCAGTGGGTCACACATGTAACCCCAGCACTTTGGGAGGCCAAGGCAGGTAGATCACTTGAGGTCAGGAGTTCGAGACCAGCTGGCCAACATGGTGAAATCCCATCTTTACTAAAACTACAAAAAAAATTAGCTGGGCTTGGTGACGGCTACTTGGAGAACAGGAGTTCGAGATCAGCCTGTCCTCGAATTAATTCCAGCTACTTGGGAGACTGAGGGAGGAGAATCACTTGAACCCAGGAGGTGGAGGTTACATTGAGCCAAGATGGCACCACTGTACTCCAGCCTGGGTGACAGAGAGAGGCTCCGTCTCAAAAATAATAATAATAATTTATAACGTGGCATGGTGGTGCACGCCAGTAGTCCCAGTTACTTGGGAGGCGAGGCAGGAGAATTGCTTGAACCTGGAAGGCAGAGGTTGCAGTAAGCTGCACTCCAGCTTGGGTGACAGAGCAAGACTCCATCTCAAAAATAAATAAATAATAAAAAGAAAATAAAGTTGCTCTATCTTGTTTGTGTATACTAATTTTCTATTGATGGGTGGGAAATTATTCCAGAATTTAGCAACTAGAAACAATAATCACCATCTCTTTAGGTTGGGAATTTGCAGCGGCTGCGTTTGGTGGTAGTGGGTCAGAGCTAAGGTTGCAGTCAAGATGTTGGCTAAGGATGTGGTCAGTTGAAGGCTTAATGGAGGCTGGAGGGTCTGCTTTGTAGATGACTCACTAGCAGTTGTAGCTTTGGTAGGCAAAGACAGTTCGAGTGTCCTCATGACAAGACAGCTTATTTCTCCCAGAGTGAGTAATCCAGTAGAGCACAAGGGAGATGCCTGGAGGTCTTTTGTGACCTCATGTCAGGATTTACATGCTTTCTTTTCTTTCTTTCTTTTTTTTGTGACGGAGTTTTACTCTTGTTGCCCAGGCTGAGTACCGTAGTGCGATCTTGGCTAACTGCAACCTCTACATCCTAGGCTCCAGCGATTCTCCTGTCTCAACCCCCCGAGTAGTTGGGACTACAGGCGCCCGCCACCATGCCCACCTATTTTTTGTATTTTTTTAGTAGAGATGGGGTTTCACCATGTTGACCAGGCTGGTCTCGAACTCCTGTTCTCAAGTGACCTGCCTGCCTCGGCCTCCCAAAATGCTGAGACTACAAGGTGAGCCACTGTGCCCGGCTAGATAATACCTTGTTGGTTGTACAGCTCAGCTCTGGTCATCATGGGAAGGGACTGCACCAGTGTGTTAATACCAGGAGGCAAGGACCACTGATAACCATCTTAGTAGAAGGTGGGTGACTATCGTAGTCCTACTTCTGGCTCCTAGTGATTGCGTTTCTTCCACATCAAATACCCCACTCACTTCCTCCTAAGTCCGTATCCTGTTACAGTATCAGAAGTCTAGAACATCATCTTGTTGAGTACAGATGTAGTGGTACCTACATTTCCTTCAGTACAACTCAAGTACAGTTCCTTTCAATCTGAAGACATGCAAATTTAAAAAGACAAGTTATTTACCCCTCACACACCCAACATACAATGGTAAGGTGGGCATAGGATGACTGGTATGTATGGGATAACGTCTTTTCTTTTTCTTTTGTTTTTTATTTGAGACAGGATCTTGCTCTGTCGCCCAGGCTGGAGTGCAGTGGTAAAATCACCCTCTCACTGTAGCCTTGAACTCCTGGGCTCAAGAAATCCCCCACCTCAACCTTCTGAGTTGCTGGGACTACAAGCAAATGTCACCTCACCATGCCTGGCTAATTTATTTTTTGTAGCGACAAGGTCTTGCTATGTTGCCTAGGCTAGTTTCAAACTCCTGGGTTCCAGTGATCCTGCTGGGATTATAGGCATAAGCCACTGTACCCAGCCTGCATATTTAGGTTTTCATTATGTCCACACTGTAGTTCTGGTACCAAAATCTGTATTAGTTACCTATCATTGTATAACAAATGACACCAGAACTTGGCTTCAAACAGCTGTAAACTTTTTTTTTTCGAGATCAAGTCTCGCTCTGTTGCCCAGGCTGGAGTGTAGTGGTGTGATCTTGGCTCACTGCAACCTCTGCCTCCTGGGTTCAAGCAATTCTGCCTCAGCCTCCCAAGTAGCTGTGATTACAGGTGCACACCACCACACCCAACTAATTTTTGTGTTTTTTTCAGTAGAGACAGAGTTTCACCATGTCAGGCTGATCTTGAACTCCTGACCTTGTGGTCACCCTCCTCGCCCCACCTAAAGTTCTGGGATTATAAGCGTGAGCCACCGTGCCCGGCCTAGCGGTAAACTTCTGTTACTTCCCACAGTGTCTGTGGGTCAGAAGTTTGGGAGTGGCTTACCTGGTTGGTCTTGGTTTGGGGATCTCTCACGTGGCTGTAGTCAAGATGTTGGCCAGCGCCCCAGTTATCAGAAGGTTTAATGGGTTTGGAGGACTCCCCTCTAAGGTGTCCCATACACAGAAAGCAAGTTGGCTGTGACTGTTGAAAGAAGACCTCAGTTCCCTGTGGTGTGGGCTTTATAGAACTCTTAGGGTCTTTACAGCATGATAGATGGCTTCTCCAAAAGCGAGTCATCCAAGAGAGCAAAGCAGAAACTGCAAGCTCTCTGAAGTCACTTCTGAAGTCACACTTCACCCCTTTCACAGTATCCTGATTGGTGCACAGGCCAGCCCTCCCAGCACAGGTGGGAGCTATGCAGGGGCATGAGCTCCAGGAAGCAAGGATCACTGGTATCTGATTGGAGGCTGGGTGTGGGTCTGATACTCCTTTCCCTGGCAGAGCCCAGTCACAGTTTCAGCATTTCACATCTCTTGGTCTCTGGCATAGTGGTTTCTGCCAAGTTATCCCTGGTTTTGCAAATTCTGACAGTATCACTGTGAGGTAGGGATGTCTCCTCACCGTTGTAACCAGGAAACAGTCTAGATGGTGGTAAGTGTGGCAGGGACCACCGTGGTCTCCAGAGACTCTAGGCCTTGCATGGTGGCTCACGCCTGTAATCCCAACACTGTAGGGGGTCAAGATGGGAGGATTACTTGAGGCCGGGAGTTAGAGACCGGGCTGGGCAACATAGCAAGACCCCGTCTCTACAGGAAAATAAAATAGGCTGGGCACGGCAGCTCACGTCTGTAATCCAAGAACTTTGGGAGGCCTAGGCGGTGGATCACCTGAGGTCAGGAGTTTGCGACCAGCCTGGCCAACATGGTGAAACCCTGTCTCTACTAAAAATACAAACAATTAGCTGGGTGTGGTGGCAGGCACCTGTAATCCCAGCTACTTGGGAAGCTGAGGCAGGAGAATCTCTTGAACCTGGGAGGTAGATGTTGCAGTGAGCTGAGATTGTGCCATTGCACTCTAGCCTCGGAGACAGAGTGAGACTCTATCTCAAAAAAAAAAAAAAAAAGGGCTAAGGCAGGGCATTTTGTTTGGTTTTGGAGTTAGGGTCTTGCTCTGTCACCTAGGCTAGAGTGCAGTGTTGTGATCTTAGCTTGCTGCAACTTCAACTTCCTGGCCTCGAGCAATCCTCCTGTCTCAGCCTTGAGCCACCCTTCCTGGCCCCTAAGGCACAGTTTTAAAAATAAATAAATAGCGAGGCGATAGGGCTCACGCCTATAATCCCAGCACTTTGGGAGGTTGAGGCGGCCAGATCACTTGAGGCCAGTAATTCGAGACCAGCCTGACCAACGTGGCGAAACCTCATCTCCACTAAAAATACAAAAAAATTAGCCAGGCATGGTGGTGGCTCAGGTCTGTAGTCGCAGATACTCAGGAGACTGAGGTACAAGAATTGTTAGAACCCAGGAAATGGAGACGCTGTCTAAAATAAATAAATATTGTAAATTATAAACAAAAAAATAGAGGCACCTGCGACGGCCTGAAAGCTGGGTCTGAGGCACCAGGACACGGCAGTAATGATGTTTTTGAGCAGTGGCTTACGCCTGGGGGTTTGGGCTGATGGCATCTTCTCCCCTCCCTGTGCCAGCGTGTCCGGAGTGGTGACTGGAAGGGGTACACGGGCAAGACCATCACGGACGTCATCAACATTGGCATTGGCGGCTCTGACCTGGTGAGGAGAAAACTGCCTTAGGGTAGGGTGGGAGTCTGGGTACTCTTGGTCCCACTCCGGGCCTTACTTTCTCCAGGGATGGGACCTGGCTGTCCCCACTTTTCGTAGGCCCTGAATTCTTATTCTCTGATGCTGTGTCTCCCCACTAGGGGCCCCTCATGGTGACTGAAGCCCTTAAGCCATACTCTTCAGGAGGTCCCCGCGTCTGGTATGTCTCCAACATTGATGGAACGCACATTGCCAAAACCCTGGCCCAGCTGAACCCTGAGTCCTCCCTGTTCATCATCGCCTCCAAGGTATGAGTACCAAAAACTGCCCAGCCCCTGGCCCTGTGTGTGTTGGGGCAGAGAGGGATGGCTGTCTTCCCATCCCCCTGGCCATTGGTCCTTCTTGGCTGGTTCCGAGTGAACCATGGTTTGTGGATTGGGTCAGTACAGCTGCCCTAGATTGTTTCCATGCCTGGCAGCAAACGAGGTTGACTGATGAAAGCCTGAACACATCAGTTTGAACCTTTGTGTCCTGACCACACCTACTCGCCTTGTAGGATCTCCCCTCAGCCTGGGACTGCTCACCACTTTCTCACAAACCTGTCCTTTATGCCTGCTCCTTTCTTTATTATTTTTATTTTTTGGAACAGAGTCTGGCTCTGTTGCCCAGGCTAGAATGTAGTGACACCATGTCGGATCACTCCAATCTGTCTCCCAGGTTTCAAGCGATTCTCCTGCCTCAGCCTCCTGAGCAGCTGGGACTACAGGTGCCTGTCACTACTCCTAGCTAATTTTTGTTTTTGTTTTGTTTTTGTTTTAGTTTTGATGGGGTTTCACCATGTTGGCCATGCTGGTCTTGAACTCCTTACCACAGGTGATCCGCCCGCTTTTGGCCTCCCAGAGTACTGGGATTACAGGCTTGAGCTACCATGCCTGGCCATGCTTGCTCCTTTCTGATCCCAGAGCCATGCCCTGATAATAGAGGGGTTTTGTTTGTGTCATTTATGCTCTCTTTACTCACATGAATGCACATGAAATATGAAGAATTCCATCTGAATTCTGAGATCCCTTCCAGCTTGGGCTGAAGAGAGCCTCAGGCTGACTGCATCTCCTCCAGAGAGAAGCTGTGGTGTTTGACCTGTAGGCTTAGGGTGGGGGGTGCGTGTTTATGAGTCCCCCTCCTCTGATTGTAAAGAGCTGGAATCTCAGAAGATTATGTGGTGTCACTGTCGCTGACCTGCAACTACTGCTCTGTGTGACAACTGGGCATCACCTCGGCCTCTGCTGCTGAGCCCTGGCTCAAGGTTGCACTCACTCCTGAGCTCAGGTGCCCACTGCTGTTCTCTTTGGTTGCAGACCTTTACCACCCAAGAGACCATCACGAATGCAGAGACGGCGAAGGAGTGGTTTCTCCAGGTGGCCAAGGATGTGAGTGGTCTATAAGGCCTCCTTTGTGGTTGATCTGCGGGCTGGGAAGAACAGGGTGGGCCCCTGCGTAACCAAGCCTGGCCCTGTTTCTCCTGAAGTTGGAAGTGGAAGGTGGCCTTGCCACTGCCTGCCTTTGCTAGTTGAGATGATTGTTCATCTTGGCTTTGCTAGACCCAGCCTTGCAGATGTGACAGAACCTGTTCTGGCTGACTAAAAGCCCTCTCATGGCCCTTTCTTTCTCTAAGTTTCCTTGGCGCTGCAGGAACTCTTGGCCACACCTATTTTATAGGGGAGGGACGTCCCTGGCCCCCATATGTTTGTAAAATGGGATGAGCAGGTGGCCTGTGACCCATCTGCTTTCTTGACCTTGATGTGGGCCTCCTCCAACAGTCTCAGAACCAAGGATCGGGAATCTGAGTCCCACACAGGGCCTTGGTTCCTCTAGGGATGGGGAGTGACTACCCTTGGTCCCCCTGGGCTGGGTTTGGTAACTTGGCTCTGTCTCTTGTAGCCTTCTGCAGTGGCGAAGCACTTTGTTGCCCTGTCTACCAACACAGTAAGTGCCCCCGTGATCCCCTGTACTGCCTTCCTGGGAGGGCCCAGCAGGTCCAGGTCATGGCCTCTCAGAGACACGATTCATGGGTCTGGGGGATCTTTGGCTGATGGTATGGAAGAGTTGGTTGCCTGTGGGCTGCAAGCCGTCCTTGCCTTTTCCACATTCACCCATTCAACCTCTGCAGCCTCGAAGAGAGAGGCTTGCAGTCAGTGGGATCACGATAACCCCTTCTTCCATCTCAGGCCTGACTGATGCTCAGAACCCTCCATACACATGACCTTCCTAGGCCTCTGTGCCCAGCATCTCCCCAAATGGGACAGGCTGGGTAGGGGTAGGGGATGCATTCCATTTTTCACATAAGGACGTAAAGCCTCAATGAAGGGAGTTGACATTTTGCCCCCTACTTAGTAATTGTGTGTGTGTGTGTGTGCGCGCGCGCGCGCGCGCGCACGTGTGTGTGGTGTATATGTGTGTTTTGAGACAGAGTCTTGCTCTGTCACTCAGGCTGGAGTACAGCGGTGTGATCTCGGGTCACTGCAACCTCTGCCTCCCGGGTTCAAGTGATTTTCCTGCTTCAGCCTCCCGAGTAGCTAGGATTACAGGTGTGCACCACCACGCCTGGCTAATTTTTATATTTTTAGTGGAGACAGGGTTTCACCACATTGACCAGGCTGGTCTCGAACTCCTGACCTCAAGTGATCTGCCCGCCTTGGCCTTCCAAAGTCCTGGGATTACAGGTGTGACCCACTGTGCCCTGTTTTTTGGGACAAGGTCTCGATTTGTCACTCAGGCTGGAGTGCAGTGGTGTGATCTTGGCTCACTGCAACCTCTGCTTCCTAGGTTCAAGCAATTTTCATACCTCAGTCTCCTGAATAGCTGGGATTGCAGGCACCCACCACTATGTCCAGCTGATTTTTGTATTTTTGGTAGAGATGAGGTTTTGTCATGGTGGCCAGGATGGTCTCGAATTCCTGACCTCAAGTGATCTGCCCACCTTGACCTCCCAAAATGTTGGGATTACAGGTGTGAGCCACTGCACCCAGCCCACTTAGTGATTGTATGAGTAGGTGATGCCAGGATTAGAACCTGGGTCACCTGCCTCCCAGTTCTGCCTGGCCACGAGGTTTTGCAGGTTCAGCAGGGCAGGGCAGAGTGAGGGATGCTTCAGGAATGACAGCAGCAGTCAGCCAGTGGGCACTGTGTTGTACTGGAGCTGGGGACGACATCCACGTCTACTCCCTGCCACTCCTTCCACCGTCACTCCCACCTCTGCCTCCAGTGCTCTCCCACCTGCAGCAGGACACCGTAAGGCTGGCTAACCATAGCGCTGTTGCCTGCCTCCCACTGACTGGTCAGTAGGGCTTCTCCTCCTGTGGGGAGTAGATAAGGGGTTGCTGGCCTTGTCTCCCCTGGGGACCAGAATACTTGATGGGTCCTCAGAGCTTCCTGGCGCAGTCACCCTCCCAGACGTGGGAATGGCTGGGTGGCTCTCCAGCCTGTGTGTGATTGCCTGGCCTGGTAGGTGGCCCCGCTCATGCTCGGGTCCCAGTCCTAGGTTCGGTTCCCACATGTCCTGAGGGGTCATGCTCTGGTGTCCCAGACAGGCCCGGGTGAGAGCTATTGCAGGATACTTGTGTGGGCCAGGTCCTTACGCAGGGTTACAGCCACCCTCAGCAAGGGGCTTTGCAGGTGCAATGTCACAGGTGTGCTGGTCGTGGACTGACCTGGTGTCCAGCTTGGGGTGGGTAGATTCTGGGCCCCACCCTTGACTCAGAGGCTGCTCCAGCCCTGCCCCTTCCCTGGTTCTGGGGAAAGTGAAGCTCAGCTCACAGAGCACAGCTCCCTGCCTCCCAGAGCTCCTGTTCCCATCCTGCTAGCAAATGCTTCCTTTCATTTCTCTCCCTTTGTTTTTTATTTAGGCCAAAGTGAAGGAGTTTGGAATTGACCCTCAAAATATGTTCGAGTTCTGGGATGTAAGTACAGGCACTTCTGCACTGGGTGAATTAAGTGTCCTTTCCAAGTCATGGCTGTTGAGGGGCCCATGAGGTCAGGTTGGTGTTTATTGAGTACTTGCTACTTATCTAGCTTGGAGAAAGGTAGAGAGGCCCTCAGAGAGGCTTGGAGGGCAAGAGCAACTCAGGCAGGGTGAGGGCTCTACTTCCACCTGAGGGCGTGCTAAGCTTGCAGGGCCAGTTGACACTCCCTTGGGTGCCTGCCTGCAACACCCTCTGTGGGGTAACCCGAGTCCCCCTTACCCCGTCCCACAGAGCTGAGGTTGTGAGTTATTCTCAGTGATGACCTTTGTCTGAACGGCAGCCGCCATCTGTAAAGGCCAAGGGGCAGGGTGAGGCATGAGGTGTGACTGGGTAGCCCTGGAAAGGAGCAACAGGAGCTGCAGGAGGAGCTGGGGGGTGGTGGAGAGGAGGTGCCAGGGTAGGGCAGCTTGCAGAGCAAACCCTGCCTCAAATGACTGAGCTGCAGACCCCTCTGCTGGAGCCAAGCAGTGAGCTGCAGCTTTCCTTGTGCACTTGCCCAAGCTCAGCAGTGGTGTGAGGAGGGCTCTGGCTTTGAAGCCTGGGGTGCAGGGGTGCAGTGCAGGTTGTGGTACGGGCGCTGTGAATGCCGTGGTCATGGCTGGGCTTAAGTGCAGTGCTCTAACGCTGTGGCAGGTGCAGCAGACAGGGTGTTGCCCGTTTGGTGGTTTTTCTCCCTGGGGCTATTTCCAGGCATTTGGACCAGAGGCCCTTTGCTTGGTAATGGCATCCACAGACATAACCTCATTCCTTTGAAGGTTCTACAGGCCTTTTACTACTGGGGATCTGGGAGAGAATGAAGCCCTAATGCCTTAAGCCATCCACTGTGTATAATGAGTTAACTTCTTTCTAGAATGGGACTAGTTATATACCATCCTTGGAAGAATTGACAAGAGTCACTCAAGTCATTTTCTGCATCCTGTGGCTCACATGTGGAACCCCAGTCAAGAGAGACTGTGCAGCTTCTAATAAATGTTGCATGCCTGATAATGGAGGGCAGTCACCTTCCACCTCCTCCTTGGGATCTGGAGCCTGAGCAGGTGGTGGGCAGGGATGTGTGGGTGCCGCTGCCAGCCAAGGAGCCAAGCAGAATGGGGGTGTCCTTGCCTGTCACCACCCAGCATGCAGAGATGAGTTAGGGTGTGGCTTAAGGAGAGGATGGGTCTGGCCTCCCAGGTAAGGCCTAGGAATGATAGTTAGGCACAGGAACATGGGGCCGGGGTGGCTGGTGAGACCTAAGTAGAGGCCTCCTGGGCCAGGCTAGACAAACTGCAGGGGCAGGAGGAGGGACCTGCCTGAGTCTCTAGAGTCTATCCTGCTGAATCAAGAAGGTGATGTCTGAAGAAGCCAGGGACAGGAACAGATGAAGTTCCTAGAGGTGAGGTCTTGGGTGAGCTAAAGGCATCAGCTCAGACCTAAGGATGCAGTGCCAGTTCTCAGGTGAGATTGAAAGAGTCCTGTCTGATAGGGGTACGTTGAAGTGGTGACTCTTTGGGTGTTGGAATCAGGCAGGTGTGGTGGGAAACCGTGGGGTCTGTCAGGTCTCAGCCAGAGCCAGCGCACGCTGCAGGGCCAGTTTTGGCTGGTGAGGCCTGAAGAGGAGCCAGAGCAGGTCCAGGTGAGTTCTGAGGAGGAGTCAGGACAGGGAGAGGGACCCGTGGGTCTGAATTCTGGAGGAGATGCAGGTATTTAGAGTTGGTTCTGTTAGGTGAGTCTGAGGAGTCAAAGCCATGTACATACGTCAGCCGGGCTCTGTGGGAGGCAGTGTAGACCTATGGCATGGGACAGGTATGCACACTGGGATCTGGCCATTCTGAAAAGTGAGGATCAGGTAGTGGGTAGCTGATTGCTGAGGGGTAGTTAGAACTCAGGATTTGGCACACACAGGTCAGCACCTGGTTCTTAGCATCCTGACTGGGTGTGATGGGCAGAGCACAGGGCATCAGAGTGTCCATGACTGAAGTCCAAGTCTGTGGCGTCTGGGTCTGCAAAGCCCAGATGAGGGAGAGGTAGGAATATACCTGGTGATACGAAGCGAGGACAGGGGAGCTAGGGCGGGTGAGGCAGGCAGGTGGCCTTGAGGAAATGTGCTGGAAGCTGTGGTCTGAGTGGCTCAGGGTGGGTAAAGGTCCAGAGAACTGGGTCTACAGGGCAGACATCTGAGGCTGAGCCAGTCAGATAGTGTTTGTCAACACTGGGCTCTCACCAGTCTCCCTCAGGCTGAGGTCAGCAGGCAGGGACCTGTCACGTGTGAGGGAAGTGTCTGTTCAGGTTAGGTGTGTATAGTACAGCCTTTCAGAACCGTGTCTGTCTGAGATCCCAGGAGCTGAAATCAGAGAGGTGTGTATGGCTGGATTTCTAGGAGAGGTAGGCAGAACTAGATTAGTCCGGTAAGCACATTGGAGCTAAAGATAGACAGGTCGAGCTGGGTCTGACAAGTGAGGGCCGAAAACCCTTGATCGGGTCTGGATTGGAGCTGTGTCCTCAGGCGATGTCTGAGCAGCTCTGGTGGGTGAACCTGGATCCCCTGGGAAGAGACGGAAAAGCTGGAGTCAGACAAAGGGATGGCGAACTGCATCCATCTGAAAGGTGGATAAATCCTGGGTCTGGTCCAGGTATGTAGACAGGTCTAGCAGGTGAGGTTTCAGGGGGTTAAGGTGAGACATGGGTATGTATTTTTGGGTCTCACAGATAAGGTCTGAGCTGCTGAGGTCAGGCCCTGGTTTGTACCCCAAGTCTGAGAAGCTGCGTTAAGCATGGTGGGTAGAATTTGTTGGGTTTTGTCTATGAAACCAGGGGCACGCAGAGGTAGGTGGACCGGAACAGCCATGGTCAAGCTAATTAAACCATCCAGCAGTTGAGGTCAGGCACAGGTATAGAGAGTGGATCTGTCAGGTGAGGCCCAAGGAGCCGAGGTTAGGCTTATCTAGAAAGACCTAGATGTGGTAGACAACCTTTGAAGATGTGAATTAAAGGCAGGTGGATAGAGCCAGGTCTCTCAGGAAGATCTGAGGAACTGAGATCTGGCACAGTGAGCAGGTCTGGATTTCCCAGGTGGTGTCAAGACGGTGTGTAGGCCGGGTGTGGTGATTCACGCTGTAATTCCAACACTTTGGGATGCCGAGGGAGGCAGATCACTTGAGGTCAGGAGTTTGAGACTAGCCTGGCCAGCATGGCAAAACCCCATCTCTACTAAAAATACAAAAATTAGCCAGACATGGTGGTACACGCGTACAATCCTAGCTACTTGGGGGCTAGGGCACTAGAGTTGCTTGAACCGGGGAGGCAGAATGAGCCAAGATCACGCCCCTGCACTCCAGCCTGGGTGACAGAGCAAGACTCTAACTCAAAAAAAAAAAAAAATGGTGGGGGGCAGTGCCGGGTCGGGTAGCTCATGCCTGTAATCCCAGCACTTTGGAAGGCCGAGGTGGGTGGATCATCTGAGGTCAGAAGTTCGAGACCAGCCTGGCCAACATGGTGAAACCCTGTCTCTATTAAAAAAATAAATTAGGGGCCAGGCGCAGTGGCTCACGCCTGTAATCCCAGCACTTTGGGAGGCCGAGGCGGGTGGATCACGAGGTCAAGAGATCGAGTCAACATGGTGAAACCCTGTCTCTACTAAAAATACAAAAAATTAGCTGGGCACGGTGGCACATGCCTGTAATCCCAGCTACTCAGGAGGCTGAGGCAGGAGAATTGCCTGAACCCAGGAGGCGGAGGTTGCAGTGAGCCGAGATCGTGCCATTGCACTCCAGCTTGGGTAACGAGCGAAACTCCGTCTCCAAAAAATAAAAAATAAAAATAAATTAGCCAGGTGGCATGTGCCTGTAATCCTAGCTACTTAGAAGGTGGAGGCAGGAGAATCGCTTGAGCCCAGGAGGTGGAGGTTGCAGTGAGCTTAGATTGCAGCACTACACTCCAGTTTGGGCAATAAGAATGAAACTTCGTCTCAAAAAAAAAAAAATAGATGGGTAGGTAGAAGTTCATCTTCTGGGTAAGGTTGAGGAGCTGTGGCCAGGCATGGATATGGAGAACTGAGTTTCTTGAGTGAGGTCTGTGGAGCCTGGCCCAGGTTTATCTCTTTGGGTATATCAGGTCTGAAGAACGGGAGTTAAACATAGGTGTTTAGAGCAGGGTTTGGCAGGTAAGGTCTTTGGAGCCAGGATCAGGGCAGCTTCACAAAGCTGGATGTGTTCATGAGACCTAAAAAGTCACATAGTCAAACCCAGGTAAGAAGAACCAAGTGTGTTGGATGAGGTATGAGCAGCTGAGGTGCTCCGGAACCCTCATCACATACAGGTAGGGGATGCTCATCCACCAGGTACAAGCCCAGGAGCCAGCATTAAGCACAGGTGGGCAGACCTGGCCCGCCAGGTGTGATCTGAAGAGCCAATATGAGGCTCAGGTAGGTAAAGCTGGCATGCCAGGTATACTCTGAAGAGCCAGGGTCAAACACAGGTAGTTAGAGATAGTCTTTCAGGTGTGGTGTAAGGCGCCAAGGTTAAGTACAGTTAGGTAGAGCTAGCCTACTGGGTGTGGTTTGAGGAGCTGGAGTAAGCTCAGGTAGGTCAAGATAGCCTTTCAGGTGTGGTTTGAGGAGCCGGGGTAAGCTCAGGTAGGTAGAGATAACCTTTCAGGTGTGGTTTGAGGAGCCAGGGTGCGCACAGGTAGGCAAAGTTGGCCCACCAGGTGTGGTCTGAGGAGCCAAGGTCAGGCTGAGGTAGGTAGAGCTGTCTGCCAGGTATGGTCTGAAGAGTCAGGATCAAGCACAGGTAGGTAGTCTGGGTCACTAGGTGTAGTCTGAGTACCCAGGGTCAAGCACAGGTAGGTAGAGATGACCTTCCAGGTGTGGTCTGAGGAGCCAGTGTCAAGCACAGGTAGGCAGAGCTGTTCTACCATGTATTGTCTGAGGAGCCACGGTCAGGCAGGTAGACAGAACTGGTCTTCCAGGAGTAGTCTTTTGAAGGAAAGCCGAGGAGTTCAGAGTTGAATGCAGGTAGATAGAGTTGGCTCTTTCAGGAGTTGGATTCAGGCACAGAAATGTGCCCCTGGGTCTTTGAGGTGAAGCCTGAAGAACCAGAGTTGAGACTAGGTGGGTAGAGTGACCTCACAGGTCAAGCCCATAGCATGGGGGTCTCTATAGGCAGGGAGAACACTGTGGGTTTCCTAGGAGGTCTGTGACCCCTAAGTTAGATGTGAGTAGGCAGAGGTACCTCTCTCAAGCAAGGACTTTGAAGCTACAGGGACGTACACCTGGGGACTTGCAGATGAAATCATTGGTGCATGATTCTGGCTCAGTTGTGCTGACTCAATCTTAGACCTGGGGACAATGGGTTAGTCACAAGTTGGTGGAACTGCAGATCTCAACTGGGGTCTGTAGAGCACCGGTATGCAGAGATGTTCCATTTGATGAGGTCTGACGCTCCTCAGTGAGGTCATTGGTGCTGACATTAAGCAGAGATTGGCAGCATTGTATCTGTCCGTGAGACATGCAAAGCCAAGCCAGACATGGGATGTGGACTGCCAAGGCCAGGCTCACCTAAATAGAGCTGATCCTGGGCACCTGTAAGGAATCTGAGTTGGGCTCAGGCAAGGGAACTTGAGTATGTCAGTCAAAGTGTGAGGGGTCAGATTATATGTTCCATCAGCTGAGATGTCTGGAACCCATCTTTGACAGATGTATAACTCTGTAGCCTGAGGCACTGGAGTTGGACACAAATAGGCAGAACTAGGTCTCCCAAGTGAAGCCATTGCATCCATGCTCAGTGCTGGTATGTTTACCTGATGTTGTCAGTGAGTCTGTGGATCCAGGGTCAGTGCTAGTATGTTTACCTGATTATGCCAGTGAGTCTGTGGATCCAGGCTCAGTGCTTGTGTGTTTACCTGATTATGCCAGTGAGTCTGTGGATCCAGGCTCAGTGCTGGTATATTAACCTGTTGTTGTCAGTGAGTGTGGATCTAGGCTCAGTGCTGATATATTAACCTGACATTGTCAGTGAGTCTGTGGATCTGGGCTCAGTTTCACAGAGGTTGTACAAACATGGTCTTAGGTAGGTTCTTGACACCTGGGTTCAAGCATAAAAGTACTGCTGGGCTTGTTAGGTGAAGTGGGTGGGGGTCTAGCCCAGGAATGCATAATTGGTGTGGCTGGCCGGGCCTGGAGAAGGTGGGTCAGACACAGGTGGGACCTTTGGTGGTAGGGTCAGACACGATTAGGTGAATAGTGTGGGCTCTTATATCAAGGGAAAGCCGTAGTCATTGTAGGTGTTTGTACCTGGGTGTGCCTGGTGATGTCTGGAGAGCCTTAAGGATCAGGTGGGGCAGGTATCTGTTCTCAGCACCCTGGTCAGGTATGATAGTGCTCAGGGTATTGCACAGGCCTGAAGATCTGTGTAGTCAGTCCACCGTATTGGCCTGCATCCAAGGTGGCATTGTGTTCCAGATGACGTAGGGTCTGAGTTAAAAGTGAGGAAAGTTGCCAGGCGGGGTGGCTCACACCTGTAATCCCAGCACTTTTGGAGGCTGAGGTGGTTGGGTCACCTGAGGTCAGAAGTTTGAGACCAGCCTGGTGAGACCCCATCTCCTAAAAATACAAAAATAAGCTGGGCATGGTGGTACATGCCTGTAATCCCAGCTACTCAGGAGGCTGAGGCAGGAGAATCGCTTGAACCTGGGAGGTAGAGATTGCAGTGAGCTGAGATCATGCCACCACACTCAAGCCTGGGCAATAGAGTGAGAGACCCTGTCTCTAAAAAAAAACAAAAAAGTGAGGAAAAAGTAGATGATGGTTAGATAAGGTGAGATCTGGGGGACTGGGGCAGGTGAGGCACAGACGTTGAACTGACTGAGGAGCTGCGTCTATAATGTGTGGTCTCAGACGCCACTACACTTAAAGGTGAGGTCTAGAGACCCGTGTCTACTGGTTGAGAGTTCAGAGGCTCAAGTCAGACAAGTCAGACAAGTCAGACACTGCATGGCATTGCCAGGCTCTCGCAAAACTGGGATCTGAGGACCTTTTCTCAGCCAAGGTGAGCAGCCTGGACTTTGTCAGCCAGAGGGCTGGCTGTGTGCTGAGGTTTAGTTTCTAGAGTTGAGCCTGGGCTGGATGTGGTGGCTCATGCCTGTAATCCCAGAGCTTCAAGAGGCTGAGATGGGAGGACCACTTGAGGCCAAGTGTTCAAAACCTGCTTGGGCAACAGAGCAAGACCCCATCTCTACAAAAAAATTTAAAAAATAGCAAAGCATGGTGGTGTGTCCCTGTAAGTCCAAGCTACTGGGGAGGGAGGATCACATGAGCCCAAGAGCTTGAGGCTGCAGTGAGCTGTAATCATGCCACTGCACTCCACCTGGGTGACAGAGCAAGACTCTCTTAAAAAAAAAACAAAACTGAATCTGTTAGGTCAGATGTAAGAGCCTGTGTCAAGCGTGTTATATTCTGTGGGACTGCATCTGTCAGGTAAACTTCCCGGAAACTCAGTCTTTCCAAGTGAGTGGATCCACCCGTCGTCTCATTGTCCAAGCCAGAAACCTCTCAGCCACACTGGAGAGCTCCCAGAATCAGTCCTCTGCACTCCCCAGTCCATCTCCAGGGCTCCCAAGTGGCTTGTTTGCTTCTGCCCTCGCCTTAGCCACAGACTGTTCTCAGTCCTCCCGCCGTGCATCTCAGGCTTCCACCCTGTAGTCCTCACCCCTTCCTTTATCCTCTGGATGGTGCTATGCTTCCCCCTGCCTCAGTAGGCTTCCAGAAGAGAATTAAGCCCTCCCTTCCCAAGGCGTCTACTGGTTGTAATAAGTGGGCACCTCTCCTTCATGTCTAGAAGGTTACTAGTCTCTGACCATCCTTGGGAGAACTGAGAAGTCAAGTCGCTCAGATCATTTTCTGTGGGGCTTAATTCTCTCACCCTTGAGAAAGGCTGCTCTGGCCACAGGACCTTTGCATGTGCTGTTCTGGCTGCTGGAATTCTTCTCCTTCAGTGCTTCCCTGGGTCATGCTTGCTCCTTCTTGAGGTCAAGGCTCAGGCACCCCTCAGGTTCCTTTTATAAGCACCATGTTCCATTTCTCCTGAGCACTTGTTTCTCAGTTCCACATTTACTGGCATGATTATTTTCATGTACATCTCTCCCCAAACTCTGCATCCGTTGCCTGTGCTAGAAATGTGGGAGGTGCTCCATAAAAACAGCTGTTAGGAAGATGTCCATGAAGTTCTGAGGATTCTGATGGCACCAAGTAGAGCCTGCGGGTATGGCTTGAGAAAGTACAGTGTGAACGGTAGGCCTAGGTGTGTCTTGGGGCTGAGATGATCAGTCAAGCTCAGGCATGACCCATTGGGCCTGTCACTGTCCAGGAGGTGAGTTGAGGCACAGGTCTGAGGTTCTGAATCTGTCCATACCACCTGAGAAGTTGGGAATGGGCACAGGTACAAAGTGATGAGTCTTCATTGTCCAACAAAAAATGTCTGGCACAGGTATGAGGATCTGGGTCTGTCAGTATCTGAGGATGTGGGACCTGGCACAAACATGAGGCTCTGGGCCACTGGTGAAGCACGTGGGCTGGGGAACAGAAATGTGGCTGTGGGTTTTCAATATCTGAGAAGGCCCCTCCAAGAGCAGCTGAGAGCTGCTGGGTCTGTCATTGTTCAAGGAAGCATACCTGAGCACAGGTATGAGACTCAGAAGGTGGGTCCTGGCACTGCTACAGGGCTCTTGGTCTGCCAGTGTCTAAGGAAGTAGGGCCTGGTACAGGTATATGGTGCTGGAAGAGGTATCCGAGGAGGTGGGCTAAGCACAGGTATGACATCTGGGTCTTCCAGTGTGTGGGGAGGTAGGATCTGGTACAAGTATGAGGCCCTGGGTCTGCCGGTGTCTGAGGAGGTAACAGCAGGTATAGGTATGAGGATCTAGGTCTTCCCGTGCCTGAGGAGGTAGCACCTGCCACAGGGCGGAGGATCTAGGTCTTCCGGTGTCTAAGGAGGTAGCACCTGCCACAGGTCTGAGGATCTAGGTCTTCCCGTGTCTGAGAAGGTAGCACCTGGTACAGGTATGAGGATCTAGGTCTTCCGGTGTCTGAGGAGGTAGCACCTGGCACAGGTATGAGGATCTAGGTCTTCCGGTGTCTGAGGAGGTAGCACCTGGCACAGGTATGAGGGTCTAGGTCTTCCGGTGTCTGAGGAGGTAGCACCTGGCACAGGTATGAGGATCTAGGTCTTCCGGTGTCTGAGGAGGTAGCAGCTGGCACAGGTATGAGGATCTAGGTCTTCCGGTGTCTGAGGAGGTAGCAGCTGGCACAGGTATGAGGATCTAGGTCTTCCGGTGTCTGAGGAGGTAGCACCTGGCACAGGTATGAGGATCTAGGTCTTCCGGTGTCTGAGGAGGTAGCACCTGGCACAGGTATGAGGATCTAGGTCTTCTGGTGTCTAAGGAGGTAGCACCTGCCACAGGTATGAGGATCTAGGTCTTCCAGTGTCTAAGGAGGTAGCACCTGCCACAGGTCTGAGGATCTAGGTCTTCCCGTGTCTGAGAAGGTAGCACCTGGCACAGATAAGAGGATCTGGGTCTTCCAGTGTTTAAGGAGGTGAGGTTGGTCACAGATGTGAGGCCCTGGAGCTTTCAGTGCCTGAGAAGACGGCATCTGGCAGAGATATGAAGTCCTGAGTCTTCTAGTGTCTGGAGGGGTAAGGCTGGGTACAGGTATGAGAATCTGGGACCGTCAATATCTGAAGCGGTGAGATTGGGTCCTGGTGTGAGGATCTGGGTCTGTCCATGTCTGAGGAGTTAACATCTGATACAGGAATGAGGATCTGGGTCTGTCAATATCTGAGGATCTGGTACAGGTGTGAGGATCTGAGTCTGTCCATGTCTGAGGAGTTACCATCTGATACAGGAATGAGGATCTGGATCTGTCAGTATCTGAGGATCTGGTACAGGTGTGAGGATCTGGGTCTGTCCATGTCTGAGGAGGTAAGATCTGTTAACGGGTACGAGGATCTGGGTCTGTCCATGTCTGAGGAGGTGGGAATTTGGTACATGTATGAGGATCTGAGTCTGTCAGTATCAGAGGAGGTAGGATTTGGTACACATGTGAGGATCTGGGTCTTCAGGTGTCTGAGGAGGTGGCATTTGACACAGGCATGAGAATCTGGATCTTCTAGTGTCTGAGGAGACAGGATCTGGTATTAAGTATGAGAATCTGGGTCTGTCAGTGACTGAGGAGGTAGGATCTGGCATAAGCATGAGGATCTGGGTCTGTCAGTGGCTGAGGAGGTAGGATCTGGCATAAGCATGAGGATCTGGGTCTGTCAGTGTCTGAGGAGGTAGGATCTGGTACAGATGTGAAAATCTGGGTCTGTCCATGTCTGAGGTGATAGGATCTGGTGGAGGTATGAGGATCTGGGTCTATCAATTTATGAGGAGGTAGGATCTGGCTCTGGTAAGAAGATCTGGGACTGTCAATTTCTGAGGAGGTAGGATCTGGTACAGGTATGAGGATCTGGATCTGTCCATGTCTGAGGAGGTAGGATCCAGCCCTGGTGAGAGGATCTGGGTCTGTAAATTTATGAGGAGGTGGGAACTGGCACAGGTATGAGAATCTGGGTCTGTCAGTATCTGAGGAGGTAGGACCTGCTGCAGGTATAAGGATCTGGGTCTGTTAAGGTCTGAGGAGGTAAGATCTGAGACAGTATTAAGGATCTGGGAATCTCCATGTCTGAGAAGGTAGGATCTGGTATACATATAAGGATGAAGGAGGTAGGATCTGATGCAGGTATAAGGATCTGGGTCGGTCAATATCTGAGGAGGTGTGATCTGGCCTTGGTATGATGATCTGTGTCTCTCAATGTCCTAGGAGGTAGGATCTGGCCCTGGTATGAGGGTCTGAGTCTGTCAATATCTGAAGAGGTAGGAATCTGGTACAGATATGAGGATCTGCGTCTGTCAGTGTGTGAGAGGTAGGACCTGGCTCTGATAGGAGGATCTATCTGGGTCTGTCAATATCTGAGGAAGTAGGAATCGTACAAGTAAGAGGATCTGGGTCTATCTATGTCTGAGGAGGTAGAATGTGGCCTGGGTATGAAGATCTGAGTCTGTCCATGTCTGCAGAGGTAGGATCTGGTGCAGTTATAAGGATCTGGATCTTACAATGTCTGAGAAGGTAGGATCTGGCCTTGGTATGACGATCTGGGTCTGTCAATGTCTGAGGACGTAGCATCCGGCATGAGTATGAACATCTGAGTCTGTCCATGTCTGTGGAGGTAGGATCTGGTGCAGGTATAAGGATCTGGATCTTACAATGTCTGAGAAGGTAGGATCTGGCCTTGGTATGAGGATCTGGGTCTATCAATGTCTGAGGAGGTAGGAATCTGGTACAGGTATGAGGATCTGGGTCTCTCCATGTCTGAGGAGGTAGGATCTGGTACAGATGTGAGGATCTGGGTCTGTCAGTGTCTGAGAAGGTAGGATCTGGCTCTGGTATGAGGCTTATGAAGATTTCGGTCTGTCAGTATCTGAGGAGGTAGGATCTGGGTGCGGGTATAAGGAGGTAGGATCTGGCCCTGGTATCAGGATCTGAGTCTGTCAGTGTCTGGGGAGGTAGGATCTGGTACAAGTGTGAGGATCTGGGTCTCTCCATGTCTGAGAAGGTAGTAATCTGATACAGGTGTGAGGATCTGTGTTTGTCAAAGTCTGAGGAGTTACCACCTGGTACAGGAATGAGGACCTGCGTCTTCCAGTGACCGAGAAGGTAGGATCTGGTACGAGTGTGAGGATCTGGTCTGTCAGTGTCTGAGGAGGTGGGATCTGGCCCTGGTATGAGGATATGGATCTGTCCATGTCTGAGAAGGTAGGATCTGGCCCTGATATGAGGCTTATGAGAATTGGGGTCTGTCAGCATCTGAGGAGGTAGGATCTGGGTGCGGGTATAAGGATCTGGATCTGTCAGTATCTGAGGAAGTAGGATCTGGCCCTGGTATCAGGATCTGAGTCTGTCCATGTCTGAGGAGGTAGGATCTGGTACAGGTGTGAGGATACAGGTCTCTCCATGTCCGAGGAGGTAGGATCTGGTACGGCTGTGAGGATCTGGGTCTGTCAGTGTCTGAGAAGGTAGGACCTGGCCCTGGTATGAGGCTTGTGAGTCTGTCAGCATCTGAGGAGGTAGGATCTGGGTGTGGGTATAAGGATCTGGATCTGTCAGTATCTGAGGAGGTAGGATTTGGCCCTGGTATCAGGATCTGAATCTGTCAGTGTCCGAGGAGGTAGGATCTGGTGCAGGTGTGAGGATCTGGGTCTCTCCATGTCTGAGGAGGCAGGATCTGGTATAGGTCCGAGGAGGTAGGATCTGGTACAGGTGTGAGGATCTGGGTCTCTCCATGTCCGAGGAGGTAGGATCTGGTACAGGTGTGAGGATCTGGGTCTCTCCATGTCCGAGGAGGTAGGATCTGGTACAGGTGTGAGGATCTGGGTCTCTCCATGTCTGAGGAGGTAGGATCTGGTATAGGTATGAGGATCTGGGTCTCTCCATGTCCGAGGAGGTAGGATCTGGTACAGGTGTGAGGATCTGGGTCCATCCATGTCTGAGGAGATAGGATCTGGTATAGGTGTGAGGATCTGGGTCTCCCCATGTCTGAGCAGGTAAGATCTGGCCCTGGTATAAGGATCTGGGTCTCTCCATGTCTGAGAAGGTAGGATCTGGCCCTGGTATGAGGCTTGTGAGGATCTGGGTCTCTCCATGTCTGAGAAGGTAGGATCTGGCCCTGGTATGAGGCTTGTGAGGATCTGGGCTCTCCATGTCTGAGGAGGTAGGATCTGGTACAGGTGTGAGGATTAGTGTCTCTCTATGTTTGAGGAGGCAGGATCTGGTACAGGTGTGAGGATCTGGGTCTCTCCATGTCTGAGGAGGTAGGATCTGGTACAGGTGTGAGAATCTGGGTCTGTCAATGTCTGAGAAGGCAGGATCTGGTACAGGTGTGAGGATCTGGGTCTGTCAATATCTGAGGAGGTAGGATCTGGTATAGGTGTGAGGATCTGGGTCCATCCATGTCTGAGGAGGTAGGATCTGGTACAGGTGTGAGCATCTGGGTCTGTCCATGTCTGAGAAGGTAGGACCTGGCCCTGGTATGAGGCTTATTAGAATTTGGGTCTGTCAGCATCTGAAGAGGTAGGATCTGGATGCGGGTATATGGATCTGGATCTGTCAGTATCTGAGGAGGTAGGATCTAGCCCCAGTATCAGGATCTGAGTCTCTCCCTGTCTGAGGAGGTAGGATCTGGTACAGGTGTGAGGATACAGGTCTCTCCATGTCTGAGGAGGCAGGATCTGGTATGACTGTGAGGATCTGGATCTGTCAGTGTCTGAGAAGGTAGGATTTGGCCCTGGTATGTGGATCTGGGTCTCTCCATGTCAGAGAAGGTAGGATCTACCCTGGTATGAGGCCTGTGAGGATCTGGGTCTCTCAGTGTCTGAGGAGGTAGGATCTGGTACAAGTGTGAGGATCAGGGTCTGTCAGTGTCTGAGAAGGTAGGATCTGGTACAGGTGTGGGGATCTGGGTCTCTCATGTCTGAGGAGGTAGGATCTGGTACAAGTGTTAGGATCTGGGTCCATCCACGTCTGAGGAGGTAGGATCTGGTACAGGTGTGAGGATCTGGGTCTCCCCATGTCTGAGCAGGTAGAATCTGGCCCTGGTGTGAGGATCTGGGTTTCTCCATGTCTGAGGAGGTAGGATCTGGTCCTGGTATGAGGCTTGTGAGGATCTGGGTCTCTCCATGTCTGAGGAGGTAGGATCTGGCCCTGGTATGAGGCTTGTGAGGATCTGGGTCTCTCCATATCAGAGGAGGTAGGATCTGGTACGGGTCTGAGGATCTGGGTCTCTCCATGTCTGAGGAGGTAGGATCTGGTATAGATGTGAGGATATGTGTCTCTCCATGTCTGAGGAGGTATAGGTGTGAGGATCTGGGTCTGTCAATGTCTGTGGAGGTAGGATCTGGTACAGGTGTGAGGATCTGCGTTCATCCATGTCTGAGGAGGTAGGATCTGGTACAAGTGTGAGGATCTGGATCTGTCAGTGTCTGAAGAGGTAGGATCTGGCTCTGGTATGAGGTTTTTGAGGATGTGGGTCTCTCTATGTCTGAGAAGGTAGGATCTGGCCCTGGTATGAGGTTTTTGAGGATCTGGGTCTCTCCATGTCTGAGAAGGTAAGATCTGGCCCTGGTATGAGGCTTGTGAGGATCTGGGCTCTCCATGTCTGAGGAGGTAGGATCTGGTACAGGTGTGAGGATCTGGGTCTGTCAATGTCTGAGGAGGTAGGATCTGGTATAGATGTGAGGATGTAGGTCTCTCCATGTCTGAGGAGGTAGGATCTGGTACAGGTGTGAGGATCTGGGTCTGTCAATGTCTGAGGAGGGAGGATCTGGTACAGGTGTGAGGATCTGGGTCTGTCAATGTCTGAGGAAGTAGGATCTGGTATAATTGTGAGGATCTGGGTCCATCCATGTCTGAGAAGGTAGGATCTGGTACAAGTGTGAAGATCTGGGTCTGTCAGTGTCTCAGGAGGTAGGATCTGGCCCTGGTATCAGGATCTGAGTCTGTCAGTGTCTGAGCAGGTAGGATCTGGTACAAGTGTGGGGATCTGGGTCTCTGAATGTCTGAGGAGGTAGGATCTGGTACAGATGTGAGGATATGGGTCTCTCTAAGTCTGGAAGGTAGGATCTGGTACAGGTGTGAGGATCTGGGTCTCTCCATGTTTGAGAAGATAGGATCTGGTATAGGCGTGAGAATATGGGTCTCTCTATGTCTGAGGAGGTAGGATCTGGCATGAGTATGAGGATCTGGCATGAGTATGAGGATCTGGCTCTGACCGTGTCTGAGGAGGTAGAATCTGTTGCAGATATAAGGATCTGGGTCTTTCAATGTCAGAGAAGGTAGGATCTTGCCCTGGTATGAGGATCTGGGTCTTTCAGTATCTGAGGAGGTAATCTGGTACAGATATGAGGATCTGGGTCTCTTCATGTCTGAGGAGGTAGGAATCTGTTGGAGGCATGAGGATCTGGGTCTGTCAATGTCTGAGAAGGTAGGATCTGGCCCTGGTATGAGGCTTATGAGGACCTGGGTCTGTCAGAATCTGAGGAGGTAGGATCTGGGTGCGGGTATAAGGATCTGGATCTGTCAGTATCTGAGGAGGTAGGATCTGGCCCTGCTATCAGGATCTGAGTCTGTCAGTGTCTGAGGAGGTAGGATCTGGCACAGATATAAGAATCTAGGTATTTCAATGTCTGGGAAGGTAAGATCTGGCCCTTGTTTGAGGATCTGGGTCTTTCAGTATCTGAGGAGGTAGGAATCAGGTACAGATAGGAGGATCTGAGTCTCTTCATGTCTGAGGAGTAAGGAAACTGTTACCGGCATGAGGATCTGGATCTGTCAATGTCTGAGGAGGCAGGACCTGGCACTGGTATGTGGGTCTGGGTCTCTCCATGTCTGTGGAGGTAGGATCTGGCTCTGTCCATGTCTGTGCAGGTAGGATCTGGCACAGATACAAGGATCTGGGTTTTTCAATTTCTGCAAACATAGGATCTGGCCTTGGTATGAGGATCTGGGTCTGGCAGTATCTGAGGAGGTACAAATCTAGTACAGTTATGAAAATCTGGGTCTCTCCTGTCTGAGGAAGTAGGAATCTGGTACAGGTGTGAGGATCTGTGTCTCTCCATGTCCGAGGAGGTAAGATCTGGTATGGCTGTGAGGATCTGGGTCTGTCAGTGTCTGAGGAGGTAGGATCTGGCCGTGGTATGAGGATCTGGGTCTGTCCATGTCTGAGAAGGTAGGACCTGGCCCTGGTATGAGTCTTATGAGAATTTGGGTCTGTCAGTATCTGAGGAGGTAAGATCTGGGTGCGGGTATAAGGATCTCAGTCTGTCAGTTTTTGAGGAGGTAGTATCTGGCCCTGGTATCAGGATCTGAGTCTGTCCATGTCTGAAGAGGAGGATCTGGTACAGGTGTGAGGATACGGGTCTCTCCATGTCCAAGGAGGTAGGATCTGGTACGGCTGTGAGGATCTGGGTCTGGCAGTGTCTGAGAAGGTAGGATCTGGCCTTGGTATGAGGCTTGTGAGGGTTTGGGTCTGTCAGCATCTGAGGAGGTAGGATCTGTGTGTGGGTATAAGGATCTGGATCTGTCAGTATTTGAGGAGGTAGGATCTGGCCCTGGTATCAGGATCTGAGTCTGTCAGTGTCTGGGGAGGTAGGATCTGGAGGTAGGATCTGGTACAGGTGTGAGGATCTGGGTCTCTCCATGTCTGAGGAGGTAGGATCTGGTATAGGTGTGAGGATTTGGGTCCATCCATGTCTGAGGAGGTAAGATCTGTTGCAGATATAAGGATCTGGATCTTTCAGTGTCTGAGAAAGTAGGATCTGGCCCTGGTATGAGGATCTGGGTCTTTCAGTATCTGACGAGTTAATCTGGTACAAGTATTGGGATCTGGGTCTCTCCATGTCCGAGAAGGTAGGAATCTGTTAGAGGCATGAGGATCTGGGTCTGTCATTGTGTGAGGAGGTAAGATCTGGCCCTGGTATCAGGAACTATGTCTGTCAGTGTCTGAGAGATAGGACCTGGCCCTGGTATGAGGATCTGGGTCTCTCCATTCTGTTAAGGTAGGATCTGGGTCTGTGTGTGTCTGAGGAGATAAAATCTAACCCTGGTATGAGGATCTGGGTCTGTCAGTGAGGAGGTAGGAATCTGGTATATGTATGAGGATCTGCATCTGTCAGTGTCTGAGGAGGTAAGATTTGGTGGAGGTATTAGGATCTGGGTCTGTCAATGTCTAAGGAGGTAAGATTTGGCAGAGGTATTAGGATCTGGGTCTGTCAATGTCTGAGGAGGTAAGATTTGGCGGAGTTATTAGGATCTGGGTCTGTCCGTGTCTGAGGAGGTAGGATTTGGTGCAGGTATTAGGATCTGGGTCTGTCCATGTCTGAGGAGGTAAGATTTGGCAGAGATATTAGGATCTGGGTCTGTCTGTGTTTGAGGAGGTAGGATTTGGTGCAGCTATTAGGATCTGAGTCTGTCCATGTCTGAGGAGGTAAAATTTCGTTCATGTATGATGATCTGGGTCTGTCCATGTCTGAGGAGGTAGGATCTGGCATGAGTATGAGGATCTGGCTCTGACCATGTCTGGGGAGGGAGGATCTGGCACAGATATAAGAATCTGGGTCTTTCAGTGTCTGTGAAGGTAAGATCTGGCCTTGGCATGAGGATCTGGGTCTGTCAGTGTCTGAGGAGGTATTAATCTAGTACAGGTATGAGGATCTGGGTCTCTCCATGTCTGAGGAGGTAGGATCTGGTACGGATGTGAGGATCTGGGTTTGTCTATGTCTGAGGAGGTAGGAATCTGGTACAGGTGTGAGGATCTGGGTCCATCCATGTCTGAGGAGGTAGGAATCTGGTACAGGTGTGAGGATCTGGGTCTCTCCATGTCTGAGAAGGTAGGATCTGGCCCTGGTATGAGGCTTATGAGGATCTGGGTCTGTCAGTATCTGAGGAGGTAGGATCTGGCCCTGCTATCAGGATCCGAGTCTGTCAATGTCTGAGGGGGTAGGATCTGGGACAGCTGTGAGAATTTGATTCTGTCTATGTCTGAGGACGTAGGAATCTGGTACAGATATGAGGATCTCGGTCTGTTCATGTCTTAGGAGGTAGGATCTGGTGCAGGTATGAGGATCTGGGTCTGTTCATGTCTTAGGAGGTAGGATCTGGTACAGGTATGAGGATCTGGGTCTGTCCATGTCTGAGGAGGTAGGATCTGGTGCAGGTATGAGGATCTGGGTCTGTCCATGTCTGAGGAGGTGGGATCTGGTGCAGGTATGAGGATCTGGGTCTGTCCATGTCTGAGGAGGTGGGATCTGTTGCAGGTATGAGGATCTGGGTCTGTCCATGTCTGAGGAGGTAGGATCTGGTGCAGACATGAGGATCTGGGTCTGTCTATGTCTGAGGAGGTAGGATCGGTGCAGGTATGAGGATCTGGGTCTGTCCATGTCTGAGGAGGTAGGATCTGGTGCAGGTATGAGGATCTGGGTCTGTCCATGTCTGAGGAGGTAGGACCTGGTGCAGGTATGAGGATCTGGGTCTGTCCATGTCTGAGGAGGTAGGATCTGGTGCAGACATGAGGATCTGGGTCTATCCATGTCTGAGGAGGTAGGATCTGGTGCAGGTATGAGGATCTGGGTCTGTCCATGTCTGAGGAGGTAGGATCTGGTGCAGGTATGAGGATCTGGGTCTGTCCACGTCTGAGGAGGTAGGATCTGGTACAGATAAAAGGATCTGGGTTTTCAGTGTCTGAGAAGGTAGGATCTGGCCCTGTATTAGGATCTGGGTCTTTCAGTATCTGAGGAGGTAAGAATCTGGTACAGATATGGCGATCTGGGTCTCTCCATGACTAAGGAGGTAGGAATTTGTTCGAGGCATGAGGATCTGGATCTGTCACTGTGTGAGGAGGTAAGATCTGGCCCGGGTGTGAGGATCTGGGACTGTTAATGTGTGAGGAGGTAGAACCTGGCCCTGGTATGAGGATCTGGCACAGATATAAGGATCTGGGTCTTTCAGTATCTGATAAGGTAGGATCTGGTCCTGTTTAGTGGATCTGGGTCTTTCAGTATCTGATAAGGTAGGATCTGGTCCTGTTTAGTGGATCTGGGTGTTTCAATATTTGAGGAGGTAGGAATCTGGTACAGGTATGAGGATCTGGGTCTGTCCATGTCTGAGGAGGTAGGAATCTGTTACAGGCATGATGAGGACTTGGGTCTGTCAATGTCTGAGGAGGTAGGATATGGTCCTGGTATGAGGATCTGGCTCTCTCCATGTCTGAGGAGGTAGGATCTGGCCCTGGTATGAGGATCTGGGTCTGTCCATGTCTGAGGAGGTAGGATCTGGCCCTGGTATGAGGATCTGGCTCTCTCCATGTCTGAGGAGGTAGGATCTGGCATGAATATTGAGCTCTGGATCTGTCCATGTCTGAGGAGGTGGGCCTTGGCACAGGTATGAGGCCCTGGGTCTGTCCGTGTCTGAGGAGGTGGGCCCTGGCACAGGTATGAGACCCTGGGTCTGTCCATGTCTGAGGAGGTGGGCCCTGGCACAGGTATGAGACCCTGGGTCTGTCCATGTCTGAGGAGGGAGGATCTGGCATGAATATTGAGCTCTGGATCTGTCCGTGTCTGAGTAGGTGGGCCCTGGCACAGGTATGAGGCCCTGGGTCTGTCCATGTCTGAGGAGGTGGGACCTGGCACAGGTATGAGGCCCTGGGTCTGTCCATGTCTGAGGAGGTGGGCCCTGGCACAGGTATGAGACCCTGGGTCTGTCCGTGTCTGAGGAGGTGGGCCCTGGCACAGGTATGAGACCCTGCGTCTGTCTGTGTCTGAGGAGGTGGGACCTGGCACAGGTATGAGGCTCTGGGTCTGCTGGTGTCTGCAGAGACAGGGCCTGACCTCTCGGAAGACCATGGTAAGTAAGGCCTTCAGTTTGTCTTGTGGCTGTGGTCAGTTCCACGTGTAGTCTGCCCTGTTGGTCCTCCCATGCATCGCCAGCACCTGCCTGCTGCCTTGCTTCCTGGAGGTGGGTTGGGCCAGGGCCCTCTGAGATGCACTTGTGCAAGAGCTGTGCCAGGGACAGGGTTTCTGGCAGGAGGTGGGGGGCGGGGTGTGCCGGCCCTCCCTCAGCACCTTGTTCTGTCTCTCCTAGTGGGTAGGAGGACGCTACTCGCTGTGGTCGGCCATCGGACTGTCTATTGCCCTGCACGTGGGTGAGTGTGTGTTTCTGTGTCTTGCAGCCTCTGTGGGAGACAGTGTTGCAGTGTAAGGTTAGGGGTAGGGGGCTTGTGTCCCATCAAACACCATGCTGTCTTCACAGGCTGCTGGCCTCTCTGCAGCTGGCTGGGATATTTATTTCATGTCCAGAAGGAAGGTCTGGGTTTTTTTGGGTGTACAGGTTGGCCCCTGTCTCTGCCCCTCAAAACTGCAATCCTGTTCCTCTCCCATCCTAGGCAGAGTCAGATCCCTGTAGTCAGGTCCACGTCTCACCAGAGGGGCTTTCTCTGGGCCCATGTCCTCCCATGTCGTGTCTTCTGGCTTTCCATGCAGCCTTCCTTGGTTGCAGAAGGAGCTGTGCCCACTGCCCACAGGGTGCAGCGTGTGACCACTTCTTTTGACTGTTTTTGTGTCACAGGTTTTGACAACTTCGAGCAGCTGCTCTCGGGGGCTCACTGGATGGTGAGTGCTAAGGCTGATTCTCTGCCAGGTGCTGGCCAGAGGCACGTGTGTTGGTCCTGGTCCCTCCTTTTTTTCCTCATTCTGCTGTCCCTCCCCTCCCTGTGCAGCTGCTCAGCTCCCACTCACGCTGCTCCTGTTTCAGGACCAGCACTTCCGCACGACGCCGCTGGAGAAGAACGCCCCTATCCTGCTGGCCCTCCTGGGTATCTGGTACATCAACTGCTTTGGGTGTGAGACGCACGCCATGCTGCCCTATGACCAGTACCTCCACCGCTTTGCTGCATATTTCCAGCAGGTACCAGCTGCTAAGCCAGGCCTTGGAGTCAGCAGTGTCTGTGGGGGGTCTGGGAGGCGAACCTGGGTTTCAGCTCTTCCAGGTGCTCTTTGCTCCATTGCCCTTGGGCCTGGCCAAAGTCTGTTTGTGCCCCTTGTCTCAGGATGAATCTTTGTAATTGAAGTTGGTTCCATTTGAGTGTCATTTGCATTTGACCACTGTGGGAGGGGCATGACTGGTGATCACGGTGCCTTGGCTAGGGAGGTCCTGGCTTGGCTCAGGGGATGTTTTTCAGCTGGGGTCACTTCTTTCTTGCATATCACTATGCATGCTCACAATAATGTCTGAGCACGTAGGATTGAAGGATCGAGCTCTGGAATGAGGACCTAGGTCTGTTAATATCTGATTTTGAGGAGGTAGGATCTGGTTGGTACAGATATGAGGATCTGGATTTGTCCCTGTGTGAGGAGGTAGAATTTGGCCATAGGATGGAGCTGCAAGCTGGAACCCCTTATAGCCTGTACTGCCTCTATCCCTCCAGAAAAGCATATCTGTATCTAGTCTGTGGTAGCCTCTTTGGACTACATGGGGCTCTTCTCCCTTGGGATCTTCAGAGCCCCCAGAGGCTGAACAGGCCCTCTCCTCATCATACTATGTTCCGGAAAGCTTTTCCACACCTGTCCCTGCTTTTTTTTTTTTTTTTTTTTGGAGACAGAGTCTTACTCTGTCGCCCAGGCTGGAGTGCAGTGGTGTGATCTTGGCTCACTGCAACCTCTGCTTCTTGAGTTCAAGCGAGTCCTGTGCCTTAGCCTCCCAATAGCTGGGATGACAGGCATGTGCCACCATGACTGGCTAATTTTTGTATTTTTAGTGGAGATGGAGTTTCACCATGTTGCCCAGGCTGGATTTAAACTCCTGGCCTCAACAAATCCACCTGCCTTGGCTTCCCAAAGTGCTGGGATTACAGGCTTGAGCCACTGTGCCCTACCCTGTCCTTGCTTCTGTTTAGTACAAAACCAGTCCCAGTCCAGCAGCTCTGAACTGCTTTGGGGAAAGTACAGAAGGCTTCACCAACACTTGGAAGCAAATCTTGTGATTGAAGGAGAGGCCAAGGTTCCCCAAATCCCTGCTGCCTTTGTGAGGGTTGCCATGAGCAGGGCTCAGGTGGGTACCCAAAGCCTAGTGTCTAGTTGAGGTGACAGCCCTCAAAGGCTGTACTGTCAGCCGAGCATGGTGGCTGACGCCTGCAGTCCCAGCATCTTGGGAGGCAGAGGCTGTGGGAGATTGCTTGAGGCCAAGAGTTGGAGACCAGCCTGGAAAATGTAGTGAGACCCTGTCTCTAAAAAAAAAATCTCTCAGGGCGCGGTGGCTCATGCCTGTAATTCCAGCACTTTGGGAGGCCGAGGTGGGCGGATCACCTGAGGTTGGGAGTTCAAGACCAGCCTGAACAACATGTTGAAACCCCGTCTCTACTAAAAATACAAAAAATTAGCCGGGCATGGTGGCGCATGCTTGTAATCCTAGCTACTTGGGGGGGCTGAAGCAGGAGAATCGCTTGAACCTGGGAGGCAGAGGTTGCAGTGAGCCAAGATTGCACCATTGCACTCCAGCCTGGACAACAAGAGCGAAACTGTCTCAAAAAAAAAAAAAAAAATCCAAAAACTAAAAACAGCCGGGCATGGTGGTACGGTGCCTGTAGTCCCAGCTGCTTGGGAGGCTGAGGCAAGAGATTTGCTTGAGCCCAAGAGGTCGAGGCTTCAGTGAGTTGTGATTCTACTACTGTACTCCAACCTGGGTGACAGAGTGAGATTCTGTCTCTTGGGGAAAAAAAAAAAAAGCTGTGCACTCTGGACCCCAACCTGCTCTCCCTTAAGAAATGAGTTGATTTTGTGACCAATTTTGTCTTAAGGGAGGTCCTCGCCTGACCTCCAGACCCACCTTTTCCTGGGCATGGGTCCTTCCTGCACAGTGGCCTAAGCTGGAAAGCTTGGGAGGCTGTGTCCTCACAGGTGTGGGGAGGAAAGGGATCGTGCCTGCGGACACATGTGCATGTCCCTCTCACGGGGCCAGGGCAGCGTGGGTCTGCCTGGAGCATCTGGGCAGGACTTGGGCATGGTGCAGGAAGGAGCCAGATGTGGGTACAGTGTGCAAAGGATCAAGACTTGCAGGTAGAGGGTTGGGTTTTTTTTTTTTCTTTCTTTCTTTTTAAATGTTCTTTCATTTTGCCAAGGGCTGTGTTTCTGTTCCTTTTCCAGGGTGACATGGAGTCCAATGGGAAATACATCACCAAATCTGGCACCCGTGTAGACCACCAAACAGGCCCCATTGTGTGGGGGGAGCCAGGGACCAATGGCCAGCATGCTTTTTACCAGCTCATCCACCAAGGTAGGCCCCTGTGGCCTGGGCAGGGTGGTGCTGGGGTGGGAAAGGATCTTCCAGAAGAGACATCTCAGTTAGGTCAGTGCCCTCCTCTAGGCTGTATGGCTAGCTCCCATGGGCTAGGGTCATGTGGGTGACCACAGTGCCCTTCACAGGCACCAAGATGATACCCTGTGACTTCCTCATCCCGGTCCAGACCCAGCACCCCATACGGAAGGGTTTGCATCACAAGGTAAGAGCCCCCATCTGGCCCCATTTGAGGACCTGGCTCACATTGCACCCAGACCTCTGAAAACCTGATGTGTTGGTTGGCAGTCACATTAGTTTTCTATTCCTGCCATAACAAATGACAACAAACATAGAGGCTTAGAACAACACTCTTATCTCAGAGTTTCTTTTTTTGGGGGGCGGGGAGTAGGGACAGAGTCTTGTTCTATCACCCATGCTGGAGGGCAGTGGCATGATCTCGGCTCACTGCAGCCTTCATCTCCCAGCCTCAAGTGATTCTCATGTCTCAGTCTCCCAAGTAGCTGGGACTACAGGCACACACTACCACATCCAGCTTATTTTGTATTTTTGGTAGAGACATGGTTTCACTGTTGGCCAGTCTGGTCTTGAACTCATGACCTCAAGTAATCCACCTGCCTTGGCTTGCCAAAGTGTTGGGCTTATAGGCATGAGCCACCACGCCTGGCCTATCTCAGAGTTTCTGAAGCTCAAATGTCTAGCAGGCTCTGGTGTGTCTCTGCTTAGAGTCTTACAGGCTACAGTCAAGGTGTCAGCAGGACTGTGTTTCTTTCTGGAGACCCTAGGGGAAAAAGCCTTTTCCGTGCTTGTCAGGTGGTTGGCAAAATTCATTTCTGTATGGTTGTGGAACTAAGGTCCAGCTTCCTTGCTGTGGCCTGAGAGGATTGTTTTCAGATTCTCAAGGTCACCTGCATTCCCTAGCTTGTGGACCTCTTCACTGCAGAACCAACAATGGCAGGTTAAATCCTTCTGAAGCTTTGATTCTGTCTTGCCACTTCCGTTGCATCTCTCTGGCTGACTTGTCTACTTTCCTCTTACACATTTTTCTTTTATTCCCTAAGTGACAGCATCGGGCAGTGTTGTCTAGGCTGGACTTGAATGGCATGATCACAGTTAACTAACCTCGACCTCCCGGGCTCAAGCAATCTTCCTGCCTCGGCCCCTCGAGTAGCTGAGACTTACAGGCACACACCACCATGCCTGGTTAATTTTTAAACTTTCTATAGAGACAGGCTTCATTGTTGGCTCGAGTGATTCTCCCACCTCGGCCTCCCAAAGTCCTCAGATTACAGGCGCAAGCCACTGTGCCTGGCCCTCTTTTACTTTTAAGGGCCAGTGTTATTAGATTGGGCCTACTAGATAATCCAGGAAAATCTTTCCTTTATTTTAATTTAATTTAATTTAATTTAATTTTAGAGATAGAATGTTGCTGAGGCTGGAGTGCAGTGGCCAAATCATAGTTCACTATAGCCTTCAACCAGTCCTCTTATATCAGTCTCCTGAGTAGCTGAGACCACAGATGTGCATCATGCCTAGCTAATTTTTTTTTTTTTTAAGAGACAGAGTCTTGCTCTGTTGCCCAGGCTGGAGTGCAGTGGCACAATCAGGCTCTCCGCAGCGTCACCCACCTGGGCTCAAGCAGTCCTCCTACCTCAGCCTCCTGAGTAACCGGGAAAAGGTACATGCCACCACATCCAGCTGATTTTTTAAATTTTTTGTAGATTTTACTATGTTGCCCAAGCTGGCCTCTAGCTCCTTTGGAAAATTTATTGTGCCTTGTCTTGGGTGTGCAGAGCAGCACAGGGTTATGGTAGCACTAGCTTTGGAGTCAGTGGCCTGGATTCTGATTCTTCCCAGCACTGTGGATCCAGCACTGTGGACTTGCAGAACCCGAGGCTCAACTAGAACAGGGCGATGATGACTTTCCTCCTTAGGATCCTACTATCATTCTTTTCTTTTTTTTTTTTTTTATGAGACACAGTTTCACTTTGTCACCTAGGCTGGAGTGCAGCAGTGGGACCTCGGCTCACTGCAACCTTTGCCTTCTGGGTTCAAGTGATTCTCATGCCTAAGCCTCTCAAGTAGCTGGGATTACAGGCGCGTACCACTACAGCTACCTTCTTAGGATCTTAAGAGATAGATGTTGGTAAAATTGTTAGCAGGACTCCTGGCAAATAGTGCGTAGCCCTTAAAGAGTGGTTATCACTTTTCCCTGCCTTGAGGTGTCATTGAATGTGTCCCTCCCTTTCCAGCTGAGCTATCCAGTGAGTGACCCAGGCTCGGACTGACCCCTGCTGAGAAGTGCCAGGTGGTCTCGTCCCTCTGCCTGAAGCTCAGACAGTGCTCTCAAGCATAACTGATGTCTCTCTCATCAGATCCTCCTGGCCAACTTCCTGGCCCAGACAGAGGCCCTGATGAGGGGTAAATCAACGGACGAGGCCCGAAAGGAGCTCCAGGCCGCAGGCAAGAGTCCAGAGGACCTTGAGAAGCTGCTGCCACATAAGGTCAGCACTGCTGCAGTCGGCTTCAGGGCGCATGCTGGAGTTTGAGGGGTGAAGCTGTGGCACCAGGCAGGGGCTTGGGGCGTGCCTGGCTTGTCCTACAGAGTTGGAGGGCCTGTCCTCACAGACCTGCACATCTCAGCCTCTGGGGCAGAGCGTGCTTTCCTTCTAGGGGTTTGGGGATCAGAACTTACTTAGAGACATTCCTTGGTGTTTTCTGCAGGTCTTTGAAGGAAATCGCCCAACCAACTCTATTGTGTTCACCAAGCTCACACCATTCATGCTTGGAGCCTTGGTCGGTGAGTGAGTAGGGGAAGGTTCTGGCTTGGGGTAGGTTGGAATGGGCTTGCGGAGCCCTGACGTGCCCTGTTTGTCACCTCTGCAGCCATGTATGAGCACAAGATCTTCGTTCAGGGCATCATCTGGGACATCAACAGCTTTGACCAGTGGGGGTGAGTTGCTCACTTATGGGAAGGCTGGGAATGCCTTTGGGTCAGCTCAGGGATTTCAGTAGCAACGTTACAGCCTTCCTCATACCACTCTTCCTTCCCTTCTTGGCAGAGTGGAACTGGGAAAGCAGCTGGCTAAGAAAATTGAGCCTGAGCTTGATGGCAGTGCTCAAGTGACCTCTCACGATGCTTCCACCAACGGGCTTATCAACTTCATCAAGCAGCAGCGTGAGGCCAAAGTCCAATAAACTCGTGCTCAGCCACAGCCTCCTCTGTGACTGCTCCTTTTCGTCCCTCCTCCCCAGAGCCGGAACTGCACGGTCCTGGCCCCTCTCACCCAGAGCGCCCTCTGGTTGGGGGCTTGGACCACGAGCCCTTTTCGGGGAAGGCTGGTCTCTAATTGCTACCCTCAAGCCCCTCCATGTCTGCCCTCCCTCTGTGTTACAATTGGCTGAAGTGTTTTTGTGCAGCTGACTTTTCTGACCCACGTTCACGCTGTTCACATCCCGTGTAGAAAAATAAAGATGCCGCAGAGGAGGCTTCAGGGCTCAGCCTCTGATTTTTTTCCTGAGATATGGTGCTTTATGTAGCAGAAGGCAGGTAAGCTCAGCAGGATGCAGGCTGTGCCTCCGTGGACACTGAACACTAAGTGGTGAGCAGGTCTAGAGTGGAGCACGGTGCCTTGAGAAGACAGTTGTGGGGTGAGGGCACAATCAGTCAGGAGGGCAACTTGGCCTGTGTCACCAAATCCCAAAACTGTTTTCTACTCCTCACCTCTCTGACTGGAGAAATTGGATACTCTGTTTAATCGATGGTTCTAAAAACTGCATTGAGATTTTGTTTGGGGTGAATTCCTGGACAAGACCAAGGGTGACTGCCATCTCCTGGCAAGATGCTCGGGTAATTTTTTCACTTTATAAGGCAGACATTGAAAACAGGATTTTTTTTTTCTCGAGACAGAGTCTTGCTCTGTCGCCCAGGCTAGAGTGCAGTGGTACGATCTCGGTTCACTGCAACCTCCATCTCCCTGGTTCTCCTGCCTCAGCCTCCCAAGTAGCTGGGATTAGAGGCATGTGCCACCACACCCAGCTAATTTTTTCATTTTTAGTAGAGATGGGGTTTCACCATGTTGGCCAGGCTGGTCTCGAACTTCTGACCTCAGGTGATCTGCCTGCCTAGGCCTCCCAAATCGCTAGGATTATGGGTATGAGCCACTGCACCCAGCCTGATTTTTTTTTTTTTTTTTTTTCAGACAGGGTCTTGCTCCATTGACCAGGCTGGAGTGCAGCGGCATGATCACAGCTCACTGCAGCCCCAAGCACTCAGGCTCAAGCAATCCTCTTGCCTCAGCCTCCCAAAATTGAGGCTACAAGGTTGTGCCACTATGCCCTGCTAGTTTTTTAAATTTTTGTAGAGATGGGTCTTGCTATGTTGCCCAGACTAGACTGGTTTTGAATTCCAGGGCTCAGGAGATCCTTCCACCTCAGCCTCCCACAGTGCTAGGATTACAGGCATGAGTCCCCACAGCCAGCCTATTCAAAAATTTTTTTCTTAGAGACAGGGTCTTTGTTGCCGAGGCTAGACTACAGTGTTGCAATCATAGCTGACTGAAGCCTCAACTTCTCAGGCTAAGGTGATTTTCCCACCTCAGCCTTCCAGGTGGTTGGGACTACAGACACATGCCAGTACACCCAGCACTTTCTAAATTTTCGTAGGTCAATATAGTGTTGTAAAAGAAAAAAGAAGAAAAAGAAAAAACTAAATTTTTGTAGTGATAGGGTCTCACTGAGGCAGGAGAATAGGGCCTGGAGACAAGGGAGTGTTCACTTCAGCCTCTCATTGGTCGCAGGCCAAGTCTTTATTTACGTAGTATGTAACCAAATAGGAAACCACTAAAGGGTACTTGCTTGAGCCTCCTCTTGCTTTGTGGAGTGTACTTTCGCTTCAATAAAACTCTGCTTTTGTTCCTTCTTTCTTACGTTGCTTTGTGTGTTTTGTCCAACTCTTTGTTCAGCATTCCAAGAACCTGGGCAACTTGTAGTCAGGACCCTCCACTGGTAACACCACTGTGCTGCCCAGGTTTATCCTGAACTCCTGGGCTCAAGTGATCCTCCTGCCTTGGCCTCCCAAAGTGTTGGGATTACAGGCACAAGCCACCGTGCCCAGCATCACAGAGCCTTTTAAAGCTGTCAGGTTGAAGTGTGATAGAACAGGAGTAAGCAGGTTTCATCTCCTGGGCTAGAGCCGAACAACACAAAGGCTGGTGCTTCCTCTTTTGAGGTGTAGATCCTTGAAAAACATACATTTCCTTTGCATACTATGTTATGAATCCTGAAATAATGTTTTTGCAGCTGGCATATTTTTAAAAGTCAGGTTTATTGGGGTATAATTTGCATATAATAAGGTTCACCTTTCTTTGGTATACAGTTCTGAGTTTTCACTAGTATGTACAGTCTTATAACTATTATAGATGAGATATACAGCATTTTCCTCACCCTAAAAAGTTCCTGATGCTCTGTTGTGGTCCATTCCTACTCCCTCATCCCAGCTCCTGACTACCATTGATCTGATTTTTTTCCCTTAAAGTTCTCCTTTTACCAGAACGGCACCTTTTGTGTCTGGCTTCTTCCCATGATGCTTTTGAAATTCACCCATGTTGTGCTGCAGGATTTAAAAAACTATTGTGTGGCCGGGTGCAGTGGCTCATGCCTGTAATACTAATACTTTGGGAGGCTGAGGTGGGCGGATCACTTGAGTTCAGGAGTTCAAAACCAGCCTGGCCAACATGGTGAAACCCCTTCTCTACTAAAAATATAAAATAATTAGTAGGGCATGGTGGCGGGCACCTGTAATCCCTGCTACGAGGGGGCTGAGGCCAGAGAATCGCTTGAACCCAGAAGGCAGAGGTTGCAGTGAGCTGAGATCGTGCCACTGCACTCCAGCCTGGGTGACCCAGCGAGACTCTGTCTCAAAAACAAAACAAAAATAACGATTGTGAAAATTTTCAAACATACAAAACCCGAATAGAATAAATCTCCATGTGCCTGGCACCAAATTTCAACAATTATCAACTCATGGCCAATCTTACTGTATCTATATCCCACCTCCTCAATTAAGTGGTAGCAAATCTCAGATATTTCATCTATAAGCATTTTGGTGTGTTTCTCTAAAAATTAAGATTTTTACTGTTGTTGTTAATGATTGATAACACCATTATCCCATTTAAAATTTTTATTTTCTGGGAAGGCTTTTTGGAGCCTGGGCCCCCCGGTGGCTCACACCTGTAATCTCAACACTTTGAGAGGCTAAGGCGGGAGAATCGCTTGAGCCCAGGAGTTCAAGACCAGCGTGGGCAATATAGCAAGACATAGTCTCAAGAAAAAAGAAAAAAAAAGACAGCTTTTGGCAAAACTACTTCCCAGTAGATGGTGGTACTTCTATCGCAGCGCATTAGGGGCACATAATGCCTGGGACTCCCGGATTCCAAGCGAGGCCCCGACGCCAGCAGGCACCTCTGTGGCTCTGGGACCTCAGTGCATTCACCTTAAGGCCACGCTTCCGCATCGGATCCCAATAAGGGGGCGGGGCTATCTCGTCAGCGTAAGTGTTACGCGTGCGCAGACAGATGCGCCCGCTCGGCTGCCGTAGTTCACGTTTCCACCTGGTCACCCGGCGGCTATGGCGGCCGTTCCGAAGCCGGTGCTGCTGGGACTTCGAGATGCGCCGGTGCACGGCAGCCCCACAGGGCCAGGCGCCTGGACTGCTAACAAGCTGGGCGGCATTCCGGTGAGAGTGGGCGCCGGAGCCGGGGTCGGTGGGTGCTGGTGAAGGGTGCAGAGGGAGTGGGCGAGGTCCCGGGGAGAGTCGGGGTCTGAGCGCCTCCTCTGCCCTCAGGATGCTCTGCCTACCGTGGCTGCGCCCAGGCCCGTGTGTCAGCGCTGTGGGGAGCGGCTCGCCCTTGTCGTGCAGGTGTACTGCCCGCTGGAAGGCTCACCGTTTCACCGGCTGCTGCACGTGTTCGCGTGCGCCTGCCCCGGCTGTAGCACCCGCGGTGCGCGCAGGTAGGTGGGGAAGGCATGGAGCTGCTCCCGGGGCGTCCTTTCCAGCGGGATGGGGCTGGCCGGCGGGCTGGAGTCTGGGTGCAGCTCTCACGGCCCTTTGTCTTCACCCCGAAGCTGGAAGGTGTTCCGCTCCCAGTGCCTGCAGGTGCCAGAGAGACAGGCTCAAGACGCTCAGGTAAAGCGGTTGTGATTGGCATGTTACTGTTTTCCTGTCATTTGAAGATATTTTTCAGAATATAGTTTGGGACAAACTTTGAAGCCGTGTTCTTTGAAGTACATTGGAATGTTTTTGCTGGTTTGTAGAATCGTAAAACTTAGTTTTCTTAAGGCTTTGGTAAGGGTTGTTTATTTGTTTTTTGCTTTTTTTGAGACAGAGTCTCACTCTGTTGCCCAGGCTGGAGTGCAGTGGCATGATCTCGGCTCCCTGCAACCTCCGCCTTCCAGATTCAAGCAGTTCTCCTGCCTCAGCCTCCTGAGTATCTGGGATTACAGGCACGAGCCACTATGCCCGGCTTTTTTTTATATTTTTAGTAGAGACGGGGTTTCACCATGTTGGTCAGGCTGGTCTCGAACTCCTGACCTTGTGATCCACCCGCCCGCCTAGGCCTCCCAAAGTGCTGGGATTACAGGAATGAACCACTGTGCCCAGCCGAGGACTTTTGTTTTATTTCGTTTTTTCCTTCTATTTTACTTTATTTTTATTTTCTAACTCCTGGGCCTGGCATGGTGACTCATGCCTGTGATTCCCAGCATTTTTTTGAGAGGCTGAGGTGGGAAGATTACTTGAGCTCAGAAGTTGGAGACCAGGCCGGGTACCTTGGCCATGCCTGTAATCCCAGCACTTTGGGAGCCTGAGGCGGGCAGATCACCTGAGGTCAGGTGTTCAAGACCAGCCTGGCCAATATGGCAAAACCCTGTCTCTATTAAAAATAAAAACAAAAAATTAGTCGGGCAAGGTGGCAGGTCCCACCTACTAGGGAGGCTGAGGGAGGAGAATTGCTTGAACCCGGGAGGCGGAGATTGCAGTGAGCCAAGATCATGCCACTGCACTCCAGCTTGGGCAACAGAGTCAGACTTCATCTCAAAAACAAAGACAAAAGAGAAGTTGGAGACCAGTCTGGGCAAGACATCATCTCTATAAAAAGTAAAAAATTAGCCGGGCATGGTGGCTGTGCAACTGTAGTGCCAGCTACTCAGGAGGCTGAGGTGAGAGCATTGTTTGAGTCCAGAAGGTCGAGGCTGCAGTGAGCTACAGTTGTGCTACTGCACTTCAGCCTGGGTGACAGAGCCAGACCCTGTCTCCAAAAAAAAAGTGGGATAGAGACTTCCTCCTGGATTGCTTCAACATTTTTTAACTATAAATTGACAGTTTATAATAATGTATAAATTTATACATTAGAGGTATAAAGTGATGCTTATGATCATGAATATGATGTGGAATAATTAAGCCAGTTAATTCATCCGTTGCCTCAAATACTTAACATTTTGTGAGAACATTTGAAATTTCCTCTTGCAATTCTGAGATATACAATACTCTGTTATTAACTATATCCATGCTGTGCAATAGAATTTTTTCAAACCCACATTCCTCCTGTATAACTGATGTTTTGTATTCTTTTACCATCATCTCCTTATTGCCACCGTGCCCTGCTAATTTTTTTGTATTTTTAGTAGAGATGTGGTTTCACCATGTTGGCCAGCCTGATCTCGAACCCTTGACCTCATGTGATCCATCCGCCTCAGCCTCACAAAGTGCTGGGATTGCAGGCATGAAGTTGCAGTGAGTTGAAATCGCGCCACTGCACTCTCCGCCTTCCGACTTCAAGCTATTCTCCTGCCTCAGCCTCCTTAGTAGCTGGGATTACAGGCACCTGCCACCATGCCTGGCTAATTTTTTGTTTTTGTTTTTTTTTCAATAGAGACAGGGTTTCGCCATGTTGGCCAGGCTGGTCTCGAACTCCTGACCTTAGGTGATCCGCCCACCTCGACATGCACCACCATGCCTGGCTTTTACGCTGAGGCAGACTTAACACAGGAGTGAGGTTTTTCACTAAGTGGATAGGCTGAAGGAAGAGGCTCCAGGATTGCCCTCTAGAATCACACCTCAGAACTGACTGTGAAGGAGCTGCTATGCCACTTCTCCTGCAGTCAGGAAGCCTAGGTGTGATCTGGTGAACTAGAAGCTGTCCTTGCCACAGAACTGTTGGCTCCAAAGCCTTGTTCTGTCTGTGTCTGCAGACTGGCTGCCTTTTGCTTCATGCCCTTTCTACTTCACTCTGTCTCAATTTCATGTCTCTCTCTAGTGGTCCTGATTAGTAGACCCCTAATCATATCTGAAACCCTGGCTGCTAAGGATTCTGGGAAATGTAGTTCTTTCTTTTCAGTTCCTGTAATACATGAAGCAGAACAGAAAGATACTGGAACAGATGGTTGAAGAAACCACATACTATATCTGTCACACTGGCCCTGAAAAGGAAAGACAAGTATTTTAAGTTGCCTCTGACATGCTTTTGAGTACATAGGGTCTAGAAAGTTGGACTGGAGTGTGCCAGAGGGGAAGGGGCTGGTGTGAAGGCTCCATCTGGAAGGCACAGGGAAGGGTGGCTGGAGCTGAAGGAATAGAATAAACCTCCCAAGTGTGCTTGGACCTCATTTACTGGATATTTTTCCAGAAACAGGAAAACAGCCTTGCAGCTGAGGACTGGTGTGAAGGTGCAGATGACTGGGGAAGTGACACTGAGGAGCTGCCTTCACCGCAGCTTACCTTGGATTTTGGAAATGATGCCAACAGTGCCAAAGACGTAGACTGGACTGCTCAGCTGCAAGACCTCCACCTGCAGGATGCTGTCCTGGGTGCTGCCCCTCCTGCGCCTCCTGGGGAGCAGATGGCCTTGCCTCCTGGGATGCCACCATTCCTGCCCTACTACATCTGTGTTGCAGACGAGGATGATTACAGGGACTTTGTCAACCTGGATCATGCCCACAGCCTTCTGAGGGACTATCAGCAGAGAGAAGGAATTGCCATGGATCAGTTGCTTTCCCAAAGGTGAGGATGTGTGCTGCTGAGGTTGAGAGGTGACCTGATTGGGAAGCAGCCACAGTAGTTACCCTTCAGTTTCACCCCAGGACCTGGGGAAACATTCAGGCAGAACTTGTATGTAGGACCTTTTCGTTTCACTTCCTTATCAGCCAACTTGAATTAGCTTGAAAACACTGCTCTATTTATAATTATCGTTAAGAAAGTGAACAAAGATGAAGAAACAGAAGTTAGAGATGGCAAGTATTTATAGAAGTTGCGTTCACTGACTCTTGAACTTTTTATTTCTAAAATGCCCTTACAGCAGAGACAAGTAAGTTAGAAAACTGCCATTTGATCTAAGACTGGAGCGAAAACATGGAAAAAGGAAAAGAAAAATGCCATTTATTTATTGACTCTTGGCTGTGGCTCTAGAACTGGCCCAGGACCTCAGAGATGCTTTCAGATCTTCAGTTACCTCCTGTAAAGTGAGAGTGATGGTGATATCTCTGTTCTCTGTCTCATCACATGATTTTGAGTCGAGCGAGATAGTAGATCTTGAAAGGCTTTATAAACCAAAACTCTCTAAAGAAGTAAGAATGATCATTTTTGCTTATTGATTGATTGATTGAAAGAGACAGGGTCTCACTTAGTCACCCAGGCTAGAGTGTAGTGGTGTGATCACAGCTCACAGCAGCCTCGAACTCCTGGATTCAGGCAGTCTGCCTCAGCTTCCCAAGTAGCTGGGAGTACAGGTGCATACCACCATGCCTGACCAATTACAGATTTTTTGTGTATGAGTTTCACTCTTGTTGCCCAGGCTGGAGTTCAATGGCATGATCTCAGCTCACTGTAACCTCTGATTCCTGGCTTTAAGTGATTCTCCTGCCTCAGCCTCCTGAGTAGCTGGGATTATAGACATGCACCACCATACCTGGCTAATTTTTGTATTTTTAGTACAGATGGGTTTCACTGTGTTGGTCAGGCTGGTCTCAAACTCCTGACCTTGGGTGATCCACCTGCCTTGGCCTCCTAAAATGCTGGTATTACAGGTGTGAGCCACTGCACCTGGCCCTACTATTTTTTACTTTTTAAAATTTTTATGTGTTTACTTATTTTTGGTGGCTTCCTTCAGACTAGAGTTTTGTTTGTTTGTTTGTTTTAAAGATGGGATCTTGCTTTGTTGCCTAGGCTGGAGTGATATGGTGTGGTATGGCCATGGCTTTTTTTTTTTTTTTGAAACAGTCTCGCTCTGTTGCCCAGACTGGAGTGCAGTGGCACTCAGCCCACTGCAACTTCTGCCTTGCAGGGTTAAGCAATTCTCATGCCTCAGCCTACCAAGTAGTTGGGACCACAGGTGTGCTTCACTGCACCCAGCTAATTTTTGTATTTTCTTTTTAGCAGGGATCGGCTTTTGGCATATTGGCCAGGCTGTTCTTGAACTCCTGGCCCCAAATGATATGTCTACCTCAGTCTCCCAAAGTACTGGGATGACAGATGTGAGCCACCATGCCCAGCCTGCTCATGGCTTACTGAAGCCTCGAACTCCTGGCCTCAAGGGATTCTCTGGCCTCAGCTTCCCCAGTAGCTGGGACTACAGGTGTGTGCCACCAAACTCAGCTAATTAAATTTTTTTTTTTTCTTGAAACAGAGTCTCACTTTGTCGCCCAGGCTGAAGTGCCATGGCGTGATATTGCTCACTACAACCTCCACCTCCCAGGTTCAAGTGATCCTCCTGCCTCAGCCTCCCAAGTAGCTGGGATTACAGGCACCCGCCACCACACCCAGCTAATTTTGCTAATTTTTCTATTTTTAGTAGAGATGGGGTTTCACCATGTTGGCCAGGCTGGTCTTGAACTCCTGACCTCAAGTGACCCACCGTCCTTGGCCTCCCAAAGTGCTGGGATCACAGGCAGGAGCCCCCGCACCCAGCCAAAATTTCTTTCTTTTCTTTTTTTTTTGAGACAGAGTCTCGTTCTTTTGCCAGACTGGATTGCAGTGGCATGATCTCGGCTCACCGCAACCTCCGCCTTCCACACTCCACTGATCCTCTCACCTCAGCCTTCCAAGTAGCTGGGACTACAGGCATGCACCACCATACCCAGCTAACTTTTGTATTTTTATTAGAGACGGGGTTTTCACCATATTGGCCAGGATAGTCCTAATCTTTTGACCTCGTGGTCCACCTGCCTCAGCCTCCCAAAGTGCTGGGATTACAGGCGTGAGCCACCGTGTCCAGCCATCAAAAATATTTTTTTAATAGAGCTGAGGTCTTGCTATGTTGCTCAGGCTGGACTTGAACTCCTAGTCTCAAGCGATCTTCCTGCCATGGCCTTCCAAAGTGTTGAGATTACAGGTGTGAGCCACTGTGCCCTGTGACTTTTTAAATTATAAATAATTACCCAAGAGTTGAAAATGGCTTGGGATAAGGGTGGGACAGGGGACTACAGAACTACAAATACACAATTTAAATGTTAAAAATATTTACTTGACAGTTTTTGGCTGGGTGCGGTGGCTCACGCATATAATCCCACCACTTTGGGGAGGCCAAGACGGTTGGATCACTTGAGTTCAGGAGTTGGAGACCAGCCTGGCCAACATGGCAAAACCCCGTCTTTACTAAAAGTAAAAAAATTAGTTGGGGCCGGGCGCGGTGGCTCGCGCCTGTAATCCCAGCACTTTGGGAGGCCGAGGCGGGTGGATCACGAGGTCAAGCGAACGAGACCATCATAGTCAACACGGTGAAACCCCGTCTCTACTAAAAATACAAAAAATTAGCGGGGCATGGTGGCGCGTACCTGTAATCCCAGCTACTCAGGAGGCTGAGGCAGGAGAATTGCCTGAACCCAGGAGGCGGAGGTTGCGGTGAGCCGAGATCGCGCCATTGCACTCCAGCCTGGGTAACAAGAGCGAAACTCTGTCTCAAAAAAAAAATTAGTTGGGTGTGTTGGTGCACGCTTGTAATCCTAGCTACGCGAGAGGCTGAGGCAGGAGAATTGCTTGCACCTGGGAAGCGGAGGTTGCAGTGTGCCAAGATCCCCCCAGACCCTCTCAAAAAAAAAAATTTTTTTTTACTTTGTAGTTTTATAGTTTTTTACTTTGATGGTTTTTTTTTTTTTTTCTTTTTGAGACAGGGCTTCACGCTGTCACCCAGGCTGCAGTACTCATGGCTCACCACAGCCTCACCTCTGGAGTAGCTGAGACCACAGGTGCATGCCACCACAGCCACCTAATTTTTGTATTTTTTGGTAGAGACAAGGTTCTGCCATGTTGCCCAGAATGGTTTTGAACTCCTGAGCTCAAGTGCTCCGCCTGCCTTGGCCTCCCAAAGTGCTGGGATTACAGGCATGAGGCCACTGCGCCGGCCTGATAATTTTTTTTGTTTTTGAGACAGAGTTTCACTCTTGTTGCCCAGACTGGAGTGCAGTGGCACGATCCTGGCTCACTGCAATCTCCGCCTCTCAGGTTCAAGTGATTCTCCTGCCTCGGCCTCCCAAGTAGCTGGGATTACAAGTTCCCGCTACCATGCCCTGCTAATTTTTTGTATTTTTATTAGAAATGGGGTTTCACGATGTTGGCCAGACTGGTCTCAAACTCCTAACCTCCAGTGATCCACCTGCCTCGGTCTCTTAAAGTGCTGGCATGACTCCTAAAGTACAGACATGACTGATAAGAGTTTTTAAAAAGAAAATTATCTCGTTTCATCTTGCAAATGTAATTTTCTTGCTTGTAATTTTCTGAATATAGACATTCAAAAATGTTTTCTGCTTCTGTTTTTAGCCTTTCTAATGATAGTGATGAAAAATATGAGAAGACTATAATTAAAAGTGGAGATCAGACGTTTTACAAATTCATGAAGCGAATTGCTGCTTGTCAGGAGCAGATTTTGAGGTAAAAAAAGGCATAGTTCCTTTTATTGTGTTCCTTGATTATAAAGGTAATACATGTTAGTTTGGAAAACATAGAAAAATATGAGAAAACCAAAACCTACCTTATTTTCTAAGCCAAGAGAGAACCTAATACCAGCTTTATAGTATGTGTAGGAGGATTCAGTAAGGTAAAGCGCACTCATTTGTCTGACAAATACTTACGGAGTCTATTCTGCATGCTAGGTGCTGCTCTGTGTAGGTGCTACAGATATAGCAGGAAATGGCATAGACGAAGTCTATGTTGTCATAGCCTTTATTATTATTGTTTATTTATTTATTTATTTTCTTTGAGAAGGAGTTGTGCTCTGTCGCCCAGGCTGGAGAGTAGTGCAGTCTTGGCTCACTGCAACCTCTGCCTCCTGGCAAACAATTCTCCTGCCTCAGCCTCCCGAGTAGTTGGGATTACATGTGCTCACCACCATGCTCGGCTAATTTTTTTTTGTATTTTAGTAGAGATGGAGTTTCACCATGTTGGCCACACTGATCTCGAACTGCTGGCCTCAAGTGATCCGCTCACCTCAGCCTCCCAAAGTGCTGAGATTACAGGCGTGAGTCGCCACGCCTGGCCTTAATTTTTTTTTTTCCTGACATAGTCTTGCTCTGTTGCCCAAGCTGGAGTGCAGTGGTGTGATCAGTCATAGTTCAATGCACCTTTGACCTCCTGGGCTCTTTTGTGGTTTTTTTTTTTTTCAGAAATGGTATTTCACTATATTGGCCAGGCTGGTTCCAAACTTCTGGGCTCAAGCCATTCATCTGCCTTGGCCTCCCAGAGTTTGTTCTAGGATTACAGGCATGACCCATTGTGCCTGGCCTATTATTACTATTTTTAAAAAATCTTTTTTAGAGATAGGATCTTATTCTGTTGCCCAGGCTGGAGTACAGTGGCGTGATCATTGCTCACTGTAACCTTACCTCCTGGGCTCAAGTGATCCTCCCAAGTAGTTAGAACTACAGGTGTGTGCCACCATGTGTGGCTAATTTTTTTAAAAATGTATTTTGTAGAGATGGTGTCTTACCTTGTTGCCCAGTCTGGTCTCAAGCTTCTGGCCTCAAGTGATCCTCCTGCCACAGCCTTCCAAAGTGCTGAGATTACCAGCATAAGCCATGACCCCCAGCCTATATACTTATTTTTATTTTTTAATTTATTTTTGGTTTTTTTGAGACAGAGTCTCTCTCTGTTGCCGTAAAATATAGTAATGTGTCCACAAAAAATTTTCCTTTTTTGGAAACGGAATCTGTCTCTGTCGCCCAGGCTGGAATGCAGTGGCACAATCTCGGCTCACTGCAACCTCCATCTTCTGAGTCCAAGCAATTCTGCCTCACTCTCCTCAGTAGCTGGTACTACAGACATGTGCCACCATGCCCGGCTAAGTTTTGTATTTTTAGAAGAGGCAAGGTATCAGCATGTTGGCCAGGATGGTCTTGAACTACTGACCTCCGATGATCCACCCACTTTGGCCTCCCAAAGTGTTAGGATTACAGGCATGAGCCTCTGTGCCTGGCCTAAGAATTTTCAGTTAATATTGTGTCTGGGCTGGGCTCGGTGGCTCACACCTATAATCCTGGTACTTTGGGAGGTTGAGGCAGGTGAATCACAGGATCGAGAGATCAAGACCATCCTGGCCAACATGGTGAAACCCCATCTCTACTAAAAATACAAAAATTACTGGGCATGATGGCGGACGCCTGTAGTCCCAGCTACTTGGGAGGGTGAGGCAGGAGAATCGCTTGAACCCGGAAGGCGGAGGTTGCAGTGAGCTAAGATTGCACCACTGCCCTCCAGCCTGGCAACAGAATGAGACTCTGTCTCAAAAAAAAAAAATTGTGTCTGGAAGAAAGCACACAGGAGGAGAGTTTGCACCTTCTAATGTGGAGGATGGTGGATCCAGCTATGGCTGAAGAACTGGATGTGGGGGCAAGGTGGTGTAGGAATCAGAGATTGCCTCTCAGAAGCAGCATTCGTTTGTTCCATGATGAGTCAGAGCAATGACTGGAAAGTTAAGGACAGTTTCGCCTTCATTAGAGTAGAATCTTTCTCAACATACAGCAATTTACAGTGTCTCAGAGGAAAAAGCAAAGCCCAGGTATTCTAATAAAGATTGCATCTGGCTGGCCACGATGCCTCACGCCTGTAATCCCAGCACTTTGGGAGGCCAAGGTGGGCGGTTCATGAGGTCAAGAGATTGAGACCATCCTGGCCAACATGGTGAAACCCTGTCACTACTAAAAATACAAAAATTAGCTGGGTGTGGTAGCACACGCCTGTAGTTCCAGCTACTTGGGAAGCTGAGATAGGAGAGTCACTTGAACCCAGGAGGTGGAGGTTGCAGTGAGCCGAGATCGCACCACTGCACTCCAGCTTGGCGACAGAGCAAGACTCCCTCTCTAGAAAAAAAAAAAAAAAAAAAAAGATTGCATCCAGTCCCAGAAGAACTATCTCCTTACCCCAATTTCCTTTTTTTTTTTTTTTTTTTTTTTTTTTAGAGAGAGAGAGAATAGGAAGGAGAAAAAAGGAAGAGAAAGAGAGAGAGAGAATGGGGAGGAGGGAGAAGGAAAAGAAAGAGGGAGAGAGAATGGGAGTATTGCTTTCTTGCCCAGGCTAGAATGCAATTTAGTAATGGGTATTGAAAACCTCTTTTATACTGATAATTATACTTAATGATGTAATCAGGAAGGAGTAAGGGAAGAAGATAACAAACAAACAGCCAACCAATATTTAATTTAAACCTATGAAATGCTATGCGATTACTGAGGAGTGATTTACTTCCAATTATATAGTCACCTTTGGAATAGGTGTGAGGTGGTAATGTATGTTTTGTGTATTTGAAGTGGAGAGTACTATAAATATTTATTAAGTTTACTTGTTCCGGGTCTGAGTTCAAGTTCTGAATATCCTTGTTAATTTTCTATCTCGTTGATCTATAGAATCGTTAGCTCTTCTTGTTGCATTGATCCTTTTGCCATTATGTAATGTCATTCCTCGCCTCTTTTGATCTTTGTTGCTTTAAAGTCTACTTTATCAGAGGTGAGAATTGCATCTGCTGCTTTTTGTTTATTAGTTTATTTTTACTCTCTGTTCAATTGGTAAATCTTCCTCCTTCTCTCTGAGTCTTTGTGTATTGTTTCATGTAAGATGGGCCCGGATGCAGCATACCGATGGGTTTTGGCTTTTTATCCAATTAAAATATATGTAAGTTTAATACCAGCATTTGATACTAGCTGGCTGTTTTGCCCATTAGTTGATGTGAATTTTTTATTGTGTTAAAGTTCTTTGCTTTTTGATATATTTTTGGAAAGGCTGATATTGGTTGTTCCTTTATATGTATAGTGCTTCTTTCAGAAGCTCTTGTAAAGCAGGCCTGGTGGTGGTGAACTCTCTAAGTACTTGTTTGTTCGCAAAAGATTTAATTTTTCCTTCGCACATAAAGCTTAGTTTGGCTGGATAGGAAATTCTGGGTTGAAAGTTCTTTTCTTTAAGGATGTTAAATATTGGTCCCCACTCTTTTCTGGCTTGTAGGGTTTCTGCTGAGAGATCTGCTGTAAGTCTGATAGGTTTCCCTTTATGGGTAACCTGAACTTTCTCTCTAGCTGCCCTTAGTATTTTCTCCTTCATTTCAACCCTAATAAATCTGGCAATTATGTGCCTTGGGGTTGGTCTTCTTGAAGAATATCTTTGTGGTGTTCTCTGTATTACCTGGAGTTGAATATTACCCTGCCTTGCCAGGTTGGGAAAATTTTCCTGAATGATATCCTGAAGAGTATTTTCCAACTTGGATTCATTCTCTTCATCACATTCAGGTACACCTATCAAACGTAAATTAGGTCTTTTCACATAGTCCCATATTTCCTGGAGACTTTGCTCATTCCTTTTCATCCTTTTTTCCGCATTCTTGTCTTCTCGTTTCATTTCACTGAGCTGGTCCTCGACTTCTGATATCCTTCCTTCCGCTTGATCAATTCGACTGTTTAAACTTGTGCATGCTTCGCGAAGTTCTCGTGTTGTGTTTTTCAGCTCCATCAATTCACTTATATTCTTCTCTAAATTGTCCATTCTCATTAACATTTCGTTAAACCTTTTTTCAAGGTTCTTAGTTTCTTTGCATTGGGTTAGAATAAGTTCTTTTAATTCACAGAAGTTTCTTATCACCCACGTTTGGAAACCTGCTTCTGTTATTGGAATACCGGTGTAATCTATTAAGCCTTGTTCCATTACTGATGAGGAATTGCAATCCCCTGTAGAGGGAGAGGCATTCTGATTTTGAGTATTCTCTACCTTTTTACGCTGGTTTCTTCCCTTCATTATATATTTGTCCGTCTGTCGTCTTTATAATTACCGACTTTCTAACTGGGTCTCTGACGTCCAACTTGTTGATTCCCTGCGCCGAAATCTGAGCAATCCACTGAGCCGGCCAAAAGAGCGGTGTTAAGATTGATGGTGCTTTTCTGCCCGGGGAATATCCGGACTCTGCACCAAGAACTGGCGTGCTAAGGCACCAGCAAAACCGCCACGCCGGCCACAAGAGTCGCCCTGGCGACCCGTGGTGCTCCTCCACTGGGAATCTCGTGGTCCGTGAGCAACTAATATTCGTCTGAAAGTGTGGCGTCCTCTCGTTCTTTGAGCTTTCACTGGGAGGTACGTGCCCGAGCTGCTAATCATCAGCCATCTTGGATCTCTCTCCCCAATTTCCTTTTTTACTACCTACAGAAATGAAGAGGAAATGGATAATACTCTTAGAGAGGGGAAAAACAGATCTCAGATATGAGATGGACAGGAAATCAATGAGAACCTCTGCAGATATTTCAGAACAAATAGATGGTCTAAACTGAGATGGTCCCTTTAGGCGTGAGCTAGATGAAAAGCAGCATGCCACCTAGGTAATCATACGGTGGTAAGAATAGTTAAGGAAATGAAGAGAACATACAAAAACCTCAAGAACCAAGTCTGTCAGGCGTGGTGGCTCACACCTGTAATCCCGGCACTTTGGGAGGCTGAGGGTGAGTTGATCACGAGGTCAGGAGATCGAGACCATTCTAGCCAACATGGGAAACCCCGTCTCTACTAAAAGTACAAAAATTTGCTGGACTTGGTGGCAGGCACCTGTAGTCCCATCTACTCAGGAGGCTGAAGCAGGAGAATCGCTTGTACCCGGGAGGTGGAGGTTGCAGTGAGCCGATATGGCGCCACTGCACTCGAGTCTGGGCGACAGAGACTCTGTCTCAAAATAAAAAAAAAAAGAAAGAAAGAAAATATAATCCAAGGGGATCATCAGTCCTAGTAGATGCTTCAAAATGTATAAGAACTTCATAAGACAATGAATTCAATAAAACAAGAGCTCAAAGGTGAGAAAATAAAGTAAGTATATATGAATTGGAAAACCAAGCCCCATGACATTACGTATGAAATACATATAGAATATAAGGAACATAATAGACTTGGCTAAAGATGGAAGTACTGACATAGAGGAAAGACTTGAGCTAATCCAGTGAATGCGTAAGAAAAAGAAAACGTTCACAGAAAAGATGGTGTCTTTGTAGGATTGACAAATATATTTACTATGAGGAGAATTGGTATCTAAAATAGAGAAGCTAATAGATGGATCAGAAACAATATTCAGAGGCCGGGCACGGTGGCTCACGCCTATAATCCCAGCACTTTGGGAGGCCGAGGCGGGTGGATCACGAGGTCAAGAGATCAAGACCATCCTGGTCAACAAGGTGAAACCCCTTCTCTACTAAAAATAAAAAATTAGCTGGGCATGGTGGCACACGTCTGTAGTCCCAGCTACTCGGGAGGCTGAGGCAGGAGAATTGCTTGAACCCAGGAGGCGGAGGTTGCGGTGAGCCGAGATCGCGCCATAGCACTGCAGCCTGGGTAACAAGAGCGAAACTCCGTCTCAAAAAAAAAAAAAAAAAAAGAAACGATATTCAGAGATATAACTGGGAATTTCTCCTTAATGAAATAAGAACTAAATATGCAAATACTAAAGTACAGTGAATATAGGAATGGTTGGCACTTAGCCTGGTGATGGTTTTAAAGATATTGTCAATCTTTTTTTTTTGAGACGGAGTTTCGCTCTTGTTACCCAGGCTGGAGTGCAATGGCGCGATCTTGGCTCACCGCAACCTCCGCCTCCTGGGTTCAGGCAATTCTCCTGCCTCAGCCTCCTGAGTAGCTGTGATTACAGGCACGCGCCACCATGCCCAGCTAATTTTTTGTATTTTTAGTAGAGATGGGGTTTCTCCATGTTGACCAGGATGGTCTCAATCTCTTGACCTCGTGATCCACCCGCCTTGGCCTCCCAAAGTGCTGGGATTATAGGCGTGAGCCACCGCACCCGGCCTTGGTCTGGTTTTATTCACTTAGCATACTTCAAGATTCATTCTTGTCACATGTAGCAATAGTTCATTCCTTTTTACTGCTGTGTCATATTCCATTGTATGGAAATACTGCTATTTATACATTTACCAGTTGATGGAAATTTGGGTTATTTCCAGTGTTTGGCTATTATAAATAAAGCTGCTGTGAACATTTGTTTACATCTCTTTGTAAGACATCTTTTTATTTTGTTGGGTTAGATACCTAGGAATAGAATGGTTGTATTATATGGTATGTGCATGTTTAGCTTGTCAAAAAACAGGCAAACTGTTTTCCAAAGTGGTTATGCCATTTCTAGTACCACTAGCAGTTTTTAAGAATTCTACTTCTTGGTGACCTCCCAGGATCAGGGGACCCAAGTTGCCTAAGTAGGGGTGAACCAGCCCAAGTCGGAAATGGAGCAGGTACAAACTCCCGTGCTGATCAGTAATGGGATCGCGCCTGTGAATAGCCACTGCACTCCAGCCTGGGCAACATAGTGAGACCCTGTCTCTAATAAAAATAAAAATAAATTAAAAAAATTAAAAAGAGGCTGGTGCAGTGGCTCACGCTTGTAATCCTAGCACTTTGGAAGGTCGAGGTGGGCAGATCACAAGGTCAGGAGTTCAAGACCAGCCTGGCCAGGGTGGCAAAACCCCGTCTCTACTAAAAGTATAAATATTGGCTAGATGTGGTTGTGCGCACCTGTAGTCCCAGCTACTCGGGCGGCTGAGGCAGAAGAATCGCTTGAACCCAGGAGGCAGAGGTTGCAGTGAGCCGAGATTGTGCCACTGCACTCCAGCCTGAGCAACGGAGTGAGACTCCATCTCAAAAAGAAAAAAAGAATTACACTTCCTGCATATCTTTGCTAATGCTTTGGATGTTCAGTTTTTAATTTTAGCCATTTAAGAAGGTGTGTGGCTTTAATTTGCATTTCCTCAAATGGCAAATGATGTTGAGCATCTTTTCAAGTGGTTGTTTTCCATCTCTGTATAATCTTGGATAAAGTGTCATTCAGATCTCTTGCCATGTTGTTTATCTTTGTGTTACTGAGTTATAGGAATTCTTCATATGGTCAAGAGTACAAGTCCTTTTTCAGATATATGTATTTCAAACATTTTCCCTCTCTGTAGCTTGCCTTTCCATTTTGGTAACACTATCTTTTGAAAAGAAGTTTTTAATCTATTTTTTTAATTTAATTTTTTTTGCTTAAGTTCAACCTAAACCATAACTGTTAGGTTGAACTTGATCAAAATTTAAAACCATCTGTCAGAATCTGTTTCTGACAGATGGTTTTAAATTATGATCAAGTTCAACCTAACAGTTATGGTTTTTTTAAACATAGAATATACAGTCCCTTTAATGTAATCATTGATATTTTTGGGTTAATTTTTTTTTTTTTTAAGACAGAGTCTCACTCTGTCACCCAGGCTGGAGTGCAGTGGCATGATCTCGGCTCACTGCAACCTCTGCCTTCCAGGTTCAGTGATTCTCCTTCCTCAGTGTCCTGAGCATCTGGGTTTACAGGTGCACACCACCACGCCTGGCTAATTTTTTTGTATTTTTAGTGGAGACGCATTTCACCGTATTGGCCAGGCTGGTCTCCCATTTCTGACCTCAGGTGATCAGCCTGCCTCTGCCTCCCCAAATGCTGGGATTACAGGTGTGAGCAAGCACACCCTGACATGTTGGGTTAATTTTGTCATTCTGTTATTGTTTTTTCCTCCATTTTTTTTTTTTTTTCTTTTTAAGAGATGGTGATCTCACTATGTTACCTAGGCTGGTCTTGAACTCCTGGACTCAGGGTTATAGGCATCTGTCACCACAGCTAACTTTCCATTTGATGGGGTTTTATGTGTCTCTGTTCCTTTTATTTAACCTGCTTGTCAGTGACTTGAGTAATTTTAGTTTACTATTTTGTTCCTTTTCTTGTCTTTTATTTTTAACTCTTTATGTTGCTTTTTTTTTTTTTTTTTTTTGAGACAGAGTTTCACTCTTGTTACCCAGGCTGGAGTGCAATGGTGCGATCTTGGCTCACCGCAACCTCCGTCTCCTGGGTTCAGGCAATTCTCCTGCCTCAGCCTCCTGAGTATCTGGGATTACAGGCACGCGCCACCATGCCCAGCTAATTTTTTGTATTTTTAGTAGAGACGGGGTTTCACCATGTTGACCAGGATGGTCTCGATCTCTTGACCTCGTGATCCACCCGCCTCGGCCTCCCAAAGTGCTGGGATTACAGGCGTGAGCCACCGCGCCCGGCCTTTTTTTTTTTTTTAAAGAGATTGGGTCTTGTTCTGTTGCCCAGGCTGGAGTGCAGTGGTACAGTCATGGCTCACTGCAGCCTCATACTCCTGAGCTCGAATGATCCTTCTGCCACACCCTCCAGAGTAGCTGGGACCACAGGCATGCACGACTATGTCTGGCTAATTTTTGTATTATTATTATTTTGAGACAGACTCTGGCTCTGTCACTCAGGCTGAAATGCAGTGGAGCAATCTTGGCTCACTGCAACCTCTGTCTTACAGGTATAGGTGATTCTGCAGCCTCAGCCTCCCTTGCAGCTGGAATTAGGCACCTGCAACCACGCCCGGCTAATTTTTATAGTTTTAGTAGAGATGGGATTTCACCATGTTGGCCAGGCTGATCTCAAACTTTTGACCTTAGGTGATTCACCTACCTCGGCCTCCCAAAGTGTTGGGATTACAGGCGTGAGCCACTGCTCTGCCAACTTTTTTTTTTTTTGCAGGCACACACCTGAGGTCCCAGAACTCAGGAGGCTGAGACAGGAGGATCGTTTGAGCCCGGGAAGTTGAGTCTGCAGTGAGGTCTGATTGCACCACTGCACTCCAGCCTGGGCAACTGGGCAACAGAGTGAGACCTTATAAAAAATTTTTTTTTTGCTGGGCGCAGTGTCTCACACCTATAATCCCAGCACTTTGGGAGGCCGAGGCAGGCGGATCACCTGATGTCGGGAGTTGGAGACCAGCTTGACCAACATGGAGAAACCCTGTCTCTACTAAAAATACAAAAATTAGCCAGGTATGGTGGCATATGCCTGTAATCCCAGCTACTCGGGAGGCTGAGGCGGGAGAATTGCTTGAACCCGGGAGGCAGAGGTTGCAGTGAGCCGAGATTGCGCCAATGCACTCCAGCCTGGCAACAGAGCGAGACTCCGTCAAACAAACAAATAAATAAATAAATCTATCTTTTAAAATAATTCTCCACCTATTTACCCTTTTGAAGTTCTGCATTTCTTCATGCAGTTTTTTTCTGTCCTTTCTCTTCAGTCTTTTTTTTGTTTTTTTGTTTTTGCTTTTGTTTTTTTTTTGAGATGGAGTTTCGCTCTTGTTACCCAGGCTGGAGTGCAATGGTGCGATCTCGGCTCACCACAACCTCCGCCTCCTGGGTTCAGGCAATTCTCCTGCCTCAGCCTCCTGAGCAGCTGGGATTACAGGCGCACGCCACCATGCCCAGCTAATTTTCTGTATTTTGAGTAAAGACAGGGTTTCACCATGTGAACCAGGATGGTCTTGATATCTTGACCTCGTGAGCCACCGTGCCCGGCTTCTCTTCAGTCTTGAAGAACTTCTTTGTATACTTTTTGTAATGCAGGTTTGCTAGAGTTTCTCAGGTTTTTGTCTGTCTAAATATTTCATATTTCTTTTGAATGAAAGTTTTCATTGGATATCAAACATTTTATTTTTTTCCTTTCAGCACTGAAAAGACTTTATTCCATTTATTCTCGCTTTTCTTCTTCTTATTTTTTTTTAATCTTTTTTTTTTAAGACTATTCAAGTGCAGTTGTGAGAAGGGGGGAAAGAGTAGAACAAGGAGTTCAATCTGTAACTGACTGTGAACAATCGAGATAACTCACTACCTTTGGACCAGCCTCGCCTTTCTTATTTCTATTAGAAATTACTTGTAGCCACGGTGGCTCATGCGTGATTCCAGCACTTTGGGATCATGAGGTCAAGAGTTTGAGACCAGCCTGACCAACATGATGAAACTCCATCTCTACTAAAAATACAAAAATTAGCCCAGTGTGGTAGCACGCATCTGTAATCCCAGCTACTTGGGAGGCAGAGGCAGGAGAATCACTTGAACCCAGGAGATGGAGGTTGCAGTAAGCTGAGATTGTGCCACTGTACTCCAACCTGGGTGAGAGAGTGAGACTCCATTTCAAAAAAAAAAAAAATGAGAGAAATTACTTGTAATTCAGGCTCATGCCTGTAATCTGAGAACTTTGGGAGGCCGAAGCAGGTGGATCACCTTAGGTCCGGAGTTCAAGACCAACCTGACCAACATGTGAAACCCCATCTTTACTAAAAATACAAAAAATTAGCCGGATGTGGTGGTGCATGCCTGTAGTCCCAGCAACTGGGGAGGCTGAGGCTGGAGAATTGCTTGGACCCAGGAGGCGGAGGTTGCAGTGAGCTGAGATCATGCCATTGCACTCTAGCCTGGGCGACAAGAATGAAACTCCATCTCAAAACAAAAAGAAAGAAAGAAATTAGTTGTAATTCTTGCTCTTTTGTTTGTAAAGTGTCTCTTTTTTTCTTCTTGGCTTTCAAGAGTTTGACTATTATGTGCCTGCATGTGTGTTCATTTATCCTGCTTGAGATTTTCTGAGCTTTTTGGATTTGTGGGATGTCTTTTCATTAATTTTGCAAACATTTTGGCTATTATTATTTGAAATATTTATTCTCTTTCCTTGCTCTAGGAGTCCACTTATTTGTATGTTAGACTGTTTGAAATTATACCATAGTTCTTAAATGTTCTTTTTCCCCCTTTTTGTTTAATTTTAGATAATTTGTATTTACCTTTTTTGAAATTCACAGATTTAAAAAAATTGTGTTGTCCATCCTGCTGTTAATTTTTTCTTTTTCTTTTATTTTATTATAAAATAGAGGTGAGATCTCACCATGTTGCCCAGGCTGGTCTCAAACTTGGCCTCCTGAAGTACTGGGATTCCAGGCAAGAGCTCCCTGTGCCCAGCCATCTGCTGTTAATTTTTGAATGAAGTTCTTTATTTCTGATACAGCATTTTTCATTTCTAGCATTTGTTTTTGTTTGTTTCCATTTCTGTGCTAAATTTTTGATCTGTTTATACCTGTTTACCTTTTCTACTAGGTTCTTTTACATATTTATTATTGGTATTTTAACGTTTTTGTCTGATAAATTTATCATCTTGTCCGTGGGTCTCTTTTTTTTTTTTTTTTTTTTTGAGACAGAGTCTCACTCTGTCGCCCAGGCTGGAGTACAGTGGCGTGATCTTGGTTTGCTGCAATCTTTGCCGCCTGGGTTCAAGCGATTCTCCTGCCTCAGCCTCCTGAGTAGCTGACATTACAGGTGCCTGCCACCATGGCCAGCTAATTTTTCTATTTTTAGTAGAGATGGGGTTTCTTGGCCAGGCTGGTCTTGAACTCCTGACTTTGTGATCCACCCACCTTGCCCTCTCAAAGTGCTGGGATTACAGGCATGAGCCATCACTCCCAGCCTTATTACTATTTTATTTTTTTGACACAGAGTCTTGCTCTTGTTGCCCAGGCTGGAGTGCAGTGGCGCAATCTCTGCTCACTGTAACGTCTGCCTCCCTGGTTCAAGCAATTCTCCTGCCCCAGCCTCCCAAGTAGCTGGGATTATAGACTCCCACCACCATGCCTGGCTAATTTTGTATGTTTATTAGAGATGGGGTTTCACCATGTTGGTCAGGCTGATCTCGAACTGAACTTGTGATCTGCCCACCTCGGCCTCCCAAAGTGCTGGGATTACAGGCATGAGCCATTGTGCCCGGCTTAACTTTTTTTATGGGTTAAATTTTCCTGCTTCTTTGCATGTTTGTAACTTTTAAAATTATTTACCAGAAATTGTATATTGAAGAACAGTAAGTAATATTGAAGTGAGCTGGATGTGGTACCTCACACCTGTAATCACAGCACTTTAGGAGGCTGAGGTGGGAGGATCACTTGTGGCCAAGAGTTTGATACCAGCCTGGGCAATATAGCAAGACCCTGTCTCTACAAAATTATTTTTTTAAAAAACCTAGCTGGGTATGGTGATGCACATCTGTGGTGCCAGCTACTCAGGAGGCTGAGGTAGGAGGATTGCTTGAGCTCAGGGGGTCAAGGCTGCTATGAGCTGTGATTGTGCCACTGCACTCCAGCCTGGGCAACAGAAAAAGGCCCTATCTAAAAAAAAAAAAAAAAATCCTAAAAACTGAAGTGAATGTTTTTTCCCTCTAAGGCAGCAGTCCCCAACCTTTTTGGCACCAGGGACTGGTTTCATGGAAGGCAGTGTTTTCACAGACCAAGGTAGGGGATGTGTGGGATGGTTTTGGGATGAAACTGTTCACCTCAGATCATCAGTCACTAGATTCTCATAATGAGATCCCTCGCATGTACAGTTCACGTTAGGGTTTGCACTCCTATGAGAATCTAATGCTGCTGATGTGACAGGAGGCAGAGATCAGGTGGTAATGCTCGCTCGCCCATTGCTCACCTCCTGCTGTGTGGCCCTGTTCGTAACAGGGTACCGACCAGTACTGGTCCATGGTCTGGGGATCCATGGCCTGGGGGTGGGGACTTCTGTTCTAAGGCATGCCCCTTCCTCTGTAAGGCCAGTAATGTGGAGGGCTGATTCCATTTAATCTGCAGTGGAGCTGGGTGTGGACTTCATTGCAAGTTTAGCTAGATTCAGTTGAACATTGGCTTTAGTGCCTTTGAGACTTTGAATCAAACACTGACAAGATTTTCAGGTATCTTGCTATGCTTTACTGCCATGGTGCTAGGTTTTTGGGCCTCTGCAGGATTTCTGCAAGAAACAAAGAAATGTTGCAAAGCATAGCCTTAGATGCTGGATTGTAACTTGTGTGGCTCTGATTCGGGGTTCTTTGTTTCCTTGTCCCAGGTATTCATGGAGTGGAGAGCCACTGTTTTTGACCTGCCCTACATCAGAAGTCACCGAGCTCCCTGCCTGCAGCCATTGTGGAGGCCAGAGGATATTTGAGTTTCAGCTTATGCCAGCGCTGGTCAGCATGCTCAAGAGTGCTAATTTAGGTGAGAAGCCCTTTATTAATTTGAGTTTGTGGATTTCTGGCATTATTTTAAAATAAATTAAAAACTTTTTGTTTAGTTATAAAATGTCAGCAAATTATAGAAAATTTGGGAGTGAAAAAATTATTTTAAGAAATTTAGGCCGGGTACGGTGGCTAACACCTATAATCCCAGCACTTTGGGAGGCTGAGGTGGGTGGATCACGAGGTCAGGAGATCAATACCAAACTGGCCAACATGGTGAAACCCCATCTCTATTAAAATACAAAAAATTAGCCTCGCATGGTGACACTTGCCCATTGTCCCAACTACTTGGGAGGTTGAGGCGAGGGTATCGCTTGAACCTGGAATGCAGAGATTGCAGTGAGACAAGATCGAACCACTGTACTGCCTGGCAACAGAGTAAGACTCTGTCTCAAAAAACAAAACAAAACAAAACAAAACTGGTTGGACTGTAAATTTCGTTTTTGTTTGTTTGAGATGAAGTCTCTCTCTCTCACCCAGGCTGGAGTTCAGTGGCACGTTCTCAGCTCACTGCAACGTCTGCCTCCCAGGTTCTAGCAATTCTCCTGCCTCAGCCTCCCAAGTAGCTGGGATTACAGATGCCTGCCAACACACTCAGCTAGTTGTTATATTTTTAGTAGCGATGGGGTTTCACCATGTTGGCGAGGCTGGAATTTTTGTATTTTTTGTAGAGACAGGGTTTTGCCATGTTGCCCAGGCTGGTCTCAAACTCCTGGACTCAAGCGATCCTCCCGTCTTGGCCTCCCAAAGTGATTACAAGCATGAACCGTGCCTGGTGAGAAGTTACAACTATTATCAATGTTAATAACCATTATTCCAATCATCATTTTTGACATAAAGACAGATAGCAAATTAGATGTCCGTATGGATGGCTAGAAGAAAATAATTCTCCTAAAATAGGAAAATTGACTAACATAGTAATTAAAAGTCTTAGAATAAATTTTTGTACAAATTAACAGAGGAATGTTAAGTGTAAGTGAAGCAGTTGCTGGACTGGTAATAGGGTTCTTTAAAGTTGCTTCTCTTATTAACAGAAAATTACATTCTTTTATGTTTCAGTTTTAGATAGTATGCATCTGGCTCCTTACCATAGTAGACAAGGAAATTTATACCCTACTCCTACGTTGAAATATTTCAGTATTTATTTTTTTTGAGACGGAGTTTGGCCTAGGTTGGAGTGCAATGGCGTGATCTTGGCTCACTGCAACCCCTCCCTCCCAGGTTAAAGAGATTCTCCTGCCTCAGCCTCCTGAGTAGCTGGCATTACAGGTGCCCATCACCACATCCAGCTAATTTTTTGTATTTTTAGTAGAGATGGGTTTCCGTGTGTTGGCCAGGCTGGTCTCAAACTCCTGACCTCAGGTAGTCCACCTGCCTTGGCCTCCCAAAATGCTGGGATTACAGCCATGAGCCACCGCATCCAGCCTCTGTATCTTTTTTTTTTTTGAGACGGAGCCTCACCCTGTCACTCAGGCCAGATAGAGTGCATTGGCACTGTCTTGGCTCACGGCAACCTCCATCTCCCTAGTTCAAGTGATCCTACCTTAGCCTCTGAGTAGCTGGGATTACAGGCGCCCGCCACCACGCCCTGCTAATTTTGTATGTTTAGTAGAGACAGCATTTCACCATGTTGGCCAGGCTGGTCTCAAACTCCTGACCTCAGGTGATCGACCTGCCTTGGCCTCCCAAAGTGCTGGGATTACAGGCATGAGCCACTGTGCCCAGCCTCATTTTTACATTATCAAGATTTACAAGTCTGTATGCTGCTATCATAATTATCACAGCTGTTTGGATAGCCTTAGTTCTGTGTACAAATGGATTCAGTGTTCATCACCACTCTTACGATGAGCTTTTTTATTCCTGAATTATTTTTATTCTTTTTGCAATATCTGGATTTTATCAAGTAATAGCCTTAAGGAGGGCTCAGAGGTGTCTTGCTTCAGATTGTTCATGGTAATGTGCGTTCATGTTTTAGAGGCAACCCGTGTATACATTTTTTAAATCCTACTTTCTCTTTTCAGACCTCGTAGACCCCTGTGTTGTCTTCTGACAGTGAAAGCCCTGCCAGCCCTTTGCCCTGGTGCCTCCTGTCATCTCCCAGTGGTTCTCTCTTACTGGGAAGTATATTTTTCTGGAAGGGCTTATGGGCATTCTAGACTCAGATTTTTCACTCACATAGAGATGTGTTTTGGATGGAATGTAGCTTTGTAGCGGTCTGAGGGTGGCCTGATTTTTCCCCTTCTTTGTAACTGACATTTCTGCCACGATACTGTTGGCAGTGGCAAATCTGTAGGGGTCTGCAGCAACGTCAGTTCTTGCCCACTAAGAAGAAAGAATTTGACTGAGGCACATAAGGCAGAGGAGAGACCAAAGCAAATTTTAGAGCAGGAGTGAAAACTTTCGTTTTAGAGCAGGAGTGAAAGAAAGTAAAGTACACTTGGAAGATGGTCAAGTAGGCAGCTTGAGAGCTTCAAGTGACCATTTGACCTTTGACTTGGAGTTTTATACTTCTGAGTCTTGTGTTACTTCTCGTGTTTCTTCCCTTGAGTGGGCTGTCCACTTGCTTAGTGGCCTGCCAGCCCTTGGGAGAGGCCACATGTACAAGTGCAGTTACTGGAGTTGGACGCATGCTCACTGCTCACTTGAGGTGCTTTGCCCTTCCCAGTCAAATGCTCCTAGAGGAAGGTCATATACCTTCCTCCATTGTTTGTTTGTTTGTTTGTTTGTTTGTTTGTTTAGACAGAGTCTTGCTCTGTTGCTCAGGCTGGAGTGCAGTGGCATGATCTCTTCTCACTGCAATCTCTGCCTTCCAGGTTGAAGCACTTGTCCTGTCTCAGACTCCCAAGCAGCTGGGACTACAGGTGCCGGCCACCACACCCAGCTTATTTTTTGTATTTTTAGTAGAGACAGGGTTTCACCATATTGTCCAGGCTGGTCTTGAACTCCTGACCTCAGGTGATCCGCCATCCTCGGCCTTCCAAAGTGCTGAGATTACAGGTATGAGCCTCTGTGTTGTGCCCAGCCAACGCACACATTTTTAAACAATGTATTTCTCCTTTGCTGCTGCAAGTCATTATCTATGTCATCCTCTTGATTCTTGCATTTCTGTTCTAATATCAGGAGTTATTGCTTATGTTTTTGTGGTAGCATTTTATATGGCTTTATTCATTGATCATTTTCTATAAACTCTTAGGGTTTATTTTATATTTTTTTGCCTGAATCCTTATCCTTTCTTGGCAATAGTGTGTTCCATGATATATATATATTTCTCTTTTCTTTTTCTTTTTTTTTTTTAAGATAGGGTCTCACTATGTCACCCTGGCCAGAGTACAGTGGTGCACTCATAGCTCATTGCAGCCTCGATCTCCTGGGCTCAAGCAATCTTCCTGCATTAGCATCCTGAGTAGCTGGGACTACAGGTGTGCACCACTACGCCTGGTGAATTTTTGTTTTTGCTTAGTAAAGTCTCACTATTGTTGCCCCGGCTATATATATATTTATATATATGTATTCTTTTTTGTTTTTAACTACATTTTTTTTTTTTTTTGTAGAGACAGGGGTCTCACTATGTTGCCTATGCTGGGTTCAAGCTGTCCTCCCCCATTGGCCTCTCAAAGTGCTGGAATCACAGGCATGAGCCACTGCACCTAGTCAAAAGCTATGTGATATAGTTTAATATAGATTTTCAACATCAGATAGTCTAGACAGTTGTAATGAAGACATGTTGAAATTTTTGTTTATTTTTAAAGTATATTTTTCTGCCACTTTAAATTAACTCTGCTTTTTGTTATCAATGTTCAGTTATACAAGATAGACTATGATTTTGTTACAGCTGAAAGCAGTAAGCACTGTTTTTGCTTTACCTAATTATTTTTTCAGTTTATAAGGTAAAATCACTCCTTTTAGTAACATCAGTCTCATAACTCTTTTTGCTGGAAGCCTGAATATGTTGTATTTTTCAGGTCTTTCTGTGGAATTTGGAACAATTCTAGTTTATACATGTGAGAAGAGTTGCTGGCCCCAAAATCATCAGACCCCCATCGAAGAATTTTGTATTATACAAGAAGACCCAGATGAATTATTGTTTAAGTAGAGCATTTCCTTTTATTAATGTAAATTAAAACTAATTTTTATGTCCAAATATGTGATGTATGTACCTTATTTAACTCCCAAGTTATTAACCTCTGTTTTCCTGAGTTGCCTTTTTGCCTTTGGGTGCCGGTGCTGGGGCTGGGCCAGGACCTCCTAACTGTGGGTTGGTCTACCCTTCCAGGGTCTAGGGCCAGCTGTCACAGTGGCAGCTAGGAAGGTAGCGCCTCTCTAGTCCAGAGGGCTGGTGTTACCTGCACAGCCATCCCGGTCGGCATTCTAGCTGGGTGGCAGAGCAGGAAAAGAGCCCAGAGCAGTAGTCAGCTTCTTGTTTACCCCTCTGACACCTGCACTCCAGTGCTCCCTATGCTATTCCTGGCACCTCATCAAGCCACTGAACCTGCTCTAGCTGCTGGAGGTTCCGGCTCTGTGACCCTGGCTGTTTAGACCTGCCCATGTTCATCAGCTCAGGTCACCGACCTCACCCACTCCCACCTTCTGCTTCTGCAGCATCCCAAGAAGGAGTCTTTACTCCTCTCTGGAGACTGTCCCTTTATCCAGCTGCCTTCCAGTCTCCCCTTTCTTTTTCTTTTTTTTTTTTTTAAAGATGGGGTTTCACCATGTTGGTCAGGCTGGTCTTGAACTCCCGACCTCAGGTGATCTGCCCGCCTTGGCCTCCAAAGTGCTTGGATTACAGGCGTGAGCCACCACACCTGGCCCCAGTCTCCCCTTTCTTTATTTACTTTTAACATTATCAACCCTTTCCCTTCTTCAGCCCCATAACAGCAGTATAAAAACATTCCCAGCCATGTTCAGACATGTGCTGCCTGTGTAGATGAGGATAATGAGGTCCAGGTGATCATGGGGTGGGGTTTTCTCTTTTGCATTTAACATTATATTTGGAGCATTTCCCCATTAATATTTTTCCCACAACATAATTGATAATTGCTGTAAAGCATTTTTAAAATATACATCAAAAGCTTTATACAATTTTTTTTTTTTTGAGACGGAGTTTCACTCTTGTTACCCAGGCTGGAGTGCAATGGCGCGATCTCGGCTCACCGCAACCTCCGCCTCCTGGGTTCAGGCAATTTTCTTGCCTCAGCCTCCTGAGTAGCTGTGATTACAGGCACGCGCCACCATGCCCAGCTAATTTTTTGTATTTTTAGTAGAGACGGGGTTTCACCATGTTGACCAGGATGGTCTCGATCTCTTGACCTCATGATCCACCCACCTCGGCCTTCCAAAGTGCTGGGATTACAGGCGTGAGCCACCGCGCCCGGCCACTTTATACAATTTTTAACCACTTGTTTTTTCCAATTTTTATTCCCATGATAACCATCCCTATAGCTATATTTTATTTTTTAATCAGTGATAACTGCTACAGGACAGTTTCCTAGAATTGGAATGAATAAGTCAAAAGTTGTGCACAATTTTAGGTTTTGTTTTGTTTCTTGCCAAGACAGGGTCTTGCTCTCTCTCTCTCTCAGGCTGGAGTGCAGTAGTGAGGTCATAGCTCACTTCAGCCTTGACCTCCCAGACTCATATGATCCTCCTGCCTTAGCCTCCTGAGTAGCTTGGGACTACAAGTGCAAGCCACCACGCCCTCTGGAGAAGTTTTGCTTTGGAATCCTTACCTGGAGTGTGAGAATGGTTGTTTCTCAATCCCTTGATAAGTGTTATTTTTTTTCCTTCTACCAGTTTAGTAGGTGGAGTGCAGTGGTGCAAACTCCACCTCCTGGGTTCAAGCAATTCTCCTGCCTCACCCTCCTGAGTAGTTGGGACTAAAGGCTTGTGCCACCACGCCTGGCTGTTGTTGTTGTTGTTTTTTTGAGACTGTCTCGCTCTGTTGCCCAGGCTGGAGTGCAGTGCTGCGATCTTGGCTCACTGCAACCTCTGCCTCCTGGGTTCAAACAATTCTCCTGCCTTAGCCTCCTGAGTAGGTGAGAGTACAGGCATGCTCCACCACGCCCAGCTAATTTTTGTATTTTTAGTAGAGATGGTGTTTCACCATGCTGGTCAGGCTGGTCTCGAACTCCTGACTTCATGATCCGCCCACCTCAGCCTGCCATTGGGATTACAGGCATGAGCCACAGCGCCCGGCTGGTGAAAATCTTAATACCATTGTGAATGGTTTACAATTTTTTTTTGAGATGGAGTCTCGCTCTGTTGCCCAGGCTGTAGTGCTGTGGCACAATCTTGGCTCACTGCAACCTCCGCCTCCTGGGTTCAAGCCATTCTCCTGGCTCAGCCTCCTGAGAGCTGGGATTACAGACACACGCCACCATGCCCAGCTAATTTTTGTATTTGTAGTAGAGATGGGGTTTCACCATGTTGGTCAGGCAGGTTTCGAACTTCTGACTTCATGATCCGCCCTCCTTGGCGCCCCAAAGTGTTGGGATTACAGGCGTGAGCCACTGCGCCTGGTGGTTTACTTTTTTTTTTTTTTTTTGAGATAGAGTGTAGATCTGTTGCCCAGGCTGGAATGCAGTCGGGCGATCTTGGCTCACTCTAACCTCCACCTCCAGGGTTCAAACGATTCTTGCATGTGTGACATGGTAAAAGCCTCATAAAACTGCATACCTCAACCATACCTCGGCTTTCTATTGAAACTGCTCTCGTAACCCAAATGTGACAGGCAAGCAGTCCAAACCCATGCCATCTTGGCCCTGCGACTTGTAATAAGTAATTAAGGACTGTGATTTCCACCCTACCCAGACAATGTGTAAACAAATGCTTATCTTAACTTTTGTGAATCGCTTAAGTAATAATCAGAATGTCAAAAGTCCCCTGGCCCTCGGAATGTCCGGAGTCCCTCACCCTCTTCTTTGCCCAGGAGGTGATTTACAGAATCCACTAGCCCTCGGAACGTCTGAAGCCCCTCACTCCCACCCCCACCCCTCACCCTCACTCCCGAGGTGATTTTACGGGTATAAAAGGTCTTGACACCCTTCTTCCGGGGCCACGGGTTGGAGAGACGCGAGTCCTCCGTGGCCGCCGGCAATAAAGACCCTGCAATTTAGCATACTTTTGTCTTGGTGTTGACTTTCTATGCTAGGGCCAGTACAACACATGGTTTATATTTTGATTGATAGGCTTATTGATCATATTGTCCAATTATTTGTGAGTTTCCTGTTCACATCCTTTGCCTATATTTTTTTGGGGGGTGACTCTTGTTAATTTGTAAGAGCTCTTTACGTATAGGAGTATCAGTTTTCTAACCTGTACGGAAGTCTTGGTTGGGAGTTGAAACCCCAGGTTAGAAGGCGACCCTTGGACTTTTTAGGCCTGATGGCGAGCCTGTGCTGCTGTGGGAATAACACAGCCGGCCTCAGTGGGAGGTCGCCAGGTTTTTGCAAGATCAGGCCCGCGCCTGGAGCGTTAAGCACTGCTAGGTCTGGCCCGCCGGACCCCGCCTGTGACTGCTGGAGGCCACAGTGCGCAGGAGCGGAAGCCGGGCCGCCCTTCCCCCACCCGCTTCCGGCCGAGGCTCGGTTCTCCCGCCTCCGCCTCTGCCGCGCTCGTGGTTGTCCCGCCATGGCACTGTCGCGGGGGCTGCCCCGGGAGCTGGCTGAGGCGGTGGCAGGGGGCCGAGTGCTGGTGGTGGGCGCGGGCGGCATTGGCTGCGAGCTCCTCAAGAACCTCGTGCTCACCGGCTTCTCTCACATCGACCTGGTGAGGCCCAGGCGCGCGCGCGCGCGCGGTTGAATGGCGGGCTGTGGTGCGGGGGCCGGGGTTCGGGGGTTCTGGAACTCTCGTGGCTCTGAGGCTCGGGGCCCCTAGCCTGGGACCGAAGTTGCGGGCCGAGGGCAAGCCGAGAGGTCCGGGTTGTGGCCTCTCGCGGGAGGGGACTGTTCTTTGGGGACGGGGCGGGCCTCTGCTCGCTGGGCCGGCTCCGGACGCCAAGGAGGCCGTGTGCCCCCGCCTCCCCGGCAGCGCCAATGTGTGGCGCTTCTAGGGCGTGAAGCCGCCTTGTATCCTCGCTTCAAAACAAATCCCCGACTGCTAGGGGATGCGGAAGAGGGCCGAGTCCCTCGCGGATATTGTAACTTCAATTTGGAGGTCGCCCTCCTAGCTCTGAAGTAACGACCCAGGGCGGAGGATGGTGGTGATAGCGACCAACGCGTCCCGAGCACTGATCGCGAGCGGGTTTACACACAGAACGCGCTCCCTCTTCACACCACCCGAGGAGTGCAAACGCTGTTTCCACCGTGCTTTATTTTTAACAGATGAGGAAAGGGAGACGCAATGGAGTTGAGTAACTTACCCTGGATCACGGAGCGAGTGGCAAGGCTCCCGTAGGCTGCGTGACTGTCATTGCTCTCGCAGTAGATGGTACACTCGCTTGTTTCATTAAAGACGTTAGTATTGTGCCCTTTGCATTGGTGTACACTGACAAGAAGCCAGTGCTATTTTGAATCAAGTTGTTTCTACTAATGCAAACTTTCTAGAGATTGGAGATGTTACCTGGCCCTTGGGTGTGAGTTGAAAGTGTTTTAAGGGCTAGTGGAAACATGAAATGAACAAAAAAGTAGAGCTGGCCTACTGAATCATTGTTTCTTTCCTTTATATATTATATATTTAAGCAAAAATTAGATCACATTTAAAACATGACACTAACCATGTGTAAAAGTTTCCTTTCACAGTTCTCAGGTTAATAGTAAAGGAAATTGTGTAAGGATGAAGATGAATTAAGGGAGGCAGCAAAAATTCAGTAAATGTTTGCCATGTGTCATTCAAGAAAAAGAACACAACTAGGGCAACATAGGGAAACCCCGTCTCTACCAAAAAAAAAATAAAAGTTAGCTGGGTATGGTGGTGTGCACCTGTGGTCCCAGCTACCCAGGAGGCTGTGTCTGGAGGATCGATTGAGCCTGAGAGGTCGAGGCTGCAGTGAACTGTGTTTGCACCACTGCACTGCAGCCTGGGCAACAGAGTGAGACCCTGTCTCAAGAAAAATGAAGAAAAAGATCAGAGCACAGTTAAATTTAATATTTTGTATTTGATAGAGTAATTAGATTGATAGAGAAATACTTTTTTGTTTTTTGAGACAGGGTCTCACTCTGTCGCCTAGGCAGGTGTGCAGTGGTAGGATCTCAGCTCACTGCAACCCCTGCCTACCACGCTCCAGTGATCCTCTCACCTCAGACTTCCAAGTAGCTGCGACTACAGGCATGTGCCACCATGCCCGCTAATTTTAATTGTTCTATTTCTTGTAGTCACCGGGTCTCACTATGTTGCTTAGACTGGACTTGAACGCCTGGGCTCGATCCGTTTTCTCGCTTTGTCTCCCAAAGTATTGGGATTGTAGGTGTAAGCCACCACTCCCAGCCCAGAGAAATATTTTCAGTTAGTGTTTACCTTGACAGCCCATATATATTTTTTCTTCGTTTTTTTTTTTTTGTTGTTGTTGTTGTTTTTGAAAGAGTTTCACTCTTGTTGCCCAGGCTGGAGTGCAATGGCTCAATCTCGGCCCACTGCAACCTCCACCTCCTGGATTCAAGCAATTCTCCTGTCTCAGCCTCCTGAGTAGCTGGGATTATAGGCATTCACCACCACGCCCGGCTAATTTTGTATTTTCTGCTAGAGACAGGGTTTCTCCATGTTGGCCAGGCTGGTCTCGAACTCCCGACCTCAGGTGATCTGCCCACCTTGGCCTCTCAAAGTGCTGGGATTACAGGTGTGAGCCACTGAGCCTGGTCAACAGCACATATATTGTAAATAAATTTACATGTATTTTTATGGCATCCAAGGAATTTCCTGAAATATTTGCCAGGATGATTAAACAAAAAATGCCATCCTTTTCAAAGTATTTTTGAGAAGATTATCTCTGCCATTAAATCTAGATTTTTACATGCGTTAAATTATTCTTTATCAGTTTAATAATTTTGGTATGGCGGATTCGAAAAATGTTTTCTCCACTAATGTAGCATATATCAAAGGTTCTGGATTATAGATGCTGAGGGTAGTGATACAGCTTAAACGTACCAGAACTTTTGTCATTTATCTGGGGTTTATGCATTTGTAGATTGATCTGGATACTATTGATGTCAGCAACCTCAACAGACAGTTTTTGTTTCAAAAGAAACATGTTGGAAGATCAAAGGCACAGGTAACTATATTTCTCATACCATTTCTATAATTCTTTGATGGAGCTTCTGTTTGTGATACCAGATTAATTCTACCTGTCCTGTAGGAGGGAAAAAATGGGCTCAGGGACTGTGAAGGATAAAAATATATCAAGTAAAGGACTAAAGATTAAACCCTTCTTTTTTGGTCTAAAAAGGAAATCATCCATGAATAGTGTGACTTTCATGGCCTCTTCATATTTAAGTTTCTAATGGTTACTTAGGATGCACTTTATATTCCTACATCCCCTAGAGGTTGACTACTGCTGTGTTTGGGGGCTAGAGGAGCTACAGCCTATGCTGCTGTCCTCGTTGAAACAAGACAGTTTCCCCTGACCTTTGTTTAGTTTTTTTAATGTTCCTTGGTGATTCAGAGTCTCCCCCAACCCCCATGAAGTCTTGCTCTGTCCCCTAAGCTGGATTGCAGTGGCGTGATCTCGGCTGCCTGCAGTCTCTGCCTCCTGGGTTCAAGTTATTCTCCTGCCTCAGCCTCCTGAGTAGCTGGGATCACAGGTGTGCGCCACCACGTCTGGCTAATTTTTTATATCTTTAGTATAGAGACAGGATTTCACCATGTTGGCCAGGCTGGTCTCAAACTCCTGACCTGCCTCAGCTTCCCAAAGTGCTGGGATTACTGGTGTGAGCCACCATGCCGGGCTGATTCAGAGTCTTCTTTTTTATTTTGAGACAGAGTTTCAATATTGTTGCTCAGGCTGGAGTGCAATGGCTCAATCTCCGCTCACCGCAACCTCTGCCTCTGCCTCCCGGGCTCAAGTGATTCTCCTGCCTCAGCTTCCTGAGTAGCTAGAATTACAGGCATGCGCCACCAAGCCCGGCTAATTTTTTGTGTTTTTCTTAGTAGAGACGGGGTTTCTCTGTGTTGGTTAGGCTGGTCTCAAACTCCCAACCTCAGGTGATCCGCCCGCCTTGGCCTCCCAGAATGCTGAGATTACAGGCGGGAGCCACTGCGCCTGACTGTTTCAGAGTCTTAAAACATCTTTTCCTTTTGCCTGTCTTTCGGCCTGTTTGGCAAACCCCCACTTGTTTTTCCTTTTCATCTTTTGGCTTCCTTCTCCAGGAGTACTTTCCAAAACCTTTTAGACTAAAGTCAGGTTGGTATTTCTCTCATAACAACTTTGACTTTTCCTATCATTTTCTGGTTTTTGTTTTTGTTTGTTTGAGATAGAGTCTCTGTCACCCAGGCTGGAATTGCAGTGATATGGTGGTCATGGCTCACTGCAGCCTAGAACTCCTGACCACAAGGGATCCTCCCACCTTTGTCTCCCAAGTGCTGGGATTACAGGCATGAGCTACCATGCCTGGCCTTTTCCTATCATTTTCATGTCATTTATCATCACGGTTCGTAAACTTACCTGGATGGCTATTTGATTATTGTCTCTCTTGCTCAACATGTACATTATATAGTTCCTGGTACATACAAGATGCTCAGTAAATACTTTAAGTGAGTGAATGAATGACACTTGGTTACTTCATGTTGTATATTTGCTGAAGCTTGCCATTCATGTAGAAGTGTGTTTAGTGGTACATGGGTTGGGTGGGGCGGTCCTGTTATAAGTATAGGGTATAAAATGTGTGTAGCTTAATCCTAATGCAATTTTGTCACATTTTTTGACTTCTTTGGTGTTTAATATGAATAAGGTACTATGTAAGTAGATAAACAACAGCATTGTGGCTTCCAGAAGCAGATTTCTGATAGGAACAGAAATGTTGTAGTAATTCAGTGTTGTTTATTTTTTCAGGTTGCCAAGGAAAGTGTACTGCAGTTTTACCCTAAAGCTAATATCGTTGCCTACCATGACAGCATTATGAAGTATGCTCTAATGATTACATTGCAAAGTTGTGTAAAGTATAAGGGTTTTGTAAGACAAATATATAAGCTCAAAGTCATTCAGCTTTTTAAAAATGATTTTTCTAGAATTATTAAATAGTTGTAATTTCTGCTCACAAAGTAACATTCTTTCTACCAGTTCATAAATAAATGGTTTGAATGATTTAGATAAGCAGTGAGATATTGTAATACTTTTAATAAATAAGTTACTTGGAAATTTATAAAGACCTTATATTCTTGCCTTAAGTAAGAAGATACTTTAAACTATGAAATATCCTTATTTATGATGATTCAGACTTTTCTAAAGTGTTTGCCTTTTTCTGTTTAAAAGGTTCCTTCCCAGGCCGGGCGCGGTGGCTCACGCCTGTAATCCCAGCACTTTGGGAGGCTGAGGCGGGCGGATCACGGGGTCAAGAGATCAAGACCATCCTGGCCAACATGGTGAAACCCCGTCTCTACTTAAAATACAAAAGTTAGCTGGGCGTGGTGTTACACACCTGTAGTCCCAGCTACTTGGGAAGCTGAGGCAAGAAAATCCCTCGAACCCAGGAGGCAGAGGTTGCAGGGAGCCAAGATTGCACCATTGCACTCCAACCTGGCAACAGAGCAAGACTCTGTCTCAAAAAAAAAAAGTTCCCTCCTAAAATAATCTGTTTATTAGAACTCTGACTTCTGTAGTATAGCACTTGGAATTGTGGTAGGGCAGTAGTATTGACAGTACATAAATATATTCATCTCACTAAAGAGAAATAAAGTAAATATATAATTTTGGAGGTGTTGGAGCAAAGGAACTGTGGGCCGAAATTGTCCATTATTTATGGTAGTTTAGCTCACAAGTAAATGGTATTAAAAATAATCCTTGTTTGAGGTACTGGAATTGAGGTACTTATACTTTCTCAGAGCATTTGTGTCTCCAGCTTGTTTTTTAATGACTGGATGTTTACTCTCTGAACCTGCCTATAGCCCTGTAACCTCCTTACCCTGTGTTGGTTTCCCAGTGCTGCTAAAAGCAGAGACCCTAGGGGCCTGAACCTTGCCTGATCCTTATGTGAAGTGAAGCCAGAAGCCAGGCAGATCCTGGGAATATGTTCTTGATGTGTTCCCAGGCACTCGCTGCCCAAAGAAGGCCTAGTGGGACTAGTGGAAGTCATGCCATCTTTCTGCCAGTTTGAGATCGTTCTCTGGTGCCCTAGGTAGCTGGCCAAAAATGATAGGAATTTGAGGGAAATAATTTCTTTAATATCTGCTTATGTTTGGAAACAGTCAAACCTTACTATTTATATGGCATATAATCCTAATATCAGTTTTGTTTACACTTATGTTTTTTCAGAACTGTTTATTATACTGCAAAGATCATGTGGAAGGCCAGTTGTTTTGGTGACCTTTTTTATTTTGTTTTGTAGCCCTGACTATAATGTGGAATTTTTTCGACAGTTTATATTGGTTATGAATGCTTTGGATAACAGAGGTGAGATTATTTTAATACTTTCAATTTCTCAGTATTTCCTGTTCCCCATATCAAATTGGTTTACAAATTTAATATTTATTAAGACTATTTACTTGTGATTTAGAAATTAAAAGACGGAATGGAAGTGATCAAGTTTAAAGCTCCCCCACTGAGTGCAGTTTTATATAGAAATGACTTATTCCAGGCAGGAATTTAGCTATCATATTCTCTGCATTTCTTCCAAAAGGTATAAACAAAATTGAATTGAAAAGCTCTCAAAAAGTGTGACTGTGGCTGGGCACAGTGGCTCATGCCTTTGATCCCAGCACTTTGAGAGGCCAAGGCAGGAGGATCACTTGAGGTCAGGAGTTCAAGACCAGCCTGGCCAACATGGTGAAACCTTGTCTCTACCAAAAAACACAAAAATTAGCCAGTGTGGTGGCATATGCCTGTAGTCCCAGCTTCTTCAAAGGCTGAGGTGTGAGAATGGCTTGAACCCAGGAGGCAGAGGTTGCAGTGAGCCTGGATCACACCACTGCACTCCAGCGTGGGTAACAGAGTTCAATCCTGTCTGGGAAAAAAAAAAAAAAAAAATGACTGGAGGGTGGGGCAGAAATGCTTCAGTGATATTTTTGCCTGTAATTACTTGAACATGTAAAAGTATATCTGTCAAGTGAGTTTGCAACAAGCTGGGCAAGAAATACCAAAATAAAAAACAGAAGGAAAAGTCAAAATTACTTTTATATATTTTTTAAGGCTGGTCAGGGGGGTCTCACTGTTGCCCAGGCTAGAGTGCAGTGGTGTGATCATAACTCACTGCAGCCTTCAGATGGGCTCAGGTGATATTCTTGCCTCAACTCTGCAGTAGCTAAGACTACAGTCAATGTGCCACCACACCCAGCTAAATTCTTTTATTTTTATTTTTGTAGAGATGAAGTCTTGCTTTGTTGCCCAGGCTGGTCTGGAACTCCTGGCTTCAAGCAGTCCTCCCATCTCAGACTCTGAAAATGCTGAGATTTTGGGGGTGAGCCACTGCTGCCAGTGTGGAATTACTCTCTTAACCTGACTCCTCTTTTTTCCTAGCCTTAAACTACTTTAATAGTTCCAAATTGGTATTCTACATTCTGCCTTCACTTCTATTGTGTATTATCAGATAATTATATTAGAATAATGGTGAGTTAAGGAATACCTTGAAGCGATGTTTTGTGTAAGGTGCAGAAATAGAAGAGAAAGATGGCACTGTGGGTTTTTAAAATCATGTGTTTCTCTGGGTGCTTTTTCTGGGGTAAATTTGTGATATAAATTCTATGTGTTTGATATTTTGCTAAATGAATATCGCTTAAATGTCTATAATTAGCAGTTGTATTACTCTGGCCCTATCCATAAGAAAATTGTACGACTGGGTGCGGTGGCTCACACCTGTAATCCCAGCACTTTGGGAGGCCAAGGTGGGCAGATCACAAGGTCAGGAGATCAAGACCATCCTGGCCAACATGGTGAAACCCTGTCTCTACTAAAAATACAAAAAAATATATATTAGCTGGGCGTGGTGTTGCACGCCTATAGTCCCAGCTACTTGAGAGGCTGAGGCAGGAGAATTGCTTGAACCCAGGAGGTGGAGATTGCACTGAGCCAAGATTGTGCCACTGCACTACAGCCTGGGCAACAGTGCGAGACTGTCTCAAAAAAGAAAGAAAGCAAGAAAGAAAATTGAACAAAAAATGAAGTCAATGTGATAGTTTTGGGTCTGTGTCATCCTAATTAAAGATAACTAATTTGATTTTTCAAAAACTCATACTGTTTTTTTACTTCTAGCTGCTCGAAACCATGTTAATAGAATGTGCCTGGCAGCTGATGTTCCTCTTATTGAAAGTGGAACTGCTGGGTACCTTGGACAAGTAACTACTATCAAAAAGGTAAAGAAAAGTTTAATTTTTTTTAACTTCCCAAATATTTATTTGGAAACTTCAAGGGGGAGGAAATAAACTTTGTTTTTATATAAAATGAGCACATGGATATCCAAAAGGTAAGGATTTTTATGCTCATATAAAACTTCAAATTCTGTAAAGGTGCCTAAAAGACTATGGGTAAGGAAATCTTCCAGCTCTGCCATTTTGTTTCGTTTAACTTGTGTATTAAAATCCTTAGACTGATAAGTATGATCTACCAGGCATCAAAAATTTCTTTTTGTTGGCCAGGTACGGTGGCTCACACCTGTAATCCCAACATTTTGGGAGGCTGAGGCAGGTGGATCACCTGAGGTCAGGAGTTCGAGACCAGCCTGGCCAACATGGTGAAACCTAGTCTCTACTGAAAATACAAAAAATTAGCCAGGCATGGTGGTGTGCACCTGTAGTCCCAGCTACTTGGGAGGTCAAGGCAGGAGAATTGCTTGAGCCCAGGAGGTAGAGCTTGCAGTGAGCTGAGATTGTGCCATTATACTTTAGCCTGGGCAACAAGAGTGAAACTCTTATCTCAAAAAAAAAACATTCTATTGTCTAAAAGAGTCTGGGTTTATAGAGTGGAAGAGAACTTTGAAAACTTTTTAGGGGTATATTTGTGAAGTATTTCAAACATTTAAATACAACTAGAGAATAATAGAGCAAAATACTTTTGTGTTCATACCTTAGTTTTTAAAACCTCAACACAGCTTCATTTGCTGTACAGATCGATCTTCTTTCCGTTCAAGAAATTAAATATTGTAGATACATTTCAGGATTGTTTTCCACGTTTTGAAACTATAGAAAGAGAATTATACTGTATTTAACATTTGCTGGTTGTCTCTTGATATTTTTTTGGCAGCTTATCCATGTTAGAAATTTGGCTTCATTTATTTTAACTGTTAAATGTTATTCTTGGAACCTTATTCAATACCATTCTACAAAAGACCATTGTGTATGTCAGTATGTATTAAATTGTTAAATAAGTGCAGGCCTTCAGTATCTATTGACAGATCTAGGCGGAAGTTATCTGTCGGCATTGCAATATGAGTCTCATGACTGCATGTTGTGTGCCTACCCTCAAGAAAGCATATTGGATGATTGAGGGCATCAGAAATGGTGTTTCGGAGAAAACTAAGTCTGCTGCAATTTTTATGTTGAAATAGTATTTTGCTGACGCCTTAGGAAGAAAAAAAAAACAGTATTTGACAGTTTTAGCTGCTCTGAGTTATGATCACACCACTACACTCCAACCTGGGTGATAGAGTGAGATCTTGTCTTTATTTTATTATTTATTTTTAAAAATATTTTGAGATGGAGTTTTACTCTTGTCGCCCAGGCTGGAGTGCAGTGGCGCAATCTCGGGTCACTGCAACCTCTGCCTCCCAGGTTCAGGCCATTCTTGTGCCTCAGCCTCCTGAGTAGCTGGGATTACAGACAGGTACTGCTACACCTGGCTAATTTTGTATTTTTACTAGAAATGGGGTTTCACCATGTTAGCCAGGTTGGTCTCGAACTTCTGACCTCAGGTGAGAGATCCTGTCTTTAAAAAAAAGACTGAAGTTAGGAATATCTGAGATGATGAAAGATTATTTATTTGATAGTTTTGAAAAGTTGTCTCAGGTGTCATAAACTTCGTCGAAGGCATAAATCCCTTAAATTATAACTTTAAACTTGGATGTATATCAATAAAATGGGCTGGGTGCAGTGGCTCACGCCTGTAATCCTAATACTTTGAGAGGCTGAGGTAGGCAGATCCATGAAGTCAGGAGTTCAAGACTAACCTGGCCAACGTCGTGAAACCCCGTCTCTACTAAAAATAAAAAAATTAGCCAGGCATGATGGCAGACACCTATAATCCCAGCTATTCAAGAGGCTGAGGCAGGAGAATGGCTTGAACCTGGGAGGCAGAGGTTGCAGTGAACCAAGATCACACCACTGCACTCCAGCCTGGACAATAGAGCGAGACTCCATCTCCCTCCCAAAAAAAAGTATATCAGTAAAATGAAGAGTATATGGTTTAGTAATACATAGGATTTTTCTGTGTACGTAGTTCTATCTTAAAATTAACGTTTAGTTTAATTTACAGGGGATTACAAGAATATGGTTAATATTCGCAAGACCCACTTAGTTTTGCTCAGAAAAAAATGCAAGGATATGACTGTGAATAATATTTAAATAACATTTACAACGTTCAGAAGTAATTTGTTGGAAAGCTGCTGTTTGTCTTTCCAGTAGTTTTTCTGTTTAGTGCAATCAAGGTAAACTCAAGTGTAATACTTTTTTTTTTTGTTTTTAAGACGGAGTTTTGCTCTTGTTACCCAGGCTGGAGTGCAATGGCGTGATCTCGGCTCACCGCAACCTCCGCCTCCTGGGTTCAGGCAATTCTCCTGCCTCAGCCTCCTGAGTAGCTGGGATTACAGGCACGCGCCACCATGCCCAGCTAATTTTTTGTATTTTTAGTAGAGACAGGGTTTCACCATGTTGACCAGGACGGTCTCGATTTCTTGACTTCGTGATCCACCCGCCTCGGCCTCCCAAAGTGCTGGGATTACAGACGTGAGCCACCGCGCCCGGCCCAAGTGTAATACTTTTTATTTGGCTTGTAGATCTTGTTCACTGAGCCAGGCAGTGGAGTCCTGGCACAGCCTTAGCTGTGACTGGTAGATTCAATTAGCTTTTATGTTAGTTTATCATAAAATAGGGATTTTGGAGTTACTAATACTTTAAAATTTCTTGACAACATAAAACCTAGTTGGAATATAGATGAATGAGTGTTTATATTACCTTATAATGTTGAGAAACTACCATAATGGAGTAACTATTTTTCCCATATTCTGACTTTGTAGGGTGTGACTGAGTGTTATGAATGTCATCCTAAGCCAACCCAGAGAACCTTTCCTGGCTGTACAATTCGTAACACACCTTCAGAACCTATACATTGCATCGTTTGGGCAAAGTACTTGTTCAAGTAAGAGTGTGTATATTTCTTGGCATGCTTTTTGGTACTGGTGATGGAAAATGGAGTTGTTTTTATTTAATTTTCTTGAAGAGATTGAACTTAGGATGTTTAAATAGGGTGAAGGGACGCTTTAGTAGATTTCTTGTAGTGTTTTCTAGGTTAAATTCAGCCAGCTTGGCACGGTGGCTCATGCCTGTAGTCTCAGCACTTTGGGAGGCTGAAGTGGTCGGATCACCTGAAGGTCAGGAGTTCGACACCAGCTTGGCCAACCCCCAGCCCCGTCTCTACTAAAAATATAAAAATTAGCTGCACATGGTGGTGGCCCTATAATCTCAGCTACTCAGGAGACTGAGCCATGAGAACCACTTGAACCCAGAAGGTGGAGGTTGAAGTGAGTGGAGATGGCACTACTGCACTCCCGCCTGGGGGACAGCATGAGACTCTGTCTCAAAAAAAAAAAAAAAAAACTCAAAAGGAAATAGAAAGCCTGAATATAGCACTGTACCTTAGAGAAACATAATAGTTTAAATTCTTCTAAATAATGCACCAAACCTGTGTGATTTTTTTAGATTCATTTCACTAAACTTGCAAAGAGTATATTATAATCTTTGCTGAAATCTCCCCAAGGAATATTTAAAACGGAATACTGCTTAGCTCATGTTATGAGGCTAGCAAATGTTTTTGATAGCAAAACCTGTCAGGGCCATTATGGCATAAGAAAAAATTGCTAGTCAGTCTCACACATAAATAATAGATGCAAAAATCCTATATAAAATATTAGCATATGGGGCCAGGCGCGATGGCTTACACCTGTAATCCCAGCACTTTGGGAGGCTGAGGTGGGTGGATCACCCGAGGTCAGGAGTTTGAGACCAGTCTGGCCAACGTGGCAAAACTCCATCTCTACTAAAAATACAAAAATTAGCTGGATGTGGTGGCGGGTGCCTGTAATCCCAGCTACTCAGGAGGCTGAGGCAAGAGAACTGCTTGAACCCAGGAGGCAGAGGTTGTACCACCGCACTCCAGCCTGGGTGACAGAGCGAGACTCCATCTCAAAAAAAAAAGAAATAGCATATGGATTTAGAGTCATATAAAATAAAAAGTGTACCATGACCCAGTGTGTTTATTCAGGAATACAAGCAAGGTTTAAACTAGAAAATCTGTAAACATCATTCACTCGTTAATAAATTAAAGAGAAACGGCCGGGCACCAGTGGCTCACTCCTGTAATCCCAGCACTTTGGGAGGCCAAGATGGGTGGATCACTTGAGGTCAGGAGTTCAAGACCAGCCTGACCAACATGGAGAAACCCTGTCTCTACTAAAAATACAAAATTAGCTGGGCGTGGTGGCACATGCCTGTAATCCCAGGTACTTGGGAGGCTGAGGCAGGAGAATAGCTTGAATCTAAGAATCGGAGATTGCGGTGAGCCAAGATTGCGCCATGGCACTCCAGCCTGGGCAACAAGAGTGAAACTCTGTCTCAAAAAAAAAAAAATAGAGAAACTATATAATTTTCATAGATGTAGAAAAAGCATTTGATAAAATTTAGCAAATACCATTTCATGACAAAAGTTCAGGTGGGTGGATCACTTGAGGCCCCAAGTTTGAGACCAGTCTCAACAACATGGTGAAACCCCATTTCTACCAAAAGTACAAAAATTAGTACCTCCCAGGTTCTAGTGATTCTGCTGCCTCAGTCTCCTGAGTAGCTGAGATTACAGGAGCCCACCACCATGCCTGGCTAATTTTTGTATTTTTAGTATTGTTGGGGTTTCACCAGGTTGGCCAGGCTGGTCTCGAACTCCTGACCTCAGGTGATCCACCCACCTCGGCCTCCCAAAATGCTGGAATTACAGGCATGAGCCACCATGCCCAGCCAAAAATGCATTTTAATACCTTAGTTAACCTATTGTAAAATAGAAAAATCATAGGTGGAGCCATTGTAAGTTAGGGGTTGTCTACTATTTTGCACTCACTAGTTGGCAGAGCATTAATTTTAGCAAGTGTTACATGCCCTTGTTGGGAGTGAATATTAGAGCTTTGAAATTATACTTGGGTGGGGGGTTGTACCAAGGATTTCTATAAGATGACTTTTGTTAGTCATATACTTAAGGAAATACTGGAAACTTAAATCCACAAGTTATTAAACAGTTTTTAGGATAACTTTATTAATAAAAGAGAATCTCAGTTTAATACCTTCAAATTTGTTTGTTAAGACTATTCAGCAGTAAAGAGCTATACTACCATGAAAGAAAGGTATCTTGTTCATTGCCGAATTTCTGTCCCCTAGATCAGGACTCTGCACATGGCAGTATGGTGATGTTCGTTGAACAGGTAGCTGCAGGTGTACTTCACAAACATTATTCTGGTGTTAGAATGTTATCCAGGTTGTAAGTGAAAACCGCTCAGTTGTTTCTTGAGTAGAGATTTGAACATTAAAATGTATAGATCCTCACTGATAGTTGTAGGGGATCACTGATGGTTGTAGGCCTGCTAAAATTTGACCTTGCTTGCATTGCTGTTCACATTAGGATGCAAGCTCAGCACATTGTGTTAATACTTTTAAATTTATAGTCATTTATCAGTTGTTCATTCTTTTTTTTTTTTTTTTTTCTTTTCTGGAGACAGAGTCTTGCTCTGTCACCCAGGCTGGAGTACAGTGGCACCATCTCAGCTCACTGCAACCTCTGCCTCCTGGGTTCAAGCGATTCTCCTGCCTCAGCCTCCTGAGTAGATGGGATTACAGGCACACACCACCACCCCTGGCTGATTTTGGTGTTTTTAGTAGAGACGAGGTTTCACCATGTTGGTCAGGTTGGTCCGAACTCCTGACCTCGTGATCTGCCTGCCTCGGCCTCCCAAAGTGCTGGGATTACAGGCGTCAGCCACTGTGCCCAGCTAGTCGTTCACTCTTTATCTCTGCTAAACATTTGGAATAATTAGGTGTTTGTTCAGAATGCTTTTTTGTACATAAGTATTTACTATTCTTAAATTATAGCCAGTTGTTTGGGGAAGAAGATGCTGATCAAGAAGTATCTCCTGACAGAGCTGACCCTGAAGCTGCCTGTGAGTAAATTATTTGGCATATGTTTTATTAGCGACTGTTATCTTTATTTTGTTGATTTAATTTTGGTAGCTTAAGGGGAAAAATTTGCTATATGTGCTAGGTAACGTATGTTTAACGTGTTATTTAATTTTTTTTTTTTTTTTTGAGACAGTTTTGCTCTTGTCGCCCAGGCTGGAGTACAGTGGTATGATCTTGGCTTACTGCAGCCTCCACCTCCTAGGTTCAAGCGATTCTCCTGCCTCAGCCTCCCAAGTAGTGGGATTACAGGGGCCTGTCACTGCACCTAGCTAATTTTTGTATTTTTAGTAGAGACAGGATTTCACCATGTTCTCCAGGCTTGTCTGAAATGCCAGGCCTCAGGTGATCCACCAGCCTCAGCCTCCCAAAGTGCTGGGATAACAGGCATAAGCCACCAAGCCTGGCTAAAACAATGTTTTACAAAAAAATGTAATTTTAGGTTACTAAAAAGGAAATCAAGGTGAAGAGAAATTTTACAAGTGTAATAGAGCTGCAAATTGTTCCTAGATCTCATAATTGGTCTGTGCTTTGAACTGTTTTATGTGTAGCTTTCAGAAACTGAGGTACAGCAGGCCAGGTGAGATGATTCACGCCAGTAATCCCAGCATTTTGAGAGGCTGAAGCAGATGGATTGCTTGAAGTCAGGAGTTCGAGACCAGCCTGGCCAACATGGCAAAACCTTGTCTCTACAAAAATCAGCCAGGCATAATGCTGTGCACCTATAGTCCCAACTACTCGTGAGGCTGAGACAGGAAGATGGCTTGAGCCCAGGAGGTAGAGGCTGCAGTGAGCTGAGATCTTGACATTACACTCCAGCCTGGTTGACAGAGCAAGACTCTGTCTCCAAAAACAAGAAAGAAAGAAACTGAGATATAAAAAGTTGCTGATAAGCGTGTTATTTTCTTTTTCCCTTGAACTCAAGAGTATGTTGCATTTGGGGATTTCCATGAGCGACTCTCTTTTTATTCCCAAAGCTGAGTAAGAGTTCAGTTCTACATTTATTACAATTGAAAATAAAATGATGATTGTTTTGTAGGGGAACCAACAGAAGCTGAAGCCAGAGCTAGAGCATCTAATGAAGATGGTGACATTAAACGTATTTCCACTAAGGAATGGGCTAAATCAACTGGATATGATCCAGTTAAACTTTTTACCAAGGTTAGATTTACTTTTTTTATAATTGTGGGTAGATGTATTGTTGTGCATAGATGTATTGTTCTAGTTCTGCGTGTTTTAAAATAGTTCATAAAATTCAATTAAGCTTCTGTGTATATGCCTCGTGATGTCCTGATAAAATGATTATTGCGGTCCGGATATGCAATTTTTAAAATGTTAGCATCTCTACTAAATCTGTTAGTATAACATCTAAATAGGAGGTAAAATTAGAGGCTTACTTGCATACCTTCTTAGTTGTCTTTTCTTCCCTCACTTTTTACAGAACTTCTTGGTTTTCCTGCTGCTTCTCATCTTCACTTTTTTTCTGAGACGGAGTCTCGCTGTTGTCACCCAGGCTGGAGTGCTGTGGCATGTTCTCAGCTCACTGCAACCTCCGCCTTCTAGGTTCAAGCAGTTCTCCTGCCACATCCTCCTGAGTAGCTGGGATTACAGGTGTGTACCACCATGCCCAGCTAATTTTGTATTTTTAGTAGAGGTGGTGTCTCACCACGTTGGCCAGGCTGGTCATGAATTCCTGACCTCAAGTGATCTGCCCACCTCGGCCTCCCAAACAGGCAGCCACCTCGCCTGGCTTCATCTTCGCTTTTATTTCCTGCTCCTGTCTTCTATTAGCAGTTTGACTGACATTTGTCCTAAATTGCCCTTGAACGCCGTAAGCCCCTTGTTCTTGGTGAAATCCCTTTTCATCAGTATATATTATTTGCTTGTTGAATATTTCTAGAGAAATCTATGAGATTGTTTTGATTGGGTCTCCATAATTATTGTTCATCTAGACCATGAGGTCAGTGTTTAAAAGTTTTTTTGGGCTGGGCACAGTGGCTCACGCCTGTAATCCCAGCACATTGGGAGGCTGAGGCAGGCAGATTGCCTGAGCTTAGGAGTTCGAGACCAGCCTGGGCAACACAGTGAAACCTCGGCTCTTCTAAAATACAAAAAATTAGCTGGGCGTGGCAGCATGCGCCTGTAGTCCCAGCTACTTGAAGGCTGAGAACCCAGGAGGCGAGCTGAGATCGCGTCACTGCACTCCAGCCTGGGCAACAGAGTGAGACTCAAAAAAAAAATTTTTTTTTGTTCTGTCTTGACTCCCTAGCAAGTTGTATGTATGTGGGTGTTTTTTGTTTGTTTTGTTTTGTTTTGTTTTGTTTTGGTCTTTTTTTTTTTCTTTTTATGGAGAATGGGGTCTCACTATGTTGCCCAGGCAGATCTCAAACTCCTGGTTCAAGTGATCCTCCAGCCTCTGCCTCCATGAGTGCTGGGATTACAGGCATGAACCACTGAGCCTAGCCCCTAGCAAGTTTATTCCAGTAGATACTTAAAACTTTCTCAGCTCTTATCAAACTGCCTCAGTATTCTTGCAACTCTCACTAAGCAGATGACCTTAAGGATGTATTAACAGGTTTAAAGCCATTGGACATAATTTACCTGTTGAGAGAATGTTCCACATCACTGAAAACTCTGTTTTTTGTTTGTTTGTTTTGTTTTTGAGATGGAGTCTCATTTGTACAAGGCTGGAGTGCAGTGGCACAATCTTGCCTCACTGCAACCTTTGCCTCCCAGGTTGAAGCTATTCTCCTGCCTCATCCTTCTAAGAAACTGGGACTACAGGTGTACACAACCACGCCCAGTTATTTATTCTTTTTTTTTTTTTTTTTTTTTTTTGAGAAAGAGTCTTGCTCTATTGCCAGGCTGCAGCGCAGTGGCACGATCTCTGCTCACTGCATCCTCCGCCTCCCAGGTTGAAATGATTCTTTTGCCTCAGCCTCCCAAGTAGCTGGGACTAGTAAATAGAGAGACTGAAATCCCATGCGCGCCACCATACCCAGCTGATTTTTGTATTTTTAGTAGAGACAGGGTTTCACCATGTTGGCCAGGATGGTCTCAATCTCTTGATCTTGTGATCTGCCCGCCTCGGCCTTCCAGAGTGCTGGGATTGTAGGTGTGAGCCACTGTGCCCAGCCCACTGAAAACTCTTTTATCTTTTTTTTTTTTTTTTTCTGCTAGAGAGAAACCACTTTCAGTAAAGGCTAACTCTTCCACATGGGATTTTACTTTCAATAGTATTTTCGTCTCTGCCCTGTGTCTTGGATGATTTTTTTTCCTTGGTTTCTTTTGTCTGCTTTCCAACATGCGCAGGTGCTGCTATCTTAAGCAAATGGCATACTGCTCTCCCCAGCTTGTATTTCACCTCATTTCCTCAGTGGTAAGAGATGTCACATGTTGACCGACTTTTTTTTTTTTTTTTTTTTTTTTTTGAGACAGTCTTGCTCTGTTGCCCAGGCTGCAGTGCAGTGATATGATCTCAGCTCAGCGCAACCTCTGCCTCCCAGGTTCAAGCTATTCTCCTACCTCAGCCTCCTGAGTAGGTGGGATTACAGGCACCCTCAAGCACGCCTGGCTAATTTTTGTATTTTTAGTAGATCCAGAGTTTCACCATGTTGGCCAGGCTGATCTCGAACTCCTAACCTCAGGTGATCCACCTGCCTCTGCTTCCCAAAGTGCTGGGATTACAGGTGTGAGCCACCTTGCCCTGCCCGCTGTTGACTTTTTTTTTGGAGACTGAGTTTTGCTTTTGTTACCCAGGCTGGAGTGCAATGGCACGATCTCGGCTCACTGCAACCTCCGCCTCCTGGGTTCAGGCAGTTCTCCTGCCTCAGCCTCCTGAGTAGCTGGGATTACAGGCACATGCCACCCTGCCCAGCTAATTTTTTGTATTTTTAGTAGAGACGGGGTTTCACCATGTTGACCAGGATGGTCTCGATCTCTTGACCTCGTGATCCACCCGCCTCGGCCTCCCAAAGTGCTGGGATTACAGGCGTGGGCCACCGCGCGGCCCGCTGTTGACTTTCTTAGGCCTCTTGTATTTATTTTTCACTACAACCCTTTTCAAAAATGTGATTCTATTAGTCAGAATTCTCTAGAGGGACAGAACTAGTAGGATAGGTATATATATAAAGGGGCATTTATTAAATATTAACTGACACGATCACAGGGTCCCACAGTATGCCCATCTGCAAGCTGAAGAGCAAGGAGAGCCAGTCTCAAAACTGAAGAACTTGGAATTCGATGTTTCAGGGCAGGAAGCATCCAGCATGGGGGAAAGATGTAGGCTGGGAGGCTAGGCCAGTCTATTCTTTTCATGTTTTTTTTTTTCTGCCTGCTGTATATTCTAGCCTCGATGGCAGCTGATTAGATGGTGCCTACGTAGATTAAGAGTGGGTCTGCTTTTCCCAGCCCACTGACTCAAATGTTAATGTCTTTGGGCAACACCCTCACAGACACACCCAGGATTGGTACTTGTATCCTTCAGTCAAGCTGACACTGAGTAACATCACAATGCTTTTTATGTTGATTATGCTTAAAATGCAGTAAACTTTGATGTGGGCAACAGCAGTATCTTCCAAACTGGTACCCTGATTTCCATTTCAATCTGAGCAACATTTGAATGCCAGAAAATTCTGAAGTGCATCTCCAATCTGTTGTTCAGCAGATAATTTTAAACATCTGCTGTGTGCTAGACACTATTTTAAGTACAGGGGATTTACAGAACCCTTGCTTTTTAGAGGGAGCTCACAGTCTAGATGAGAAGTCAAACATTGAACAATAAATCTCAGCTTCAGAGTTTTAATGACATTAAGTTCAGATACTTTACAGCCCTTTAATAATGAGTAGCATCTAATGGACTCATCTCCTGGCTTGTATACCCATTTCAGATGTTGCTAGGGAGAGGCTTCAGAAGAGGCTTTCTAAAGGAGGTGACATTTGAGCCCAAGACTTGAAAGAATAAGAGTCAGAATAGGGTACAGTATGTACAAGGAAACTCTGTTGGAAAACTGACATAAATCCTATTAAGGGGAAGAGTGGGAAAAAGAATGACTGGAGAGATAAGTTGAGGTCAAATCAGGCAGACTTTCTAGGCCTTGTTAAGAACCTTATAGTAAGTCAGTGGGAATCCATTGAAAGGTAGTCTTACAGGATCACTATAAGGGCATAGAGGGCATGCACGTACCACCCTAGGACCTGATGTTCATATTATAACCAATCTGGGACAGTGCCCCTGGAGTTGTGCAATGCCAGAACAATCTGGAGTACAGCTGTCTGTACTCCCATTGGAGCATGGAGGAGAAGTAGACTTAACAGGACTTTGGATGTATATGGTGAAGATCAGTGGAATAAAAAATGGTACCTGGCTGGGCACTGTGGCTTACACCTGTAATCCCAGCACTTTGGTAGGCCAAGGTCGGAGGATACTGGAGGCCAGGAGCTTGAGACCAGGCTGGGTAACCATAGCAACACCCCATCTCTACCAAAAAAAAAAAAAAAAAAAAATAGCCAGATGTGGTGGCATGAGCCTGTGGTCCCCAGTTACTTGGGAGGCTGAGATAGGAGTATCACTTGAGCTCAAGAGGTTGAGACATCAGTGAGCTGTGGTCACACCACTGCACTCCAGCCTGGGCAGGTCAAAGAACAGAGGCACTATTCTCTGATATAAGTTAGTTGGGAAGTAGATGTGTGTATAGGGATTGGGAGGAAAGTAGAGTGGTTTCAACTAGGGATGTGACTGGAATTCCTAGGTTTATAGATGTGGTTAACTACTGGAAATGGACATGATACACCACAGAGGTTAGAATGAAAAGATGGCTCAGTACAGAACTCTGAGGGGCTCCTAATATTTAGTAATAGTTGAATCAAAGAAAAAGAGGTGGCATTTAGCCTTAGAAAACTATCAGTTCAAGTCTTCAAAATCCTCTACAAAATGTTTCCAGCCACATTTGTTACCCAAGTCATAGTGGATTCATCTCCCTGCCTTTGTACCCATTTCACTTGTTGCTATCTCAAGGAGACACTTTACTTATTTCTTAGATAAAATAGAATCTTTATATTAGTAAAGACTTTGCTATATTCACACTGAATTATATTCTGATTATTTGTATATTCGGCTTATTCTCTAAAGATTAAGGATGCTCAATTAGTATTGGTGGATTGAGTATATTTTGATAGAAATGGCTATGATTTTTAAATATAGCCAAATCTTGATTCTTACTTGATACCAGCAATAAATGTGTTAGATAAATTAATCAACAGTGGAAAATACAGATAAGGAAAAAGATATTAAAATCACATGAAGTTCTAGCACATCTTTTCATGTAATAGTTTCTCAATCTGCTTGTTGTAAAGTTTTCATTTTTGTAATAATTGTGTGTTTGGGGTTTTTATGTTTTATTTTTGCTCTTGTTTCGTTTCTGTGGGTTATTTTTGGAGGGGAGGGCACATTTTAAAGATACCACAGTTCAGAAGTTCTGTTGTTAAGCACTTTAGTTTTAAAATGTGTATACTTGATTGGTATGTCCCCATGAGCTCAGAGGTGTTGCTGACTGGTAATCCTAGGCTCAGTGATTGTCTGTAGTTCCTGCGGAGCTGGTGTACATTTATTTGTATGATTATGCTTCAGACTGATCTTTGGAGTTTTAGGGGAGCTCTTGGAGAGGTGACTTAGGAAGGAAGGCAGGGGCAGTCAGCATAGTTCAGGGCTCCCCAGAGTACTTCTGCATTTCACTGTTTTCTTTCTTTCTTTCTTTCTTTTTTTTTTTTTTTTTTTTTTGAGACAGAGTCTTGCTCTGTTGCCAGGCTGGAGTGCAGTGGCGCAATCTCAGCTCACTGCAACCTCAGCCTCCTGAGTAGCTTGGATCACAAGCCTGTGCCACCACGCCCGGCTAATTTTTGTATTTTTAGTAGAGACAGTGTTTCACCATGTTGGCCAGGACGGTCTCAATCTCTTGACCTCATGATCCGCCTGCCTCGGCTTCCCAAAGTGCTGGGATTACAGGCATGAGCCACCGCGCCCAGCCTTTACTGTTTGCAATGTAGTGATTCTGTTAGAACTTCCTTTTACAAATGTTTTTCCTTTTGGAAATTTTTATGCTGCTGGTATATGACATGTGTCTTTAAATAAGATTTCACAGTGTAATATAATAGATCAGCAATGAAATTTTCTTGTATCTTATCAATTAGGAATTGTAGGGTTCATGGGATCTTTCTTTCTTTTTTAAGCTTTTTAAAGATGACATCAGGTATCTGTTGACAATGGACAAACTATGGCGGAAAAGGAAACCTCCAGTTCCGTTGGACTGGGCTGAAGTACAAAGTCAAGGTAAAGAATACATTTTATTTTAGTCTTGGAAATACCTAAGCTGGAAATGTCCTCGCCTGAATTCTTTGTATAGCCCTGTTGGTTGAAAATGATGACTGGCCCAGCCCAGTGGCTCAGGCCTGTAATCCCAGCACTTTGGGAGGCTGAGGCGGGCAGATCACAAGGTCAAGAGTTGAAGACCAGCCTGGCCAGCATAGTGAAACCCCGTGTCTACTAAAAATACGAAAATTAGCCTGGTGTAGTGGCATGCACCTGTAGTCCCAGCCACTCCAGAGGCTGAGGCAAGAGAATCACTTGAACCTGGGAGGTAGAGGCTGCAGTGAGCCAAGATTGTGCCACTGCACTCCAGCCTAGGTGACAGAGTGAGACTCCATCTCAAAAAAAGAAAAAGTAAAAGAAAAATGGTATGTCTTTATACATTCAATCAATGCAAAAAAGTATGAAGAACAAAAGTCACTGAAGTCCCACACTAGAGAAATACCCACTAATAACATTTTCAGGAGTGTTCTGGTGGTCCACTCTGTGCAGTCCACAGGCAGTCTTGTATACGCTGTGTAAATGGAATCATACTATTGATAAACTCTGAATTGTTTTTGTCAGTCTGTATAGTTAACTAGTCTCTTACTGATTAAAACATAGTATTTTTATATTTTCCCTTAAATAAAGTTTTGAGATCACTATATATTTATATACCTCTTTTTTTTTTTTTTTGAAACTTAGTCTCACACTATTGCCCAGGCTGGAGGGCAGTGGTATAGTCTCAGCTCTCTGCAACCTTCGCCTCCCAGGTTCAAGCGATTCTCTTGCCTCAGCCTCCTGATTAGCTGGGATTACAGTCACCCACCACCACACCCAGCTAATTTTTTTATTTTTAGTAGCGACAGGTTTTCAGCATGTTGACCAGACTGGTCTCGAACTCCTGACCTGAAGTGATCTACCCACCTTGGCCTCCCAAAGTTCTGGGATTACAGGGGTGAGCCACCATGCCCGGCCTATTTAGGTACATCTTTGTGCCCTTGTGATTATCTCTTTAAGATTTAATCTGGAAACACATTTTCAATTTAAATTTTTTTAATTTTTAAAAATGAAAAGTTTTTTGAGGTACAGTCTTGTTGTATTGCCCAGATTAGAGTGCAGTGGCTGTTCACAAGCTGTCATAGCACATGGCATCCCTGGACTCCAGGGCTTAAGTGATCCTCCTGCCTCAGCTTCTTGAATAGCTGGTACTGTGTGCCACTGTGCCCAACACATTGTAAAAATTTTAATGTAGGAAAGAAAACTGTTGTAGTGGGTGCTTTCTCCCTTTCAATACTACTTGTCTCTCTCTTATCTGAACTGTATTAGGAATAATTTATGCACAGCAATATAGCACCCATTGAAACTGAAAAGATCCCGGGAGACTTGGGATATCATTTTGGAGCAGTTCTCAGTAATATGGGATAGTAATCAAACACATTTAATTATGACTTTAATAGCATCCGCTTACTGAGTGCTCACTAGGTGGTGGGCATAATGCTTATTTATCATCTTATCTACATTATATCTTCAAATCTCCCAGTAATCCTGTGAGGTTCTGATGTGGTCTTGAACCTTTTCTATCTCAACTTTAACAGTTTTCTTGTACAGGTATATGTATTGTTGTGATAATTATTTTAATGGAATATATTTCATATTTGATTTCTTATTGGCGGGTATTGAACTTGTTAAATAGTGCACAGTAGAGGAATGATGTTTATTAGTGAAATTCCTAATATATTTTTTCTTTAGGAGAAGAAACGAATGCATCAGATCAACAGAATGAACCCCAGTTAGGCCTGAAAGACCAGCAGGTTCTAGATGTAAAGAGCTATGCACGTCTTTTTTCAAAGAGCATTGAGACTTTGAGAGTTCATTTAGCAGAAAAGGGGGATGGAGCTGAGCTCATATGGGATAAGGTTCGTTTTGACAATGTGTGGCAAGTACTTACATATCAAATGTGTGTTTTAGTTCTTGAGGTGTCATTTTTTGAATATTTACTAGATTTTGGGGAAATATATTGAATTTGGCTTGGATATTTTCAGCTCTAATTGCAGTATGGAGCTGAATTTTCTGTACATGGATTTAAGCAATATCATAAAACTTCATTTGGGATTCTAGTCATGTGTTCAGGGTTGATAATTATGTTGATTAGAAAAATAATGTGAGTATATTAAAGTGAAATATTTCTTGTGTCATGTAGATGTGTTCATAGAAATCAAAATCATTTGGAGAAAACATCTCATTGGCCTGATTTGCCCTTGAAAGTAGTAACATTGTCTTTGAATTCAAATAGTTATAAATATTTCAAAGGTCCAAAAGACAGAGCTCTAATACAAAAACGAGATATAATTATTCTTAGAAGTTAAAATCATATTTAATAGTACTCTACAGTTATGGCATATTTTAAGATTTGATATTACAAACTAATCTTACTTAATTGTAATCAGTATTTTCTATGGCTAAAAGTGTTTCATTTCATAAAATTTGTATGTTCCTATGGTGGTAAAGTTTAGTCACGGGTTTTAAAGTAAGGGATAAAGGCCAGTTTTAGAAACCTAAGAAAAATTTGTGTGCCCAGATTTTGAAACTTTGGTTGAATCAGACATCTAAATATACTAAAATGAAGCTAGTATATTTAGATTCTTGGGATTCTTATAAACATTAGTCTCTTGGGTTTTGTGATATAAAGGGTAACTTTTCATATTTTCATTGTTATTGTTATGCTAGTGATTTGGGAGGTTTTCATTAGTGCACAGAGGCTAAATAAAGAGCCCTTGGAATGGGAATTGTTATCCTCTTGAGTAAAGTCCACATGTAATGGATTGATAAGACAGCTGCCTAGGGAAGATGCTGTGTTGAGTGTTCAGTATTCTTACTTAGTCCTCACCACACCTTAAGAGATATGGATATAATTTCCCCTATTTAATAGATTAAGGGATTTTGACTCTTTGAAGTTGACTTGCCTGAGGTTTCATAGCCAACCAATAAGTACATAAAGAGCCTACATGTGGCCTGGTGCGGTGGCTCATGCCTGTAATCCCAGCATTTTGGGAGGCCGAGGCAGGCAGATCACAAGGTCAGGAGTTCGAGACCAGCCTGGGCAATATGGTCAAACCCCGTCTCTACTAAAAATAAAAAAGTTAGCCGGGCATGGTGGTGGGTGCCTGTAGTCCCAGCTACTCAGGAGGCTGAGGCAGGAGAATCACTGGAACCCAGGAGGCAGAGGTTGTAGTGAGCCGAGATTGCGCCACTGCACTCCAGCCTGGATGACAGAGTGAGACTCCATCTCAAAAATAATAACAATAATAATAATAACCTACATGCTGTCAGTGCTTTTTGTTCTATTCTGTGGTGCCTCTGAATTTTAGACCAGGGTGCTATCTTAGTTCAAAGCAGGAAGCCTTGCTGAAATCTAGAGACCAGGATATAGTCTCAGGAAAAATGCAAATTGTAACAGGGAAAACTTGGATTGTATTACCTTAATCTGAAGAAACAGCACGTATGAGAGTGGTGCATATGAAGAGAGTTTGGCAAAGTTGAGCTATAAAGAGTCATCCAGGTTTTTCTGAAGTGTTAATGAAACACCTTTTTTTTTTTTCTTAATTGAAACAGGGTCTCACTCTGCCACCTAGGCTGGAGTGCAGTGGCATGTTCTTGGCTCATTGCAGCCTCCACCTCCAGAGTTCAGGCGATCCCACCACCTCAAGCTCTAGAGTAGCTGGGGCCTTAGGTTTGTACCACCATGCCTGGCTAATTTTTTGTATTTGGTGGAGGCGGTGTTTTGCCATGTTGCCCAGGCTGGTCACAAACTCCTGAGCTCAGGCAGTCTACTTGCCTCAACCTACTAAATCGCTTGAGATTACAGGTGTGAGCCACCATGCCCAGCCTGAATCACTTTTCTTAAACAGTCCGTCTTTTTGCCTTGATTCTGTATTTGTTGAACAACCTTCTCATTACTGATGAATGGACCCATGAAAGGGTTGCTGTTGTCAGTAGAATTGAGGTTTCGGTGTATACACTCAGTCTCCAGTGCCTTTATTTAGGCTGGAGTGAGTTCCTAGAAGCTCGTGGTTCTTGGTGTTCTTGTCAGACTGCATTACTGGACCAGAGGAACTGATGATGAGACCCTGCCTGCTACTTAGCCCACCTCCATACTACTGTGAGATCCTAGCTGACTAGTCTCTCCCTCAACAGCCTCTTGTTCTAGTTGAAAGTCTACAGTGTTACAAAACACATGGAAGTATTGTTCTGAAAGTAATGCTTCAAAATACTACGTTTGTGAAGAAACTTGTTAAATTGTTTCAATTATTGGCAGGATGACCCATCTGCAATGGATTTTGTCACCTCTGCTGCAAACCTCAGGATGCATATTTTCAGTATGAATATGAAGAGTAGATTTGATATCAAATGTAAGTTGTTTGTACTAAAGTTCTATCACTAAAACCTTGAAGTTGTTTTTTTAAACAGCGAAACATATTGATCTTTTTTTTTTTCCAGCAATGGCAGGAAACATTATTCCTGCTATTGCTACTACTAATGCAGTGATTGCTGGGTTGATAGTATTGGAAGGATTGAAGATTTTATCAGGAAAAATAGACCAGTGCAGAACAGTGAGTATTTGTTTGCATTTTTATTCAACCTCCTTTAAAAAGTAATTCATGAAAAGCACATTAAACAGATAATTTTTAAAATGAAAACTATAAAATTGGTTTAGAGCAGTGGAAAAGTAATCGTTCTAGTTTCCAAGTGAGTGTATGTTCAAGCTTCCTGGAAATTGCAGCAAAAAGGAAAAGTTAAGAAGTTGCTTTTTCTTCTAACATTTCCAATTTTTTGAATTCTTGGAAGAATTCATTGTGTGGTCCTTAGACTAAGAAGATATACCAATTGTTTTTCAATTCTGAGAGTGCTATGTGGTTTTTAAAATTTGCTTGGTCATTTTATAGTACCCTGTTAGTCATTCTCATGTTGAGTCATTCTTTTCAGTTTTAAAGTTATTTTATATCTTTTTGATAATGTCTGAAATCTTTATGGGAGAGTCTACTGTCATTTCTGCTATCTCTCATAGTGCTTTGCTTATATGGCTTATGATTTAAAAAAAAAACAGAATTAATGTGTATTAAAATTGTGTCTGATAATTCTTTAGGGACCCATTGTAGATGTAGTTCTTCAAAGAGCATTTGTGTTTATTATATTTGGCTTCTTGGAACACTGCCAATACAGGACCACTTCTAAATTCTTAGCTTAGGAATTTCAATACATATGTATTCAGACCATAAACCTGCACGAGCCCTGATACTGTAATGAAATTATATGGGAAGATACTCCTCCCCCTCCACCATGCACCAAGGTCAAGATAATTTATCTCGTTAACTCTATGGGAAAGTATTTTTCTCTTCTCCTTTCAGGTCCTTACGTATAAGGGTCTTGTGTGTAAGGGTCTCCTATTTTAACAGTTCCTACCTTAGTGGTGGGTGGGGTAGGTGTATCTCTTAAGACTAACACTACTTGGATGTTCTCTTTGGATTCCTTCCTTCACTGCTGTGTCTGTAGATGCTTCTTTGCTTTCTTACCAGCTCAAGAAAGCTTCCTAAGAAGTATTAGCCAATACTTTTACTGTTGTTTAGATTCTCCTTTTTATTGTTGAAATACAATGACCCATTAACCTTTAGGTATTTTTAAAAATACCTAGTTTGCAATGGTATTCTTATTTTTCGGTGTCATTGGTGCACTCCTTTCTTTTTCCTTTTTTTTTTTTTTTTTAAAGAGACTGGGTCTTGCTATGGTTGTCCAGTTGGTGTTGAACTCCTGGGCTCAGGCAGTCCTCCCGCCTTGGCCTCCCAAAGTGCTGGGATTACATGTGTGAACCACTGCACCTGGCCCCATGTGCTTTCTTTCTTTCTTTCTTTTTAAATTTTTTTTATTTTGAGACAGAGTCTCGCTCTGTCACCCAGGCTGGAGTACAGTGGTGTGATCTCGGCTCCCTGCAGCCTCCACTTCCTGGATTCCAGTGATTCTCCTGCCTCAGCCTCCCTAGTAGCTGTGATTACAGGCATGTGCTACCACACCCAGCTAATTTTTGTATTTTTTAGTAGAGAGGGTGTTTGACCATGTTGCTTAGGTTGCTCTCAAACTCCTGGCCTCAAGTGATCTGCCTACCTTGGCCTCCCAAAGTGCTGGGATTACAGGCATAAGTCACCGTGCCCAGCCTCGATGCACTCTTAAAATATCTTATTTTCATGAAATTTCAGTTGGAAGGAACAGAATCAAAATGCCCAGTCTGCCATCTTGATTCAGTTTTCTATTTAAACTCTTATATGTCATACGTTTAATTTTGAAGAACTTTTTTGGGTTTTGTTTTGTTTTTGAGTCTTGGCTCTGTCTGTTGCCCAGGCTGGAGTGAGTGGAGTGGTGCGGTCTCGGTTCACTGCAACCTCCACCTCCCAAATTCAAGTGATTCTCCTGCCTCACTCAGCCTCCCAAGTAGCTGGGACCACAGAAATGCACCACCATGCCTGGCTCACTTTTTTTTTTTTTTTTTTTTTTCTTTTTTTTTGAGACGGAGTTTCGTTCTTGTTACCCAGGCTGGAGTGCAATGGCACGATCTTGGCTCACCGCAACCTCCGCTTCCTGGGTTCAAGCTATTCTCCTGCCTCAGCCTCCCGAGTAGCTGGGACTACAGGCACACACCACCATGCCCAGCTAATTTTTGTATTTTTAGTAGAGACGGGGTTTCACCTTATTGACCAGGATGGTCTCGATCTCTTGACCTCATGATCCACCCACCTCGGCCTCCCAAAGTGCTGGGATTATAGGCGTGAGCCACCACGCCCGGCCTCATTTTTCTATTTTTAGTAGTGGAGATTCACCATGTTGGCCAGGCTAGTTCTTAACTCCTGACCTCAGGTGATCCACCTGCCTCAGCCTCCCAAAGTGCTGGAATTACAGGCATGAGCCACCGTGCCTGGCTGATATCTGTTTTAAAATTTATTTATTTATTTATTTTTTTAATGGAGTTTTGCTCTGTTGTTCAGGCTGGAGTGGAGTGGCACAATCTGGGCTCACTGCAACCTCTACCTCCTGGGTTCAAGCAATTCTCCTGCCTCAGCCTCCTGAGTATCTGGGATTACGGGCATGTGCCACTACACCCAGCTCATTTTTGTATTTTTAGTAGAGACAGGGATTCACCATATTGGCCAGGCTAGTCTAGAACTCCTGACCCCAGATGATCCACCTGCCTCAGCCTCCCAAAGTGCTGGGATTACAGGTGTGAGCCACCGTGCCTGGCCGATACCTATTTTTTAATATATATATGTATGGGGTTTTTTTTGAGTTGGAGTCTTTCCCTGTCGCCCACGCTGGAGTGCAATGGCCTGATCTGGGCCCAGTGCAACCCCTACCTCCCGGCTTCAAGCAATTCTCCTGCCTCAACCTCGTGAATAGCTGAGGTTATAGGTATGTGCCACCATGCCCAGCTAATTTTTATATTTTTAGTAGAGATGGGGTGTCACCATGTTGGTCAGGCTGGTCTTGAACTCCTGACCAGCCGCCTCAGCCTCCCAAAGTGCTGGGATTATAGGCGTGAGCCACTGTGCTTGGCCAATATTTCTCTTTTTTTATAGCAGCCTGAATGTATGGCTGTGGTATCCCTTTGAGCTCACCAATGACTAATTACTGAACTTATTAAAATGTCTGTGATTTCCCATCACATCCTTCTGGTTTCTTTGCCTGCTCAGCTCCATGCCACTCTTGGATTATTAATAGTAATATATCTGGGTTTCATTTGTTTACATTTGTAAATGAATACCAGCATGGGTTAATGTTAGCCCAAGTATTCATAGTGGTAGCAATTGCTTTTATTACTGTTAATTTTCCTTAGCACACTTACTTTCCTGGTAAAGCCCAAAATCAAACAAATCTTTCTGCCTCTGTAGCCTGCATGGCCTGGGCAGTTTGCTTCTAGCCCTTCTATATAAGAGTATTCATTGTAGGGAGAACCTGTCGTACAGAGGAGGGCTTTACTGTCTCTTGCGAGATTTAGTTCTGTACGCTTGGGGGAGTCCATAGAGTACTCCTTTAGAATTCATTCCTCTTAGCAGAATCAACACTACATTGTAGTCATAAGATAAAAGTTTGTGTCTCAACTTTCTGTCTTCTGACATTTGTTGTTTGTGTTGGATCTTGCTAGTGTTTTCCAAACTTTAGTAGTAGCAGGAGCTTGGGGCTTTTCTTAATTTCAATGTAATTTTTATATTTGCCTTGGTTCTTATTTTTTTGTTCAGTACCAGAGAAATGGTAAATAGGTACATAAACTGCCAGAAATATAATTTTTTTCCCTAATTATATAAATGTTACTATAATCAGAAAATTTGTAAAGGCAGTGACATTGGTTCTAGACATCTGTGAAAGGCATTATTGCTAACTGGAGAAATGAATGTTTTGGTCTTGTCAGGAGATTGCTTGGTTGATAAGAATAGCCGCAGGGAGGAACACCAGCAGCTGATACAGTGATGGCACCACAGATGAGCATGCTTGTGCCCACTCTTGCTAAATTGGGTTGCAGAAGAACGCAGAGTCTTATGTAATATAAGGAGATGTCTTTTCGGCAAGCCTAGGCTTTAGCTGATTAGAAAAGAAAAGTTGAAAAACCAGGCTCCTAAAAAAGGTCATGATTTTCCTGATCCTTTTTGCCATGTGAAAGGGAATATTTAAGTCATTTTTTATTGGATATCTGGTAAATGAGATTTTAGATTGTATGATGTATAAAATTATAGCACACGTTTCTGATTTCTTCCCCTTTTTCTCCTCCAAAGATTTTTTTGAATAAACAACCAAATCCAAGAAAGAAGCTTCTTGTGCCTTGTGCACTGGATCCTCCCAACCCCAATTGTTACGTATGTGCCAGCAAGCCAGAGGTGACTGTGCGGCTGAATGTCCATAAAGTGACTGTTCTCACCTTACAAGACAAGGTTAGTGCAAGGGCTGGTTCTATTTTTCCTTTTACAGTATTACTGTGATAACAAGCCAACACTAGCTAATGATTCTGAAAAGGTCCAACTGCAGAAATGTGTTGCTGTGATTTCCTGGGTTATTTCAAATATTCCTGCAGGCTTTTCTGTCTGTGATTCCAGAGTAAGTGCCCCACATCCCAGAATGGAATAGATCCGACTCCAGCAAATTAGGAGCTTTTGTCATTTCTGAAGTCTGAGTTGAGGCTTGGTGATGATACACATTTATCTAATATGACCTGATTCTGGTGTGGTAAGTTAGTCCTTGAGGTCATAGGGCATTTGCATACCTGGATTTACCTGTGGAGCTGAAATAAGGGAAGAAATAGGGGTTTAGGACATGGTCTGGTCCTTAAGTTCCTCTTAAATTGGCTAGATTTGTTTATTAGGGGAGATTTTCTTTCTTTTTTTAATGACCCAAAAGTGTCACTTTCCACCTTGGGATCACTTCCTATTGTTCTCTGATTGTGACCATCATAATGGTACATACTTATATGCCTCTTGAGAGAGGAGAAAGCGGCCCTTCTCACGTAGCAGTGCTGCTTGACAGGGAATGGCCTTTCTTCCGAAAATTCATTACGCAGGTTGGATCGATTTGAACTTATGTTTTGGTCAAGGAAGTGGCAGGTACAGCAGAGGGTGGTTTCCCCAGTTTCTTTTCTAGGAAATAGTTATCTTCGGTATCTCCTGATGCTTGAGCTTAAAGGTAATTCCTCTATTTGTAGGATACTTAGACCTATAGAGAGTTCCTCCTTTCTTTTGTTCTCCTTTCTTTTTTAGGAGCTGATAGGATTTAACAGAATGTTATCATTAGTATTCTTTAAATGCATGGAAGGAGACTCTTATCTGAGAGTCAGGTTAATGAGAAATGATTCCGTCTGTCAAACGCCTGCCATTACAGGGTTGGCACAGAGACTGAAATGAAATATGTCGTGTGTGTGTGTAGCTCACTACCTAATCTACAAAGAAAAACAAAGTAGCAAGAGCCAGCCAGGGAGTTCCCAGTCCCCTGTTGGGATGAAGTTGGATCTGATCTGCATCAGTGGTCAGATATGGGGCTAGAACTCAGGTGAATCCCCATGGCTTTTCTGCTTGCTCTAAGAGATCTTGAAGGGTGACTTGGCCGCTTTCCAATAAATAAAAGGGGAATGTAAGAGCCTTCATAGAAAAGAGGTCTAGGATTTCTTATTATGTTTACCTACATTAATATTTTGAATCCTTCTTTTTATTTTGTTTTGTTTTGTTTTTTGTAGATAGTGAAAGAAAAATTTGCTATGGTAGCACCAGATGTCCAAATTGAAGATGGGAAAGGAACAATCCTAATATCTTCCGAAGAGGGAGAGACAGAAGGTATCATACGTTGCATTTATTCACTCCTCTTATTGAGGAGACTGCTTAAAGGAAGAGTCCACATTAGTGGATCCATTTACTGTATATGATACTCAGTATTACAGAGAGCAGTAGTGTTTGGTCATGGAGGTGCTCTTTCAAGGTGACATTGCTGTGGGGGTCATCACAGTTCCACGTTTTGGAGCTCCGTGTCAGACGTTTACAGTGACTACAGTGCTCTTTGTCCACTTTCAAGGAACCTCCTTGCCGGTGTCTTGGATCCTGGGAGCTAACTTTGTGATGAGAAGACTGTTCTGTCTGTCAAATCACAGTGGGGAGGGTTCTAAAGCATTTGGCGGTTTTCTCCAAGAGAGGGGAAGCCTTGGTAGCCTCTTCCTACTACATAGCAGAAAAATTACTGAAATTCAGTGCCCGGTTTTGACTTTCTGATCTTTCCTTTCAAAAGTTCAAGCACGTCATCCCTTTTGTTAACACATTTGCTGTACAAGGTACAATACCTCTGATTCTGTTGAAGCTTTCATAGTGAGAATTGCATTGTAGCTGTTCCTCCTTTAGACTATACTTGTTGGTCCCATACCTCGTCGGTCACTTTTGCAGTTCATTTCTTGGTTTGCTGTTCTAGTTGATTTTTCCATGTCCCAGTTTTTGCCAGTGTACTCTTTATTTTCAAAGGTTTGAGGGCCTGTGTTTTCCCTGTATATTGGCTTAATTCATACCTATTGGTCCATTGGTCATTTATTCATACTTTGGGAGATCCTGATGGGGATTCAGATGTTAAGCCTTCTTAAAATTCAGGTTTAGTGTCAGGGTTGTTCTTGGTTGTAGTTGATCGTTGAGAAACTGTTTGGTATATTCGGTCATGTGTAATTGGAGGCCATGTTTTGGCTGTGTGGTACTCTATTTTAGGAGTCTACTTGAATATTCAAGCCTCATTCTAGCCAGCTGACTTTTTAAAAAAAGTTTGTGATCATATGCTGTCCCTTAGTTGTAGCCAGCTCTTTCAAACTCTAGCTTAAAAATGGAAACTGGTCAGGAAATTCAGTGCCTTCAGAGTGACCCTTCTCTATGGAGTAAATGTTCCGTGGAGGGTGAGACAGCACTTATCAAAATATGTGTGGAGTCCTGTATGACAGGCATAGAATTGGATATTCGTAAGTCAAGGATGAGTAAGACAACAGACCTTGGCTAGAAGTACCTTGCAGCCTGGAAGGAGAGTCGAGATTGTCAACAGGTGGATTCAGTATAGTCCAAGGAAAACTGTAAAAAGATGTGTACACAGTATGAATCTAAAGAAATTATATTTAGCTTTGTGAAAGGGAGGGGGAGTCATAGGACAGGGCAGATCTTGGGTCAGTTTTTGAAGAAATAGTAAGGACCCTCTAGGCAAAGGGAGCATTTAGACAGAATTAACATCTGTCTACAGAGGTGTGAACTTGCGAAACAACGTAAACTGCTTTGAGAGTGGCCCATAACTTGGTTTCACTGGAAGTTGGGGTGCTGAGGGATTAGCGGCAGTGCTGAAGTTGGAGTCTTTCTTGTCATACGTGCAGGGTGTGTGTCTTCCTCCTCTCCCTTGACCCCTACCCTCCAGAGGAGGAGGCAATATTGCCACCAGGGTTTAAATGGGAGTAGCAGGGAGCTAGTTAGGGAGGAGGGAATTGAGGGATTTTTAACTAAGGTGGAGGCAGGTGACAGATTTGAGATTCGCAAAGTCAGAACTTGGAGCCCAGGTGAGGAGTAGCAGCATTGTTAGGCCAGTACAAGACTTCATGGGTGATGCTGATTCACCAAGATGAGAACCCACATTAACTAGTTTTACTTTTGAACGTGATGGTTCCAAGAGGTTTGCAGTCAGTGGTGATGTGTGAAGGGCTTAGAGATGGAAATTGGATAAGAAATATTCTCCACGGGCATTCCAGATAGATTAAAAAGGTAAAGCAAACAGTAGATCTAGAAAAGAACTATAAGAAACTGCTGTATTTTCTGGATGTCAATGTAAAGAAAGGCTTTCTAAGCATTTTCCTTATAAGCAATGAAAGAAATGTTAAAAAGCCAAAAAAAAAAGTTATGAGATTGAAAATTGAGATTTTATAGAAAATTGGGCTGGGTGCAGCGGCTCACACCTCTAATCCTAGCACTTTGACAGACCGAGGCGGGAGGATCACTTGAGGCCAGGAGTTTGAGACCAGCCTGGCCAACATGGTGAAACTCCATCTCTCCTAAAAATACAAAAATTAGGCCGGGTGTTGTGGCCGTAATCCCAGCACTTTGGTAGGCCAAGGTGGGTGGATCACCTGAGGTCAGGAGTTGGAGACCAGCCTGGCCAACATGGTGAAACGCTATTTCTACTAAAAATACAAAAATTAGCCAGGCATGATGGTGGGTGCCTGTAATCCCAGTTACTCTGGAGGCTGAGGCAGGAGAATCACTTGAACTCAGGAGCTGGAGGTTGAAGTTAGCCAAGATCGTACCACTGCACTCCAGCCTTGGCAACAGAGTAAGACCCCTGCTTAAAAAAAAAAAAAAAAAAGTTGGGCATTGGTGGCATGCACCGGTAGTTCCAGCTGCTCTCGAGGCTGAGGTGGGAAGACTCCTCAAGCCCGGGATATGTACTCCAGCCTGTGTGACAGATTCAGGCCCTGTCTGGTTTTTTTTTTTTTTTGTGGTAGGCAGAATCTCTCTGTCACACAGGCTGGAGTGCAATGGTGCGATCTTGGCTCACTGTAACCTCCACTACCCCAGTTCAAGCAATTGTCCTGCCTAAGCCTCCCAAATAGCTGGGATTATAGGCATGAGCCACCATGCCTAGCTTGTTTTTGTTTTTTTTTGAGATGGAGTCTTACTCTGTTGCCCAGGCTGGAGTGCAATGACGTGCTCCTGGCTCACCACAACCTTTGCATCCTGGATTCAAGCAATTCTCCTGCCTCAGCCTCCCGAGTAGCTGGTATTACAGGCGCACAGCACCACGTCCAGCTAATTTTTGTATTTTTAGTAGAGCCGGGGTTTCATGGTCAGGCTGGTCTTGAAACCCTGACCTGGTGATCTGCCTGCCTCAGCCTCCCAAAGGGCTGGGATTATAGGCGTGAGCCACCACACCAGGTGCCGTGTGTGTGTGTGTGCATGTGTGTTTTGAGACAAAGTCTATAACACTTTTTTGTTGCTTTGTTACCCAGCCGGCTGGAGTACAGTGGTGCAATCACATGCCTCACTGCAACTCCTGGGCTTCAGCAATCAATCCTCCTGCCTTGGCCTCCCAGAGTGCTGAGATTATAGATGTGAGCCACTGTGCCTGGCCTTCCTCTTCCTCTAAGGACATCAGTCAGCTGGGATTAGAGCCCACTCTACTTGCCCCATTTAAATTTAATCATTCCTTTAAAAAGTCCTATCTCCAAATACTGTCACATTCTGAGATACTGGAGATTAGGGTTTTCAACCTTTGGATATTGGTGGACGTGACACAGTTCAGCTTATAACAGAGGTTTAGCTTTTTAAAAATGAACCTGACTTCTCTATGAAGATGTAACTGAAGTATCTAAATTATCTTCATATTTCCTAGCTAATAATCACAAGAAGTTGTCAGAATTTGGAATTAGAAATGGCAGCCGGCTTCAAGCAGATGACTTCCTCCAGGACTATACCTTATTGATCAACATCCTTCATAGGTAAGAGCTATTAATATTTTAACTGTAAGATATTGTTTGAATATATAAACTTTAGACAAAATGGAGGACAAGTGTTTTCTTAACGTTAAACCCTGCTGTTTATTTGAAATTGTATAGTATATTTGGTTGAGTTGGTCACTGAATTCCCTGACGTTTGACCTGCAGAAAAATTTGGGGATTCAGAAATTGGCCGGGTGTGGTGGCTCACGCCTGTCATTTCAGTACTTTAGGAGGCACAGACAGGCGGATCACCTGAGGTCAGGAGTTCGAGACCAACCTGGGCAACATGGTGAAACTCCGTCTCTGCTAAAAATATGAAAATTAGCTGGGCATAGTGGCGGGCATCTGTAGTCCTAACTTGGAAGGCTGAACTGAGGCAGGAGCATCCCTTGAACCCAGGAGGTGGAGGTTGCAGAGAGCCGAGATTGCACTACTACACTCCAACCTGGGTGATAGAGTGAGACTCGATCTTTTTTTTTTTTTTTTTTTTTTTTTTTTTTGAGACGGAGTTTCGCTCTAGTTACCCAGGCTGGAGTGCAATGGCGCGATCTCGGCTCACCGCAACCTCCGCCTCCTGGGTTCAGGCAATTCTCCTGCCTCAGCCTCCTGAGTAGCTGGGATTACAGGCACGCGCCACAATGCCCAGCTAATTTTTCGTATTTTTAATAGAGACGGGGTTTCACCATGTTGACCAGGATGGTCTCGATCTCTTGACCTTGTGATCCACCCGCCTCGGCCTCCCAAAGTGCTGGGATTACAGGCGTGAGCCACCAAGCCCGGCCGAGACTCGATCTTTAAAAAAGTGTGTGTGTGTGTGTGTGTGTGTGTGTGTGTGAGAGAGAGAGAGAGAGAGAGAGAGAAATAAGCAAAAAATGTTTAAGAGTAACTCTCATCAGTGGTGGCTGATCAGAAAGACTTAGACCAGGTGTTTGAATAGTTTAAACAGAGGTGAATTCATTATGGTAATTGAACTGGAATAAAATTAATTAACTTTCAGGGTTCTCTAGAAAAGAGAAATATTTCTTCCATAAAAAAAATCATTTCATTTGTGATTTTGTGGCAATAACAAAAGAATACTGAGAATCGGCTAGGCACAGTGGCTCACTCCTGTAATCCTAGCACTTTGAGAGGCTGAGGCAGGTAGATTACCTGGGCTCAGGAGTTCGAGACCAGCCTGGGGAACATGGTGAAACCCCGTGTCTACTAAAAATACAAGAAAAGTAGCTGGGTATGGTGGCATGCGCCTGTAATCCCAGCTACTAGGAAGGCAGAGACAGGAGAATCACTTGAACCTGGGAGGCGGAGGTTACGGTGAGCCAAGATCGTGCCATTGCACTCTAGTCTTGGTGACAGAGTGAGACTCCGTCTCAAAAAATAAAAAAATAAAAAAAATTGAGAATTATCTGTACTGGCCAGGAGTGGTGACTCACGCCTATAATCCCAACACTTTGGGAGGTCAAGGCAGGCAGATCACCTGAGATCAGGAGTCAGTCTGGCCACGAGGTTGGTGGTAGTGCACACCTGTATTCCCAGAAACTCAGGAAACTGAGGCAGGAGAATCGTTTGAACCCAGGAGACGGAGTTTGCAGTGAGTCGAGATTGTGCCATTGTACTCCAGCTTGGGTGACAAGAGCAAAACTCCATCTTCTTAAAAAAAAAAAAAAAAAAGAATTACCTGTACAGATTCCTGAGTCTACAGCACAGTTAAGATAGATATGGTCCCCTACTCTAATACATTCATGTGTTGACCAGGGTGCATTTTCTCCATGCTCATTGACTTGGGGTTTTTTGTGTAGCATCTAACATAAAGGGGTTAGTGGTGCTGCCACCTGCGTCCAGTTATTTTGCCAATATTGCCATGAGTATACAGACATGTATAGCATTTGTGTGGTTATTTGGAGAGAACTACATTTTAAAAAGCATAAAATGATAGGAAGGACTGAATGTGAGTTACTAGTAAGTAGTGAATTTCACAGAGTTATATAATGGAGTCAAAGTGGTGCTGCTTCAGTTAGACACCAGTTAGATGTAAGTGGCATGCTTGTGTTTACCTGTGAAAGAAAAGACAGTGGAAGGACATGTACAGTAAAGTGGAAATACCACATGGTATCTAAAAGAGGAGGCATAATTAGGGTTTTTAATTATATTTTTTACCTCTCTGGATACAGAATCCCACCCCTTAAAACATGTAAGTCTTTTGTTTGACTTAATGTTAGTTAATGTATAGAAGAAGGGTGTAACTTGTAAAGATGGGGAGACCCAGAAACCATGTAGTCCTGCCCATAAGACACCACATTACTGTAGTTAAGATCACATTGTAGGCCCTGTGCGGTGGCTCATGCCTGTAATGCCAGCACTTTGGGAGGCGGATCACGAGGTCAGGAGTTCAAGACCACCCTGGCCAATACGGTGAAACCCCATCTCTGCTAAAAATACAGAAAAAATTAGACGGGCATGGTGGCATGCACTTGTAGTCCCAGCTACTCAGGAGGCTGAGGCAGAAAAATCACTTGGAACCTGGGTTCCTTACTGCAGAGGTTACATTGAGTCGAGATCTCACCACTGCACTCTAGCCTGGGCGACAGAGCAAGACTCCATCTCAAAGAAAAGATCACATTGTAAGTAGAGGATGTAGAAATTTTTGGCATAGTAGCTGAAGAAATAATGTCTTAAGAGTTTTAGGCTACAGAATTTGGGAGTCAGTTTTCTGCTTTAGCAATAAGTTATTTACTATTTTTTAAAAAAATGAAAACCTTGCCCTGATTTGAAAGTGCATTTAGAGTTTTGGATTATCACAGAAATTTGTTGTGTACCATCTTTTTTATTGTAAGTTTAGCTCTTTGAAAATTAGACTACAGGCTGGGTATGGGTGGCTTACACATATAATCCCAGCACTTTTTAAAGCCAAGGTAGGAGGATGACTTGAGCCCAGGATTTCAAGACCAGCCTGGACAACATTATGAGACCCCATCTCTAATTTTTTTTTAATAAAAATTTTTTAAAGATTAGAATCCAGATACTTGGTGTGTACATAGTGTATGCTTTGAGCTTTGTGGAACAACAGGATTTCTCTGTTGCTCCTTTGTTTTGTACATGATCGTAGCTGTGACCTCTGTGATTTTCCTACAGTGAAGACCTAGGAAAGGATGTTGAATTTGAAGTTGTTGGTGATGCCCCAGAAAAAGTGGGGCCCAAACAAGCTGAAGATGCTGCCAAAAGCATAACCAATGGCAGTGATGATGGAGCTCAGCCTTCCACCTCCACAGGTGAGTATGGCCCCAACCAGCAGGTTGTTAAAAACCCACCAAGCAGGTTATTAGGAACATTGACCATAAATCCATAAAACTACTAGAGGTGTGTATTGGTTTGATACTGATTGTTGGAATGGAGCTTTGAATTTATGAACCATGAAGACATTTAAGGCCAGGAGTGGTAGCTCACACCTGTAATCCCAGCACTTTGAGAGGCCAATATGGGAGTATTACTTGAGGCCAGGAGTTGGAGAGCAGCCTGGGCAACACAGTGAGACCCCATCTCTACCTAAAAAATTAGCCAGGCATGGTAGCACATACCTGTAGTGTCAGCTACTCAGGAAGCTGAAGTAGATCACTTGAACCCCAGAGTAAAACACTGCACTGAGCCATGATCACACCACTGCACTCCAGCCTGGGCAACAGCAAGAGCATGTCTCAGGATAAAGAAAGAAAAAGTCATTTAAGAGTGGGAGACGTTCTTACAGAAAACAGGAACACTTTGTTATTTTTGTTAATTGACTTTTACAATTTGAAATGATAGTTTACTGGTGCACAAAGTCAGCCTATGTAGTAGCAGGTTGGGATTTTGTGTGCTTGTTTTATTCAGGAGCAATAAATCCATACCTCTGACTATTTTGAGTGAACAGATGCTTGGTAAGTGTGGAGTTTAGCCATGTTAGAGTTTCCTCATCACCAGTATGACTTGGGTATAGTCCTTTCTCCTGGGTTTTCAATGCTGGTGCTTTTCCAAATAACTGATTCTTTACTGTGTTCTAATTTGAATATTTACTCTGCTCCCTTTCTTCCTTTAGTTAGGAAACTAAAGGTTACCAAATTTTTACCTCTTTGTTTTCATGTCTTTGACGTGGCCTTCTTTTGAATATGTTTACTCTTGGCTCTAATGTTCTCTTGAGAATTTTGGAGACGGACATTCAGATTATGGCCTGGGGCCATTGGTTCATGACCTTTTTCCCTCCACTGAAACTAGAAAGGTCCATCATCCTCCTTTGGGGAAGAGACTGTGTGATAGCTTTTCCAAAATCGTAATTTGAAATGTATGTTTATTGATGCTCTAATTTGGGTAGGTTTCCAGGGTTACAGCCATGAGTAAGATAGGTATTCTGCCTTTGATTTTGTTAGACAGAAGATAAAACCATCTTTAGTGGGAGTATGGGCCGAGCTGCATTGGGCATGGTTCCTGGCTTCATCCTCTGCTCCTATGTACACGTGGGAAGTCTTTCACTGAGTTTCCTTTCCTGGAAAGCGGATAATCATGTGATCTTCTTTATAGGGTTGTGATGATTAAATGAGTTGTCATATACACAGTGCTCAGAACAGTTCCTGGCACATTGTAAGTGCTGTGTTGTTGTTATTGTTACCACCACTACCATTATTAGAATATGCACCCTCTGCTTTTCTGTTGGAGAAGGTAGAGGTGGAATCGAGGATATGTAATGAGTCCTTTGAGTTATATAATGTTTGTTACAGTTTTTTTTTTTAATTAGAAAAGAAATAAGTGCTTATGATATAAAACATTTAAAACAGTAAGCAAATATGTAATGTGTAAAGTGAAGATTCCTTAATGGCAGCCATTCTTTAGTTTGGTGTGTATTACAAGAGTCAGCTTTCAATTATATAAAGTATTGGTGAGCAAAGTAACTCCCACACTTTTAACCATTTTTTTTTCTTTTTTTCTGAAATAAGCTCAAGAGCAAGATGATGTTCTCATAGTTGATTCGGATGAAGATTCTTCAAATAATACTGACATCAGTGAAGAAGAGAGAAGCCGCAAGAGGAAATTAGATGAGCAAGAGAATCTCAGTGCAAAGAGGTCACGTATAGAACAGAAGGAAGAGCTTGATGATGTCATAGCATTAGATTGAACAGAAATGCCTCTAAACAGAACCTTCTTACTACTTAGTTTACTGGCAGAACCAGATTATTTGTTATGTCCTTTGTTCCAAAGGGAAAAAGTTGACACCAGTGACTTGAAAATGATTCTGCTCCCTTTGAAAGCATTCATTTTGCTAAAGCTGTTAGACACATTGCAGTATGCTGTATTGAAAGTAGGAATATAGTTTTAAAAACCCTTTGAACAAAGTGTGTGCATAACCAGTCATGAGATAAAACAACACAGTGCATGTTGCCTTTTTAATGTAAATACCCTTAGGTATCATTAGTTTCAAAATATTGTGGTTTAGTAAAGTTGATACCTGGTTATAAATATTATGCCTTTATTTTTGGCTAGAAGAAGAATTATTTTTAGCCTAGATCTAACCATTTTCATACTCTTAACTGACTGAAACAGATTCAAAGAAATATCAAGTGCTATGCATTGAAACTTGTTTTGAAATGTTAAATGGCACTATGTATATTAATGTAAAACAATGTTAATTTACTCAAGTTTTCAGTTTGTACTGCCTGGTATGTCTGTGTAAGAAGCCAATTTTTGTGTATTGTTACAGTTTCAGGTTATTTATATTCGATGTTTTGTAAAACTCAGATAACGACTATACTTATGGACCAAATAAATGGCATCTGCATTCTTGTTACACATGCCTGCACAGTTTCTGTTTCTGCTGCCTCAGTAGATATGAGGCAGCAGAAACAGAAACTGTGCCATTAAATTCTTTGCATTAAAAAAATAACTTGGCCGGGCTCTGTGGCTCATGCCTATAATCCCAATACTTTGGGAGGCCAAGGTGGGTGGATCACGAGGTCAGGAGATGGAGACCATCCTGGCCAACATGGTGAAACCCAGTCTCTGTTCAAAATACAAAAAAAAAAAAAAAAAAAAAGATGGGCATGGTGGCATGCACCTGTAGTCACAGCTACTCAGGAACCTGAGGCAGGAGAATCTCTTGAACCTGAGAGGCAGAGATTGCAGTGAGCTGAGATCATGCCACTGCACTCCAGCCTGGCAACAGTGAGACTCCCATCTCTAAAAAATAAAAAAGTGATTCAGCTGGTCACGGTGGCTCATGCCTGTAATCCCAGAACTTTGGGAGGCCAAGGTGGGTGGATCACCTGAGATCAGGAGTTTGAGACCAGCCTGGCCAACGCAGTGAAACTCCATCTCTACTTTAAAAATAATAATAATACAAAAATTAGCTGTGTGTGGTGGTGGGCGTCTGTAATCCCACTACCTGGAGGCTGAGGCAGGAGAATTGCTTGAACCTGGGAGGCGGAGGTTTCAGTGAGCTGAGATTGCACCGTTGCACTTCAGCCTGGGCGGCAAGAGTCAACCTCCCTATTTCCAAAAAAAAAAAAAAATGTATTTTAGTAGAGATGCGATTTCACCATGTTGGCCAAGATGGTCAATCTCCTGACCTTGTGATCCACCTATCTCCACCTCCCAAAGCTGGGATTACATGTATGAACCACCGTACCTGGCAAAAAAAAAAAAAAAAACCCCTAAAGGTTGAGGAGATCTCCACTGTTTGCCATAGATGAGTCCTTTTTGTTTGTTTGTTTCTTGGAGACTTCACAGGTAGGAAAAGTACTTTCTAAGATAAAGTTCCTGCTGGGTGTGGTGGTGGTGTATATCTGTGTCCCAGCTGCTGAGGAGGCTGAGGCAGGAGGATGACGAGCCCCGAAGTTCAAGGCCAGCATGGGCAACATAGCAAGACCCTGTCTAAAAAATAAAGCTTCTAATGGCAGTGTTTTTAAAATTTGGATTGTCAGCAGTTGGCCTTTGTTGAGAAAGTATGTGACTTTTGCCCAAGCCCAGTAACTTGGAGCCTTGCATTTGAGATGCTGGAGAGGGAGTCCTTCCTCCTTTTTGCAGTGTTTGTGTGGGTTGTCCCCTAGTTTATGAAAGTCCACTTTGAGTATACCATACCCAGCCCAACTCCAGCCTACAGATAGTGCCAAACCGGCACCAGGTGGAGTAGCACTTGTCTTCCTGGTCCTGGACCTCAGAGGGCTTTGCCCCTTAGGGTACTCATCACTCAGAGGTGTGCCTTGAGTTTTCAGAGAACAGAAACCCATTAAGCTATTTCCTCTATATTATGCATGTGCCCTTTTGTGTTTCTGGCAATATTTCTTTTGTATATCAACTAAATTTCAAATTTCTAATTCAGGTATTATTCTACTTTGTGTAATTCTTACTCTGCCATTCCGCTTATTAATCGTTACTCCTTGTACAGCATTTGTAAATCAGAGCTTTCGGAAAAACCATGTTGAAGGCTGGGTGTGGTGGCTCACACCTGTAATCCCAGCACTTTGAGAGGCTCAGGCAGGAAGATCGCATGAGACCAGGAGTTAGAGACCAGCCTGGGCAACATGGCAAAACCTCATCTCTACAAAAAATACAAAAATTAGTTGTGTGTGGTGGCACTTCCCTGTAATCCCAGCTGCTTGGGAGGCTGACAGGGCAGGATTGCTTGAGCCTGGGAGGTGGGGTTTGCAGTGAGCCAAGACTGTGCCACTGTACTTCAGCCTGGGTAACGGAATGAGACCCTATCTCAAAAAAAAAAGAAAAAAGGAAAATCATGTTGAAGACTCAGCCAGCCGGGCACAGTGGCTCATGCCTGTAATCCCAGCGCTTTGGAAGGCCGAGGCAGGTGAATCGCCTGAGGTCAGGAGTTCGAGACCAGCCTGGCCAACACAGTGAAACCCCGTCTCTATTAAAAATAAATGAAAAAAAAGACTCAGCCTTCTGGAGCCCCAGAGTGGACTGACTTTCACCTGAAAGTTATGCCAGCATGCTAGGTCTCCGTCCACAGCTGTGAGCCTTTGAGCTTCATATGCCTTTATGTTTTCAGAAGGTGTTTAATTTTCCTCCAGAAAATAACTCGAAACTTAACAGAACTATGTAATATAAAATGAAATATCTTAGGATGGATCTCATTTTTGATACTTTTTATTCTGAAAAGCTCTCTAGAAATTTGCATTTTGAAATTCTCTCCATTCTTTACACATCATCCTGCCTTATTTTTGAAGTGGTGCCGTTGTAGGTCACAGCAGCCTTGACCTCCTGGGTTGAAGCAGTTCTCCCACCCCAGCCTCCTAAGTCCCTGGACTACAGGAACTTACCACCATGCACAGCTAAGTTTAAAAAATTTTTTTTGGAGACAGGGTCTCATGTTGGCCAGGCTTGTCTCCAACTGCTGGCCTCAAGGGATCCTCCCACCTTGGCCTTGCCAAGTACTGGGATTACAGGCACTGAGCCATGCACCCCACCCTCACCCTGCCTTTTTTTTTTTTTTAGAGACAGTCTCATAATAATGTCGTCCAGGCTGAAGTGCAGTGGTGCCACCTCAGCTCACTGCAACCTCTGCCTCCTGGGTTCAAGTGATTCTCCTGCCTCAGCCCCCTGAATAGCTAGGACTACAGGCACATGCCACCATGCCCTAAGTTTTTTGTATTTTTTTTTCTTAGTAGAGACAGGGTTTCACCGCGTTAACCAGGTTGGTCTCGATCTCCTGACCTTGTGATCCGCCCACCTCGGCCTCCCAAAGTGGTGGGATTACAGGCGTGAGCCACTGCGCCCAGCCACACCCTGCCTTTTAGTTATCAACAGTTATCAACAATGCATTTCTGATGTTTTGTGTATGTCCTTTTGTTCTTTCCCATTTGAATGTATAGTACATGGTGATAAGTGCCAGTTAGATCTGCGGTGGGGTTTCTAATTTTGCAGACCAATGGTTTTCATCTTTGCATAAACTATTAACTACCTTTTCCAGCAGGTTTGTCAGAAAGGCAGGTCTGACTACTAGTTCCAGGGATCCTGTCCAACTAGACAGTGAACCAAAGCAGATCCAAGCTTCCCCCAGGTCCTTAGAGGGTGGAGACACCAGATCTTGTGTTGTATTCTTGTAAATTGTCTCACCAGCTGGGAGCTGGGAGTAGGGCTTGTGAAGGGAGTTTCCTCAACAGCTTCTTTTCACCTCCAGCCTGAAGTACGATGTTAACAAACTATCTTCCAGCCTTGCTGGGAACAGTGTGGTGACGAGTTTACCTAGAGAATCCATTGTCCTAAAGACTATTGGCTACTCTGCATGTGCCATGAGAGGTTCCAACTTTTTTTTTTTTTGAGAGAGTCTCCCTCTGTTGCCCAGGCTGGAGTACAGTGGCACAATCTCCGCTCACTGCAACTTCCATCTCCCCGGTTGAAGCGATTCTCCTGCCTCAGCCTCCCGAGAGGTTCCAACATTTTAACACAGAGCCCAACTCATTAATGAGATAACCAGCCAGGCAAAGATCAGTGGGTGCCAAAACCTTTCAAGTAAAAGGCTGCTGAGGAACAGAATTTTAGCATAACGCTCAAATGTTGCTGCACTCCTGGGCTCAAGCGATCCTCCTGCCTCAGCCTCCCAAGCAGCTGGGACTGCAGGTCATTTGCAAAAGGAAAGCATCAATCTTTATTTATTTTAGAGATAGGGTCTCGCTCTGTACCCCAGGCTGGAGTGCAGTAGTGCGATCACAGCTCACTGCAGCCTCAACCTCTCATACTCAAGTGATTTTCCCGCCTCTGCCCTGCCCGAGTAGCTGAGACTACATTTGTGAGCCACCACGCCTGGCTAATTTGGGAAACATCAATCTTCACAATGGACAGATCTGACTGCTGCCACCATAATCAAGTGATCAAACCTAGTATCACTTATTGGACAGCCTGATGTTACTGTGCTTCCTAAGATAGTATCAAGAACAAAACAGCATCTCACCAAGAAATTGTTGACTGGATTCTAACCAAGCATCTAGACTTCCAGCTGACAGGAAATGGAGAGAGGGCAGAGGAACAAGTTAACCTTCAGAAACAATCAGGTGAGCAGAATATATGTGATACTCTGTAACTGACTGGGCTCTTCAGTAAGTCATTGTCATTTCAAAAAAGGAAGGTATAGGTATTCTGGGTTGAAAGACATTTAAGAAACAACCCAATACAATGTATGAATTGGATTTTTTGCATCTTAGTTCAACAAAATAAATGACTAACAATTCTTGTGACAATTGGAAATTTGGAAATGGAATGAATATAGGTAATATAGAATTGTTTTCTTCAGTATGATCATATGATCGTAATTATGTTCTTTTTAGTGTATTATGGGCGAAGCTTCCATATCAACACTTTTTTTTGAGACTGTCTCGCTCTGGTGCCCAGGCTGGAGTAGAGTGGTGCAGTCATAGCTCAGTGTAGCCTCAAACTCCTGGGCTCAAGTGATCCTCCTGCCTTAGCCTCCCAAGTAGCTGGGACTGCAGGTCCTATGCCACCACACCTGGCTAATTTTTTCAATTTTTTGTAGAGGGGCTTTTGCTGTGTTGCCCAGGCTGGTCTCAAATTCCTGGGCTCAAGCAATCTTCCCTCCTTGGCATCCCAAGTGCTGGGATTGCAGTCCTGAGCTACTCCACCTGGCTCAAACTATACGGAGAGGGAAAAAACAGCAAAATTAACTTTTATTCAACCTAGATATGATGTGTGTATAGATAGCTATATATATACATCTCTATATACAGTTCATTGTATCATTCAGCTTTGAAAACTTTCTCTTTTTTTTTGAGATGGAGCTTCACTTTTGTCACCCAGGCTGGAGTGCAATGGCACAATCTCGGCTTACTGCGACCTCAGTCTTCCAGGTTCAACAGGCAATTCTCCTGCCTCAGCCTCCCAAGTAGCCAGGATTACAGATGCCCACCACACCTGGCTAATTTTTGTATTTTTAGTAGAGATGGGGTTTCACCCTGTTTGCCAGGCAGGTCTTGAATTCCTGCCCTCTATTGATCCGCCCACTTCTGCCTCCCAGAGTGCTGGGATTACAGGCGTGAGCCACTGCGCCTAGCCAAAAACTTTCATAATAAAAGTGAATATATATATACACACACAAATACATATATACATTACATAGGCAGTCTATTTTCCTTTTGTACCTATTTGACTTTTCCAAGTTTTATATTGAGTATGTCCTATGATTAAAGTCAGAAAGGCAATAAAGGTTATTAACATATAAGGTGGAAAGAGAAAGTGGTAGTGGGATTCCGGGATCATCACTGTTGGAGTGAGCTTTACCCATCCTCCTTGTTGCTATGCTGTGACTTAGGAAGGATTCTCTTTCATTTGAGCCTCTAGAGAACTAAGCCAGGTGGTTCTCACTAGATGAATGGCCTACTTCAGAGGCTGCCAGACAGCACTGGGTTATAATAGATGTTCCTGAAAATTGCCCATCAGTGCCATACATGTCTGACGTGGACTCGTGGACTTGGCCTATGGCCAAGGAACACGGGCAAATGTAAGCCACTTACCAGCCTTTTGTAATATACAAAAACAAAAATGTGGGCCAGGCAAGGTGGCCCATGCCTGTAATCTCAGCACTTTCGGAGGCTGAGGCAGGTAGATCACTTGAGGCCAGGAGTTGAAGACCAGCCTGGCCAACATGGCGAAACCCCAATTCTACTAAAAAAAATACAAAAATTAGATACCTCTAATCACAGCTACTTGGGAACCTGAGGCATGCAAGTCACTTGAACCTGGGAGGCAGAGGATGCAGTGAGCTGAGATGGTGTCACTGCATTCCAGACTGGGTGACAGAGTGAGACTGTCTCAAAAAATTAACAAAATAAAAATGTGAAAAGTAAACCCAAAGAGATCAGAGAACAAAAAATGTCAGCAGATGTTTCTAGTCATTGTGACAGGTAGAGGCAGGGAGGGCCTCCCATTTCTTTGCATTTTAAAGCAGTATTCCTGAGGTCCATTTGACCATTATGAGGGAGGATATATTTAGAGAAATATTTTTATTTGACACTGGGAACACATTATTTGCATTCTGCTCACAGAAGAAACTTTTTTTTTTTCCTGCATTCAATTCAAAACACATTCCATTCAAAAGCTTATTTGAGAAATTTTAGAACTCACACTAAAGAAGTTAGAAATCAACAGTTGAACTACAGGGCTACAATGCTGCTGTGCAGTTTGGCTGTTTTGAAGACAATTACCTCCTGGTAAAGTAATATTTTAGAAAGCTTTGTTTTTGTTGGATTTTTTTTTTTTTTTTGAGGTGGCGTGATCTCGCTCACTACAACCTTCGCCTCCCAGGTTCGGTTCAAGTGATTCTTCTGCCTTAGCCTCCTGAGTAGCTGAGACTACAGATGCGTGCCACTACGCCCAGCTAATTTTTGTATTTTCACTAGAGACTGGGTTTCACCATGTTGGCCAGGATCGTCTCAATCTCTTGACCTAGTGATCTGCCTGCCTTGGCCTCCCAAAGTGCTGGGATTACAGGAGTGAGCCACTGGGCCCAGCTGAAAGTTTTTTTTCCTTGTTTTGCCCTTGTTGCCCAGGCTGGAGTGCAATGGCGCGATCTCTGCTAACCGCAACCTCCACCTACCTCCTGGGTTCAAGCAAATCTCCTGCCTCAGCCTCCCAAGTAGCTGTGATTACAGGCATGCACCACCACGCCCGGCTAATTTTTTTTTTTTTTTTTGAGATGGAATGTTGCTTTCTTGCCCAGGCTGGAGTGCAGTGGCATGATCTCCACTCACTGCAACCTCCGCCTCCCACGTTCAAGCGATTCTCCTACCTCAGCCTCCCGAGAAGCGAGAAGCTGGGACTACAGGTGTGCGCCACCACGCTCAGCTAAATTTTGAATTTTTAGTAGAGACAGGGTTTCACCATGTTGACCAGGATGCTCTCAATCTCTTGACCTCATGATCCACCCGCCTCGGCCTTTCAAAGTGCTAGGATTACAGGCGTGAGCCACTGCACCCCTGGCCGATTTTGTAATTGAGTTTCTCCATGTTGGTCAGGCTGGTCTCAAACTCCCAACCTCAGGAGATCTGCCCACCTCGGGCTCCCAAAGTGCTGGGATTACAGGCGTCAGCCAACATTTTAGGAAGTTTTGCTAAATGTATCTGACTCATGCCAGTTTAAAAAAATTTTAAGTCTAGCAACAAGTGATGACTCACAGACCGGGGAAGACTTTGACTAAAAGCTTTACTAGAATGTATAGAGTCTGTTAAGTTCCTCAGGCTTTGCACTTTAGAAATCTTCAACAGTTTACTTTGATTCTCCGATCAACCGATCTCAGGAAATGTAGGCACTGTGCACATGATGTCACTCAGCCATTCTGTCAACACGAATTATATCCCTGCCCTGTGCAGTGCTGCACTTGGTGGAAAACCTTGCCACTGTCACCAGCCTGGGTAGAAACCTTTGAAAGCACCATGAACTAAGGACTAGTGTGCATGAACACCCAACTCCTCATCTTATTTTGACAGCAGTAGATGGTGAGTTGGGGATCTGAGTACCCACACCCTGTATTATGCCACACTGAGATGCAGAAGTATCAGTTGGTTCCAGCGGCAGCTTCCAGGAGGTTTGGCAGTCATAAACAACAACCTCATACTCAAAAGTGTACTACCAGGTTGGGCATGGTGGCTCATGCTTGTAATCCTAGCACCTTGGGAGGCTGAGGCAAGAGGATGATTTGAGCCCAGGAATTTAAGACCAGTCCGGGCAACACAGTGAGAACCCTATCACAACAAAAACATTAAAAATTGGCCGGGCGCAGTGGCTCATGCCGGTAATCCCAGCACTTTGGGAAGCTGAGGTGGGTGGATCATGAGGTCAGGAGTTCGAGACCAGCCTGGCCAACATGGTGAAACCCTGTCTCTACTAAAAATGCAAAAATTAGCCGGGCACTGTGGTGCATGCCTGTAGTCCCAGCTACTGGGGAGGCTGAGGCACGAGAATCACTTGAACCCGGGAGGCGGAGGTTGCAGTGAGCAGAGATCCTGCCACTGCACTTAAGCCTGGGTGACAAAGGAAGACTCCATCTCAAAAAAAAAAGAAAAGAAAAAGAAAACGAAGCAAGCTGCAAGTATCATGTTCTAGCCTTAATTCTTAGATTGGGGAACCAATCTATTCATGGCTTCAAGGGTCAATGCCAAGAAGGTTGAGTCTTCTTGTATCCTCAGAGAGGCCTAAAGGGGATAACAGGATGGGGGGAGACTGAAGTTAGGCTCAATCTGGTAGATAGAGTGGGGCCTCAGAGAAGAGGGGATGAAAAATTCCCTTCGTGTCCAGTCTAGTAGTATATTTTTGAGTATGAGGTTGGTTTCTATGACTCTCAGAGCTCCTGGAAGCTGCCTCTCAGCATGGCAGCACACACGGTGGGTGCTCAGAGGGTGTGGGGGGAATCTCCCGCAAATGCCATGGCAAGGGTCTGAAGTCTCAGCCTGTTCCCATATAAATACTGATTTAGAAAAGAATTAGAAATGTAGGCACAAAGTTATTCCTTTCTATAATCATATATAATTTTTTTTTTTTTTTGAGACAGAGTTTCGCTCTTGTTACCCAGGCTGGAGTGCAATGGCGCGATCTCGGCTCATGGCAACTTCCACCTCCTGGGTTCAGGCAATTCTCCTGCCTCAGCCTCCTGAGTAGCTGGGATTACAGGCACACGCCACCATGCCCAGCTAATTTTTTGTATTTTTAGTAGAGATGGGGTTTCACCATGTTGACCAGGATGGTCTAGATCTCTTGACCTCGTGATCCACCCGCCTTGGCCTCCCAAAGTGCTGGGATTACAGGCGTGAGCCACCGCGCCCGGTGTTCATATATAATCTTATAGTTACTTATAATCATAAAGATATATACTCAATATAACCTTTAATTTTACTAATTACTATTGGGTTATGAAACATGGAACTGAGGTGACATTGTGAGCAAAGTGATCCTAAGGCAAGATGCTGTAAGCCCTCTGTCACGCCTGCGTAAGGGATGCTGGAGGGCGCCTCTGCTGTGCAGCAGTGCCAGTGCTGTGAAAGTGCCCGCTGTTTAGCCAGCTAGGGAAGGAGATGTCCAAAGTGACTTAGATATCTCCTTCCTGGGGAAGTCAGGAGAAAACTCCACTTCTCCAAGCTCTCATGGCAAGGCCTGACGACTGTCAGGGAGGCCCGCAGACATCCGAGGGCTTAACTGTCTCTATGTGATGCTGTGCTTCAGTGGTCACGTTCCATGTTCACTCTCACACTCTGCTTCTGCACCTGGTTTCTCTTCTCAGAAGATAAGAATTAATGTCCTTGATAATTCTGACAAATATGCGGAGAGTGCTGATGAATTAGCTTTTCTCCTCACCTCGGCTACTTGAAAGTCTTGGACCCCCTGTTTTCAAGACACATGATTTACCTGACCCTATCACTGACCACCATTACCTCACCCTACCTTCCCAGCCCCCTGCCTTGTACTCAATAAAAGTCAGTGTCCAGGCACTCGGTGCCACTGCAGGTCTCCACACTGTGGTTGGCAGTGGACCCCCAGGCCCAAACTCTCTTTTCTTTATCTCTGTGTCTTTTATTTCTACAGTTTCTCATCTCCGAACCAACAGGGAGGGGCTCACAGGACCCTATAGAGGGGATGGAAAAAACCCTCCCAGTGGATATGACAGAACCTGCACCTTCAGCCTGGTGTGGTGGGAGGAGTGGTCCCCAGGCGCTGGGCTGGAAAGGTGTGTGTGCTTCTGGTGAGAGACTGGTGCTGGAAAGTCAACAGGGTGAAAACTGTCATAGGCTAAGGAGAGAGAAAGAAGTGTGGGTCCCAAAACTTCTCTATGTGGAGTTTGCCTGCCATCCCCCTTCCCTCATAACCCGAGTTATCCAGCCACAGCTGATTGACAAGCAGCCCAAGACTCCATGGGAAACCCATGGAGTTTGCCAATACCTGGGGTCCATACGGTGCAGACAAGGAAGTCTGATGGAAGCTTGATTACAAGGAGGGACATGGGGGAGGCTCCTTTAAAATTCACCATGGTGTGGACAGAGTCTGGGTAGGGTCAGAACAGTTATTTATTTATTTATTTTTCTTCTTCTTTTTTTTTTTGGAGGCAGGATATTACTCTGTTGCCCAGGCTGGAGTGCAGTGGTGTGATCTTGGCTCACTGCAACCTCCACCTCCCTGGTTTAAGCGATCCTTGTGCCTCAGCCTCCCAAGTAGGTGGGATTACAGGTGAGCACCACTATACCCTGCTAATTTTTGTATCTTTTCAGTAGAGACGGGCTTTCACTGTGTTGGCCAGGCTGGTCTCGAACTCGGGAACTCAAGTGATCCGCCTGCCCCAGCCTCCCAAAGTGCTGGGATTACAGGCGTGAGCCACCACACCCAGCCAGACAGTTATTATATACTTGTCTTTATTTATTATTTGTTTTTTGTAGAGGCAGGGTCTTGCTCTGTCACCCAGGCTGGAGCATGGTGGCACAGTCATAGCTCACTGTAACCTCAGACTCCTGGGCTCAAGTAATCCTTCCGCCTCTGTCTCTGAATAGCTGAACTACAAGTGCCCGTCACCACACCAGGTTAATTTTTTATTTTTTATTGTAGGGATGAGTCTCGTTCAGTTGTCTAGGTTGAAGTGCAGTGGTTCCATCACTGCTCACTGCAGCTTTGACCTCCTGGGCTCAAGGATCCTCCCACCTCAGCCTCTCGAAATCGCTGGGACTACAGGCAAATGCAACCATGAGCAGCTGTTTTTTTTTTTTTTTTTTTTTTTTTTTTTATCCCGCCCCCGAGTAGCTGATTTTTAATTTTTTGTAGAGATGGAATCTCACTATGTTGCTCAGGCTGAGGCAGGAGAACTGCTTGGACCTGGGAGGTGGAAGTTGCAGTGAGCTGAGATCGCAACACTGCACTCCAGCCTGGTGCCTGGTGACAGAGCAAGACTCTGTCTCAAAAAAAAAAAAAGAAAGTGCACGATTAATGTAACACACTTGAATCATCCTGAAACCATCCTTACCCTCCCCATTCCTGTCCATGGAAAAATTGTCTTCCACGAAACCAGTCCCTGGTGCCAAAAAGGTTGGGGACCGCTGGAGATTACCTAATTGATGTTGGGATTACATGACATTGTTATGGTTGGATTATTGACTGGATTTTGGATTACTTCCCTTGAATAGATTCTTAGAGGCAGTATTACTACTTCTAAGAGTGTGTTTGTTTGTGTGGGTGTTGACACCACCAAACTGTTCTCAAAACGGTCCCAATTTGCACTCATGCCAGTAGCATATGTTTTACCACAGTCCTGCCAATATTGTCTTTTTATATTTTTTTATTTTTTTTATTTGAGATGGAGTTTCGTTCTTATTGCCCAGGCTGGAGTGCAGTGGCATGACCTCGACTCACCGCAACCTCTGCCTCCCGGGTTCAAGTGATTCTCCTGCCTCAACCTCCTGAGTAGCTGGGATTACAGGCATGCGCCACCAAGCCTGAGTAAGTTTGTATTTTTTGAATAGAGATGGAGTTTCTCCATGTTGGTCAGACTGGTCTCAAACCCCTGATCTCAGGTGATCCGCCCGCCTCGGTCTCCCAAAGTGTTGGAATTGCAGGCGTTAGCCACCGTGCCCGTCCACAATATTGTAATTTTTAAATGGTAGAAAATGGAATCTGAAATGTGATATGACTGAACTGGCTTTTCCTTTCTCATTAGACAGGTAGACCATTTTACATATCATGGCTTCCTTGGGTATTTGCTCTCCAAAATGCTGGCTTCTAGGCCTCGCACAGGCTCATGCTGGTAATGTCAGCATTTTGTGGATGGTGTGTGCCTGTACTCCTAGGTACTCAGGAGGCTGAGGTGGGAGGATTGCTTGAGCCCAGGAGGTGGAGGCTGTGAGCTGTGTGTGATCACTGTGAGCTGTGATCATACCACTGCACTCCAGCCTCGGGGACAGAGCGACAACCTATCTCAAAAAAATCAAAACAGAGCAACTCCCCCACCCACTGCACATACGAAATGCTTGCTTCCACTTCCCATACCCAGGTGGGGCAAGGGCTGGAACTCCACAGGCTCTGGGAGGTGCTGGGGACAGTGGCCCTAGCGGGTGCTCCGTGGTATTGAGGCCACACTGCCCTGGGTGGTCTGGCAGGGACAGTCCCCCCTGCAGGCTACCTGCGCCCTGAGCCACCGTAGGCGTCTTCCCTAAAATTTCTGAGCAGAGTGACTGGAAAACAGTACTCTACGACGCAACACTTTTCCATCAGGCCCTGACAGTTAATGGTTTGGTTTTCTTCTCTATAGCCTGTGACTTGTACAAGTGATTTTAGCTGTGTCCTTGGGCACGAAGCCCTAGTCACCTCTTGATTCCCCACCTATGTGGCCCCTATGGCCCCGCCGGTTCCAGGACCTCCCCTCGAAGCCTCACCCACCACCCCGCGTGCAAGTGATGGAAAAGGGAGGAGTCCTCATATTTCACCGGGACTGCCTGTGGTGGCCACAGCCGAGGCTCGCCGCCCACCGGCTCTGAGCCTGAGGCCTGCTTCTGGCCTGGCCTTGGGGGCCTGCGCGAAGCGACCCAGCGCGAGGACCATTCCCCAGTCAACCCGCTCCTAGCTCTGGGCGCCTTCTCCAGCAGTCAGAAGGGGGCTCCAGAGGCCCGTGCGCGGCCACTTGGCCCCGGACCGGGCAGAGGGTCGTGGGGACGCTTGTGCGCGAGGCGCACAGTCTTCCTGGCATGGGGCGGGCGCAGCGCTTGCGCTCCAAGCTGAGCTGGGTCGGCCCTGCAGCGCGGGAGAGCGAGGCGGCGCTGGGAAGGGAGATGGGGCGGAATACGAGGGATGCTGTCGACTGCTCGGATCTCTCCGGCCCGGATGGCGCCAGCGGCCTCGAGCTCAGCCTGCGGGAATTCGGGCTCTTCCCAGCAGTCCGACGGCCCGGTGCCCCACGGACCCCGTGCTCTCCCCGCAGTGCCTCCACCGCCCGCCCGCGCATCCCAGCCCCGCCTCCACGCCCCTTCGAGCTCCCGGCGCAGCGCGGCCGCTGCCACTCCCCCAACATTCCAGAGGCCGCAGCGCCGTCTCCTTCCTCGCATTCCTGCCCCGCAAAGGAGTCCCTCCGCCCTCCGCCCCCCGCGCGGCCGCAGCGAGGAGGGGGCGCGGCCCGGCGCCTGAGAGCGCACATTCCTCCGCCGCGCGCGCCACCGAGCGGGGCGCCGAGTCTCCCGGCCCGCGCGTGGCCGCCGGAGCGACCCCGGCCCGGCGCCGGCGCCGGCCCCGCCCCGCCCCGCGCCCAGGGGTCCCCGGGCGGGCTCCGGGCTTCGGGCGGACGATGCGGCGGCCCGGCCGGAGCGGCGGCGGGAAGCGGAGGCGGAGGTGACGCGCCAGGGCCGGCGGGCAGGGCCATGCAGCGCTCCCGGGCGGCCGCGGACGAGGCGGCCCTGCTCCTGGCTGGGCTGGCCCTGCGGGAGCTAGAGCCCGGGGGCGACTCTCCGGCCCGGGGGCGGCGGGGGCCGCGGCCTGGGCCTGCAGACGAGGCGGCGCTGGGCCGTAGAGGGAAGGGCGGCGGAGGCCCCGAGGCTGGGGCGGACGGACTGAGCCGCGGGGAACGGGGTCCCCGGCGCGCGGCGGCCCCAGAGCTTAGCGTGCAGCCTGCGTGCAGCCCGCGGGCCAGCCTGGCGGGCTCCGACGGCGGCGGCGGCGGCGGCGGCAGCGCCCGCTCCAGCGGCATCAGCCTGGGCTACGACCAGCGCCACGGCAGCCCGCGCTCCGGCCGCTCGGACCCGCGCCCTGGCCCCGGGCCGCCGTCGGTGGGCAGCGCCCGCTCCAGCGTGTCCAGCCTCGGCTCCCGGGGCTCCGCCGGCGCCTACGCCGACCTGCTCCCGCCCGGCGCTTGCCCCGCGCCTGCTCGCTCCCCGGAGCCTGCGGGGCCGGTCCCCTTCCCACTGCCTGCGCTCCCGCTGCCGCCGGGCCGGGAGGGCTGCCCGAGCGCGGCCGAGAGGCGGCTGGAAGCGCTCACCCGGGAGCTGGAGCGGGCGCTGGAGGCACGCATGGCGCGGGACTACTTCGGTAAGTGGGATCGGGTCCGCAGTTCCCTGCGCGCGCGGCCGGGGTCCAGGATTCCGGGACGGCCTCGAGGAGGCTGCCGGCTCTGCAGAGGAGAGCGCGGGGCGGGCTCGGGGTGCAGTGAGTGGGTGCACGGGACTGGGACGAGGAAGATGCGTTCCCCGGGGCCTAGGGAGCGCGGAGGGTGAGTGAGTGTGCATGGATCCCCAGCTGCAGCTTCAGCCCCGTTCCTGGGTTCCCCACCACTGGAGGGGTTCTGGGCGAGTAAGTTAATGGCGAGGTTCCTAACAGGCAAGTTAGGTTCATGGGTACACTGAGCCATTTTTTTGATAATTTTTTCTTTCTTCCTTTTTTCGAGACAAGGTCTTGCTTCCTTTTGTTCCGTTTCTTTTTTTGAGACAGGGTCTTGCCCTGTCGCCCAGACGAGTGCAGTGGTGCTCGCTATCTTGGCTCACTGTAGCCTCCGCCTCTCAGGCTCAGGCGATCCTCCTGCCTCAGCCTCCCCTAGTAGCTGTGACTACAGGTGCACACCACCACGCCTCGCTTTTTTTTTTTTTTTTAAGAGACGGCGTCCCTATGTTGCTCACTATGTTGCTCAGGATGGTCTCAAACTCCTGGGCTCAAGCGATCCGCCCTCCTCGGCCTCTCAAGGTGCTAGGATTACAGGCTTGAGCCACTCTGCGCCTGGCCTGATCTTTTATTCTTTATCCTTGGCGCTCTCATCCTATCCGATCCTTTCATGCTTCGTGATCAGCAGAAAGGGTGCTTTCCCGTCTGCCCCACCACGGTATGGGTGTGGACAGCAAACGGGAGATGGAGTGGCCCAGGTACCAGCGGACACCGCCTCACCCAGGCTTTGGTGGTGGTATCGGCTGGAGAGGGAGACTGTGTGAGGGAAGAAAGCCCACTTTGGGGGAGAGGGGAGCCAAGCCAGTCACATGGGGCTGCCCTCGCCTGGGCTGTGCTGTGGAGACAGGGTGTTTCCTGAAGGAATCCTGCTGCAGGTGCATCTGCAGAGCCCAGCAGCCTAACAGCCTCCACTTCCCAGTGTGGCCCGGGAGCCCGATCTCTAGTTCTTGGGACAGCTCTTTGGGTGAGATTGTGAGCCGGGCAGAGGTACTGTGAGGCCTGGGGAGAGAACTCCCTAACTCGCCTTCTGTATTAAGCACCTGGCTTTGGTGGATGGATGGTCACCATGCCTGAGACCGTGGCCGTCCTGGGGTTTGTGTCTTTGAGCATTCGATGGTGTCAGCAGCTCATGGCTGCCCTGAACTGGATCTTTTTTTTTTTTTGAGACGGGAGTCTCGTTCTGTCGCCAGGCGGGAGTGCAGTGGCGCGATCTCACTGCAACCTTCACCTCCCGGGTTCAAGTGATTCTCCTGCCTCAGAGTCCCCAGTAGCTGGGATTACAGGTGCGCACCTCCACGCCCGGCTAATTTTTGTATTTTTAGTAGAGATGGGGTTTCACCATGTTGGCAAGACTGGTCTCAAACTCTGACCAGGAGATCCACCCACCTCGGCCTCCCAAAGTGCTGGGATTGCAGGAGTGAGACACTGTGCCAGGCCCACTTTCCTGATTTAGAAAAATATGGGCAACTATTTGTTTGAACTATATGGCTCTGATGATATTTGACTTTGATGAGTTACAAAAGTGGCAGTTTCATAGAGTTCAACCAGAATAATACAGCATTTTACAAAAGGAAGTCTGCAGGTAGCTTGAGCTTTAGTGATCTCTGATAAACCTTGTCCTCAGAATGTGGCTTTTTTAAATTAAATTTTTTGTTTTTTATAGACAGGGTCTCACTCTGTCACCCAGGCTGGAGTGCCGTGGTGAGATCAGAGCTCACTGCAGCCTTGAACTCCCAGGCTCAAGCGATCTTCCTGCCTCAGCCTCCTGAGTAGCTGGGACCACAGGTGCACATCACCACGCTTGGCTACATTTTTTTATTTTTTGTAGAGATGAGGTTTTGCTTTGTTGTCCTGGCTGGTCGCGAACCCCTGGATTCAAGCAATCCTCCCTTCTCGGCTTCCCAGTGTAGGGATTACAAGCGGCAGCCACTGCGCCTGGCCAGAGCATTTTTTTTTTCTTCCCAACCCTCATCCCTTCCTGTCCTTGGCCCTGGTACCAGCTGACCTCTTGGTCGCTCTGTGCTATTCACTGATGTCTTCGGAACTTTCCCATCACCCCTCCCCAAGTTCCGCTGCCATTAGCCAGCCAACAGCCTCAGGCTTCCGGAACCTCTTCAGCTTTGGTGACCTCCCTGCCTTCTCTTCAGCCACCCACTCTCAGGGCCACGCCCTGTTTTTGCTTCACTCCAGCAGTCCTTAGTTGTAACCCCAGCCTGCTTCTCGGCAGTTCGTCTCATTCCTGTAATTGCTGTCTGTGCATCAACCCCCTCTGTGGCTGCGCTATATCAGGCTGGGAAGGGCTCTGAGGATGCCCTCAGGACCCTCGGAGGTTTGTCGTCCTCCCCTCGCAGGTCTTCCTGGTACCAGTGACAATCTAAGCCTTTGTCAGTTTCCTCTGTTATTCTCTTTCTTTTTTTTTCTTCCCTGAGATGGAGTTTCACTCTTGTTGCCCAGGCTGGATTGAATGGCACAATCTTGGCTCACCGCAGCCTCTGTCTCCCATGTTCAAGTGATTCTCCTGCCTCAGCCTCCTGAGTAGCTGGGATTACAGGTGCTCGCCACCTTGGCTGGCTAATTTTTGTATTTTTAGTGGAGATGGGGTTTTGCCATTTTGGCCAGGCTGGTCTGGAACTTCTGACCTCAGGTGATCTGCCCACCTTGGCCTCCCAAAGTGCTGGGATTACAGATGTGAGCCAATGCGCCCGGCACCTCTGTTATTCTCTCAACAACCTTCCTCTCTCCTCGGACCCCTACCTTTGCTTCTGACTTTGCTTGGAATCTTGAGGTCTGAAGTTACAATCCATCTCCACCAGCTTCCTGCCCCCCCATGCCCCGTAGATGCTCCAAGTTCATGTCAGCTGCGCTCGCCTGTTGTCTGAGAGGATGAGCTTCCTCCCATCGCCAGTCTCCACCTCTTGCACCTTCAGCTCTCCTCTTTTCATTTGCTCCTTCCCTTTGTTTATTTTTATTTTTAATTTATTTTATTTTATTTTTATTATTTATTTATTAAAGACAGGATTTCACCATATTGATCAGGCTGGTCTCGAACTCCTGACCTCAGGTGATCTGTCTGCCTCAGCCTCCCAAAGTGCTGGGATTACAGGCGTGAGCCACTGTGCCCTGCTAATTTTTATTTTAGAGACAGGATCTAGCTCTGCTGCCCAGGCTGGAGTGCAGTGGTGCGATCACAGCTTACTGCAGCCTTGAACTCCCAGGCTCAAGCGATCCTGTTGCCTCAGACTCCTGAGTAACTGGGACCACAGGTGCAGGCCACCACGCCTGGATAGTTTTTAAAAATTTTTTGTAGGCTGGGCGCGGTGGCTCACACCTGTAATCTCAGCACTTTGGGAGGCTGAGGCGGGTAGATCACAAGGTCAGGAGATTGAGACCATCCTGGCCAACGTGGTGAAACCTCGTCTCTACAAAAAACAAAAACAAAAAAACAACAAAATAATTTTTTGTAGAGATGGGGGTCTTGCTGTGTTGCCCAGGCTGGTCTGGAACTCTTGGGCTCAAGTGATCCTCCCACTTTGGCCTCCCGAAGTGCTGGGATTGTAGGTGTGAGTGACTGCACCCAGCTCCCTTCCTTGTTTCCTTCAGGCCTTTGTTCAAATATCACCTTGTGAGTGAGGCTTCTATGAATACCTGGTTTAAAAAGCACACATCCTTAGCTGGGCATAGCAGTACTTGCCTGTAGTCCCAGCTTCTCGGGAGGCTGAGGTGGGAGGATTGCTTGAGCCCAGGAGTCAAGTCTGTAGTGAGCTATGATTACACCACTGCACTCAAGCCTGGATAGCAAAGCAAGACTCTGTCTTTAAAAAAAAAAAAGCAAAGAAAAAGGCTGGGTGCAGTGGCTCACACCTGTAATCCCAGCACTTTGGGAGGCTGAGGCGGGTGGATCATGTGAGGTCAGGAGTTTGTGACCAGCCTGACCAACATAGTGAATCCCCATGTATACTAAAAATACAAAAAATTAGCCGGGCGTGGTGGCACGTGCCTGTAATCCCAGCTACTTGGGAGACTGAGGCAGGAGAATCGTTTTAACCCAGGAGGTGGAGGTTGCGGTGAGCCAAGATTGTGCCATTGCATTCCAGCCTGGGAGCGTAAGAGGGAAACTCTATCTCAAAAAAAAAAAAGATGCGAGTCAGATGGTGTCCGTTGGGTGGTATAGGCCGTGGCGCTAACCCCTGCTCTCTCCTGCCTCTCCTCTCCTAGGCATTTGCATCAAGTGTGGGCTTGGCATCTACGGAGCCCAGCAGGCGTGCCAGGCAATGGGGAGCCTGTATCACACTGACTGCTTCACCTGTGACTCCTGTGGTAGGTAACCTCGTGCCCTGTGAAGGGGACCTGCCACGTCATCCCCATTCCCCTCAAACCCCCTTGCACCTGGGCCCAGGCTGGGCTGTGGAGGACTCTGTCTGGGGAGGAGGCGTGGGGCCACTAAGGAGCCTTTTGCTGGCTGTAAGGCAGGGCTGCCCCCTGCTCCTCAGCTATGGAGCCTCTGTACCATGCAGGGCACCAGTGTTATCCAGCTGCCTGGGAGCAGGGTTAGAAGCCCGTGAAGAACCTTCTGCTTGTCTGGACATACGACTGATATTTCTTTTTCCTGCAGTCTATTTTTGTTGTTGTTGTTGTTGAGACAGAGTCTTACTCTGTCGCCCAGGCTGGAGTGCAGTGGAGTGATCTCAGCTCACCACAGCCTCTACCTCCCAGGTTCAAGTGATTCTCCTGTCTCAGCCTCCTGAGTAGCTGGGATTACAGGCACGTGTGCCACCACGCCCAGCTAATTTTTTGTGGGTATTTTTAGGTAGATACAGGGTTTTATCATGTTGGCCAGGCTGGTCTGAAATTCCTGAGCTTAAGTGATCTGCCAGCCTCGGCCTCAAAGTGCTGGGTGTACAGGTGTGAGCCACCTCGCCTGGTTAAATACCCTCGAAACTTTGATCTTGCCCTTTTTCAGTCGATCCTGTGTGTCCCTTATCATATCTGCCCAACTGGTATTCTGATTTCTACTACTGTATGAGAGTTTTGTCCATTCTAGAACTTGATATAAATGCATTCCCATAGTGCGTACTATTTTATGGCTGATCTTCTATTCATTGTCTTTCTTTTTTTAAGAGGCAGGGTCTTACCTTTACATCCAGGCTAAAGTGCAGTGGCCCAGTCTCTGTAGCCTCAACCTCCTGGGTCCAAGCGATCCTCCTGCCTCATCCCCACAATGAGTAGTGGGACTATAGGCATGTGGCACCATGCCTGGCTAATTTTTTTATCTTTGTAGAGACAGGGTCTTGCTGTGTTGCCTAGGCTGGTCTTGAACTCCTAGGCTCAAGTGATGCTCTTGCCTCGGCCTTCCAGAACACTAGGATTACAGGAATTAACCATCGTGCCTGACCCTTTTCATTTTTAAAAATTCATGTTGCACGTATCTGCAGTTCGCTCCTTTTTATTGCGGAATAGAAATTCACTGAATGAATGAATATACCACAGATTTTAAGTCCATTTATCTGTTGGATATTAGATTCTGTTGTGAATATCCTTGTGGAGTTCATTTTGTAGATCCATGTTTTTATTTCTTTTGAGTAAATTCCAGAGTGGTATTTCTGGGTCATAGGATAAAATGTATATTTAACTTGGGCCAAACTGTTTTCCAAAAGAGTTGTACCATTTTGTACTCCCACTAGAAATGTAAGAGAGATGGGTTATTCTATTAATACATATTTGCCAACAATTTGTATTTGGATTTTTTTATTTTTATTTTTTTTTAGGTAGAGTCTTATTCTGTCACCTAGGCTGGAGTGCAGTGGTGCCATCTCAGTTCACTGCAACCTCGGTCTCCTGGGTTCAAGCAATTCTCCTGCCTCAGCCTCCCAAGTAGCTGGGATTACAGATATGCGCCACCATGCCCTGATAATTTTTTGTATATTTAGTAGAGATGAAGATTCCCTATGTTGGCCAGGCTGATCTTGAACTCCTGACCTTAAATAATCTTCCCACCTTGGCCTCCCAAAGTGCTGGGATTCAAGGCGTGAGCCACCGCGCCTTGCCTACATTACCTTTTAATACTGGACGGCAAACACATCTGCCTTCTGATCCAGAGAGAGATGCCACCTCTGTCTTCTTAGGAGTTTGCTTTACAGATACCTTTGAAAAGATAACCCAGAATGAGAGCTATCTGTTCTCTGTAAAATGTTCAGAAATTTGAGAGACCCAGTGGAAAATTGTCTCCTAGCAATGATGTATCTATTTATGTAGGTCTTTTTGAATTTCACTTAGATAAATTTGATTTGCAATGTAAGGTCATATACATCTTTCAGTAGGTCTATTAATGTTTTTCTCTTTTTTTTTTGAGACAGGGTTTGCTCTGTTGCCCAGGCTGGAGTGCCGTGGTACAATCGTGACTCACTGCAATCTCTGGGTTCAAGCTATCTTCCCACCTCAGCCTCCCTAGTAGCTGGGACTACAGGTGTGCGCCACCACGCCCAGCTAATTTTTGTATTTTTAGTAGAGACGGGGTTTGACCTTGTTGGCTAGACTGGTCTCGAATTCCTGACCTTAGGTGATCCACTTTCCCCAGCCTCCTAAAGTGCTGGGATTACAGGCATGAGCCACCATGCCTGACCAGTGTTTCATTTTTTGATGCTGTTATTATACACGCGTTTTTAAAAACTGTGAGTTTAGGCTGGGTGTGGTGGCTCATGCCTGTAATCCCAGCACTTTGTGAGGCTGAGGCAGGAGAATCGCTGGAGCCTTGGAGTTAAAGACCAGCCTGAGCCACATAGCAAGACCCTATCTCTACAAATAGAAAAATTAGTGGGGTGTGGTGGTGAATGGCTATAGTCCTAGCTGTTCAGGTGGCTGAGATGGGTGGATCACTTGAGTCCAAGAAGTCGGAGCTGCATTGAGCTATGACTGTACCACTGCACTCCAGCCTTAGGTGACATCAAGACCCTATCTCAAAAAAAAAAAAAAAAAGTTGTGAGCTTATTTTCCAATTGTTTGTTGCTTTAATATAAAAATGCATTGGGTTTTCATATGCTGGCCTTCTGTCCTACAACTTAGTGAAATCCATTACTCTTGTGGTTTTTAAAAATAGATTTTTATGATTTTCTGTATAATACAATCATGTCATCTGTGATTAAAGATCATTCACCTCTTGTTTTCCAGTCTTTGTGCCTTGCTTTTTTGCTTTTCTTTTTTTTTTGAGACGGAGTCTCTGTTGCCCAGGGTGGAGTGCAATGGCTCCATCAGCTTACTGCAACCTCTGCCTCTCGGGTTCAAGCAATTCTTCTGCCTCAGCCTCCCAAGTAGATGGGGCTACAGGCGCCCACCACTATGCCTGGCTAACTTTGGTATTTTTAGTAGACATGGGATTGCACCATATTGGCCAGGCTGGTCTCAAACTCCTGACCTTGTGATCCACCTGTCTCAGCTTCCCAAAGTGCTGGGATTACAGGTGTGAGCCACCGTGCCCCACATGTGTCTTGCTTTTTTTTCATTTTTCTTTTTTTTTTTTTTTTTGAGATGGAGTCTTGTTCTTGTCGCCAGGCTGGAGTGCAGTGTCATGATCTCGGCTCACTGCAGCCTCTACCTCCTGGGTTCAATTGATTCTCCTGCCTCAACCTCCTGAGTAATTGGCATTTTAGGAGTCCACCACCACGCCTGGCTAATTTTTGTATTTTTAGTAGAGACAGGGTTTCGCCATGTTGGCCAGGCTGGTCTCGAACTCCTGACCTCGTGATCTGCCTGCCTCTGCCTCCCAGAGTTTTTTTTACTTTTCTTATTGCACTGCCTGGAACCTCTGGTACAATGTTGAAGCTGAAGGAGAAAGGCATTTAATAGTTCACCACTGTGCTGATGTTAGCTGGGGGTTTTTCATATAGATGCCATTCATCAGATGAGGAAGTTCCCTCTTGTTCCTAGCTAGGTATTGGCACTTTCTTCTGACTCTGATGGGACTGCTTCTGACAGCATGTTGCTGGGTCCACTGTGGCTGTTGCTTTGACAAGGACACCTCTTTTTTTTTTAAATTTATTTATTTTACTTTAGGTGCATACTATAACTGGGATTTCTCCCCATGTTATCCCTCCCCACCCCCTGATGTCTCTCCCCTACTGCCCTCACTGCCCCCAGTGTGTGATGCTCCTCTCCCTGCGTCCACATGTTCTCGTTCAACACCCACCTATAAGTGAGAACGTAGGGTGTTTGGCTTTCTGTTCTTGTGTCAGTTTGCTGAGAATGATGGTTTCCAGATTCATCCAAGTCCCTACAGAGGACACAAACTCATCGTTTTTGATGGCTGCGTAGTTCCATGGTGTATATGTGCCACATTTTCTTTGTGCAGTCTATCACTGATGGGCATTTTGGTTGGTTCCAGGTCTTTGCTATTGTACACAGTGCTGCGGTGAACATACGTGTGCATGTGTTTATAGTAGAACAATTTGTAGTTCTTTGGATATATACCCAGTAATGGGATTGCTGGGTCAAATGGAATTTCTGTTTCTAGATCCTTGAGAAATCACCACACTGTCTTCCACAATGGTTGAACTAATTTACACTCCCACCAACAGTGTAAGAGTGTTCCTATTTTTCCACATTGTCTCCAGCATCTGTTGTCTCCAGATTTTTTAATGATCGCCATTCTAACTGGTGTGAGATATCTCAGTGTGGTTTTGATTTGCATTTCTCTAATGACCAGTGATGATGAGCATTTTTTCATATGTTTGTTGGCCTCATATATGTCTTCTTTTGAAGTGTCTGTTCATATCCTGCACCCACTTTTGAATGGGGTTTTTTTTTCTTGTATATCTGTTTTAGCTCCTTGTAGATTCTGGATATTAGCCCTTTGTCAGATGGGTAGATTGCAAAAATTTTTTCCCATTCTGTTGGTTGCCGATTCACGCTAACGATGGTTTCTTTTGCTGTACAGAAGCTCTGGAGTTTAATTAGATCCCATTTCTCTATCTTGGCTTTTATTGCCATTGCTTTTGGTGTTTGAGTCATGAAGTCCTTGCCTGTGCCTATGTCCTGGATGGTTTTGCCTACATTTTCTTCTAGTGTTTTTATGGTGTTAGGTTTTATGTTTAAATCTTTGATCCATCTGGAGTTAACTTTAGTGTAAGGTGACAGGTAGGGGCCCAGTTTCTGCTTTCTGCACGTTGCTAGCCAGTTTTCCCAACATCATTTATTAAACATGGAGTCCTTTCCCCATTGTTTGTTTTTGCTGGGTTTGTCAAAGATCAGATGGTTGTAGATGTGTTGTGTTTCTTCTGGGGTCTCCGTTCTGTTCCATTGGTCTATGTCTCTGTTTTGGTACCAGTACCATGCTATTTTGATTACTGTAGCCTTGTAGTATAGTTTGAAGTTCAGCAGTGTGATGCCTCTGGCTTTGTTCTTTTTGCTTAGGATGGTCTTGGCTATGCGGGGTCTTTTGTGATTCCATATGAAGTTTAAAATGTTTTTTCCAGTTCTGTGAAGAAGGTTGTTGGTAGCTTGATGGGGATAGCATTGAATCTATAGATTACTTTGGGCAGTATGGCCATTTTCATGATATTGATTCTCCCTAACCATGAGCATGGAATGTTTCTCCATCTGTTTGTGTCCTCTCTTATTTCCTTGAGCAGTGGTTTGTGGTTCTCCTTAAAGAGGTCCTTTACATCCTTTGTTAGTTGTATTCCTAGGTATTTTATTATCTTTGTAGTAATCGTGAATGGGAGTTCGCTCTTGATTTGGCTATTATTGGTATATAGGAATGCTTGTGATTTCTGCACACTGATTTTGTATCCTGAGACTTTGCTGAAGTTGCTTATCAGTTTGAGAAGATTTTGGGCTGATACGATGGGGTCTTCTAAATATACAATCATGTCATCTGCAAATAGAGACCATTTGACTTCCTCCTTTGCTAATTGAATACCCTTTATTTCTTTTTCTTGCCTGATTGCTCTGGCTAGAACTTCCAATACTATGTTGAATAGGAGTGGTGAGAGAGAGCATCCTTGTCTAGTGCCTGATTTCAAAGGGAATTCTTCCAGCTTTTGCCCGTTCAGTATGATATTGGCTGTAGGTTTGTCATATATAGCTTTTATCATTTTATGATACGTTCTGTCAGTACCTAGTTTATTGAGAGTTTTTAGCATGAAAACTAAAAAGTTTTTAGGGCTGTTGAATTTTGTCGAAGGCTTTCTCTGCATCTATTGAGATAATCATGTGGTTTTTGTCTTTGGTTCCATTTGTGTGATGGATTACGTTTATGGATTTGTGTATGTTGAACCAGCCTTGCATATCTGGGATGAAGCCTAATTGGTTGTGATGGATAAACTTCTTGATGTGCTGTTGCGATCTGTTTGCCAGTATTTTTTTTTTTTTGAGGCGGAGTTTCACTGTTGTTACCCAGACTGGAGTGCAATGGCGCGATCTCGACTCACCGCAACCTCTGCCTCCTGGGTTCAGGCAATTCTCCTGCCTCAGCCTCCCGAGTAGCTGGGATTACAGGCGCACACCACCATGCCCAGCTAATTTTTGTATTTTTAGTAGAGACGGGGTTTCACCATGTTGACCAGGATGGTCTCGATCTCTTGACCTCGTGATGCACCCGCCTCGGCCTCCCAAAGTGCTGGGATTATAGGCGTGAGCCTCCGCGCCCGGCCTGTTTGCCAGTATTTTATTGAAGATTTTTGCATTGATGTTCATCATGGATATTGGCCTGTTTTAGTTGAGTCACTGCTTGGTTTTGGTATCAGGATGATGCTGGTCTCATAAAATGAGTTAGGGAGGATTCCCTCCTTTTGTATTGTTTGATACCATTTCAGAAGGAATGGAACCAGCTCCTCTTTGTATGTCTGGTAGAATTCGGCTGTGAACCTGTCTGGACCTGGACTTTTTTTGGTTGGTAGGCTATTGATTGCTGCCTCTACTTCAGCCCTTGTTATTGGTCTATTCAGGGTTTCAACTTCCTCCTGGTTTAGTCTTGGTAGAGTACAAGTGTCTAGGAATTTATCCATTTCTTCCAGGTTTACTGGTTTATGTGCATAGAGCTGTTTGTAGTAATCTCTGATTGTAGTCTGTATTTCTGTGGAGTCAGTTGTGATATCCCCTTTATCGTTTTTTATTGCACCTATTAGATTCTTCTCCCTTTTCTTTTTTATTAATCTGGCTAGCGGTCTATTTTGTTGATCTTTTCATAAAACTAGCTCTTGGATTTATTGATTTTTTGAAGGTTTTTTTTGTGTCTCTATCTCCTTCAATTCTGCTCTGATCTTAGTTATTTCTAATGCTAGCTTTTGAGTTTGATCTTGCTCCTCTAGCTCTTTCAATTTTGACAATAGGGTGTCGATTTTAGATCTTTCTTCTCTGGTGGGCATTTATTGCTATAAATTTCCCTCTTGACACTGCTTTAAAGGTGAAAGACACCTCTTTCTTATTGAGGTCCTTCTCCTGGTGAACATTGTATTGCTAATGTTCATGGATTAGGAAGATTAATTCTGGCTGGGCTCGGCAACTCACGCCTGTAATCCCAGTGCGTTGGGAGGCTGAGGTGGGTAGATCATTTGAGTTTGAGACCAGCCTGTGCAGCATGATGAAACCCCATCTCTACCAAAAAATAAAAAAATTAGCCGAGAGTGGTGGTGTATGCCTGTAGTCCCAATTACTTCGGAGGCTGAGACAGGAGGATTGCTTGAGCTTGGGAGGTTGAAGCTGCAGTGAGTCATGATTGTGCTACTGCACTCCAGCTTAGGTAACAGAGCGAGACCCTAGCTTAAAAAAAAAAAAAAAAAAGACAGGCGTGGTAGCTCACGCCTATAATCCAAGCACTTTGGGAGGCTGAGGCAGGCAGATCACGAGATCAGGAGTGCAAGACCAGCCTGGCCAACATAGTGAAACCCCATCTCTACTAAAAATGCAAAGAATTAGCCAGGCATGGTGGCAGGTGCCTGTAATGCCAGCTACTTGGGAGGCTGAGGCAGGAGAATTGCTTGAAGCCAGTAGGTGGAGGTTGCAGTGAGTGGAAATTGCGCCACTGCACTCCAAACTGGGTGACAGAGTGAGACTCCATCATCTCACAAAAAAGAAAAAAAGACTGATTCTCAGAAATCTGCTCTGAATTCACCTGATGTTAAAGTAATTGTGTTTATTAATCAACTCATGAATTTACATTAGCAAAATATTTATTTGCTTTGACAATTTTTTGTAATTCTGTTGACAGTGTGTGTTATTTTTTTTCTGAAATTTTATTATAACAATAACGACATAATATTAGAGGGTAATTTAGAAAACCACCCATAACTCAGCATCTCATCTGTTAGAGGAGGGTGCTGAGAGCTGGAAGCGCAGCTCCATCCCTGGTCTCCAGTGTTGCAGGGACCCCTCTCAACCCTCATCCTCGCAGGGAGAAGACTCCGTGGGAAGGCATTCTACAACGTGGGTGAGAAAGTGTACTGCCAGGAGGACTTCCTGGTGAGTCTGAGCTGTGCAGTGCCAGGGGTGGGAGCTAGGGCAGAGACCCTCATTCTGACTTGCGTGGAAACCTGAGGCCAGGACGCAGGTGCTGGCTGGGCTGCGAGTGCCCCTTTGTCACACCACGTCCTGGATCCTGTGTCCCCTCCCAGTACTCTGGGTTCCAGCAGACGGCCGACAAGTGCAGTGTGTGTGGACATCTCATCATGGACATGGTGAGACCCTGCCCCCAGCCCCCTGGAGCCCCTGTGATATGGGTGGAGTCTGAAGGCCCCACCCTCTCCCCTGCTCCAGACCAGCCCGGGGTTCAGAGCCCGGAACCTCTCCGGGGGGCGGCGCTGAGCCTCAGGCTTGCGCCTGCGCTGACCCCTCAATGCGCCCCGTCCTTCCACAGATCCTGCAGGCCCTGGGCAAGTCCTATCACCCAGGCTGCTTCCGGTGCTCCGTGTGCAACGAGTGCCTGGACGGGGTTCCCTTCACCGTGGACGTGGAGAACAACATCTACTGCGTGCGAGACTATCACACGTGAGTTGCTGGCGCTTGGAGCAGGGGGGACTCAAGCTATCCTTCCTGGCTCCCTTGGAAGCATTTTTTCTGCCGGCCTGACCGTCCTTGGTTCTTGGCCTTTTTCCTTCCGCCTCCCCTTATGCATCTGGGCTTGGGGCAGGCATGCATCTCTGCCTGCGTCCCCTCTCCCGGCGGTCCAGCCACCAGCTGTCTTTCGCCTCTTTCCCTGCTGTGGCCTGCGTGCTCCTCTCCTCCTGGCGCAGTAGACCCCCTCCTGGCTGCAGTACCCACCATCTCTCCCCCTCCTCTTTTTCATCCCCTGCCAGGCCAGGCCTCTTCCGGCTGATCTGTTTCCTCCTACCGTGGCTGCGGGTTTATTCCTGGGAGCTCTGGTTCTGAGCAGGGCCTTCCGTGGAATTGGAGTCCTGGGCATAGGTCCCTGGTACTCAGGGTGGAGCCAGGTCTTGCAGTGGTCCTAGCTAAGCTGTGTCCCAGACCTGGACATTAAGGAGAAGGGAACTCACAGGAAACATGGGGGCAGATGGCAGAGCAGCACCCGCAGCCATCCTGGAGGAGGAGATTGGGTGGAGGTGAAATGGGTAGTCAGATAAGAGGCCAGGCCTGGGCACAATGGCTCATGCCTGTAATTCCAGTACTTTGGGAGGTTGAGACGGGTGAATCACTTGAACCCAGGAGTTTGAGACCAGCCTGGGCAACATAGCAAGACCTCATTTCTGTTAAGAAAAAAAGAAAGGCCGGACGTGGTGGCTCACGCCTGTAATCCTAGCACTTTGGCAGGCTGAGGTGGGTGGATCACGAGGTCAAGAGATTGAGACCATCCTGGTCAACATGGTGAAACCCCGTCTCTACTAAAAATACAAAAAATTAGCTGGGCATGGTGGCGCGTGCCTGTAGTCCCAGCTACTCAGGAGGCTGAGGCAGGAGAATTGCCTGAACCTAGGAGGCGGAGGTTGCGGTGAGCCGAGATCGCGCCATTGCACTCCAGCCTGGGTAACAAGAGCGAAACTCCGTCTCAAAAAGGAAAAAAAAAAGCGGGGGGGCCAGTATAAGAAGGCACGGCAGAAGTTGTTCCCTATCTGCCCTGAGATGTGCACACGGGGAGACAGGGCCCGATGCTTGGGCCATGACAGGGGGCTCCTGTGGCTGCACCTGTCCTTGTGCCCTTGGCCTCTGGTCACTCAGCTGATCACTTCTGGTTTCCTTTATTCCTCCAGGGTTTTTGCACCAAAATGCGCCTCCTGTGCCCGTCCTATCCTCCCTGCACAGGTAGGAGCCACTCACCCCGAGATGATCAGGTGCCTGGCCCAGCTCGGCCACTGCCCTGTTCTGTGTGGGTCTAGACCGGGTCTTGGGCCACAGTGGGAGGGATGAGCAGGTGCTCCTCCCACAGATCCTTCAGGACCGAGGGACAGGTGTCGTGCATGTGCACACGAGCTACAGATGTCCCCTGGCACGAGGTCAAGGGAAGTGGTGGCCCCTGCTGCTTGGCTGCCCCACTGCCAGCCTCCACTCCATTCCCCATTGACAGAAGGGCTTCTCCCTGGGTCTGCTCAGCTCTGCAGGCTGAGGTGGGGTGGGCTGGGGGAGCAGATGAGGGATGGACATGGTCTGTGTGGGAGCCCCCACCATGGGTGCTGCAGCTCTCCTGGCCTGGGGTCTTCCCACAGTGCTGGCTCTGTCCCAGGCTGGTGTGCCTGCCGAAGCAGAACTGGCAGTGCCCTTTCGAGACTTCAAGGAAGTGAAAACAGGCCAGGCACAGGGGCCCATGCCTGTAATCCCAGCACTTTGGGAGGCCAAGGTGGGAGGACTGCTTGAAGCCAGGGGTTTGAGACCAGCCTGAGCCATCGCAAAAATAAAAAATAAAAAAATTAGCCAGGTGTGGTGGTGCATGCATGTAGTCCCAGCTACTTGGGAGGCTAAGGCAGGAGGATCATTTGAGCCCAGGAGTTTGAGGCCTCAGTGAGCTGTGATTGTGCCACTGGACTCCAGCATGGGCAACAGCTAGAGACCCTGTCTCTTAAAAAAAAAAAAAAAAAAAAAGGAGGCCAGGCACAACGGCTCACACCTGAGCCGTCAGCACTTTGGGAGGCCAAGGTGAGCCGATCACCAGAGGTCGGGAGTTCAAGACCAGCCTGACCAACATGGAGAAAGCCCGTCTCTACTAAAAATACAAAATTAGCCTGGCCTGGTGGTGCATGCTTGTAATCCCAGCTACTCGGGAGGCTGAGGCAGGAGAATTGCTTGAACTCGAGAGGCAGAGGTTGTGGTGAGCCAAGATCGGGCCATTGCACTTCAGCCTGGGCAACCAGAGTGAAACTGCATCTGAAAACAAAACAAAACAGAAACAATGAGGTGAAAATAATATCCACATCCATTAATACCCATATGACACCCTTGTGGTCCTTTGTGTGTGCTGTGGGCTGTGGCCATAGAGGACACTTCAGGCCCACATGTGTCTGTGTGTGTGCACCTGCTGGTACCTGTCCCACACCAGCAAAGCAGCGTGGCAGTGCTTCTGGGGTGGGCATTCGCATCTGCCGGGACGGGAGCGTGGTGTGTGGGAATGCGCACTCACGGACTGCTTCCCTCCAGTCCTCGCATGCTCATTGTGTGTCAACTCCATCTCTTCCTCCAGGGCTGTGAAACAACCATCCGTGTGGTGTCCATGGACAGAGACTACCATGTGGCATGTTACCACTGTGAGGTGAGTCTGGGTTCCCGGGAGGCTGGCAGCTAGGGCAGTCCTCTCACACGGCTCTCCTTTCCAGTGTTCTGTGGGCTCCCCTTTTCAAAATTTTAGTTTTGCCAGGCTTAGTGGTTCATGCCTGTAATCCCAGCACTTTGGGAGGCCGAGGCGGGTGGATCACCTGAGGTCAGGAGTTTGAGACCAGCCAGACCAACATCGTGAAACCCTGTCTCTACTAAATACAAAAAATTAGCCGGGCATGGTGGTGCATGCCTGTAGTCCCAGCTACTTGGGAGGCTGAGGCAGAAGAATTGCTTGAACCCAGGAGGCAGAGGTTGCAGTGAGCCGAGATTGAGCCATTGCACTCCAGCCTGGGTAACAAAAGCTAAAGTCTGTCTCAAAAAAAAAAATAATTAGCCGGGTGTGGTGGCGTGTGCCTGTAGTCCCAGCTCCTCTGGAAAAGGCAGAAGTTGCAGTGAGTCTAGATCATGCCACTGTGCTCCAGCCTGGGCAACAAAAACAAGACTCTGTCTCAAAAAAAAAAATTAGCTTTTATTTTTATTTTGAGACTGAGTCTTGTTTCTTCACCCAAGCAGTGGCGTGATCTTAGCTCACCGCAACCTCCGCCTCCCTGGTTCAAGTGATGCTCTACCTCAGCCTCCCGAGTAACTGGAATTATAGGCATCCACCACGACTAGTTTTCATGTTTTAGAAGAGATGGGATTTCACCATCTTGGCCAGACTGGTCTTGAACTCCTGATCTCTTGATCCATCCCTTGGCCTCCCAAAGTGCTGGGATTACAGGCATGAGGCACCATGCCCAGCAGTTTTTATTTTTTAGACAGGATCTTGCTCTGTTGCTAGACTGGAGTGCAGTGGCACAGTCATAGCTCACTGGAGCCTCAACCTCCCAGGCTCAATCGATCTTCCTGCCTCAGCCTCCCGAATAGCTGACGGCACAGGCTTGTGCCACCACATCCAGCTAATTTTGATATTTTTAGTAGAGATGGAGTTTCATCATGGTGCCCAGGCTGGTCTTGAACTCCTGGGCTCAAGAGATCCACCTGCTTCAGCCTCCCGAAGTGCTGGGACTGCAACGTGAGCCGCTGTGCCGGCCTCACCGGTTTTACGGCATCTACCCCATTCTGCCTTTCCTTTTCCAGCCCTGCAGAGTGAACTGGGGGAGGGAGTGAAGGCAGGTGCTCCCTGAGCAGCTGGAGGAGTCAGGACTGGGGGCCCAAGTTCAGGGAAGTAGGTTGAGTGATGGTTAGGCCATAGAAAGGACTGGATTTGGCCGGTGTCTGGATGTTGGGGGTTGAGAGTTGGGGGTGTTCATGAGAACCCCAGCAGAGAGTGAGGGCGGGGGGAGGAGACGCTCTCATTTTGGTAGCTGGAGACCCCAAATGAACACGTCCAGTAGACCTTTAAGTGGGTGGGGGTTCAACTACCCTGCCGACAGCTGTGAGAATTTGGGGTCACTGGCGTGTGGTGCTCTCTTCTGAATCTTATTTATTGAGACAAATCTTGCTCTGTTACCCAGGCTGGAGTGCAGTGGCACCATCTCAGCTCACTGCAACCTCCGCCTCCTGGGTTCAAGCAATTGTCCTGCCTCAGCCTCCTGCATAGCTAGGACTACAGGCGCCCTCCACCATGCTTAGCTAATTTTTGTATTTTTAGTAGAGATGATAGGGTTTCACCATGTTGGCCAGGCTGGTTTCAAACTCCTGACTTCAAGTGATCTGCTCACCTCAGCCTCCCAAAGTGCTGGGATTACTGGCGTTAGCCATCACACCAGGTCTGAATCTTGGCCCTGGGAATTCCTATCGCCTTGGCCTCCCCAGATTCTCAACTCAGGGAGACCACGGGTGGTCAGTCAGGCATTGTGGGGTGTACCTGCCGGGTTTCCCTTCTCTGAGAGATGATGGGCCTCCCTGATCTGTTGTCTGGGGTCTGGGAGTCATCTGTTCAGCCTCTTATTCTCATAGAAGGCGGGAGGAAATCCAATTTCTGTTCCCCTGTCCTGGTGGGAAGCAAGGGTCCCATGATGGACGCAGGGACAGCAGCTGAAGCCAGGGAGAAAATGAAATCTTACATGGCAAGTTGGAGAACAAGGAGTGGGGGTCAGTATGGCTCAGGGAGCACCGCCACTTACAGGATACACACAGATGAAGTGGCCACAAAGGGAGGCTGAGGAGGCCTGGGCAGGAGGAGAACCAGGCGGCTGTGGGTGACTGACTGCATCCCAGCAAGAGCAGAGGGCGTGGCGGTGGGGAATCTGCAGTAGCAATCAGGGATCCCTTGGGTGACAGGGTCTCCTGGGTGGGGGCGAGTGGCGCCACAGGAGCACAGATGGTGCCAGGGTACCCAGGAGGTAGGATGAGGAGCAGGGATGTTCTGCAGAGGGGCCAGGGCTCCTTTCCAGCACTGAGGGCCTCTGTGCGCCCCTCCACCTGCTTGGCTGTCCTGTGGACTGTGTGGTCCCCTGGGGATTGCCCAGCACCCAGTGCAGCAGGACGGTCGACGCTGAGAGTCACAGAGCAGGGCAGGCACTGGCGGTGCTGCTTGTCCACGGCGAGGCAGTTGGATGGGGACTGATACCTCTGGAATCCTGCACTCCTCCCTGGCCTGGTGTGCAGCAGTTGGTAGCAGCAACCAGCCAGTGGCATGTGGTGGGCCAGGCAGGAGACCAGGGACAGGAGTGGTTTGGTGGGCCAGGCAGCAGCCCAGCTCCCTTCCCTGTGCAGGGCGGGGCAGGTGTTGGTGTCAGGGGCTCTCGGTAATGAGTGAAAGCTGCCAGCATTCCAGCCCCCAGCCCAAAAAGGGACGTGAAGCCAGCCCCCTGCTTCCCCTGGTGTCTGCAGGTCCTCTCACCATTGCCTCTTCAGATCACCTCGGGGTGGCATTCATCCCGCCAGCCTGCTCCATGGGCCCCTGTATAGCGGGAACTGGTGGACACTTCCTTCTGGGCCCCCCAGCAGCTTCCAGCACAGGAACTGCTCCATCCTCCACACACCTGCTTTGCTTTGCCCTTGGGACGGCCGGTTTTGGTTTTCTTCACTTTTGTTTCTCCTTAAATCTCCTCTGCCCAGGCCTCTTCTCTTCCCACCTCATCATGGAAGGTCCTCCTGTTTGCCCGCTTCTCTTTTCTAGTGATCTGCACTCCCTGGAAGAGGTAGTCTGCCGTTTTTTTTTTTTTTTTGAGACAGGGTCTCACCCTGTTGCCCAGGCTGTAGTGCAGTGGCGCAGTCTTGGCTCACTGCAACCTCTGCCTCCTGGGTTCAAGCGATTCTCCTGCCTCAGCCTCCGGAGTAGCTGGGATTACTGGTGAGCACCACCACTCCTGGCTAATTTTATTTTGTATCTTTAATAGAGACAGGGTTTCACCATATTGGCCAGGCTGGTCTTGAACTCCTGACCTTGTGATCTGCCGGCCTCGGCCTCCCAAACTGTTGGGATTCAAGATGTGAGCCACCGTGCCTGGCCTGTTTCGTTTTGTTTGGCTGGGCATGGTGGCTCACGCCTACAGTCCCAGCCCTTTGGGAGGCTGAGGTGGGAGGATGGCTGTGAAGTCAGGGGTTCAAGATCAGCATAATCAGCACAGCAAGATGCCATCTCTGGGGGGAAAAAATTAGCTGGGCATGGTAGTACCTGTCTGTAGTTTCAGCTACTTGGGAGGCTGAGGTGGGAGGATTGCTTGAGCTCAGGAGTTTCAGGCTGCAGTGAGCTGAGATTGTACCACTGCACTCCAGCCTGGTGACAGAGTGTGACCCTGTCTAATAAAAAACAGTCCAGGTGTGGTGGCTCATTCCTGTAATCCCAGCATTTTAGGAGGCTGAGGCGAAGGATCGCTTGAGGTCAGTTGCTCGAGACCAACCTGAGCAACATAATGAAACCCCATCGCTACAAAAAATGAAATTCACAGGGCGTGGCGGGTGTGCTGGTGGTCCTAGCTACTCGGGAGGCTGAGGTGGGGGCAACAGTGAGAGACCCTGTCTCAAACAACAAATGAATAAACAAAAAACACCCAAACCATCAGGGTTTTTTGGTGATGATACCCACGTTGACTGCCCAGCCCTCTACCCACAGCCTGACTTCTATCCAGTGACTTCCTCTTGGGTGCCTGAGAGGCAGCCCCAGTCCTCTGTGCTCCATACTGGGCTTCCCATCCCCTCTCTGGCAGAGGAAGAGTCTTTCTTATTTATTTTTGAGATGGAGTTTTGCTGTTGTCACCCAGGCTGGAATGCAATGGCAAGATTTCTGCTCACTGTAACCTCTGTCTCCTGGGTTCAAGTGAGTCTCCAGCCTCAGCCTCCCAAGTAGCTGGGATTATAGGCATGTGCCGCTACACCCGGCTAATTGTGTATTTTTAGTAGGGATAGGGTTTCACCATGTTGGCCAGGCTGGTCTCAAACTCCTGACCGAGGCAGTGCCTTGGCCTCCCAAAATGCTGGATTCCTGCACCCTTGGAAGAGTCTTTATGATCTTACAAGGATCCCTGCAGGTCTGCCCCTTCTGTGACCTCTAAAGTACCCTGATGTGCCCCTTTCTGCTGACTCTGGGGCTGGGGGTTGTGTTCTTCCCTAGGACTGCGGGCTGCAGCTGAGTGGGGAGGAAGGACGCCGCTGCTATCCCCTGGCGGGCCACCTGCTGTGTCGTCGCTGCCACCTTCAGCGCCTCCAGCCTGGGCCTCTTCCCTCACCGACCGTGCACGTCACTGAGCTCTGAGCAGGGGAAAACCCATCCCTGGACTGGGGTGGGTGTGGGTGTGGGTATGGAGGGAGGGCCGTGTGGGTGGCCCCAGTCAGTGTCAGGGTGGGCTTCCCCCAATCCCACCTTCCCACTGAGCTGCTGTCTGCAGGGGCCGGACCCCCGCGTGGAAGCTTCTATTTATTCACCGTCTGTGCCTGCTCAAGTCACTTCCCTGCAGGCCCTGCCTCCCACTCACCCCATTACCAGCTTTCCACTTGGGGGCCCCCATGCATCCTGCAGCTTCAGGGTAGGCCGTGGATCACCAGGATGGAGAGGGCCCCTGTCCTGGCCACTGGTGTGAGGTGACCTGGGTGCATTCCTGGGTAGGAGCTGCTGTCTGTTGTTTAGGGGCCTGGGACTCCCCCAACACAAGCGTGCTCCCAGGCAGTGTGTGGTCTGGAAGGCGGGGCTGGTGGGGACGTGTGTTCCTGCATCTCCTATCGCAGTGCCTGCTGGTGGGTGGGAAGGCGCCTGGTTTAGGTGGGGTCCCAGCAGGGGGTGAAGAATAACACTTGTGGGGAAGGGGCCTGCAAAGGACACTGTGGCCACATGGTCACTGTGGGAATTGGCCCTGGGAACTCTGATGGGTGTTTGCGGCCCCAGTTGCTGCCCTGCTCCCGCTTCCAGGGCTCCTGGCTTGGGACTCCCCTACCCTCCTGCTCAGCCCGGGAAAAGCCCACGGGGGCTGCATCCCCAGGCCTCGCTGACACGAAGGGGTGCCTGGCCGAGCTGCGGGAAAGCCTGTGTCTGAGCGCCGGGCATGGGCTCCACTACAAAAGGACAGGATTTGACTTAAATTAAGTTTTTCCCTTGAGGATATTTTCATTTTCTTTAAAAGAATATAATTTTCTAAGATCTTGGACCAGGTTTGTTATTAAGCAAATTCCAGCAAATTCACGTGTCCAATTTGTCTGTCATGGAGCTGGTTTTCAGGTGTTAAGAACTTTGTGGTTTCAGGACTTTTGTATAAATTCCTCTAAAACCTCACCATGTGTCCACCTTTCAGACTTTAGGGTAGCCTGGGGTTCCGTGTGTGTTGGGGTGTTAAGGGCGGTCACCGCATGAAATGCAGAGGGGGGGCTTTCTGTGCTCCCCAGGACTGACGTGAATGTGGAGTCTGCATGTGGGGGCCCTGGTCCTGATGGCAGCATCCCTGCGGGTTCAGGGGGAACCTGGACTGAAGTCACTCGCCCCTAGGAGAACCTAGACCTGCCTCTTGGCTGCTGCTCCCCTCTCCCTCTCCCACCGTCAGGTGTTGAGGTCTGTGACTCACCTGAGGGACCGGCACCCCCGGGAACCAGCTGGGCTGTACAGGCCAAGCCCAAGGGAACACCAGGAGGTGCCCGCAGAGGAAATGGCAGCCCTGGAGTCCAGCGGGCCGAGGCCTGGCGCTGGCGCCCCCTGGTGGCCTGAACTGGCAAGTACAGGGAAGGTCAGGGAATCTTTTTTTTTTTTTTTTTTTTTTTTTTTTTTTTTTTTTTTTTGAGACGGAGTTTCGTTCTTGATACCCAGGCTGGAGTGCAATGGCGCGATCTCGGCTCACCGCAACCTCCGCCTCCTGGGTTCAGGCAATTCTCCTGCCTCAGCCTCCTGAGTAGCTGGGATTACAGGCACGTGCCACCGTGCCCAGCTAATTTTTTGTATTAGTAGAGACGGGGTTTCACCATGTTGACCAGGATGGTCTCGATCTCTTGACCTCGTGATCCACCCGCCTCGGCCTCCCAAAGTGCTGGGATTACAGGCTTGAGCCACCGCGCCCGGCAGTCAGGGAATCTTAACCAAGGACTTCCACAGAGTAGAGAGCACTGAGATGGGGAGTGGGGCCTTCAGCAGGACCAGGGGGGCACTTCTTGGAGGAAGTGATGCCAGTGGGGCCAGAGAGTAAAGTCCAGCCATGGAGGCTCCGGTGCTGGCTCTCTCTTCCCTGCGAGCTGAGCTACTTTGCTTTGCTTTTTTTTTGATCCTATACTTGATCTTAGCCAAAAGGCCAAGAAGGGATTTTTTTTTTTTTTTTTTTTTTTTTTTTTTTTTTTGAGACAAGGTCTTGTTCTGTTGCCCAGGCTGGAGTGCATTGGCGCGATCTGGGCTCACTGCAACTTTCACCTCCTGGGTTTAAGTGATTATCTTGCCTCAGCCTCCCAAGTAGCTGGGACTACAGGTGTGGACCATGACGTCCAGCTAATTTTTTTTTTGTTTTTGAGACAGAGTCTCACTTCTGTTGCCTAGGCTGGAGTGCAATGGCGCCATCTCGGCTCACCGCAACCTCTGCCATCCAGGTTCAAGCGATTCTCCTGCCTCAGCCTCCCTAGTAGCTGGGACTACAGGTGTGTGCCATCATGCCCAGCTAATTTTTTGTATTTTTAGTAGAGACAGGGTTTCACCGTGTTAGCCAGATGGTCTCGATTTCCTGACTTCCTCATCCACCCACCTCGGCCTCCCAAAGTGCTGGGATCACAGGCATGAGCCACTGTGCCCAGCCTGGACTGCTTTACGTTCTAACTGGTCAGTTGCAAAGTTGTCCTCTGAATTGTCCTCTCTGCTTCCTCCCTCAAACCAGCTTTGAGCTGGGTTTCTCCTTGTTGCCAACCTGGTCCTTCTCCTACACTTCCACGCCCTGTGTAAATTGGAGTGGCCATCGTTTGGGGTGGGGTGGCCAGACACTGGGCCGTGTGATCCCAAGGTAACCCAGGCTGTATGGAATGTGGTGACAGGTTCCCCTGAGCACCCAATCAGTTTCCGTACATTGACCAGTGGCTGGGCTTAGTTCAACAGCACCCCTCTTGACTTTAACGCTGCATAAAGCATGCTGGGTTATAAGTTATGCTGGCAGGCCCCAAGAAAGCCCCTATGGCGCCAGCCGTACTCCGTTCCCTGGCAGAAGATCAAGAATTACCTCCACCACACTCAAGGCCCCCCGAATCGGGGCCTTAGCATCCTCCCCCAGACAGTACCAGTAACCAAACATTGTCCCCCCGCACACCCGCAGCGGGGCTCCACACCCACCGGCGGTCCTTCCTCTCTGAGAGGTGCCCCCAACGGGAGGAGACAATTGGGGTTGCCCATTCTTTGTTCACATCCCCTTCTCTTCAAGTGACTTATTTAACTGGAAGGCTCAACATCCCCCATTCTCTGAGAAGCCCCAGGCTTTGACAGGGCTTTCTTGGAATCTGTACTCCAGAATCATTGCCCCATTTAGGACGACTGCCAACAATTATTACTGATTCTGTTCACCACAAAGGAAAGAGGCAGAATTAGACAGGAAGCCCTGAAAGCCATCATAGGTCCAGGGGGAGGGACAGAAGAAGAGAACCGGGACTGAATTGAAGAGGTTTTTCCCTCTACCCAACCCCAGTGAGACCCCAACACCTCAGGGGGTCACACCAGGCTCTGAACACTTTTCACCGGTATCTTTTAGCAGGGGTTAAGGGAGCAGCTAGGAGGCCCATCAACCTCTCCAAGGTAAGAACAGTGACTCCAGGTCCGCAGGAGTCGCCGGCTGCTTTCCTGGAACGCCTACAAGAGGCCTACCGTACCTATACTCCTACAGACCCTGAGGCCTCGGAAAATCAATGGGCCATTAACTTAGCCTTTGTCTCCCAGTCAGCCCCAGATATCAGGAAAAAGTTACAAAAACTAGATGGATTCCAGGGAATGAATTTGACCCAATTTCTAGAAACTGCCCAGAAGGTTTTTGATAACAGGGATACTCCTGGAGCCATACAAGACAAAAAAGTTGCTAAGGCAGTAATAGCAGCCCTTCAGGAGACACGAGTCATTCCAGAGGGCCGGGGGCCTTGCAAAAGGGCCCCTGGGGTCCCCGGCCCCCTGTTAGGAAGAAACCGATGTGCATAAAGAAGAGGGACATTGTAAAAACGAGTTCCCCGAGAGAAAAAGACAGTAACCGCTCAAGAAAAACCACCGAGGGCTATCCTCAATTTAGAAGGTCAGGATTGACGGGGCCAGGGCTCTTATTTGTTAAGCCCCCAGGAGCCCAGGGTTACTTTAAAGATTGGGGGCAAACCTATCAGTTTCTTAGTGGACAGCGGGGTGGCCCACTCAGTCCTTAGCCTCTGGGACCACTATCCAGTAGGAAAACAGTCAACCAGGGGCCACAGGAAAGACCATGACAAGTTCAAGGACCACAAATCGAGTCGTTGACTTAGGAAACGGCACCGTTACCCATTCCTTCTTAGTTCTTCCAGAATGCTCGTACCTGCTATTAGGGCGGGAGCTACTTCAGAAACTTCGAGCAACCATCTCCTGTGAAAATCAGGCCTGCCTCTCTATCCCCGCTTTGCCCTCCATATCAAAGCACCTCGGCAAATCCTCATCACTTATGCTGTCAGACGAGTATCTCTTGCAGGAAGCTTTATCACCGGAAACAAGTCAGGCATCAACGTCAGACCTCCTCCGCCAATTCCAGGAGAGTGTACCCGGAGTGTGGGCTGAGACCAATCCCCCAGGTCTGGCAGAACACCGTACCCCAGCTGTGGTCCAACTGTTGGTGACAGCAGCTCCAGTCCAGGTACAGCAATACCCAATAAGTCAGGAAGCCAGGCGGGGAATCACTCCGCACATGACGAGACTCCTGGAAGGAGGAATTCTCACCACCTGTACGTCACCCTGGAACACCCCTCTGCTCCCTGTTCTAAAACCTGGCACAAAGGATTACCGGCCAGTACAGGACTTAAAGGAAGTAAATAAAAAAGTAGAAACTGTCCACCTTACGGTTCCAAATCCATATACCCTAAGCCTCCTGAACTCGAACCACCACTACTATAACATCCTGGACCTCAAGGATGCATGCTTTTGCATCCCACTGGCCCCAATCAGCAGACCCATATTCGCCTTAGAGTGGATGGACCTGGACACTAGGGTCTCGGGGCAACTCACATGGACCCGGCTGCCTCAGGGATTCAAAAACTCTACCACCCTATTTGATGAGGCACTTAGCCAGAATCTTGCCACCTTCCAGGCCGAGTTCCCTGAGTGTACTCTATTCCAATATGTAGATAACTTCTGGCCTCAAGAACCCAAGAGGCCTACAAGGAAGCCACCCAGTCATTACCGTTGACCCTATAAACTCTGGGATATTGAGTCTCAGCCAAAAAGGCACAACTCTGTCAACAAAAGGTTACAGACCTGGGCTATATCAAGAAAAAGGCAACCGGGTGCTGGTGCCCAGCCGAGTCCAAGCAGTACTACAGATACCCACCCCTAACACAATGCCAAGTTTGGGAGTTCCTTGGGGCGGTAGGGTACTGTAGGCTACGGATTTTAGGTTTTGCCGAAATAGCCAAGCCTCTGTATGCCTGCACAGGAGGGAATCAACCCCTAATTTGGACAGTAGTAGAACAACAGGCTTTTGATAAACCTGAAGCCGCTCTGACCTCGGCCCCAGCCCTGGGCTTGCCAGATACTTCTAAACCCTCCCGGTCGTTTGTACATGAAAAACAAGGAATCGCAAAGGGGGTGCTCGCCCAGACATTAGGACCATGGTCCAGGCCGGTAGCCTACCTATCAAAAAGCCTTGATCCTGTAGCCTCTGGGTGGCCAGCCTGCCTTCGGTCCGTGGCAGCAACAGCCCTGTTGGTAAAGGAGGCGGACAAGCTGACTCTGGGGCAGGAATTAAACCTAGTGACACCCCATGCAGTCGAATCACTACTCCGCGGGGCTCCAGGAAGGTGGGTGTCTAATGCCCGCACAGTACAGTATCAGGCTCTACTCTTGGACCAGCCCCGCATCAAGTTCCTGAAGACTACAGTCCTGGGTCCGGCCACACTGCTGCCTAATAGTGAGCCAGAAGAACATGACTGTCAACTAATAATAGATGTCGGGCCGGGCGTGGTGGATCACGAGGTCAAGAGATCGAGGCCATCCTGGTCAACATGGTGAAACCCCGTCTCTACTAAAAATACAAAAAATTAGCTGGGCATGGTGGCACATGCCTGTAATCCCAGCTACTCAGGAGGCTGAGGCAGGAGAATTGCCTGAACCCAGGAGGCGGAGGTTGCGGTGAGCCAAGATCGCACCATTGCACTCCAGCCTGGGTAACAAGAGCGAAACTCCGTCTCAAAAAACAACAACGACAACAACAAAAAAACAAATAATAGATATCATCCAAACCGCTCGACCGGACCTCACCGATGTCCCCTCACGGAACCCAGAAGAGGTACTATATACGGATGGCAGCAGTTTTATGGTCAACAGAGTCAGGTATGTGGGGGCAGCCGTAGTCACCCTAGAGCTGGTCATCTGGGCCCAGGCCCTTCCTCATGGGACTTTTTTTTTTTTTTTTGAGACGGAGTTTCGCTCTTGTTACCCAGGCTGGAGTGCAATGGCGCGATCTCGGCTCACCGCAACCTCCGCCTCCTGGGTTCAGGCAATTCTCCTGCCTCAGCCTCCTGAGTAGCTGGGATTACAGGCACGCACCACCACGCCCAGCTAATTTTTTTTTGTATTTTTAGTAGAGACGGGGTTTCACTACGTTGACCAGGATGGTCTCGATCTAAGACTGTCACTATTTACACCGACAGCCGTTATGCCTTCACTACAGCTCATGTACATGGAGCAATATATAAAGAAAGAGGACTACTTAACTCAGATGGAAAAGCTATTAAAAATGAAAAGGAAATTCTAGCCCTGCTGGAGGCTGTATGGAAGCCCAAGACTGTGCCACTAGTCCATTGCAAGGGACACCAAAAACGGGAGTCACCAGAGGCAAGGGGAAGCTGGGCTGCTGACTTATCAGCCAGGCAGGCAGCCATGGGCCAGTGAAACCACTGACTCTCCTTGTAACCCTGCTCGCCCCAGTTCTGCCCCCTACTCCCACGTACTCCTCAGGTGAGAAGGACTTTGCAAAGGAACAGGGTGCCACACAGGACTCCACAGGATGGTGGATACTGCCAGACCAAAGCATTGTGGTCCCTGAGGCTCTAGGACAGGCCCTAGTTAAGGACACACACCAGGCCACTCACTTAGGACAGACCAAACTAACTGAACTGCTAAAAGCCCAGTACTACATTCCCCACTTACATGAACTTATCAAGGAAATCACTACTTGGTGTGATGTATGTGCCCGAGTAAATCCGGGAGGGAATAGGTCTAGCCAGGTAGGAGTGAGACTCAGAGGGACTAGCCCTGGGGAGCACTGGGAAGTAGATTTCACTGAAATAAACCCCCCAGCAAATGGCTATAAATACCTCCTGGTGTTTATAGCTACATTCTCTGGATGGGTCGAGGCCTTCCCACTAGGTCTGAGACTGCTTTGGTGGTAACAAAAAACTATTATAGGACCTTGTTCATCGGTTTGGCCTCCCTCTGACGCTGGGGTCGGACAATGGGCCCGCCTTTAATGCACAAATTTCTCAGGGCCTACCCAAGGCCCTGGGTATATCTTGGAAATTACACTGTGCCTTTTGTCCCCAGAGTTCAGGACAAGCCGAACGAATGAACCAGACCATAAAAGAAACCCTAACAAAGTTTCTCCTAGAGACCGGTGAAAACTGGGTCAGCCTGCTTCCTCTGTCCTCCTCCGCGTCCGATGCACACCCTATCAGAAAGTCTTCTCCCCTTTTGAAATCATGTTCGGCAGGACCCCTCCCTTACTCCCCAGACCCGCGGATACTGTGCATGCTGAAGTCCATAACTATACACTCCTTAAGTCCTTACAGGCGCTCCAGTCTGTTCAATCCCAGATACACCCGCTCATTAAGGACACTCGTCCCACCCCATTGGACCTCGCAGAGCAGCCAACACACCCCTTCCAGCCTGGTGACTCTGTCCTTGTTAAAAGATTCACTACCTCCGGCCTCACCGCCCCCCCCCCGCCCCATTGGAAGGGACCCTACACGGTTATCCTGATCACGCCCACTGCACTCAAGGTGAACAGACTAAGGGCCTAGATTCCTCACACCCACGTCAAGACTGCCCCGCCGGAAGGACAAGGAGCATCAACCACTCATCCCCCGAGTCACTACTAAGACTTGTGCGCTCTTCGCGGTCACCACCCTCGCCACCCTAATCCGTGCTGTAAATCCCTGTAGCAAACCCCCCTTAGAACTCACCTACTATCAATGGGTCCTCACCGAAGGCTCTACTGGAGGATATGTTTTTGGGACGGGACAAGGATCCACCCTGGTCAACTTAACCCTTGAGTACATTCCAAACAACACCATTACCTTTTCCCTAGACCTCTGTGCCCTCCTGGGCCCGAACCTAAATTTCAGAACAAGTGGAAGTATAGCCGGGTGCGGCGGTTCAGGGCAGAGCAACAACTTCAGACCATGGGGTTATATCTGTGCCCGGGATCCACACCACAAAAAAGACGGAACTGTGGCGACTTAAATGAGTTATTTTGCCCCTATTGGGGTTGTGAGACTATCTCCACCGTATCAGGATACAACCAAAACATAGACTCTTTCATTTCCCTTCAGTGAGGGTCTCCTCCATCCCCATGTTCTGCCGGGTCTTACAACGCTCATCAGGTAACTGTAAAAGACCCCGATAGTAAATAGAACATGGGACAGACCTGGGGTCTCAGGGTATATATAAGTGGGTGGGACATTGGAAACATCTTTACCATCCAGCGTATAACCCTGCCCCAACCCAACCACCCTATAGGACCCATTGCTTAGGTCATACAAGAAGCCCCCATAAAGATACAAAGCCCCCTCATCCAAACAAACAGTACTCCCCCTCAACGACCTTCCCTACAACCCCAACTCTGCTCAAAGAGGACTAGATTTGTTATTCTTAAAACAAGGTGGGTTATGTGCCGCCCTTAATGAACAATGTTGCTTCTATGCTAATAGGTCAGGCCTCATCCGAGAGAGCCTCTCTCCGGTCAGACAGAATCTCGAAACCAGAAAACAACTTCGAGAGGCTTCAGAAAGTTGGTATCAAAAAATGTTTTCCTGGTCCCCTTGGCTCACTTCCCTCCTCACGGGCCTGGTGGGACCTCTGGCCCTACTCCTGCTGGGACTCATGTTCGGCCCCTGCCTCCTAAACCAACTGCTCAGGTTCAGAAAATCTAGGGTGGACTCCGTAAAATTAATGATATTAAGGTCTCAATATGAGCCCTTAGAACAAGCAAACAATACTGACCTGCTGGAGGAATCGATTTAATTCCTGTAAATAAGACAAGGGGGGAATGTGACACGGTAAATGCCCCATAAACTGCATTCCTCGACCATACCTCAGCTGTCCATTGAAACTGCTCTCTGTAACCCTAATGTGACAGGCAAGCAGTCCAAACCAACGCCATTTTGGCCCCTGCGCCATTTTAAGACTTGTAATAAACAACTAAAGTCTGTAACTTCCACCCTACCCAGACAATGTGTAAACTAACGCTTGTCCTGACTTCTGTGAACCACTTAAGTAACAATCGGAATGTCCAAAGCCCCTCACCCACACCCCCGCCCAGGAAGTGGTTTACGGAATGTCCAAAGCCCCTCGCCCTTACCCCTGCCCAGGAGGTGGTTTTCGGGCATAAAAGTTCTTGACATCCTCCTTTTGGGGCCACGGGTTAGAGAGACACGGGTCCTCCGCGGCCGCCGTCAATAAAGACCCTGTAATTTGGCCTAGTCTTTGTCTCAGTGGTGATTTCCCGCTCGCTCAGTTACAACAAATCCACATTGCTGTCTTTATGGTTGAAATAATCTACCATGTGTACTGATTCTATTATCATGAACGCTACAGGGAGCTTTTAAATTAACATTTGTTAGGGTTTGTGCCTATGCGTGGAATTTTAGGTGATAAGGCATTCATATTCTTGACTGTCCTAGGAAACAGGAAACCTTTAAAGCAGTTGTGCAGTGCACATCCCCAGCCTCACTGTAGTATTTCCTGCTGCTCTACATCACCACCAGCTGGTACTGTCAGCGTCGTGTGAACCATCTGTAGGTGGTGTCAGGAGCATCTCATTGTGGTTTCCATTTGCATTTTCTGGTGTAATGAGGTTGAGGCCTCTTCATATGTTTATTGGTCATTGAGTGAAGTGTGAGTAGAAGTCTTTTTTCCCCTTTATTATTGCATGTTCTTTTCTTTTTTCCATCTCTGATTGATTTGTAGGAGTTCTGTGTGTGTGTGTGTGTGTGTGTGTGTGTGTGTGTGTATATATATATATATATATATATATATACATTTTTTTTTTTTTTCCCCCGAGACAGAGTCTCTCTCTGCTGTCCCGGCTGGACTGCAGTGGCATGATCTCGGTTCACTGTAGCCTCAACCTCCTGAGCTCAAGCGATCCTCCTGCCTCAGCCTCCTGAGAAGTTTGTACTACTGGCGCGAGCCACCAGGCCCGGCTAATTTTTCTTTTTTTTTTTTCTGAGACGAAGTCTTACTCTGTCACCAGGCTGGAGTGCAGTGGCGTGATCTCAGTTCACTGCAACATCTGCCTCCTGGGTTCAAGTGATTCTCCTGCCTCAGCCTCCTGAGCAGCTGGGATTACAGGCACGGGCCACCACGCCCAGCTAATTTTTGTATTTTTAGTAGAGACGGGGTTTCACTATGTTGGCTAAGATGGTCTCTATCTCTTGACCTTGTGATCCACCCACCTCGGCCTCCCAAAGTGCTGGGATTACAGGCATGAGCCACTGTGCCCGGCCTAATTTTTCTATTTTTAGTAAAGACTGGGTTTTGCTATGTTGTCCAGGCTGGTCTCAAACTCCTGAGCTCAGCTGATCACCTGCCTTGGCCTCCCAATGTGTTAGAGGAGTTCTTTGAATTTTCTTGACAAGAGCCCTTGTTCGGTTATTTGTGGAAAACGTCTCTCCCAACACTAAGGATCAGCTTTGTATTCTCTTAATGATTTTTAATGAACAGAATTTTAAAGTTTACTGTAATTAAATTTATCAATGCTTCCTTTATCTCAGTGTTGTGTATTTTGCTTAAAAAATTCTCTTTATGGCCGGGCACGGTGGCTCAAGCCTGTAATCCCAGCACTTTGGGAGGCCGAAGCAGGTGGATCACGAGGTCAAGAGATCGAGACCATCCTGGTCAACATGGTGAAACCCTGTCTCTACTGAAAATACAAAAAGTTAGCTGGGCATGGTGGCACATGCCTGTAATCCCAGCTACTCAGGAGGCTGAGGCAGGAGAATCGCTTGAACCCAGGAGGCGGAGGTTGTGGTGAGCCGAGATCGCGCCATTGCACTCCAGCCTGGGTAACAAGAGTAAAACTCCGTCTAAAAAAAAAAAAAAAAAAAAAAAATTATATATTTTATTTTTTTGAGATAGAGTCTTGCTCTGTTATTATATTTCTTAAGTCTGATAAAAAACATTTACAATCTATTCTCTCTGAAGAGAAACATTTACACAACTTTTATTACAGCATATTGGTATAAATTTTTATTTTTGTTTTTAATCTCTTCCTGTGTTTAATTTATAAACTAAACTTTGTCATATGTATGGATGTATAAAAAATAGCACATTGTAAGGTTTGGTGCTATGAAGGGTTTCAGGTACTCACTAAGGGTCTTGGAATGTATCCCTTGCAGATAATGGGGGACTACTCTACACTATGGAGTATTGTGAATTATGTCTTTTTGATAGTAGCCATGACAATGGGTGTGAGATGATAGCTCACGGTTGTGGTCTGCATTTTTTCTGATGATCAGTGATGTTGAACACCTTTTCAAGCATCTATTGGCCATTTGTAAGTCCTTTCAGGAAAAATATCTTTGGAGTTCCTTTGTCTATTTTCAATTAGATCTTTTTTTTTTTTTTTTTTTTTTTTTTGCTATTGAGTTATTGATATTTTGATAGGGATTGCATTGAATCTGCAGATCACTTTTGGCTACATGGTCATTTTCACAATAGTGATCCTTCCCATTATGAGCAAGGAGTACCTTTTCATTTTTTGGTGTCCTCTTCAATTGGTTTCCTCAGTATTTTATAGTTTTTTTTTTTTTGGTTTTCCAATTCCTTTGTTATATTTATTCTGAAGTTCTTTTTTTTCTGTAGCTATTTTATGAGATTGGTCTTTGATTTCTTTCTTTTCTAATTTGTTGTTGATGTTCAGGAATGGTAGTGATTTTACTATGTTGATTTTGTATCCTTCATCTTTAATGAATTCACTGGTCAGTTCTAAGAGATTTTTGGTGGTGCTTTTCGGGTTTTCTGTACATAAGATCATGCCATCTGCAAGAGAGACAATTTGACATTCTCCTTTCCAGTCTGGATGCCCTTTCTTTCTTTCTCTTGCCTAATTACTCTGCTAGAACTTCCAGTACACTGAATAAAAGTGGTGAAAATGGACATTCTTGCCATGTTCCAGATCTGAGAGGAAGAGCTTTGTGCTTTTCTTTATTCACTATGATGTTGGCTGTGGGTTTGCCGTACATTGATTTATTGTGTTGGGCTACATTCCTTCTAAACCCAGTTTGTTGAGAGTTTTTACTGTGAAGGGCTGAATTTTATCGTGCTTTTTTTTGCACCTATTGAGATGATCATATAGTTCCTGTACTCACTCTATTGATGTGATGTGTCCCATTTATTGATTTGTGTATCTGGAACCATCCTTGCATCCTGGGTTAAATCCCATTTGGTCATGGGAATGATCACTTCGATGTGGTGCTGAATTTGGTTGGCTAGTATTTTGTGGAGGATGCTCACATCTATGTTTATCAGGGATATGGGCCTATAGTTTTCTTTTTGTTGCTGTGTATTTCTCTGGTTTTGGTATCAGGGTTCACTTTGTTTGGAGGAGAACAGATTGGCATTGGAACCACCCTGGCAGAGGGCAGAGACAAGAAGAAACCTAAGAGATGGGGCCCAGTGGAGTGGAAAGCTGAGGTCCACAGAGGGAGGGAAGGAAATCATTCCCGAGGTCAGCAGGCTGGGTCCTGCCTGTTGTGTGTTCTGGCACTGAGTGTGGACTCTATGGTGAGAGATACGGGGAAGTATCTGGGGTTTGTGATGATGTGATAAGACATGCACTGAGAGGTCAGACCTCTACAATCAGGGAAAGAACTTTGGGATTAAAGGGAGGCCATCACTTCAACATCCCATCTATCTCATATAGAAGTGACCCTGGGAGGTGGCTGTGGAGGGTCTGAGAGGCTGACTTCAAGCAGGAGAGGTGAGATGGGGCTGGGCTGGAGGGAGGTGTGGGGAGCACTGGTTAGAGCAGTTTTGCCAGGGACCCTTAGATAGAACTTTGGGAGGAATCTGACCACTGTTTTCCCCAAAAAACACTCACCCCATCAGCAGGAAGTAGCTAAGATCGATTGTCATCCATATATATATTTTTTGATATGGAGTCTCACTCTGTCGCCCAGGCTGGAGTGCAGTGGCATGATTTTGGCTCACTGCAACCTCCGCCTCCTGGGTTCAAGCAATTCCCCTCTCCAGTAGCTGCGACTACAGGTGCCAGCCATCACACCCAGCTAATTTTTTGTATTTTAGAGTTGGGGTTTCAGCATGTTAGCCAGGAGAGTCTCAATCTCCTGAACTCGTGATCTACCCGCCTTGGCCTCCCAAAGATTACAGGCATGAGCCACCATGCTTGGCCTGGAAATGGGGGCATTTAAGAACTCTCCCCCAAAAATGTGAAACAGTAAACAAATAAGAGCGACAAGTGATTAGATGTGAATCTGACACCAAAACGATGAAGCAACATGAGAAGACAATGATGGAATCAACAGCTAATACTTATTGAATGCTACTGAGGCCAGGCATTGTAGTAAACACTTGGCATCTATAATTCATTTAGTTTTCATAATAATGCTGTGAAATAGGTTTATTACCATTTTAGATGGAGAAACTGAGGCATGACACAGTGAAATAGTTTGTCCCAGGTCACACAAAGCCAGTATACATTAAACCTGGATTTAAACCCAGGTAGCATGACTCCAAAGCTTAACGCTCTTCACACACACACCTTGGAGCTCTGATAGGGTATGGAGTGTTTCTTTTCTATTAGGTCCACAGTGGATGCTCAAGAAATGGCTAATAGGTATGACTGAGGAAACAACATGTCATCTGTGACATCCTAACATCATTATTACATTCTAGACAGTGTTAATGACACCTAAGAACATGCGAAAAATGCAAATTTAAATCAACTCATACAGAAACTCTAGGATTGAGGCTTAGCAATCTGTGCTTTAACAGGCCCTCCCAGTGATTTTGACACATCACTAGAGCTCAGAACTATTGGATTCCTATATCCCATCCCTGTCTAATATACATGAGTGATACTCAGTAGATTTTCTTGAAACACAGCTCTCTGAAAATGCCCTCAAAATAATCCTTACCAAAATACTGCTATTTTTAGTACAAAGAGCAGGCCATTTTTCTCTAGGTTTGCTAGTCTCCCATTAAAGGCTTTACTAAGGCTAATCTTAGTGAAATTTTTGCCAGAAATAGTCACCAAGAAAGAATTCATGATATACAAAATGATTTTATTAGATACCAAAACTTTCTTTTGCAGCTTTTTTTTTTTTGAGACAGTCTCACTCTGTTGCCAGGTTCCAGGCTGGAGTGCAGTGGCGTGAGCATGGCTCACTGCAACCTCTGCCTCCCAGGTTCAAGCAATGCTCCTGCCTCAGCCTCCCAGGTAGCTGGGACTACAGACAGGCACAGGCTACAATGCCCAGCTAATTTTTGTGTTTTTTAGTAGAGACGGGGTTTCACCATGTTGGCCAGGGTGGTCTCAATCTTTTGACCTCGTGATCCCCCCACCTCAGCCTCCCAAAGTGCTGGGATTACAGGTGTGAGCCACCGCACCCGGCCTGCAGCTTTAATGTTTAACATTATAACATTTACTGGCTCCTCCGGGTGACTAAATATCTTCAGATGGCCACTAGCTAAAAATAATTTCTAAGCAGAACTCAACAAAACTGCAAGCCACTGCTCTAAGAAATGCACACTTAATTATACTTCCTTTATTTGTCCTACTGCAGAATCCTGTTTACAAATAGTGTCACTGCAAAGATTTACATGTAATTTCTAAATCCTTCAGGCTGTTGTATCATTAATCTTCTCATGTCTAGCAAGATAAACACTTAGTGAACACTTCGCTACATCTCTTAAATGAGATTTCTCTACAGTTTTTGAGTTTTTTGTAAAATAAGGGATGCTCTTGAAACTGAAGCCTTCCCTCAATTTCTAAATTTTCTACATTCACACAGCTTCTCTCCTGTAGGAGTTTGTAGGAGATTCCTATTGCCTACAGTCTTTCCCGTATTTGCCACATGTAAGCGGTTTTTTCCTAGTGTGAGTATACGTATGTCAATTAAGGGATTAATACTGACAAACGCTTTCCCACATTTATGGTCTTCATATGATTTCCCTACAGTATAAACTCCGATAAACAAAATGATCTGCATCATTGTCTTCCCATATTCACTACATTCGTAAGACTTTCTCCAGTATAAACATTTCTGATGTGAAATGAGAATTTATGAATGAGGTTTATCATAAATACTGCTACATATAGCTTCTCTTCTGTAAGATTTCTCACATGTATAATGATTCATGTGGTCTAGAGGCGTTTCCACACTTACCACACTACTGGGTTTCTCTCTATTATGTGTTCTTTGATGGGCAGTAAGATTTGAGCCTTTGCTAAAAGCTTTCCCACACTCACTACATTTATATGGCTTTTCTCCCGTATGAATTCTCTGATGGACAGTAAGGTTTGAACTACAATTGAAGGTCTTCCTACATTTAACACATTCATAAGGTTTCTCTCCAGTATGAATTCTGTGATGTTGAAGCAGGGATGACCTGTGACTGAAGGCTTTCCCACATATGCTGCATTCATAAGATTTCAAACTAATGTGATTTCTCAAATGCATATTCAGTGATTCAAGCTGGCTGAAGCATTTCCTGCACTTCTGACATTCAAAGGGTTTTTCTTCAGTATGAATACTCTGGTGCTGAAGAAGAAATGAGGGCCTACTAAAGAGTTTCAGACATTTGTTGCATTCATATTTTTTCTTCATAGTGTGAATTCTTTGATGTTGAGTAAGGTGTGAGCTACAGCAGAAAGCTTTCCCACATTCACTACATTCATAGGGTTTCTCTCCAGTATGGCTTTTCTGATGGTGACTGAAAGAAGCCCTATGAATGAAAGCTTTTCCACATATAGACACTCATAGCGTTTTTCTTGGGTATGAATTCTTAGATGTTCAATGAGATTGGACACACGACTAAAAGACTTTCCACAGTTCGTACATTCATATGGTTTCTCTCCACTGTGAGTGCTCTGATGGTTGGTAAGTGATGAGCCATGGCTAAAGGCCTTCCCACATTCAATGCATTTGTATGGTTTCTCTCCACTATGGCTTATCTGATGTCTTCTAAGGGATAAGCCATGGCTAAAAGTCTTCCCACATTGAATACATTTATAAAGTTCCTCTCTATTATGACTTATCTGATGTCGTGTAAGGGTTGAGCCACGGTTAAAAGTCTTCCCACATTCACAACATTCATAGGGCTTCTCTCCTGTGTGAATTCTCCAGTGGCGATTGAGAACTGACTGTTTGCCAAAGGCTTTCCCACATTCGCTGCATGTATAGATTTTCTCTCTATTATAAGTCTGGGGAATGGTAAGAGGTCTGCTCTGGTTGAAGGCTGCTCCACTTTCATTAGAATTCAAAAGTTTCTTTCCAGCACTGAGTCTCTCATTTTTTATAATTGACTTTTTGGGTAAATTCTTCTTTAATATATCATATTTGTATGAATTCCCTTCAGCAGAAACTTTTTGTGGTTCAGAAAGAATAGACTTTGAATGAAAGGTGCTTCTCAATGTGTTGTATGTGCAACTGTCCCCAGTGGGGCTTTCTCTAGAGGTGAGAGTTGGTCTGAAATGTTCCGCCTGACGCCCATGCTTCCCTTCCCACTTCTCTATATATTTCAAGTTCTTACTAGAATTTGAAAATGCATAACTTTGTTTTACAACTTTTTCTATTGTTAACGTTTGAAGTGAATCTTCCTCATAAATATCCTTCTTTGTTAATAATTCCTTGTTTTCCAATTTTTTTTTTTTTTTTTGAGACGGAGTTTCGCTCGTTACCCAGGCTAGAGTGCAATGGCGCGATCTTGGCTCACCGCAACCTCCGCCTCCTGGGTTCAGGCAATTCTCCTGCCTCAGCCTCCTGAGTAGCTGGGATTACAGGCACGCGCCACCGTGCCCAGCTAATTTTTTGTATTAGTAGAGACGGGGTTTCACCATGTTGACCAGGATGGTCTCGATCTCTTGACCTCGTGATCCGCCCGCCTCGGCCTCCCAAAGTGCTGGGATTACAGGCATGAGCCACCGCGCCCGGCCTTGTTTTCCAATTTTGATTCCCAATCTGAAATATCAAGAAAGCAAAGCACTGCTTTTTGTTTGTTTAACTTCTTGAAAAGAAACTTCTATGGTGGAATTAGGAGAAATGGCTATGAAGCCTCCATAAAATGCATAGTTCAGAAAACTCAAATATTTCAACGATTTTTCAACAATGCTCAAATGGAGCAGAGTACAAAGTTTACAGAATCAAGATAAGAAAGTGCTAACAGAAATAGGTAAAATATACATAATAGATAAAATAGTATGTGAAAAAAAGAAAACTATCAGAAATAAATGTGGAAGACATTCTGGATTCCAAGCCATCATTTTGTGCCTATATTCGTGTGTGAAAGATTGCATTTTGTCTCATAGCCTTCTTCTCCAGCCTTCCCTTAATCTCAATTTGCTGCCACATTAACATGCTTAAAATACAGAATTGATATTACTACATTAAACAGTAAAACAAAATAATCTAAATGCTCTTTATAGCTGACAAAGATTTAGGCTTTCAAAAGTTATGAAGAAACTGTGAATCATAGCATTTATTGGATGTTAGAAAATATTATGCCTACGAACATATTTTTATATGTTCCTTACTTCCTCTAATATGTTTATATTTCAAAGCTCAGCTTTAGAAAAGTGATTTTCTATCCAACTGACAGCTTTTCTTAGCCCAAAACAATCAGTATATTTTTCCTTAAGTAGATTTAAGAACGAATAATTTGCCTTACTTTATCGTGAATAGAGTAACAATTTGAATTATTATGATGGCAAAAACCTCTAACCTTGATTAGATGACACGAGTAGTACAGATAATAATTTGGGATAGAGGAACAACTGTTTGGAAAAGCTAAGCTAAATACCCCTCAATTTTCATTTATATCCGAGATCTTTGAAGACAGTACCCCTAAAACGCCTCCACACTCACTATAAGCATCTTTAACAACTTCCCTTGTCTCATTCACCATGACTCACCTGGAGTCACACCTTTAGACAGTTTTTTCTCCACCATCCAGGGCTCTTTTCCATCCTCCAATAACGTGATCACATTATTAGTTATGGAAAGACCTGCTTACAGGAAGAATATAGAATTGGTTAAGCTGCGGTCCTCTATTATGAGAGGCCATCACAGGAGGTACCACAGGAAGGGATGAAGGGTGTTCACTGACATGGAACGATAAGCTTCAGGCAGGGCACAACAGAGCTACACATTTCCTTGGGAACATGGTACAGAAATTCAGCCATTGACTTAGGAGGATCTCCAGCAATTCAGAGTGGCAAAAGAAAGGTGTCCCCTATTGGAGTGGAAGGGGTGATATCCTTACCTAGAGAGACCAGGTTCTCATAATTCTGGACCATCACATCCTTGTATAAGTCCCTGAGCAGAATCTAGCCATCCCCATTCTTCATGAGAGAAGTCTATAGCCACATCACTAAATGTCACCTGAAATAGCAAATATATTTAGGTTCGACCATAGCGCAGGCCTCTTCTGTCACTGAAGAAGGGGTAAAATTAGGCTGGTTGTGGAAGAAATCGAACAAGATTCAGGAGTTGTGACAATGATTGGGAATGTGATCTCAGTTAAGTAATAATAGACAATTATATAGAATTATTATATAATAAGGGGCACAGTTATGTGCTTAGAATTATTATACAATAAGGGTGAGAGACAAATAGAGCTTTGCTTCAGTGAACTTTTTAAAAGTTATATAATTATACAAATTTTTAAAAATCAGCATTTAAGGCCGCGCACAGTGGCTCATGCCTGTAATCCCAGCACTTTGGGAGGCCGAGGCGGGTGGATCACGAGGTCAAGAGATCGAGACCATCCTGGTCAACATGGTGAAATCCCATCTCTACTAAAAATACAAAAAATTAGCTGGGCATGGTGGCGCACGCCTGTAATCCCAGCTACTCAGGAGGCTGAGGCAGGAGAATTGCCTGAACCCAGGAGGTGGAGGTTGCGGTGAGCCGAGATCGCGCCATTGCACTCCAGCCTGGGTAACAAGAGAGAAACTCCGTCTCAGGAAAAAAAAAAAAAAAAAAATCAGCATTTAAGCCGGGCGCGGTGGCTCATGCCTATAATCCCAGCACTTTGGGAGGCCGAGGCAGGTGGATCACGAGGTCAAGAGATCGTGATCATCCTGAGGTGGATCACGAGGTCAAGAGATCGTGATCATCCTGGTCAACAAGGTGAAACACCGTCTCTACTAAAAATACAAAAAATTAGCTGGGCATGGTGGCGCGTGCCTGTGATCCCAGCTACTCAGGAGGCTGAGGCAGGAGAATTGCCTGAACCCAGGAGGCGGAGGTTGCGATGAGCCGAGATCGCGCCATTGCACTCCAGCCTGGGTAACAACAGCGAAACTGTCTCAAAAAAAAAAAAAAAAAAGCATGTATTGAACTTAATCACCGTTGTAACAGTACTGAGTGGTGAGACCTTTAGAAAATGATTAGGCCTAGAGAGCTCTGCCTTCGTGAATGGATTAATGTCATCATCACGGGAGTGGATTCCTATTTAAAAAATGAGTCCAGGCGTCCTTTTGCCTCTCTCTCTTCTCTCTGCCCATCCACCATAAAAGGAAAAAGCAACAGGGCCCTTGCCAGATGCCTGTCCCTTGATCTCAGAGTTGCCCAGGCTGGAGTGCAATGGTGTGATTTTGGCTCAATGCAACCTCTGCCTCCTAGGTTCAACAGATTCTCCTGTCTCAGCCTCCTGAGTAGCTGAGATTACAGGTGCCTGCCATCATGCCTGGCTAACTTTTGTATTTTTAGTAGAGACAGGGGTTTCAACATGTTGGCCAGGCTTGTTTCGAACTCCTGACTACAAGTGATCTGCCACCTCATTGCCTCAGACTCCTAAGGTGCTGGGATGACAGGTATGGGCCACCGGGCCCAGCTGAGAAGTCAATTCCTACTGTTTATAAATTAGTTAGTCCATGGTATTCTGTTACAGCAGGACAAGTGGACTAAAACATGCATAAACGATTCATAAAAAAGAAAAATATATTTATGGTGTATGCTTAAACTCTGTATTGACAGACATTTAATAATTAAAATATGATACCCCTCAGTGAAAAGACTGAAGGATGGTTTCATGCCATTGATCAGGGGTCCCTAAACCCCAGGCCACAGACTGATATCAGTCTGTGGCCTGTTAGGAACCAGGTCACACAGCAGGAAGTGCATGGCGGCCAAGTGAGCATTACCACCAGAGCTCCGCCTCCTGTCAGATCAGCCACGGTATTAGATTCTCACAGGTGTGCAATTTCTACTGTGAACTGCGTATGCAAGGGATCGAGGATGCACACTCCTTATGAGAATCTAACCTATGTCTAAGGATCTGAGGTGGAACAGTTTCGTCCCCAAACCACCACCTCCACCACCTCTCACTTCTGTGGAAAAATTGTCTTCCATGAAACCGATCCCTGGTGCCAAAAAACCTGGGGACCCCTGCCATAGATAGTCCGTAAACAGGACCGGAAACTAAGGAAAAAATAACGGAGTACATTTCAAAGAAAATACTCTAAGGAAATGCTCACAGATGTGCTTAGAAATTCCTCTCAGTAGTACTCATTTCACAGTATTTAATATAGTAAAACTTTAGAAGGTTAAATATTCAATAATAGCTTATTGGCAAGTCAGATTATAATATGTGCAAAAAATACATCCACTTAGTACAACATTATTACTGTCTTTGATTTGTGAAATAGACTGCTCTACTGTGGTAATTTTTTAGCTCAGAGAGTTAATTCAGTATTGTATTACTTTATTTGGATATTTTACATGCATGTTCTCCAGTGACACTGGTCTTTGGTTTTAAAGGCAGAATTTACTTTTGTCAGGTGTTGGGAAAATAAAATTCTAATCTCCCGCCAAGGGCAGAAAATCCTCTCCACAAATGCAGAAAAGAAAGAAAACAGTTTTATTTCTGAATAAGCATTAAATGAACTGTGATGCACTTCACGGGAAATCCAATAATGAGATTAAAAGGACAGGAAGACATCTCACTAGTCCTTTTGTATTGCCAAGCAGATACAATCCAATACATGCGTTTTCCAAATAAAGAATAACTTTTTTTTTTTTTTTTTTTACCCGAGACAGAGTTTCGCTCTTGTTACCCAGGCTGGAGTGCAGTGGCACGATCTTGGCTCACCGCAACCTCCGCCTCCTGGGTTCAAGCAATTCTCCTGCCTCAGCCTCCCGAGTAGCTGGGATTACAGGCACGCGCCACCGTGCCCAGCTAATTTTTGTATTTTTAGTAGAGGCGGGGTTTCACCTTGTTGACCAGGATGGTCTCGATCTCTTGACCTCGTGATCCACCCGTCTCGGCCTCCCAAAGTGCTGGGATTACAGGCGTGAGCCACCGCGCCAGGCCATAAACAGTAACTTATCTTCAAGTAAGACTTGAAAGTTCAATTTGCTACACATTATTTACCCTAAATTCACTTAACTGGAGTTGATACCGTGTTAATTGCCTTTATCCTAAATAAAAATAACATTTCTCATAGCTTTATGACAAACCAGTCATTACAAGTTAGAGCCAGGGACGCTTCTTTCTTCCCCCTGTTACCTGGGCAGCCTGCAGTATTCACCCATCTCTGTCCCCAAAAGAACACAGGATATCTCTCCTAGCATTTATTATAATTTCTAATGATTTCTTACTTTCCTACCAGTGCTGCAATCCTCAATACAGTAGCCACTAGCCAATTTGGCTACATACATTTAAATTAATTAAAATGTAAAAATAAAATTAAAAGTTCAGTTCCTCAGTTGCTTAACTCACAGTTTAAGTACTCAATAGTCATAAGGGGCTGATGGCTACCATACTGACCAGTACACATGGAGAACACTTCCACCACTGCAGAAAGTTCTCTTAGACAATACTGCACTGGATCATGTGTCCTGTGTGTCAGTGTACACCGAAATCCATGTTCAACTTTTCCTAACAGGTACTTTATACGTGTTTAGAAGATGAACCAATGAATGATATTGGCATGAATTCACTTTAGCGTTTTTTATTAATTATTTTTTTGAGACAGAGTCTTGCTCTGTCACAAGGCGCCAGGATGGAGTGCAGTGGCGCAATCTTGGCTCACTGAAATCTCTGCCTCCTGGGTTCACGCAGTTCTCCTGCCTCAGCCTCCCAAGTAGCTGGGACTACAGGCATGTGCCACCATGCCCAGCTAATTTTAGTATTTTTAGTAGAGACGGGGTTTCACCATGTTGGCCAGGATGGTCTCAATCTCTTGACCTCGTGATCTGCCCGCCTCGGCCTCCCAAAGTGCTGGGATTACAGGTCTGAGCTTGGCCTATTATTATTATTTTTAAAGCAACAGGGTCTTGCTCTGTTGCCAGGCTGGAGTACAGTGACATAATCATAGCCCACTGCAGCCTCGTACCACAGGGCTCAAGAAATCTTCCCACCTCATCAGCTTCCTGAGTAGCTGGCACAACAGGCATGTACCACTACACCAGTTTTTCAATTCTAATTATCTAATTTTTCCAAGAAAACAGACCTCACCCAACATGTACATCTGCTACCCACATCCCCTCCTGTGCAAGCTTCACCTTCCATGCCATGATTCTGCCCCACCAGTTCTTCATTACTCATCTTATTCACTCCACAATTACTTACTAAGCATCCATCTGGTGCCAGGTACCACTCTGGGTACTGAAGCTATAATAGACAACAAAAAAGAAAAAATATTCCTCCTACCAGGAACAGACAATGAGCACGTACATCTACTGAACATACATCAGCTAGTGAGTGACACAGGCCATGGAAAACGACAAAGCAGTGATGGAGGAGTGGAAGTGCTAGGCGAAGGAAGGTGACTGCAATTGCAAACAGGCGTTCAGGGAAGCTTTTCTGAGAATTAACCACCAAGAAAACACATGAAGGAGATAAGAACGCAAGCTTGTGCATATGTGGGTGAAGAATGTTCCAGGTGGATGGCACAGCAATTGGTGACAGTGGCTCGAGCTCACAGGGATGAGGAGGTAGAGAAAGAAGGTGGGATCAGAGAGATAATAGCCTAATTGTACAAAGAGGTCACTGCAAAACTGACTTTGAGCTAGTCACTGAAAACGTGTAGGTTGAGGAATGACAGAAATTTACATAACAATAGGATCACGGTGACAGCTGCACTGAGAACAGACTGATGAGGGTTAAGGGCAGGTGCAGGGAATCTAGCTAGGAGGCTACCGTGATAATACAGGTGGCTTGGATGAGGTCGTGATGTTGCTGATGGGGTAGCTAATGGTCAGATGCTGTACATGCTGTTTATAATTTAGATCCAATTAGAGGACCTGAATATGAGTTATAAGTCAGGGGAAGAATCAAGGATGACCGCAAACATCTCTTCACTTGAGACCACATGGTACCGTTTTGACAACCATAAAACAAATAACCTTACATTCCAAACTTGCATTGTGAATTACAGTTTAAAATTGTGGCAAGACTACAAAGTCTTCTAGCAAAAAAACTGTAGAAAACGGGAACACTGGGTGAGAAGGACAATGAAAGAAACCATAGATCCAGTCCCTTAAATGGACTTGATTAGGTGGGAACAGGCAGGAGAAGCAAAGCAAACACAGAGGCCTGATAAAAGTGTTTCTGGGAGATTTAAGGACACACCGACTTACTTGAGACATTACTCTGCAATTTCCAACAGCCAGCAGAGTCCTCTTTCCAGACTCTTATCTTAGAAATGGGCAGTGTCTTGAGGGCACAGAAGGGCAGGAAAAAGCAGTCAGGAAAAATCACGCTTTTATCTTGCAGCATCTGTGACACCCCGTAATGGAAAAGCACCTTGGTAATCACTCTCCGGGGCGCTAATCGCTCCCTGGGAACAAACAGGTGTTTCTCCGCAAGGGGTAACAATTTACCAGGTGCCACTTGCGAGGAAAATCAATTATTCCGTACATAAAAGCCTCATAAAACAACAGTAATCTTTATCAGCTCGTTCAATCTTCACCACTATGCGCGATGGGCATTCACATTATTCCAAATTTCTTCCTTAGACGATGACAAAACTGAAATTCCAAGATATTGAACCCCTTTGTTCAAGGTTACACACTGCAAAGCGCCGGCTTCATGACTACCTAACCCCAAAACAACTGTGGCTGGCGTCTGCTCTCGCGCCAACTTCTCTCTCACAACCGCGCCAAGAGGTCGGCGCCGTCATCACCCCGTGTTTACACAGCAGGACACGAAGGCCAGGAAAAGCCAAGACCCCAGCCGAGGTCACACCGCGGACCCACCCAGGGCCCGAGCCCTGATGCCGCCCCCGGGACCCACACTTGCCGGAGTCCTCAGCCGGGTCTCACCGTCTCCGCAGGCACCCCGAACCCGCACCTCTGCGGACCTGAATCGCAGCGTCGCTGGTGAGCAGTCAACGGCCGTCGACCTCCGGGAACAACACTGCTCAGAATCGTTCCTGAGTCTGGAAGCCGCTGCCAAACCTGAGGCTACCGCGGGGCGGACCCTGTATGGCGCCCACGGCCAAGCCACATTTCCCAGAATCCTCCGCGTGCCGGACAAAAATCCCGGGTGTCGCGAACCGCCGACACCGGAAGACCACACTTCCCAAGAGTCTCTGCGGCAGCGCGATCTTGGCGCGCCGTGGGCAAACCGGTCTTGGCTTGTTAAGAAACTAAACTGCCTGGGGCTGTCGACCCAGAGCCTGCCAGTTGGGACCACGGGCGGAATGTCCTTAGCACACACAGTTGTCCTCTGTTGACCGATACACCTCGGAACCAAGGGACACCCTCTACTTGTAAGGACCAAGAAACTACACTTCCCAGAAAACTCTGCAGCCGCGCCAAGGTCTTCCGGGTGTGCGCTCACACAAACTTTCCCGCCGGGAGGTGGGCAACCCTTGCTGGTTCCGCGCAACGTTGCTAGCAAAGGGACTCCTCTCATCCCGAAACCCTGCCGCTACACTGTCCATCTTCTGAGCAAACAAGCTTGGGCCTGTTTTATGAGGGCACCAATCCATTCATGAGAACTCCAGCCTCATGACTTAATATCTCCTCAAGGGTCTCACCTTTTAATATTGTCACATTGGGGATTTGGTTTCAACATACGATTCAGTGGCGGCCGCAGGGGACAGACATTCAGATCATAGCACGCCCTCAATCTTTTTTTTTTGTTTGTTTTTGAGACAGAGTTTCGCTCTTTTTACCCAGGCTGGAGTGCAATGGCGCGATCTCGGCTCACCGCAACCTCCGCCTCCTGGGTTCAGGCAATTCTCCTGCCTCAGCCTCCTGAGTAGCTGGGATTACAGGCACACGCCACCATGCGCAGCTAATTTTTTGTATTTTTAGTAGAGATGGGGTTTCACCATGTTGACCAGGATGGTCTCGATCTCTTGACCTCGTGATCCACCCGCCTCGGCCTCCCAAAGTGCTGGGATTACAGGCGTGAGCCACCGCGCCCGGCCTTAATGGTGTAGCTTCTAAGAAACTTGCTTCTTTCACTGCACTCTGTGACTCACCTTAAATTCCTTCCTGAACAAGATCCAAGAACTCTCTCTTGGGGTCTGGATCGAGACCCCTTTTCCAGTAACACCATAACTTGCATTGTTAGCAGAAAGGATAGAGGCACCGGAATAGAGACCAAGGAGGAGAAATCAGGCGCGTGAGGTAGAGAGAATCGCCGGCATAAACAAGTCTGTTTTAAACAAATATTATGCCAGACAATTGAGAAAGTAAATGAGGCAGAGAGAGAGAAAGAGAGCAATAAGGAGAAAGGAAAACCCATTACATGCAATTCTGAACCTACCCCCTTCCACTAGCTCTTAGCTGCCTTCTGTCCCTTTCCTATTTAATATAATGCAGTGTTTACAATCAGTGATTTTTGCTCTTGGGATCTATCTAGTCGAGGGCACATTTTAGAATATGTACTTGGGAGAAGAAAAGCCGGTTTGCGTCGATGCTGAAGCTGTTTAAGATTCAGGGCGCGCCGGGCGCAGTGGCTCACGCCTGTAATCCCAGCACTTTGGGAGGCCGAGGCGGGTGGATCACTAGGTCAAGAGATCAAGACCATCCTGGTCAACAAGGTGAAACCCCGTCTCTACTAAAAATACAAAAATTAGCTGGGCATGGTGGCGCGCGCCTGTAGTCCCAGCTACTCTGGAGGCTGAGGCAGGAGAATTGCTTGAACCCAGGAGGCAGAGGTTGCGGTGAGCCGAGATCGCGCCACTGCACTCCAGCCTGGGTAACAAGAGCGAAACTCCGTCTCAAAAAAAAAAAAAAAAAAAAAAAAAAAAAAAAGAAGTTCCACCATTAGAGAGCAGGAGGCCCTCAGAAAGCAAGAGGAGGAACGTACTGGCTTTAAGTTTTTCTTACACAGGAGTCTTATCTATGAACAAACTAAGCTAAGCTGTGTCTATGTGTGGATGAGCAGGCAGAATGACAAAATTTATTACTGTATTCATTTAAACTAGCCTTGACATTCTAGTGTCAAGCACATCAAAGCATAACTATTATCTTGAAAGCATACATTGTTATGGGTATTGGGACATCTGGACTCCCCACTGTTGTAGGAGTGTCCCTGTATCTATCTTCAGACTGTTTCCTCAACTATAAACACCTAATGACTACGGCTCATGACTGGCAAGGAATGTACTTTGCTAGTCTCAGAATGGAGCTGTACTTAAAATGGCATTCTCTAGCTCTCCTAGGCTCCTGCTTCCCTAATGATAGAGCACTCACAAGTTAGGGGTTTGGCTTCACAGTAATGCTTTTTACGAGTCGGCCAGACATAGCTTTGAATCAAAAGGACTAGCCTCCATTTAAAGTTCTTCTCACCTCTGCCCTGAGTCACATCTAGTCCTCTAATGTTGGTCCTCTCTCCACTCATGAACTTAACTCATATTACAAATATCTGAGGACTCACAATGGAAAGCCACCATAATTCTTCCAGGGAGCTCATGAGGAAAAGCAGCAATAATGAAGAGTCTCTATGTAAGCTTTTCTGGATGGACTGAACAGGGACATAAGTCTTAAGTGTGGTTTAAAGTCGTTCCAGAGTGGTAGGGATCCTGGCCTTGTCTGAAAATAAAATAATCTCTAGAAGAGAAAGGCACTTTCATCTAAGGATATGGGGAAGCTCCATGAAATCTCTTTTCTTTTTTTTTTTTGAGACGGAGTTTCGCTCTTGTTACCCAGGCTGGAGTGCAATGGTGTGATGTCAGCTCACTGCAACCTCCACCTCCTGGGTTCAGGCAATTCTCCTGCCTCAGCCTCCTGAGTAGCTGGGATTACAGGCATGCACCACCATGCCCAGCTAATATTTTGTATTTTTTTTAGTAGAGACCGGGTTTCACCATGTTGACCAGGATGGTCTTGATCTCTTGACCTCGTGGTCCACCCGCCTTGGCTTCCCAAAGTGCTGGGATTACAGGTGTGAGCCACCGCGCCCGGCCCCATGAAATCTCTTTTCAAGGAAAGATGAAGGTAACCAACAAAAAAGGAAACAAAGCAAACTGATTGAAGAATTTAAAAATAAACTTCCCAAGGGGCCCATAATATCTTCAGTTATTGTTATTGTCAGATACATATTATGAAGCAACTATGCCTACCATGTTAAAAACATCTTTGAAAAACTGAAATTAAAATGTCCTGGAGAGAGAATTATGAATAGTCAGTTGATTGAAATGAATTATCCAGAATGCAACACAGAGATTGAAGGATGGAAGTTACAGAGAATTTAAGACTCCTGGAGGATAGAGAGTGGTAATACATTACTGCCTTAAAATGAATTGGAGTTCTCAAGGGAGGGAAAGAATGGGGAAGAGGCGATATATGAGAGGAAGAGTTTGCTGAGCACCGAAGATGGCGCTTCACAGATAGAAGTTGTTAAGCAAATCCCAAGCAGGAAAGAATTTAAGAATTTCATAACCAGAAACATTACACCAAAAACTGCAGAAAACACATTCAGTTACTATTTCAGTTGAAAGCCCAGGACTCTAAGTGGGAAACAATTTTAATATCCTAGTCACTGCACTCCCTCCTTAAAAATCTCATTTTTTTCTATGCCTCTTGCATTTTAATATTAAAAAGGTCATTGTTTCAAAGGAACATTGAGCAAGTTGGGTGCGGTGGCTCACGCTTGTAATTCCAGCACTTTGGGAGGCCAAGGCAGGCAGATCACCTGAGGTTGGAAGTTCAAGACCAGCCTGATCAACATGGTGAAACCCCATCTCTACTAAAACTACAAAACTAGCTGGGCATGGTGGCACACTCCTGTAATCCCAGCTACTTGGTAGGCTGAGGCAGAAGAATTGCTTGAACCCGGGAGGTGGAGGTTGCAGTGAGCTGAGATTGTGCCATTGCACTACTCTAGCCTGGGCAACAAGAGCGAAACTCTGTCTAAAAAAAAAAAAAAAAATATATATATATATATATATATATATATATATATATATATATATGAACATTGAGCAAAGGACCTGCAATTCTCAGAGAAGGAAATACTAAGGCCAACAGTCATTCGAAACCATTCTCAATCTCATTAACAATTAAACAGTGCAACTTTAAGCCACGGTGAGTTATGATTTTACACCTAGTGGATAAACAAAGTGTTAAAGTTTCACAAATCAACTGCTGGCACTAAAAGTTGGCAACCAAAATAACCATAAACTCTGGTAGGACTGAAAATTGGTACAACTTTGAAAACAATTTGATGTTGTACAATAAATTCACAGATGGGAATATGCTTTGCACAATCCAGTCTTTCCTTATTATATACTCTTAGCCTTGAGAGGAAGCCAGCTGATGCCACAGTGTTTTTTAAAACTGTGACTGCTATAGGAATTCACCACCGCACCCACAGGATACACCAAGGTAGAAGTGTTAGAGGTGTTAAACCAGAGCGATTCCATCGAGAACAGGGGCTGGGTAAAATAAGGCAGAGACCTACTGGGCTGCATTCCCAAACAGTTAAGGTATTCTAAGTCACAGGATGACACAGAAGGTCAGCACAAGATACAGGTCATTAAGTCCTGCTGATAAAACAGGTTTTGGAGTAAATTAGCCAGCCAAAATGCACCAAAACCAAGATAGTGAGGAGAGTGACCTCTGGATGTCCTTACTGCTCATTATATGCTAATTATAATGCATTAGCACGCTAAGAGACACTCCCACCAGTGTCATGACAGTTTACAAATGCCATGGTAAGGTTCGGAAGTTACCCTGTATGGTCTAAAAAGTAGGAAAACCCTCAGCTCCGGGAATTGCCCACTCCTTTCCCAGAAAACTCGTGATTAGCATATGATCACGAAATAACCACCAGCATCCTTAGTCCAGCAGTCCAAGCTGCTCCTCTGCCTATGGAGTAGCCATTCTTTTGTTTCTTTGCTTTCTTAACAAACTTGCTTTGGCCTTGCAGTGTGGACTCCCACGGATTTTTTCTTGCGTGACACCCAGAAACCCTCTCATGGGGTCTGGACCGGGACCCCTTTCTGGTAACAGAAGCACTGCTCCACGAAGATAATGAAGGTCAGTACCTGACAAGTACAAAAAAGTCTATAGCCATACTATAATTAAAAAAGTGAAATTAAGGCTCACGCCTGTAATCCAAGAATTTTGGAGGCCAAGGCGGGTGGATCACCTGAGGTCGGGAGTTCAAGACCAGCCTGACCAACATGGTGAAACCCCGTCTTAAAACTAAAAAAATTAAAAAATTAAAAAAAGTGAAATTGGACCGGGCGCGGTGGCTCACGCCTGTAATCCCAGCACTTTGGGAGGCCGAGGCGGGTGGATCACGAGGTCAAGAGATCGAGACCATCCTGGTCAATACGGTGAAACCTCGTCTCTACTAAAAATACAAAAAATTAGCTGGGCATGGTGGCGCATGCCTGTAATCCCAGCTACTCAGGAGGCTGAGGCAGGAGAATTGCCTGAACCCAGGAGGCGGAGGTTGCGGTGAGCCGAGATTGCGCCATTGCACTCCAGCCTGGGTAATAAGAGCGAAACTCCGTCTCAAAAAAAAAAAATAAAAAAAATAAAAAAAGTGAAATTAAAATATAATTCAAATGTTAAAAAGGAAGCAAACAACCCAAACATATACCAACAGTAGACTGCTCAGCCTTGCATATAGAGAGGTCCATTGTCCTTTTGGGTTGGCCGGGCAAGGTCAGAGCCCAAGAAGCACTTCTGGGGAGAGGAAGCCTCAGGCTCTGATGGCTGCGTGAGAAGTGACTCCTCCCAGGATGAGGGTCTCTGTCCTCCTGGTGCTCACTCAAGTTCTGTGTTTCCCAGTCCCCCTAGTGGGCGTAACTCACATCAGAACGGCCATCATTAGTGTCACAGATACTTGTACGCATGAATTTCCAGGAAATCTCCTTGGTTGGCGAAACACAGTCGTGACAGTCCGGCCACAGGGCGTTTTGTGAGCTATCGTCTTAGGCAAATGACCAAAAACCTCAAAGACCATACGAGGTGGACAGCGTAGCAGTAGGGTTTGGGATGAGAGCAGTTCTTTTGCTAGCAACCGCCAGCGCCTTGGGCGGTACCATGAACACCGGCGCACGTCGCGGGGGCAAACTTTTGTGTGACCGCAAGAATGACCAGGAAGAACTTCTCGCACGGCTGTAGCGTTCTCTGAGAATTGTAGTTTCGTAATGCGGGCGCCATTGTCCTTACAAGTGGAGGGTGTCCCTTAGTTCCGAAGCGTATCGTTGACCATAGGACGACTGTGTGCGCCCAGGGCACTTCGCGCGTGGTCCTAGTTGGTCGGCTCTAGAAATAGCCCCAGGCTTCTCTTACGAAGCCGACACCCATTTGCCCGCAGCTCGCCAGGTCCGCGCGGCCGCAGAGACTAGTGGGAAGTGTAGTCAAATGGTGCCGGCGGTTCGCGGAGCCGGGGACCTTTGTCCCGAGCGCGGAGGATTCTGGGAATTGTCGCTTGGCCGTGGGCACTGCAGTGGGTCGGTCCTGCGGTAGCCTCAGGCCTGGGGGCGGCTCCCAGGCTCAGAAACGGTTCTGGGCAGTGTTGTTCCCAGAGGTCGGCAGCCGTTGCCCGCTTACCAGCGACGCAGCGCGTCAGGTCCGCGGAAGTGCGGACTCGGGGCGCCTGCGTGGACGGTGAGGACTCCGGCATGTGTGGGTCCCGGGGGCGGCGGCGGGGCTCCGACTCTGGGTCGGCCCGCGGTGTGACCCCGGCTGGGGTCTTGGCTTTTCCTGGCCTTCGCATCCTGCTGTGTAAATGCGGGTGATGACGGCGCCGACGTCTTGGCGCTGTTGTGAGTGGAAAGTGGGCGCGAAAGCAGACGCCAGCCACGGTTGTTTTGGGGTTATATAGTCATGAAGCCGGCGCTTTGCAGTTGTGTAACCTTGAAAAAATGGGTTCACTATCTCGGAATTTCAGTTTTGTCTTCGTTTTAAAAAAGAAATCTGGTTTCGAACTTCTGACCTTAAGCGATCTGCCGGCCTCCACCTCCCAAAGTGCTGGGATGACAGATGTGAGCTGCCACACCGGCCTGACCAACATGGTGAAATCCCGTCTCTACTAAAAATGAAAAAAAAAAAAAAAAAAAAAATTAGCTGGGAGTAGTGGCGCCCGTCTGTAATCCCAGCTATTCAGGAGACTGAGGCAGGAGAATCGCTTGAACCCCGGAGCTGGAGGTTGTAGTGAGCTGAGACCGCGCCATTGCACTCCAGCCTGGGCGGCAGAACGAGACTCCCATCTCAAAAGAAGAAGAAGAAAACTGGAATAATGTGAATGCCCACAGTGTATAGTGGTGAAGATTGAACGAGCTGATAAAGTTATTACTATTGTTATGAGTCTTTTATGGACAGAAAAATTGACTTTCCCCACAGGTGGCACCTGGAAAATGGTTAAACCTTGCCGACAAACACCCTGTTAGTTCCTAGAGAGAGATTGACGCCCCAGAGAGTGATTACCAGTGTGCCTTTCCATTATGGTGTGTCACAGATGCTGCAAGATAAGCCTGATTTTTCCTGACTGCTTTTTCCTGCCCTTCTGTGCCCTTAGGACACTGCCTATCTCTAAAATTAGAGCCTGGAAAGAGGACTCTGTTGGCTGTTGGAAATTGCGGAGTAATGTCTCAAGTAAGTCGGTGTGTCCCTAAATCTTCCTGAACACTTTATCAGGCCTCTGTGTGTTTGCTTTACTTCTCCTGCCTGTTCCCACCTAATGAAGTCCATTTAAGGGACTGGATCTATGGTTCCTTTTAATATAGGAGGGATGGGGCCCACGGGAGAGCTCCAAGGTATTGTCCTCCTCGCCCGGTGTTCCTCTTTTCTGTTTTCTGCTAGAAGACTTTTCAGTCTTGCCAAAATTTTTAAACTGTAATTCACAAAGCAAGTTTGAATTTTAATGTTATTTGCTTTATGGTTGTCAAAACTGTACTATGTGGTCTCAGGTAAAGAGATGTTTGGAGTCATCCTTGATTTTTTCCCTTTGACTTATAACTCATGCAGGTCCTGTAGTTGGATCTAAATTATGCATTGTATACAGCATCTGACCATTAGTTACCCCATCACCACCACCACCACCCCAGTCCAAGCCACCTGGAATATCTTGGTAGCCTCAAAGCTGGATTCCCTGCATCTGCCCTTAACCCTCATCAGTCTGTTCTCAGTACAGCTGTCACCGTGATCCTATTGTTATGTAAATTCCTGTCATTCCTCAACCTAAAATTTTTCAGCAGCTAACTCAAAGTTGGTTCTGCAGTGACCTCTTTGTACAATTAGGCTATTACCTCTCTGATCCCACCTTTCTCCTCTGCCTCCTCATCCCTGTGAGCTCCAGCCACTGTCACCAGTTGCTGTGCCATCCACCTGGAATATTCTTCACCCACATATGCACAAGCTTGCATTCTTATCTCCTTCGTGTGTTTGCTCGGTGGTGAATTCTCAGAAAAGCTTCCCTGAACGCCTACTTGCACTTGCAGTCACCTTCCCTCACCTAGCACTTCCACTCCTCCATCACTGCTTAGTTGTTTTCCACGGCCTGTGTCACTCATTAGGCTGGGAGACACGTGCATGCCTGTCGTCCCAGCTACTAGGGAGGCTGATGAGGTGGGAAGATTTCTTGAGCCCAGTGGTTCGAGGCTGTAGTGGGCTATGATTATGTTAGTGTATGATTATGTCGCTAGCCTGGTGACGGAGTAAGACCCTGCCTCTTAAAAAAAAAAAAAGTCTAAAGTGAACTATGCCAAAATCATTCATTGGTTCATCCTCTAAACACTTATGAAGTACCTGTTAGGAAAAGTTGTACGTGGATTTTGGTGTACACTGACACACAGGACACATGATCCAGTGCAGTATTGTCTAAGAGAACTTTCTGCAGTGGTGGATGGGTTCTGCATGTGTGCTGCTCAGTACAGTAGCCACCAGCCCTGTATGACTATTGAGTCCTTGAACTTTTGGCTTAAGCAATGGAGGAAATGAATTTTACATTTTATTTAATTATTTTATTTTTACGTTTTAACTAATTTAAATGTTGTAGCCAAGTTGACTAGTGGCTACTGTATTGAGGATTGCAGCACTGGTAGAAAAGTAAGAAAGCAGAAGAAATTAAAATAAGTGCTAGGACTGATATCTCATGTTCTTTTGGGGACAGAGATAGGTGAATACCCCAGGCTGCCCAGGCAACTGAAGGGGAAGAAAGAAGCATCCCTGGCTCTAAGTTGTAATGACTGGTTTGTCAAAGCTATGAGAAATGTTATTTTTATTTGGATAAAGGCAATTAACTAACACAGTGGCAACTCCAATTAACAGGTGAATTTAGAATAAATTTCGTGTAGCAAATTGAACTGTCAAATCTTACTTGAGGATAAGTTTTTTTGTGTGTGTGTGTTAGATTGCATCTGCTTACGTATATAAATGGATGAGATTTCTTCCTGTCCTTTAATCTCATTAGTGGATTGCTTGTTAATGCTTATTCAGTAATAAAACTGTTTCTTTTTTTTTTTTTTTTTTTTGAGACGGAGTTTCGCTCTTGGTACCCAGGCTGGAGTGCAATGGCGTGATCTCGGCTCACTGCAACCTCCGCCTCCTGGGTTCAGGCAATTCTCCTGCCTCAGCCTCCTGAGTAGCTGGGATTACAGGCACGTGCCACTATGCACAGCTAATTTTTTGTATTTTTAGTAGAGACAGGGTTTCACCATGTTGACCAGGATGGTCTCGATCTCTTGACCTCGTGATCCACCTGCCTCAGCCTCCCAAAATGCTGGGATTACAGGCTTGAGCCACCGTGCCCGGCTCTTTTTTTTTTTCTTCTACATTTGTGGAGAGGATTTTCTGCCATTGGCAGGAGATTTGAATTTTATTTTCCCAACACCTGACAAAAGTAAATTCTGCCTTTAAAACCAAAGACCAGTGTTACTGGTGAACATGCATGTAAAATAGCCAAATAAAGTAATACAATACTGAATTAACTCTCTGAGCTAAAAAATTACCACAGTAGAACAGTATGTTTTACAAATGAAAGACAGTAATAATGCTGTATTAAATGAATGTACTTTTTGCACATACTATAATTTGACTAGCCAATAAGCTATTACTGAATAAACTTCTAAAGTTTTACTATTTTAAGCAATACTGTAAAATTAGAGTACTATTGAGAGGAATTTCTAAGCACATCTGTGAGCATTTCCTTAGAATATTTTCTTTGAAATATACCCTTTTATTTTTTTTCCCTTACTTCCAGGTCCTATTTAAGGACTGTCTATGGCAGGAGTCTCCAGCCTTTCTGATACCAGAGATCGGTTTCATGGAAGACAATCCACGGAAGTGGAAGGTGGTGGAGGTGGTGGTTTGGGGACGAAACTGTTCCACCTCAGATCCTCAGGCATTAGATTCTCATAAGGAGCAGGCAACCTCGATCCCTTGCTTGCACAGTTCACAGTAGGGACCGAGCTCCTGTAAGAATCTATGCCACAGCTGATCTGACAGAACTCAGGTGGTAATGCTCACTTGCCTGCCACTCACCTCCTGCTGTGTGGCCAGGTTCCTAACACACCATAGACCCAGTACCAGTCTGTGGCTTGGGGGTTAGAGACCCCTGATCTATGACATGAAACCATCCTTCAGTCTTTCACCCTGGAGTCTCATATTTTAGTTATTAAATGTCTATCAGTACAAAGTTTAAGTATACACCATAAATATATTTTTCTTTTTTGTTTATGAATCAGTTATGTGTATGTTTTAGTCTTTTTGTGCTGCTTTAACAGAATACCCCAGACCGAGTAGTTATAAACAATAGAAATTGACTTCTCATGGTTTTAGAGCCTGGGAAGTCCAAGATCAAGGGGCAGGCATCTGGCAAGGGCCTTCCTGCTGTGTCCCTTTATGGTGGAGGAGCAAAGAGAAGAGAGAGAGCAAAAGAAGACTTGAACTCAATTTTTAAAATAAAGAACCCTCTCCCTCATGATGAGGTTAATCCATTAGTGAGGGCAGAGCCATCAAGGCCTAAGTCTCCTAAAGGTCTCACCTTCCAATGCTGGTAGAACAGTGATTAAGTTCAATACATGCTGTTTTGGGGGGACATAATCAAACCATATCAGTTTATGTCTATCAGTCTTTAATATAAAGATATCTTTTTTCAGGCCGGGCGCGGTGGTTCACGCCTATAATCCCAGCACTTTGGGAGGCCGAGGCGGGTGGATCACAAGGTCAAGAGATCGAGACCATCCTGGTCAACAAGGTGAAATCCCATCTCTACTAAAAAATACAAAAATTAGCTGGGCATGGTGGAGCGTGCCTGTAGTCCCAGCTACTCAGGAGGCTGAGGCAGGAGAATTGCTTGAACCCAGGAGGCGGAGGTTGCAGTGAGCTGAGATCGCGCCATTGCACTCCAGCCTGGGTAACAAGAGCGAAACTCTGACTAAAAAAAAAAAAAAAAGATAAATTTTTTCTGAACCCATTTTTTGTGTGCCTTAGTGAATCATCCTTAGTATTCCATTTGAGAGACAATCACTTTAGACTAATGTTTTAATTACTTACCTAGCACTTAAGCTATTAAAGATATTAGTATATACTTGACTCTGTGCTGTCAAATGTTAAATGCTGATTTTTAAAAATTCATATAATTCTATAACTTTTTTTTTTTTTTTTTTTAAGATGGCGTTTCGCTCTTGTTACCCAGGCTGGAGTGCAATGGTGCAATCTTGGCTCACCACAACCTCCGCCTCCTGGGTTCAGGCAATTCTCCTGCCTCAGCCTCCTGAGTAGCTGGGATTACAGGCGTGCGCCACCATGCCCAGCTAATTTTTTGTATTTTTAGTAGAGACGGGATTCACCATGTTGACCAGGATGGTCTCGATCTCTTGACCTTGTGATCCACCCGCCTCGGCCTCCCAAAGTGCTGGGATTACAGGCGTGAGCCACCGCGCCAGGCCCTCAATTCTATAACTTTTAACAAAATTAACTCTACTGATGCAAAGCTCTCATATTTGTCTCTTATTGTCTAATAATTCTAAGCACATAACCATCCCCTTTATTGTACAATAGTTCCAACAACATAACTTTCCTATTATTACTTAAGTGAGGTCACATTCCCAATCCTTGTCACAACTCCTGAATCTTGTTCCATTTCTTCCATTAGCAGGCTAATTTTACCCCATGTACAGTGACAGAAGAGGCCTGCGCTATGGTTGAACCTAAATATATTTGCTATTTCAGGTGACATTTAGTGATGTGGCTATAGACTTCTCTCACGAAGAATGGGGATGGCTAGATTCTGCTCAGAGGGACTTATACAAGGATGTGATGGTCCAGAATTATGAGAACCTGGTCTCTCTAGGTAAGGATATCACCCCTTCCACTCCAATAGGGGACACCTTTCTTTTGCCACTCTGAATTGCTGGAGATCCTCCTAAGTCAATGGCTGAATTTCTGTACCATGTTCCCAAGGAAATGTGTAGCTCTGTTGTGCCCTGCCTGAAGCTTATCTTTCCATGTCAGTGAACACCCTTCATCTCTTCCTCTGGTCTCTTCTGTCATGGCTTCTCATAATAGAGGACTGCAGCTTAAGCAATTCTATATTCTTCCTGTAAGCAGGTCTTTCCATAACTAAGCCATATGTGATCACGTTATTGGAGGATGGAAAAGAGCCCTGGATGGTCGAGGAAAAACTGTCCAAAGGTGTGACTCCAGGTGAGTCATTGTGAACAAGACAAGGGAAGTTTTTGTTAAAGATGCTTATAGTGAGTGTGGAGGCATTTTAGGGATACTGTCTTCAAAGATCTCATATGTAAATGAAAATTGAGGGGTATTTAGCTTAGCTTTTACGAACAGTTGTTCCTGCCTCCTAAATTATTATCTGTACCACTCATGTCATCTAATCAAGGTTAGAGGTTTTTGCCATCATAATAATTCAAATTGTTACTCTATTCAGACAAAGTAAGGCAAATTATTCCTTCTTAAATCTACTTAAGATAAAACATTCTAATAGTTTTAAGCTAAGAAAAGCTGTCACTTAGGTGGAAAATCACTTTTCTAAAGCTGAGCTTTGTAGATGAAATATAAATATATTAGAAGAAGTAAGGAACATATAAAAATATGTTTCTAGGAATAATATTTTCTTTTTTTCTTTTCTTTTTCTTTTTTTTGAGATAGAGTCTTATTCTGTCACCCAGGCTGGAGTAATTTTCTTTTCTTTTTCTTTTTTTTGAGATAGAGTCTCATTCTGTCACCCAGGCTGGAGTGCAATGGCATGATCCTGGCTCACTGCAACCTCTGCCTCCCGGGTTTAAGCAATTCTCCTGCCTCAGCCTCCTGAGTAGCTGGGATTATAGGCGTGCGCCACCACGCTTGGCTACTTTTTTGTATTTTTAGTAGAGACAGGGTTTTACCATGTTGGTCTGGCTGGTCTCGAACACTTGACCTCGTGATCTACCTGCCTCGGCCTCCCAAAGTGCTGAGATTACAGGCATAAGCCACTGTGCCCAGCCAGGAATAATATTTTCTCATATCCAATAAATAATGTGATTCACACAGTTTCTTCATAACCTCAGAAAACCTAAATCTTTGTCAGCTATAAAGAACATTTAGATTACTTTGTTTTTACTGTAATTGTTTAATGTAGTACTATCAATTCTGTATTTTAAACATGATAATCTGGCAGCAAATTGAGGTTAATTGAAGGTTGGAGAAAAAGGATATGGGACAAAATGCAGTCTTTCACACATGAATATAGGTGTGGTAGTTCAGTCAGGGTGGTGGCAAAAATATTAAGGGAGCAGTATTAGAGATAGTTATAGGAAATAGTCACAAGATCCCCTTGAAAGGCCAGAGGGTTTACAAAGCTTCAAATAAGAGGATGGGCCGAAGGCTGTTGATTCTTACCCCAGGGCATTAGAACATAGAATAAATACTAGAAATTGTAAAGAGGCTTCCCCAGATAAATCTGTTTACCCCCACTTTCATTAGCAAACCTTTGATCATCCATGCGTGCATTAACTGCCTTTTGTGGGGGTGGTCAGCAGAAGTTAATTACCCTCTGATGGTGTTTATCTAAAGACCCTTGTCCTTTGATCTATACAAAATAAAAGCCTGCAAGGCCAGTGAGTTGGAAAGGCAGTCATTAACTCCTTTGGGTGAATGGCCCACACACCCCAGCTCGCTCTTTCACTGAAAATCTATGTCTGAGTGAATTTATTCATCCATATGGGCACAAAATGATGGCTTGGAATCCAGAATGCCTTCCACATTTTATTTCTGATTGTCTCCTTTTTTTGCATATTATTTTATCCATTTTCTATATTTTACACATTTCTGTTATCACACTCTGTTCCTGCTTCTGTGAACTTTGTATTCTCTGCACCATTTGAGCATTGTTCAGAAGTCACTGAAATATTTGAGTTGTCAGAGCTTTGTGTTTTCTGGGGGCTTCATTTCTTATCCAGTTCTCCTAATTCCACTGTAGAAGTTTCTTTTCAAGAAGTAAAAGAAAGAAAAAGCAGTGCTTTGCTTTCTTGATATATTTCAGATTGGGACTCAAGATGGACAAACAAGGAATTATCATCAAAGAAGGATCTTTATGATAAAGATTCGTCCCAAACAGTAATAATACAAAAAGCTGTAAAACAAGGTTATGAATTTTCGAATTCTACGAAGAATTTGGAATATATAGAATGCAACACATTTAGAAGCACCTTTTCTTCAAAGGCTACCCTTTCTGAACCACAAAAAAATTCTGCTGAAGGGAATTCACACAAATATATATTAAAGAAGAATTTACCCAAAAAGTCAGTTGTAAAAAATGAGAAAATCAGTGGTAGAAAGAAACTTTTGAATTCTAATGGAAGTGGGGCAGCCTTCAACCAGAGCAAATCGCTTACCCTTTCCCAGACTTGTGATAGAGAGAAAATCTATACATGCAGTGAATGTGGGAAAGCCTTTGGCAAACAGTCAATCCTCAATCGTCACTGGAGAATTCATACAGGAGAGAAGCCCTATGAATGTCATGAATGTGGGAAGACTTTTAGCCATGGCTCATCCCTTACACGACATCAGATAAGCCATAGTGGAGAGAAACCTTACAAATGTATCGAATGTGGGAAGGCCTTTAGCCATGGCTCATCCCTTACTAACCATCAGAGCACTCACACTGGAGAGAAACCATATGAATGTACGAACTGTGGAAAGTCTTTTAGTCGTGTTTCCCTTCTTGTTCAACATCTAAGAATTCATACACAAGAAAAACGCTATGAGTGTCGTATATGTGGAAAGGCTTTCATTCATAGTTCATCTCTCATTCACCATCAGAAAAGCCATACTGGAGAGAAGCCTTATGAATGTAGTGAATGTGGGAAAGCTTTCTGCTGTAGCTCACACCTTACTCAACATCAAAGAATTCACACTATGAAGAAAAAATATGAATGTAACAAATGTCTAAAAGTCTTTAGTAGCCTCTCATTTCTTGTTCAGCATCAGAGTATTCATACTGAGGAAAAACCCTTTGAATGTCAGAAATGCAGGAAATGCTTCAGCCAGCTTGAATCACTGAATATGCATTTGAGAAATCACATTAGATTGAAACCTTATGAATGCAGCATATGTGGGAAAGCCTTCAGTCGTAGGTCATCCCTGCTTCAACATCACAGAATTCATACTGGAGAGAAACCTTATGAATGTGTTAAATGTAGGAAGACCTTCAATTGTAGTTCAAACCTTACTGTCCATCAGAGAATTCACACTGGAGAAAAGCCATATAAATGTAGTGAGTGTGGGAAAGCTTTTAGCAAAGTCTCAAATTGTACTGCCCATCAAAGAATACATGATGGAGAGAAACCCAGTAGTGTGGTAAGTGTGGAAAAACCTTTAGACCATGTGAATCACTGTACATGTGAGAAATCTTACAAAAGAGAAACTAGATGAAGTAGTATTTATCATGGTAAATTTCATTCATAAAGTCTCCCTTATTTAACATCAGGAAAATTTATACTGGGGAAAAGTTGTATAAAAGTTGAATGTAGTGAATATGGAAAGTCTTTTGGCAATGATGCAGACCCTTTTGTTTATCAGAGTTTATACTGTAGGGAAATCATATGAAGACCATAAATGTGGGAAAGCATTTGTCAGTATTAATCCCTTAATTGACATATGTATACTCACACTAGGAAAAAACCGCTTACATGTGGCAAATACGGGAAAGACTGTAGGCAATAGGAATCTCCTACAAACTCCTACAGGAGAGAAGCTGTGTGAATGTAGAAAATTTAGAAATTGAGGGAAGTATTCAGTTTCAAGAGCATCCCTGGAGAGAAATCTCATAAGAGATATAGCAAAGTGTTCATTAAGAGTGTTTTTCTTGCTAGACATCACATGAATGGTAGAACAACCTGGGTGATTTAGGAATGACATGTAAATCTCTGCAGTGATGCTATTTGTAAACAGAATTCTATAGGAGAGCAAATAAACATAATTAAGTGTGCATTTCTTTCTTAGAGCAGTAGTTTGCAGTTTTACTTGACTTCTACTTAGAAATTCTTTTTAGCTAGTGGGCTTGTGAAGATGTTTAGCCACCCAGAGGAGCCAGTAAGTGTTAAAAATTAAAGCTGCAAAAGAAATAAAATGATGTGAATAAAAGTTTTGTTATCTAATAAAATCATTTTGTATATCATGTACCCTTTCTCTATGACTGTTTCTGGCAAAAAAAAAAAAAAAAAAAATTTTTTTTCACTAAGATTATCCTTAGTATAGCCTTTAGTGGGAGACTAGCAAACCTAGAGAAAAATGGCCTGCTCTTTGTACTAAGAATAGCAGTATTTTGGTGAGGATTATTCTGAGGGCATTTTCAGCGAGCTACATTTCAAGAAAATCTACTGAGCATCACTCATGTATATTAGACAGGGATGGGATATAGGAATCCAATAGTTCTGAGCTCTAGTGATGTGTCCAAATCACTGGGAGGGCCTGTTAAAGCACAGATTGCTAAGCCTCAATCCTAGAGTTTCTGTATGAGTTGATTTGAATTTGTATTTTTCACATGTTCTTAGGTGACATTGAGTGTCCAGAATGTAATAATGATGTTATGATGTCACAGATGACATATTTCCTCAGTCATACCTATTAACCATTTCTTGAGCATCCACTGTGGACCTAATAGAAAAGAAACACTCCATACCCTATCAGAGCTCCAAGGTGTGTGTGTGAAGAGCGTTAAGCTTTGGAGTCATGCTACCTGGGTTTAAATCCAAGTTGCATGTATACTGGCTTGGTGTGACCTGGGACAAACTATTTCACTGTGTCATGCCTCAGTTTCTTCATCAGTAAAATGTTAATAACAAACCTATTTCACAACATTATTATGAAAATTAAGTGAGTTAATTGATATAAAGTGTTTACAACAATGCCTGGCCTCAACAGCATTCAGTAAGTATTAGCTATTGATTCCATCATCATCTTCTCATGGTTGCTTCATCCCTGTAGTCTCAGATTCACATCTAATCACTTGTCGCTCTTATTTGTTTACTGTTTCACATTTTGGGGGGAGAGTTCTTACAAAACACCCCCGTTTCCTTCCAACAAATCGTTTAGTATCTGAGCCATTTTGAGGGAGTGAATGTTTCTTGCCCAAAAATCTGAGAAAGAAACCGGGTAGGAGATGAGACAAGAACACAGCAGCTCCGTAAGAAGTAAGGAGAGTGCTTTACAGAGTTGGAAAAGGGGCCGAGTGAAGGAGGTGTCAGGCTTCCACATGGAGGAAAGGGGGGCATTATGCACTGACACCAGAAGCCTACAGGTCTTTAGTGTCATCTCTCAGTACAGAGTCCCTTGTGCTGGGTGCCACTGCCCTCCTCTTCTTGATTGGAGGTTACAGCCTGTTTTTGAAGGTCACTGATGCCTGATAAATCAGTTTCCCTGTTAGCCTTGGACCAGTCAGATGGGATTAGAGCTCAGTTGTTGGTAAACATTTAGAAAGAACCAAGGCGCATATCACTGAGCACTTCCTGGGAACTTATTTGTTTGCTGCTGTGGGGGGTCAGTTTTTAAACAAATTGCAGTTGTCTTAAAAAAAGCTTTATATGCAGAAGTAATTGATGCAAGATACAAGACAATGGCAAGGCTGTATGGCCGGAGAGGTGCAGAGTGTAAGCACTCTGGCATTAAAGAAAAATAGGGAAAAATTATAATGATCATAATATAATATTGTTAATAGCAGTAACTGGGCCTCGTGTTTGCACTGCTGCATTCAAACAAATGTTCTCAGTTGTGGACCCAAATTCCTAGGTGTGAATTCAGCCTATTGGGACTTTTGCTTACTCTATAAACTTGGGGAAGTCATTTGCTTTCCTGATTTTTCCATCAAAACAAAAATAATTCCCATCTTCCCAGGTGGTTCAGAGAATTAAAACATGTATAACGCAAGCAACAAAGTGCCTGTGCGTGGAGGTTTGTTGCTGTGTTTTTCCTGGTTTTAGTAATCTTCCCACATACTGTAAGGTAAATGCCATAATCACATTCATGCTAGTGATCTGAGACTCAGGCAGCTCTAGCACGTCTCTCAGAGTCATACATCTTAGGAATATAGGCTACATTTGAATATTCAGGAAAAGACCACACAATGTTGCCCTCCTAGGACAGATCTCAGAGGACTGGGGTTTCTCTTGGCAACCATACAGCCTCTCTTGCCTCCTTGAACAAAAAACATTTCCTTTGGCCGTGCCATTTTTTCTGCCTGGAATGTGTCACATAGCTCATTTATTACCACGCTTACCTGCCGAGGGAGGCCTGCCCGCCTTGCAAAGTTCACTAGGTGTCTCAAAGATGAACAAAGCTGGACATTAATGACAGTGGTGAGAACAGAGTTTAATTGGTGATAACTATTGCAACGGGGAAAGGAATTTGGCATGAACTGAACTCAGCTTTGATATGTACAAAGGTGAATGAGTATGTTAAATGGAGGGTGAGGAAATAGGGAGGGGGTGGTGAGTAGGGGCTGAGAGTCAGAAAAGTGAAAAATTACAAAACACAGGAAGGGAGAGGGTTGGTCTATCTGGGTTTGCTACTGGCACTTTGAGTTAGGCTCCTGTCCTCCCACAGAGGCTGGGAGATGGGCCTTATCTTCAGGTGTTGGCCAGAAGAAATTCTTTGGGCAGTCTTGAGTTTTTTGGGCTGGCACTTTAAAAGTTATTAGAAACTGTTAGTGTTGGGCCGGGCGCGGTGGCTCATGCCCGTAATCCCAGCACTTTGGGAGGCCGAGGCGGGTGGATCACGAGGTCAAGAGATCGCGACCATCCTGGTCAACATGGTGAAACCCCGTCTCTACTAAAAATACAAAAAATTAGCTGGGCATGGTGGCGCGTGCCTGTAATCCCAGCTACTCAGGAGGCTGAGGCAGGAGAATTGCCTGAACCCAGGAGGCGGAGGTTGCGGTGAGCAGAGATCGCGCCATTGCACTCCAGCCTGGGTACCAAGAGCGAAACTCCGTCTCAAAAAAAAAAAAGAAACTGTTAGTGTTGTTCAAGTCTTAATAGGCGACAGTTGACAGGCCCATTCAAGAAGGCTCAGAGGGGCGTGGCTAGAGTTTGGTTGAAGAGAAAATCTTTGCCAGGTGTCACCCAGGCTTCCCCAGCCCACTGAGGCGGAATGGTGGTAAAGAAAGAACATAGGCTCAAGGGATCAAGGTGCAGGGTGTGAGTTTCTGCCAAGAGTTGTGTGACCCTGAGAAGGTAACTTAATTTTTTTTTTGCTTCTCAGATGGATCCCCTGGAAGTTGCTTTTCTATTTCCAGAGGATTATTCTCTGTAGGCCTGCAAAAGTTACTTTTATATTAACATTTCTGGTAATATACAGTGACATCTAGTGGAGGCAAACCAGTATTACAATTCATTGGGGTAACTAACAGGTGTCAAACTCCATTGTCATAGTTAAGGTCTACAGCACTCCCCACTAACAATGGTAATCTTAATACTCACATACTAACCCTATATTGTAAACCTTGTAAAATTTATTCTTTTTGCCCAGAAGCACTCAAACTCCAAATGGTGATGCAAACAGAGGCATATTCGAACATGCCATTCTTTCAAGAACTCTTAGAACAACCTCAGGAGGAGTCTCAACTGCTGTCCCCCCAAATGATGTCCCCTTTCAGCAGGAAGTAGTCAGAAAGAATTCTCATCTGATGTCCCCTTTCAGCAGGAAGTAGTCAGAAAGAATTCTCATCTAACACCCATTAACAGCAGTTAGGGTTATGTCACCTGATGGGGAATATAATAAAGGAATTACTAAGAAATTATTTCTAGACAGCTAAAAAGTATAAGAGTTCTCAGTGAAATTTTCCTTTAATAAAAAGCAGCCTCAAACCATTTCTTCTCCAACAGAAGCAGCCTCATAAATATGCAAACTAGGAGCTTTCATGGGTAAATGCCAGCAGCTGTACGTGGAAGCAAGTACCTTCAATATAGCGGTTCCCACTCTCCTTTTCCTCATCACCATGTGTGTAGCTATCATGGTGACCCACTAGGAAGAAGCCACATTTGCATAATAAAAGACTAGGGTATGAGGGCCAGTCTTTTTGTGGGCTATGCAAACGGCACACCTGGTCAAACCAATCCCCTGGGCCTTGTGTAAATCAATCACTGGCTCCTCAAGCCTCTGTATAAAATCAATTGTGTAAGACTTGGAACCAACACAAATGCCCATCAATGATAGACTGGATAAAGAAAATGTGGCACATATCCACCATGGAATACTATGCAGCCATAAAACTGGATGAATTCATGTCCTTTGCAGGGACATGGATAAAGCTGGAAACCATCATTCTCAGCAAACTAACACAAGAACAGAAAGCTAAACACCCCATGTTCTCACTTATAAGTGGGAGCTGAACAATGAGAACACATGGACACAGGGAGGGGAACATCACACACTGGAGCCTGTTGAGGAGTGGGGGGCAAGGGGAGGGATAGCATTAGGAGAAATACGTAATGTAGATGATGGGGTGAAGGATGCAACAAACCACCATGGCTCATGTATACCTATGTAACAAACCTGCATGTTCTGCACATGTACTCCAGAACTTAAAGCATAATTGAAAAAAAAAAAAAAGAAAAAAAATTGATTGTGTTCAGTCACAAAGCAGAGACCCTTTCTTGGGCGACCTGCTTTCTCACCATGAGGAAGGCTTTTCTCTCTCTTCTTCTTTGTATATTAAACTGTCCACTCCTAAACCCACCCCTCATGTGTGTCCATGTCCTGAATTCTTTCTTGACTGAGACAAAGAAACAGGGTACATACCCCAGACAATGGAGCCATTTTACTTTCCTCCTCTTCTTCCTCCTCCTCCTCTTCCTTCTCATCCTCCTTTTTCTTCTTCTTCTTCAAGAGACAGGGTCTCACTCTGTCACTCAGATGGTAGTGCAATGGAGTGATCATGGCTCACTGCAGCCTCAACCTCTTGGGCTCAAGCCATCCTCCCACTTCAGCCTCCTGAGAGTAGCTGGGACTACAGGAACTCAGCACAAAGGGTGCCCCTGCCCACAAGCCCTTCTGCAGCTGACCTGCCTGGGGAACCCTGGCTCATTCTGCCAGCTCCCCCTGGCCTCCTCCCTGCAATTTCTATGCAGCCTCCATCTCTGCTCATCTCCTCTATCCCCTGAGAGTCAGAGCCTCTGGAGGCCATGGCCTGAGTTCACTTTGCTGCTGGGTTCCTGGACCTACCAAAATGAAAGGACAGGGACAGGGACATTTTAATGTCTTAAATACAACTGAGACCCCCTCAAACCTGCCATAAGGTCCAGGGGCCTCCGAGGACTCCTGAGCTAAATCTCTGTCAGGCTCCCACCAATGCAGAGTCGGCCTTCTTCCCTGGTTCTGAGCTGCTCCCTGGTAGAAGGAAGGCCGCTGAGCCATCCTCTCTGCTCTGACCAGCACTCCCCCATCCTCCCTCCAGTCCAGCCCCATTTCACTCCTCCTGCCTGAGGTCAGCCTCCCAGACCCTCCACAGCCACCTCCCAGGATCATGCCTATCTCAGATGGACAAGACATCTAAGTGTTGACCTTCCCATAGCCTCCCTCCAACCCCTAAGTCATTGCCCAGAATGCAGAGGTGACCTCTCAGAGTCCATGTATCATCACATCACCACACACCCCATACACTTCCCCATATCTCCTACCATGGAGTCCACACTCAGTGACAGGACACACAATAGGCAGGACCCAGCCAGCCAAACTCAGGACCTGATCCCCTGCTCTCCTTCAGTGCCCCCTGGCTTTCCACTACACTAGCCCCGTCTCTTAGGATTCTTCTTGTTTCTGACCCCTGCCAGGGTGGTTCAAATGCCTGACTATCCATTCTCCTTCTCCAAATCAAGAGTGAACCCTCAGTCCCCCTATTTCCTCCTCTTCCATCCATCATTTATCCCATACTTGCCCTGAGGCCAGTGATCAGGTCGCCACTTTCCTGTTTGTCTCCTGCATGGGCTCTGCGTGACTTTACTAGACACAAGTCACATTGGTTGAGTTCAGAGGACTTTGGCCCCTGTGCAGAAAATCTGATGAGAGAGAGATTGGAGTGGGAGGCTGAGGTGGGGAATCTTCCATTCAAGCCAATGGCGATGATGAGAATTTCCTGGTGCCCCTCAGCCAAATCTCCCGCCCTACCTGGCCCAGCCTGGCTCTCACTGGTATGCAGACCTACAGCCTGGGTGGCAGCCACAACACTGAAGAATTGGCCCTCAGACAGGGGTGATTTTCCATGATTAGGTTTTCTCTCATTAGAGCTGTTATGAACAACAAATTAGAAAACCTAACAGAAATGAATAAATTTCTGGAAAAATGCAACCTCCCAAGATTGAACCAAAAAGAAATCAAACTCCTGAACAGACCAATGACAAGTAACAAATTGAGTTTGTAATAAAATGTCTCCTATCAAAGAAGAGTCCAGACTCCGATGGGTTCACTGCCGAATTCCACCAATTATTTAGGAGGAACTAATAGCAATTCTTCTAAAACTCCTCCAGAAAATTCTTTTCTGAGTAGGGAAGAGTAGGAAATTCTTCCAAATTCAGTTAACAAGTCCAGCACCATCCTGATATCAAAACCACAGAAGGGCACAACAACACAAAGAAAACTACAGGCCAATGATACGGTTTGGCTGTGTCCCCACCCAAATCTCCTCTTGAATTCTGGTTTCCATAATCCCCACGTGTTGTGGGAAAGACCCAGTGGGTGGTAATTGAATCATGGACATGGTTATTTTCATGCTGCTGTTCTCATGCTTGTGAGTGAATTCTCATGAGATGATGGTTTTATTTCGGGCTTTTCCTCCTTTTGCTCCACACTTCTCCTTCCTACCAGCATGTGAAGAAGGATGTGTTTGCTTTCCCTTCTGCCATGATTGTAAGTTTCCTAAGGCCTCCCCAGCCATGCAGAACTGTGAGTCAATTAAATCTCTTTCCTTTATAAATTACCCAGTCTCAGATATGTCTTTATTAGGAGTATGAGAACGAACTGATACAGCCAATATCCCTGATAAATGTAGATGCAAACACTCTTCACAAAATACTAGCCAATCAAATTCAGCAGCACATTAAATGATCATCCCATAGCCAAGTGGGATTTAACTCAGGGATGTAAGGATAGTACCAGATGCGCAAACCAATAAATGTGACACATCACATCAACAGAAGGAGTACAAGAACCATATGATCATCTTAGCAGGTGCAGAAAAAGCATGACAAAATTCAACAGCCCTTCATAATTAAAAACTCTTAGCAAACTGGGTATAGAAGGAATGTAGCCCAACACAATAAAGGCAATGTATGGCTAACCCAGAGCTGACATCACACCGAATAGGGAAAAATTGAAAGCTCTTTCTCTAAGATCTGGAACAAGACAAGAATGCCTGTTTTCATCACTTTTATTCAACATAGTAGTGGAAGTCCCAGCAACAGCCATTAGTCAAGAGGAAGAAATAAAGGGCACCCAGACTGGAAAGGAGGATGTCAAATTGTTTCTGCTTGCAGATGACATGGTTTTACATACCGAAAACCCTAAAAGTACCACCAAAAAACACTTAGACTTCATAAACAAATTCATTAAAGATGCAGGACACAAAAGCAACATACTAAAATCATTATCATTCCTATACATCAAAAATGAATCTGGAAAAAATAAAGTAAGAAAGAAATCTCATGTAAAATACTACTAAAAGAAAAAGTGCCTTGGAATAAATAAAAACAACAAGGTAAAAGATCTCTCCTAAAAAAGCCTCTAAAACATTGAGAAAACAAATTGAAGAAGACACTGAGCAATGAAAAGATATCCCATGTTCATAATTGGAAGAAACACCACTGTGAAAATGACCATGTTACCAAAAGTAATCTGCAGATTCAATAAAATTCCTATCAAAATATCAGCGATATCTTCTAGAAACAGAAAAAATAATTCCAAAATTCATATAAAACCACAATAGACTCTGAAGAGCCAAAGCAATCCTAATCAAAAAGAACAAAGCTAGAGGTATAGCATGACTTCACTTCAATATAGACAACACAGCTATACTAAACAAAACAGCATGGTACTGGTATCAAAACAGACACATATGCCAGCGAAACTAAATAGATAATCCAGAAATACATCCACATGTTTACAACCAATTGATTTTCAACAAAGACACTCAGATCATTTATTGGCAAATGGATAGTCTCTTAAATAAATGGTGCCTGGAAACCTGGATATGCATATGCCAAAAATGAAACTAGAACTCATCACTCACCCTATTAAAAGAAACTTAAGCCGGGCGCGGTGGCTCACGCCTGTAATCCCAGCACTTTGGGAGGCAGGTGGATCACGAGGTCAAGAGATCGAGACCATCCTGGTCAACAAGGTGAAACCCCGTCTCTACTAAAAATACAAAAAATTAGCTGGGCATGGTGGCGCGTGCCTGTAATCCCAGCTACTCAGGAGGCTGAGGCAGAAGAATTGCCTGAACCCAGGAGGCGGAGGTTGCGGTGAGCCGAGATCGCGCCATTGCACTCCAGCCTGGGTAACAAGCGCGAAACTCCGTCTCAAAAAAAACCAAAAAAACAAAAACTTAAAATACTTACAGACTAAATTAAAAGCTGGAACTATGAAGCCATAGAAAAAACAGAAAATGCTTCAAGATGTTGGTCTGGGCAAAGCTTTTATGGTGAATAATCCAAAAGCATAGGAAAGAAAGCATAAACAGGCAAACTGGGTTATATTAAACTAAAAAATTTCTGCAGAGCAAAGGAAACAATCAACAGAGATAGAAAACAACTTGCAGAATGAAAAAAATATTTGCAAACTATTCTTTCAACAAGGGATTAATATCTAGAATATACAAGGAATTAAAACAATTCAATGTCAAAAAAAAAAAAAAGAAAGAAAAAAAAGGCCACAAACCAAGTAATCTGATGTAAACATGGACAAGTTTGCTGAATAAACAGCTCTCAAAAGATGACAAATATATGGCTAAGAGGCATTTTTTAAATGCTCAACATCACTCATCATCAGGGAAATGCAAATCAAAACCACATTCAGATATCATCTCACCTCCAGTCAGAATGGCTACTATGTAAAAGACAAAAGATACCAAATGCTGGTGAAGAAGCAAAGAAAAGGGAACTCTTATACCCTGTTGGTGGGAATGTCAATTTTCACAACCTGAAGAACAGTATGAATGATCCTCAAAAAACTAAAAATAGATTATGATCGAGCAATCCCATTACTGGGGACAATACAAAAAAAATAGGAAATTCGTGTAATAACGAGGTATCTGCACTCTCCTGTTTATTGCAGCACTGTTCACAATGGACAAAATATGGAATCTACCTAGGTGTCTATCAATACATGAACAGATAAAGAAAATATGGTATTCGTACACAATGGAATATGATTTAGTCATGAAAAAGAATAAAATGCTGTCATTTGCAGCAACATGAATGAGCTTGGAGCAAAAGAAGCCAGGCACAGAAAGATAAATACTGTACGTTCTCACTCACATGTGGAAGGTAAAAAAGTTGCTCTCACAGAAGGAGAGGGTAAAATAATGGTTACATGATGCAAGGAAGAGCTGGGGGACGTGGGAGTACAGCCAAAGGTTGATGAATGGATATAAAAGTGAAGCCAGATAAGAGACATAATTTCTAGCGTTCTAAAGGATTGTATGGTGACTGTAATACACAATTTACTACACATTTTTAAATACCTAGAAAAGCAGATACTGCATGTTCCCAACACAAAGTAATAATCAATGTTTGAGGAGGTTTATGTGCCAATCACCCTGCTTTAATCATTACACATTGCAACACGTAGTGAAATATCACACAGTATCCCACAAATACATACAATTATTATTGTGTCCATTTAAAATAATAAAACAAAAGAAGAAAAACAGAGTTACAGTTTTAGTATCTGCAATGAGCATAGATTTTTAAATATTTAATAAAATAGTAGAAAACCAAGTGCAAACACACATTAACAAAATTATACATATGACCAAGTAGAATTTATTCCTGAAATAAAAGGTAGTTCAACATAGGACAAATCAATCAATGTGACATACCACATTAGCAGAATGAAGAATATAAACCACAGGATCATCTTAAAGGATGCAGAGAAAGGACTTGATAATACTCAACATCCATTCATATTAAAACCATCAACAAAATAGGTATTGAAGAAACTTACCTCAACACAAATATGGTCAGTAGTTAAAAAACCCACTGCTAACATTATAATCAATAAAGAGAAACTGAAATTCTTTCCTCTAAGATCAGGAACAAGATAAGTATGCCCACTCTTACAACTTGTATTTAACATGGTACTGGAAGCCCTACCCAGAGCAGTGAGGCAAGAAAAGAAAAGGCATCTAAATCAGAAAACAATGAAGTAGAATTATATCACTTAGAAGATCACATGATGTTGGCTGGGTGCAGTGGTTCATGCCTATAATCCCAGCACTTTGGGAGGCTGAGGTGGGCAGATCACCTGAGGCCAGGAATTTGAGACCGGCCTGGCCAAAACATGGTGAAACCCCTTCTCCACTGAAAATACAAAAATTAGCCAGGCCTGGTGGGGCGCACCTATAATCCCAGCTACTCAGGAGGCTGAGGCAGGAGAATCGCTTGAACTAGCTGGGTGGATGTTGCAGTGAGCCGAGATTGCACCACTGCACTCCAGCCTGCACACAGAGCAACACACCATTTGGGAAAAAAAGAAAAAAAGGTCACATGTGCTACATGTAGAAAACCCCAAAGACTCCACACATACACAATTATAAACTAAGAAACAAATTTAGTAATGTTGCAAGGTACAAAATAAACCTACAAAAATCAGAGATATTTCTGTATGTAACAATGAACTATTCAATAAGGAAAATATGAAAACAATTACATTTGCAATAACAACAAAAAGAATAAAATACTTGGCATAAACTAAGCCAAAGAGGTGAAAGACTTGTATGCCAACAACTATAAAACATTGATGAAGAAAATTAAAGAAGACACAGAGCAATGGAAAGACCTCTTTCATTCATGGATTTGAAGAATTAATAGAGTTAAAATATCCATACTAGCAAAGAATCTACAGATTCAAGCCAATCCCTATCAAAATCCTGATGGCATTTTTAATAGAATAGAAATAAAATGCTAAAATATATTTGCAATCACAAAAAAAAGCCAAAATAGACAAAGCAATCCTGGCCAAGAAGACAAAGCTGGAAGCATCAACCTACAGAAGGAGAGACAGTATCTGAGAACCATATATTTGCATATATGATAAGGGGTCAACATCCAAAATATATAATTAATTCATACAACTCAACAGCAAAAATAACAAACATTCCAGTTGAGAATAGACAAAGGACCTGCATAGACATTTTTTCTAAAAAGACATACAAATGGCCAACAGATGCTTGAAGAGGTGTTCAACATCACTGATCATTAGAAAAATGCAAACCCAAAGCACCAACCAGGACATTACCTTATTTGGTCTAAAAAGGGGAGGAACCCTCAGTTCTGGGAGGTGCCCACCCCTCTCCCAGAAAACTTATGAATAATCCACCCCTTGCTTAGCAAGGAATCAAGAAGTAACCGTAAGGATAAGCAGCTGAGCAGCTTGTGCTGCTGCTCTGCTTATGGAGTGGACAATCTTTTATTCCTTTACTTTCCTAGTCAATTTGCTTTTACTTTATGGACTTGCCCCAAATGCTTTCCTTCATGAGATCCAAGAACCCTCTCTGGGGGTCTGGTATAGAACCCCTTTCTGGTAACCCCCTCCACGTAAGCTGACCCACCCCCTCAACTCTGATTGCTCTGCAGCTGCATTCCTGAACTCCAATCTACCTGCTACAATTAAGCAAAGTCTGATTACAGTCATCTGAGCAGCTTGGGGGAGGACAGGGAAGACAAATGTTTGTTATCCATATTTGTAAATTCCTGTTTGACACGTATCTGTAAAAAATCCTGGTTTCTCTCTTTTTTTTTTTTTTAAAAAAAAATGCTGCCACAAAAGTCACAGGATGATGTATTGTAGAGCTGTCACAAGTTGGCAAACTACCTCTGTGCCCATTATGAGTGGATAGATGGCCTCAGTCCTGAAACTCCCTTATGCCCCTCTCACCCCATATAAACCCCTTGTTTTGTAAGCTTGGGCTGCCTCCTCTGATTGTTACAGAGCAGCCAGGAGGTTAATAAAACTTGCTTGCCTGACTTGGGATCTATTCTCCTTTCTCTCAGCCACCCTTACACTTACTTTGGCCCTGGTACTGGCATAGGAAGTGCAGAATCTGGTTATGTCATGTAGGTGAGGATACCTGTGTGCCAGGTAACCTCAGGTGGACATGGTGGTGCTTGTGGGGCAGTCCTGTAACCTGCAGTGTGGTGGGTGGGATGGACCATACAGGCAGGAACTACCCCTGATGGTAGTTGAGGGCCCACGTGTGTACTGGGTGGGGGCCGACGGGAGTGACAGGTGAGTGGCTGGGCACAGGCAGGTGAGTGAGTGACAGCTATACAAACCCCACCACTAAGCGCGTCCCTCCCAGGGCAAAGCAGATCAGAGCCACAGGCCCAGCCCTGGGAGGCCCAAGGGGCCTCAGGTCCTCAGGGAGCCTCCTGGCCCTCTCTGCCCTCAGAGGACCCCACCTCCTTCTAGCTGTGGGAGTCGGAGGGGGACACAGTGCTCTGGGGTCCAGAGAAGGAAGGTAGATGGAGGGAGGGCGGCCCTCTGCTCCCAGATCCCGCTGCTCAGCCCACTGCGGCCCTCCTGGAGCCCACACCTTTGAGCTGCAGCCTCCCAGCCTCGGTCCCCAGGATGACGCCCAATAGCCTTTTCCACTGTTGGTGGCTTTTCCCTTTGGGGAGGGTCCCCAGATTGTGCAAAGTATGGAAGGCTCCCCTGTCCCTGTCCTGCAGGGCCCCCAATCCCGGCCTCCCCCATCTCTCTCTGTCCCTTTCAGAGGCAGAGGCAGAGGCAGAGGTGGAGGCAGCATTAAATTAAAATTTAATTTAAATGTTAAAAAGGACGTAAACTGCCCAAATACACACCAACAGTAGACTGCTCCGCCTTGCATACAGAGAGGTCCATTGCCCCTTTGGGTGGGCCGGGCAAGGTCAGGGCCTAAGAAGAGCCTCTGGGGAGAGGGGGCTCACGCTCTGATGGCTGCGGGAGGAGTGACTCCTCCCAGGATGAGGGTCTCTGTCCTCCTAGTGCTCACTCAAATTCAGTATTTCCAAGTCCTCCCAGGGGGCGTAACGCACATCAGAACGGCCGTCATTAGTGTCACAGATACGTGTCCGCATGCATTTCCAGGAAATCTCCTTGGTTGGCGAACTACAGCTGGCATAGTCCAGCCTCGGGGCGTTCTGTGAGCTGTAGTCTCGGCAAGTGGGTTCCAAAAAAGCCTCAAAGACCATATAAGGTGGACAGCATAGCAGCAGGGTTTGGGAAGACAGGAGCCCCTTTGCTAGCAAAGGCGAGTGCTCGCGCGGTACCAGCAAGCGCTAGCTGCCCACGCCCCGGGAGAAAAACGTTTGTGTGAACGCACGAATGACCGGAAGAGTTTGCCACGGCCGCAGGGTTTTCTGGGAAGTGTAATTTCTTGGTCCGGGCGTCATTGTCCTTACAAGTAGAGGGTGGCCCTTGGTTCCGAGGTGTATCGTTCACCAGAGGACGACTGTGTGCCCCAGGACACTTCGCGGGTGGTCCTAGCTGGCTGGCTCTGGTACAACAGCCCCAGGCGGTTTACTTTCTTACGAAGCCGAGCCCGATTTGCCCGCGGCCGCAGAGACTCCTGGGAAGTGTGGTCTTCCGGGGCCGGCGGTTCGCGGCACTGGGAACTTTTGTCCCCAGCGCGGATGATCCTGGGAAATGTGGCTCGGCCCTGGGCGGCGCTCTGGGTCCGTCCCGCGGTAGCCTCGGTCCTGGCGGCGACTTCCTGGCTCAGGAACGATTCTGAGCAGTGTCGTTCCTGGAGGTCTGCAGCCGTTGCCTACTCACCAGCGACGCTGCGATTCAGGTTCGCAGAGGTGCGGGCTCGGGGCGCCTACGGGGACGGTGAGGCCCCGCTGAGGACTCCGGCAATTGTGGGTCCCGGGGGCGGCGGCGGGGCTCGGGCCCTGGGTCGGTCCGCGGTGTGACCCCGGCTGGGGTCTTGGCTTTTCCTGGCCTTCGTGTCCTGCTGTGTAAACACGGTGATGACGGCGCTGACCTCTTGGCGCTGTTGTGAGAGAGAAGTGGGCGCAAGAGCAGACGCCAGCCACAGTTGTTTTTGGGTTATGTAGTCATGAAGCCGGCGCTTTGCAGTTGTGTAACCTTGAACAAATGGGTTCAGTATCTTGGGATTTCGGTTTTGTCATCGTTTAAAAAAGAAATCTGGCCAGGCGCGGTGGCTCACGCCTGTAATCCCACCACTTTGGGAGGCCGAGGCGGGTGGATCACGAGGTCAAGAGATCGAGACCATCCTGGTCAACATGGTGAAACCCCGTCTCTACTAAAAATAGAAAAAATTAGCTGGGCATGGTGGCGCGTGCCTGTAATCCCAGCTACTCAGGAGGCTGAGGCAGGAGAATTGCCTGAACCCAGGAGGCGGAGGTTGCGGTGAGCCGAGATCGCGCCATTGCACTCCAGCCTGGGTACCAAGAGCGAAACTCCGTCTCAATCTGGAATAATGTGAATGCCCATCGCGCATAGAGGTGCAGATTGAACGAATTGATAAAGTTACCGTTATTTTATGAGGCTTTTATGTACAGAATAATTGATTTTCCTCGCAAGTGGCACCTGGTAAATTGTTACCCCTTGCGGAGAAACACCTTGTTCGTTCCCAGGGAGAGATTAGCGCCCCGGAGAGTGATTACCAATGTGCTTTTCCATTACGGGGTGTCACAGGTGCTGCAAGGTAAGCCCGAGTTTTCAAGACTGCTTTTTCCTGCCCTTCTGTGCCCTTAGGACACTGTCCATCTCTAAGAGCCTGGGAAGGGGACTCTGTTGGCTATCGGAAGTTGCAGAGTAATGCCTCAGGTAAGTCAGTGTGTCCCGAAATCTTCCTGAAACACTTTATCAGGACTTTCTGATCAAGTCCTGATAAACACTTTGTGCTAGAAGACTTTCTAGTTTTGCCAAAATTTTAAAACTACAATTGACAATGCAGCTTTGGAATATAAGGCTATTTGCTTTATGGTTGTCAAAACTGTACCATGTGGTCTCAAGTCAAGAGATGTTTGTAGTCATCCTTGATTCTTCTCTTTCACTTAAAACTCATATTCAGATCCTCTAGTTGGAGCTAAATTACACACCGTATAGAGAATCTGATCATTAGTTACCCCATCACCACCACCACCACTGCCACCCCGATCCAAGCCACCTGTATTATCACGGTAGCCTCCTAACTGGATTTCCTGCATCTGCCCTTAACCCTCATCAGTCTGTTCTCAGTACAACTGTCACCGTGATCCTATTGTTATATAAATTCCTGTCATTTCTTAACCTAAAAATTTTCAGTAGCTCTAACTCAAAGTTCTGCAGTGACCTATTTGTACAATTAGGCTATTACCTTTCTGGTCCCACCTTCCTTCTCTGCCTCCTCATCCCTGTGAGCTCCAGCCACTGTCACCAGTTGCTGTGCCATCCACGTAGAACATTCTTCACCCACATATGCACAAGCTTGCATTCTTATCTCCTTCATGTGTTTTCTTGGTGGTTAATTCTCAGAAAAGCTTCCCTGAACGCCTATTTGCAATTGCAGTCACCTTCCTTCGCCTAGCACTTCCACTCCTCCATCACTGCTTTGTCATTTTCCACGGGCTGTGTCACTCACTAGCTGATGTACTGTATGTTCAGTAGATGTACGTGCTCATTGTTTGTCTCTTCCTGGTGGGAGGAATATTTTTTCTTTTTTGTTGTCTCTTATAGCTTCAGTACCCAGAGTGGTACCTGGCACCAAATAGATACTTAGTAAGTAATCGTAGAGTGAATAAGATGAGTAATGAAGAACTGGTGGGGCAGAATCATGGCATGGAAGGTGAAGCTTGCACAGGAGGGGATGTGGGTAGCAGATGTACATGTTGGGTGAGGTATGTTTTCTTGGAAAAATTAGATAATTAGAATTGAAAAACTGGTGTGGTGGTACATGCCTGTTGTGCCAGCTACTCAGGAAGCTGATGAGGTGGGAAGATTTCTTGAGCCCTGTGGTACGAAGCTCAGTGGGCTATGATTATGTCACTGTACTCCAGCCTGGTGACAAAGCAAGACACTGTCTCTTAAAAAAAAAAAAAAAAGTAAAGGCTAAATTGAACTAATGCTAAAATCATTCATTGGTTCATCTTCTAAACACTTATGAAATACCTGTTAGGAAAAGTTGAACATGGATTTTGGTGTACACTGACACACAGGACACATGATCCAGTGCAGTATTGTCTAAGAGAACTTTCTGCAATGATGGAAGTGTTCTCCATGTGTACTGGTCAGTACGGTAGCCATCAGCCCCGTATGACTATTGAGTACTTGAACTATGGCTTAAGCAATGGAGGAAATGAATTTTAAATTTTCTTTGTTTTATTTTTACATTTTAATTAATTTAAATGTATGTAGCCAAACTGGCTAGTGGCTATTGTATTGAGGATTGCAGCACTGGTAGAAAAGTAAGAAATCATTAGAAATTGTAATAAATGCTAGGACAGAGATCCTATGTTCTTTTGGGGACAGAGATGGGTGAATACTGCAGGCTGCCCAGGTAACAGGGGGAAGAAAGAAGCGTCCCTGGCTCTAACTTGTAATGACTGGTTTGTCAATAAAGCTATGAGAAATGTTATTTTTATCTGGGATAAAGGCAATTAACTAATACAGTGGCAACTCCAATTAACAGGTGAATTTGGAATAAATTATGTGTAGCAAATTGAACTGTCAGGTCTTACTTGATTATTTGGAAACTTTATGTATTGGATTGTATTTGCTTGGCTACATAAAAGGATGAGATTTCTTCCTGTCCTTTAATCTCATTAGTGGATTGCTTGTGAAGTGTATCAAGGTCTGATTTAATGCTTATTCAGAAATAAAACTGTTTTCTTTTTTTTTTTTCTACATTTGTGGAGAGGATTTTCTGCCATTGGCAGGAGATTTGAATTTTATTTTTCCAACACCTGACAAAAGTAAATTCTGCCTTTAAAACCAAAGACCAGTGTTACTGGTGAACATGCATATAAAATATCCAAATAAAGTAATACAATACTGAATTAACTCTCAGAGCTAAAAAGTAACCACAGTCAAGCAGTCTGTTTCACAAATCAAAGACAGTAATAATGCTGTATTAAATGGATGTGTTTTTAACACATATTATAATTTGACTAGCCAGTAAACTATTGAATATTTAAGCTTCTAAAGTTTTACTATTTTAAGTCATATTGTGAAATGAGTACTATTGAGAGGAATTCTAAGCACATCTGTGAGCATTTCCTTAGAGTATTTTCTTTGAAATGTACTCTTTTAATTTTTCCCTTTAATTTCAGGTCCTATTTAAGGCCTGTCTATGGCAGTGGTCCCCAACCTTTTTGTACCAGAGATAGGTTTTGTAGAAGACAATTTTTCCACAGAAGTGGAAGGTGGTGGTTTAGGGATGAAACTGTTTCACCTCAGATCATCAGGCATTAGTTCAGTTCACATAAGGAATATACGGCCTCGATCCCTTGCATGTGCAGTTCACAGCAGAGATTGTGATCCTATGAGGATCTAATGCCACAGCTGATCTGACAAGAGGTGGAGCTTGGGTGGTAATGCTCATTTGCCTGCCACTCATCTCCTGCTGTGTGGCCCAATTCAGGGGGTTAGGGACCTTGATCTATGGCATGAAACCATCCTTCAGTCTTTTTGCCCAGGGATCTCATATTTTAATTGTTAAATGTCTATCAGTACAAAGTTTAAGTATACATCATAAATATATTTCTTTTTTTGTTTATGAATCAGTTATGTGTATATTTAAGTCCATTGGTGCTGCTGTAACAATATCATAGACTGAGTAATTTATCAACAATAGAAATTGACTTCTCATGGTTTTAGAGCCTGGGAAGTCCCAGATCAAGGGGCAGGCATCTGGCAAGGGCCTTCTTGCTGTGTCCTCTTATGCTGGAAGGGCGAATAGGAGAGAAAGGTAAAAAGGGGCCCAAACTCATTTTTTAAATAAGGAACCCACTCCTAATGATGATGACATTAATCCATTCATGAGGGTCGAGTCCTCAGGTCCTAATCATCTCGTAAGTTCTCACCTCTTAAAACTGTTAAAATGGCAATTAAGTTCAATACATGCTTTTTGGGGGCCACAATCAAACCATAACAGTATATATCTATTAGTTTTTACTATAAAGGTTTTTTTTTTGGAGATAGAGTCTTGCTCTATTACCCAGGCTGGAGTGCAGTGGAGTGATCTTGGCTCATCACAACCTTCACCTCCTGGGTTCAAGTCATTCTTCTGCCTCAGCCTACCAGGTAGTTGGGATTACAGGTGTGAGACACTACACCCAGCTACCCATTTTTTGTGAGCCTTAGTAGATCATCCTGAGTATCCCATGGGAGAGACAATTGCTTTAGCCTCATTTTTTAATTACTTAACTAGCACTTAAGCTGTAAAAGATAACTAAATACTTGACTCCATGCTGTCAAATGTCAAATGCTGATTTTTAAAAATTTGTGTAATTTTATAGCTTTTAGCAAAATTAACTCTTCTGAAGCAAAGCTCTCATATTTGTTTCTCATCCTTACTGTATAATAAGTCCAAGCACATAACTGTCCCCCTTATTGTATGATAATTCCATCTACATAACTGTCCTCTTATTACTTAACCGAGATCACAGTCCCAATCATTGTCACAACTCCTGCATTTTGTTCCATTTCTTCTACAACCAGCCTAATTTTACCCCTCTTCAGTGACAGAAGAGGCCTGCGCTATGGTTGAACCTAAATATATTTGCTATTTCAGGTGACATTTAGTGATGTGGCTATAGACTTCTCTCACGAAGAATGGGGATGGCTAGATTCTGCTCAGAGGGACTTATACAAGGATGTGATGGTCCAGAATTATGAGAACCTGGTCTCTCTAGGTAAGGATATCATCCCTTCCACTCCAATAGGGGACACCTTTCTTTTGCCACTCTGAATTGCTGGAGATCCTCCTAAGTAAATGGCTGAATTTCTGTACCATGTTTCCAAGGAAATGTGTAGCTCTGTTGTACCCTGCCTGAAGCTTATCTTTCCATGTCAGTGAACGCCCTTCATCTCTTCCTCTGGTCTTTTCTGTCATGGCCTCTCATAATAGAGGACTGCAGCTTAAGCAATTCTATATTCTTCCTGTAAGCAGGTCTTTCCATAACTAAGCCATATGTGATCACATTATTGGAGGATGGAAAAGAGCCCTGGATGATGGAGAAAAAACTTTCAAAAGGTGTGACTCCAGGTGAGTTATGGTGAATAAGACAAGGGAAGTTTTTGTTAAAGATGCGTATAGTGAGCGTGGAGGCATTTTAGGGATACTGTCTTCAAAGATCTCGGATATAAATGAAAAATTGAGGGGTATTTAGCTTAGGTTTTCAAAACAATTGTTCCTCTATCCCAAATTATTATCTGTACCACTCATGTCATCTAATCAAGGTTAGAGGTTTTTGCCATCATAATAATTCAAATTGTTACTCTATTCATGACAAAGTAAGGCAAATTATTCCTTCTTAAATCTACTTAAGGAAAAACATACTGATTGTTTTATGCTAAGAAAAGCTGTCAATTAGAAGGGAACTCACTTTTCTAAAGCTGAGCTTTGTAGATGAAATATGAACATTTAGAGGAAGTAAGGAACATATAAAAATATGTTTCTAGAAAAAATATTTTCTAATGTCCAGTAAATGACATGATTCATACAGTTTCTTCATAACTTCAGAAAGCCCAAATCTTTGCCAGCTATAATATTTTGTTTTAACTGAAACTGTTTAAGGTAGTAATATCAATTCTGTCTTTTAAGCATGTTAATCTGTCAGCAAACTGAAATTTTTTTTTTTTTTTTTTTTTTTTTTTTTTTGAGACAGAGTTTCGCTCTTGGTACCCAGGCTGGAGTGCAATGGCGCGATCTCGGCTCACTGCAACCTCCGCCTCCTGGGTTCAGGCAATTCTCCTGCCTCAGCCTCCTGAGTAGCTGGGATTACAGGCACGCGCCACCATGCCCAGCTAATTTTTTGTATTTTTAGTAGAGATGGGGTTTCACCATGTTGACCAGGATGGTCTCGATCTCTTGACCTCGTGATCCACCCGCCTCAGCCTCCCAAAGTGCTGGGATTACAGGCGTGAGCCACCGCGCGCAGCCCAGCAAACTGAAATTAATTGAATGTTGGAGAAAAAGGCTATGAGACAAAATGCAATGTTTTGTACATGAATATATGCACAAAATGATGGCTTGGAATCCAGAATGCCTTCCACATTTTATTTCTGATCGTTTCCTTTTTTTGCATACTATTTCATCCATTACATATATTTTACCCATTTCTGTTATCACATTCTGTTTCTGCTTCTGTGAACTTTGTATTCTCTGCTTCCCTTCAGCATTGTCCAGGAATCACTGAAATATTTGAGTTGTCAAAACTATGTGTTTTCTGGGGGCTTCATTTCTAATCCAGCTCTCTAATTCCACTGTAGTAGTTTTTTTTTTATAAAGTTAAAAAAAATAAAGCAGTGCTTTGCTTTATTTCAGATTGGGAATCAGGATGGGAAAACAAGGAATTATCAACAAAGAAGGATATTTATGATGAAGATCCACTCCCAACTGTAATAATAGAAAAAGTTATAAAACAAAGTTATGAATTTTCAAATTCTAAGAAGAATTTGGAATATATAGAGAAGTTGGAAGGGAAGCATGGAAGTCAGGTGGAACATTTCAGACCAGCAACTCTCATCTCTAGGGAAAGCCTCAATGGGGACAGTGTTTACAAATACAATATATTTAGAAGCACCTTTCATTCAAAATCTACTTTTTCTGAACCACAAAAAATTTCTGCTGAAGGAAATTCACACAAATATGATATATTAAAGAAGAACTTATCAAAAAAGTCAGTTATAAAAAATGAGAAAATCAGTGGTGGAAAGAAACTTTTGAATTCTAATGAAAGTGGGGCAGCCTTCAACCAGAGCAAATCTGTTACTCTTCACCAGACTTGTAACAGAGAGAAAATCTATACATGCAGTGAATGTGGGAAAGCCTTTGGCAAACAGTCAATCCTTAATCGCCACTGGAGAATTCATACAGGAGAGAAGCCCTATGAATGTCGTGAATGTGGGAAGACTTTTAGCCATGGCTCATCCCTAACACGACATCAGATAAGCCATAGTGGAGAGAAACCTTACAAATGTATTGAATGTGGGAAGGCCTTTAGCCATATCTCATCACTTACGAACCATCAGAGCACTCACACTGGAGAGAAACCATATGAATGTATGAATTGTGGAAAGTCTTTTAGTCGTGTATCCCATCTCATTGAACATCTAAGAATTCATACCCAAGAAAAACTCTATGAGTGTCGTATATGTGGAAAGGCTTTCATTCATAGGTCATCTCTCATTCACCATCAGAAAATCCATACTGGAGAGAAACCCTATGAATGTAGTGAATGTGGGAAAGCTTTCTGCTGTAGCTCACACCTTACTCGACATCAAAGAATTCACACGATGGAGAAACAATATGAATGTAACAAATGTCTGAAAGTCTTTAGTAGCCTCTCATTTCTTGTTCAGCATCAGAGTATTCATACTGAGGAAAAACCCTTTGAATGTCAGAAATGCAGGAAATCCTTTAACCAGCTTGAATCACTGAATATGCATTTGAGAAATCACATTAGATTGAAACCTTATGAATGCAGCATATGTGGGAAAGCCTTCAGTCACAGGTCATCCCTGCTTCAACATCACAGAATTCATACTGGAGAGAAACCTTATGAATGTATTAAGTGTGGGAAGACCTTCAGCTGTAGTTCAAACCTTACTGTCCATCAGAGAATTCATACGGGAGAAAAGCCATATAAATGTAGTGAGTGTGGGAAAGCTTTTAGCAAAGGCTCAAATCTTACTGCCCATCAAAGAATACATAATGGAGAGAAACCCAGTAGTGTGGTAAGTGTGGAAACGCCTCTAGACCATATGAATCATTATACATGTGAGAAATCTTACAGAAGAGAAACTACATGAAGTAGTATTTATCATGGTAAATTTCATTCATAGAGTCTCCCTTATTTAACATCAGAAAAATTTATACTGGAGAAAGACTTATGAATGTAGTGAATATATGAAGACTTTTAGCAAAGATGTAGACCATTTTGTTTATCAAAGTTTAGAGAAATCATATGAAGACTATAAATGTGGGAAAGCATTTGTCAGTATTAATCCCTTAATTGACATAAGTATACTCATACTAGGAGAAAACCATGTACATTTAGCAAATACGGGAAAGACTGTAGGCAATAGGAATCTCCTACAAACACCTACAGGAGAGAAGCTATATGGATGCAGAAAATTTGGAAATTGAGAGAACTCTTTAGTTCCAAGTACACCCCTTATTCTAGAGCAGAGAACTGAAACTGGAGAGAAATCTCATTTAAGAGACGTGGCAAAGTCTTCACTGAGAGTGTTTGTCTTGCTAGACATCAGAAGATTAATGGTAGAACAACCTGAAGGGTTTAGGAATTATGTGTAAATCTTTGCAGTGATGCTATTTGTAAACTGGATTCTACAGGAGAGCAGATAAACATATAATTAAATATGCATTTCTTAGAGCAGTAGCTTGAAGTTTCACTTGAGTTCTACTTAGAAATTCTTTTTAGCTAGTGGGCATGTGAAGATATTTAGTCACTCAGAGGAGCTAGTAAGTGTTATAATGTTGAAAGTTAAAGCTGCAAAAGAAAATGATGTTAATAAAAGTTTTGTATCTAATAAAATCATTTTGTATATTGCAAACTCTTTCACTGTGACTATTTCTTGCAAAAAATTTTGCTATGATTAGCCTTAGAATAGTCTTTAGTGGGAGACTAGGAAACCTAGAGAAAAATGACCTGCTCTTTGTACTAAGAATAGCAGTATTTTTTTTTTTTTTTGAGACGGAGTTTCGCTCTTGTTACTCAGGCTGGAGTGCAATGGTGCAATCTCGGCTCACCGCAACCTCCGCCTCCTGGGTTCAGGCAATTCTTCTGCCTCAGCCTCCTGAGTAGCTGGGATTACAGGCACGCGCCACCATGCCCAGCTAATTTTTTGTATTTTTAGTAGAGACGGGGTTTCACCATGTTGACCAGGATGGTCTCGATCTCTTGACCTCGTGATCCACCCGCCTCGGCCTCCCAAAGTGCTGGGATTACAGGTGTGAGCCACTGCACCCGCCCCAGAATAGCAATATTTTGATGAGGATTATTCAGTCAATTTTCAGTAGGTTTAATTAGATACATTTCAAGAAAATTTGCTGGGCATCACTTGTGTATTACACAGGGATGGGATATAGAAATCCAGTAATTCTGAACTTTAGTGGTATGTCAAAATCACTAGAAGGGCTTGTTAAAGCACAGATTACTAAGTGAATCCTAGAGTTTCTGTATGAATTGATTTGAATTTGCATTTTTCATGTGCTCTTAGGTGACATTAACACTGTCTAGAAAGCACATTTTGATAACCATTGTAATAATGAATAAAACAAATGTGATCTTTTTCTCACATGTTATCTGACAAGAAAGATAGCAAATAAATTTGAAATACTTGTTTACAAGTGCAATGAGGACATAACCAAGAAACAACATACTACAAGAGATCAGAGCAGGCTCACCTAGTTATCATTTTGAAATGAATCCTAAATGATAAGTACTAATTATGTAATGAGCACTAATTATGTAATGAGTACTACTCATGTAGCTGTGTGCATTCCTGCATGTGCCTGTGAGTGTGTGTGTGTGGTGTGCTGGGCGTTATTTTAGGTCATTCAGACAGTTGGGTTATGTCATACTCGCTTCAGCTGGACTCCATGTTCCCTTGTCTAGTTTCGGATTCTGTGGCTTTGAGGTAATACTACTGGCATCACTGCTTTCAGCAGCAGTCATTTCTCCATCCCTGGGTCATAGTTATGGGAGTTTACCTCGAAATCACTAGTCCAGAAGTGTCCTCATTATGTTTACAGCCCACCTACCAATTTTAAAAGCACGAATTTGCTACACTGTATGTCTTCAAATAGTTGAGAGTTTTCATTCTCTGCACTGAAACTTGACAGATAATTATGGATTGTAAGGAGGGAGGATGACTTTAGATATTCTAAGTTCTAGATAAGAAATGGAACAGTCTCACTAGCCCTGTGATTAGAATCTTATCTTGTGATTAGAAAGGTAATAAAGATCAATACAATTTGGAGTGTATGGACACTGATGCAAGTGGAGGGCTGTGACATGGATTGTGCTTCAGATTTTGTTCTTTATTACAAGTGAGAGTAAGATATTTTAAAAAGGAACATTACGGCTCAGGCCTGTAATCCCAGCACTTTGGGAGGCTGAGGCGGGTGGATCACGAGGTCAAGAGATCAAGACCATCCTGGTCAACATGGTGAACCCCGTCTCTACTAAAAATACAAAAAATTAGCTGGGCATGGTGGCGTGTGCCTATAATCCCAGCTACTCGGGAGGCTGAGGCAGGAGAATTGCCTGAACCCAGGAGGCGGAGGTTGCAGTGAGCCGAGATCGCGCCATTGCACTCCAGCCTGGGTAACAAGAGCGAAACTCTTGTCTCAAAAAAAAAAAAAAAAAAAAAAAAAAAAAGAAGGAACATTACATTATAGATATGATAATTCTGGTGTGGAATGACTGATAAGGTTTCTGACTTTGAACAAAATGTATCTCCTCTGATATATGTGCTACCTTAACTGAAAGCCAAAGCACAGAGGCATAGTCCAATAGTAGTTTGCAAGAGACAGTAGGTTTGGAATGGGATGGTAAATTTTGACTGTTCTGCGGGGCTTTTTATTTTTAATCATGAAATTTATATTGTGATTCCATGGAACACTGAAGGATCTTTGAGCGATTTATAATTAAGGAAGGGCAGCGTGCAGTGGCTCATATCTGTAATCCCAGCACCTTGGAAGGCTGAGGCAGGAGGATTGCTTGAGGCCAGGAGTTCGAGACCAGCCTGGGCAACATAGCAAAACTCAGTCTGTAAAAAAAAAAATATTTTTAAATTACCCAGATATGGGCATATGCCTGCAATCCTAGATACTCAGGAGGTTGAGCGGGGAGGGATTGCTTGAATATAGGATTTTAAGGTCACAATGAGTTATCACACCACTGCTTTCCAGCCTGGGCAGCAGAACAACACCCCGTCTCCAAAGTTAATATAATTAAGGAAGCATGATGTGGTATCAAACAGTTGTAATTATGGATAGACTAACTATCACATATATACTTATGGGATAACGAGAGGAGCTTTCTTTCTCCCATTATCTGTCTGCCTCTGCTGTCACAAGCAACTGGTACCACAAAGATTAAGTAGTCTTATAATGCCCAGATTTTGTTTCCACTACACGTAGTTTAATGCCGCCACGTCACTTTGTGATGAGAGGATTCATCAAAATACCACTGCTTTGTCATTTAAAAAGCACGGGCATACACATGATAGTGCTTTACATTTCTGGATTTGAAGTGCCTTCACAGTACGGAAGTAGGAAAAAGAAGGCTATATTTTTATATATACGAAGATATATATAAATGAAGATAGCTTTAAGAGAGCAAGAAGAGACTATTACTTTGTTAGAAGATTGGGCCAAAGTCATAATGATGTTATGTCACTGACATCGTATATTATTTCCTCAGTCTTACCTATTAACCATTTCTTGAGCATCAACTGTGGGCCTAATAGGTAACAAACACACCATACCCTTTAAGAGCTCCAAGGTGTGTGTGTGAAGAGCATTAAGCTTTGGAATTATGTTCCTGGGTTTAAATCCATGTTGCATGTATACTGGTTTTGTGTGACCTGGGACAAACTATTTCACTGTGTCATGCCTCAAGTTTCTCCATCTGTAAAATGGTAAAACTATTTCACAGCATTATTAAGATTAAATGCGTTAATTGGTGCAAAGTGTTTACAACAATGCCTGGCCTCTCAATAGCATTCAATAAGTATTAGCTACTTATTTCATCATCACCTTCCCATGGTTGCTTCTACATTCTGGTCTCAAATGTCACATCTAATCACTTGTCACTCTTATGTGTTTACTGTTTCACATGTTTAGAAGGAGCTCTTACAAAACACCCTCGTTTCCTTCCAACAGATTCTTGAGCGTCTGAGCCATTTTGAGGGAGAGAATGTTTCTTGCCCTAAATAATCTGAGGAGAAACAAAGAGGCCAGGTAGAAGATGAGATGGTAACTCAGCAGGTCTGTGGGAAGGAAGGAGGGTGCCCTACAGATCTGGAAAAGGGGCTGAGTGGTATCAGGCTTCCATGTGGAGGAAAGGGGAGGCTTTACACACTGAGACCAGAAGCCTACAGGTCTTCAGCGTCATCTCTCAGTACAGAGTCCCTTGTGCTGGGTGCCACTGCCCTCCTCTTCCTGAATGGAGGTTACAGCCTACCAGTGAAGGTCACTGACACCTGGAAAGTCAAAGTTTGTTAGGCTTGGGCCAGTCAGATGGGATTAGAGCTCAGTTGTTGGTAAACATCTAGAAAGAACCAAGGCATATCTCACTGAGCACTTCCTGGGAGCTTAATTCTTTGCTGCTTTAAACAAATTGCAATTGTGTTAGAGAAAAAACCTTTATGTGCAGAAGTAATTGATGCAAGATACAAGACAATGACAAGGCCGTATGGCCCGAAAGGTGCAGAGTGTAAGCACTCTGGCATTAGAGATAAATAAGGAAAAATTATAATGATCATAATACAGTATTGTTAATAGCAGCAGCAACTGAGCCTTGTGTTTGCACGTGTGCTGCTTTCAAAGAATTAACTGTTCTCAGTTGTGGACCCAAATTCCTTGGTGTGAATTCAGCCTATTGGGACTTTCGCTTACTCTATAAACTTGGGGAATTCACTTGCTTTCCTGATTTTTCCATCAAAACAAAAATAATTCTCATCTTCCCAGGTGGTTGAGAGAATTAAAACATTTATAACGCAAGCAACAAAGTGCCTGCGCATGGAAGTTTGTTGCTGTGTTTTTCCTGGTTTTAGTAATCTTCCCACATACTCTAAGGTAAATGCCATAATCATATTCATGCTAGTGATCTGAGACTCAGGCAGCTCTAGCACGTCTCTCAGAGTCATACATCTTAGATTATTGCAGATGCTATGAAAGGCTACAAAACCAAATATGTGGAGTGTGATGTCAGGGAAAATGACCAAATAGGAAGTGTCATGAATCTGCCACTGTACCTGAACAACTATTCTGGCAGCTCTCTGAAGTAACTATGTTGGAATCCATAGTTTATTTGAATACTTGTAATTTTCAGCTTGCCTAATATGTGTTGATTTCAGCCATCAGAGTGGTGTTGGCTACCCATTCCTCACTCCCAGCTTCACGAAGCAGCTTTGGGGATGGGAATGTGATTCTGGTGCAGATTTCTGGGAGGAGAGCTTGGCAGGATAGCTTGGCAGGAGAGCAGTGAGCAAAGGAAGATGGAGAACCTAGAAATAGAAATTCCATTTGACCCAGCAATCCCATTACTGGGTATATATCCAAAGGATTATAAATCGTTCTACTATAAGGACACATGCACACGAATGTTCATTGCAGCACAGTTTACAATAGCAAAGACCTGGAACCAACCCAAATGCCCACTGATGATAGACTGGACAGGGAAAATGTGGCATATATACAGCATGGAATATTATGCAGCCATCAAAAACGATGAGTTCGTGTCCTTTGTAGGGACATGAATGAACCTGGAAACCATCATTCTCAGCAAACTGACACAAGAACAGAAAATCAAACACCGCATGTTCTCACTCATAGGCGGGTGTTGAACAATGAGAACACACGGACACAGGGAGGGGAGCACTACACACTGGGGTCTGTTCGGGGGAAATAGGGGAGGGACAGCGGGGGTTGGGGAGGTGGGGAGATAGCATGGGGAGAAATGCCAGATACAGGTGAAGGGGAGGAAGGCAGCAAATCACACTGCCACGTGTGTACCTATGCAACAATTTTGCATGTTCTTCACATGTACCCCAAAACCTAAAATACAATTTTAAAAAAAGCCTAAAAAAAAAAAAAAGCAAGATGGAGTAGAGGACAGATTTATAGGCCTAAGATGTATCTCCCTAGAAATAGCATTCAGAGGGATGGTCCTTGTATGGTGCTGTGCACCAGGAACACACATCACACATTAGTCATATCTGATACTCTCACTTGGAATGAATGATTGTTAATATTTCCCCTTTAAGCCTTCCTTGAGGAAAATAGAGGTGAAGGGTAGCGAGGAAAATAGAGGTGAAGGGTAGCAAGGAAACTTGCACAAGGCCACAGGCCTGAGATAGGGCACAGCATGATTCAAACAGGTCTCTGGATTCTGCAGGCCATGCTCTCCCAAGGATCTGCACATGCTGCCATACGTGAATGGGGGATACTGAGAAGTTATAGTTCATACTTTCCTACCACATAACATCAATTGCCAGAAAGAGGAACTTTCTCTTGTAATACTTGATCTAAATATAGGACCCTCGACTGAGAGTGACCCTCTCAGCAGGAAGAGAAGGCCTGAAGAATCAGGATGCCATGATCCTCCATGTCAGTGTGCCACAGCCATGTGGTTGAGAGTCCAAGAATGTGAGACTGGGATACTTAATACACCTGTGCTAGGAGGGAAGCGATTGTGTAAGTTCTTCAGACTCAGCTGAACTGTCTCCCCGGCCCTACAAAGGTGTGTAGATGCATCCCATCCTCCTTACTGGCCTTTCTACCTTGGTCCCAAAGAGCCACCTGCTTCCCCTGGGTGTTGTGGTCAGGTCATATGACAAATGAAAGTCCACCCTAGCAGTGCCAATAGTCCAGCCCATTATAATGCAGGCTGCAGGAAACACTCCTGTCCTAGGCTGTCATTTGGGCATATGAAGCACATCCTCTGGGTTAGGTAGCTCTTCACATTCTCTGAGGCAATGGCTAAGTAGCACCCAGAGGGGCACTAGGAAGTAGCATCAAAAGACTCTTATGAAGAGAGTGGTACTTCACATCTTAAAGGTGAGTACTTGGCCGGGCGTGATGGCTCATGCCTGTAATCCAAGCACTTTGGTGGCCAAGGCGGGCGGATCACCTGAGGTGAGGAGTTCAAGACCAGCCTGACCAACATGGTGAAACCCCGTCTTAAAAAAAAAAAAAGGTGAGTACCCATATTTCCATATTTTACTGTCTGCAACAGATGACATAAATATTTGGAGATAGATTATTTCAGATGCTATGAAAGGCTACAAAACCAAATATGTGGAGTGTGATGTCAGGGAAAATGACCAAATAGGAAGTGTCATGAATCTGCCACTGTACCTGATTCTGGCAGCTCTCTGAAGTAACTATGTTGGAATCCATAGTTTATTTGAATACTTGTAATTTTCAGCTTGCCTAATATGTGTTGATTTCAGCTATCAGAGTGGTGTTGGCTACCCATTCCTCACTCCCAGCTTCATGAAGCAGCTTTGGGGATGGGAATGTGATCCTGGTGCAGATTTCTGGAGCCAGGGTGGGCAATAAGTACCCTATCCCACAAATACTGGGGTTTTGTGTTCTGACTATGGATTGGTGCTTCTGATATTGTGGACTTGTAGGCTAGTCATCATTGTTTCAACCCCCACTGGATGAAGTGCCTTTCAGGAGATTTAAAATAATTGCACCTTGTTTTTTGTATTAAAAAACAACTATGTATTTGGAAGAATTCAGAAAGCCACCTCACATGCCCATGGAAAGATACGAGCACTGAAAAGACCTTCTTCAGCTTTCACTTTAGGCTGATTTCTGGCACATAATTATCCTGTAATAATAAAACAAAGCAAAAATGCAGCAAATCCAGGGAAGGGGGGAAATATGATTTTCAGAGTTATCCCATTGTAAGAGTCAAATGTCCAGTCTTCAACAACAATAAAAACCTGAAGGCATACCACAAAACAGAAACGTATGGTCAAATTAAAGGAACAAAATGAATGGGCAGAAAACATACTTGAGGAAGCCCAGATGTCATCACTAGAAAAGGACAACTGTCTCAAAGATGCTTAGAAAGCTAAAGAAAGACATGAACAAAGGAAAAAGATGTATGAGCAAACTGAGGGTAGAAATAAAGAGATAAAATAATTTTTAAAAAGAACAAAAATTATGGATCAAAATGTACACTAATGGAAACAAAAAATATGAATACAATAAAGGGATTCAAAAGACAAGCAATCGAAGAGATTCAGCAAACTTAAAAATAGAAAAATATAAATTGTCAATATAAAAAAGAATGAGGAAGAGTGAACAGAGCTTTTTGGAACTGTAGCACACCAACAATTTGGGAATCTCCAAAGGGGAAGAGAAAGAAAGGAACAGAGAAAATATTTGAAGACATAATGGCTGAAAAGTCTCCAAATTTGATGAAAGACATGAATTTGTAAATCCAGCAAGACTTCACCATGAATGAACTCTTAAGTAGGAGAATTGCAAAGAGACCCACACTGAGACACATAATCATATGATCAAATATCAAAAGCCAAAGACAGATAAATAGTGAGAGAGAAGCAACTCCTCTCATCCAAGGGATCCTCACTGCTATCAACCAGTGTCTCATCAGAAACCTTGGAAGCCAGAAAGAAGCAGGTCAATAAACGTAAAGGGGTGAAGAAAAAAAAAGAGCTGTCAACAGAGTTTATATTCAGCAAAATAGTCTTTAAAAATTACAGAGAAATTCACATATTCCCAGATAAACAAAAGTGGAGGGAGTTATCACTAGATCGGCTCTGAAAAATAAATGCTAAAAGAAGTCTATCAGGTTGAAATTAAAAGAAGCTAAAATGTACCCAATGACAAAACTCCATGAACATAATCAGTACTGGAGTTCATATTAGTTATACCTGGGGATCCCATTAAATTTAAGCATTGTGCCTCTCCTATAATCTAAGAAAGTCACTACATATAAATAAGAGAAAAAGTAGGAATGCCTTACTTTAAATGTAGCCTTGCCTAAATTTCCCATTGCCCTAAAATATCCCCTACTGGAGCAAAGATGCTCTAACATAAATCATAAATTAAGGTAAGTCTTTCACAAACTGGCTTGATAAAATCAGACCCCATGAATCCCCAGTTAAAATAGTTAATCTGGTCCAGTATAGGGCACAACAGGGCCTTCAAGGGTTAAAACCTAATTAATAAAAAGGTGATTATCCCAACTGCTTCTCTATTTGATAGCCCAATCTTGCCTGTTAAACCCTGGGGATAAAAAAAGGGTAAAGTACCTCACGGTGCATTACTACAAGCTTAACACTGCGTTCCCACCAATTAGGGTCCCCATATAAAATAGCCATTATTATTAAAATTACTGATTCTATTAAATCGACAACCAGCAAATATTTTGCTCTCATAGATTTGGAGAGTGTATTCTGTTCCATGCCTATTTCAACAGCCTCTAACTACAGTTCACCTTCACTTCTGAAGGGACACAATACTCCTGTTTCAGGCCACCTATGGGGTACCAACAGCTCTGCCACTACACAGTCTTTGCAGATAGATCATAGCTACATCCATCTTTCTCCAGGAGCACAGGGCTGAAGGCTCGATCAAGGGTGTGCATTTTCCTGGGACTCAGTGACCATAGAGACTGTCCCATGGTCCAGGCAGCAACTCATCTGCTTTGGCACCCATTTGAGCCGACACTTCCACAAACAAAAATGGAAGATCTGTTAAATGCACTCCACACCATTCTGGTAACTATGATCTCCTTACTGCTAGTTGGGATTTCACTGATTTTCAATCCAGAGGTCTAAACTCCCCAAATAAGCCTCAACCAAACATGGTAAATGCTGAGTTGCACATCAACTTGAGTAGGTACCCATTTAAAAAGGACACTCACATCCCAGATGACTTCACCCTTGCCCAGAGGCTCACTGCTGGAGATGAGATTGCCCCTGCCCAAGATTTTGCCATTGTAGAAGACTTTACCTCTTGTGCCAGGGATAACTTCATCCCAGATATGAAAACCTCTGCCCCAGTGTTGCCTGTGGACTGCCTCTCCTAAGGCATGCATTAGACATGGGATATTTCTGCTTTTTTCTCTTGGATGTTAAAGATTCTGCTATGTTTCTGAGCTTGCTGTCTGCCTAATTCATGATTCCGGTATATTCCTTGCTCTCTGCCAAAATGCATACCCTACGCTTCCATGTCCAATAGGAAATCTAGTAGAGGTTACTACTATCTATGCCATTCTAAAAATTAGTGGAAATTATTGTTTTCCTCAGGAGGCATCTGCTTCAAGTCAGTCAACCTTTTTTCCCCCTGGAAAGAGTACCATTTACTCCCCGATGCCTTCTTCTACTCTCACCCTGCATCTCCTATTACAATCTCCTTCCCCTTGATCACACAGAAATACTACTAACCTTTACATATACCTTACTATTATTTCATACCCTCCAATAATACAACTGCCAAACATGTCACTTTGACTGAACATGTTTCTAATGCACTTAATAACACTACCAAGATATTGTTAGTGACCCTAAAGATTTCAGACCTACTGTCTTGGCTAATATCATATAAATAATAAAACTTCCGAAAGCCCCGTGTGCTTAAATTCACCACCTGCCTTCATTCCTCACCAGGGATGGCGACATGTTATGACCAAGTCACCCCTATGGGCTTACCACTTGTGCCCAGGAGCCAACCACCAGTGGCCAATTCCCCACCCTGAGGCCTTCACTCTCCTTACAATGATAGTCTGATGGGTACAGTACACTCTGAATAATGGCATATTTGGGTTTTATTGTGGCTAGAAGTCACAGGCACAGCACCTTACGTATTTTTCCTTGCTGATCCTCCTGCATGTTTTCTCTAATAAAATCTGGTAAACAGTGATTATGCTGGGGATTGCCATGGTTCTTTGTCCCTGGGTACCTCCTGGTTTCCATTAACCCGCAGACACAAGGCAAAATGGGCACTGTTTATCCCTATCTTAATAGGACCTGCTATAGGCACAGAAGCCACCACTGCTGGCACCGGTACAGCAGCCTTTGTCAAATAAGACCAAAGCATAACTGCCAAGCAGCGTCATTAGGTAGCCCTTTCAGATCCTATTCAAAGGCTGCACAAAATACTGATCTTAATACAACAAGCCCATGGGTCTCTAGCTCAAATGGCAACAGATAACAGGCTGGCTCTTGACTATTAGCCAGGGAAGGAGGAGTTTGTGCCATGCAGGACACCTCCTACTGTATGTACATTAATATCTCTAGATAGGTACAGGCCAACTATGAGGAATAGGTCAAGTGGTAAAGGTTTTTCATGACTTAGCCAAATATTCCAACAGATTCCCTTAAATCCAGAGGTGCCTGCCCATTCTCTTGGCTTTCTTCCACAAAGTGGGATGCCTTGTTACAAATTGGATACCAAACCCTCATCATATGCCTAACAGGACTCCTCTGAACTGTTACCTTTATTAAAGTTTACCTTCAGTGGCTAAGCCATGCTGTCCCAGGCACCTTTAACATCTCCACAACCCAGGTGGCAAGTGTTACCCATCTGATTAGTATTGTAATAATGTTAGGGCACCACAGCACAAACTGTAATGTAAATTTTAAAACTCTGTATTTTCCTGCTGCCTCGATATCCCCACAAACAGGCTGTGAGCTCCCAGCAAGCTATACTAGTCTGATTAAGCTGGCCCTGCCACAAGTTCTCTCGTGCTGTTTGTGTACTCCATCCTGGCTGCCAATAAAGGCACTTGCCCATCACCATTCTCTCTCTTGGGGCTAACAGCTTAGTTGAGCCAGCTTCTTTGATGCTTTCTCTGTGCCTCCTTGGTTCCTTTGGTGTGCAATGCCTGTCTCTCTAGGACTTGTAAGTATAATAAACTTTGTTCTGCTACAAGCCTCTCCTGTGTTTCCTCCTGTGCCTACACCTGACTGACAGTACTATAAGCACACAATTTAAATAGTTCTAACAACACAGGAATCATGCAAAATATTCAATCCAAAGGCAGAAGTGGGGAAGGGGAGAAAATAAAGAGAACAGATTAAATAAACAGAAAACCAATAGCAAAATGATAAATTGAAACCCAGCAATATAATCACACTAAATTAAATGTGCTTTAGCGAAGATTTTCAAAGTAGATGAAAATGCAAGATCCAGTAATGTTTCCTACAAGAAAACCATTTTAAATATAACTACAAAAATTATTTAAAAATCAAAAGACACAGATACACCATTCTAACAGTAAGCAAAAGAGCACTAGAGAGGCTGTATTAATATCACACAAAGTTAACTTCAGAACGAAGTCTATTACCTAAATATTTATGTACCTAATAAAAGAACTTAAAAATGACAGACAAGAAAAGAGAAATAGACAAATCCATAATTACAGTATTTTTTTTTAAAGAAAACACCATTCTCTACATAAGTGACAGGACAAGCAGAAAATCAGGACTCAAGACATGAGGAACACTCAACCATATTGACTTACTTGACATTTATAGAACACTCTACCCAACAAGATCAGAGTGCACATTATTTTCAGCAATAATGTGTAAACATTCTTCCAAGATAGACCACATTCTGGGTCATAAAACAAACCTCAATAAATAGAAAAGGGTTCAGGTCATGCAAAGTATGTTTTCAGACCATAATCAAACTTCATAGATCAAAGAAGAAATCAAAAGGGAAATTAAAAATTATTAGAACTGATTGAAAATTATGTCAAAATTTATGGAAACCTACTAAATCAGTATTTGTAGTGAAATCTATAGTATTAAAGGCCTATATTAGAACAAAAGGGTCTCAAATTAATGACCTTAGCTTTAGAAGGTTGAGAAATTCTGACCCAAGTGTAAAACATACAACTATTAAATTTTTAGAAAAAAGGAAAAAAGTCTTTTGTGTATCTGCTAAAGCCATCCCATGACATACGGCCCTGCTACTCCACTCCTAATTTCTATTCTGTCAAACCACACTAGCACTGAGCTGTATCCACCAACAGATCAAGCTCTTGACACCCTTGAGGTATTGGATATGTGGTTCTCTCTTCTGGGCTCCTATATGCTTCCTGAGTCTGCATGTCACCTAACATACTGTTGGTTTATTTTCCCATGTGTTAATGTTTTAATGCCCACCTTCCTACTCTTAGAGAGAGTAACGCAACTCCATGGAGAAGTGGCATGGCCAAGGTCACCCAATGGGTCATGTAAACACTAAATTATCTGAAATCCCAATCCATCATCTAGGCTCTTAGCCACGAGGCTCAAGTATAGGTGCGGCCACAGCTACAGCAGAGGTGGCAACTGTGAGGAGAATGGGGTCTTCAGCTCTTTGTTATAACTCTAAAATCAATACTTCGAGGATTTTGCATTTTTGCAGTTATTTGCAGACATGTATGGAGTGATGAAAAAAACGAGTCGCCAAGCCTGCATGTTACTAGCTGAGATCAAAGGTGATGCTTACTTTCTTGTTTCAGCATTCGTAATGTAGTATCATTTTCAGTCTATTTAGTGCCATGTTTTTTGGGTGTTTGTGGTTTTTATTGGGGGTAATTCTGCTATGTAAAATGGCCTCCCAGCAGTGTTCAAATGCTGTCTAGTGTCCCTAAATACAAAAAGGCTGTGATGTGACTTAAAGAGAAAATGTGTGTTAAATAAGATTCATTCAGGCCGGGTGCGGTGGCTCATGCTTGTAATCCCAGCACTGTGGGAGGCCGAGACAGGTGGATCACTTGAGGTCAGGAGTTTGAGATCAGCCTAGCCAACATGGTGAAACCCTGCCTCTACTAAAAATACAAAAATTAGCCAGGTGTGGTGGTAGGTGCCTGTAATCCCAGCTACCTGGGAGGCTGAGGCAGGAGAATCGCTTGAATCTGGGAGGCAGAGGTTGCAGTGAGCCGAGACTGCACCATTGCACTCCAGCCTGGGCAACAAGAGTGAAACTCCATCTCAAATAAAAAAAATAAGATGCATTCAGTCATGAGTTATACTTCTATTGTAATTATAATTAAGAAACAAAACACTGATAAGGTGCCTTTAAACAAACAAACAAACACCCATAGAAGAAGGTTATGTGTTGACTGATTGATAAAAATGTTTCGATCAGAGGCTCACAGAAGCTAACCCTGTATTTCCCCTAGCAACAATCATTCAGCATTTACTACTTCAGTGTGCACAAAAAATTCACAGAACCTAACTACCATGAATAACAATTCACTGCATATATACAAATGTATATGTGTGCATGTACACGTGTTAAGTATTTCATGACTCAAGCCTTTATATTTCTCACAAAGACTTACACTACCTCAAGGGTAGAGATGACAGTTTTGGAACAATAAATACTTGTAATAAATGTTGGCAGAGCTGCCCTCACAATTCTCCTGGCTCTGGAGACATATACATATATATTGTCAGGCCTCCATGTACAAGCCCGGATTCAGAAAGTCTGAAGTCTTGCCTGCCTCAGCTGATCATCCCCCGACCCCTGCCTGCGTTTACCATTAGCCCTGATAGCCCAGTGGAGCTTCTCCCGGTTAAGATGGCTCACCCCACCCTGCCATCTTAACTGTTATTATGATAATGCAAATACTTCTCACCCCAACCTGCCATCTTAACTGTTATGATAATGTGAATACTCCTCTCCCTACCCTACCATCTTAACTACTTTTACCTCACCCGCCACTGTAACTGAACTTGTGGTAATGTATACTCCTTGCCCCTTCCCCCACCAATGTAACTGATCTTACTCTGTAACTTTCCACTGCCCACCCCAAACCTTTAAAACCAACTCCTATCCCACCGCCCTTGCGCTAACGCCCTTTTCGGCCTCAGCCCACCTGCACCCAGGTGAATAAACAGCCATGCTGCTCACACAAAGCCTGTTTTTGGGGGGTCTTTTCATTCAAAGCGCGTGTTTTAACATACACACACACACACACACACACATATATATGTATAACACACAAAGGGGATGAGACAGTCCCTGCTCCATCCCCCAACCTGCCAAATGATGAACTATCATAAACAGGGAAACTGAAAACAAGTCTGCACTTTTTTTTCTTTTCTCTTCTAGATTGTTTACTCCATCTGTCATTATTTTAAAATATGCTTGAGATGGATTTGTAGTATTAATAAGAGGAACATTGTTGCTGACATTTTACCTAAATGCACGTTAACTAACAGGTCTCTCCCCTCAATTATTCTCAGGTACAGTGTAAGGCTCTAAACTGGGTCAATCTTTAACATAATTCTTTGAATGACAAGTGATTACCTGCCATAAAAAGATTTCACAGGGACAATTATGTTTCTCGTTAGTATGAATTTTCAGATATTAAGATGTTTCTCTGGCCAAAAGATTTTCCTCAAGTTATATTCAAAAGGAAAGGTATGTTACTACTATGAGTTCACTAAAGATGAACACACTTGTAAAAGACCTTCCTATATCTTTTATTCTCTGGTATGAATCTTTCGATGGTGAGTGAATGATGAACTGTGGCTGAAGGTCTTTCCACATTCACTGCATTCAAAGGGTTTCTCTCCAGTGTGAGTTCGCATGTGCTGAGTTAAAGCAAAGTTGTTGCAAAAGGCTTTCTCACATTCTTTGCATTCAAAGGGTTTTTCTCCAGTGTGGATCCTATTATGCCGAACAAAATTTGCAGGTTGGGTAAAAGCCTTTCCACATTCTCTACAAACATAGGGCTTCTCTCCAGTGTGAATCCTCATGTGTCGAGTGAAGGAAGAGAGATAGTAAAAGGCTTTTGCACATTCTTTACACTCCAAGGGTTTTTGTCCACTGTGGGTCCTGTTATGTCGAATAAAAACAGAGTGGTGTGTAAAGGCCTTTCCACATTCACTGCACTCATAAGGCTTCTCACCGGTGTGAATCCTCATGTGCTGAATTAAGGAAGAGCTGTCACAAAAGGCCTTCCCACATTCTTTGCACTGAAAGGGCTTCTCTCCAGTATGGGTCCTCTTATGTCTGATGAAAGTAGAGCGATGAGTAAAGGCCTTTCCACACTCACTGCATTCATAGGGTTTCTCTCCAGTATGAATCCTCATGTGCTGAGTGAAGGATGAATTGAGGCAAAAGGCTTTTCCACATTCTTTACATAAAAATGGTTTTTCTCCTGTGTGGGTCATGCTGTGCTGGATAAATGTGGAGCGGTGTGTAAAGGCCTTTCCACATTCACTGCACTCATAGAGTTTCTTTCCAGTATGAATCCTCATGTGCTGAGCAAATGAAGAGCTGTAGTAAAAAGCTTTGCCACATTCTTTGCATAAAAAGGGCTTTTCTTGAGTGTGAGTCATATTATGCTGGATGAAAGAAGAGCGGTGGGTGAACGCTTTGCCACATTCTTTGCACTCATAGGGCTTATCTCCAGTGTGAATACGCTGGTGCTCTGTGAGGTGAAACCTGCGTTTGAAGGCTTTCCCACACTCAATACACTTATACGGTTTTTCCCCAGTATGAAGCCTCATATGACGAATGACATCGGCCATGTAACGACAGGCTTTCCCACACTCATTGCACTCATAGGGCTTTACTCCAGCATGAATCTGCTGATGCCGAACAAGGGCCCACTTCTTGCTAAACCCTTTCCCACATTCCGTGCATGTGTAAGTGTTATTCCTTGTACCAATCATGGGATCTTTTCCTGGTCCTTGAGTGTCATGTTCATGGAGAACATCTTGTGGAGTGACTTGTTCCTGTAAAACCCTTAAACCCAGACTATCAGCTGGCTCCAAATCATCATGTTTATAGCTCAACTTCCCAGGGCATATCTGTTTGTGGGTGTCTGTTCCTGGCCTCAAGTTCCCTTCCTGAATTTCTTTAAGCTTTTCCTCATCTCTAGCTTGCCCCAACCTGGAATTCCTTGAGGATCTCTGTGCCAGTAGTCCCTGGAAAGAGGATTCCTCAGAGAAGGCCAGCTGAGAAGCAGTAGGTTCTGTAGTCTTGGGTTTTGCTTTTTCACCTGAAGGAAATCCAATATTAAAGAATAAAAGAACATTAGTGATGTCAACATAGAACAAACAAAATCACCATTTTAGCAGAAGAATGAAGGTGAAAACTATCTCTGATACCTACTGCATTTTTTACATCTCTCAAAACCAGGCTTGCAATTTCTTTCCTAATTCTTGGACTCTTGACATCTTCAAAAGGAAACCCAGAAGGAAAAGCAAGGGCAGGGGACAGAGAATCTGCAATGGAGGCTGTTTCTCACTCTTTCAAATGAGGGAGAGTGGGCAGACTAATAATTACAATGTGTGTGATAAATGTGCTCTGACAGAGGCAGTATCGCGGCACTATGACAATGCAGGGAAGGTAAACTTAACATGGCCCAGATGAGAGGCAGAGAGGGATCAGTAGATCTCTTGGATCACAGCACCAAAAAAAGGTGCCATGTGAGCTTTCTTTAAAAAGGAGAGTAGGGCAGGGCATGGTGGCTCACGCCTGTAATCCCAGCACTTTGGGAGGCCAAGGTGGGTGGATCATGAGGTCAGGAGTTTGAGACTTGCCTGACCAACATGGTGAAACCCCGTCTCTACTAAAAAATACAAAAATTAGCTGGGTGTGGTGGCACACACCTGTAATCCCAGCTACTCAGGAGGCTGAGGGAGGAGAATTGCTTGAACCCAGGAGGCAGAGGTTGCAGTGAGCTGAGATAGTGCCACTGCACTCCAGCCTGCGACAGAGTGAGACTCTGTCTCAAAAAAAAACAACAACAAAGACAAATGGAGAGTAGGAGTTCCCAGACAGAGTAATTGGGAGGGAAACTTCGGCAGATGAAAACAGAACGTACAAGGGTTGAGAGTCTTGAGAGAATGCTGATTGCTGAGTAATGTGAATGGGATGAGACAATGATGGAGATGAAGATGGAAAGGCAGACAGAGGTGAAACAGATTCTCAGGATTCTCACTTGTGTAAAAGTGAGGAGGGTGGAGGGTGAGGAGGGTGGAGGGTGAGAAGCAGCTGGATGAACATAATGAGTTCACCGTGTCCGAATAAAGATTAAGCAAACATACAGAAAATAGGTAAGAACTACATGAAGAAAATTATAAAACTTAACACATTAAAGAAAATCTATATGAAAAGAGATTAATCAATATAAAGTTGTCAATTCTCCCTAAAGTCCCAATAGGGTTTTTCATAGATATTGATAAGCTGACTGTGGATGGAGATCAGTCAGCTGATATAGAGACCAGGATAACTCTGAAGAATAAAGCAGGGGAGTTACTCTATTAGGAATTAATATTATGATGAAATTATATGCATTCCGGCAGTGTGATTAGGCACAGATTTAAGACAAATGGTGAAAGGGAAAAATGAAATAGAGAACTCAGAAATGTATATATGTAACTTTGATATATGATAGAAGCAGCAGAGAAGGCCACTGGGAAAAGGAGAAGCCATTCAATAAATGGATCTAGAAAAATTATTTGCCAAAAAAAAAAAACCAAAAAAATAAAAAATAAAAAAATAAAAAAATAAAAGAAAAATTATTTGCCACATAAGAAAAAATGAAATAATATTCTTACCTCATACCACATACAGAATTACCTCCAGACTGATTAAGATTTAACTGTCAGAAGCCAAACATTAAAAACATTTAGTATAAAATAAAAATGAATATCTTTTGAGAAAGATTTCCCAAATAAGATATAAAGCATTAATAAATGAAAAGAATAGTTAATTTGACTATAGTAAATATGATAAAGAAAAAAGCAAACAAACAAAAATGGTAATATTAGTATCAGATAGCAAACTACAGGCCAAAGAAAATGAGACAAAGAGGGGCATCACAAGATGAAGAGAAGACCATGGCACCATGAAGACAAAATAATCCTAAATCTGTACATGCCAAACACCAGAGCCTCAAAATACATAATCCAAAAACTGAGCTGAAAGGAGAAATCAATGCACAATTATGGTTGGGAACTTCACTCTACCCAAAAATGAAAAATGAACATATTATGCACTGATATTTCGCAGAAGATATACATTGACCAATCAACATAAGAAGTGTTCAACTTTCTTGGTAATGGGGGAAAAACAAATTAGCACCATAATGAGACATGCCATTTTACACTCACTAGGCTGAAAAAACTAAAGAACCTAACAATATCAAGTATTAAAGATGATGTTGTTTTATGAAATTGTTCAGATAAGACGAGGGAAGTGAAATGTGTATAACCATTTTAGGAAACAACAGAGCATCATCTAGTAAAATTCTCCTTTCGCTTACCTTATAATCCAGAAATGCCAGTCCAAGGAACCTTACTAAGAGAAACTCCTACACATGAGCCTCAGGACACATATATATGAATTTATGGCAGCATTGTTTGTGAGAACAAAAAAGTATAAGCAAACATTTTCAAGCTCTCTCTGAAAACGGATAAATACGTTGTGTTATATTCACACAATTGACTATAGCAGGAAGAAAATGAGTGAACTATAGCTATATGCATCAGGAATGTTAGCAACTTACTGTTGAATAAAGAGTGAAACCTCAGAAGACAATATAAACCATAATACACTTCTTATAATGGTCAAAAAAAAGCAAAATATACACACGAAAATACTATGTAACAACCTTTTATTTTTTTTTTTGAGGTTTATCAGTTTTAAATGGCATTATAAAAAGATATGTAGATATGTTAAATTTATTTTTCTGACTTTTTTATTTGGATAAAATATAAAATTTACTATTTTAAGATGAAACAATCTTAAAAAGTAGCAGGAAGACAAAGCTAAGGGGGGCAAATATTTTAAATTTTTTAAATTACCGAAACTGACAAGCAAAAACAGACTATCTGAATAGCCTATATTTACGGAAAAAACCTGAATTTTCCTACGGAATAAGCAATGGAATAACAAATCTTAAATAAGTGGCTATGTATGCAAGGGAGGCAGCATAGGAAAGGGAAAGGAAAGAAACACATCAACAGATGTAGGAAGCAGGAAATGTCCTTGTACTTGGTGAAAGGTTTGTAGGTGTTCATTACAATCTTTTTAAAGGGGGATGAATGAATATATTAATAAAATCCAATGAAAGAAAATAAAAAACCAGGACATGCATTGACTAATGATGACAATGTGTCATAAATCACTATTTACAATTTTTCTAATTCTGCACACCTAGGGAAAATTATAAAAGTCAGAGTGGGGCTGGGAGTGGTGGCTCATGCCTGTAATCTCAGCACTTTGGAAGGCCAAGACCGGCAGATCACTGAAGGTTGGGAGATTGAGACAAGCCCGGCCAATACGGTGAAACCCTGTCTCTACTAAAAATATAAAAATCAGCCAGGCATGGTGGTGGGTGCCTGTAATCCGAGCTACTCGGGAGGCTGAGGCAGGAGAATCTCTTGAATCCGGGAGGCAGAGGTTGCAGCAGGCCAAGATCAAACTACTGCCCTCCAGCCTGGGCAACAGAGCAAGGTTCCATCTCAAAATTAAAAAAAAAAAAGAAGTCCTGCAGAGGATCATAGTTAACTTCATGGTTTCTGAAGACAAACACCTCAGTGTGAAATTCTACCAACACTCCACACTAGTTCTGTGGCCTTTATTGCCCTTTCTTTGAAAGGACTGTGGTAAGGATGAAGCAAAACTGCACCTATACAGTGCTTAGTAAGGCACCAGGAACCAAGTTGGCAAACAACGTATTAGCTATTGAGTCTATAGTATGAGACCTACCACACTTGTGTTGAAGTTGACAGTATAAACATAAATGATTACGCCCAGGGGAAGTGTAAAGAGAAAGGTCTGTGAGGTGCCTGTTGAAGCCAATGTTGAAGAAGTAATCAGAGTGAAAAGACAAGTGAAGGTCATCAGAAGAGGGAAAAGAAAACAAGTGGGCAAAATGCTATAAAAGATTAAGTATGATAATGTGGGAAGAGTTTCTGCTAAGTTGAGACACAGTAGAGCATCATGGTTAAGAGCTGGGTACAGAGCCAGAATACTTGGGTTCCAATTCCACTTCTGTCCAGGAGCAGTAGCTAACACCTGTAATCCCAGCAATTTGGGAGGCCGAAGTGGGTGGATCACTTGATGCCAGGAGTTCAAGACAAGACTAGCCAACATGGTAAAACCCCATCTCTACTAAAAATACAAATATTAGCAGGGCATGGTGGCATGCGCCTGTAATACCAGCTACCTGGGAGTCTGACGGAGGAGAATCGCTTAAAACTGGGAGGCGGAAGTTGCAGTGAGCCAAGATGGCACCACTGCACTCCAGCCTGGATGACACAGCAAGACTCTGTTTCAAAACAACAACAACAACAACAACAGAACAACAGATTCTACCTCTGCCAAGCTAGATGTTCTTGGCAAATTAGATTTTTGTTACCGACCGAAAGTTTGTGTTTCCTTAAAAGGGAGGGCTGTTATAAAAGTAATTAAGGTGCAGTGAGGTCATAAGGATAGGGCTGAGAACTGTCAGGATTGGCACCCTTGCAAAAGACACCAGAGAGCTTCCACTGCGTGTGAAGGCACGGAGGGAAGGCCATGTGAGCACAAAGTGAGAAGGCAGCCGTCTGCAGGCTGGGAAGACAGCCCTTACCAGAATCCAGCCATGCTGGTACCCTGACCTTGTTGCAGCCTCTAAACCTGACAGAAAATACATTTCTGCTGTATAAGCCATAAAGTCTATGTTTTTTATTACAGCAGCCAGAGCAGACTAACACACTTTTCTAAGATTCACTTTTCTCATCTGAAAGCCTGGGATACTCTCAGTTCCTGCCTACAAGTTGTTAGGAGAAAAAGCATGTAAAATGTTCATTTGTGGCCAGGTACAGTGGCTCACACCTGTAATTGCAGCACTTTGGGAGGCTGCGGTGGGCAGATCACTTGAGGCCAGGAGTCACCAGCCTGGCCAACATAGCAACACCCCTTCTCTACTAAAAACACAGATTCAGCCAGGTGAGGTGTTGTGTACCTGTAATCCCAGTTACTCAGGAGGCTGAGGCACGAAAATCACTTGAACCCAGGAAGTAGAGGCTGCAGTGAGCCGAGATTGTGCCACTGCATACTGGCCTGGGAGACAAAGTGAAACCTTATCTCAAAGAGTAAAGGGCAAGATAGCAACTGCTCAGGTGTATGTGGAACAATGAAGACTTTCATATGTGGCTGATAGAAACATGAAATGGTACAGTTACTCTGAAACTGGTGGTTTCGATTAAAGCTAATCATGTGCCCACACATGATCTGGCCAGTCCACTTGTATGTATATTCCCAACAGAAATATGGGTTTATATCCAAGAAAAAATACAATCAAGAATACTCACAAGAGTAGTCTTCATAATATTCCAAAAATGGAGACCAAGTCAACTATCCATCAATAGGAAAACAGGTATATGTAGTCTATTCATTCAATGATGGTAATAAACTAACTCCAATTATATGCAGCCACATGAATGAATCTGAGTCATAAAGATTATCAAAAGAACTCAGGGCAGAGTATGTACTAGGAGGTTCTATTTACATGCCTTAAAAACTAATGTATGGTGATAGAGTCTAAACACTGGCTACTTTTGTAGAAGAGGATATTGACAAAGAATGAGCACAAGGAGCCTGTTAAGTGGTGAAAACACTGTATTTCTTGACCTGTGAGGTGGTTTCTCTGATTTGCACATATATAAAATTTTATAGAAATGAACCTTTATGATTTGTACACTTATGTGTAAATTGCATCTCAGTACAAAAATAAGGGAAAAATAAATAAAGGAAGGTCTTGTGTAGATGTCTCTTCCAAGAATGAGAAGACTCCTCCAACAAGCTTGGTTGTTCAGGTGAAACAGAGTCAACAAGATTTAGATGCTGCTGGAGAGGTAAAAGCATTAAAAAAAAAAGTTTCCCCCAGGTATCAGAAACATCATCATTTATTTTAATGATGAGAGGGGATGAAAATATAGAAGAGGTAGGAAATAAATGAAGAAGCATGTTCCCTGATGCAGCAGAGAGATTCATGTATGGCTTCTCATGATCCCCAAGTCATGGTGTTCATACCCTTTTACAGTTCCCCCCATTTGACTGTTGGCAGGACCTCAATTTGCTTCTAAAGAATAGAATATGGCAAAGATGATGGAATGTACATGATAAAATAAACGTAATTTTATAAGACTGTAGCATCTGTCTTGCTGGAGTCTCACAGAGTAGCTTGATTTAAAGAAGTGAGCTGACTGTGATGATGAGCTATTAGCTGCCTATGACAGGCTTGAGAGGACCCAGCTAAGCTGTGCCTGGACTCCCAATCCACAGGTGGGAGATAATAAATGAGTGATGTTTTCAGCTAGTGTTTGTGGTAATATTGTTACATTTTAATAGCAGTTGATGGCTAGTACACCTGAGAAGGCAGAAGGTGTGATCTAGATTCTATTGGAGAAATTAGCCATGGCCAGGAAGAAAACTCTTCGACGAAGTGAGAAGGAAGCTGCAGGGATGAGTCAGATGCACATGAATCAGTAAATGTCAAAAAGCAAGAAAATCAAGGGTATAGCCTTTATTCATAAAGTAGGTCAGATGCTCTGACATCAGCGGCAAGGGGGGTGGTGATACATGGAACATGTAAGTGGATGCAGATATTATACACAGGGCTGACCAGAGGCACAGGACACATGTGGGGAAAACAGAGAGGAATCTGTTAGCATTACGCAGGCAAGAGATGATAATCACTTGGCCTAGAGTACTAATGCTGGAGCTGATGGAACTGGTGAAGGTGATGGATTCAGGAGACATGAGTGATGTAAAATGGTCAAGATTTAGGGATGGTTGGATATTGGGTATTAGGGAGATGGAGGTGTTGAGGGGTTGTCCATGTTTGTTTTTAGCTTTCTCCACTCACTGCAAGGGCCATTAGTTGAAAATGGGGAGATTATGCGATCCTTTTGAGGCATGATGAGTGTGAGGTGCTTCTAAGACATTCAAGTGAAGATGTGGAACTGGGGAGAGGAGTGAAAGCTGGCTGGCTGAGCAGGCAAGAAGGACGCTAGAGGGGCGAAAAGGCGAATCTGTAGTGTCACAAATCCACCTGCTTGATGGCTTTGGCTTCCCTTGGCAGCCCAGTTGTGGGACTGACAAAGGCAATTGTCACTTTGAGGTTTTATAAGACAGGAAGACCAGAAAACAACATGAATAGGGAGTGCTTCTGCGCATCTGATACACAAATGAAAGGATGGATGGATGGATCAATAAATGACAGGCTGGAGAAGGTGAAAAATGGTGGGATGCAGAGTGTAGTTTGAAACAGTAATCTGCAGGAAAAGAAAGGACTGTCTTCTGAGTGCAGAAGAACGTCTGAGCTACCACTATTCCTTATGACTAACACTACATGAATATTACTAACAGGTAACTTCCACTGAGCCACTCTGGGTCAGGCAGTGTACTAGGCAGTCTCCTGTTATGCAATCACATTCCTAAACAACCCAATCATGCAGAAACTATCATCACTACCTTTCAAATGTAGGCTAAGTTTATCAGATAAGTATGTGTTCACTATACCCATAGGCTCTTCTCCTTGGGCATAAAAAAGCTAAACCACATTTCCCAGCCTGATACAACATGTAGCCTAATACCCAGTTCTTGTCAATAAAATGTGAATGGAAGTGATGTGTGTGTGCAAGTGGAAATGACTACTGCCCTTCTCTCCCATTCCTCTTGGCTAGGCCAACCTTAAAGCTGCATACTGACAACAGAATGCTCCTGATTCCTAAATAAGTACAGGGTACAGAGCTTTCCTGCTGACCCACGCTGGACTATGGCATGGATGAAACAAAACAAAACAAAACAAAACTTAATCTTTCAGTCGCCAGGATTTTTGAGTTTATTTTTCAGAGAAGGTATTTAACTCAGTCTAACTTAAATACCAAAGGCACAGTGACATCACACAACTTCTCTAGAGTCATGAGGCTAGTGAGTGGCAAATCCTAAAAGCCTAGAGTCTGTCTCCTACCTAATATATTCCAACCTGAATAAAGGCAAACACTGTGTGATAGCAGTGGGAAGATGGTGGACCATGGGGTCAAGGGCTCCGTGACTGCCCAAGACCACAATAAAGCTGCCCATGGCATTACAGACACAGTGATGCCTAGATGGTCTGCAGGCTGCCCTGATACCCACTGCCAGACTGTCATTCACCAACCTGCACAGGTGCTTTGGGAGAGGCCTCTTTTCACCGTCCACGGTTCCTGCCCATGTTCCAGCAGGTAAATCAGTTCTGGTTTGGGAACAGGATGCCCTGTGCATGGAGAAATAAATGGAGTATAGTATATAGGTAAAGACAGAAAGTCTGAGATGTAAAGGAGTATATACCTTTAACATACTGCAGTGAAACCCCAGAAAGGGCCCTCCCATACCTCACCAAAAGTATTTTCTAATTAACCTAAGTCAGTAGGATTCAACCACCCTATGCATCAAAACTACCTAGCAACACCCAGTTCCAAAACAGAACAAATTAAACCAAATCTCTGAGCAGAAGGATTGAGTACTGGTAGTTTTTAAAGCTCCCCAGGTGATTTTGGTGCCCACGATGGTTGAAAAACACAGGACTAAATCGCCTGATGAATGGCATCTACTGATCGTCAGTTGTGTGTGGCAGGCCAGGGACCGAAGCTGAACGTGGAGGCCTGCTGCCCTGCAGGGGTACTGGCCAGGGCCCTAGACCAAGGAGAGAAAGCAGACAGAGAGAACGGGGTTGGCACTGACCAAACCAGGAACCAGCAGCACCTCAGGGCTTCTCGTTAGGTGAAGTAATAAATTATTTTCAGGGTGAAACTGGCATGAGGTGGTCTTCTTCCACATGCAGTCACACACATTTTGCCAACTGTGAAGGCTAAAAGACAGAAGCCTCTGGAGAGAAGTCAATGACTGAGGCGCCAGGACCCAGAAGCATCAACTGGAAAATCTTATCCTGGCATGCATCCAGCTGTCGCTTAGCAAATGTTCACCATAGGATTACACACACTAAAATGCCACATGCACACCCAGCAAACGTTCTCCCATTGGTGCTCAGCTGGGTAATGAGCAGTGTTAAAGGGGAATCAGGCCTGCCTTCACCTCTGTTAAGGAATCAAGCACCCTCCTCCCACAGGGACGCGGCTCGTGTTGGTCCCTCCTCCTGGAATGCTGTTCCCCATATATCTCCTTTTGACTGCTAATTACAGTTGTCATAAAAGAACACCGTGTTTACTTCATTAATGACTGACTCCCTGTGAGGACGCAGGGCTGGGAGAGCCCTGTCGAAGGTAACCATTTGAACACCTGGAAGAAGCCAGACCTTGGGCCTCCATTAATTCCTACTCAGACCAATTTCTGGGAAAACTGGCCATTAAAGGTTTAGGTGGGAGAGCATTTGGTATTTATTCATATGTTAAATATAACAAACACATGTGGAACACTTGCTATGTTTCCAGTTCTACTCTAAGCACTTTACAAATATTAGTTAACTTCCTGTGACAGGTTACTATAAAAATGGCAAAATCAGGCTGTGCACGGCGGCCTGTAATCCCAGCACTTTGGCAGACCGAGGTGGGTGGATCACAAGGTCAGGAGATTCAGATCATCCTGGCTAACAAGGTGAAACCCATCTCTACTAAAAATACAAAAAATTAGCAGGGTGTGGTGGCAAACGCCTGTAGTCCCAGCTACTCAGGAGGCTGAGGCAGGAGAATTGCTTGAATCTGGGAGGTGGAGGTTTCAGTGAGCTGAGATTGCACCACTGTACTCCAGCCTGAGTGACAGAGTGAGATTCTGTATCAAAAAAATAAAAAGGCAAAATCAAAATGATATTAGGTCCTAGCAAGTTCATGCTGCCTGCTCAAGGCTGGGAGTTTGAGGCTACTCTTTCTACTGAAGAAGAAATTAGCCAACAGCTACAGGAGTGTTAAAGACTCAGCTCTAAGCCAACACTCAACATTCAAGAGACAGGAAAGAGAAAAGAAAAAAAGAACAGCTTTCTTAGCATATATCCATGCCATTTGATAATGTGTCTAAGCTGCCTCTATATAATCATCTCCTGTAGCAGCAGAGGAGCAAGGCACAGGCCTTAGGAAATAAGGGTTAACTGTACAGGTGCCAGGGGCCAAATAAACCTTTCAGCTGAGACTGTGTTGCTTAGAAAGATAGCAGTAGCACTGATAACAAACACCTTCTCAGTGCCTGTGTTAATCACCCGCTGCTTGCAGAACCTTCCATTATTCAGAGGTCCTGCTCACTGGGCTGTGAGGACATCTGACTCAACCAAGCTGGGCCAATTACCTCTTATGGAAATCTGGGATAAGGATGTCAGACTGAGGCCAGCTGTGCTAGACACCGGGATAAAAGTGTTGAGGACTATGTTCCTTACATAATAATCTCTGATGGAGACACAGGGAAACCCAGCAAGAGGTCAGACCACAATGTGCTGAGGCTGCCGGGATCAGAGAAGGTTGGGTCCTGAGGCTTCTGGACTAGCCACGCCTAGAAAGGATGAATTCAAAGAGGATGTGGGTCCCCTACATGGGAGGGTAATGAGGTCTTACCCAGTGAGATCAGGAGCCTGCAGGTCTCCAGCATCACCTCCTGGTACAGGGTCCTCTGGGCCAGGTCCAGGTGCCCCCATTCCTCTCCAGTGAAGGTCACAACCACGTCTTCAAATGATATTAATGCCTGGGAAGCCAAACAGAGGTGACAGGTGGCTGTGGAGCTATTAGATGAAATTAGAGCCGATTTCTTTATCAGCAAAGGGTCCAGAGACCCTGAACCACTGAGCATCTCCTGAGAACGACTGAGCTCTGTGGAGGCAGATGGTGCCTTTAACAGAATATAAGGATGTGGGAGAGAAAAGCCTCCTGTGTTGGAAGCCACTGGAAAATGATACAAGACAATGATAATCTTTCTACTCAGCAATGCCAAAAATGCTGCTCCCGCCTCACCTCTTGCCCTCGAGGCTCTCATTCCCTCTCCTAGCTTTTGGTAGGGCCAGACTCCCCCTGGAGTGATCCCCTAAAACAATAGCAGGATCTGGGGAGTCCTTCCCCAAAAACGGCACCCACAGAGATGCTCTCCGAGCACTGAAGGATAGGACTCACGTCAGTCACAAGGGTACCCGCTCCAGTTCCCTCAATAAAGAAAATTATTGAGACTCCCATTTTAGACCCGAGGGAATAGAGGTCGAGGACAGCCAAGCGACAGCTCAAGGTTAGAGCCAGAAACAGGGACTTCTCCTTACAACCCCTGTCCGGGATTCAGGCCCTGGGTTGGAAGTGATTAGCCCTGCCCCCTCACCCCACCCTCTTTTGGGATCTCCAGATCCTAGGGCAACAGAACGGAGAAGCGGAGAGTCCCAGGATTCCCCCGTATTACAGCGGATGGGACGGGCGAGCGGTGACGCGCTCGCGCGGCCTTCAGAACCCTCCACTCACCAACGCCGGCGCCTCCATGGGCCCAGGGGGCGGAGTGAGGCCTTGAGAGGAGGCGAGGAAGCCGGTCCGCCAGCCGACCCCTGGCTCCGGCTCTGGGCTGCGAGGGACATCAGTCCCTGCCGCCGTGTAAAATGCGTACAAGGTTCGCGGCGCCGCCTCCGCGCGCCGTGGGGACACAGGGCTGGCACCAAGGTCCCAGGAAGCGTTTTGCAGACGCTTGTGGGGGTGGGATCGCGGCTGACATAAAAGTGTGGGAGTCCTATCCTTCTCACTGTCCGTCTCTACTCGGCCTGGATAAGTGGCCCCTATCCGGCGTTCTAGCCGGTGTAGCCTCAGTAACGACTGCAGCCATGACCGAAAAAGGTCTGAAACCTCGACGCCGGAAGTCCTGCCCACGCCGCTACGGGAAACGTCCCTCTGCGCCATTCGTCTGTGGCCTGGTGCCGGCTTCCGCCCCTTGTAGCACTGCCTTCTGGGTAATGTAGTTTGACGGAATCCGGGTGGTACCCGGAGCGCACTTTATGTTCTCGGTGAACCTGCTACCCAAGGTTCCCAAGAGAGGGAGTGGCTTAGCTTCCTCTTAAAGGAGAGGCACACAGATTTCCGTGGAAATGACCTGAGGCAATCACCCACTCTCAAAGGTCTCTACCAAGTGACCCACACCTTGACTTTCCTCCCTCTGTACCCCTGCGCCAGCACTTCATCTCTCTGAGCCTTGAGATGGAGATTCCTAAGAAAGGTGATGGTAATTATTTAATATAATATTAAAATTTCCCCTATCAGTAATTTTCAGATGACATCAGCATTACCTGGGAATTTGTAACAAATGCAAGTTCTCAGTCCCCACTCCAGATCCCACTGAGGCAGGAGCAGGTACTCTGGGGGTGGGGCCCTGCATTCTGCTTAAGATGTCTAGGAAAAGCGGATGCTCCAAACATTTGAGAACCGGACTCTTTAAATTTCAGTAAATAAATGAGACAAAGTCACTTGTTTGGCGGGAAGTAACTAAGAACTGCTTAGCACTGGGCCTGGAACATACCGACAAGAACATAAAAGCTATTGCTGTTATTATTAATATTCTGTATTATTGGCAACATCATCACACTGCTGGGGGAGGGACTGAGATACTTCTTTGCAGACTCTGATACTTGTCAAAACATAAAATATGTTGACTGATTCAATAGGAGCCTCAGAATAGTGTTTAAATTTTTACATAATACTTTGCCCCATTTGGTGTTGCCACGGCAATGTAAACTGACATGGCACACTGGTGGGTGTGTCTTATGGAAAGCTGCTTCCACTTCATCCCTGTTTTAGCTAGTCCTCAATTTGGTCTAATGTCTGACCCTACCTCTGGAGTTGAGTCTCGCCTCCTACCTCAAAACCATAAAAGCATTATGAGGAAATTGTCAGGCCCAAGGGTGAGGTGAAGAATTCTTAGACATGATACCAAAGCACAAAGGGGACAAAAACCTGATCAATTTAAAAAACATTTGCTCTGGATATATATAAAATGAAATATTATTCAGCCTTTAAAAAGAGGAAATCCTGCCATGTGCAACAATATGGATGAACCCAGGAGGCATTATGCTAATTTAAATGACCCAGTCACAGAAGAACAAATACTGTATGATCCTACTTATAAGAGGTATCTTAAACAGTCAAGCTCATAGAGGCAGAGAGCAGAATGGTGGGTACCAGGTCTGGGAGAACTGGGGAGATATTGAACGGGTACAAAGTTTCAGTATGCAAGGTGAATACTTTCTAGAGATCTACTGAAGGGTCTCAATCATGGGTCTTAGTTTCCACGTTAAGAAATCAGAAAAAGAAAAGAAACAAAAGGATTCAGAAAAAGGATATAATAAAGATCAAAATAGAAATCAATGAAATAAGCAGAAAAAACTTAGAGAAAATCAATGAAACTAGAAGCTTGAGATCAATGAAATTGATAAACCTAGCAAAGTTTTGTCAAGAAATAGAAAATATACAAATTATCAATATGAGGAATGAGAAAACATCACTATAGATCCTATAGGTAAAAGTTAATAAAGGAATATCATGAACATTTTTATGCTATAGGTTTCTGCAAAAGTAATTGAGGTTTTTTTTGTTTTGTTTTGTTTTGTTTTTTGAGATGGAGTTTCGCTCTTGTTACCCAGGCTGGAGTGCAATGGCACGATCTCGGCTCACCGCAACCTCCGCCTCCTAGGTTCAGGCAATTCTCCTGCCTCAGCCTCCTGAGTAGCTGGGATTACAGGCGCGCACCACCATGCCCAGCTAATTTTTTGTATTTTTAGTAGAGACGGGGTTTCACCATGTTGACCAGGATGTTCTCGATCTCTTGACCTCGTGATCCACCCGCCTCGGCCTCCCAAAGTGCTGGGATTACAGGCTTGAGCCACCACGCCCGGCCCTAGTAATTGAGGTTTTTGCCATTAAAAATTATGGGTGGAGATTTTGGCTTCTCATGTTAAGAAGCATGTGAGTATGTAGAATGTATAGGATAAATAATAGAATGGAAATCCGATGACTAAATAAGTGGATTTTGCTAGAAAATGGCCGGGCTTATCAGTCCTATTATCTCTTTCTGGTTGCTCTGGAGGACAGCACATCCCAGCTTCTCTTACATGTGGAACTATTTGAGTGGGCCATGGAAATGAGCAGAAGTGATTGCAAAATTGTGTTTTCATTGTTTTCTCATTTCTGCTCCATCCTGGGGTGCCTCTTTGGATATAATGCTTTCACTTTTCACAGTGCCCAGAATTATTGACCTCTTCTGGTGGGCTACATGTTTGGGTGGGTGGGCTGACAGTGTCTTGATGAGACAAGATCTGGTGACCTTTAGCTGCTGGGCATAAGCTGTTTACTGAGGCTGGAGCTTTGAATAATTTCTCACATTTGCTGTACTCATAAGGTTTTTCTCTGGTGTGAACTCTTTGATGTTTAAGGAGGTCACAGTAGTGATTGTCAAATTTAACCACTGCTCCAGATAGAAAGGCAGGGTCCTCAGCTCACATCTCTTAGGAGGTGCACTCATAAGGCCTTTATCCAATGTGGATTTGCTGATGCTGAGTAAATCTCACTTGCTGTTAAAGGCGTTTTATTTGCTACACAGACTTTTCTTCAGTGTGAACTCAGATGCATATTGGGAGTGGAGGCCTGTCTACAGAATTCCCTTTATTCTCTACACCCATAAGGGCTTTTCCCCAGTGCAAACTCTCTGGTGCTGAACAACTGTGAAATTGTGGCTGAAGGCATTTCCAAATTCACTGCACTGGTAAGGCCTTTGCATGATGAGAAAGGCTGCTGCACATGGTATGCTCTTGTGTGGCTCCCCCATGCTAGGAGTGACCTGATGCTGGAGAAAGCCTGCTGTGGCTAGAAAGTCCCCATCCTCCCTGCATGGGAAAGACTCTTCTGACATGTGGTTGCTTCAGGTCTTCATAAGCGAGATCCTGCCCTACTCCTTTCTGATGGACTTCTCTATATTCTCTGCACCTGTTGCTGGGGAAGGTTTACACTCACTCAGAATTTTCTCCATGTACCACACATGTATGATTTCTGCCCTGGGTGTGTTACTTGGTATCTAACCAGGTGCAAAGTGTCTTTCAGAGTAGATCACATGGCCAGGTGTGGTGGTTCATGCCTATAACCCCAGCACTTTGGGAAACTGAGGTGGGAGAATTACTTGAGGTCAGGAGTTTGAGGCCAGTCTGGGCAACATGATGGGACCCTGTCTCTACAAAAAATTTTAAAAATAAGCTGGGTGTGGTGGTGTGTGCCTGTAGTCTCAGCTACTTGGGAGGTTGAGGTGAGAGGATTGCTTGGGCCCAAGAGGTTGAGGCTGCAGCTGTACCACTCCATCCTTCATGACAGAGTGACATCCTGTGCAAGAAAGAGAAGAGGAAGGAAGGAAGGGAAGGAAGGGAATGAAGGAAGGGAGGGAGGGAGTAAAAGAAAGAAGGTTTGGAATAAGATCTGAGTGTACGGGGGAACTGACGCAGGAGACAGAGCTGAACAAAGGCACAGAGCAGATCTGCAGAGATCAGTTAGGAGTCTGTTAGCATCATGCAGTCAAGAGGTGATGATACTGTGGACTCGGGTGTTAGTGGTGGAGCTGACTGAGTTGATGCAGGTGATGAATTCGGAAGTGTAGGATGTAAAATGAAGAGAACTTGGGATGTTGGGTTTGATGGTGGTCAGCTGGGTTGAAATGTTGAGCTTTTGTGTGAGGTTTTTTTTCTACTCTCTCAATTTTCTGGATGGCAGAGCCAGTCGCTCCAACTGGGGAAGTGGGAGCAGCAGACAAGATCATGAGTTCCTTTTTAGGCATGATGAATCCAAAATGCCTTTGAGATGTTCACATGGGGATATGGGATTGGGGAGAAGGGTAAAGTTTTGGAACAAACTCTAAGAGGCTGAGGAGGGGTTGGCCAGAAACATGCAGCTGACTGTGCAGTCTGAGGAACTACCAGAAAGGGAGACCGTCAATCTCTGGGGGTGCCAATTAACACAATGATGGTTCCTAGGTGCCTTCAGCAGCCCAGATGTGGGACAATCAAGACCAAGAGATACCTCAAGGTTTTATGGGACAGGAGGAGGAGGTAGACATGGAGAAATGACTGCTTCTGAGTGTCTGACAAATGGAACAATGCATGTACATACAGACAGATAGGTGGATGAAGAAGGTGGGAAATGGTGGGATGCACAGTATAAATGGAGACAGAAACTGATAGAGGAAGAAAGGCTCTTTTCTGTCTAAGTCCAGAAAGAAATGTGCAGTCTTGGTAGAAATGTAAATTAATGCAGCCATTATGGAAAACAGTATGAAAATTTCTCAAAAACTGAAAATAGAATTATCATATGATCAGGCAATCCCAGTTCTGCTTACATATCCAAATAAATTGTGACCGGTATACCTAAAATATATCTGCACTGTCATGATCACTGTAGCATCATTCATAAGCATCAACCTAAGTGTCTGTCAATGGATGAATGAATACAGAAAGTATGGCATATATTGACAATGCAATACTAATCAGCCTTAAAAAAAGAGGGAAATTCTGTCAATTGAAACAACACGATGACCCTGGAAAACATTACACCAATTGAAATAAGTCAAGCACAGAAAGACAAACACAGTGTGATCTCATTTATATGTGGAATTGAAAAAAGTGAACTCATAGAAGTAGAGAATAGAGGGCCTGGGAGGAGGAGGAAAGGAAGAGGAGGGAAAGATGTTGATTAAGTGTACAAATTTCAGTTAAAAAGGAGGAATAAGTTTTATTAATCTATGGCACAGAACTGTGACTCTAATAAACAATGTACTAGGCCAGGCGCGGTGGCTCACGCCTGTAATCCCAGCACTTTGGGAGGCCGAGGCGGGTGGATCACGAGGTCAAGAGATCGAGATCATTCTGGTCAACATGGTGAAACCCCGTCTCTACTAAAAATACAAAAAATTAGCTGGGCATGGTGGCGTGTGCCTGTAATCCCAGCTACTCAGGAGGCTGAGGCAGGAGAATTGCCTGAACCCAGGAGGCGGAGGTTGCGGTGAGCCGAGATCGCACCATTGCACTCCAGCCTGGGTAACAAGAGTGAAACTCCGTTTCAAAAAAAAAAGAAACTAAAAAAAAGAAACAATGTACTGTATATCTTAAAATAGATAAAATAGTAGATTTTAAATGTTTTATTATAAAAATTGATATTAATATATGAAATGATAGATTTAATTAGCTTGATGTAATCAGTCCACATTGTAAATATGTATCAAAATATCATATTGTACTCATAAGTATGTATTATTATTTGTCAATTAAAAATAAAAGAAATTAGAGAGAAAAAAGAAATGTGTTATTATTATTCATTGTAATCAATGTTATTACAGGCACAATACCAATACAAATAGCTAAGTCTTTTAGATCCACTGTGTTTCAGGCATTACCTTATATAGTTCCACATATTATCTAACTACACCCTCAGACAATCCAATGAGATGAAAAGTATTATTACTACCATTTACTAAATGTAGGCTAAGTGTAGCAGAATGAGATAGATGTCCACCAAACCCATTTTCTCTCCTTTTTGGGTGCACAGCTAAACCACTTCCTAGCCCTGAGAATCCAGGTGTGGCCAAATGCCTAGTTTGGTCCATATGTTGCCCATACAGCAATGTGTGTGTGCAAGTGGGTATGACTTCTCTTTCTCATTGTTCTCCTGCTGACAGATAATGCCAAGAAAACTTTAAGCTAAGCCACGTGTTGACAATAGAATGTTTCTTGTTCCCAGAATAACTGCGTGGTGCAGAGCTCCTTGCTTGCCGATTTTGGCATGAACAAGGAAAAGAAAAAGGCAAAAACCAAAAACTCTCCCTGTGCTGGGATGCTGATATTACAAAGTGTTTCTGTGTTACAATAGCCAGCATTAACTTAGCCAGCTTTTACACTGATGAAATCATGCAATATCTCACAAGGCTGGAGAGGGGCAATGTCAAGTATTAAGCCCAAAGACATGGAGCTTGGAGCTTGATTTTTAACCTAATACAACCTACCCCTCCTCCAGTAGCAGGGAAGCGTATAGGGGGTGAGAAGATGGTCAAAGGGCTGTATGGATCCCAAGCCCCCAGGGAGGTCGCAACAAGAGGCCTCCCTCTTCCCAAAGAGGTCCCCAACTGATCTGTGGAGTTCAGGGTCCCCCACCTGTCCAGCTCCCGGTCACCTACCTGCACGGGAACTTTAGAAGAGGTGTCTCTTTATCACACAATAATCTTGCTCATTTTCCATCAGGTAGCTCAGTTCTGATTTGGGAAGAAGACACCCTGATCATGGAGAAATAGGACAGCAATATTTGGGTAAAGATAAAAATAAGCCAGGCACAATGGCTCACGCCTATAATCCCAGCACTTTGGGAGGCAGAGGCGGGTGGATCATGAGGTCAAGAGATCGAGACCATCCTGGTCAACATGGTGAAACCCCGTCTCTACTAAAAATACAAAAAATTAGCTGGGCATGGTGGCGCGTGCCTGTAATCCCAGCTGCTCAGGAGGCTGAGGCAGGAGAATTGCCTGAACCCAGGAGGCGGAGGTTGCGGTGAGCCGAGATCGCGCCATTGCACTCCAGCCTGGGTACCAAGAGCGAAACTCTGTCTCAAAAAAAAAAAAAAAAAAAAAAAAAAAAAAAGAAATGAATAAAAGAAAACTATGTCAATGTAACAAAAGCCATATATAAAAAACCCACAGTTAAATCATTCTCAATCGTGAAAAACCAAAAGCTTTCTGATCAGGAACAAGGCAAAGATGTCCTCTTTCTCTACTTCTGTTCAACATGGTACTGGAAGTCCTAGCTAATATAATTATGAAAGAAAAGAAGTAAAAGGCAGCCAAATTGGAAAGGAAGAAGTAAAATTATTTCTGATCACAGGTGATATCATCTTATATGCTGATAACTCTAAAGGTTTGCAAGATTGAAGAGTTCTGGAGATGAACAGTGGTGATGGTTGCATAACAATACGAATCTACTCATTACCACTGAAGTATACACTTAAAATGGTTAGGATGGTAAATTTCATATTATATGTATTTCATCATATTTTTTTAACATTTTTAAATAAACCATAAAAAACTATGGTGCACTCACCCAGCAGAGCACTACTCAGTAGTAAAAGGAATGAACCATATATACACAAAGCATGGATGATTCTCAAGATAATCATGCTGCATGAAAGAAATCAGACCACAAAAGAGTATAAATACTTTATGATTCCAATTGTATTAATTCTAGAAAAGGCAAACAAATCTAAAGTGAAAACTGTAATCAATGGTTTCCTGGAGAAGGCAAGGAGGGATCGTAAAGGGGCATGAGGTAGCTTTGCATGTGATGGATACGTTCATTATCATGATTATGGTGTTGGTTCCCTGAGTGTACAAAACTTACCAAATATGTACAATTATTGCATGACAATTACATATCAACAAAGCACCAAAAGGAACTGTTGCACATAAAAATCCAACCTCCTACTCATTTTAGAAAATCAGATTTGGCAACCCTATACTGACTCTGCCATCTCTTTTTTCTTGCTTTGGGAACAAAGAATGGCTGGCTACGTCATAGATGCTATAATCCCTGTAGAATAGGACCTGCTTTTTCTTAGTCTCTATTTTCCTGCTAGCACAGCACTGGCCTTGAGATGCACAGCACAGAGACAGTAATCCATAAAACTAAAATCTTGAGATTATTTGCTCTGCCAGTAACATTAGTCATAGGACAGAAGTCTAGAGGTCCTGAGAATTTCTGCAAACCCTGAATCCTGCACAGCCACATTCAAGGGAACATTCATGGGTGCACCTTTAGAACAGGTCCATTTCTGCTGGTTTACTATAATCTCACCTACTCCCTATTAATCACACCCAGTGTTTTTGTACAAATTATGGTCCCAGCAGAGCCTTGTAGGTCTTAACAGTTAAGAGACACCTGCCTAATGCTGAACTTCAGGGCATATGGCCCCTTGGCAGGTGCTAAACAGCATCTGCTTTACAGTGTTGGGAAATATGGGGCACCCCTTGGGAATAAGGGACCCAATTCATGCTGCTCCCACATGCACTGGAGGTTGTCACAACTACCCCCTCCTCGGGGTACAAATTCATGCCATTCAGATCATAATAAATTCCTACAATTTTTCCTAGCAGGACTTGGTAGCAATGTAAATGAGGCCCAGTCTGGATTGACAGCTGTTCTCTGCCATCCTCCTGTCCCCTCCAAGATAATCTGGCCACCCTTTTAGTTTGGTAGATCTTAACTCTGTTCTTGGACCACCCTACACAGTGATCAGACCATGGAAGATTAAAGGCAGTTTTATCATAAGGCCCTTATCATTGCACGAACCAGGGTGATACACAGGAGATAAGTTGTTGCACTGAGTAACATGAGGGCTGGACAAATCCATCAGAGGCAAAACAGGAGACGAACAATGTCCCAGAGAAAGGGAAACCTTCTCTAGAACAAGCTGTCAGCAGAACCCTGCTCAGGTCTTCACAGCCAAAGGCTAATCATGTCCATAGCTAAACCAGCCATACAGGGTGGGAATGACATCTCCCCATGGCTTCAGACTACTCCCAATTCCCTTTAGAAATTGGAAAGAGAGAGGAGAGGTCTGCTTTCCCTGAGCACAGTGGAGTGTTCAACACACTCTCTAGAGAGCTGCAGTGTGTGGTACTGATGTGGCTTCTATCACAACCCCAGCAGTGAAAAAATGCTGATAAAATCCATGGTAAGAGAATGTAACTTGGCTCCAGAAAGCTTCCAACATAGCTAGCATTCCTAGGGAACCTCCCCAGGGTGGGTACTTGGATGAAAAAGGTTCGACTTGTAGTTGACAGCACCCTCATAAGGTCTGTTCTCAGAGCTTATCTCTGCTGTGTGCTGCTGCATCGAACAGGGACGGAGCACATTCTCCACACTCCTTTCTCTGGTGTGAATCTTCTGATGCCGAATGAGGGTAGGCCTTTGGCTGAAGGCTTTCCCACATTCACTGCACTCATAAGGCCTATCTGGTTTGTGAACTTTCAGGTGCTGCCTCAGATTGGACCTCTGCCTGAAGGTTTTCCCACATTCACTGCACTCATAAGGCCGCTCGCCGGTGTGAAGTCTCCGGTGGTTATTGAGGCTGGAGCTTTGGTTAAAGAATTTCCCACATTCACTACACTGGTAGGGCCGTTCGCCAGTGTGAAGTCTCCGATGGCTATTGAGGCTGGAGCTCTGGCTAAACAACTTCCCACATTCGTTGCACTCATAAGGCCGCTCACCGGTATGAACTCGCTGATGTTTCATGAGGTCAGAGTTTCGGCTGAAGGCTTTTCCACACTCGCTGCACCCGTGAGGCCGCTCGCCAGTGTGAACTATCTGATGCTGAATGAGGCTGGCGATGTGGCTGAAGAATTTCCCACATTCGTTGCACTTGTAAGGTCTTTCTCCAGTGTGAACTCTCCAATGTTTAATCAGGCTGGAGTTGCAGTTGAAGGATTTCCCACATTCACTGCACTCATGGGCACTTCTGCCCGTGTGAACCCTCTTATGATGAATGAGGTTGGAACGCTGGCTGAAGAACTTCCCACAGTCACTGCACTCATACGGCTTTTCGCCAGTGTGAACCCTCTTGTGCTGGATGAGGTTGGAGCTTCGGCTGAAGAACTTCCCACAGTCACCACACACGTGAGGGCTTTCACCGGTGTGAACCCTGCGATGTTTAACGAGGCTGGAGTGCTGGCTGAAGAATTTCCCACATTCGCAGCACTCATACGGTTTTCCTCTATTGTGAACTTTCTGGTGCTGGATGAGGCCAGCGGCATAACTGAAGAAGATTCCACATTTGCTGCACTCATAAGGCCTTTCTCTGCTGTGGATTCTCTGGTGCTGAATAAGAGTAGATTTGTCATTGATGGCATCCCCAGATTGACGGCACTCGTTATGCCTCTGTGCAGTGTGAAAATCCACCACACCTTCAGTGGCCTTATGTGGCTCCCCATCGCTGGGAGTGACCTCATGCTGCAGAAACCCTGCTCTGGCCACAAAGTCCTTCCCGCCCTCCCTGCAGGTGAAAAGCTGTTCTGATGTGTGGTCTCCGTTGGTCTCCACAGGCAAAACCTGGTCTTCCTCCCTTCCAAAGGGGTTGTGTACGTTCTGCTGCACCTGTTTCTGGGCAAGGTTTGCACTGAACTCATAGCCTTTCACATATGCCTCACACACAGATGGTTTCTGCCTGGGATGTGCTGCCTGCTGTTCAGCCAAATGCAAGATGTCTTTCAAGCACAGGCAACATATGTCAGAGGGGCAGGTCTTCTCGGGGCACAGAGCTGGCTTGGGACTCCTGTCCTGTGCCACTCCTTCTACAGAAACATTAGGCTTAGAAGGTAACTCCTTGCCCTCTGTTCCACGGCAAAAATCTGAAAGCAGAGAAATGCTGGACATTTGTATAAACTTTACCTAGAAGGAAAGTGCCCCATCACCTATGCTTGGCTGACCTAAGAATGAGTCCACAGACTTCCTGGTAACAGGTCAGGATAAGGAATAATCTGCTCTGCTATATACTGTGCCTGGCCAGGTCACAAAATACGGGAGGCCTTATCAGGACCAGGGACACAGGAAGGGGGACAGTACTGGGCAGAGAGGCAGGGTCTCTCATTCACTTCTCTTTAAAGGGCTTTTGGCAGGGCCGGGGCTGCTGGTAACCTGTCAAGGCTATGCAGTGAGAGCATCTAGACCCAGAAAAACCTGCAGCTGAGTAGCTGATGTTCAAGCATGTCAAAGAAAAAGCACATATCTCACAACATATTAAGTGTAGGCCAATGTTGCAAAGTGACGCAGAGGAAGCTGAAAGAGAGAAATGGAGGCCAGAAAGGTGGGGCACAGCCAGGGGGCCCAATTCAGAACAGCAATGACAAGTGGACAATGTATCAAGCACGGGGAAGGAAAAGCAGAGACGAGGTCTGGCTACTGGCATTGGTACCAAATGATGATGAATAGGAGTGAAGATGCTGTATGATGTAAACACAGTGGTGAGGTCACATCCTCCCCCAGCTCCCGTCGCTGCTTACCAGAGCCAGGCCTGCCATAAGCCCCTCTGGCCATGGCTGAAGTCATATCCATACTGTCAGGCACCCAGGGCTCTTTCCCCATCTCCAGCTGGGAAACAATGTGGGACCTGAAAGATATAAGTCCTAAGGGAAAGACAGAGTGGGTCAGTGGCCAGCACCTGCCCAGTTGAACTACCCTATGACAGACTATGGGACAGGAAACCCGAAGAGGATATCTGTACAGGGAGAGAGGGAGAGACAGCTCCCACACTGTTGTGGGGGTGGATTTCAGAGAGGGAAATCCGTAGAACACAAGGGACATCCCGGTGGTTACAAGCAGTAACCACATCAGTGCTTGGAATTCCTGGCACAGTCAGGCTTAGGAAATAATAGCAAAATGAAAGGCGCAGAATCTAAACCACAGAACTGTCAGATCTGGATAATCACCCAGGAGGGAGGGAATGGCCGAGTCAGAGGGAGTCGTGCACCTGACTGCAACACCCCTCATGCCTGGAGCTGCCCTGCAAGGCTTCAGGCAGCAGGTGTGGGGGCCGCTCAGGGAGAGGAGTGGGCAATGCACGTAGCTCAGCCCTAGAAGCCGCAACATGCATACCAGGAAAGTAGGGATGGAAGCAGTACCAGTGGTCTGGCTGTGGGAAGGAAAGAGCTGTTTCTTGGGCAAAGGGGACAGGCAGAGATGAGCTTGGGACCTTGGGGTAGGGTTGACGGCCTTACCCAGTGAGGCTATAAGTGCAAAGTTTTCCAGCATCACATCGCAGTACAGGAGTCTCTGAGCCTCATCAAGGAGCCCCCACTCCTCCTTTGAGAAGTAAATGGTCACATCCTCAAAGGTCACGCAGCCCTGCCATGATGGGGACAGTTCGTTCCACGATCAGTCTCTGTCCTTGGGACTCCCTATCCATCCCCTGCTCACTCTCCTCCCCAGCTCCAGGAGGTAGCAGGCCCTGGTTCTGTGGGTATCCAGTGCACAGCAGCAACAGGCAGGGTGCAGAGAGGCACCCTCTAAGCTCTGGGCCTGAAGTGCAGCCTCTTCCCCTAGTGTTGCCAATGCCACGCTTCTCAGATCCAAACGTGGGCTTCTCCCTTAAACCCCAGTCCAGAGCCCTGGGGTGAACAGCTCACGTTCCCTCCCACATGCATTTCATTCTTTGGACTGCACCATCCTCACAGCTCCAGACCTCACCACGGCCTCCCACTGGCACTGCGACCCTCTCCCCGTCCCGGCCCCTATCACAGCCATCTCCATGGGCTCCCACCTGTCACTCTGCACATGGCATCTGGAGAGTGCCTGGCAAACACAACCCTGATCCCAGCCTGCCCCAGACCTTTGATGGTCTCCACTGCCAAGGGCAACACCCAGGTAAGGGGGAGAGGGAGCACTCCAACCTTGCCTTGGAGACCCCCAACCTACAAAACCCCCAACTCTCCTGGCCTGGGCTTCAACCTAAGCCACACATGGATGTCACATACCCTTGGCCTTCTTTGTTGCACATTCTGACCCTGTCATCACTCACACTCATTAAAAAAAAAAAGCGAACCCCTTTGGCCATCCTACCCCCCACCCACCTAAGGCCAGCAACTCTGCCAACTGACCCCTCTTGTCCCAAGCTAATTCCCCAGCCTGAGGACAAACCCCATCAAGGGTCACCACAGAAGCCTGGAGAAAACACAGATGAGCATATAAGCACCAGCCCAAGCCTCACTGCAGTATTACCTCCTCTACTGCTAACCCTCGGCATCCATCTCATTCATGTCTACACTCTCTGGGAAGATCCGGCCACCTGCCAGACCCTCTTGTAACCGGCTGGCGGGAAGACAAGGGGCTCAGCTCCCTCCCCGTGCTTGCCAAAGATGTAACCAGGCGTGTCCAGGTTCTTGGGCTCACTTCAGGAATGAGGAAAGGGTCCTGGCGGCATGGTGAGCTTACCATTCAAGTAAGTATCAGACCCAAATAGTTTTGCAGAAAGCGATTTATTAGGGGGAGAGGAGAGACAGAGCGAGAGAGAGAGTGAGAGAGAGCGCGCGAGCGAGCTCCCATGCTGTTGTGGGAGGGGATCCCAGAGAGGGAAGTCCGTGTAGGTAAGAGGGGGCAGTGGGATTTTAACCCTGAAGTTATCCCCTCCTTATTCATGTTCTTGTCCAATGAGAGGAGTTCTTTCAAAAGTCCTCTGGAGTGACTGATCTTTGACTCTCATCCTGGATTGGTTGTTCGGGCCCACAACAGAGCCCCTTCTCCCAGGGCTTTTAGCGGGCTTTCTGAACAAAAGAAGCTCACCTGGCTTATTTCTACCTACCTGGATGGGGGGTGGATGAAGGTATGGCGCTGGGAAATTCCCGCCTTTGAAACAGGCAATATTCCTTAACACAGTCCCTCACTCTGACACCCCCACATACCCCCACCGCCACCACCATGACCACTACTGTTCCTCACCTGTCTTTAGGATGTCAAACAAGCCACAGTTCCCAAGCAAGAACCCTCCTTTCAGTTTTCCAGCCCCACCTTCCTAATTTTTCAACATCATTGTCACCACTACTTGAAGTTTTACCTCCAAAATCTGACACACAGCTACGCTCCCGTCCACACACCAGATGCCACATTTTGGATGTTTCTAACTGTTGAAATAAACAAAGACCAACAAAATGAGAAAAGCCCAGGCTACTTATTCAAAGCTCGCTATAGCAAGAGAGACTCAATGCAAGCCAAGAGTGGGAAAGCCTGTAAGCCCAGCTACTGGGAAGGCTGAGGAAGGAGAATTGCTTGAACCCGGGAGGCAGAGGTTGCAGTGAGCTGAGATTGCGACATTGTACGCCAGCCTGGGCAAAAAGAGTGAGAAACTCTGTCTCGAAAAAAAAAAAAAGAAAGAAAGAAAGAAAGAAAAGGAAGGTTTCAGGCGTGCCATGATTGGAGGATCCTATTTGCAGGTGGGTGAACTAGAAGTGGGCATCCTATGTGATTGGTTAGGGTGTATAACTGCCTTTCTCTGGTTGGTCTTAAGTCAGAAGCAGGAGTTAAGATTAAGGAAGGTGTCTGTTATTAATCAAACCCTGGCCGTTGGGACTGCTCATTACAGAAGTTATTGTTTTAACTTCCTGGATTGTCAGTCCAGATAGCAATCTGGCTTCCCGCGGGTCTGATACACAGTAGGCTGGCTTCCTGCTGCATGGGTTGTTTATTGTAGATAAGGGGGTTGGTTTCCTGGGCAGGTTCTGGGTCATGATCTGGCCATTGTTCACATGAATATCCAGTCTCTCATAACCTTAACAAATCCCTCAGAACACCCTAACTGTGTGTCTAGCTGCCCACTCTTCAACTCCACTCCGGGGTCTCTGGGACATCACAGGCTCGACCTGGCCAAAACCTAACTTCTACTGGTTCCATGGAAAATTCCTCCTACGACCAACTTAGCTCACGAAGCTAGATTCATCAAACAAAAAACCACCGATTCCTCCCTCTTTCTCCCCCTCTACGTCAGAAAATTTGGTCAGTCTGACTTAAAAGCCATCAGGTTCCCAATCACTTCCTCTACCTCTAGCCCCCACCCTGGTCCGGCCGACAGCAGCACTGGCCTGGGCTATTCCACTAGGTTACTCCTTGGCCTCCCTGCCTGCGGCTCACCCCACATTCAGTTCTCCACTCTGCATCCATAGGCAGGCTGTTAAGACCCGAGTCACAGCATCTTCCTCCTCTGCCCTAAACCTTCCATGGCTCCCATCGCCCTCAGAACAGAGGCCCAGCTCTCCGGCCTGCCGTTCTGGGCTATCTTCGGCCCACCAGCTCTCCGGTTCCAGCAGACATAATATTAGTAACAGTGACCTGGGCGGGGTTCCTGAACACTCCCAACTCAGTCTCCACACCATACCCCATCCCACCCCCAAGCTTTTGCGCATGCTGGTTCCTGTGCCTACAAAGCCCTTTCTCCCTTCATCCCATTACATTTCAGAAACGGAAGCCTCTCTATATAAACCCTGCCCTGATTCAGGATCCCAGCTGAGAGCGTCTGCCTTCCAGGGTCCCCCGACAAAAAAGCAAGGAAATGGGAAAGGCGAAAAGTCCTAGAACAAAGCTATCTTTTGCATCTCGACGCCAGGAACAGGAGGGCCTGACGCCCAAGCACTCACCTGCGCGGGGTCCCGCAGCGCCGCCGCCATTGGAGTCCGTGATCTGAGCAGGGCTCCAGGGTGCGGGCGACCGCGGGGCGGGGGAGGGGGTCTCACGGGCTCAGGCTACCACCACCTGGCCGTGTCCCGTGGGAGGTTTGCACTCCCAGCCTCAGTCTCCCCCGTGCAAAATGTGCACGGGGCCCGGGGCGCAGGCTCTGGGGGCGCGGAGAGCGCGCAGCTCCGCAGGGCACCCCAGTTGCAAGGGGTCACGGCTGGTGCAAAGGCGCGGAGGGGGTCACGGCCTCACAGTCCCCCGCGCGGTCCCGGAAAGCTGGCGAGGCAGCTTCACGGGGTCAGCCCCAACTCCTCGGGGCTCAGCGTCCCCGCCGGGAAATGACCTGTGAGGCTGCAGCTCAGGAAGTTCCGGCCCCCACCCAGGCGGCCCGGAGAGGCGCCCTCTCCCGGACTGTCATAGGGCTGGCGCCAGCCGCTGATGCACAGACAGGGCCTGGGGATCGCGAGCTTCTGCCTAGCCTCTCGCCTGGTGGGGGGTCGGGGGCTGGACTGAGAGCGGACCTCGCCGCGTCTCCTGCAGCCCTCGGGCCTTCGTCTTAAAGGGGCAGCTCCGGAGCCTGCGGCTGCCAGCGATACACCCCGCCCACCTCAGAGGTCCAGGAGAGGCCTAGGCGGTGCTCTTCTTGCGCGTGTGGGCGTCGGCGAGCCGCTTGACCCCTAAGGGCCCTAAGTTCACACTGAAAAATGGGGATAGTACCCAATGGGCGGGGTCTTTGCGTAGTAATATTAAATGTTGCTGTCATTCAGGGCTTCTCAAACCAGCAACGTCACCATCACCTGGGGACTGGCTGAAAATGCAAGTTCTGGGGCAACAACTTAAATCTAAGGACTCAGAAATTCTGGGGATGGGGCTCAGCCTTCTCTGCTTTTCGCGGGGAGGCGGGGGATGGGTCTCGTTCTGTTGCCCAGGCTGGAGTGCAGTGGCGTGGCGTGATCATAGCTCACTGCAGCCTCCATCTCGGGCTCAAGCCATCCTCCTGCCTCAGCCTACCAGGTAGATGGGACTACAGGCGTGCACCATCATACTCAGCTAATTTTTAAATTTTTTGTAGAGACGATCTCCCTGTGTTGTCTAGGCTGGTCTCAAACTCCTGAGCTCAAGTGATCCTCTCACCTCGGCCTCCCAAAGTGCTGGGATTATGAGAGTGAGCCACGGTGCCAGGCCTCCTTCTCTGTTTTAACAAACCCTCTGGGGACTCCAGTGTGGCTCCAACTTTAGCGCAGGGACTTCCATTGAAATCCAGTAAATAAAATGGGAAAAATAACTATATGTCTTATGGCAAAACCACCTTTGCAAAAATTATAACTGAGAAAAGTATGGCAGTGAGAGATCTGACCTAACCAACTCCATCTTGCTTCTAACCTCTGAGCTGTCTTTGTTCGTTCCTGAGCATAGTCGTAACTTTGGGAGAAACTTAGTTTATAGTTTAACTTTGAAATAAAGATAACAGCCCTTTCCCAAAACAAACCCTCGTCGTGCCTGGGGACCAAACTGCCTCTGTAGGACTAACAAATTCGCCACAAAATTAGAGATTGTGGTTTTGGAGTCATGCAGCCACAGGACACAAGATTCTAAACCTTCCCAGTTGCTCCTGGGGATAATATCACTATTGTAAAACCTAAGATTGGTGCTCGAGATATTTTTCAGACCCAGCACTCCATGGATCAGCTAGGACCACCCATATTAATGAACTGGGTCATCTGGTCCTGTGGTCCTCACCCAGGAATTTACTCAGCGCCAGAAGACAACTTTGATTCCCTATGATTTTATCTTTAACCCAACCAATCAGCACTCCCCACTACCTGGCCCCCTACACACCAAACTGTCCTTAAAAACCTCTGATCCCTGGCCGGGCGCGGTGGCTCACGCCTGTAATCCAAGCACTTTGGAGGCCAAGGCGGGCAGATCACCTGAGGTCGGGAGTTCAAGACCAGCCTGACCAACATGGTGAAACCTCGTTTTTTTAAAAACAAAACAAAACAAAACAAAAACCTCTGATCTCTGAATTTTGAAGGAGATTGAGTTGAGTAATAAGTCTGTCTGTCTCTCACATGGCATAGCTGGCTTGGGTCAATTAAACACTTTATTTACTGCAATGCTGTGGTCTTTTTGCAGTGGGCAAGAAGAACCCATTGGGTGTTCACGATGGTAGATAACAGGGCCCAAGACACAGTTCCTGCTGTCTGCATAAAAGCTATTGTCATTACCAACATCATCATCACAAGAATCTCACAAACACTGCTGTGGGGTGTCAGGGAAGACACACCTCTGTGCAGTCTTTTAGATATTTGTCAAAATATACAATGACTCTAACTCAGCAAGTACTGCCTCAGAGATAAGTTATGATTTTTATGAAAAGACACTGTAGCAACATTTGCCTACTTGATTTTATTTTATTATTTTCTTACAGCTACATTTTTTTGTTTTTCTAAATTGACAAATAAAATCATATGTAATTACTATATGCAACATAATGCTTTGAAATATATATACATTGTGGAATTGATAGGGACAGGAGGCAGGGAAATTCTGGACAGAAGAGAGTGGGTCTATCAAGCTGAAAAGCCTGATACCACAGCCCAAAGTGAGAACTTGCATCCCTGTTTTCCCACTGAAATGTTGCCTTTTCCAAAACCACCCATGGTCCACCCTGCTACCCATCCTGTGCCCATAAAAACCCCAGGTTCAGCCATCAGAGAGAAGAGAAGAAAACAGCTGGACATCAAAGACTATGGCTGGAAGTTGGAGAGAAGTGGCCTGACTTCAGAGGGACAGCTTGACTGTGTAGCTTTGGAGAGGATGGCCAGGGATGGCTGAACTTCAGGGAAAGATTACCTTCCTGCTCCATCCCCTTTTCAGTTCCTCTTCCTGCTGAGAGCCACTTTCACCGGTAATAAAATCCCCTGCATTTACCATCTTCAATTCGTTTGTGTGATCTCATTCCTCCTGGATGCCAGACAAGAACTTGGGTGCCACAAGTGTGGGTACAAAAGGCTGTCACACTGACCTTCCACTGAGCTGTTAACAATTAAGCCATCCATGAATGGCAAAGCTAAAAGGACACTGTAACACTTCCTCTGGGACTTCAGGGGTCACAGTCATTTTCCCCTAGATGCTGCCGCAGGGCCAGTATAAAATTCGCTCTTGCTGGCATCCAAAAGCTCACTCCAGCTCCTGCAGCCGCTCACCTACACTCCCCCTCCCATGAGGGGTGGCACAGCGAGTGGCAGAGTTCGTCCCTGCCAGCACCCATGCACTCTAGTTCCCACCAAGGAAGGGGTCAAAGAAATATCCTGCTTCAGAATGAACAAATCAAGCGAATTAACATATGCATCACTTCACATAGTTTTGTTTTGTTTTGAGACAGGGTCTCATTCTCTCACCCAGGCTGGACTACAGTGGCGCTATCACGGCTCACAGCAGCCTTGACCCCTTGGGCTCAAGCCATCCTCCCACCTCAGCCTCCTGAGTAGATGAGACTACAGATGTGCACTACCACACCCACGGAGAGAAGTTTGCACCTCTGTCCTGGGGAGAAGGGAGGCTTTGATGGACATAGTTAAGGGGGAGTTGCAACAAATGGGAATGAGACCGTTTCTCCATGCCCCGCCTCCACAGTGAGGAAGTCTCCCTCACGTCTTCTGAGACCCCTCCTGGAATTCCTTCACTGGTGGACTCTGCAAGTCCATTTTCCTCTGCCTATCAGGGCGGTGCTCGAGTGTCCTTCTTTAAGAAAAGACTGAGCAACGATCACAGATTGGGGGTCATTGAGACAATAACAAGTAAATGCAAAGTGGGATCCTAGAATGCAAACATTGGCTGATGAAATCCAAATAAAGTCTGGAGTTTGGTTAATAGGATTGTACCAATGTGAATTCCATAGTTTTGAGCATTGTGTTGTGGTCTTGCGAGATGTTGGCATTGGGGAAGAGGAGAGAAAAGTATATGGAAACTCACTTGCATATCTCTTAAAATGAGAGTTTCCTTATTTATTTATTTATTTATTTATTTATTTATTTATTTATTTGAGATGGAGTCTCACTCTGTCACCCAGGCTGGAGTGCAGTGGCATGGTCTCGGCTCACTGCAACCTCTGCCTCCCAGGTTCAAGTGATTCTCCTGCCTCAGCCTCCAGAGTAGCTGGGATTACAGATGCTTGCCACCATGCACGGCTAAGTTTTGTATTTTTAGTAGAGATGAGGGTTTCACCATCTTGGCCAGGCTGGTCTTAAACTCCTGACCTCAGGTGATCCACCCACCTCAGCCTCCCAAAGTGCTGGGATTATATAGGTGTGAGCCACTGTGACCGATGATACTTTTAGTTTTAATGATATCATATATAGAAAGGCTGCCCCAATGCTGAGATTAATTTGAAAAAAATACTCTTCCATGTTTACTTATAGTATCTCATAGTTTCTGTGCTTTACGGTGAGGGGTTTGCTGCATTTGGAATGGATCCTGATTTGAGTTGCTGGCTACGTGCCTTACCTTCCTCTATAACACCATTCCTAAGGCAGTGCCTGAAACCTACAATAGTCGTATGAAAATATTAGCGCTCAGGTCTGCCAACACGTCCTCTACTAAAACCGCTGTTCTTTGTTGCCTGCAATGCACGAGACTGTGTGTCTCCAGCTTCCCTTGGTTCTCATAGAAAAATTTAGAGCATTTCCCCATAGAGAATGCACATGGATCTCTCTCATGGGAGGAGGGAACTCTGGTAATCTCTCTTCGGCAGAGGGTGAAGACCACCGTGGCTCCAATTGACTGCAGCTGTGTGCAGAGTGATACTAGAGTCAGTAAAAGTGCCTCTAGTCTTGCTAAATCCCTTTTCATAAAATGGGGTGGCCACTAAGGGATGCCTAGCTCCACACTGTAGAAAACATCTTCTTCTACATATGGCCCTGGAAACCACTGCTAATGTGACGCGAGTGTCGGAAAGGTTTCCTCTAGTGTTTGAGAACCAAAGCTGTTCTGTTTTTCTCAGTGGGCAGTGCTTGGTTCAGGTTTACAGAATGTAAATTAAAAATTTAACGTGTGGGCCAGGCTTGGTGGCTCACACCTGTAATCCCAGCACTTTGGAAGGCTGAGGCGGGTGGATCATGAGATCAGGCGTTCAAGATCAGCCTGGCTAAGATGGTGGCTCTGCTTTTCGAATGCTGCTGCCGCTGGTGTCTGGACCGCCTTTTGGCAGAAAGGGGCTGGAGCACAGGCAGTTTCCTGGGACCGGGATTGTGGTTCTAGTGCCCTCTGGTGGTCACAACGTCCCTAGCAGCGCCCCCACCGAGAAGAACTGATGTTAGTTCAGTTAGTTAGTTCAGTGAACTGATGTCAGTTCACTAGAACCACAACCGGGATTGTGGTTCTGGTGACCAGGCTGGCTAAGATGGTGGCTCTGCTTTTCGAATGCTGCCGCCGCTGGTGTCTGCATCACCCTTTGGCAGAAAGGGGCTGGAGCACAGGCAAAGTTCCCTGGGACCGGGATTGTGGTTATAGTGCCCTCTGGTGGTCAGAACGTCCCTAGCAGCGCCCCGCCGAGTACTGATGTTAGTTCAGTTCGTTCAGTTCGTTCAGTGAACTGATATTAGTTCAGTTCGTTCAGTTAACTGATTTTAGTTCACTAGAACCACAACCGGGATTGTGGTTCTAGTGACCAGCCTGGCTAAGATGAGGTTCTGCATTTCGAATGCTGCTGCTGCTGGTGTCTGGACCGCCTTTTGGCAGAATGGGGCTGGAGCACAGGCAAAGTTCCCTGGGACCGGGATTGTGGTTCTAGTGCCCTCTGGTGGTCACAACGTCCCTAGCAGCGCCTCGCCGAGTACTGATAGTTCAGTTAGTTCAGTTCGTTCAGTGAACTGATATTATTAGTTCAGTTCGTTCAGTTAACTGATTTTAGTTCACTAGAACCACAACCGGGATTGTGGTTCTAGTGACCAGCCTGGCTAAGATGAGGTTCTGCATTTCGAATGCTGCTGCTGCTGGTGTCTGGACCGCCTTTTGGCAGAATGGGGCTGGAGCACAGGCAAAGTTCCCTGGGACCGGGATTGTGGTTCTAGTGCCCTCTGGTGGTCACAACGTCCCTAGCAGCGCCCCGCCGAGTACTGACGTTAGTTGTTAGTTCAGTTCGTTCAGTGAACTGATATTATTAGTTCAGTTCGTTCAGTTAACTGATTTTAGTTCACTAGAACCACAACCGGGATTGTGGTTCTAGTGACCAGCCTGGCTAAGATGAGGTTCTGCATTTCGAATGCTGCTGCTGCTGCTGCTGGTGTCTGGACCGCCTTTTGGCAGAATGGGGCTGGAGCACAGGCAAAGTTCCCTGGGACCGGGATTGTGGTTCTAGTGCCCTCTGGTGGTCAGAACGTCCCTAGCAGCGCCTCGCCGAGTACTGATGTTAGTTCAGTTAGTTCAGTTCGTTCAGTGAACTGATATTAGTTCAGTTCATTCAGTTAACTGATTTTAGTTCACTAGAACCACAACCGGGATGTGGTTCTAGTGACCAGCCTGGCTAAGATGAGGTTCTGCATTTCGAATGCTGCCGCCGCTGGTGTCTGGACCGCCTTTTGGCAGAAAGGGGCTGGAGCACAGGCAAAGTTCCCTGGGACCGGGATTGTGGTTCTAGTGCCCTCTGGTGGTCACAACGTCCCTAGCAGCGCCCCGCCGAGAAGAACTGATGTTGGAAGCCCTGGCTAACAGAATTTTTGCATGATTTTCAGACTCTTCCCCCAGAATCCAGCTGGCAGACACCTGGATTTCAGCCTTGCCATAACCAGAGTGGAGCCCAGCCGAGCCTGCTTGGCCTCCTGACCTACGAAACTGCAAAATAATAAACGGGTGTTGTTTGAGGCTGCTAAGTTTATGGTAATTTGGTGTACAGCAATAGAAGAGAACAGCCTTCATCCTAACAGGTCCGCCGAGCAGCCCAAACCTACAGGCTCCGCCCAGTGACCTTGCACAACTCACTTCTCTAGTTCAGGCAGATGGATTCATTCCCAATCTCCTGCTCGCATGGGAGACAAGGCAGAAAGGATTGTACCTCCTGCTGCCTTATTTTCTCATGACTGCTGAATTCTTTTTATTCTGCTTCCCCCTCTGCTCCCAGACCCACTCACTTACATCATGTGACAAATACAAGTTGTTTTCCACACTAACACTGCCTTCAAACCACCTATTTTTCTTTTGTCTTCACACGTTATTTTATTTTTTTGAGACAGTCTTGCTTTGTCCCCACGCTGGAGTGCAGTTGAGCTATCTCAGCTCACTGCAACCTCTGCCTCCCGGGTTCAAGCAATTCTCTGCTTCAGCCTCCCGAGTAGCTGGGATTACAGACTCCCACCACCACATCCGGCTAATTTTTGTATTTTTGTAGAGACGGGGTTTTACCATGTTGACCAGGCTGGTCTCAAACTCCTGACCTCAGGTGATCTGCCTGCCTCCACCTCCCAAAGTGCTGGGATTACAGGCGTGAGCCACTGCGCCCCGCCCAGAGGAACTTTTAAAATCTCTGATGCAAGGGACCACCCCCAGAGATTTTGATTGCAATGGTCTGGGGTGCAGCCTGCCACCGGTATTGTTAAAAGCTTCCCTGGGGAGTCTGGGATTCTACTGTGAATCCCAGAGGTAAGGTTGAGAAGGGCTGCAAGTCTGGGTCATTGCACACTGTAAGAAACTTGTGTATGAATGGACCTGTGCTGTGAAACAGCTCCACGCCACCTGTGTGTGAAACACATAACGGAACACGTAAAGCCCTGACCCTCAAGGGTCTCCTGGAATGCAAGACCTCAGGCCTCAGGGGCCTTCAGATAATGGTGTGATCAGGGCAAACAAGGAACAGCAAGGACGTGTGATCTTATTTTCCAGCTGCTTCAAAGAATCAAGTCAAATACCAGCTGCTCAGATTGCAAATTCTAGTTCACCCACCCCACCCCATGCTCAGTGAAGGGGCTCATGGCAGTTTCCTGTAAGTGTTTGTTGGTCTCGCCTTTCTAACTCCATTGTGGACCCCCTGAGAGAAGTAAACGGGTCAGGTCTCCCCTCCATGGAGCCCTGTTCACAACTGCTTATGTGATCTAGGAAGAAACCAGCAGATGGTGGAATTGGTGAGCTGTGCTCCAGGAAAGAAGGTGCCTGGAAGATAGAGATCAGCAATCCTAAGAAGGACTCTAAAAAATATTTATTCTTTTCTATTTATATAGAACTTCAGGTCGAGTGTGGTGGCTCACGCCTATAATCCCAGCACTTAGGGAGGTCAAAGCACGTGGATCATGAGGTCAGGAGTTCAAGACCAGCCTGGCTAACATGGAGAAACTCTGTTTCTACTAAAAGTACAAAAATTAGCTGGGTGTGGTGGCCCATGCCTGTAGTCCCAGCTACTCAGGAGGCTGAGGCAGGAGAATCGCTTGAACCCAGGAGGTAGAGGCTGCAGTGAGCTGAGATCGCACCACTGCACTCCAGCCTGGGAAACAAGAGTGAAACTCCATCTCAAAAAAAAAAAAAAAAAAAAAAGACACTCCTTGGTTCCCAATGCACTCTTAGGTGCACTGTTGCATTTTTTGCAACACCCATCTGCATTAGAGTAGGTTAGCTGTACAGATGAGGAAAACCAAATGATAGAGGCATAAATAGATATGCTGGAATTGGCATGAGTCAGGCAGAGTTAGAACAAGAAATCACCTTCTTAAATTTCCTAATTTCCTACATATTCTTTCCAGGATGTAGCAATACCCAGCTTCTGACCTCTCTTTCCTCACTGTTAAGAGCATTTCTGGAGGATTTTGTCTTCATTCTTTCTTTTGTCCTCCTCCCCAAAATTGTGGGTTTGTTTCATCATTCTGGAATTCTCTGTTAATCTCCTACCAAATAAATGTCCACTGACATACCTGCTTTCTTATTTTTGAAGTTAGATTCGCCAGGTGTAAATTCACAATATGTGCTAGCAAAGACAATGATTTCATCACATTAGAAGCTTCTTCAATGCAAGAAACTTATTTCCCATTGTATCTCTAGCACCATCGACAAATATTTGTGGAATGAATGAATAATGGATGAAGGGGATTTGCAAAGTTAAATGTGAACCGGGGAGGAAGCAGATGCAGGAAATTAATCCAGAGCCAGTCTGCAGATGGTTTGGTGGGCGTGGTTGTAACTTTTGGACCAAGAGCTGTGAACGATGGTGCACAAAGAAATACTGTCAGCACCACGGAGAGTGGCTTTTACCCTCTCAAATAGTGGCCAACTTTCCTGCATCTTCTTCCCGTTTCCTGCTCCTCTTCAGGATATATTCTCTGCTCAAATGAAATACTGAAACGTGGCAGGGTGGGGTGGCTCACGCCTGCAATCCCAGCACTTTGGGAGGCCAAGGTGGATGGATCACTTGAGGTCAGGAGTTTGAGACCAGCCTGGCCAACATGGTGAAACTCCATCTCTACTAAAAATACAAAAATTAGCTGGGCGTGGTGATGCACGCCTGTAATCCCAGCTACTCGGGAGGCCGAGACAGGAGAATTCCTTGAACCCGGGAGGTGGAGGTTGCAGTGAGCTGTGATTGTGCCACTGCACTCCAGTCTGGGCTACAGAGTGAGACTCTGTAGAAAAAAAAAAAAAAAGAAAGAAAGGAAGAAGTGATGAAATGCTCTTCGGAGAATTCAGTGAGCCTTTGGATACTGACTTTCAGTAAAGTCCTCCCCTGCTCCCTGCCTTTTTTTTCTATAAACTGTCCTTACTCCTCCGGGGTCAGAATCCCTTCTCCTTCTGTGGTCCCCAGACAGTGCTCCTCCCTGAGGCAAATGAGTTGCAGGAGGGATGTGAATGACATGCCCTTCCTCCACCACTAGTGTTTCTGCTGAAACCATCCATATTCACTTTGCTAAATTAATCAGGGAAGAAGGGAGGGGGAGAAATGAAAATGAACCAAGCTTGCAACACATTCAGCGTTCATCATGAGGTCATCCTGCTCTCTGACCTGCCCTTCCTCACAGTGGTTTGGTGCCTGCTGTCATCACACAGATCTGTTCCAAGATGATAGCTCCCCTTAACTGCTCTAGAGGTAAGAACTTGAACATTATGAAATGTTAAGTTTTGGTCAGACACGGTGGCTCACGTCGGTAATCCCAGCACTTTGGGAGGCCGAGGTGGGTGGATCTCCCGGTCAGGAGTTTGAGACCAGCCTGGCCAACATGGTGAAACCCGATTTCTACTTTACAAAAATTAGCTTGTGGTGGCGGGCACCTGTAACCCCAGCTACTCTGGAGGCTGAGGCAGGAGAATTGCTTGAACCCAGGAGGCAGAGGTTGCAGTGAGCTGAGATCATGCCACTGCACTCTAGCCTGGGCAACAAGAGTGAGACTCCATTTCAAAAAAAAAAAAAAATGTTAAGTTTTCCATTTGAGATATTCTTTCAGGTTCTGTATACTGATGAAACCACTGATGCCACTTGGTCTGAAGGAACCCATAGGAGCTGACTCACCAAAGAATGCATTTTCCACACTCTGATTTCAACCAATTGATAACCCCAATCCTCCAGCCCCTCATCCTTTCATGATCCCCTTAAAATTGCCAGCCCAGAACTCCTTGGGGAGATGGATTTGAGGGTTTCCTCCCATATCTCACTTGGCGCCCTGTGATCATGACACTCTTTCTCTGCTGCAAATCCTGCTGTCTCAGTGAACTGATCTGTCACTGCACAGTGGGTGTGTGAGCCTGTTGGTCCTATAACATTGCTTCATCAGGATGCTTTGAGGCTCCATACCACAGGCCCTCCCTGCACTGGCCAGCTGCCCCTGCCCTTCTCCTCATTGCTGTCCTCCCACCCTCCTCCACTTTCTTCCCTGAGAGATGGTGCCCAGAGTCTGCAGGGCTAGTCCAGGGTGGTGCTGTGGCCAAGGGGCCAACGTTCCAGCTCAGCCCCTTCTGCTCCGTGGGCCAAGAATCAGCGTCTGCCATCCGAAGGGCAGTAGGCCTTCTGTATTGGCTCTAGGTCCATACTTAGGACCTTATGAGGGGCAGGTGATGATAAAGGAAGAGGCTACCCGCAGTGGGCATTTGATTGGCAATAGGAAGGCTGAGAGGGGTCACAGGCTGGAGAGCTTCATAGACTGCATCCCACCATGAAGGAAATGGAAACTTGGCTTTTCCACGCTCAGATGATAAGGGAAGAAACTTTCATGATGACGTTTATAAGAGTATTCTGACTAAGTAAGTTGGGACCCAAGGAAAGGAAGAGGCTGTAAGAGCCCAAATCTTTCCCTTCACATGGCCCCCAGAGGCTTTAAACTCTCCCACTTCTTCAAGGCCCAAGCCCCTTCCTTCAGCTCATCTTGGATCACATCCAAACGAGGTAACAAACATTTATTAAAAATTTGTATTCACAAAACTTTGTATCAGGCTGGACGCGGTGGCTCATACCTGTAATCTCAGCAAATTGGGAGGCAAAGGCGGGAGATTCACTTGAGCCCAGGAGGTCTTATCAGTATCTTTATTCTCCTTGATCAACACAAACACTTTAGGACACTTTCTTTCCAATCATCCATCTTGAATTTTACGCTGCTATTATTGTGTACTTTAGTTCTATCACACTTTTTTTTTAAACCGTCAAATTTAGCAATGGGGTTACGTAATAACTTCAGTGACACTAATGTTAATAATTCTGATAACCCACTACCATCAGACCAGCCTACCCTGTTTTTTTTAACCTGAAACCCCAAAATATGTTGTTTTCTACAGTCACTGCTATGGTTTAAGTGTGTCTCCCCAAATTTGTTGGTCCCCAGTTCAGCGGTGTTGGGAGATGGGAATTTTAAGAGGTGATTTGATCATTACGAGAGACTGATGCCATTCTCTTGAGATGGGGTTAATTCCGGAGGCAATGAGTTCTCACTCTTTTGGGACTGGCTTGGCTATTGCAAGAGCAGCCTGCAACAAAGTGAGGCTTCCTTACATCTTCCCCTTTGACACATAACTGCTTCTCTTCTGCTTCTCCATCATGTTATGATGCAGCACTAGCCCCTCACCAGAAGCCAACCAGTTGCCACCCACTTGACATTGGACTTCCCAGCCTCCAGAACCATGAGCTGAATAAATTTCTGTTCACTACAAATTACCCAGTCTGTAGTATTCCATTATAGCAACAAAAAATGGACTAAAGCCATCACTGTCCATTTAGATTTACCCACACGTTTATCATTTTCTTTCTTTTCTTTTTTTTTTTTGAGACGGAGTTTCGCTCTTGTTACCCAGGCTGGAGTGCAATGGCGTGATCTCGGCTCACCGCAACCTCCGCCTCCTGGGTTCAGGCAATTCTCCTACCTCAGCCTCCTGAGTAGCTGGGATTACAGGCATGCGCCACCACGCCCAGCTAATTTTGTTGTATTTTTAGTAGAGACGGGGTTTCACCATGTTGACCAGGATGGTCTCGATCTCTTGACCTCGTGATCCACCCGCCTCGGCCTCCCAAAGTGCTGGGATTACAGGCGTGAGCCACCGCGCCCGGCCCCCGATCTAATTTTTTAAATAATTTCCTTTAGGGGGATATGTTTGTAACAGAATATTTCAGTTTTTCTCTGAAGGTGTATTTAGTTCATCTTCATCTTTGAAAGACTGTTGGGACTGCAGCTGTGGATTGGTGTTCATTTTCTCCCAGCACATCACATCAAAGGTATTCTTCCATCAGCTTCTTGTTCCCATTTTTGCTATCGAGAAATCAGTGGAAAGTCTAATTTTGTTTTCATATGTGTAATCCATTCTTTATTTCCCATCACTTGCTTTGTTCTTTTTTTTGAGATGGAGTCTTGTTCTGTTGCCCAGGCTGGAGTGCAGTGGCATGATCTCAGCTCACTGCAACCTCCGCTTCCCAGGTTCAAGCAATTCTCCTGTCTCAGCCTCCCGAGTAGCTGGGACTACAGGTGAGCACCACCACACCTGGTTAGTTTTTGTATTTTTAGTAGAGATGGGGTTTCACTGTATTGGTCAGGCTGGTTTTGAACTCCTAACCTCATGATTCACCCTCCTCAGCCTCCCAAAGTGCTGGGATTACAGATTGAGACCATCCTGACCAACATGGTGAAACCCCATCTTTACTAAAAATACAAAAATTAGCTGGGTGTGGTGGCATGCACCTGTAGTCCCAGCTACTCGGGAGGCTGAGGCTGGAGAATTGCTTGAACCTGGGAAGCAGAAGTTGCAGTGAGCTGAGATCGCACCACTGCACTCCAGCCTGGTGCCTGGTGACAGAGCAAGACTCTGTCTCAAAAAAAAAAGTGAATTGAATTAATGTTTAATTTTACTAATTTTGTTCTTTTTTAATCTGTTTTATTCTATTTATTTATTCTTTGGATTTGTTGGGCTTCCTAGCTTACCAGCATTTTTCAGTGGCATATTCTTCATCAGATTTTTTTTTTTTGAGACAGAGTCTTGCTCTGTCACCCTGGCTGGAGTACAGTGACCTTGGCTCACTGCAACTTCTACCTCCTGGGTTCAAGTGCTTATCGTGCCTCAGCCTCGTGAGTAGCTGGGATTACAGGCCTGCACCACCACACCTGGCTAATTTTTGTATTTTTGGTAGAAATGGGGTTTCACCATGTTGGCCAGGCTGGTCTCGAACTCCTGGTCTGCCTGCCTTGGCCTCCCAAAGTGCTGGGATTACAGGTGTGAGCCACTGTGCCTGGCCTCTGAATTTTTTTTAATGTTGCTTTTATCCTTTTTTCTTTTGATAATTTTGTTCAATTTCTTTGTATATCTTTTCTTCTCTATCTTTTTAGTGAAATTTTCAAACACAAAAGTCAAAAGAATTATATAGCAAATATCTGTATACGTACTACCTATGCCCTTAACATTTTACTGTATTTGCTCTATATGACTTTTTTATGTGTCTAAAGTAAGTTGCAGACATCAGGTTCCTACCCCTAAATCTACCAGTTACACATTTCTCTTTTAGCTACCTTTGACCCGCAAATGTGAGAACTCTTCCTGTCCCAATGAGGAAGGAGATCCAGGCATCTGGGATTCCCTCCCCCTCTGTCATCCACTGTGCATCTCAAAGAAAAGAGAGCAGGCCAGCTGGCGCCTCCTGAATCTCCTTCCTGAAAATAACATGCTTGGTCTTGGGGAAACTCTCTGGAAGACACTACTTTTACTTAAAACAAGATCAAACCAGAAACCTTTTCACATGTGAGTCCTGAAACTGTAAACCAGAACCCTTTCATATGTGATTCCTGAAACTGTAAGCAGAGACCTTTTCACATGTGAGTCCTAAAACTGTAAACCGGAACCCGTTCATATGTGATTCCTAAAGCTATAAACCTAAGATTCTTCCACGTATAACATCTAAAGTATAAGCCTATATAAAGGCAGAACCTTCCTTTGCTAAATGAGCTGGCCTTTTGACAAATTACCACCTGGTCTCCCGGTTGAATAAACTCTTCCCTCCTTTATTCAGTGTTCGAGAGATCCATTTCCCATGGCCCCTCCTGCTACATTTTGGTGCGTTGGCCGGGAAGCGAGTCTCGGATCGCAGACGGTGGGAAAAAGTCTCTTAGGTGGTTTGCCTAGCCCTGTAGAGCATCCCTGCGGGGGGACTCTTCCTCACTGGGGTGATGCAACCTGAGAGCGCTCCCAGGCAGGTATTTGCCTGGTGGAAAAGCCTCGCCAGAGTGGAGCAGGGAGGCCCTGCAGTGCGGATCCACCCAGTGGCTGAACACCGAGGAGGAACGAGCATTTGGGGAAATCCGGACCACTGAATTTGGTAAGATTGAACCCGGGAAAGTCGCCCACCCCATTTTGGGTGGAAGCGTGGCCTGATCACCCACAGGTGCCTGATCGGCACTTTTGAAGGTAGCTCTCTCTGTAACTAACCTTGGAAGCTTTTTGCTCATGGTTTCGAATTGGAAGGAGAGAGATTGGATGTGTGTCTGTGTGTGTAGATGTGTCCGACTGGACTCATCAGTTGTGAAAGGTATTGGGCCCATTAGGAAGGGCCTCATGAGTTTTTATAAGAATTAGAGACAGCCACATAAGGCTGAGTGAAGAAGCCTCTGGGATTGTGAAAGGATTGAAGTGAATGTAAATCGGAGAGTGCCCAGTGCTGGGTCTTGCTAGGCAGGAACAGGAACTGCTGTGAGTGAACTAACACTCTCCTAACTGTGGGAATTGTTTCTTTGAAGTGTTAATATGGGCCACTCTCATAGCCATTCCACCCCTTTAGAAACCATGCTGAAAAATTTCAAGAAGGGATTTAGTGGGAATTATAAAGTAACTATGATACCAGAGAAATTAAGGGTTTTATGTAGGGAAGATTGGCCAGCATTTAGGGTAGGTTGGCCCCCAGAGGGGACCCTAGACACATCCCTTGTCTTCAGAGTAAGGCATCAGGTTATATACGGCGAGCTAGAACACCTCGATCAACTTCCATGCATAGACTCGTGGTCGCAGTTAGTGTTAAACCCTCCGAAGCGGCTAAGAGAGCAGGCAGCGACTGTTTTAGTAACCAAGGGACAGACTGCTAGAAACCACCATCCCCCTCACCACCGAGAAAAGTGGACTCCCAGGGTTTTGGTTCTGACCCAGCGGCAGAAGAGTTTTTGCCAATAATGCCTCCTCCTCCTCCTCAAGGACTCCCTGCCCCTGGGCCAGAAGTCTCAGCATCCCCACGAGAGCTGCACACCCCTAAATCCTCCAGAGCAGACAAAAGAGTGTGGAAAAACTCCGCCCATTGCTGCCCGCTTCCCGGAGGGAACTCCCCCTCTGGCAGCCCGTCTGCGACCCAAGGCCGGGGTGCAGATGCCTTTAAGAGAGCAGAGGTACACAGGAGTGGACGAGGACAGCCACATGATAGAAAGGCGCATTTTCACGTACCTGCCGTTCACTTCGGCTGATCTTATCAATTGGAAAAATAACAACCCATCTTATACCAAGAAACCTCAAGCTCTCATTGATCTACTGCAAACTATTATTCAGACTCATAACCCTATTTGGGCTGATTGCCATCAGCTGCTTAGGCATCTTTTTAACACGAACGAAAGGCAGAGAATACTCCAAGCCACTTCTAATTCGCTGGAGGAGCACATTCCTGCAGATTACCAGGACCCCCAGGAGTATGTCAGGGTCCAGTTACTGGGAACTGACCCCCAGTGGGATCCAAACACCTCGGAGGGCATGCAAAGGCTAATCCAATACAGAGAAGTCTTGCTGGAAGGATTAAAAAAAGGGGCCCAGAGAGTTACAAACATTAATAAAGTTTCTGAGGTTCTTCAAGGAAAAGAGGAAAGCCCTACCCAATTCTATGAAAGACTGTGTGAAGCTTACCGTATGTACACTCCTTTTGATCCTGAGAGCCCGGAAAATCAGCGTATGATAAATATGGCATTAGTCAGTCAGTGTGCAGAGGACATTAGATGAAAATTGCAGAAACAGGCAGGATTTGCAGCCATGAATACTTCACAGTTATTGGAAATAGCTAACCAGGTGTTTGTAAACTGAGAGGTGGTAAGCCAGAGGGAAAATCGTAGGGAAGAACTTCAGGCTCGGTGAAATGCCTTCTTGATAGCTGCCGCTATTAAAGGAGCACTCCCTAGAGGGCAGGAAAAGGGAGGTTCCTGGAAAGCCCCACAGTCTGCCTGCCGGCGCCTGCAACGTGATCAGTGTGCATTTTGTTGAGAAATAGGACACTGGAAGAAAAAATGTCCACAGTTAATGAGGAACAGGGTGATACTAAGCACGAGGATGCAAATGACCATGAAGGGGCTCTGTTCAGTCTAATGGAAGGGTCACTAGACTAAAAGAGAGGAGGGCTGGACTCATATGCCCCCAAAGAGCCCACGGTCCAGATGACAGCCCTGTAACCCCCTATCGAAAAAAATCCAGTGTTGTTAAATCTATTAAGGTATTAAGAGAACGGACTTTCATGTACTTAATGAACGGCCCCTGCCCCCCTTCTCCGGCAAAACCTGTTGTGCAAATCAAGGGCCATTATCCCATTCAAAAAAAAAAAAAAAAAAGACTCCCTGCAGCTAAAACTGCCTCCGTCAGGGGTTATCTAGGCTCTCATTGTCCCTTGGGAAGGAGGGTGGCAACTTCCTAGCCAAAAGCAGAAGACTGATATTATCACCCAGGCCCGTGCAGGGCTTGCGTGGCTTTGCACCCAGCTCATACACGCAGTTGGGATTATTGCCAGCAGAGGATAGTTGGTTCACTTAATTGGACTTAAAGAGTACTTCCTTAGTATTAGACTGGCCTTGGAGGGTCAAAAACTATTTGCATTTCAATGGAAGAAACCCAGAAACAGGTGTAACCACTCAATACACCTGGATCCAACTTCCCAGGGGCTCAGAAACTCTCTCATCATCGCTGGGGAGGCATCACCTGTGACTACCCCCTAGCAGTTTCTTGCTTACCTGCTGCCCCCGTATGCTGATAACCTTCTATTGGGACACCCCATGGCAGTCGGGTGCGCAAACAAATGCCTTACTTCGGCACCTGGAGGACTGTGGGTATAATGTGTCTAAAAAGAAGGCCCAGGTTTGCCAAAAAGCAAATGCAATATCTGAGGCTCACCATCCGGAAGAGGGAACGCAGCCTAGAAGCAGAGAGGAAGCAAGCCGCTTGCAAAGTAACAGAACCTGAGACTAAAAGCAGGTGAGAGAGCTCCTGGGAGCTGTGGGTTTTGTAAATTGTGGATTTCCAAACTTCGCAGTACTGGCCAAACCCTTACACAAAGTGACAAAGTGGGGAGGGGAGAAGAACAGTCACCCTTCGAATGGAGCAGAAGCTAAAAGTGAAACTTCCATCAGCCCTGGCTTTGGGGTTAACCAATTTTAACACAGCCTTTTCATGCTGTCAGAAAAAAAAAAAAAAAGAAAAAAAATGGCAATCAAAGATTCTAGCCTCAACTCTGGGAAGAATTTAAATATCAAAGCATCCTACACAGTGGTGACTCTAATGAATACCAAAAGACCTCATTGGTGAGCCTGCCAAATACCAGGGCCTGCTATGTGCAGCGGTTGTACAAGCCATACATCAGACCACTCATTTAGGTCACGAGTCACTTGAAAAGATGCTGGGCCGGTACTTTTACATCTCACACTTATCAGCCTTGACTAAAACTGTGGTACAGTGATGCATTACATGTTGGCAACGCAATGCGAGGCAGGGTCCCAACTATTCTCCCTGGCATTCAAGCTTATGGAGCAGCTTCGTTTAAAGAATTTCAGGTAGACTTTACTGAAATGCCCAAGTGTGGGGGACATAAGTATTTGCTGGTCCTGGTGTGCACATACTCTGGGTGGGGGGAGGCCTTAAAAGGCCCATAAAGTGACCCATGTGCTGCTTCGAGATCTGATCCCTAGGTTTGGACTGCCACTGCCCATCGGATCAGACAACCGACCAGCATTTGTGGTGGATTTAGTCCAGAAAACAGCAATGGCCTTGGGTTCTGCATGCTGCCTGCTGACCTCAGAGTTCCGGAAAAGTGGAAAGAATGAAGCAGACCATCAAAAACAGCTTAGGGAAAGTGTGTCAGGAAACAAGATTAAAGTGGGTGCAGGCACTTCCCTTGGTGTTATTCAAAATTAGAGGCACCCCCTTTAGGAAAAACAGGATATTCCCCTATGAAGTCTCATACCATAGGCCCCCTCCCCTACCCTGGGCACGCCTAGAAACTCCTTGGGAGTGGGGGGAGATTGAGTTAGGATGCTGGTTACTAGCCCTAGGGAGAATCGCTTAGGATACTTCAACCTGAGTAAATAAGAACTGTCCTGTAAGCCTTTTTCTCCCCAGTTCACCCTTTCTCACTAGGTAATCGTGTGGATAAAGGACGGGAGTATAGCCCCTCTAAAGCCACAATGGAAAGGACCTCAGACGTGATCCTGACCAATCCCACAGCTGTGAAGGTAGAGGGACTCCCAGCCTGAATCCACCACAGCCGTGTAAAAAACCAGCAACACCTGAGACTTGGACGAAGGCAAGGACTGCAGAATCACCTTGAAAAGGACAACAAGCCTTGCTCCAGCCACATCCCGGAAGCTGGCTGGCCCACGCACAGCCGAAGCATGAGGAGATTCATCGTGGGACTTGTTCTTCTTAATATTTGGACTTTTACAGTAGGAACATCAACTAATTTTAAAGCATGCCCTCAGTATGTACACCAGGTAGGGTGTAAAAGTTACTGCCATTCTCTTGTCCTACAGTTCTTATAAATGTACAGGGGCACAGAAGGGAACCTGTTTATATAATGGTACTCAATATAAGGTGTGTAATCCATGAGATGGACAGGTAGCTGTGTCATAGGCATCATTAAGCCCTCTTCCTATTATCTGTTAAGACAGGTGGGCTGTTAATGTATTCAGTCTACTCCGCTAGAGAGAAAAGAAACCTAAAAATAGAAGATTGGACAAATAATAAGTGGCCACCGGAGAGAATTATTGAGTGTTATGGGCTGGCCACATGGGCGGAGGATGGCTCATGGGAATACCAGACCCCTATTTACACGCTCAACTGGATCATCCGGTTGCAAGCTGTCTTAGAAATACTCACTAATGAAACAGGCAAAGCTCTGTCCCTCTTGGCCCGACAAGAAATTCCAGTGAGAAACGTGATTGATCAGAACAGGCTGGCCCTAGATTATTTGCTAGCAGCTGAAGGAGGAGTCTGTGGAAAATTCAATCTAATCAACTGCTGTCTGCACATAGATGACCAGGGGCAAGCAGTGGAGGATATTGTGCGAGACATCACCAAACTGGCACACGTGCCTGTACAGGTGTGCACGGATTTAACCCTGAGTCCTTATTCGGAGGTTGGTTCTCATCCATTGGGAGGATTCAAAACCCTCATCGTAAGTGTTATAATAATAATAGGTGTTTGTTTGTTGCTCCCTTGTCTAATCCCCTGTTCCTTCAGATAATTAGGGGCTTCATCACTACTGTAGTTAGCCAAAAAATGACATCACAAGTATATTATATGAAACATCAGTTTCTTAGGAAAATCTGGAAAGTGAGAATCAAAGTGAGACCTCTCACTGATATTATAAAATGGTGAGGGTCTCAAGGGGGGAATGAGGAAGGAGACCCAGGCATCTGGGATTCCCTCCCCCTCTGTCATCCACTGTGCATCTCAAAGAAGACAGCAGGCCAGCTGGCGCCTCCTGAATCTCCTTCCTGAAAATAACATGCTTGGTCTTGGGGAAACTCTCTGGAAAACACTATTTTTACTTAAAACAAGATCAAACCAGAAACCTTTTCACATGTGAGTCCTGAAACTGTAAACCGGAACCCTTTCATATGTGATTCCTAAAGCTGTGATTCTTCCACATGTAACATCTAAAGTATAAGCCTAGCCGGGCGCGGTGGCTCACGCCTATAATCCCAGCACTTTGGGAGGCCGAGGCAGGTGGATCACGAGGTCAAGAGATCGAGACCATCCTGGTCAACAGGTGAAACCCCATCTCTTACTAAAAATACAAAAATTAGCTGGGCACGGTGGTGCGCGCCTGTAATCCCAGCTACTCGGGAGGCTGAGGCAGGAGAATTGCTTGAACCCAGGAGGCGGAGGTTGCGGTGAGCCGAGATCGTGCCATCGCACTCCAGTCTGGGTAACAACAGTGAAACTCCACCTCAAAAAAAAATTAAAAAAAATAAAAAAATAAAGTATAAGCCTATATAAAGGCAGATCCTTCCTTTGTTAAGTGAGCTGGGTTTTCGACAACTTACCGTCTGGTCTCCCAGCCGAATAAACTCTTCTCTCCTTTATTTGGTGTTCGAGAGAACCCATTTTCCGTGGCCGCTCCTGCTACACCAAGTCATTGAAGACATTTGTGTGCAGCAGGGGGAGGCTTTTGTTTCTGCCTAGCAGGAAGCATCCCTGGTTTCCAGGAACGTTACTAATTGAGAGGAATATGTGTATGTGCGAATTGCTTAAACTTCCTTTGCCCCAGCTGGCTGAGAACAGTGGCAGGAAAGCCACTTACAGTGCAGCAGCTCAGTCCCGCCTCCTCCCTGGCAGGCAGACAGCTTCCTGTGCAGACAATTGTGTGTTGATGCCTCCTCCAGCACGGCCTCCCTGGCCTCAGACATCAATGGCAGCAAGTTCCAAGAAGGTTCCAGTGGCCAGGCTGTATCTCTCACTCTTTGTACCCCAAACAGGTGACTGCTGGTTTTCCCATCACAATGAGTCTCTTGTGCCCTGTAGGCTTATTCTAAGAGCAGGACCACGGGCACTCCTTCTTGGCTTCCTCCTGGACTCCCTTGACTTTTCCTGTGTTGGTAGCTCTTCCTCCTTTGACCTTTCAGATACTGCCTAGTTATGCCAGAAGTGCAGAGTGTATTTATGTTTCTGAATCCTCCTTGCCGGTCTGGTGTAATTCCTGAAAGAAAACATACTGCAGTAATTTTGCTTGTGATTCTTTCTGCTCCTAGCAAGATCAACCAGGTATTTATTTATTTTTATATTTTATTATTGTTGTTATTTGTCTTTGTGCTTTTTCTTTTTTGTGGAGAACGGGGTCTCACTATATTGCCCAGGCAGGTCTCAAACTCCTGGGCTAAAGCTATCCTCCCGCCTCTGCCTCCCTAAGAGCTGGGATTACAGGTGTGAGCCACAGCGCCTAGCTATTTTTATATTTTAGAAAATTGTAATATAATTTTAATGTTGTAGGGAGCATGGAGAATATGGAGAAGGGCAGGAAGAGACTTTTGGGGGTGATGCTGGGTAGCTTGATTGCGGTGGTGATTTCATGGATATGTACATATGTCAATATCAAAGATCAAAATTGTGTAATTTAAATATGTACAGTATATCATACATCAGTTTATACTTCAATAGCCTGTTAAAATAGTTTTAACAATGATGATATATTGCAACTTGTCATTAAAATTTTATTTATTTTAAACTGATTGAGTTTTCTGTACATGAAATTGTACATGTCATTGAGTTTAAAATAAATAACATTTTAATGACAAGTTAAATTTTATAACATACAGCCGGGCGCGGTGGCTCACGCCTGTAATCCCAGCACTTTGGGAGGCCGAGGCAGGTGGATCACGAGGTCAAGAGATCGAGACCATCCTGGTCAACATGGTGAAACCCTGTCTCTACTAAAGATACAAAAAATTAGCTGGGCATGGTGGCTTATGCCTGTAATCCCAGCTACTCAGGAGGCTGAGGCAGGAGAATTGCTTGAACCCAGGAGGCGGAGGTTGCGGTGATCCGAGATCGTGCCATTGCACTCCAGCCTGGGTAACAAGAGCGAAACTCTGTCTCAAAAAAAAAAAAAAAAAAAAAAAAAAAAAAATACATGCAGCAAAGTACATAAATCTTAAATGCAAAGTACATAAATCTTAAATGCATAGTATAATTAATATTTCATATAAATGCCACCACCACTCAGATTAAAATATAGAATACTGGCTGGGAGCAAATGGCTCATACCTGTAATCTCAGCATTTTGGGAGGCCAAAGCAGGAGGATTACTTGTGGCCAGGTGTTTGAGGCAAGCCTAGGCAACATAGAGAGACTCCCATCGCTCTCAAATATTAGCCAGTTGTGGTGGCACATACCTGTAGTCCCAGCAGCACTCTGATCCAAGATGCCAGAAAGACAAAGCGGAAGTTCATGAGCAGCAGAGGCCCCAGCATCACTCAGGTGGCTGGGAGGGACCTGCATGGCTTGCGACATGGACATCTGATTAGCACATAGGAGCACATCAGTTTTACAGAAATGGGGCTCCATCTAGCCCAAAGGGAGAACCCCCAGGCTGTGAACAAAGGATTGAGGGTAGGACATCAAAGGTTAGTAACTTTCCAGAGTGCAAAATGTGGGAAGGGATTGGGTCAAAACCAGTTACACTTGGGGAAGAAACATTAGTTATTATAGAGAATGTGGGTGAGATTTGGTAAGACGTCAAAACGTACCAGACCCAAGTGGGCATATTTAGGGGAAAACCACAAGTCGTAGTTCATCAGAAACAGACAGATACTGCCAACAAATCTTCATGTATCTGGGGAGCGCTAAGATCACGCTATTCTTTGTTGTTTGTCAGAAATACACAAGCTCACACTGTTGAGCACCTGCAAAGGAGTGGGAGATGTTCAGGTCTGCACACACCTTATCTGTGCATCAGCTCTTCCCATGGAAAAATGCTGTAGAAACAGCACAAGATCTGGACCATCCAACTCATCAACCCACACCAGCTGGTACTCCCAGTGGGGGTCCCCTGATCCTGTTATTTCTCTGAATTTGAGAAAGGCAGAGACAATAGAATAGGAGGGAGATGGTTTCAATCCACAGGGCTCTTTGGATGAGAAAACATGGGAGTGTTCTTAGGTAGCCCCGGTCTGCTTGAGATTTCATTTCTGGCCAGGCATGGGGTGCATGCCTGTAATCCTGGCACTTTGGGAGGCTGAGGCGGGTGGATCACTTGAGGTCAGGAGTTCCAGACTAGCCTGGCCAGCATGGTGAAACCTCGTCTCTACCAAATATAAAAAAATGAGCCAGGTGTGGTGGCGCACTCCTGTAACCCCAGCTACTTGGGGAGCTGAGACAGGAGAATCGCTTGAACCTCGAGGTAGAAGCTGCAGTGAGCTGAGATTGCTCCACTGCAACAGGCGTGAGCCATAGCACAGAGCCTAGCAACCACCATTCTATTCTCTTAGACTTTTTTCAGGTTCCACATATAAGTGAGATCACGCAGTATTTGTCCTTCTGTGTCTGGCTTAGTTCACTTAGCATAACGTCCTCCAGATTCATCCAAATGGCAGAGCCTCCTCCTTTTTGAAGCTGCACAGTATTCTGTTGTATTGTATATCAAGTGTCTTTACCCATTCATTGCTGATGGACACTTAAGCTGTTTCCATGTCTTGGCTATGGTGAATAATGACAAAATGAACCTAGTCCAAAATGGGAAGTCCTCAAATATCCACCAATGTTAAATAATTAAGTAAATAGTGGTATTTAGTCACAATTTATTTCATAGATAGAATGCTACACAACAGTAAAAATGAACAAAGTTTAGCCATACACAATAAGGTGGATGATTCACAACCATAATGGTAAATCAGAGAAGCTGGGTTGGGCACGGGGCTCACACCAGTAATATTTGGGAGACTGAGGTGGGAGGATTGCTTGAGCCCAGGAGTTTGAGACTAGCCTGGGCAACACAGCAAGACCGGTCTTCAAATACAAAAAAATACAGAAATTACGCAGGTGTAGTGGTGCACACCAGATACTTGACAGGCTGAGGTCAGAGGACTGCTTGAGCCCAGGAGTTCAAGTCTGCAGTGAGCTGTGATTGTGCCACTGCACTCCATTCTGAGCAACAGGGCAATACCCTGTTTCAAAAAAAAAAAAAAAAAAGAAGAAGAAGAAGAGCCTAAATGGAAGAATTCTAAGTGTGTTGTTCTACTTGTATGATGTTCAGAAACCAGTAAAACTAAAGTGTTTGGGAATACGCACTCAAGTAGTAATACTCTACAGAAAAGCAAAAGGGCCGGGCGCAGTGGCTCACTCCTGTAATATCAGCACTTTGGGAGGCCAAGGTGGGTGGATCCCTTGAGGCCAGGAGTTTGAGACCATCCTGGTCAACATGGTGAAACCCCGTCTCTACTAAAAATGCAAAAAATTATCTGGGCATGGTGGCGCATGCCTGTAGTCCCAGCTACTCAGGAGGCTGACGCAGGAGAATTGCCTGAACCCAGGAGGCGGAGGTTGCCGTGAGCCGAGATCGCGCCGTTGCACTCCAGCTTGGGTAACAAGAGTGAAACTCCGTCTCAAAAAAAAAAAACAACAATTATCCGGACATGGTGGCGGACACCTGTAATCCCAGCTACTTGTAAGGCTGAGGCAGGAGAATGGCTTGAACCTGGAAGGTAGAGGTTGCAGTGAGCCAAGATCATGCCACTGCACTCCAGCCTGGGCAATAGAGACTCCATCAAACAAACAAACAAACAAACAAAAACCACCTAAATGTTTAATGTTTACACAACAGTGTGAATTTACTAAGTACTACTGAACTGCACCATTTAAGAATGGTTGGGCCGAGCGCGGTGGCTCACACCTGTAATCCCAGCACTTTGGGAGGCCAAGGCGGGTGGATCACGAGGTCAAGAGATCGAGACCATCCTGGTCAACATGGTGAAACCCCGTCTCTACTAAAGATATAAAAAATTAGCTGGGCATGGTGGCACATGCCTGTAATCCCAGCTACTCAGGAGGCTGAGGCAGAAGAATTGCCTGAACCCAGGAGGCGGAGGTTGCGGTGAGCTGAGATCGCGCCATTGCACTCCAGCCTGGGTAAAAAGAGCCGAGATTGCGCCATTGCACTCCGCCTCAAAAAAAAAAAAAAAGAGGCCGGGCGCGGTGGCTCAAGCCTGTAATCCTAGCACTTTGGGAGGCCGAGGTGGGTGGATCACGAGGTCAAGAGATCGAGACCATCCTGGTCAACATGGTGAAACCCCGTCTCTACTAATACAAAAAATTAGCTGGGCATGGTGGCGCGTGCCTGTAATCCCAGCTACTCAGGAGGCTGAAGCAGGAGAATTGCCTGAACCCAGGAGGCGGAGGTTGCGGTGAGCCGAGTCGCGCCATTGCACTCCAGCCTGGGTAACAAGAGTGAAACTCCGTCTCAAAAAAAAAAAAAAAAAAGAAAAGAAAAGAAAAAAGAATGGTTAAGACGGTAAATTTTGTTATATGCGTATTTTACCACAGTTTTGTTGTGTATGTTTTTGTTTCGTTTTGTTTTTTGAGACAGTGTCTCACTCTGTCACCCAGGCTGTAGTTCAGTGGCCGTATCATAGCTCACTGCAGCCTCAACCTCTGGAGTAGCTGAGACTGCAGGTGCATGCCACTATAACCAGCTAATTGTTTGTATTTTTTTTTTTCAGAAATGGGGTCTTGCTATGTTGCCCAGGCTGCTCTTGAACTGGCCTCAAGCCATCCTTCCACCTCAGCCTCCCAAAGTGCGGGGATTACAGGTGTGAGCCAACTCACCCAGCCCCACAATTTTAAAAAGTACCTGAACACACAGAGTGACATTAAAACATACCTAGATACTTGGAGAGTGACCCCACATGGTCGTTTTTAAAAACTTGGTATTATACAGATCAATTGTTGGTAATAGCATAACAATCAAATTCTCACTGTCAAATTTCCCTGCTTTGGAATTTGACAAGCTGACTCTGTATAAAAACAACATAAGAACACTTACTTTATCCAATATCAGGACATACTGTAGAGCTAAAGTAATTGAAACAATGTTTTCTTTCTTTCTTTTTTTTTTAAGAGACAGAGTCTTGCTCTGTCGCCCAGGCTGGGGTGCAGTGGTGGGAACACAGCTTACTGCAGCCTTAAGCTCCTGGCCTCAAGCAATCCTCCCACCTTAGCCTCCCAAGTAGCTGGGATCACAGGCATTCACCACCATGGCCTGCTAATTTTTTAGAATTTTGTAGAGATGAGGTTTCTCCATGTTGCCCAGACTGTTCTTGCACTCCTGGCCTCAAGTGATCCTCCTACCCTGGCCTCCCAAAGTGCTGAGATTACAGGTGTGAGCCACCACACCCGGCTATAAGCAATGCCTTACAGAGTTAGGGCTAGACAATAGATCCACAGAACCAACTTGGGCACTCAGAGACAATCCCACACACACAGGGAAGGGGTGGCTGGACTATCAGTGGGCCCCTGACTTACCCAGGAGCATTCATGACCGCTCTGTTCATCATAGCACGAAACCAGCAACAACCCAGTGTCCATGGGCAGGAAAAGTGGATAAATGAACTGTGATGTGTTTCCACAATGGAATATCCTGCGCCAGTGACACGGTCAGGCTTTGTGACCCCACCCAAATCTCCTCTTGAATTGTAATGTCTAGGTGCTTAGGGAGAGACCTGGTGGGAAATGACTAGATTATGGGGGCTGTTCTCATGACAGTGGGTGAATTTTCACAAGACCTCATGGTTTTATAAATGGTAGGTTTTTTTCTGTGCTAACATGCACTCCCTCTCACCTGCCACCATGTAAGACATGCCTCCTTCCACTTCCCCTTCCCCCATGACTGTAAGTTTCCTGAGGTCTCGCCAGCCATGGGGAACTGTGAGTCGATTAAATCTCATCTCTTAACCTCTTTTTTTGTTTAATAAATTACCCAGTCTCAGGTATGTCTTTATAGCAATGTGCAAACAGACTAATACAAACAGCAAAAATTGATAAATTTTTTTTTGAAAAAATTTTCAAATTAGTCTGTTTTCACTAATGTAGTTAGTGACGTGTAGTTAACCTGCAGCCATATGGGTGAATCTCAGGAATAATGTGAGTGAGAAAAGCAAGTCACGGATGATGACATGTGGTATGATTTTATTTTTAAAAGCTCAAAAGCAAGGAAAGCTAAAAATTATATTGTTTAGAGATGCATACCAATGTGATAATAACTATTAAAGATGTAAGAGAATGGGCCGGGCATGGTGGCTCATGCCTGTAATCTCAGTATTTTGGGAGGCTGAGGCGGGAGGATTGCTCGAGCCCAGGAGTTCAAGAGCAGCCTCGGCAACATGGAAAAACCCCTCCTCTACAAAATGTTTAAAAAATTAGCCAACTGTGGTGGTGTGTGCCTGTAATCCCAGTACTTTGGGAAGCTGAAGCAGGAGAATCGCTTGCCCCTAGGAGTTGGAGACCAGCCTGGGCAACACCGGAAACCTGATTTCTACCAAAAATTTAAAAATTAGCCAAGTGTGGTGGCATACACCTGTAGTCCCAGCTACTCAGGAGGCTGAGGCAGGAGGACTGCTTGAGTCCAGGAGTTGGAGGCCACAATGAGCTATGATTGCAGCCTGGGAGATAGAGTGAGACCCTGTCTCTAATAAATAAATAAATAAAAATAAAAATGTAAGGGAATGATAATTGTCAAAGGGCAATGGAGACTTCTGGAAGGGAGACAAAAGTGGGATAGGGAGGGACCCAAGACAGTCACAGGGGTACTCCCCGATAATGTGCTGGTTCTCAAACTGAGTGGGTGAATGGAGTTAGGGGGCTGTGTTATTGTTATACACCCCACATCTTACAATATTTTATTGTCATACATTATAACCCACATCTATGATACGGACATCCTTTGGTATGTGTCAATTCTTATATAATAAAACTGGAAAATGGCTAGGCACAGTAGCTCACGTCTGTAATCCCAGCACTTTGGGAGGCCGAGGTGGGTGGATCACCTGAGGTCAGGAGTTTGAGACCAGCCTGGCCAACATACCCATCTCTACTAAAAAAATAGAAAAATTAGTTGGGTGTGGTGGCTCATGCCTGTAATCCCAGCTACTTGGGAGGCTGAGGCCGGAGAATCACTTGAACCTGGGTGGCTGGGATTGCAGTGAGCCGAGATTGCACCATTGCACTCCAGCCTGGGCAACAGAGCAAGACTCCATCTCAAAGAAAAAAAAAACAACTGAAAAAATAAAAGTGCCCAGACCTCAGCCGTGGGTAATGCCAGCTTTTACGGACCAGGGCGAGGAGCAGGAGTTGTGCACGAGGCGAGATGGAGCTGCATGAGGTGGGAGGAGAGGAACCTGTGGGAACCCAGGGGCCAAGGGAGCCTTCCAGGAAGAAGCAGCATCTCCCAGGGTCAGGGCTTCTAAGGGCAGCTGGGGAAGGTGAGGACTGGAATGGAGATTTGCCCACCTGGGGGTGATTTCTGAACTTGGAGGAGCAATCCTTGCAGTGGCTGAGGACTCCAGACCTGCAGAGTCTGTCCCAAGACAGGTCAGACCTGGGTGATGGGACTAGAAAGGGGGCCTCTCTGTCTCGGGACTCGCGCTGCAATGTAGTTGGAGGTGCTACACTGTGGCTGGCCACGGGCCAACGCGAGCGATGGACCACGAGAGGCCTGGGGTGGGTGGCCTTTCCTCCCTGTGCAGCCAAGAAGGGAAGGATGAGAGGGGTTCCTTCTGCCTCCTCCTTGGCATGAGCACCCCATCTCCATCCCCACTCTGTCCTTTCTCCCAGGAGCAGCTGGCCGGAGAGTAACATGACTCCAGCCGGACATGGTCATGACTATTCCAGCCTGCAAGGTCATGACTCTCTGGCCCAGCTGGGACTCCCAGGGGAAAGGAAGGGCCTGGCTTACCGTCCTTGCCCTGCAAGTCTGAACCCTCTGTGGACAGAAGGAGGAGGACCCCATAAGGTAGGGGTATTAGGGTACTTGGGCGCCTGAGAAGATCCAGGCCTGGCCAGTAGGGGTCAAGGTCTTTCCCAAGCCAGGGGAAACCCTCTCTGGTCCCTGAAGGTCCTCCTTCCCTATTCCCTGAGCAGCTGGGTGCCAAGAAGCCCCTGTCATGAGGACAGAGAGACTCCGGTCTGGCCCCTCCAAGACCCAGGCAGCCTTCAGTATCACAGCCGCAGCGCAGAAACCGGCCTGGCTTCCTCCCAGGCCCAGGAGGCCCTAGCCGGCCACCTCCCTTTGTTTGTCTTGGGAGGGGCAAATGCTAAGCAAACAGGGAAGGGGAATCCCGATTCCACCTCTCTGTCTGTCCGGCAGCTGTTACCCAGGCCCAGGCCTCTGGTGCCCACTGAGGTCTGGCTCCTTCCTGGCCCTGTGTGTGGAAGGGACATGGGGCAGGAGTGGGGACAGAGAACGCCCAGAGCTCTCCAAAAAAATAGCCCAGGCCCCCCACAGATGAGCTAGGAGCTATGTGGTTCAGTAAATCTCAGCTCCAGCCACAGGCAAATGGGATTAACTGAGCACTTACTGTGTTGGGACCCTGGCCTACAGCCTTGCATGTCAGAGCCCTCCAGATACTGCCCAGCCACCGTACGGGGTCCTATCGGGATCTCGAGTTTCCAAAAGAGGAAACAGGCTTGGGGTCATAAGGGAAGCAGGTTAGCCGAGGTGGGACTCCCACCCAGAACTCTCTGACCCCCAGATCTTGTGTTTTTGTTGTTGTTGTTGTTCTTTTCTGAGACAAGGTCTCGTTCTGTTGCCCAGGCCTGAGTACAGTGGCGATCACAGCTCACTGTAGCCTCCAGTTCCTGGGCTCATGCGATCCTACAGTTTCAGCCTCCTGAGTAGCTGGGACTATAGGCGTGTGCCACTATGCCTAGCTAATTTTTGGCTTTTTGTAGAGACAGGGTCTCATCTGTTGCCCAGGCTGGAGTGCAGTGGCACCATCATAGCTCACTCTAGCTTCAAATTCCGAGACTCTCATGTGATCCTACTGCCTCAGCCTCCCGAGTAGCCGGGGCTATAGAGACATGCCACCATGTCTAGCTAATTTTAAACTTTTTGTAGAGATGAGGTCTTGCTATGCTGCCCAGACTGGTCTCAAACTCTTGGCTTCAAGCGATCCTTCTGCCTCAGCCTCTCAGCGAACTGGGATTACAGGCATGAGCCACTGCACCTGGCCCCAACCTGTACTCTTAATCATAGCTCATTTCTCTTAGTGGAGCCACAGGGGAAGGTGGTAAGGGGCTTAAGCAGAAGCTCTACCCCTCACCTCTCTTTTTTTCTCCCCAAGAGACCACGCTGCTGTTCCAGACCCTCCCCATGGATGAGGTCCTGCACCTGACCCCTTGGGAGACCATGGTGGCACAAGGCAGTCCCCAGGGCTCACCTGACCTCCCAGATGGGCAGCGGAAGCAGCAGCCACAGGGTGACAGTGGCCAGGGCCTGGCCTCAGAGTCCTGGAAGCTCCTGGAGGTGCCCATCATTCACATAACGCCATCCAGTGATGGGGAGTCCCCCACCTGCACCCCGATCCCCCGACGCCGGCAGCAGCTGATGACTCCAGACCAGCAGAGTCTGTCCCAGGACAGGTCAGACCTGGGCAGTGGGAGGGGAAAGAGAGTCTCTCTGTCTAGGGAGGGTTTTGGTTTTCTCTGTCAAGGGTCGGTTCCTTGTGGCTGCCGGTCAGAGCACAACCTTAGCCCCACAGAGCCCTGACTCAAAGCCACGAAACAGCTGCACAAACAAAAGGCAACTGAAGGTGTACATTGAGTGAGTTCAGCTGAGCTCTGCCTGGGACGAGTAGAGGGGAAGCTGGGCACGGCGGCTCATGCCTATAATCCCAGCACTTTGGGAGGCTGAAGCAGGTGGATCACCTGAGGTCACCAGTTTGAGACCAGCCTGGTCAACATGGTGAAACCCCATCTCAGCTAAAAATACAAAATTAGCTGGCGATGGTGGCAGGCACCTGTAATCCCAGCTACTCAGGAGGCTAGGGCAGGAGGTTAGCTTGAACCCGGGAGGCAGAGGTTGCAGTGAGCTGAGATCGAGCCATTGCACTCCAGCTTGGGAGACAGAGCAAGACTCTGTCTCAAAAAGGAAAAAAAAAAAAAAAAAGACCAGGTACAGTGGCTCACATTTGTAATCCCAGCACTTTGTGAGTCTGAGGCCAGTGAATCATGAGGTCAGGAGTTTGAGACCAGCCTGGCCAACATGGTGAAACCCTGTCTCTACTAAAAATATAAAAATTAGCCTGGTGTGGTGGTGCACACCTGTAATCCCAGCTACTCAGGAGACTGAGATAGGAGAATCTCTCGAACCCGAGAGGCAGAGGTTGCAGTGAGCCAAGATCACACCACTGCACTCCAACCTGGGTGACAGAGCGAGACTCCATCTCAAAAAAAAGAGCAGAGGGGTGGAAGGGGACCCACCCAGTGTTTTTCAAACTGTGGGTCAAGATCCATTTAAGGGCCATAAAACTAATAGAGTGAATTGCAATCAGCACTTTTTTTTTCTTTCTGAGACAGCATCTCTCTCTGTCACTCAAGATGAAGTGCAGTGACATGATCTCGGCTCACTGCAACCTCCATCGCTCCCCCTTCCACCCAGTGGCTGGGACCACAGAGGCGCACCACCATGCCTGTCTATGTTTTTTTGTATTTTTAGTAGAGATGAAGTCTGATCATGTTGCCCAGGCTGGTCTTGAACTTCTGAGTTCAGGTGATGCACCCTCCTCAGCCTCCCAAAGTGCTGGGATTGTGAGCCGTGGTGCCCGGTTACGATCAGCACTTCTTTATCCAAATAAAAATAAAATGAATTGCAAATAACACCACGCGTGAGGCCTAATGAGCGTTAAGTGTGGTTTCTTGCAATTTCCGTGGCATTATGTATATTTTTAAGTGCTTGCTGGAAGCCCATGTGAAAGGTATTTCCTGCTATAGATTACAGGCAAAAGAAAAACAAAAAGAAGAAACAAAGTGAAAAAGAAAGTTTAAACAAAACTTCTGCAAAGAAACACTACCTCTGGTACAAGGGGACAGGAAATGGGAGGTTCGGGGCCACCACAGGGGAAGAGGAAATACCTCTACTGACCTTGAATAGAAGAAGTAGCCACTGTGGTTTCTTCCAACAAGGGACACTCGATAAGAGTTAAAGTTTATGAAGCGGAGCTTTGTGCATGGATGTGGAGAAATCGCAGAAACAATCATGATGGGGGACAGCAAGCTGCAAATGAAACAGAGGGAGGCTAATTGTGTATCTCTTTTAAAAGATACTGGATAATAGGCAATATTGTTGGTGGGTGCCTCCTGATGTAGCAAAAGGATAGAAAAGCACACAGGGGTCAGGTACACTGGCTCACGCCTGTAATCCCAGCACTACGAGGCCGAGGCGGGTGGATCACCTGAAGTCAGGAGTTCGAGACCGGCCTGGCCAACATAGTGAAATCCCATCTCTATTAAAAATACAAAAATTAGCGGGACGTGGTGGTGCGTGCCTGTAGTCGCAGCTACTCCGGAAGCTGGGGCAGGAGAATTGCTTGAATCCAGGAGGCAGAGGCTGCAGTGAGCCGAGATCGAGCCATTGCACTCCAGCTTAGGCAACAGAATGAGACTCCATCTCAAAAAAAGAGAAAAGTAAGATACAGGAGAACACGCACATGGTGACCACAGCCATAAAAGTTGTAAAAGAGCAAAATTAACGTTTATTTTATGTGAAGATGTTTAGGTAGTTGTTCCTGCAGAGGGAATAGCTGGTGCAAAGTCCTGGGGTAGGAGGCAGGAAGGTGCCCGGTGAGTTAGAACAGTGGGAAGGCTGGATGGAGGGTGTGAGCCAGGAGGAGACGAGCTGAAGTCAGGGAGCTGACAGGGGCCTTGGGTGCCAAGGTGAGGACTTTGCTTTTACCTGGAGTTAGGTGCAGCCAGGGCAGGGCTCTGAGCCAGGAGGGTTGTTACCTGACTCAGGTGGTCCCAGGCTCTCTCTGGCTGCAGGAGAGAACAGACAGTGGGGGTAGAGATGGGAGTGGGGAGATCAGGCAGGAGACTGCTGAAATGTCCAGGCAGGAGAGGATGGAGGCTGGGTCAGGGTGTGGGCAGTGGAGGAAGAAGAGTTTAGAATCTGGAGCGATTTGATTTTATACGTGGAGCCCACAGGGTTTGTGACAGATTGGATGTGGGTGTGAAGGAAAGGAGAGGGTCAGGAAAGTTCTGAAGTTCTGGGTCTGCCATTCACCAAAATGGAGAAGTCAGGTGGGTTCTTTTGCAGGAGGAAGGGAAGGGTTGATGGCGGGGGATGGGAAGGGAGATTTTTTCAAAAGAGGCAGGGACAGCCTACCCTGGAGAGGGCTGGGGAGCCCCGGCCCCGGAGCTGTGAGGTGGGATTCACGTTTCTGTGTGGTTGGGCCAGGAGTCCAGGACACCACCTGTGTCTGACCTCTGGCAGAATGGGGGATGCAGGTTATGGAGTCAGAGCAGGATAGAATCCAGCTCTGCCGCCTACTTGCCGGGTGACCCCAACAAGTCACTTCCCATCTTAGAGGCCGGGCTTCCCCTTCCGTAAAAGGATTGATTTTGCCCGTTCCTGCGCTGTCCCCGGGGGAAAGCCCTTACCACCGAGTCAGTGGGACCCCCAGCACTGGGGTGATGAGCCCAAGGTCTCCGCACAGATAACAGCCAGGGAGGCTGGATTCTGACTTGGTACTTGGCCTGGTTAACCGGGACTGGGAAGCTCCTAGAAATGGGGGCACGGGACCTCCTGGGACCAGGAACTCGGGCTCAGAGACTGGGAGGGGAAAGGAGGAGGCGGCCAACCCGCCCCACCGCTTCCCGCCAGCTTCGGGCCCCCTCCCCCATACACACACCTAGGTTTCCCAGCATCTCCAGTCCTCCCCACCTCCGCCCCGGCTCTCAGGTTCCTCCCTGCGGGGTTCAGGAGCTCCGGCCTGGGGCATAGTAGTGGCTGGAAACCCTTTTCGGGGTACGAGGGGAGGGGGCTCCCCAGCCTGCAGCTGCCTCTACGGTGTTTGGTTTTAATAAAGTCTCTATGTCTCCTGCTCTGTCTCTCTGCCCCTCTCTTGCCCCTTCTCTGCCCAGTCCCTCTCTCCCCCGCCTCTCCCTCCTTCTAGGCCTCTGCGGCCCCTCCCCGCCTTCCCTCCCGGGCGGGGGGCGGCGCCGTGACGCGGCGGGGCGGGGGCAGGAAGGGGGTGTCGCTGACGCCGCGGCGGCCTCCGGCGGCTCCGGCCTTTTGTGCGGGCGGCTGGGTCTGGTGGGGGCGGCGGCCGCGAAAGGCCAGGCTGGTTCCCTGCGGGGACGCCCCGCGCAGCCCAGCCCCGCGCAGCCCGGCCCTGCCCTGCCCTGCCCTGCCCTGCCCTGCGCCCGGGGCGCGCCCGCCGCGCCGCATCCATGTTCGAGTAAGGACCGGGCGGCCGGAGCTCGGGGACCAGGGGCGCTGGGGAGGCCGCCGGAGGAAGAGGGCGCCGCGGGCTCGGGAGGCGGGGGAGCGCGGCGACTGCGGAAGTTGGGGGCCTCTGCACGTGGCTCGGGCCGGGGCGATCGGGGTGGGGGCGGGGCAGGAGGGTCCCGGGCAAGGGGTGCAGCTCGGGGGTGGGACGCGGGCGCGGGCGCAGTGCAGGGCCCGAGGTCCGGGTCGCCACTGCCGACCTGCAACGCGCTGGGTTGCGGGGTTTGGCTGGGAGCCCCCGGATTCTGGCGTGGAGGGCCTCCAGGCCTGACACCCCCCTGGCTGGGAGGTGAGGGGTGAGTGCGAGGCCGTGGGATGGAGGGAGGCTCGGGACCAGCCCAGGCCCACAGGCCGCGGAGCCCTGGGCGCGCCGGGAGCAGCCCCCTCGCGGCTGGGCCCCCTCCCACCGTCCGTGGCTGTCGCAGGTCTCGCGGCTGCCGGGGGTGGGGGCTTCCTGCGTCTCCCCAGACCGCGTGCTTGAGATAATGGGGGACGGGGGGTCCTGTGTGCTCGGAATTGACTTCTTAATCCCCTTCTGGTCCAGGTGGGCGCATGTGAATTGTCTTGCAAGTGTGTGTACGTGTGTCTGGGGCTGCTAGCCTGCAGCAGCTTTGGGCCTCTGACGGGGTTCCTGCGTGTAACTTACCTTAATTCCGACCGTGGCTCTGTGTGTTACTGTAAGTTACCTGTGTGTGCCTAGGCTCCAAGTCTGTGGCTGTGAGCGGCTGGTTGTGTGGTGTCGTGTGTCTCATTCCATCTGTAGCTCTCTGTGCAAATATAAATTACCCCTGTGTGTCTGAGTGTGACGTTGGAAGTGTGTGTACACGTGTCTGGAGCTATTGTGTGTAGCAACCTCCTTGGGCTGTGTGTGTTTTACCCACTAATTTCATCTGTGGCTCCAAGCATCGCCTGTAAGTTACCAGTGTGCATCTCATTGTGACTTAGTGGTGTGTGTACAAGTGTGCCTGGGCTCTGTGGGTTCTGCCATGACCCTCTGTGCCTGCATATGCCTGTAATTTAGTTCTGAAACGCTTTTTTTTGAGACAGAGTCTGGCTCTGTCACCCAAGCTGGAGTGCAGTGGCACGATCTTGGCTCACTGCAACCTCCGCCTCCCAGGTTCAAGACATTCTCCTACCTCAGCCTCCTGAATAGCTGGATTACAGGCACCCACCAGCATGCCCGGCTAATTTTTTGTATTTTTAGTAGAGACAGGGTTTCACCATGTTGGCCAGGCTGATCTTGAACTCCTGACCTCAGATGATCCGCCCACCTCAGCCTTCCAAAGTGCTGGGATTACAGGCGTGAGCCACCGTGCCCAGCTTGAAACTCTCATTTAACTCTGTGTCACTGTAAGTTACCTGTGTGTGTTCATTTGTGAAGTTGTGTGTCTAGGGCTCTGTGGGTGTGGCTGTAACTTACATCTGATTCCATCTTTGTGTGAACATTCCCTTGTGTATCCCTTTGTGACAGTGTTGAGTGGTGCCCAGGCCTCTCTGTGTACAGCTGAGTCCCTCTCTGGTTTTGTGTGTGTGCGAACAGTGTGAGACCCCTTGTGGCTCTCTGTGGGCCTGGGACCCTCCCTCCTAAGACTCTAGGAGTACTTAGGGTACTCTGGAGGCAATAATGGTAACTGACGTTGTCCATCTGTTACAGTTAGTAAAGCATGTGCCACGCATTATTCCATTACCTGGCCAGTGTGCCCTGGAGATCCACGCCCCCCTCGACTGCATTATTCCTAAGTCCTGCTTGGCTGTGTGAGCATCGGGGCTCCCCCCAGCCACAGCCACTGATACCTTCCACCCCTTGCCACTTTATTATTTATTTATTTATTTATTTTTTTAGAAGCAGTTTTGCTTTGTTGCCCAGGCTGGAGTGCAGTGGCGTGATCTCGGCTTACTGCAACCTTCACCTCCCTTGTTCAAGCAATTCTCCTGCCTCAGCCTCCTAAGTGGCTGGGATTACAGGGTGCGCCACCACGCCCGGCTAATTTTTGTATTTTTAGTAGAGATGGAATTTCACCATGTTGGTCAGGCTCGTCTTGAACTCCCGACCTCAAGTGATCTGCCCGCCTCGGCCTCCCAGAGTGATGGGATTACAGGTGTCAGCCACCGCGCCCAGCCCCTTGCCACTTAGGAAGTAGCTTTTGCTCTGCCTTCCCCACCAGATGGTGAGTGCTGTGCGAGCACAGGGACACTGAGTCGGGATGTGTTGGCCGATCATGGGACCTGGTTTAGCTGGGACTGTGTATATGTCACCTGGGGTTCTTTGGGACCAGTCTTTCACAGTATGGCTCTCTTTGTGACTGTGAATGTTACTTGTCTTCGGCTGTTTGCCGAGATTTCCTCATGGCTATGTGTGTGAATATAATTTATCCAGGACTGCCCTGTATCTGTGTGCACGAATGCGTCTGGCTAACTTTTCTGGGAAATTGCCGCGTGACTGTAGCAGACTAGCAATCTGCAGGGGTGTGTGTGTGTCTGTGATTACTCCGTGGCTCTCTGACTGTAGCATACCTGTGATGCTGTTGCTCTGTGCGTGTGTGTGCATATGTGAGAGAGACAGAGAGAGAGGAAAGAGACTCCTTGCAATCGTGGGGAAATGCAGTTTGTCCCTGACACCTACTGTGTGACTCTCATTGAGTTTCCCTTTTATGCACACCTGTGGATGCATCTGCCCTTTTCTGACCAGAGGCCGCTCAGGGCCGCTGGGGCCTGGGAAGTTGAAAGTCATGTGTCTGCAGTAGCAAAACTGCGTCACTTCTGAGTCTCCCCACCCCATAACAGTCCTCCATGCTCCTCCCTTCACTCTGCCTTCAGCTAGCCTGGTTGGGCAGCCCCAGGGCCCACCCTTGAGCACTTCCTCTTTGCCCAGCCCAGGAACAAAAACTGGGGGTGTGGTCCTTGCCCAGTCTGCCTGCCTTGAGCCTCTCCTCAGGCTTCCTGCCCCTAGACCTGTGGGTGCTGGGAAAGTAGGGCAGGTCTGTGTTTTAGGCTAGAGGGCTGAGAAGAGCAGGCTGGGGAGGATGTGGTCCCTGCTACTTAAGAGTCCCTCCCTGCTCACTAGGGCCGTCTGGGTGAAGCCAGACTCCTGCCTGAGGCCCCCAGCCCTGTGCAGCTCTGCTGCTCCTTAACCCCACTGGCCACCTCCCTCTTGCTCAGACCGGCCTGGCTCAGTCCTGTCCCTGAACTTGATGTTCTGCACCTGGAACCGTCTTCTCCCAGCCTTTGCCACATCTGTTCTTTGTCCTCAGGGCTCGAATGGGGGCCGTGTTCAGGGAGGCTTTTGCTGACTCTTACTAAAGAAGTTGGCTAGGCACAGTGGCTCATGCCTGTAATCCCAGCACTTTGGGAGGCCGAAGTGGGAGGATTGCTTGAGTTCAGGAGTTTGAGACCAGCCTGGGCAACATAGCAAGACCCCATTTCTACCAAAAAAAAAAAAAATTAAAAATCAGCTAGGCATGGTGGTGCGAGACTGTAGTCCCAGTTACCTGGGAAGCTAAGGTGGGGGGATCACTTGAGCCCAAGAATTCAAGCCTGGAGTGACCTGGGAGACTGAGGCTTGAGAATTACTTGAGCCCAGGGGTTCGGAGCTGCAGTTAACCATGATTTCACCACTGTACTGCAGCCTGGGTGACAGCCTGAGTGTAACCCTGGCTCTAAAAAATTTTTTAAAAGAAAGAAACCATCTATGCCCCCCTAGTTGTCCCATCCTTATCTGTGTGGTCCTCAAACTTGAACGTGCATCAGAATCTCTGGCCCCACCCCGGTTCTGACTCAGGAGGTTGGGAGTGGGTCCTGGCATCTGCCTTTCAGACACCTTCCAAGTCCTGCCTGCTGTTCTCTGGGTCCCGTACTGAGCAGCACTGCTTTATGGCATTCACCAGCGTCCGAGGTCGCCATCCCTGCTCACTTGTTTTCTTACTGACGGTCTGTGTTTCCCTGTGACAACGTCAGGTCCCTGCAGGCAGGGGCTTGTATCGGCTTTGCTCACTTCCTTTTGGCAGGTGCACAGTATTTAGAGGTGAAAGGCTGGAGTTGGGGGTCAGTCATGGAGGCTCCTAACACCAGATGTAGGTGCTTGTGAGGTCCCGGTCAGGGTCAGCAGAGTGTCGTGGACAGCGGTACACTGGGTTGGCAGCTGGGCTGTACACTCCATTTTAGTCTGCCCATCCCTGCGGGAGGGAAAGCAGCGTCATCAAACCAGGTGCCTTCCAGGTCCTGGGCTTTGTGGATCTCACCTCACCTACTCCTTCGTGCAACCCTAGGAGGTGGGCACTGTTATTCCCATCATACCCAAGAGGAAACTGAGGCACAGGAGGGTTCAGACACTGGGTCAGGGTCACATGAAAAGGAAGCGGCAGCACTTGACTGGAAGCTCCTTGGATTGTGGGGCCCACACTCCAGGCTGCTGCCCCCTAGACCTGCTGGTCCAAGGAGCCGTGCACCTGCTGGAACCCAAGTTCTATGAGGAGCAGGGGAGGAGGGCCGATCACCCACGTCCCCAGTGGCAAGTGCTCATGGAACACCTCCTGTGTGCCAGGCCCCACTCTAGGTGATGGGGACACTCACATCCTGGGGATGGGGGAGAAGGATAAAAACTAGAGGGAAATACTGAAGGTCCCAGGAAGCAGCAGGGAGATGTGCTTCGAAGAAAGAGAACGGGGAGGGGGATCAGGAGGGTGGGGTAGGGGTGTTAAATAGGGAGGTGGCCAAGGTGTCCACTGAGCAGAGACCCAAGGGAAGTGGGGGAGCCCTGTGGATGTGGATGTCTGGGAGGAAGGGCATCTTGAGCAGAGGCACTGGCCAAGGCAGGAGCTGGGAGAGGGAGCGCAGTGCTGATGAGGGCAGAGAGGAACCAGCCAGGAGGGCCCTGACGGGCTCAGGTGATCCCAGGCTCCCTCCGGCTGCAGGTCGGGGCAGGGACAGGAACAAGGAGACGAGAGATGGGTGCTGAGATGGCCCAGGGGAAAGGCAGTGGCCTAGGGCACTGGCTAATTAATTATTTCATTCATTTGTTTTATTCCACAAATTTATTTTATGAGTGAATTTACGTGAATGCCTACCCTGCATCCTGTCCCGTACTGTGCTGGGGACAGAGCAGTGACCAAGGTGACCCCTAGGCTTGCCATCAGGGAGTCTGAAGACCTGTGAGGGACTTGGACTTGTCATCAGATGGTGACAGCCCAGAGTAGTCCGGGATGGGCTGCCCAGGGAACTGTGGGGTCACACGTGAGCCAAAGTCCTGAAGGACACACAAGGATTTGCTAGGCAAAGAAGATCTGTGGTCTGGACAGAGGGAATGGTATATGTTAAGGCTTGCAATTAAGAGAAACAATTTTGAGTTGCCTCAAGTGGTGGAGGGAATACCACCTGCACCCCAGAATAGATCAAGGTCCCCAAATGGGAATCCTGCCTTGAAATAAACCAGACCTGTGGCCAGGCACAGTGGCTCATGCCTGTAATCTCCTAGCACTTTGCGAGGCTGAGGCAGGTAGATTGCCTGAGCTCAGGAGTTTGAGACTAGCCTGAGCAACATGGTGAAACCCCACCTCTACTAAAATACAAAAAATTAGCCGGGCATGGTGGTGTGCGCCTGTAATCCCAGCAACTCGGGAGGCTGAGGCAGGAGAATCGCTTGAACCTGGGAGGCGGAGGTTGCAGTGAGCTGAGATCACGCCACTGCACTCCAGTCTGGGTGACAGCATGAGACTTTGTCTCCAGAAAAGAAAGAAAAACGAAATAAACCAGGCCTGTATCCTATGGCAAGTGGGTCACCACTTTGAGCCAGTTTCCTCCTCTGTGAAGCAGGGATGGTTAATCGTATCAAAGGCACCAGCTTGAGAAATAATACAGTTAATCACAGGGAGAGCTTGATGTAGTTCCTGATAAGGAGTCAACAAAGAATGTCCTTTTCAAGTTCCCGACGCCATCCCCACAGTCCTTATTACAGTTGGTGTTTGCACAGTCAACTTGGGAGTGTCCTGTTTGCTCAGTGCCTGCCTCCCCACCAGAAGGCTCATTCGCCGAGGCCAGGGGCCGTGTCCGGCGGGCTCTGCTCGTGCCAGCTCCAGCCAGCGGGCAGATTCTTCATTTAGCTCCTGGTGTTGATTGAGCATTCGCTATGTGCCATGTACAGTTTTGGACTCTAGGGACCCAGTGGTAACCAAGACCTCCTGAAAGTCACAGTCTGGGCAAACATTACAAGCAGGGCACTTCGGATAGTCTGGGGTGTGGCGACGGAGGTGCCTGCCTCAGGCTGGGTGACGGGGAAGGAGAGCATTTGAGCTGAAGGGGACAGAGCTGGGGATGCTGGGGCTGTGGAAGGACATTCAGGCGGAGGGACTATAAGTGTGGAGGCCTTGGCCTGGGAACGAGGTTGGAAAGCTTAGGGACAAAAGGAGGCTGGGATGGCCGGAGTGGAGGGAGGAAAAGGAGAGGGAGGACATGAGGTCAGCGAGGTGCCAGGGCCAAATCACCACACCAAGGTGAGACCTTTCCTTTTACCTGGAGTGAGGTGCAACCAGGGCAGGGTTTGGACCTGATTCAGGCGGTCACAGACCCCTCTGGTTGTAGGACACCAGGGAAGAGGCCACTGGGGTGTCCAGGCTGGAGGTGATGGAGGTGATGGAGGCTGGAGCAGGGAGAAATTGGTATAATAAAAATAATGGAAATAGGCTGGGTGCAGTGACTCCTGTAATTCCAGCACTTTGGGAGACTGAGGCGGGCAGATCACAAGGTCAGGAGTTCAAGACCAGCCTGGCCAACATGGTAAAACCCCATCTCTACTAAAAATATAAGAATTAGCTGGGAATGGTGGTGCGTGCCTGTAATCCCAGCTACTTGGGAGGCTAAGACAGGAGAATCGCTTGAACCAGGACCCGGTAGGCGGAGGTTGCAGTGAGCTGAGATCACGCCACTGCACTCCAGCCTGGGTACAAAATAAACAAACAAACAAACAAATTAATAAATAAAGGAAATAGGGCCGGGAGCAGTGGCTCACACCTGTAACCCCAGCGCTTTGGTAATGTCTGAGGTGGGAGGATCACTTGAGGCCAGGAGTTTGAGAACAGCCTGGGCAACATAGCTAGACCACATCTCTAGAAAAAATATTTTAAAATAAAAAAAAAGTGATGCAGTGGTGTCCGCCTGTAGTCCTAGCTACCCGGGAGGCTGAAGCAGGAGGGTCACTTGAGCCCAGGAGCTCAAGGCTGCAGTGAGCTGTGATTGTGCCACTTTACTCCAGCCTGGGTGACAGAGCAATAGCCTGTCTCTAAAAATAAAAATAAACAATGAAAATAGATTTTGAAATGAGAGATGAGGAAAATAAAGAAATTAAGAAAGATGCTCAGGGTTTTAGCTCCAACAACTGAGTGGAAAGTCGCTGTTCAATAAATATTTGTTGTTTGAAATATTAAGTTAATTTTTAAAATAGCAGGTGTAGGCCAGGTGTGGTGACTCACGCCTGTAGTCAGTCCCATCACTTCGGGAGGCCAAGGTGGGCAGATCACTTGAGGTCAGGAGTTTGAGACCAGCCTGGCCAACATGGTAAAACCCCGTCTCTACTAAAAATGCAAAAATTAGCTGGGCGTGATGGTCCGAGCCTGTAGTCCTAGTTACTCTGGGGGCTGAGGCAGGAGAATCCCTTGAACCTGGGAGGTGAAGGTTACAGTGAGCTGAGATCACAGCACTGCACTCCAGCCTGGGCGTCAGAGCAAGACTCCGTCTCAAAAAAATAAAAAATTAAATAAAAAGTAGCAGATGTCATTGAGAGCTGTTAGAATTACTTTACATAGGCTGGGCATGGTGGCTCATGCCTGTAATCCCAGCACTTTGGGAGACTGAGGCTGGAGGATCGCTTGAGGCCACAGTGGCTCATGCCTATAATCCCAGCACTTGGAAAGCTGAGGTGGGCAGATCTTGAGGTCAAGAGTTCGAGACCAGCCTGGCCAACATGGTGAAACCCCATCTACTAAAGATACAAAAGTTAGCCAAGTGTGGTGGCAGGAGCCTGTAGTCCCAGCTACTCAGGAGGTTGAGGCAGGACAATCAGTTGAGCCCAGGAGGCGGAGGTTGCAGTGAGCCGAGATCACACCACTTCACTCCAGTTTGGGTGACAGAGCAAGACTCTGTTGCAAAAAAAAAAAAAAAAAAGTAAAATAATAAAGGAAGTGCTTTACATGTCCTGATTTGTGTAAGCCCCAAACAACCAGATGAGGCCATGTATTTATCGTCCCTGGATGACTGATGAAGTATGTAACTGTAGCACGGAGATGTTAAGGAGCGCGTTCTGAGTCTCACTGCTGGGAAGAGGAACAGGATGGCTGGGTGGATGCGTGTGTATTCGAGGATCGGTGGGCTGATGAGTGGGCCTCTGAAAATAGGCCTGTCCCCGAACCCCAGCCTGTTTCTCCCAGTAACACTCCTCTTCCTGCCCCCAGCACCACACCCCACTCTGGCCGGAGCACGCCAAGCAGCTCCCCATCGCTCCGCAAGCGGCTGCAGCTCCTGCCCCCGAGCCGGCCCCCACCTGAACCAGAACCAGGCACCATGGTGGAGAAGGGGTCAGATAGCTCCTCAGAGAAGGGTGGGGTGCCTGGGACTCCCAGCACCCAGAGCCTAGGCAGCCGGAACTTCATCCGCAACAGCAAGGTTGGTGCGAGCCCAGGTTGGGTGGGGAGGGGGCTGGGCGGGGGGCTGTCAGGTGATCTAGGGGTTCGTCCTGACTTCTCTTCTTTCCCTTGCAGAAGATGCAGAGCTGGTACAGTGTAAGTTTCCGGGCAAAGGGCTTGCTGGCGGGCTGGGAGGACAGGGTGCTGGGCCAGGAGCCCCAGGCTGCAGCACTCAAGGAGTGTGTGCTGAGATTGAGTGGGTGCAGAGCTAGGGTACATTCTGTGCTATGTGCTGTGTGACCTTGGATAAGTTACTTAACCTCTGGGCCTCTCCCTGTCCTTGAGAAACAGCCCCACCTTACAAGTCTGAAGGGAACGTGGATTGAGTCAGTGATGCTGCTGGGTGCTTGGTACAGGGCCTGGCTTGCATAGGAAATCTGTAATTGGCAGCTGCCATTGTGGTTACTCGTGTGTCGCGTGCAGTGGAACCCATCAGGGACGTAAGAGACTGAGGGGGTTCTGGGAGCTTTGCGGGGCAGAATTGGGAGTGTGAACCCCCGTCCAGATTCTCACCTCCCAAACATCCCCCAGATGCTGAGCCCCACTTACAAGCAGCGTAACGAGGACTTCCGGAAACTGTTCAGCAAACTCCCCGAAGCAGAACGCCTCATCGTGGGTGAGTCCTGGACCCCCAGTCACAGCTCCTAGCCCAGCCCTGCGACTCCCCACTGGCCCGCGGGTGCCGGCACAGCCCCATGACTCAGGTGTCCTCCTGTCTGTCCCTGGCCACTCTCAGATTACTCCTGCGCCCTGCAGCGAGAGATCCTGCTGCAGGGCCGCCTCTACCTCTCCGAGAACTGGATCTGCTTCTACAGCAACATCTTCCGCTGGGAGACCACGGTGAGCCCATGGCTACGCGGGGTGCAGAGGCGGAGGCCACCGAGGCCAAGCCCCACCCTGCTCCTACTGACCCTCCTGCTGTCCTCAGATCTCCATCCAGCTGAAGGAAGTGACGTGTCTGAAGAAGGAAAAGACGGCTAAGCTGATCCCCAACGCCATCCAGATCTGCACGGAGAGCGAGAAGGTGACGGAGGAGCCAGTGACGGGACCACACAGTCCCCCATCTCAGCAGGCCACCTCCCCCAACCATGCAGAGCCCCGTTTGTTCTGCACCCTGAGTTCTCTCTGAGCTGTCCCCTCTTTCTCTTCTCCCGGCCAGTCTCCCATCACCCCTGACCTGATCCCTGCACCAGCCTCTCTTCTCTTTCCCCAAAACCCATCACCTCACACAGCTGCTCAGGAACAGCAGAAATAGTAAAACTCTTCCATGTATGTGGTGCCTCAGCCGCCCCTCCCCTCGTGAGTCTCCCCTGATGCTGTGTCCCGTCCCTGTCATTGTGGCCTCGTGTCCGTTGGTTGCAAGATGGCTTTCTCACCAGCAGCGCAACAAGGAGGGGGAAGGTGTGGGGGATACTTCCCTGCAGACTTCCCTTTGTGTTATGTTGGTTGAAAGTGGATCTGGCCAGGTGCAGTGGCTCATGCCTGTAATCCCAGCGGTTTGGGGAGGCTGAGGTGGGAGGATTCCTTGAGCCCAGGAGGTCGGGGCTAGCCTAGACAACATAGTGAGACCCCGTCTCTACAAAAAAAAAATAAATAAATAAATTGCCGGGCGGGGTGACTCATGCCTGTAATCCCAGCACTTTGGGAGGCCGAGGTGGGCAGATCACGAGGTCAGGAGATAGAGACTAGCCCTGGCTAACACGGTGAAACCCCATCTCTAATAAAAATACAAAAATTAGCCGGTGTGGTGGCACATGCCTGTAATCCCAGCTACTCAGAAGGCTGAGGCAGGGGAATCACTTGAACCCGGGAGGTGGAGGTTGCAGTGAGCTGAAATCACTCCATTGCACTCCAGCCTGGGTGACAGAGCAAGACTCCATCTTAAAATAAATAAATAAATAAAATAAATAAATAACCAGATGTGGTGGCACGCACCTATAGTCCCAGCTACTCACTCATGAGGCTGAGACGGAGGATGGCTTGAGCCCAGAAGGTTGAGGCTGCAGTGCGCTGTGATCACGTCACTGCATTCCAGCCTGGGTGACAAAGCCAGACCCTGTCTCAGAAAAAAAAAAAATCAACTGACCATTCTTAGTGGCAAAGGAGGCTGGGCAAGTTCCCTGGGCTTCCCCATCACAGCCCAGCCCCTCTGGTCTGACCCTGTCTGGAGATGCATTCGTCCCCTCCCTGGACTAGGAGCTCTGAGTACAGGGCCAGGGGTTGTCTCTCCATCCCTGTGATTCTGGCGTCGTCCAGTGCAGGGCCGGGCGCAGGACAGGTGTTTTGTGGGATAATGCAGGGGTGAATTAATGGATTCATGGGGACAAAGATGTGGTGTCAGCGCAGATGAGGGTGGTGCCTCCCGCCTCTGTCCTGGCCTCTCCTGCACCTGCTCACACCTCTCTCTCTTCCCTCACAGCATTTCTTCACTTCCTTCGGGGCCCGTGATCGCTGCTTCCTCCTCATCTTCCGCCTCTGGCAGAATGCACTGCTTGAAAAGGTGGGCCTGGGTGAGGCCTGGGTGGGGACGGGGGGCTGCCAGGGGGACCGTGGAGCCAGGGGCTCCAGAACTTGCAGAGCTGGAGGCAGCCTTGGCTCTTCTCCGTGGGCACCAGGCCCAGTGCACCTGCAGCTCTTCCCTGGGCCCCACCTGATCCTGAAGCTGAGTTTCTGGCAAAGGGACATGGATTTGTGTAAACCGTCGTAATTCTTCCCTGGGGCTGAGAATGGTTTTCACCCTGAATGAAATCCAGGTTCCACTGGCAGTGGGGGAGCATGGATAGATAGTGGATGGTTGTCACAGGGATGTGGGCTATGGCTGGCCCCACAGCACCTTAGAAAGCCCCAGCCCTCTCCTCAGTCTGAGTGGCACTCATAGGCTGCCTTCTCAGATGCTCCGATCTCCCTGGGGCTGGCAGGAGCACTGAGGGTCCCATTCCGCAGCCTGAGAGAGGGACAGTGCACTTAGGCCCTAAGGAGGACAGAACAGAACCCCGGGGTTCCAGCCCCATCCCCTGGGGCAAGTGATTGAACCCCATCTGTCAAATGGGGGCCATCTCCACTTCATAACACCCAGAATTGGGTCCAGAATAAATACTCAGTCATGTCAGCTCTCATGAGCAGAGTGATTCGCTCCCTGGCCACCGGCCCCCGCCCCCGGCTGTAGAACAAGCTCCCTTAGGGTCACATCTCAGCACTGCCACGTCCTGGCTGGATCTTAGCATGTCACCTTGCACTTCTCAGCGCCATTGTTTTGAAGACACAGTGAGTTAGCACATCTGTAAAGTGGTTAGGAGAATGCACCTAGTTGACAAGGCAGCAAGTGTCTGCTGCTGTGATCACTTACTGTTATCTGGCATCACAGCCACTCTGGCCAAGGGTGGCTGAAAGCCTAAGGCTCCCGAGGACACCTGGGAAAAGATTTGGTGGGGGAGCCAGGATAGCATAGGGGTGGGAGCCTCAGCCCTGGAGTCTGGCAGGGCTTGACCAAGTCACTTGAACCTTGAACGCATGACTTTCCCTACATGACTTCCCTTCCCTGGGCCTCCGTATTCTCTGTAAAAATGGGAACATTCATGGCTGGGCATGGTGGCTCACGCCTGTAATCCCAGCACTTTGGGAGGCCGAGGTGGGTGGATCATGGTGCCCACAAGGTGAGGAGTTCGAGACCAGCCTGGCCAACATGGTGAAACCCTGTCTCTACTAAAAACGTAAAAATTAGCCGGGTGTGGTGACACACACCTGTAATCCCAGCGACTTGGGAAGCGGAGGTAGGAGAATCACTTGAACCCCAGAGGCAGAGGTTGCAGTGAGCTGAGGTTACACCACTGCACTCCAGCCTGTGTGACAGAGCCAAACTTCATCTAAAAAAAAGTTATTAAAAAAAGTGGGAACATTCTCTGGCCAGAGTATTGTGGGAGGCCGGAGGCATAAGTGCTGGCTGCAGGGCCTGGAGGGGCTGTAGCAGGGGGTTTCCCATGTGTTGGGGCCAGATCTGGTGCGGGAGATCGTGGCTGCCTCCTTGTGGAAGCCAGGGGACCTGCAGAGGCCAAGGGCTGGTGAGGAATCTGGCGGGCCGGGCTCTGGCTGGGGTGAGATGGAGGCCAACCCCAGATCCCACCTGCCCAGACGCTGAGTCCCCGAGAGCTCTGGCACCTGGTGCATCAGTGCTACGGCTCAGAGCTGGGCCTCACCAGCGAGGATGAGGACTACGTCTGCCCCTTGCAGCTAAACGGTCTAGGGTGAGTTGGAGGTCAGGGGAGGTTGCAGGGGTCTGGGGAGAACAGGACGGGCCGTGTGCAGAGTTCCTGGAGTGCTGGGGGGCCTGACGTGGTTGTACGAAGTCTGTGGGATCCAGGAGGGCGTGTGGGGTCTCAAGGACACAGCAGTCCTGCTTCCTCCCCTTCCCCGCAGGACCCCCAAGGAAGTGGGAGATGTGATCGCCCTGAGCGACATTACCTCCTCAGGGGCAACTGACCGCAGCCAGGAGGCGAGCCCGGTGGGTTCACGCCGTGGCCGTGTCACCCCCAACCTTTCCCGAGCCAGCAGCGACGCAGACCATGGGGTAAGCAGTGGGGTGGAAAGGGGCGGGATACTGATAGGAAGAGACAGAGGAGGGCTTGGGGTGTAGTGGGAGGAGGACAGCCTGACAGATATGGAGGGGAATGGACAGAAGGGGCAGGGAAGGGGTGGATGGAGGAACAGGATTGGGGGGGAGAGAGGGGACAGACAGAAAGGGTGAGAGACAGAAGGGGAGGGACATGGGTGGATGGATGAAGCAGGAGACAGACAGACGGACAGGACAGGCAAGAAAGCTTATGGCCCAGGCATCTGAGACAAGCGTGGCAGGGGCTGAGAGGGGCCCCATCTGGGTGGCCCCAGGCCGATCGCAGCTCCGCCGCGAGCCTTCGGTGCCTATACCACCCGAGGTGGATACGTACGGCGCCGACACCACCCGAGGTGGATACGTACGGCGCCGACACCACCCGAGGTGGATACGTACGGTGCCGACACCACCCTGGAGTCCTTGTGGCCAGTGTGGACCTGGGGGCCCTGGGGCTGGTGGGAGGTGGCCAAGGCTACATCAGGCCTTTCTCTGCAGGCAGAGGAGGACAAGGAGGAGCAGGTAGACAGCCAGCCAGACGCCTCCTCCAGCCAGACAGTGACCCCGGTGGCTGAACCCCCGAGCACAGAGCCCACCCCACCTGATGGGCCCGCCACCCTAGGCCCCTTGGATCTGCTGCCCAGCGAGGAGCTGTTGACGGACACGAGTAACTCGTCTTCATCCACCGGAGAGGAAGGTGAGGCAGGTGGGTGCGATTCGTTCGCCTCCGGTACTTGCAAGCCTCGCTCAGCCTTAAGCAAGAGGGGATGGATTAGCTCACAGCTCTGAGAATCCAGGTGCAGGCGGGATGGCGTTCAGGCGCTGTTTCTAGAAATCTGTCTTTAGCTCTGCTTTGAAGGCAGCATGGCAAGGTGAACGCAAGGCAGCTTGCTGGGGTTCAGATCCTGGCCACGGACCGAAGGCAGCTTGCTGGGGTTCAGATCCTGGCCACACTGCTTCTGTACCATGTCACGTGGACAGATTGTGTAACTTCTCTGAGCTTTGCTTTCCTTCTCTGAAAATGGGGTTAACAATGATAATACCCACTTCATAGGGTTTTGTTAAGAGAATGAAATGAGGCTGGGCACAGTGGCTCACTCCTGTAGTCCCAGCACTTTGGGAGACTGAGGTGGGAGGATTGCTAGGTATGGTGGTGCACAGCTGTAGTCCCAGCTATTTGGCAGACCAAGGCAAGAGGATCCCATGAGGCCAAGAGTTTGAGACAAGCCTGGGCAACATAGTGAGACCCCTGTCTTTACAAAAGATTTAAAAAAAATTAGCCAGGCATGGTGTCATGCACCCTGTGTAGTGTCAGCTACTAGGGAGGCTGAGGCAGGAGGAATGCTTGAGCTCAGGAGCTGGAGGCTGCAGTGAGCTATGATTGCATCACTGCACTCCAGCCTGGGCAACAGAGCAAGATCCTGTTGCTAAAATGAACAAAGGAAGAGAGAATGAAGTGATTTCATGACTTTTAGTATTACCATTATCATTATTCGTTTTCTCTCTCCACTAATTCTCAGGTAGCCTCTACTCTTGTCTCTTACAGGGCAGAGATGACTGCCCCAGACCAGCCCAATGAGAGAGAGCAGCCTATTTTTTCCATTGTCTACAGCTGACACCCTAGGGTTGGCTCTGATTGCTCCACCTTGAGAGCGTGCCTGCACCTGAACCAATCACTGTGGTTGAGCAGCTGGGCCTGGGTCGCACACTCACCCCTGAATCAATTGCTGTGCTCCTAGGCTGATGCTCCCAGGAGCACGTGCTCACCCCATAATGAACCCCTGTGGTTTCAGTCGCAGGGCCTAGGTGTGTTCTCCACCCAGAACCAAGCACGGTGGCTCTGACGGGCTGGGCCTGGGGCAGATGCCCACCCTCAGCCCATCCCTGAGTCAGAAGGGCTCTGTGTCAGTGTCCTGCTCTGACCCGGGAGGTTGGGCCTGCCCGTGCACCCTACAAGGCCTGGGAGTGGAGAGGCGTGGCCTGCGGTGGGAGGGAGGGAGGAGTAGAGGCGGTCATCACCCCGAACCCTCCCCTGTCTGCAGCGGACCTGGCCGCCCTGCTTCCCGACCTCTCGGGCCGCCTCCTCATCAACTCCGTTTTCCATGTGGGCGCTGAGCGGCTCCAGCAGATGCTCTTCTCGGACTCGCCCTTCCTCCAGGGCTTCCTGCAGCAGTGCAAGTTCACAGGTCAGTGGGGGCGCGTGAAGGAGAGGCCGAGGTTACGCAGGTGCAGGGGAGGGGTGAGGAAGGGTAGCCCAGGACACGGGAAGGCACTGCTAGCTAGTGGGGCCGGGCGGGGTGGTGAAAAGCAACGTCTGTGAGACCAGAAGCAGTTCTGCCTCTTACTAGCTGGGTAGGCTTGGGTGGGATTCTGAGACTCCCTGTGCCTCAGTTTCTCCTTCTGCATAATGGGGTACGGTAATAGTACCTGGCTTATTGGTTCTCATGAGAACTAAATGAGTTTATACTAGAAAAGCGCCTAGAGCAATACCATATGGAAAGCATTTAATAAATACAAATTAAGAGGCTGAGGCGGGCTTACGCCTGTAATCCCATCACTTTGGGAAGCTGAGGTGGGCGGATCACTTGAGGTCAGGAGTGCGAGACCAACCTGGGCAACATGGTGAAATCTCGTCTCTACTGAAAATACAAAAATTAGCCGGGTGTGGTGGCGCATGCCTATAGTCCCAGCTACTCGGGAAGCAGGAGCTGGAGAATTGCTTGAACCTTGGAGGTGGAGGTTCCAGTGAGCCGAGATCTCGACACTGCACTCCAGGCTGGGTGACAGAGCGAAACTCTGTCTCAAAAAAAGGGGCGGTGGGGGCAGCTGGGCAGGGTGGCTTATGCCTGTAATCCTAGCATTTTGGGAGGCCAAGGCGGTGGATCACCTGAGGTCAGGAGTTTGAGACCAGCCTGGCCAACATGGTGACACCCCATCTCTACTAAAAATACAAAAAAATTAGCTGGGTGTGGTGGTGGGCACCTGTAATCCCAGCTACTGGAGAGGCTGAGGCAGGAGAATCACTTGAACTCGGGAGATGAAGTTTGCAGTGAGCCAGGATCGTGCCATTGCACTCCAGCCTGGGCAACAAGAGCAAGACTGTCTCAGAAAAAAAAAAAAAAAAAGAAGTTTGAGACCAGCCTGGGCAACATAGTGAGACCCAGTCTTTACAAAAATAAAAAAATTAGCTGAGCATGTACACCTGTAATCCCTGCTACTCTGGAGGCTGAGGTGGGAGAATTGCTTGAACCTGGGAGGCGGTGGTTACAGTAAGCCGAGATCGTGGACTGCACTCCAGCCTGGGCGACAGAGTGAGACTGCATCTCAAAAACAAACAGACAAAAAAATAAAATAAAAAAAGCTCCTGAGGCCTCCCCAGAAAGCAGATGCCAACATCAGGCTTCCTGTACAGCTTGTGGAACTGTGAACCCATTAAACCTCTTTATAAGTTACCGAGCCTCTGGTATTTATAGTAATGTAAGAACGGCCTAACCCTGACACACTACCCCGTTTAGGACATAAGCATAGTTTTGGGGTCCTTGTAGCCCCCCCAACACAAGGCACAGTCTTCATGATTCTGCAGGGGATACATGTCTCATCAATATAGAAAAAGAAATAAAGAGAAACTCGCATCTGATGCACTTGGCCCAGCTTGAATCTCTTTCGTAGCCTCCCAAGTTCCTTGGCTGGTCCCGTGTCAACCCTTCAGCCTCACTCAGCTCTGTGGCTGCCCCTCTCCATATCTGGCTGCCCCGTCCCAGCCTCAGGGGACTCCTCCCAGTGTCGGCCTCCCAGGCTCCTCTGCCCCCACCCACTTCCTTCCTTCCTCAGTTCCTCCTTCAGGTCTTGGTTTTGATTTCGCATCCTCCTGGCAGCCTTCCCTGACCCTCCTCAGATGGCAGATACCCCCAGACCCTCAGCCGCTGCCCTTACCAGCACGCTGATAGTGTGTGGTCATTTAGATATTCCTGTTGTTCCCAAGAGATTCTGGGTCTCAGGGCAGGAGTTCATCTATCCTGGTCTCCCTCTGGCCTCCAAGCCCTGCACAGGCCTGACAGGGTAGACATTAACGATTAGCACGTATTTATTTTTGATTCGGGGTCTCACTGTTGCCCCGGCTGGAGTGCATTGGCGCAATCTTGGGTCACTGTAGCCTCTGCCTCCCGGGTTCAAGCGATTCTCCTGCCTCAGCCTGAAGTGGCTGGGATTACAGGCACCCGCCACCACACCAGGGTAATATTTGTATTTTTAGTAGAGACGGGGTTTCACCAGGTTGGCCGGGCTGGTCTCGATCTCTTGCCTTTAGTGATCCACCCTCCTTGGCCTCCGGAAGTGCTGGGATTAGAGGTGTGAGCCACCATGCCTGGCCGCCTCAGGGAGCTTTTGATCATGGTGGAAGGCAAAGGGGGAGCGTGTGAGAGAGAGTGGAGGGGAGGTGCCACACACTTAAATGATCTCAGAAGAACTGACTATCATGAAGACAGCACCAATCCATGAGGAATCCGCCCCCATGATCTAAAGACCTCCCCCCAGGCTCCACCTCCAGCACTGGGGATTACATTTCAAGATGAGATTTGTGCAGGGACAAATCACCAAACTATACCCAACTCAGACTCTGTCCTCGGGGTACTGGGGAGCCGTGGAGTGTTCTAGGAAGAGAAGGGATAGACTCAGGCTTGGCTTTAACAAGATGCCCCTGGACCAGATGAGGAGACTGAGGTCAGACACTCAAGGGAAGACTGGGCAGGCAAAAATGGGCTGAACGAGGAGTGAAGCTTGGGAGTTTTGGTGAACACAGTGGAGGTAACAAACTAGGAGTCTGACTGCAGGGTGTCCAGGACAAGGCCTAGCGCTCCAGTGGGAGCCTGGAGTGCCCCCGAGTGGGGACCTGGGAGGTGCAGCAGGTTTGGAGAGATGCTGAGGCCATGTGGGGCTCTGTGGGTTCCAGGGGTCCGGGGACCCTCCAGGGGAAAGTGTTGAGAAGATTGCAAGTCCAATGCTCAGGGCAGAAGCCGGGACGGGTGCAGAGGGGGAAACTGAGGCTGCAGCAGTGGATGAGATGGTCCTACCCCAACAGCTAAGGTTTTAGGCTCCTGGAAGAAAGGTGGGGACACAGAGGAAGGGTGGGGATTGGGCCAAGTCCCCAGAGAGATATCCCAGAAGTCTGAGTCTCCTGTGGCTTGTGGGCAGAGGACTGGGGTGTGGTCTCATGCTGCTCCTCCCTCTGCCAGACGTGACCCTGAGCCCCTGGAGTGGGGACAGCAAGTGCCACCAGCGCCGGGTGCTGACGTACACCATCCCCATCAACAACCCGCTGGGCCCCAAGAGCGCCTCCGTGGTGGAGACACAGGTGGGCCAGGTGGGGCGGCCGGGCAGGTGGGGCAGCCGGGTGGGTGGGGTGACTCTGACTCCCCCGGCGCTGTCCCTGCAGACACTGTTCCGGCGAGGCCCCCAGGCTGGCGGGTGTGTGGTGGACTCTGAGGTGCTGACGCAGGGCATCCCCTACCAGGACTACTTCTACACTGCCCACCGCTACTGCATCCTGGGTCTGGCCCGGAACAAGGCGAGGCTCCGGTGAGTGGTGGCTGGCCCCTCCATCCCACGCCCTGGTGGCCCCAGGGCCCCCGTCCACTCCTCAAGTCAGCAGCAGAGCGTTGGTTCCCACCCTGGTGGAGGAACAGAAGCGTGGGGTTCCTGAAGCCCTTGTGCTCCGAATAGTGGAGGGTGGGAAAAGAGTGGCCCTGGGACGGCTCCTCCCATCTCAGAGAGAGTTTGAGCCTCAAGATCCCGAGGATACAGCAGCAAAGCCAGGCAATGTCACCTCTCTCAGGGAGCTCATATTCAAGTGAGGAATTGGGTAATAGAGAAATAGGAAAATCTGGCTGGGTGCGGTGGCTGACGCCTATAATCCCAGCACTTTGGAAGGGTGAGGTGGGCGGATCACTTGAGGTCAGGAGTTCGAGACCAGCCTGGCCAACACGGCAAAAACCCATCTTTATTAAAAATAGAAAAATTAACCGAATGTGCTGGTGAGTGTTTGTGGACCCAACTACTCAGGAGGCTGAGGCAGGAGAATTCCTTGAACCTGGGAGGTGGAGGCTACAGTGAGCTGAGATCGCACCACTGCACTCCAGCCTGGGCAACAGATGAGACTTCATCTCAAAAAAAAAAAAAAAGAGAGAGAGAAATAATTAGGAAGAAAACATGGCAGGTTATAGAAGCTGGGGCGTGGAGGCTTTTACACCTGATACGCTGGTCAGGGAGGGGCCCGCTGGGAAAGAAATTTTTCACCAAGAACCTGAAGGAGCTGAGAGCAACTCATTTGGGACCGCAGGTGCAAAGGCCCTGAGGCAGGGGTGTGGGCAGTGGCTGGGGTGGAGTAAGATGGGGTGAGTAGGAGGTGAGATTCAAGTGGCGAACCAGGGCCTGATGCAGTGACTCACACCTGTAATCCCAGCACTTTGGGAGGCTGAGGCAGGAGGATCGCTTGGGCCCAGGAGTTTGAGGGCAGCCTGGGTAACATAGTGAGGCCCTGTTTCTACAAAAAAAAAATTTTTTTTTAATTAGCCAGGGCTGGGCGCCGTGGCTCACACCTGTAATCCCAGCACTTTGGGAGGCCAATGCAGGTGGATCACTTGAGGTCAGGAGTTCGAGACCAGCCTGGCCAACATGGTGAAACCCTGTCTCTACTAAAATTACAAAAATTAGCCGGGCATGGTGGTGCACATCTGTAATCACCACTACTTGGGAGGCTGAGGCATGAGAATCACTTGAACCTGGGAGGCAGAGATTACAGTGAACTGAGATTGTGCCACTGCACTCCAGCCTGAGTGACAGAGTGAGACTCCGTCTCAAAACAAAATAAAACAAAAAAATTAACCAGACATGGTGGAGGTTGCAGTGAGCCACGATTATGCCATTGCACTTTAGCCTGGGCGACAAAGCAAGACCCTGTCTCAAAAAAAAAAAAAAATGAACCAGATGTGGCTCATGGTGAAGACTGCTTTTACCTCGAGGTACAACTAGGGCAGGGCTCTGAGCCAGGAGGGTGCTGACCTGACTGAGGTGGTCCCAGGCTCCCTCTGATCTAGTGGACAGGGACAGGAGCAGGAGGCCAGAGAGGAGGCTGCTGGGACATCCAGGCTAGAGGGGACAGAGGCTGCTGGATCAGGGTGGGACAGTGGAGGGGAAAAGTTTAGATTCTGGAGAGATTTTGTAGGTTTAGCCGACAGGATTTGATGAGAGATTGGATGTGGGGGTAAGGGAAAGAAGAGAGCTCAAGGAATACCCCGAGGCATTTGGCCTGAGTCACTACAGCCACCGACGGAGCTGCTGGTGACTGAGATGGAGGCGGCAGGGAGGAATGGGTCCGGGGAAAGATCAGGTCAGTTGAGGACTGAGCTGTCTCTGCTGAGCTGAGCCCATGTGGAGTTGGGGTACTGCAGCCAGATGGAAGAGGTTCAGGGGCGAGGTCTGTGAGTGGACAGGGCTTGGGCTGCTGGGAGTGTTACCCAGGTAGTGGCATGGGTGGAGTTGGCTGGCATTTAGGCTGAGTGGGGTGGTGTGTGGGTGATCCAGGGAAGCCATGGAGGGTAGGGAACCCATCTGTTTTGTCTGAGTGACAAGGGACCCTCTGAATTACGGGAAGGAAAGAATCCATCTTGGGGGACGAGGCAGCCAGGGCTGGAGTCAGACCCAGACCTCCTTCCCCTGATCTCCCAACGCCAGAGTGTCTTCTGAGATCCGCTATCGAAAGCAGCCGTGGAGCCTGGTGAAGTCGCTCATTGAGAAGAACTCGTGGAGCGGCATTGAAGACTATTTCCACCATCTGGGTAGGGGCAGAAGGCTGGTCGGGGCGCGGGTTGTGGGGTGGCCTGGCCAGGTGTGGACATCCAGAGACCCCTCTCTTTTACACAGAGCGAGAGCTTGCCAAGGCTGAGAAGTTGTCACTGGAGGAAGGCGGGAAGGATGCCCGGGGCTTGCTATCCGGTCTGCGGCGGCGGAAGCGGCCCCTGAGCTGGCGGGCTCACGGGGACGGGCCGCAGCACCCAGACCCCGACCCCTGCGCCCGGGCCAGCATGCACACCTCGGGTGCGTTCCACTGGGGCCTGGTCCAGATGGGCGGAGGAACTGGGGTCCTGGACCGGGCCATCTGACTCCAAGCCGCTCTCCTGCAGGCTCCCTCAGCTCCCGCTTCTCCGAGCCGTCTGTAGACCAGGGCCCTGGAGCAGGCATCCCCAGTGCCCTGGTTCTCATCAGCATTGTGTGAGTAAGAGACAGGAGCAGTGGCCACACAGGCCTGAATCTGCCTCCTGGCTGTGTGACCTTGGGCAGGTGCTTGGGCTCTCTGGGCTCCCTTAGCTTAAGTGGGTGCGTGTGTTTGGTTACAGCAAGGATTAGACAGGCGATGTTTGGGATGTGTCGGTTTGCCATGGAGAAGCCTTCCCTGCTAAAAGAGCAGAGCCCCGGCGGCGGTCGGGGGAGATCAGAGAGCCCTGACCTCATCCAAGGGTCAAGGGGAGCTTTCTGGAGGAGCAGGCACACAAAGATTCTGGAATTAGGTGCACAGGGAGAGGCGTGCATAACAAGTGAGGTCGTTGATGCACGTTACTCACATCTTCTGTGCCCACCCCTAAGCTGGGCAATGCTGAGGACACAGCAGTGACCTTGAGGGGAAGATAGACCTGACACCAGACCAGAGTGATCAGGGCCGGCATGGGGGAGGCACGGGCAGAGGGGTCGGGGCCAGGAGTGGGGAAGCCCTGGGAGGCCAGTGGCAGCTTCCTCCCAGGCCACAGGGGGCAGTCAGGATGGGCATCCTGGGAGAGTAGAGACCGCCTAGGCTAAGGGCATTGGCGGGGAGAACCCACATGCCCGCCAGCCCAGAGGCCTGCAGGAGCGGGCAGGCAGGACACTGGGAGGAAACAGAAGCAGGATCCCAGGGTTGAGCAGACCCTGGGAGGTGAGGGTCAGGTCGGCCACGTGCTCAGCCTCTGAGCCTCAGCTCTCAGCGCTCGTCCAGTGAGAGGGTGTGGTGTACTCGGCCCAGAGCTGCACAGAGCGAGGCGGGCCGGGGCTGGCAGGGGCAGGCCGGGTGGCACTCACCTTTCTGTCTCCCCTCACTGCCGCTGCTGCTGCAGGATCTGTGTGAGGTAGGGTCCTGAGTCCTCCCCCGCCCTCCCCTACCTATGCCCTACCCCTGCTGCAGCCTCTTCTCCCCACTCCGTGCCCCCAGCTGCCCCAGGGAGGTGGCCTAGTGTGGGGGTCAAGGGCGTGGGCATCAGACAGGCCTGGATTTGAACCCTGGCTTTCCTGCTATGGGCTGTGCGTCCCTAGGCATGTCTCTCACCCTCTCTGAGCCTCATTCTCCTCTGCAATGAGGGATAGAGGTGTCCCTACAAGGTGTAGTTGTATTGGGGGTGACAGTTTCGGAGCATCCAGACCCTGGGGCTCCTGACCTCTGACCCTGTCACCAGCCTTATCATCCTCATTGCCCTCAACGTCCTGCTCTTCTACCGCCTCTGGTCCCTGGAGAGGACGGCCCACACCTTTGAGTCCTGGCACAGCCTGGCCCTGGCCAAGGGGTGAGTGGGTAGCTTGGGGAAATGGGGGGTGGGGCTTGGGCACATCGGGGGAGGCCAAGGCCCCGCTCAGGCCTGGCATCCCCACAGCAAGATCCCCCAGACGGCCACAGAGTGGGCGGAGATCCTGGCACTGCAGAAGCAGTTCCACAGCGTGGAGGTGCACAAGTGGAGGCAGATCCTGCGGGCCTCCGTGGAGCTCCTGGACGAGGTAGGAGGCACTGCTCGGGCAGGGCCCGGGGCTGCAGGGCTGCCGGGTCCTGTGCCGAAACCCCACCATGCGGCAGGCACGTCCCCTCTCCGGGTCTCAGTGTCCTCCGCTGTAAAATGAGGAGGCCACTCAGAGTCCCCACCCCGCAGCACTGCAGGGGAAAGCAGGGAAGCATGGATGGAAGAAAGCACTGATTGGCTCACGTCCTGGACAAAAGTCCAGAGGCGTCTCACGTTAGGCACGGCCGGGTTCGGTCACTCGATAGCAGTAAGAGTCAGTCTCTCGCACCAACTATGCCCTGTGCCCATCTCCAGGGTTGGCATCATTGGGCGACACGCTTTTCCCCCAGGGGACCATGGAGCTCACTCTCATTGGCTTCTGGGCTCCTGGGTCCACCCCTGACCCATCACAGCAGCCAGAGCAGGCCAGGCATGCTCCGCCTACCCCCTGCCCCCTTCTGGGGTAACTAAGGGGTCACATGGTCTGAAGGGGAGAGACTCTCTCCAAAGGCCCCGAGGTCTCATCTCCAAAACGGAGTGGACCCAGACACTCAGTGTAGTTCAGGGGCAGTGTCTACTCAGGCAACCCCGTTCCACTTCCGGTGTGTGATCTCATGCAAGCGACTTTGCCATGGTGGCTGTGGCTTCCTTCGTGCACGGGATAATAATGCTGATGCTGCCTCAAAGACTGCTGTGAGGATGAGACAGGCTGACACTGGGAGTGATGCCAGGCCCGCAGGAAACACCGATGTGCACTGGCTGTCCTGAGTGTGAGCCTAGCACCAGGGACAAAGCAGATGCCCAATAAATGTGATGTCATCACACGGCCATGCCCTCAGGCCCCCGTAGACTCAGGCTGCAGTTGTGGTAGGTCGGAGCAAGTGTTGGGTACTGGGGAAGGTGTCTAAGGGGGAAAGCAGGTGGGAAACAAGGGTCTGGAATTGGCTACATTTCCAAGGCCATCAGAGCTGAAGTTGTGGGTGACGGTGAAAATCTCGTCTGGTCAGACCCTTCCATATCAGAAGGCTCATTCTTAGGAGTGTCATTGCTCCCTGAAATCAAGCTCCCAGGGAGAGACTTGCACTGGAAAGCGCTGGGCAGGACGGGATGGGGCAGGGATGAAGGCTTAGCCCATCACTCATGGAGAAGGGTGGGCATGGCCCCCCATCCTGTGTTATTTTATTCTTTTTTTTTTTTTTTTTTTGAGACAGAGTTTCTGTCCCCAGGCTGGAGTGCAATGGTGTGATCTCGGCTCACTGCAACCCCCGCCCCCTGGGTTCACATGATTCTCTTGCCTCAGCCTCCCCAGTAGCTGGGATTACGGGTGCCCACCACCACATCCGGCTAATTTTTTTTGTATTTTTTTTTTAGTAGAGACGGGGTTTCACTATGTTAGCCAGACTGGTCTTGAATTACTGACCTCATGATCCACCCTCCTTGGCCTCCCAAACTGTTGGATTACAGGCATGAGCCACCACGCCAGGCCCTTTTATTTTATTCTTTTGAGACAGGATCTCAGTCTGTTGCCCAGGCTGGAGTGCAGTGGCATGGTCATGGTTGAATGCAGCCTCGAACTCCTGGCTCAAGCAATCCTCCTGCCTCAGCCTCCTAAGTAGCTGGGACTATAGGCATGCACCACCACGCCTGGACTATTTTTACATTTTTTATAGAGACTGGAGCCTCACCATGTTGGCCAGGCTGATCTCAAACTCCTGGCCTCAGACAATCCTCCCCCTCGGCCTCCCAAAGTGCTAGGATTGCAGGTGTGAGCCATTGTGCCTGGCCCTGAGTTAAATTTTTATCATTTTCCTCTCTCTCAAATTGCCAAGGGTGCAGAGTGGGCATCACAGATTGGTGCTCACGGTAGGTGCAGATTGAGCACTTACCTGCGGCTGGGCTATTCTAAGCGTTAAGCACGACTGCCTTATCCCCACCGCCAGCCTTTGAGGAAGACGCTCTTGCTAGCCCAGTCTTTTTGAGACACAGTCTCGATCTGTTGCCCAGGCTGATGTGCAGTGGCCTAATCTCGGCTCACTGCAACCTCTGCCTCCCAGGTTCAAGCGATTCTTGTGCCTCAGCCTCCCGAGTAGTTGGGATTACAGGTACCCGCCACTATGCCGGGCTAATTTTTGTATTTTTAGTAGAGACGGGGTTTCACCATGTTGGCCAGGCTGGTCTCAATCTCCTGACCTCAAGTGATCCACCTCAGCCTCCCAAAGCGCTGGGATTACAGACGTGAGCCACCACACCCAGCCGTTAATCCAGGTTCTATGCATAGGTAGGTAGTATGAGGCATCCGGAGGTGCGAGGAGCTCAGGAACCTGCCCGAGGTCACAGAGGGGGTGGTGACAGCTAACGCGTGCTGAGCACTTAGTGTGCACCAGGTTCTCCGTGCTCTTCAGGACCGGAGCAGATGTGATACAGACCCATATTTCAAATGAAGGGATTTGGCTCAGGGTGGTTACAGGACTTGCCCGAGGTTACCTGAGGTAAGCAGCAGAGCCAGGATTTGAACCCGGGCCATCGGGGTCCCAGGTGCACACTAAGCCCCTTCCTCTGCTACCTCTGAGAAGTTAAACTGGGTGCAGCGTGACTGCGCTCTTCTCACAGAGGGACCCTGGGGTGGGGCGGTATGGCCTCTGGACCGTCTTCAGTTTCTCAACGGCAGGATGGGGGTGGGCGACATCACCCACCACTACCCTCCAGTGTTCACCTCCGACCCTGCTCACCTCCTCCCTGCAGATGAAGTTCTCACTGGAAAAGCTTCACCAAGGCATCACAATCTCAGACCCTCCGTTCGACGCCCAGCCCCGGCCCGATGACAGCTTCTCCTGAGGACCCAGGTCACGCAGCTGTTCCCCCATGTGGACAGATGGACACACAGAGCCTTGGCGGCCACTGCTGGCACGGTGTGAGCGCCAGGCATCTCCCGCCCGCCCCTCCTGACGGCCTGACGGGGGCTGCGCAGATATGGGGGCCACGGAACTGAGATGCACTTTATCCCAGGGAGCTGGCCTGGCATCAGGCACGCCCCCCACTAACTTATTTCGCCTGGCTGAGGTTGTGGGGGTCGCCTCCTGGGGTGCACGATTCCCTCAGCTCTGGGTTTAATGTATTATATTTATTTGGGGCCAACAGTTCCCCAATAAAGGGTCAGAAGTGGCTGTGGCTGTGCCTGTGGGGACCTGGGGGTGGGTGGGAGCCTCCTGTGGCACTCAGATCCTGCCATGGTGGGGAGGGGACCTCTGTCTGTTTCCTGGGCCATAGTCACTGAAACGATCTGGAATTCCCCTAGCATCTTACACAAGCTTTACATCATCTGCGGTTAGCGCAGGAACTCCGAGGGCAGTCTGGTGGCCAGAGTTCAAATCCTGCTTCCCAGCAGTCGCGTTACGGCAGTGGGTCAACCCTTCGGAGCTTCAGCGCCCTCTCCTGTACAATGGGCGGAATTACAGCACCCGTCTCAGGGTTGTTAGAAGGGAGTGGTTCTCAATCTTGAGCTGCATTCGAACCTACTGGAGGGCTTGGTGCAAAACAGACTGTGGGGCTCCTCCCTCCAAATTTCTAGTTCAGTATGCCTGGGGCAGGGCTGGGATTCTGCCTTTATAACAAGTTTCCAGGAGACGCGTATGGTGCCATCTCAGACCACATTTTGTTTTTGGTTTTTGAGACGGAGTTTCACTCTTGTCGCCCAGGCTGGAGTGCAATGGCGCAATCTCGACTCACTGCAACCTCCATATCCTGGGTTCAAGCAATTCTTCTGCTTCAGCCTCCCCAGCAGCTGGGATTACAGGCATGCTCCACCACGTCCAGCTAATTTTGTATTTTTAGTAGAGACGGGGTTTCTCCATGTTGGTCAGGCTGGACTCGAACTCCTGATCTCGGGTGATCCACCTACCTCGGCCTCCCAAAGTGCTGGGATTACAGGCGTGAGCCAACGTGCCCGGCCCTGTTTGTGTTAAGTTAGGGTTTCTCTGTCGCCCAGGCTGCAGTGCAGTGGCACAAACATAGCTCACAGCAGCCTCAACCTCCTGTTCTCAAACCATCCTCCCACCTCAGCCTTCTGAGTAGCTGGGACTACAGGTGTAAGCCACCAAGCCTGGCTAATTTTTAATTTCTTTTTAAAGATGGGATCTCCACTGTGTTGCCCAGGCTGGTCTCGAACTCTTGGCCTCAAGTGATCCTCCCGCCTCAGCTTCCCACAGTGTTGGGATTATAGGCATGAGCCACCGCACCCAGCCCCAGACCACACTTTGCGAACCACTATTATAGATTCGAGGAGTTCATAAATGTGGCTACTTAGAACAGGGCCTGGCACAGATGGAATGGAGTAAGTTTTCAAATAAATGTTATGCTTATTGCATAAAAATAGAGGGAAAAAGTAACTCGTGTAGTGAGTACCAAGTAATGTACGTACCAGCTCTTTGCCAAGATCTGATGTTCATTTTATTCTCACAGTGACTCCCCGAGGTAGAGACAGAAGATGTACATGCCGAGGCTACCCAACAGGGAGGCGGACTGCAGGCCTGGCCCCTGGAGTCTCCACATTTAGATTCAAGGTCCTAACGCCCTCAGGACCCCACCACAGCCTATTCAGGCTGAGGTGGGTTGGATCCCTGTTTTACAGATTAGGAAATAAATGAGCTTGGAGGCAAAGTCCCTGGTCCAGGTAGAACCCAGGTCCACCTCACTCAAACCTTGTCCTGGTTCCAGAGTGAGTGTGTGGGGTAAAGAGACACCCTTGACATGTCACACCCCCGGCTATAAGAATCATCCTAACTGATGGCTTGGGGCAGGGGACTGGAGGGGGATTGGAGAGTGGAGGAGCGGCATAGGAGGCAGAGCCAGCAACTCCCACTGTCTAGCTGTGTGATCATGGCAAGGTACCCATGCCGAGCCTCAGTTTTCTATATCTGTAACATGGGTATAGTAATATCACCTATAGGAAGAATTAAATGAGCTGATGTTAGTAAAGTGCTTCGAATACTTAGAAGCACCAAGCCCATACATAGTAGATGCTCACTGAACATCAGTTTGTAAGGCTGTGAGGTGCTTCCTGTCCAGTACTGAGGCCTGTCCTCACTGTGCCTTCGCCTACCATCCCCCACCAGAGGAAGGGCCCGGAACAGCAAGAGGGTTATTTTCTGCAGGGCAATTTCACAACTCAGGAGGTGCTGGCATAAAGGTCTAGACCACAGAGGTGTCTGGTGTCCCTGGCTCCCTGCCCATCTGCCATGGTCCTGCCTCACACCCTGGCTCCTCTTGCATGGCAGGGCTGGGCCAGGGGGACTCTGGGACCGTACCCCACCCAGAATTGGAGGTGAGGGCCTGGGTAGTGACCCTTCAGCCAAGAGTCTCACTCCCAGCCTGGTCCTGACAGCCCAGAACTCCCACCTCCATTCTCTCCATTTGGCAGAACCTATTGGTAGGACAGGCCACTCTCCCCTGCTGGAGCAGGATTCCAGATCCATCCTAGGCCAACTACATGACTCTGGGCAAGGGAGCGGCCCTCTCCCAGGCTCAGCTTTTTCATCCGTAAAATGGGGATAATAGAACTTGCTGAAGGTTTGAGGCAGTACAAGTGGGTTCAGTGAATTCCAAGGGCTTAGTAAACATTGGCATTCATTTATTTGCTTGACAAATACAGATTGAGTACCTGCAATGTGCCAGGAACAGTTCAAGGTGCAAGAGACATGGTGGTGCACAGGACAGTGTCCTCACCTTGAGGAATCTCTCTCTTTTTTTTTTTTTTTGAGACAGAATCTCCCTCTGTTGCCAGGCTAGAATACAGTGGCGTGATCTCAGCTCACTGCAACCTCCGCCTCCCGGGTTCAAGCGATTCTCCTTCCTCAGCCTCCTGAGTCTGGGATCGCAGGTGCCCGCCACCACTCCCAGCTAATTCTTTTGTATTTTTACTAGAGATGGGGTTTCACCATGTTGGCTAGACTGGTCCAGAACTCCTGACCTCAGGTGATCTGCCTGCCTCTGTGTCCCAAAGTGCTGGGATTACAGGCATAAGCCACTGCACCTGGTCCACCTTGGGGATCTTGTATTCCTAGGCTGGAGGAACAGGGGATGAACTAACACCACAAAAGAAGAACATGGCCAGGTGTGGTGGCTCACACCTGTAATCCCGGCACTTTGGAAGGCCGAGGCAGGAGGATCACTTGAGGCCAGGCGTTGAGGCCAACATGGTGAAACCCTGTCTCTACTAAAAAATAAAAATAAAAATTAGCCAGGTGTGGTGGTGCACGCCTGTACTCCCAGCTACTAGGGAGACTGAGGTGGGAGAATCGCTTTAACCCGGGAGGCAGAGGTTGCAGTGAGCCAAGATCCCGCCACTGCACTCCGGCCTGGGCGACAGAGTGAGACTCCCATCTCAAAAAAATAAACAGGAAGAACATAATGTCAGGTAGTGAGGGTGCTGTGAAAAACACTCAACAAGAGTAAAGGAGGTCAATTTAGGAGCTTGGGAGGCAGTTTACCCTGAAGGGACACGGAAGACCTGACGAAGGTGACATTGGAGCCATGGAGGCAGAGGGAAAGTGGCGGGCCGAGGGGAGAGCAGGGGCCAAGGCCCGAGGCAGGAATGGGTCCTCTGTGTTGGAAACAGCAGGAGGGCCTGGACAGCCAGAGTGGAGTGGGAGGAGAGACGGGTAAGTGATATCAGGGACATAAAGGGGTGCAGGGGATCATGAAGGGGTCCTCCTCCTGAAACGGCACCTCCAGATCCCCAGGCTGCTTCTCTCCAGGGTGCCCCCCTGCTTGGGTGAGGTCTGGATTGTATCTGCAGTCCTAGCTGGACAGTCCCCCACCCTCCTCTAATGCCTACTTGGTGTCCCTGCACAGTGACTCCCGGGCCTGGATATCAGAAGAGGAGAGATCACTTGGAGGTTCGCTTCCTCCAACTCCTGAGGATGACCTCCATCATTGGAAGTCGGAAACCCGGTCCCCAAACTGCGCTCCAAGTCCTCCTGTGACTCTGGGGGTGACCTTTCCCAGACTCCCTGGGAAGGTGGGGGTGGTCCCCAGAGCCCAGCGGGGTCGGAGACACCCAGACCACCTGTCCCGTTCCCAGAAGTCGCGGTCCCTACGCCACCAGGAGAGGCCGGTGCAGCGGGCGCCTCCCGGGCCGCTGCGGCAAAGGCTGGGCGGCCGCGCCCTCCCCCCGCGGTGATTCATCCCGCCCCCTCCCTCTCCCTCCTCCCTCCCTAGGCCGAGGCCGCTGCCGCTGCAGTGCGCAGGAGACCGCGGTCCGCGCCCGAGCGCGCCCGAGCCGGAGCGGGACCGGGGTCGGTGCACCTGGCGGATGCGCCCGGCTGCGCGCGCCAGCGCAGCAGCCCGAGCAGCGACCGCCGCCCGCGCGGCGGGGATGCCCGGACGCCGGGCCCCGGGGCTGGGGCCCCGGCGGTAACCGGAGCGGGGGGGCCGCGCCCCCCCTCCTCCCCCTTCGCCGGTCCCAGAGTCACAGCTGCTGCGCCCGCGCGCTCCCGGGGACATTCTAACCGCCGCTGGGTCCCGCCGCCTCTCGCCCGCTATTAATACCGGCGGCCCGGGAAGGGGGCGCAGCGCGCGCCGTGCAGCCATGGGGAGGCTGCTGGCCTTCGTGGTCGGCGCGGCACTGGGTGAGTGCGCGGGGGGCGCCTGCAGCCGGGGGCACCACGAGGGCGCTGGCGGGGAGGTGGGAGTGGCGCTCGGGACACCGGGCGGTCGCTCGAGGGCCGCCTTGGCCCATCCCCGGGCCCCGCCAAGTCCGCTTCAGAAGTTGTGCGCGCGGGAGCGGGGCTTGGGGAGGGCGGTGGAGGTGCGGGTGGGCTCCAGCGGGCGTCGGCCGAGCTGGCACAGCCTCTCCGCTGCAGGCGCTCAGCCGGGGGCGAGGAAACGCGGAGTCAGCTGCTCCCGGAGCCCCGCAGGCTGCAATGTGACACCCACAGCCGGGGGAGGGGGGTGGGGGGAAGGCGGCGCCCGGAGACTGGGACGGGAGAGACGGAGGGACAGGGAGAGATGGAGACGGGAGGGAGGGGGCGAGAGACAGAGAAGGACTCGGAGTGCACCTGAGGAGGTCCGCTGGGAGGCTGGGGACATGGGGGTCAAGGGGGACACGGAGACTGAAAGAGGGATATTGGAGAAAGAGAGTGAGAGTTAAGAGACTGAGCGGGTGGAGAAAGGGAAACTTGAGAGAGGCAGAAGGAGATGGAGAGGAGAGAGGGAGATGGAGGTGCCCTGAACACCGAGAGAGAATCTGGCATGGAGTTTGAGAAGGGAGAGACGTGGAAAGGTGGGAAGAGACCAGGAGAGGTCTCTTTCTGAGCCCAGAGAGTGGACACAAAGTGGAGGGACCTTCAGAGAGACCCCTGAGAGGGACAAAGATGGGAGAGACTGAGACAGAGGCCCTCAGGGAGTCTGAAAGAGCAGGGGAGGAGGATGGATGAGAATTCCTGAGGATCAGGAGACAAGGACAGCATGGGGCTGGAGCAGAAGAGACAGCGTTAGCCACAGAGTGCTGGGAGGCAGGAAGGAGGTGCCAGGGAAGAGTGCGAAGGGGAAATTCAAACACTGGAATTCAGTGGGACACAAAGGCCCTGGTGCAGGAGAGAGATCAGGAAAGGGCTTTGAAGAGTGGATGGGGTTGGGGTGGGAAGAGCTCTAGAAGCGGGGAGCCTGGGAAAGAGGGGTGACAGAGGCAGCAGAGGCTGGGGAGGGGATGGCTCACACAGGGGCTTGTGGGGCTGAGGAGTGGAGCTGAGAGTGGGTCAGCCGGGTTCCAGTGCCAACCTCCCCACAATCCCCCAGATCTTTTCTCCCAACCCATTTCTCCTGGGGCTAGCTGGCTTTGAATTTAGTGGTGGAAGTGACTGCCACCTTGAACTTCTAACTTAGCTGGAATTCTCATTCTACCACCTACATGCTTGGGTACTTCCAGCAAGGGACTTTCTGAGGAAGGGGCACTCGGGTACAAAAAGTCTGAGTTACTAGCAATGTTGACAGTCCCACTTCTGGGGCCTCTCAAGGGCCAGGCCCTACCTAATGTATGAAAATGAGCCCAGCCACTGCTGGAAGCAAAGAGGACCACTTCTTTCAACAAGAGAGAGGGAAACTGAGACTCAGAGATGAATGACTTGCTGAGGTCACGTAGTGAGTGACAGGGCTCAGCCTGCATCTAGTCCTGTCTCCTTGTCGTCACTGAGGGGATAAGAGATAGTTTCTGAGGGGTCTGGCATCGTTTAGGGCAATGGGTGCCTATACTTGACCTGAGCCTGCTGTCCCCACAGTGTCCTCAGCCTGGGGGGGCTGCGTGGAGGTGGACTCGGAGACCGAGGCCGTGTACGGGATGACCTTCAAAATTCTGTGCATCTCCTGCAAGCGCCGCAGCGAGACCACTGCTGAAACCTTCACCGAGTGGACCTTCCGCCAGAAGGGCACTGAGGAGTTTGTCAAGGTGTGCGGGGGATGGGCGCGGGCGTGGGAGGGGAGGGGTCCATGGGCGGGAGGTGGTGGGGCTGGATCTCAGGGAGGGGGCTTGCTTGTCTGTTTGTTTTAATAATATACTGTGATTGATGACCTGGATTCAGATTCTGGCTCTACCAGTGGCCAGCTGGTGACCTTGGCCAAGCCAGTGAGCCTCTCTGAAAGTCAGTTTCCTCCTCTGTAAAGATGGGGTGGCGGTGGTCTCTAGCTGATAGGTTTGTATGGGAATTGAATGCATTAACACACCTGGCACATGGTTGGCACGAAATAAATGCCAATGGACTTATTTGGCACCAGCAAATAATGTCTCGGATAGTCACTACAGAGGAAGTCAGAACTTTTTTTTAACCTCCTTTAAATTACATGTGTATTTTGCATTTTGGGGGGAGGAAACCATACACTTAGGATGTGCTAGAGAGTTGGGGTCTGAAGCCGCTGGGATCAGGCTGCCTGTCCCTGCTGGAGGAGTGTGTCCAGTGGCTGAGAAAGAACTGCAAAGAATGATGGCCCAGAGGCCAGATGGGGCTTGGGAGGATAACTGAGGAATGTGTGTGTGCGCCTGTGCATCTCAGGGCTACAGGCAAAATCAGGGTCTGGCTGGCTCCCGGCGTGATTCTAGCCCTCTGCCCCTGTGCCCTCCCTGCCTGAGGTCAAGGCATCTGAGCCCATGTGTGTGCCATCTGTGTCTATGGGTGTCAGGGCAGGAGACAGAGTCAGGGTCAGGTGAGGGAAGAGAGGCCCAGGCAGTGACACCTCCCACTCCCTGGCTACCCCCAGATCCTGCGCTATGAGAACGAGGTGCTGCAGCTGGAGGAGGACGAGCGCTTTGAGGGCCGCGTGGTGTGGAACGGCAGCCGGGGCACCAAGGACCTGCAGGACCTGTCCATCTTCATCACCAATGTCACCTACAACCACTCGGGCGACTACGAGTGCCACGTCTACCGCCTGCTCTTCTTTGAGAACTACGAGCACAACACCAGTGTCGTCAAGAAGATCCACATTGAGGTAGTGGACAAAGGTGAGTTGGGCGCTGCCTGTCCCTTCACTGTCACCCACCGGCAAGCCAGATGGAGGGACAGATGGCAGGTAGCAGACAGGGCAGGCTGGCTCTGTGCCTGATCAGCCAACCACCCACAGCAGTGGGCTGGAGGGGGAGGGGAGAAGCCCCTGCCGCCCACTGCAGCTCTGGCCTCTGTTTCCCTCCAGCCCACAGAGAGGTCAAAGCACGCGTCTCCCCACAGACGCTCAGGGTGCAGAACCCAGCTCTGTCACCTGTGCTGAGTGACCTCTGGCAGGTGCCGTTTGTCTCTGAGCCAAAGGGTTGTCCCAGGCTCCCCCAGGATAATAATCCCATGTACTTCTTGGGGTGTGGTTTGAGTCATTCTTCCATCATGGGGGTCATGAGGATTGAGCAGCTGCAGGCACATGATCGGCTTCCAGTAGAGCCTGGCACCTGGTGGCGAGGGTGGCAGTTCTTTTTTTTTTTTTTTGAGATAGAGTTTCGCTCTTGTTACCCAGGCTGGAGTGCAATGGCGCGATCTTGGCTCTCCGCAACCTCCGCCTCCTGGGTTCAGGCAATTCTCCTGCCTCAGCCTCCTGAGCAGCTGGGACTACAGGCACGCGCCACCATGCCCAGCTAATTTTTTGTATTTTTAGTAGAGATGGGGTTTCACCATGTTGACCAGGATGGTCTCAATCTCTTGACCTTGTGATCCACCCGCCTCAGCCTCCCAAAGTGCTGGGATTACAGGCGTGAGCCACCGCGCCCGGCTGGGTGGCAGTTCTTACTGTTTGAGTAACTCAGCCTTGCTGCCCTCTGTCATGACGAGGCAAGAGAGCGTGCCACCTTGAGCAGAGCTGCACACCCCCTTCTGCTCTCCTGACACTGGGGAGTCGCACTAGCCTGCAGAGTTTCACTCAGCGTCTCTGGGGCGGGCTCAGAGGCCCTTTCTAAAGCTCTCAGGTGAGGCAGTGCGGGGCCACAGGTGTGGGGCCCATGCTCTGAGCAGCAAGGGTCTACACAACATTTTTGAACATCTCATCATTTTGCCTCAGCCACCCTGAACCCCTTCTTTGAGGGAGGTCCACCCCTTCTCTGAACCATCTTCTGCTCGGAATCAATTACAATTGTCCAGGGCCCTGTGGCCTCTGGCTGAGAGTCGGGGAGAAAGCCTTGGCTTTGAACCAGCTACAAGCTGTGGCAGAAAGGTCTCTTGGGGTCACAGCACAGGCATCCTCACGGGCAACACGCACTGCCCATCCTTTTCATGACACAGGTGCTGGCCTCAGTGCCTTACATGGAGTCCCTTAGTGAATCCTCCCCCGATCCTGTAGGGTAGGGGCTCTTCCTATCTCCATTTTACAGGTGAGAAAACCGAGGCTCAGGGAGGGAAAGTTATGTGGCCAAGATCACATGATTGGGAGCTGGACGTGAACCCAGAGAAGCTTGGGTGACTGCGTCTCTGTTCGTGGCCATGATTCACTGTACGGTTATCAGCCAGAGCCTGTGGGTCTCTTTTTATAGTTAGCATTTTTACGTTTATTGTCAAAGTGGTGTAGCAGAACGCAATTCAGCAGGCATGTCTGAGCCACTCTGGCATTCGTCACGATGCTGGGCGGGGGAGTGGGGGTCAGCTGTGGACATGGATGATGGCGCCCCGCCCCCAGAGTTGCTGTGACAAAGATGCCCCTGGTACTGGGGCTTAGCAAAACCTGTGTTATTGCTCTTGCTGATCTGCAGAGGTGAGACAGGGAGAGGGTGGGAGGCTTCAGGGCGCTGCTCAGCCACCCGGGTTCGTTCCATCTTGTTGCTTGGCACTCAGCCAGGGTGCTGTGTCCTCTGGACACTGTGACCCAGTAGTGCCTCTCTATTTTTTATTTTAACTTTTATTTTTTGAGATGGCGTCTTGTTCTTGTTGTCCAGGCTGGAGTGCAATGGTGTGATCTTGGCTCACTTGCAACCTCTGCCTCCTGGGTTCAAGTGATTCTCCTGCCTCAGCCTCCTGAGTAGCTGGGATTACAGATGCCCGCCACCATGCCCCGCTAATTTTTGTATTTTTAGTAGAGATGGGGTTTCAGCATACTGGCCAGGCTGGTCTTGAACTCCTGACCTCAGGTGATGATCTACCTCCCTCGGCCTACCAAAGTGCTGGGATTACAGGTGTGAGCCACCGTGCCTGACCTGAGCCTCTCTTTTTTAGGATTGTCCACTGTATCACGCCACCTCCCAGAGCCCGTGTTTTCACCAGCGTTTACCATTGTATGCAGTTACTTATGTTGGGTCCTGCAGAGTTTGCGTTTTCTGCACTAGTCACCCAATTCTAGTGTTATTATTTTTTTTTTTTGAGACAGAGTTTCGCTCTTGTTACCCAAGCTGGAGTACAATGGTGCGATCTCGGCTCACCGCAACCTCCGCCTCCTGGGTTCAGGCAATTCTCCTCCCTCAGCCTCCCGAGTAGCTGGGACTACAGGCGTGCGCCACCATGCCCAGCTAATTTTTGTATTTTTTAGTAGAGACGGGGTTTCATCTTGTTGACCAGGATGGTCTCGATCTCTTGACCTCGTGATCCACCTGCCTCAGCCTCCCAAAGTGCTGGGATTACAGGCGTGAGCCACCGCGCCCGGCCCAATTCTAGTGTTTTTTATCTGCCATATGGTAGTACTGCCTTTTAAACATTACCCGCTATAGTATAGTATTTTATATTACCCACTATAGTATATTTTATAATATATTATTATAATATCGTCAAACATACAATAGTTTTTTGGTTTTTGTTAAAGAGAGACAGAATCTCACTCTGTTACCCAGGCTGGAATACTGTGGCATGATCATAGCCCACAGTAGCCTCGAACTCCCGAAATCCAGCGATCCTCCTGCTTGAGCCTCCCAAGTAGCTGGGACTACAGGTGTGAGCCACTATGCCCGGCTAATTATTATTTTTTTTCTTTTGTAGAGACTGGATCTTGCTATGTTGCCCAGGATGGTCTCGACCTCCTGGCCTCAAACAATCTTCCCACCTTAGCCGCCTTAAGTGCTGGGATTACAGGCGTGAGCCTCCGCACCTGGTCTACAGTACTTTTATCATAATCCATCATACTAGAGTATTTTTAACATTCCCCACCATGGTGGATATTTTTATTAACCACCATTCTATGCTATATTATTTTAAAAATTAATCCTATTGCAGCATTTGAAAATATTCCATCTATACTATACTATATTCTTCATTACCCCTGATACTACAGTATTTTTTTTTTGAGACAGAGTCTCACTCAGTCACCCAGGCTAGAGTACAATGGTGGTCCTCCGCTTGTTGCAACCTCTGCCTCCGGGGTTCAAGTGATTCTCCTGCCTCAGCCTCCTGAGTAGCTGGGATTACAGGTGCGTGCACCACGGCTGGCTAATTTTTTTTTTTTTTTTTTTTTTGAGACAGAGTTTCGCTCTTGTTACCCAGGCTGGAGTGCAATGGCGCGATCTCGGCTCACTGCAACCTCCGCCTCCTGGGTTCAGGCAATTCTCCTGCCTCAGTCTCCTGAGTAACTGGGATTACAGGCACGCGCCACCATGCCCAGCTAATTTTTTGTATTTTTAGTAGATACGGGGTTTCACTATGATGACCAGGCTGATCTTCAACTCCTGACCTCAGGTGATCCACCTGCCTCGGCCTCCCAAAGTGCTGGGATTACAGGCATGAGCTACCATGCCCAACCTATTATTATTGAGTCAGAGTCTCACTCTGTCACCCAGGCTGGAGTGCAGTGGCATGATCTTGACTCACTTTAGCCTCCACCTCCCGGGTTCAAGCGGTTCTCCTGTCTCAGCCTCCAAAGTAGCTGGGATTACAGGCATGTGCCACCACGCCCAGCTAATTCTTTTGTACTTTTAGTAGAGATAGGGTTTCGCTATGTAGACCAGGCTGGTCTCGAACTCCTGGCCTCCAGTGGTCCACCCACCTCAGCCTCCCCAAGTGCTGGGATGACACATGTGAGCCACCACACCAAACTTTTTATTATTTTCATCCACAATCTTGCTGCAGTTTCAGTATTGGCCATCAACCTATATTGCCTCCTGGTAATGACCCTTGAGGAATTAGCCATTTCATTTCCATAGAAGGAGGGGATGGGTCATGGTGGTGAGAACCTCACTGACCTGGGAGAGGTGGTGAAGCTACTGGGAAGCTGCCGGGGGTGGCCCACCTATGGTAGGAGCAGGCAGATGGGGACCCACGGGGACAGTAATCCTATTTTGGACACACACAACCTGAGTGGAAAATGCCTTGAGGCACAGCAGCATCTGAGGCTGGTGAGAAATCTGGCCTGCAGAGTCGTGGCTGGCCTTCAGATGTGCAGGCTGCCTGTGGCATGCCGTGTTACCTAAATCTGTTTGGGCACTGAGTTCCAGGAGCAGGGGCAAGAATTCCGATAATGGGGCTTTATCCAGTGTGCATCCAGCTCAGAGTGGTTTCTGAGGCCAGCTGCTGTGGGGAGCAGGATGCATTTGTCCTTGAGGTTTTCCAGGGCATCAAGGTGATGTTTGGATAAAGAATTTAGCATAGCAGGCGCCCACTACATGAGACACACTAATAATGTCTGTGGAGGCCGGGCGCAGTGTGGCTCATGCCTGTTATCCCAGCACTTTGGGAGGCCAAGGTGGGAAGACTGCTTGAGGCCAGGAGTTCAAAACCAGCTTGGGCAACACAGTGAGACCTCATCTCCACCAAAAAAAAAGAAAAAAGTAGAAAATTCACTGGGCCTGGTGGTGCATACTTGTAGTCCCAGCTACTCGGGAGGCTGAGGCAGGAGGATTGCTTGAGCTTAGGAGTTCCCAGCTGCAGTGAGCTATGATTGCACCACTGCACTCCAGCCTGAGCAATAGAGCAAGACCCTGTCTCTTGAAAAAAATAAAGAAGTCTGTTGAATGAAGGAAGGAAGGAAGGAATGAGAAGGGAACCCTGTCCCAGCTCCTCCTGCAGGGAAGCTGGGGCAGGGCAGGTGGGGGGAGCATCCAGCCCCACACCCTCCCTCACTCTGGCCCAGAAAGCACTGGTGCCATCTGTACAGGGAGGAGCCACAGAAAGTGCCCCACTCACAGCAGAGGGAGGCCATGTGAGGACAGCAGGGAAAATGGGATCTCAGCCATCTGGGAGGGGGCCAGAGAAGTGGGATGGACACCTAGGAAATCCAGCCTTGAGGACGACGCGGTGGCTTCTGACTCTGGTCCCCTGGCTAAGCGCGTTCCCTTTACAGTTTAAATTTAGGCTCAAGGACAAGAAGTTGGCAATTGGCAGGGCCACGCGGTAGAGAGGATGTAGGGTTTCCAGAAAATCGCCAACACTTGGGCAGTGCTGGCTGTGTGCTCGTCCAAGCATGTTACGGACTTTAACTCATTTCCTCTCCCAGCAATCCCCCGAGAGGGTCTGAGTATTCCCATCTCCATTTTACAGAGGCTCAGAGAGGTGCCGTCATTTCCCTGAGGCCACACAACTAGTAAGAAGCAGAGTCAGGATTTGAACCCTGGCAGTCTGGTCCCAGAGCCCAGGCTTTTGACCATTAGGCTATACTGCCCCAGTTATAACAATAATAATAATATTAATAAAAACGAACCTTTATTGAGTGCTATTTATAGATCAAGCTCTCTTCTAAGGATTTTTAAAGCATATTTAATTTTCACAGCACTCTGATGAAGGAGGCATTTTAAGTATCAACATTTTACAGTTGAAGAAATAGAGGCCCAGAGACATTGACCCACTTGTCTAAGGTCACACAGCTGACTAGTGGCAGAGCCAGCCTTTGAACCTCAGCCTTCTGGTTGCAGAGCTTCGGCTTTTAGGCCCTGAATGACGCAGATGTGCCCTCGAGTTACACAGGGAGGCAGGTTGAGGGTGACCCCCACCAGGCCTACCCAAGGCTGGGTATTCATAATCACAGCGCACACACCAGGCCCAGGGAGGCCGAGCCACTTGCCCAAGCTCACACAGCAAGCTTACCCCACACCTGGGCTGTCGTGCAGCCTGGGCTACCCCCTTAACCTTGCCTGGCCACTGCAGCCAACAGAGACATGGCGTCCATCGTGTCTGAGATCATGATGTATGTGCTCATCGTCGTGCTGACCATATGGCTCGTGGCAGAGATGGTTTACTGCTACAAGAAGATCGCTGCCGCCACGGAGACTGCTGCACAAGAGAACGCGTAAGTGGGGTGACTGGGAGGCAGGAGGGCACCCAGGGCACCGTCACACCTACCAGAGAAGAGCAGGGAAGTGGGGGTGGGGGTGGGGAGGGTGGGGGGGGGAGCGACCCAGGGCGCCATCTCTCAGTACTCGCAGAGGGGAGTGCTTTCTGTCAGACATGGGATAGGAGGTGTCGGGCCCAGCCCCTTCCTCCCTCAAACTCAAGAGCCCACCATAGCCCCCTCCACTCTCTAAGGAGCCCTGTGTACCCGGGGCAGAGACCGCTACCCTCCCTGTCCCCTGGGGGTTGGGTCAGTCTGACAATGGGGTCACTGTACACCTGGCCTTGCCCCCACAGCTCGGAATACCTGGCCATCACCTCCGAAAGCAAAGAGAACTGCACGGGTGTCCAGGTGGCCGAATAGCCCTGGTAAGGCAGATGGGCAGGCAGGGGGCCCGGGGATTGGGAGGGGTGGAAGTCCCCCAGTTCCCTAATTCCCCATCTCTTGCACCCCTTCAGGCCCTGGGCCCCTCCTCAAGGAAGAGCCAGCCCTAATGGGGACTCTCCAGATACCGCCTGCCTGCATTTGGGGTGGGGTGGCCGCTTCTGGGCCCCGGAAAGCCTCAGAGTCCTGCCGACAGAGCCGCCGGGGAGGGAGTGGGCAGGGGGCTTGGCTCGCACCCCCACCTTCGCCTCCTCCAGCTCCTGCCCCCCGGCCACGCACCGCCATGCATGATGGGTAAAGCAATACTGCCGCTGCCCCCACCCTGCTTCTGCTGCCTGTTTGGGGAGGGGGGCGGTGAGGTGGGGGCAGCGGCCCCGCACCCCTCCTCCTTGCTGATTTGCACACATTGGCCGCTTCAGACATGCACTTCTGGGGGCCAGCCCCTCCCCGCCTCCTCCCTGCCCGGGGGCAGGGGTCGCGATGATGGGCTGGAGCAGTTTGGGGCAAGGGGTTCTGGGGCCCACTCCGACTCTCCCTCCCCAGCATCATTTCCCCTCCCGCTTCCTCCGGCTGGACCTGGGGTCCCCGTCCCCGTGATGCACTCCTGCCCCGGCCCAACCTCGCCCTCTCTCACCAGCCTTGAACTGTGGCCACCTAGAAAGGGGCCCATTCAGCCTCGTCTCTTTACAGAAGTAGTTTTGTTCATGAAATAAAGACTCTTGGACTTGATGCAGAGTTTTGATTGTGAGCCTCGTCACCTTCCCACATTCCTGTCCCTGAATCCTAGGGCCAGCTTTCCAGGGCCCCTGCCTGTGGGCCACAGGTGAAGCCACTTAGTGCCTGGTCTGTGTCAGGCTTGGGTTAGGGGAGCCATTCGCTCAGGGGGGACCAAGAGTGGTGAGGGAGAGTGGGATGGAGCCAGGAAGGGAGAGGGTGCCGTGGAGGGAAGAGAGGGGAGGCTCAGGCTGGCGTGCAGGGGTTTCACGGGGTGTGCGGTGTGCCCAGCAGAGTGTGGGTCTCTGGAGAGGTGGGCGCTGGGGAGGAGAGGGAAGGAGAGCCGGGTACGGATGGAGAGGCAGAGGAAGCCAGGCTAAGGCAGCGTGTCCCAGTGAGGGCCCAGGGCTGAGTGGAGGAAATGGAAGCGGTGAGGGTGGGTTTGGCTGGGCACAGCGGGCACCTGTGGGTGAGCGGGTGGGGCCGGTGGTGCGGGCGGCGTATCTGGGGCAAGCCGCCGAGGCCGACTGTGTCCGGCGTGTGGCGGAGGGGGCAGGTGTCTGACGGTGACCCTGCGCGTCTGGTGTTTGCCTGGCCCTGGGTCTGACGTGGACCGCGCCTGGCTGCTGGCGGGACAGTGTGTTATCTGCCAGCGGACGCTTCCGGCCACTCGGCCTGGGCCTCTGCCCTCAGCGCTGTGTTTTCCGGGCCAAGACCCCCCATCCCCCCTATCTAGTGCTAGGACTTTCTGGCTCCAGAGGTCACCGCGGCCGGGTGGAGGCTGCCAAAGCAAACCAGCCCCGTGACTTGTAGGAAGGCCGCGGGGGAGGGGCCGGGGGAGGATGAGCAGGGCAGGCGGGAGGGGCCGGGGCTGGGGTCGGGGCCCGGGAATTGGGCAGGGGATTGGGCAGGGGTGTAGGAAGTGGCGGGCTCAACCTGGACCCGGGGCTGGAGGGCGCAGGCAGGGCGCGGGGAGGGGTCGCCGGGCGCGGGTGGAGTGGGCTTAGGGCAACTGGGGCCCTCCGTGGGATTTCCTAGGGTCAGACCCCCGCCCTTGAGCCCGGTAGGCGCCCTCAGCCTGCACTTTCTCCCTAACCCCCCAGCCTCCAGCCGGGCAGGCACACCTGGGTCCCTCTGGAGCCCCGTCGCTGGGCCCGCCTGGTCCAGCCCCTGCAAGCCCGGCCCCATCAGCCAGGTGGCCTCCAGCGCTGCCAATCGAATGGTCCAGCCCCTCCCCGCCCCTTCGCCCGCCCCTCGCCCAGCCCCCTCCTCCTCAGGTGAGGCAGCCTGGCCTAGCAGGTCCCACGCCACCGACTCTGCCTCCGGGCCGCCCGCTGCTGCGGGGCCACCATGCTCCTGCCCAGGCCTGGAGACTGACCCGACCCCCGCACCACCTCGAGGTTCCGCTGCCACCTGCTGGACCCCAGGGTAAGGACCAGGGCCCCCAGACTCACAGTTCCAGCCCTGAGGACAAGGGGTTCCCTCGCTCCACCACCCAGCCTAACCTCCTAATAGAGGGGTTCCCCGGGACCTGAGAAGGGGCTCTGTGACTTCTCCCCCAGCACATAGGTGTCCTGGCCTACTCTTTCTTGAGACTCAGAAGTTGGACCTCTGTCCTTTCCTCCCCAGACCCAGGAGTTCCAGCCCTCAGGCCCCTCCTCCCTCATACTAATGAGTCCTGGTCCCCAAATTCCTCCTTTCCCAGGACTCCTGATTTCAGGTCCTCAGCCATCTCCTCCCTCAAACCCAGATCCTCAGTCCCCTGCTCCACCAGGCTCAGGCATGGGGGTCCCCAGCCCTGCAAATCCAGGCGTCCCCCAGCTGCTGGTCAGACACTGACCCCATCCTTGAACCCAGCCCAACCTGCGTCCGTGATCACGGCGTGCTCTGGCCAAGGCCCAGTCCCTACAGCCTGCCTGGATGGACGCCTGGGACTGGGGGCGCCAGGACTGGGCTGGGCTGGGCTCCCCCAGGCCCTGCCTCCCCGTCCATCTCCTCACAGGTCCCACCCTGGCCCAGGAGGTCAGCCAGGGAATCGTTAACAAGAGGCGGTGACATGGCGCAGAAGGAGGGTGAGTCCCCTTCCCTGAGCCCCAGCTTTGGCTCTGCCTGGCGCCCCGCCCTCTGTGCTCTCTACCCTCCACCCCTTCGGAGCCCCCCTCTCTGGGCACCCCTCCCAGATGCATCCCCACCCCTCTTAGTCCTCCTCCACCTGATTAACTATTAACCACATTTTCTGTGCAGCTGTGCCACCACCAGCCTCCCTACTACCCTATACGACCTTCCTGGCACCCTGCCTCAGTTTCCCCTCATCCCCCATTGATTTCTCAGCTAACCCTGGACTTGTCCTCTACTGGGGCTGTAGCTGTCATGGTTAAGGACGCAGTTTTGGAGTCAGACGCACAGGCTTGCATTGGAATTTGCTCCTGCCACCTTTTTTTGCTGTGTGATCTTGTGCAAGCGACATTATCTTAGGGCTTTGGTCTCCCCCTGGGTCAAGCGTGGATCCCAGTCCTCCCTCTGTGAGGTTGTTGAGTGCATGAGATACACCAGGCACTGGCCTGGGGCTCCGCACATGGGACACATGCCATCAACCAGGGCTGTGGTGACAGAGGCTGGCAGGCTCTGAGTCCCAGAGACCCAGGACCCCCACTGGTTCCAGACATTCCTCCACCTCCTGGCTCTGTGGGCAAAAGAGCAGAGGAAGGACTTTGGACTCGGCCTGGATGGATGGAGAGGAGAGAGACGGCAGAGAAACCACCATAGGGATGACAGCGAGAGGCTGCCTGATGGGGTTGCTGGCCCTCGGGGGGCTCCGGGCAGCCCTCGGCTAGCCTGGCTTTCTTTCTACCTCTCACATGAGGGACCCAGCTGGAGGGGCACGTGGAGGGGCGGCCTGCTGTTTCTGTCTTCCCCGAGCTGGGGCTGACTCCTTCTCCTCTTGCTGCAACCAGGCTAGCTGGCTCAGTCCCAGGCAGTAGCACTTTCTAGCTGTGTGGCCCTGGGCAGGCAGTGTGTCCTCTTTGGGTCTCCATTCTCTCACCTGTGAAATGGAAAGGGTGACGGTTGCATGCTTGACAGCGTGGGGTGAGGCCTGAAATGCCAGGATAGGCAGCAGGCACTGAGTGTGTTGGCTGGAATGATTAGTTTGCATCTCTGGCCTCTTCAGGTCTTGGCACAGCAGGCAATTCAGACCCCAAACCATTCAGCTGTGGTCCAGAGGGAACCCAGGCTCCTAGTTACCCAGGAGAAGGTGTTGCACCCTAGCCGAGCAGAAAGATGACAGAGTCCAGCTCCCTGGGGACTATCTCTTTCCTGGAGCTACTGGAAGGACAGCACCAGGGCTTGGGCCTATGGGTGAATGAACCAGGGAAGAAAAGCAGAGGCCGGGCGCAGTGGCTCACACCTGTAATCCCAGCACTTTGGGAGGCCAAGAAGGGTGGATCACAAGGTCAGGAGTTCAAGACCAGCCTGACCAATATGGTGAAACTCTGTCTCTACTAAAAATACAAAAATTAGCTGGGCGTGGTGGTATGCACCTGTAGTCCCAGCTACTTGGGGGCCTGAGGCAGGAGAATCGCTTGAACCTGGGAGACAGGTTGCAGTGAGCCGTGATTGCGCCACTGCACTCCAGCCTGGGCAACAGAGCGAGACACCGTCTCAAAAAAAAAGAAAAAAAAAGCAGAAAATGCCTGGATGGACAGAGATGGTCTGGGTTCAAAGAGAAACAGACACAAAGTGGGCTCTGATGCCTCCCCAGCAGCTCCGGGCTGGTCTCGAGGGCTGGGGGCATGGGGGTCGAACCTGGACACAGATGCCGAAAGGTTCTGATGCTGCATTTACTTGCTGGATGACCAGGGGTTGGTGGCTGCTAGACTTTGGGCCTCTTTTTCTCATCGGTAAACTGGGGGTGGTGGCAATGGCGCCTTCCTCATGAACGGCTGCAAAGATTTAAGGATGCTGTGCAGAACTGAACGGGGTTAGGGCAGGGCGGTGCATCCGTGTGTGATTCTGAGAGCCACTGTGGGTGCAGCGGCTGCTGTTGGTGGTGGCTTCTGGGAAGCCAGGGAACTTGGAATTGGAGGAGGTGATATCGGAGTTGCAATTCAAGGATGCCAGGCAGAGGGAAGAGCAAGGCTCTTGTTCTTACCTGGGAAGCTGGGAGGTGACACAGTGCTGGCATGCACATAGCCAGTTGTGGTATTTCTGGAGGTGCAGTTGGAAGTGGAGCTGGATGGGAGATGAGGTGTGCAAGCTGGACCAGGCTGCATGAGGCTGTTTTGGGGACGAGTGGGCCAATTCCTCACAGTGCTGGGTCTCTCCACAAGGTGGCGCCAGTGGTTAGCCCCTGCTTCTCTTGTCTAACTTGTATTTTACAAGTTCTACTATTTGAGTTGCTTTTTGGACGCTCTCTTGGTGCCTGATAATGACCCACATGGTTGTCTGGGAATTGGAGGAAATGTATGTTCAACTCCCAAATCTCTAAAAGCCATGCTTATACCCTAGTGGGGCTGGAAATGCCAGGCCGAGGGTCTTAGGCTGTCCTGGGGGTACTAGGGAGTCACAGAGGATTCTATAGGTAAAGAAGGGGGTAGGTTGGATTTGGTGTCTCAGTAGGTTCCCCAAGCCTCAGTGTGGAGGGCGGGCTAGAAGGGGAGACTGAGTCTAGTGGTTGGATGGGGCTGGAGCAAGGTGGAGATGGAGGGAGAGAAGGAACAGGGGGAGGAGAGTCACTCAGGAGGATTGGCAGGCTGTTGGGGGAGGTGAATGTTCTGCAGACAAGGACTGTCCTAGGAGTGAGGGTCTCTGAGACAAGACCTGGGAGGAAGAATATATTTGGGGAGCCATTGAGGCCATTCTGGGACCTAGTGGGAGCAAAGGGACTAGGAGGTCCCAGGGAAAGGTATTTAAGGGACTGCAGGAGCCCTGACCTGGGGCCTAGAGGAGAGTCTAAGGCTGGGGACAGAGGGGAAACTGAGGCCACTGAGGTGGGTGAGACAGACTTAGGGACAGGGAGGAGTGGGGCGAGGCCACAGCCAGCCCTACGAGCTCCGCCTTTTATCCAGTAGGTAGAGGCTGGGTGGAGAAAGCAGTCTCAGAGACGAAGGAGGAAAATCAGGTGCGTGTGATGCCCCAGAAGTCCAGAGGAGAGCATTTATTCCGGAAGCTGCAGGCACGTAAGAAGAGGACTGAGACACGGAGCTACCAGTTAGTTGAGTGGATTTTCAGAGCCAGAGAGCCAAAGCTGTCACTGTGAGGGTCTTCGCGCCACATGGTGGAGGCAGAAGAACTGTCCTGTGAGAAGACACGAGGCAGCTGGAGGGCCTGGAGAAGCAGGGCAGAGAGTCTCAGGGAGAAGTGGCAGCGGGCGGTCTGGCTTACCGAGGGAAGGTGGGCCTGCTGCTGGGATCAAAGGGTTGATGATGCCTTGCTGCCTGTGCCAGTGGAGATTACGCAGGGAGGATGAGGATGCGTCCCACACCCGGGCCCAGATGCGGGTGCCGCCTGTGCCATAGAGACACGCAGGGAGGATGGCTCTCATACGGGGGAGACCTCAGGATGCAGATGCTTCCTGTCCTACTGCAGGCACTGAAGTCCTCTGAACCACACCGAATGGAAGGAGGTTCTTCCTCTCACCCTAGGAGACACATACATGGTGGCATTGCTTCCTGTCCCACCAGATGTGCCAGGGCCTCTAGGCTGCATTCTGCGTGGCAGGCACAGCTGGAAACAAAGGAAGCAAGAGCGGCCCACCGCCCGCTGGAACCTGGAGAGTGGTCCTGGGCAGAGTTGAGGGCAGGCCTGAGAGCCCTCGCAGGACAGGCAGGGGTCAGCCAGCAGTAGCTGGTCTGGTCTGGCCCACTGGGGCCTCTTTTGGGGGATAGAGTGTTCCCTCATGCCTTGATGGGAGCCACTTAGCTCTCAATTTTTTTTTTTTTTTTTTTTTTTTTGAGACAGAGTCTCGCTCTGTTGGCAGACTAGAGTGCAGTGGCTCAACCTCGGCTGACTGCAACCTCCGCCTCCCGGGTTCTAGCGATTCTCCTGCCTCAGCTTCCCAAGTAGCTGGGACTATAGGCACCCACCACCACACCCAGCTAAGTTTTGTATTTTTAGTAGAGATGGGGTTTTCCATGTTGACCAGGTGGTCTCGAACTCCTGACCTCCAGTGATCCACCTGCCTCAGCCTCCCAAAGTGCTAGGCTTACAGGCATGAGCCACTGTGCCCAGCCTGAGCTCTCAAGTTCTTAAGACACCCAGATAATAGCCACCAAAGTGAGGTTCTAGACCTCTCCCTGCTCTGTTCCAGGCGCTGGCCTGGTGCTGAGCTCACCAGCCATACCGCCATGGATGCAGATGGGGGAGCTGGGAGCTCCTGCTGCCCTGGGGGTGATCTGCAGCTGCCAAGGGCAGTTGAGCCCTAGCCAGGCCCGGCTGAAGGCTTTCAGCAGCCTTTACTCTTTGGTCCTCTTATAATCCCTAGTGAAGGGGTTGGCTTTTAATCTCTAGGACCTCTGCACTGGGAATAACATCCCTTTTCCTGTGCCACCAGGCCTCCCCAGCTGGCCCCAGCCTTAGTTCCCACTACCTTCCCCAAGCTCCGGCCATCTGGCTGCCTCGATGGCCTCTCCAGCCTCTGACATAACAGAGCGTGCTTATTCTTGCCTCAAGGCCTTTGCCTATGCTGTTCCCTCTGCCCACGGTGCCCTTCCTTGCGGTCTGTGCATGGCTGGCACCTCACCTTTCAGATCTTAGCTCAGAAGTCTCTTCTACGGCAGGCACTCTAATCCCTGATCCCCTTGCAGAAGGCACTCTGATCCCTGATCCCCTTGCAGAAGGCACTCTGATCCCTGATCCCCCTGCAGAAGGCACTCTGATCCCTGATCCCCTTGCAGAAGGCACTCTGATCCCTGATCCCCCTGCAGAAGGCACTCTGATCCCTGATCCCCTTGCAGAAGGCACTCTGATCCCTGATCCCCCTGCAGAAGGCACTCTGATCCCTGATCCCCCTGCAGAAGGCACTCTGATCCCTGATCCCCTTGCAGAAGGCACTCTGATCCCTGATCCCCCTGCAGAAGTCCATCTGATCCCTGATCCCCCTGCAGAAGCTCATCTGCTGCCCCTAGCCTGCATAGTTTTCCTTGAAGCCTCTGCCACAATCTGGAAATGACCGCGTTCATTTACTTGTTTCCTGGTTAATGTCCCCCACTCCCCGCCTGCATGCATGAGCACGTGAGCCCTGAGAGCTGTAACCTTATCTGTCTTCTTTGGGTTATGTTCCTGGAAACTAGAAAGGTGCCAGGCACACAGCAGATGCTCAGTAGGACGGTAAACGGATAATGCTCCATTAGACTGAAGGAAAAACTGAGGGTCAGGTGTGGTGGCTCACGCCTGCAATCCCAACACTTTTTTGGGAGGTGGTGGTGGGCAGATGGCTTGAGACCAGGTGTTCACAACCAGCCTGGCCAACATGGCAAACCCTATCTCTACAAAAAAATACAAAACTTAGCCAGGTGTGGTGGTATGCGCTTGTAGTCCCAGCTACTCAGGAGGCTGACAGGTGGGAGAATTACCTGAGCCTGAGAGTTTGAGACTGCAGTGAGCCACGATCGCACCACTGCACTCAGCCTGGGCAGCACAGTAAGACCCTGTCTCAAAAAAAAAAAAAAAGAAAGAAAGAAAAGAAAAGAAAGAAAAGCTGGGCGTGGTGGCTCACACCTGTAATCCCAGCACTTTGGGAGGCCGAGGCAGGTGGATCTCCTGAGGTCCGTAATTTGAGGCCAGCCTGGCCAACATGAAGAAACTCCTGTCTCTACTAAAAATACAAAATTAGCCGGGCGTGGTGGCACATGCCTGTAATCCCAGCTACTTTGGAGGCTGAGGCAGGAGAATCGCTTGAACCCAGGAGGCGGAGATTGCGGTGAGCCGAGATCACGCCATTGCACTCCAGCCTGGGCAACAAGAGTGAATTCCATCTCAAAAAAAAAAAAAAAGAAAAGAAAAAAGGAAAAAGGCTCAGAGAGGGGAAGGGAGTTGCCCAGGACCACACAGCTCTAATGATTTATAAAGCATTTATAGAGAACTTGCTATGTGTCAGGCACTTTTGCACAGTGAGAGAGACAGGATGGCTTTGTGGCTGGACACAGGGGACCCGGCACCAAACGTGCCCAGAGTTTAGGACTCAGCTCTGCCTCTTCCAGGCTGTCACTATGGGTATGTGACCCCACTTCTCTGAGCTTTCTGAAAAACAGAAATCATAGTTGTGGGATTGAAATAAGGACTCATGAGCCGATGCATTTGGAGCAGAGCTTAGCACTTAGGAGGCATCAATACAAGTTGGACTATTCTTCTTCTTCTTGAAAAGAATTTTAAAGTATTAGTTTTAGAAGTGAGTGCTCAGTGGATGCCCATTGAGAAAGTTGAGGCTCAAAGATATGATGGCACCTGCCTTAGGTCCCAGCTAAGAAGGGGTAGGGCCAATATTTTCAAATGAGGCTGGCCAGGCACAATGGCTCACTCCTATAATCCCAGCAGATCACTTCAGGCCAGGAGTTAGAGACCAGCCTGGGCAACATGATGAAACCCTGTCTCTACTAAAAAATACGAATATGAAAATTAGCCGGGCATGGTGGTAGGTACCTGTAATCTCGGCTATTTGGGAGGCTGAGGCAGGAGAATTGCTTGAACCTGGGAGGCAGAGGTTGCAGTGAAACGAGATTGCGCCACTGCGCTCCAGGCTGGGCAACAGAGCAAGAGTCCGTCTCAAAAATAAAAAATAAAAATAAATAAAATAAAATGAGGCTGGCAGATTTTCAAGTGGAGGGGCAAATTTAATCTTGCAACTGGGCGCCATGAGAGAGGTATGATTTCGGGGGCACGTCGGGGCAAAGGGTCTATAACAGCAGAAACAACTGAGGCAGCCAGGGAAGGCCAGCGGCGGGGAAGAGAGCTACCAAGAGGGCAAAGGTCGGGGGTCACAGTCCCCAAGAAGAGACGGCCCAAAGCAAAGACGGAAATATAAAGCCACAGTGTCCCCGGGGAGGAGAAATTCCCTAAGTGCCAGGAAAGTGCAGGGTGGAGGCGGGCAGCGTGGCAGGTGGCCTGGCCATGCCCCCCTTCCCGCTGGAACCCTGGGGGAGCTGGACACCTGGTTGTTCACGCGGCAGGAGGGGACAGCCCTGTCAGCTGCCGGCCCTGGGGAAACTGGGCCTGGGGAGGGCATGCTTGGGCATAATAAGTTAGCCCAGGGGGGCAGGGCAGAGCTGGCCTTGTGCCCAGACCCTGCTGTGATGAGGACAGGGCTGGCTGTGGCCCCAGCATGGTTTCTGTTGCAGGTGGCCGGACTGTGCCATGCTGCTCCGGACCCAAGGTGGCAGCTCTCACTGCGGGAACCCTGCTGCTTCTGACGGCCATCGGGGCCGCGTCCTGGGCCATTGGTGAGAGCAGTCCCTGTGCCTCCCACCTCCCCTGGCCCCTGCAGCCTCCAGCCTGCCTGCCCTCATCTCTTCCTTCTCTGCAGTGGCCGTTCTCCTCAGGAGTGACCAGGAGCCGCTGTACCCAGGTGAGTGGAGCAGGCTGAGACCCTCCGGGGGAGCCCTGGAGGACACCTGTATCTGGCGGGAGGTCAACAAATGTATTTGTTGGATAAATGTACAAATGCATGCAGAAGTGCTAATCATAATAGTGCATTTGTGTTGAGCGCCTGCTATGTACCAGGCACTATTCTAAGCACCCCACATGTCTAACCCAGACTTTTTCAGACACCAGTGTGTGTTACTCATGAGTGCATCATGAAATTAAATCAGTGAGTTGGAAAACCTTGTTTTTTTAAAAGTATGAAATAGATTATAGACTATCACAGTGCATCTCTAAGTAAGGAAAGGTTATGCCAATTTTTGTTTTGCTTTTTTTTTTGCATCCATATGCATGCAATCCACTGCATCCCCACACTGTGAGGGTGGGACTGTTATTCTCCCCATTTTACAGATGGGGAAACTGCGGCTTCGAGCAATGTGGTAGTTTGCCCCAGACCACAGAGCTATGGGCTACATCAGGATGTAAAAATATGTTTCTTGCTGTGAGGCATGACCGTTAGGGAGGCACGGTATGAATACAGTGGGCCCTCGTAACTCTCCTAGAAGATAGTTGCTGTTTTCCTTTAAATGAAGTCTTGCTCTGTCACCCAGGCTGGGGTGCAATGGCACAGTCTTGGCTCACTGCAAACCCCGCCTCCTGGGTTCAAGCGATTTTCCTGCCTCAGCCTCCCAAGTAGCTGGCGTTACAGGCATGTGCCCCAGCTAATTTTTATATTTTCAGTAGAGACAGGGTTTCACCATGTTGGTCAGGCTGGTCTCGAACTCTTGACCTCAGGTGATCCACCCACCTTGGCCTCCCAAAGTGCTGGGATTACAGGTGTGAGCCACCTCACCTCACCTAATGTTTTTCATTTTTAGTAGAGATGGGATCTTGCCATGTTGCCCAATCTGGTCTTGAACTCCTGAGCTCAAAGCAGCCCTCTCATCTCGGCTTCCCAAAGTGCCGGGATAACAGGTGGGCAACACCACAACCCATTTTCCTGTGGGGACGCCGAGGCACAGAAAGGCTGAGTGACTCGTCCCAGGCCACGTAGCTAGTCCATGTCAGGGCTGGGATTTGAACCCCGGCAGCCTCGATAGTAGCGGTATATAATGTTCACACTTGACTGTTAAAAACAAACAAACAAACGAAAAACAGCTGAATTTGTTGCCATAGTGAAGACTAACATATACCAGGGCCTGGCTGCAGCCTTTACCAACTAGGCCTATGCAGCTGGGCTGTTATCATCCCAACATTTTGCATTTGGGGGAAACTGAGTCCCGGTGAAGCGAACCAACTTGCCCAAGACCACACATCAGATAAGAGACAGAGCGAAGGGATCACGCCCCTGCCAAAAGCCCCTCAGTGGCAACACGTGGCATGGAGATAGAATCCCAACCCATCACAGGCTGCAAGGCTCCTAGGGTGGGGCCCTCTCTACCCCCACCTCACACAGGCTCCAAGCACCCTCCAGGCCCAGTCCCTCACTCAAATGACCTCCTCACACAGAAGTCTCTACTCACCCACCTCTTTCTAGCTCACACCTAGAGGTGGGTTTCAGTCCTTCATTGTCCCTTCTGAGCTGCCAGGCCTCCCACCAGTCCCCACCCTCTCCCAGCCTGTTTCCTCATCTGTGACAATAAGAATCAGTTAAGAATGAGAGGAGATTAAAAATCTGTGCAGTACTTGGGCTGGGCGCAGTGGCTCACACCTGTAATTCCAACACTTTGGGAGACTGAGGTGGGTGGATAACCTGACGTCAGGAGTTTGAGACCAGCCTGGCCAACATGGTGAAACCTCATCTCTACTAAAAACACAAAAATTAACCGGCCATGGTGGCACACACCTGTAGTCCCAGCTACTCAGGAGGCTGAGGCAGGAGAATTGTTTGAACCCAGAGGCGCAGGTGGCAGTGAGTGACCTGGGCGACAGAGCAAGACTCTGTCTCAAAAAAAAAAAAAACCACACAAAAAAATCCATGCAGCACTTGGCTCTTAGCCAGCACAGTAGACGTTGGCTTTTGCTTCTCACTCTTGAAATTCTTTCTTGAAGTTTCTTGAGCAAGACCTTCCTGGACTTCCAGACTCTGTGGCCTACAGCTATGTTCCTGCCGCCCCAGTAAAACCCTCCTCACTCACTTTGAATGATTTACTTCTGGCAAACTCCAGGAGGGCAGGGACCTTTTGTTGACTGGCCAGACAGGGCCCGGCACATAGTAGGTGCTCAGGAAATCCTTGAGTTATGAATGCACCCAGAGCCAAAACGCTGAAATGAACTAGGGAGTCATGGGCCTCCAGCTGGAAAGGAGCTAGGTCACCACTCACACCAGGCGCTGGCCAGTGCCATGCCTCTGCCCTGCAGTGGTACTTGGGTTTTTCTTTTCTTTTCTTTTTTCTTTTTGAGATGGGGTCTTGCTCTGTTGCTCGGGCTGGAGTGCAATGGTGCCATCTCAGCTCACTGCAACCTCCGCCTCCCAGGTTCAAGCAATTCTCGTCTCAGCCTCCCAAATAGCTGTGCTTACAGGTGTGTACCACCACACCCAGCTAATTTTTGTATTTTTAGTAGAGATGGGTTTTCACCAAGTTGGCCAGGCTGGTCTTGAACTCCTGACGTTGTGATCTGTCCGCCTTGGCCTCCCAAAGCGTGCTGAGATTACAGGCGTGAGCCACCGCGCCCAGCCGGTACTTGGGTTTTTCAACAACTCAGGGAAATGATGAGACAAACAAACAAAAACAACCCAGGATTGTATCCCCACCTCGGGTGTTTTCACACTTCTAAATATATCCAACAACTTGGCAGGCACACCAGGTGACCCAGAACTTCCTTTTTGTGTTGCTTGAAATGACAGGAACAAGAATAAAGAATTTAAAAGTGAGAAACAGCAGCAGAGAGTGTGGCTTTAAAAATAGCCAGAGGGGACATTTGATGTACTCGCCCCACTCCTGTCTCTCCCAACACACATCCATAAAGTGATTCTTTTCCCCCTGAAACCTCACACTTTCTGGAAATCATAGTCCAGAGCAGTGAACAGTCATTTTAAAATAAGAATCCACCCATCTCCCTGCCCCAGCTGGCGTTTCCAACTCCAAGGCTTGGCTTTGGAATTCATGGGGTGATTAGGACCCCCCAGCTAGAGGCGCCTGCCCTAACCCCAGAGCAGGAGGTCATAATTAAGGCAGGCCAGGTGTGCGGTGGCACCCTGTAATCCCAGCAGTTTGGGAGACCCAGATGGGCAGATTGCTTGAGGTCAGGAGAGCAGCCTGGCCAACATGGCAAAACCCCATCTCTACTAAAAATACAGAAGTTAGCCAGGTGTGGTGTCGGGCGCTTGTAATCTCAGCTATTTAAGAGGCTGAGGCACGAGAATCGCTTGAACCCAGGAGGCAGAGGTTGCAGTGAGCTGAGATCGCACCACTGCACTCAAGCCTAGGAGACAGAGCAAGACTCCAACTCAAAACAAACTTAAAATAAAATAAAGATAAAATAAGAATCCACCCCCTCCCCGCCCCAGTTGGTGTTCCAAACCCCAGGCCTTGGCCCTGAAATTCATGGGGTGATGAGGACGCCCCAGCCAGAGGTGCCAGGCATTTCCTGCCCCAACCCCAGAGCAGGAGGCCATAATTAAGGCGGGCCAGCCAGGGGCTTTTTTGGTCCTGGCCATGGATGAGTACATTCAGCATGGAGAAGGGAAAGGGTTTGTATGAGGCCCACAGAGAGAACAGGGAATGTGCAGATCTGGGTTCAAGTCCTAGTTTTGCTGGATAGCCGTGTGCCCCTGGGCAAGTTTATTCCTCTGAGGCTCAGTTTTCTCATCTGTAAGATGGGCATAGAAGTGGTCACTATCAACCAGGCATGGTTGCCCATGCCTGTAATCCCAGCACTTAGGGAGGCCGAGACAGGTGGGTCACCTGAGGCCAGGAGTTTGAAACCAGCCTGGACAACATGGTGAAACCCCGTCTCTACTAAGAACACAAAAGTTAGCTGGGCCTGGTGGTGGGTGCCTGTAGTCCCAGCTACTTGGGAGGCTGAGGCAGGAGGATCACTTGAACCCGGGAGGCAGAGGTTGCAGTGAGCTGAGATCGTGCCACTGCACTCCAGCCTGGGCAAGACAGCGAGATTATGTCTCAAAAGAAAAGAAGTGGTCACTATCTCCCAGGATGGTGGTGGGATTCAAAGAGCCACTTGGATAGGACACATAGCATGGGGCCAGCCCGCTGACATCCCCCAGTCAGTGTAGCCCATGCTATTATCACTGTGCTGTTGTTTAACCCTTTGGAGGGGATGTCTCTTGGGAGGCTGCCCAGGGCAGTGTTAACAGCTTGGAGTTTGAAGTCACTCAGGCCTGATTTCCAATCCTCTCTCCCTGCTTCTCAGGCACTTGGTGATGTTGGGGAAGCCACCCTCTCTGAGCTTCAGCTTCCCTGTCTGGAAATTGGGGATGATCTTTGTGGCTTCTAGGGGGTGCGATGAGGCCTTGGTCAACGGTGGGGCAGAGGTAGCCTAGTGCCGGGCACACAGTAGGTCCTCAGCTGGGGAGAGTTCTCCTTGGAAGTCCTGCCTCTCCTTGTCCCGACCTGCGGTGCTGTGGGAAGACTGCTTAGCTGAGATCATGCCATTGCACTCCAGCCTAGGCAATCAGAGCCTAAATAAATAAATAAATAAATAAAAGTGGGGGTGTTGGGGGGAAGGAGGAAAGGAAAGAGGACAAAGAGGGTCACAGCTGATCTGCTCCCTCCCCACCGTCCCATCTCTGCTAGTGTCAGCCCCATCTTTTCAGGCTCAGGCCAAACCCCTCAGTGACCCCCCCAGTTTCTCCACAGTCACCCATGAATTGGATCTTGCAGGAAGCCCTGTCAGCTCCACCTACAGAACCTCTCCAGATCTGAACTCTTCCCCGACACTGCCCCCACCCTGCTCCAGCCCCTTTCCCCTCTCTTCTGGACACCCTAGGGCCTCCTCCCTGGCCTCCCTGCTCCCATCCCTGCCCCCACAATCATATCCCACAAAGAGGATTTGACTCACTCACTTAACCAGCAATTCTGGAGGGTCTTCAAACCTGGCTGTGGCAGGGGATTTAAGGGATGGGGACCGGCACGGTGGCTCATGCTGCTTCCCCACTTGCAGCCAAAGGGAGCTGGTGAGTCAGATCAGGGCCCTGGTCTGGCTGCACTTCACTCCAGGCACCAGCAAAGCCCTGCCTTTTTATTTTTTCTTGAGATGGAGTCTCACTCTTGTTGCCCAGGCTGGAGCGCAATGGCACGACTCCGCTCACCGCAACCTCCGCCTCCCAGGTTCAAGCGATTCTCCTGCCTCAGCCTCCTGAGTAGCTGGGATTACAGGTGTGCGCCACCACGCCCGGCCTTGGGGGTTTCTCCATGTTGGTCAGGTTGGTCTTGAACTCTTGACCTCAGGTGATCTGCCCGCCTCAGCCTCCCAAAATGCTGGGATTAGAGGCATAAGACACCAAGCCAGGCCAGATGTTGCTCTATTCCTGACTCCCACCTCATCTCCCCCTCCCTGGCTCACTCTGCTCCAGCCTCCTGCTGTTCCTAGAGCACTTCCTCCCCATCCCCCACACCAGCCTTGGGATCTTTGCACCTACAAGTCCCTCTGCCGCCCTGCCCATCTCTCACACACCTCCTGACACGTCTCACCTCCGGCAGGTCTCTGTTCCTGCACCACCTTCCCAGGGACGCTCTCCTGGCACTGACTGAAAAGTGTAATCTCACCCGCCCCCCACGCCGGCACTCCCCTCCCTCGGTGGCATTTCATTTTTCTCCGTGGCCCTTTCCTATCTGGTGACACACAATATATCCCACTTATTTGTCCCGTTCATGATCTGTCTCACCTACTGGGCTTTGAGCTCCACAGGGGTCGGGGTTTTTGTCTGATTCGTTCATTGCAGTGGTGATTTGGTCATCGCCTAAAATAGACCCTGGCAGGTACAAAGTGTTCATTAAATAGAAATCAATACCCCGAGGGGCTGTGACCTGACTTAGATGCTAACAGCTTCCTCTGAGGCGTGTGGGGAGCAGACTGAGGTTCTCACCGCAAACCGCCCCCAATCAGCCCCAGACATGAACGGTCTCCTGGAGCTCCCTCTAGCCTTCCCTTGTATCCCAGCCCTGCCTCATGTCACAGTTTGTAATGATGTGTTTGGCTGGGTGACATTTTTATGGGCATCTGTCTCCCTATCCCCCATAATGTGGTTTGCTGAAAGCAAAGCCCAGGGCTGTCTCGGGCATCTCTGTGTCTCCAGCATCACCCCTCACTGGGCATGGAGTATATGTCCAGTTAACGCTTGCTGAGCGAATGAATGAGTACTCCATCCTCTGCTTGGAGAATTATGCACTTTAGCATATTCAAGGCTCTGACAAGTCCTGAAGAAAATATTTTTCCTCCCTCCCTCCCTTCCTTCTCCTCCTTCCTTCCTTTCTTTCTTTTTCTTTCTCTCTCTCCTTCCTTCCTTCCTCCTTCCCCCCTCCTCCTACTTATCCTTCTTGCTCTCTCTTTCCTTCCCTCCCTCCCTTCCTTCTTTCCCTCCCTCCCTACCTTCCTTCCCTCCCTTCCTCCTTCCTTCCTTCCTTTCTTCCTTCCTTCCTTCCTTCCTTCTTTCCCTCCCTCCTTCCCTCCCTCCCTCCCTCCCTTCCTTCCTCCTTTCTTTCTAGGATATCAATTAGCAATCTGGCAGTAGTCAAGATTGGCAATCTGGTGTATTAGTCAAGGGTCCTCAGTCTACTAAAGACAAAAGGAAAAAACAAACTGGCTAAAAACAAAAGGGAACATGTTGAACTCACTTAACTCACAATCACAGAGGTTCTTCAAGCCTGGCTGCATCAAGGTGCTTTAAAATGTTATCAGACGGGGGCCAGGCGAGGTGGCTCACACCTGTAATCCCAGAAATTTGGGAGGCTGAGGTGGGTGGATCACCTGAGGTCAGGAGTTCAAGACCAGCCTGATCAACATGGAGAAACCCCTGTCTCTACTAAAAATACAAAAAATTAGCCAGGTGTGGTGGCGAATGCCTGTAATCCCAGCTACTTGGGAGGCTGTGGCAGGAGAATCGCTTCAACCTGGGATGCGGAGGTTGCAATGAGCCGAGATCGTGCCACTGCACTCCAGCCTGGACAGCAGAGTGAGACTCTGTCTCAAAAATAAATAAATAAATATAAAAATAAATACACGTTTTAAAAAATAGAAATCACTCTGGAAGGAGAGTTAATCTGTTTGCTATAATAGTAATAATACCCCCTATAGCTATGGTAAAGTTCATATGAAGAAACCAGGCTACGATCTACAGACTGGCAAAACATGTGTTCTTCTATTTTTCATACGCTGTCTGTGTGCGCATAAAGTGAGAGATCTTTTTGCATGAGTTAAGAGTGTGGCCAAAGACAAATGGAAAAAGGCGGAATGACAAAAGTGCTAATAAACAGCTTCAGAAAAAATCAAATGATGAAATGTTACCAGGAATCTCTTGGCTGTCCTCCGTGTTAGCTTACTTTTTCCCTCGAGAGGGTGAGGATGACCCTTGACAGATCCACCCCCATGTGCTGGATTCTCTTGGGAACTTGGTTAAACATTTTTTTTTTCCTTCCCAAATGTCCCAGTCACCTTCCAGACCTGCAGCTCCTGAGCAGCTGGCCTAGGGTTCCTAGTGGAGAGCGAAGGTCCCCTGGTTGCCTGAGGGTCCGGCCACTGCCCCAGGGCTGCTGTTCACTGGTCCAACCTGAGTCCTTGAGGCTGGCAGAGTGCCATGGCACACGCCTGTAATCCCAGCATTTTAGGAGGCTGAGGCGGGAGGATCGCTTGAGCCCAGGAGTTCGAGACCAGCCTGAGCCACATGGCAAGACCTGTCTCTACAAAAAAAAAATACAAAAATTAGCCAGGTGTGGCGGTGCAGGCCTGTGGTCCCAGCTACTCAGGAGGCTGAAGTGGGAGGATTGCTTGAGTCTGGGAGGTCAAAGCTGCAGTATGCTGAGATCACGCCACTGCACTCCAGCCTGGGCAACAGAGTGAGACCCTGTCTTTAAAAAAAAAAAATAAAAGGCCAGGCATGGTGGCTTACACCTGTAATCCCAGCACTTTGAGAGGCTGAGGCAGGTGGATCATGATGTCAGGAGTTCGAGACCAGCCTGGCCAACATGGTGAAACCCCGTCTCTACTAAAGAGACAAAAATTAGCCAGGTGTGGTGGCGCGTGCCTGTAATCCCAGCTACTTGGGAGGCTGAGTCAGGAGAAATGCTTGAACCCGGGAGCCAAAGGTTGCAGTGAGCCAAGATCGCGCCATTGCACTCCAGCCTGGGCGACAGGGTGAGACTACGTCTCAAAAAAAAAAAAAGTCCTTGAGTCACGATTCCAGGTGCAGTCACAAATGTGGGGGTTGCATCCCTCTGACAGGCTGGGGTTCAGGTCTAAACCATGGCCGCAGCACAGGCCAGCAGGGGCTCTGGCGGGAGAGGCTTGGGGGGAGCCTGGCTGTGGGACCCAGGCGCCCCGGGCCCTGTCACCCTGCAGTGCAGGTCAGCCCGGCGGACGCTCGGCTCACGATCTTTGACAAGACAGAAAGGACGTGGCGGCTGCTGTGCTCCTCGCGCTCCAACGCCAGGGTGGCCGGGCTCAGCTGCGAGGAGATGGGCTTCCTCAGGTACCAGGGGCCCTCGGAGGGGTGGGAGCCGGGAGGGGCAGGGGAGCAGGCCTGACCCCTGCCCTGCCCAGGGCACTGACCCACTCTGAGCTGGACGTGCGAACGGCGGGCGCCAATGGCACCTCGGGCTTCTTCTGCGTGGACGAGGGGAGGCTGCCCCACACCCAGAGGCTGCTGGAGGTCATCTCTGTGTGGTGAGGGGGGCAGCGGGCAGGTGGGGCAACACCCCGGGCCCCCAAGGCACTTCCTCTCCCCGTTTTCCTTCCCTCTGTCTTAATTGGTCTATTTCCTTTCTTTCTGTGTCTCCATCTCTGTCTCTCCCAGTGACTGTCCCAGGGGCCGTTTCTTGACCACCATCTGCCAAGGTGAGACCCCAAAACTCAGAACGCTCTCCTTTAGACCCCTGGGGAGGCCACGTCCCCTCAAGCACCCCAGGGTGGAGCCGTGTCCTTTCAGACCCCCTAGGTCATGGCCAAGCCTGGGTTCTGGGGACCTGGACTCCAGTCCCCTGTTGCCGTCCCTGCTGCCCCCTGTCCCACAGACTGTGGCCGCAGGAAGCTGCCCGTGGACCGCATCGTGGGAGGCCGGGACACCAGCCTGGGCCGGTGGCCGTGGCAAGTCAGTCTTCGCTATGATGGAGCACACCTCTGTGGGGGGTCCCTGCTCTCCGGGGACTGGGTGCTGACAGCTGCCCACTGCTTCCCAGAGTGAGTGCCCCCCATGGCGCTGATGAAGGAGAGGCAGAGAAGTGGAGAGGCGGTGGGGAGGGGGATGGATGGTGCCCAGCAGGCTGCCACCCTCCACCCCTTTCCCTGGTAGGCGGAACCGGGTCCTGTCCCGATGGCGAGTGTTTGCCGGTGCTGTGGCCCAGGCCTCTCCCCATGGCCTGCAGCTGGGGGTGCAGGCTGTGATCTACCATGGGGGCTATCTTCCCTTTCGGGACCCCAACAGCGAGGAGAACAGCAACGACATTGCCCTGGTCCACCTCTCCAGTCCCCTGCCCCTCACAGGTAAGTCTGAGGGCTGAGCCTTGGGCTTGGAGACTTGAGGCCAGGAGGACAGAGGAGGGGACCAGGAGCACAGGGGAATCAACTTATGGTTCAGGCATCCTTGGCAATAGTGGGGAATGATCTCGAGGGAGCAACAGTGGGCATTAACTATCAATGATCAGTGCAGCCAGTCGGGAAAACTGGCCGGCATTTCCCCAAGAAGCAAACATCAGGTTACCATTGGACCCAACCCTTCCACTCCTAGGGTAGGAGGTAACACACCCCAGACAGATGAAAAGTGTGTCCGCACCAACGCTCGTATGTCAGTGTTCATAGCAGCATTATTCATAAGAGCCCAAAGATGGAAGCAGCCCAAGTGTGTTACATCAGACAAATGGATAAAGGAAATGTGGGATATTGGCCGGGCACGGTGGCTCACGCCTGTAATCCCAGCACTTTGGGAGACCGAGGATGGGGGTCCTCTTACGGCCATGGTTAAGAACACGGCCGGGCACAGTGGCTCACACCTGTAATACCAGTGCTTTGGGAGGCTGAGGCAGGAGCATTGCTTGAGCCTAAGTGAACCATGTTCCTGCCACTGCACTCTGGCCTGGGTGACACTGCAGGCTTGGAAAGGGAAACAGCTGTGTTAAACAGACTTGTTATGAAACTCTGGGTATGTGACTTGACCTCTTTTTCCCCCTCTTTAAAATGGGATAATATAGACCTTACCTCGCTGGGCTGATGGAATATTAAAGAAAATGGTGCAGGGAAGCGGCTAGCATGCAGTGAGCTCTTGGTAGATGGAGACTTCTGCTGTGGTGGTGGTTTTTTTTTTTTTTAGACAGAGTCTTGCTCTGTTGCCTAGACTGGAATGCAATTGCATGATCTCAGCTCATTGTAACCTCCACCTGTTGGGTTCAAGCGATTCTCCTGCCTCAGCCTCCCGAGTAGCTGGGATTACAGGTGCATGCCACTGTGCCCAGCTAAATTTTGTAATTTTAGTAGAGACGGGGTTTTACCATGTTGGCCAGGCTGGTCTCGAACTCCTGACCTCAAGTGATCCTCCCGCCTCAGTGCTGGGATTACAGGCGTGAGCCACCGTGCACGGCCTGTTATGGTTGTTTTAAAAGGACAGAGGGTGGGGTGTGCTGGGACCGTGGCGGCAGCTGGACACAGGTTGGTACAGGGTGGGGCAGGCCAGCGGGGGCTGGACCGGCATGGTCTCTCTCACAGAATACATCCAGCCTGTGTGCCTCCCAGCTGCTGGCCAGGCCCTGGTGGATGGCAAGATCTGCACCGTGACAGGCTGGGGCAACACACAGTACTACGGTGAGTCCTGTCCTCTGCCTCTCATGCCACCGTTCGGGAGACTGAACTGGGCTGGGGACGGGCAGTCTGGCTGGTTGGATGAGTCTTGACCATGAGGAGTAAGGACGCTGAGGGACGTGGGGTGGGCACCAGGAGGGAAGGGGGTGTGCACACCCCCCAGTTCTGGCCAGCCTTGCCCGCACGCCCCCAGGCCAACAGGCCGGGGTACTCCAGGAGGCTCGAGTCCCCATCATCAGCAATGATGTCTGCAACGGTGCTGACTTCTATGGAAACCAGATCAAGCCCAAGATGTTCTGTGCCGGCTACCCCGAGGGTGGCATTGATGCCTGCCAGGTGAGGGACTGTGTGGGGGCAGCCCCCCCCGCCACTGCCACCCCAGGGATGGAGACACAGGGGAGTGGGTGGGCGGGCTTCCTATTTAAAAGCCTGAGGGCTCTGGGGCCACCACCCACAGTCATCCCAGGGGGCCTCCTGGCCGGCCACCTTGGCCTCCAGCCAGGCCTCCCTGTCCCCTCCCAGGGCGACAGTGGTGGTCCCTTTGTGTGTGAGGACAGCATCTCTCGGACACCACGTTGGCGGCTGTGTGGCATCGTGAGCTGGGGCACTGGCTGCGCCCTGGCCCAGAAGCCAGGCGTCTACACCAAAGTCAGTGACTTCCGGGAGTGGATCTTCCAGGCCATAAAGGTGAAAGTCGGGCCCAGATGGGAGCCAGGGTGGGGATGTTTGGGCCTCTAACAGCGGAAGGGAGGCAGAGATCTGTTTTAGGAGACCTACGCTCAGGCTTAGAAGAGAGGCCCCCTGGGGAGTAGATGAACTTCAAAGGGATCCTGGGGAGGGGAGGCCAGTGGTGGGACACGGAAGCCTCTCAGACCTCGGGAGCCCCCAGCTGTCTTTCCCCAGACTCACTCCGAAGCCAGCGGCATGGTGACCCAACTCTGACTGGTGGCTTCTCGCTGCGCAGCCTCCAGGGCCCGAGGTGATCTCGGTGGTGGGATCCACGCCGGGCCTAGGATGGGACGTTTTTCTTCTTGGGCCCTGTCCCCAGGTCCAAGGATACCCTCCCTCCAGGGTCCTCGCTTCCACAGTGGCGGGCCCACTCAGCCCTGAGACCACCCGACCTCACCCTCCTGACCCCCATGTAAATATTGTTCTGCTGGCTGGGACTCCTGTCTAGGTGCCCCTGATGACAGGATGCTCTTTAAATAATAAAGATGGTTTTGATTAATGCGGCCTCTGAGCTTACAAATGTACACAGCAATCTGGACATTTTGTGAGGAGGGAGGGGAAGAATTAGGACCTGGAGCAAATCGAGCAGAGTATGTGGGTCCCTCAGTTCCCACTGACTTTAGAAATAAGATTTTGGCCGGGCGCGGTGGCTCATGGCTGTAATCACAGCACTTTGGGAGGCAGAGGTGGGCAGATCATGAGGTCAAAAGATTGAGACCAGCCTGGTCAACATGGTGAAACCCCATCTCTACTAAATATACAAAAATTAGCTCGGCGTGGTGGCGCGTGCCTGTAGTCCCAGCTACTCGGGAGGCTGGGGCAGAAGAATCGCTTGAATCAAGGAGGCGGAGGTTGCAGTGAGCTGAGATGGTGCCACTGCACTCCAGTCTGGTGACAGAGCGAGACTCCGTCTCAAAAAAAAAAAAAAAAAAAGTAAGATTTTAATTGATTCACTTAACTGGAATTTCCCTGGAGCACATTGGCTTCAGGTACTGCTGGATTCAGCTGCTGTGCATTACTGTGTTAGCTTCATTTCCAAGGAAAGGGAAACAAGCTGTGTAAAACAGGCTCTCCTACAACCAGACAGAGATGTCCCTTTCCACACAAACTCTTTCCCAATCACTTCTGCAGAAAAAGTCCCAGGCAACAACAAAATTCCAGGCCCAGCTCCCATTATTGATTTGGGTCACACGTGCTCATCCCTTGGCAAATCACTGTGCACCAGTGCATGGGGTATGGGCCGATGGGGTGGAGTGGGAGGAGCTAGGCCTTCAAGAATCACGTGTCGTGTGTGTGGGCGTCCCAAAGGAAATAAGGTGTTAGTTCCAGAAGTGGAAATAGATGTCCAGTGAGTAAAAAAGACATCTACCTTGGAGCAACATGGAAAATGGGGTCCTGTGAGATGGAGACAGGGGCGCCAGGCCCTGGGAACAAAACCTGAGACGCCGCCCCCCCCGCCACACCCCTTTCTCCAACTGGCAGCTTCTGGGGAGGGAACGCCCTTTTCTAGAGCCTCTGCAGAGCCTCATGCAGCCCCAGTGGCCACCAGGGGGCACTGCTGCCCCAACATTGCGAGAAAAGAGATTTCCTGCCTGGAATCGTCCACGTGTTGCTGAAAACCTGCTGTTCCACTGAAGAAAGGCTCACCTGGGGCCTGTTTTATCAGCCAGGTCGTTATCACCTGTATCTTGTGCCGACCTCCAATCTCATCCTCTGACTTAGAAAGCCTTAACTTACTGGGAATGCGGCCCAGCTGGTCTCAGTCTTATTTTACCCGGGCCCTATTCAAGGTGGAGTCATTCTGGTTCAAACACCTCTGACAGCCATTCTGAGTTCCATCTGCATTATTGCTTTCTTGGAGGAGTGGAGGGGCTGGGGAGATTGTGATTCACTCTGTAAGGTCTTTTACTCTGACTGACAGCGCCAAGGACGCCATGGTAACCCCTGTGACCTGCACGGACACTCCAGATGAGTTCCTGGAAAATCTGAAGTAACTGGAAGACCACGGAAAGGGGAAGAATGATCAACCCCGGCAGGACCTAATTAACTTGACACGTTCTTCTATTGTTTCTTATTCCCGCCTCAATTGATAAGGCAATTGGACTTTGTAACCGACCTCATGACTCCAGACCCTACAACCTGCTCCTAGCTTGCAAAAACCACCCTAAACCGTAACTTCTGTAACTTTCCACTGCCTATAAACCCAACTCCTATCCCACCACCTTCTGCTGACTCTCTTTTCAGACTCAGCCTGCCAGAACCCAGGTGAATAAACAGCCATGTTGCTCACACAAAGCCTATTTGGGGGGTCTCTTCATTCAGAGCACACATTTTAAGACACTCAACAGCCATTCACTAGTTTCCCTTGTATGCCAGGGGTCGGTGAGCAGGAGTTTCTCCTCCTGCTCCCAGCAACCTTGCCACTCACCCCAAGGAGCCAGGAAGATATTAGAATAAATAATAATAACAGTCACAAGGTTGCTTTGAGGTCCTGCCAGGATCTCGGTCTTCAGAAAAGCTGAATATGAAAATTACTTCCATGTCATTGTGGTGCCACTCAGAGTCAGAAACATTTGACCCATCTTATGGAATGAGCGCAACTACACCAGGAACCCAAGCCAAGTTTTACATTCCTGTTTAGCATTTATATCTACATATTCCCTTTCAAATATAGAAAAGCTTTCTGGACGTCACTTGGAACCGATAGCTCCGTATGTGGTTATACGTTGGCATTCTCCCAGTCGGGTTGAAGGAGAAATGTACAGCTACTCACAACAGTTATTTCATACATAAAATCACGGCCATGATTAGCAATGATGGTGAAGGTCATTCATTTCATATTCGAAATAATTATTGCAAATATTCAGATAGCAGCATAAGTAGGGAGATGGACTTTAGTTTCTGCATAAAAAGTAACACTGTTTCAATCCTGCAGTTATGAAGCGAGGAGCTGTTTTGGCTCTTGCTGCATGATAAACCACCCAAGGCTAGTGGGTACAGTAAATGCTCATGGATTCTGTGACTCAGAAAGTTGGACAGGGAACAGTAGGGACAGCTTGTCTCTGCTCCATGATGACCAGGTCCTCAGCTAGAAAGCCTAAAGGAACAGGGACTGGAATAGGGAGGCTTCATTTGTTTGTTTTGAAACAGGGTACCACTCTGTTGCCCAGGCTGGAGTGCAGTGGTGTGATCATGGCTCACTACAACCTCTACCACTTGGGCTCAAACAATCCTCCCAACTTAGCCTCCCGTAGCTGGGACTACAGGTGTGTGCCACCATACCCAACTGATTTTTTTTTTTTTTGTAGAGATGGGGTTTCACTGTGTTGCTCAGGCTGGTCTTGAACTCCTGGCTTGAGTGATCCTCCTGACTCAGTCTCCCAAAGGGAGGCTCTTTATTCACAAGTCTAGTACCTGGGCTGGGATGACTTAAAGGCTGGGCTCAGCTGGTAGCTGGACTCATTGTCTGTCTGGCTGACTTGGGCTTCCTTCCAACATGGCTACCACAAGACATTTGAACTTCTCACCTGGTGGCTCAGGGCTCCAGAGTGAGCATTCCAGGAGACACTGCCATTTACACCTCAGCCTCATTTCTGCTCTACTTTGTCCGCTGAAGCAATCACAAACCTGCCCAGATTCTAGAGGAGTAGGCAGAGACCCCACCCTTTGGTGGTGGAAGGCAGGTCAAAAAATTTGGAGCCACATCTTAAAACTGCCCTAGGAACTTATGGACTATAGGAGCAAATTAACAGCTGACAAAGCAGATAAGTGATCCCTCAGTAAGGTGTTCAACCTGAAACATTTTCCTGCTAAAATTGTGGATAATAGAATTATGATGGTAATAACTTTTTTTTTTTTGAGACGGAGTTTCGCTCTTGTCACTCAGGCTGGAGTGCAATAGCGCAATCTCGGCTCACTGCAATCTCCGCCTCCCAGGTTCAAGGAATTCTCCAGCCTCAGCCTCCGGAGTAGCTGGGACTACAGGCGCCTGCCACCATGCCCAGCTAATTTTTGTGTATTTTTAGTGGAGACGGGGTTTCACTGTATTAACCAAGATGGTCTTGATCTCCTGGTCTCATGATCCGCCTGCCTCGGACTCCCAAAGTGCTGGGATTATAGGCGTGAGCCACCGTTCCCAGCCAATAGTAATAACTATTTAATACACTTTCAGATCTGTCCTTAAATTACAGAAATTCATTCTAAGAAGGTGATATTCAGCTTTGGGCAAACCTTTTAACACTTTGCTAGTTAGCATTTGGCCACAATGCCTGTTCCACTTCAAAATAATAATAATGTATATTAATAAACATATCCATGCATATTTTTTGAGTACTTCCTGTGTGCCAGGTACTGTACTGAGAGTTTTATACATGTAACTTCAGTATTCTCCCAAATTCATACATTTGAAAGTGGCTGTCTTAATTTTTGCTATTCATTTATTTAACTAATATTATTAAGCACCTATTATGTGCCAGGCATTGTTCTAGGTACTAGAGAAATATAGGGGACAGCCAACATCCCTGTCCTTATGGAGCTTGGGGCAAACAGTGCTACTTGTGTTATTTTATTCAAATTCTCTCTTCTTTCTTTTTGTCTTTCTCTTTTTTCAACTTAGCCTTGACTTTATTTATTATTATTATTATTATTATTATTATTTTGAGATACAGTCTTACTCTGTTGGCCAGGCTGGAGTGTAGTGGCATGATCTTGGTTCACTGCAACCTCTGTCTCCCGGGCTCAAGCAATTCTCCTGCCTCAGCCTCCTGAGCAGCTGGGACTACAGGGGTGTGCCAACATGCCTGGCTAATTGTTGTATTTTTAGTAGAGATGGGGTTTCACCATGTTGGCCAGACTGATCTCGAACACCTGACCTCAGGTGATCCACTTGCCTCGGCCTCCCAAGGTGCTGGGATTCCGGGCATGAGCCACCGCGCCAGGTCCTGGTTCACAGCCTGTGGCTCTGTTCATACCCGAGGCATTTCCCCTGCAGATTGGCCAGGCCTTTGCGCCCTGTTCTGGGCCGATGGGTCCCGTGCCACTGCACTCTAGCCTGGATGACAGAGCAAGTCTCCTTTTCAAAAAAATTAAAAAGCATACGTCAGTTCTCCTCAGATTCCTGATTAAAAGCATCCCTAGGTCTCCCTTGCCTCTGGGATGAAAGTTGACCTCCAGGCCTCCTCCTAAGAGGTCCCCATGGCTGCCTCTCCCTGCTCACCCTGCCTCCTCCTACACTGGCTTTGTCTAGCTCACTCCACACTGAGGGTCAGCCACACTGGCCTCTGCCGTCCCTGGACCACACCAGATGCCTTCACACCACTGGGCCATTGCACCTGCTATTCCCCTGGCCTGGAACGCTCTTTCCCAGATGCGCACATGGCTGGCTCCTTCCATCATGCAGGCCTCGGCTCCCATGTCACCTCTGCAGAGAGGCCCCCCCGGCCACTGTCTTCAAATCAGCCACTGGGGCTCAGTCACTCTGTGCTACGTAAAGCTGGGCAGCACAGATCTGACCCAGTTTCCCCATGTGAAATGATCTTTTATTTATTGCTAGTTTGTCGTCCATCCCCCACTCTAGAATAGGTCAGCATAGTTTTATGGTAAAAGGCCAGATAATAAATATTTTAGGCTTCCTGGGCCACACGCTGCCACAGCTACTCAGAGCTCCTGTTGTAACACAAGAACAACCGCAGGCGATGCGCGGACCAGCGAGCCGCTTCCATGAAGACGTTATTTATAGACATCGGAATTTGAATTTTACATGATTTTCACGCCTCACAAAATAGTCCTCTTTTGATTTCTTTTTTTCTAACCATTTAAACATGTCAAGACTATTCTTAGATTGTAGGCTGTGCCAAAGCAGGTGGAGGACCAGATTTGGCCCCAGGGGTGCGGCTTGTCAACGTCTGCACTAGAACACCTGCTTCACGAGGTCAGGGATCTCTGTCTCGGTCATCGCTGTGTCCCCAGGTCCTAGGATGTGGGGCGGAGACCCCATAAGTGCCGAGGCAGGAGTCAGGAGCTTCAGCCTATTCCCATATAAATAATGAAGAAGAAAATATACTAGAGATATAACTATAGTACTATAGTAGTTATTCATACGTGATCTTAGTTATTCATATGTGATCTTAGTTATTCATAGGTGATGGTAGTTTTTTTACTAATGCCTCTCAGGTCTCGAAGTGTGAACCTGGGGTGACATTGTGAAACAAATGACCCTAACGAAAGACGCTTTAAGCCCTCTGTCACACCCGTCTAAGGGCTGCTGGAGGGCGCCTTGGCTATGCGGCAGTGCCAGCGCTGGGAAAGCGCCCCACAGTTTAGTAAGCTGCGGGAGATGTCAGAGATGTCTCCTTCCCTGGAGGAGTTAGGAGAAAACTCTGCTCCTTCAAGCTCTTGTGTAGGCCTGACGGCTGTCAGGGACCTCCGGCAGACATCCGGGGGCTTACCTGTCTCTATGTGATGCTGTGCTTCAGCGGTCACGTTTCATGTCCACTCTCACGTTCCACTTCTGCACCTGGTTCCTTTGTTCTTAGAAGAGATAATCAGTAAAAGTAATTTAAATCTTAATGTCTTTGTTCTTTCTTGACAAGTACAGAAAAGTGCTGACGCATTACGCTCCTTACCTCATCTCGGCTACTAGGAAGTCTTGGCCCCCTACCTAGATGACACGTGATGTACGTGACCCTCTCACTGACCACCAATGCCACGCCCTACCTGCCCTGCCCTCTGCTTTGTACTCAATAAAAGTCAGAGCGTCCAGGTAGTCGGGGCCACTGCTGGATTCTGTGCTTTGGTTGGCAGTGGACCCCTGGGCCCAAACTCTGTTTTCTCTTTCTTGGTGTCTTATGTCTTTTATTTCCACAATTTCTCGTCTCCACACCTGTAGAGAGGGGCTCACAGGACCCTGTAGGGCTGGACCCTGCACTAGGATGTTCCTAGGATGTGATTTTTTTTGAGACAGAGTCTTGCTCTGTCACCTAGGCTGGAGTGCGGTGACACCATCTCGGCTCACTGCAGCCTCCAGCTCCCAGGTTCAAGCGATCCTCCCGCCTCAGCCTCCTGCTGGCATGTAGTGGATGCTAAAGTGGAACAAATGCATGCTATAGAGAAGGCTTCGACACGTTCATTCATTCTGCCAACAGGTATCCATGGAGGTTTGCCACGAGCTGGGCTCTGGGGAGATAACAGGGAACATCACTTGAACTTGGAGCAGTGAGTGATGTCCTTGCACTGAATGACTTGTGTTCCTCCAGAGCTGACCTGTCCCCTGCACAGCCACTATGAGCTCTGGGGCTCCTCCTGTCCCAGCTCCTGCACCGAGCCTGCCCTGCCGAACAGCTGCCTGACACTGTGCCAGCACAGCTGCCAGTGTGACCCAGGCTTTGTGCTCAGTGGCACAGACTGTGTGCCCCCCATCTGGCTGCTCTATGGGGGACAGGTACCACCTGGCCGGGGAGGTCTTCTGGGCTGGGGAGCACTGTGAGCAATTCTGCCACTGCCAAGCTTCCACCCACGCCATGTACTGCTCTCCCTCCTCCTGTGGGCCAGGGCAGAGATGTGGGACCCTCAGCGGCATCTTTGGGTGCCACCTGCTCTCCCCTGGCACCTGCCAGGAAGCCGGGCACTCACATATCATCACTTTTGATGGGAAAAGTGTTGAGTTCTCGGGTACCCGTGTGTCCGTCTTTGCCAAATCCTGTGGCTCCTCCAGCTCATTGCCGTTCTTCAGGGTACAGCACAGACCCAGCAGCCCCCTCATGCCCGTCTCGGAGGTGTCTGTCCAGGTTAATGGGACCCAGGTCCACCTGCTAAGGGACAGCCCAGGCATGGCTCAGGGAAGCACCAGCTTTGGGGACATGTGGGTTCTAGGAACCCTAACCCTTCACCCAAACCCACAGCCCTAGGGGAAAAACGTATTCTGCCTCCGTTATTTCCACATTTTACCTCTCTTCTCTGATTACACACCCATTTTTGTCTATATCCATCAGAGGCATTCAGTTAAAATAACAGAAACACTCTCAGTCCTCCTTAAGAAAAAAGAATTATTGGTTTACACAATAGTTATTGGGCAAGTGTGGCCAGCAGGTCCTGTTTCCTTCCTCGCGCCTTTTCTACTCCCGGCTCAGCCGCCACGTGGCGAAGCACGGCCACTCCCTGCAATGCCTGGACCGGCGCTGGGCGCGGCTCTGCCGCATCCGCCCCGCGGCCGCCCTGCCTGCTCGAGGGCTAAGCCTGTGATAACGCGCACCTGTGCGCAGGGGCCAGGTGCGTGCACTCTCGCCTGTAGTCCCGACTACTCGGGAGGCTGAGGCAGAAGAATTGCTTGAACCTGGGAGGCGAACGTTGCAGTGAGCCGAGATCATGCCACTGCACTCCAGCCTGGGCGACAGAGTAAGACTCTGTCTCAAACAAACAAACAATAAAATAAAATAAAATACGGGTCGGGCGCAGTGGCTTACGCCTGTAATCCCAGCACTTTGGGAGGCCGAGGTGAACGGAGATCTGCTCACCTGAGTTTGAGACAGGCCTGGTCAACGTGGTGAAACCCCGTCTCTCCTAAAAATACAAAAATTAGTGGGCACAGGTGCTTGTAATCCCAGCTACTCATGAAGCTGAGGCAGGAGAATCGCTTGAACCCAGGAGGCAGAGGTTACCATGAGCCGAGATCATGTCACTGCACTCCAGCCTGGGCAACATAGCAAGACTCTGTCTCAAAAAAAAAAAAAAAATTAATGACTCTCTTATGTTGAGTGACTGTATGAAAATCACTTGTTATTATGGGGTTGGGTTTTTTTAAACGTGTCTAAAACTGCACCAGAAGCTGTCAGCAGCTGGGAGGGAGAGCCTGGCCGGGGTAGAGGAGGAGGACTGGCTGGGGGAGGCCAGGCGGGAGGAGGCGGAGGAGGAGGAGGAGGAGGAGGCTTGTGGGTGGTGGTGCTGAGTTCTGTGATCCCCCAGCTGCCGGCAGGACCCTGGGGGCACTGCCTCAGCCTCCCCCAAAGCCTGTGGTTGCTGAACCTCTTTCTGCTTTTCTCTTTCATCTCTGCCTCCACAGCCCAACCTGCAAATCCTGTAAGTCTGAGCTTCCTTCCTCAGGTGAGGGTGGTTCTGGGATGGTTTTGGGTGGGGCAGGGAAGGGAACCCTCAAAAGGGAAGTTGCCTGGATGGACCAGACAGGGTCGCAGCCCGCAGGTATCACGGGATAATTCCCTAGGAAGCTGGGGCAATGCCGCAGATGAAACTTGCCAAACCTGGCCGGGCGCGGTGGCTCACGCCTGTAATTCCAGCACTTTGGGAGGCCGAGGCGGGCGGATCACAAGGTCAGGAGTTGGAGACCAGCCTGGCCAATATAGTGAAACCCCGTCTCTACTAAAAATACAAAAATTAGCCAGGCATGGTGGCAAAAATTAGCCGGGCGTAGTGACGGGCACCTGTAATCCCAGCTACCTGGGAGGCTGAGGCAGGAGAACTGATTGAACCCAGGAGGTGGAGGTTGCAGTGACCTGAGATCGTGCCATTTGCCCTCCAGCCTGGGCAACAAAGTGAGACTCCATCTCAATAAGGAAATAAATAAATAAAATTAAAAAGTAGCTGGGCGTGGTGGTGCACACCACCAGCACTACCATTATCACCACCAGCATCATTTTAGTACAACCACAACCATCACCACCAGCATTACCATCGTCACCATCACCACCATCATCGTTACCACAGCCGCAACCATCATCACCACCACCATCACCATCATCACTATCATCACCATCACCACCATCATTATCACTGTTACCACAACCACAGCTTCACCACTGCCATCATCACTGTCACCACCAATATCACTATCACCATCACCATCATCATCACCATCATCACCACCACCACCATCACCACCACCATCACCACCGTCACATCACCAGCACTATCACCACCATTATCACCATCATAATCACACCGCCATTGTTATGCTACATCCTGCTCATGCCTCCACCTCCCCACCTTTTGCCTTTATGACTTACCCTTGGCCCCCGCAACCCTCTCTCTGCTCCCTTGGTCCTCTTCTGGTTGGAAATGCTCCAGAATAGTAATGTTTGCCCAATTATTTAACCCCCACCTGTTTTCTTCCAGAGCTGGCCTGTCCTCCCCATAGCCATTACGAGCTCTGCGGCTCCTCTTGTCCCAGCTCTTGGGCCGGGCCTGCCCCGCCCAACAGCTGCTCGACTCCATGCCAGGATGGCTGCCAGTGTGACCCAGGCTTTGTGTTCAGTGGCACTGACTGCGTGCCCCCCACTGAGTGCGGCTGCTCCATGGGGAGCACCTTGCATGTTGCCTCCTTTGATGGGAAGAATGTTGAGTTTCCAGGCACTTGCACTTCTGTTTTTACCAAGTCCTGTGGCCCCTTTTCAAACTGGAACTTGGGAAGGAGAACAAGTCCAGCAGCCCCGGTGTGTTCATTTCAAAGATGTCTATCAAGGTTCATGGGACCCAGGTTTGTCTGCAGAGAGAGCCCTGACTTGGCCGAGGTAAGCACTCATTGGTATCTAGAGACTCTTGAACTGATTGAAGCTGAAAGAAATACATTGGCTCAAACTGAGTAGAAGTCATGTGACATAGCCCAGTGAAAGTGTAGAGATTCTGTGTCCACAGAAGTTCTCCACCACTTTGGTTGTTTCGGTTACACATAACAGAAAGCCTTGGCTAGGCGTGGTGGCTCACGCCTGTAATCCTAGCACTTTGGGAGGCCGAGGCAGGTGGATCATGAGGTCCAGAGATCAAGACCATCCTGGCTAACATGGTGAAACCCTGTCTTTACTAAAAATATAAAAAATTAGCCAGGCGTGATGGTGGCCACCTGCGATCCCAGCTCCTCAGCTACTTGAGAGGCTGAGGCAGTAGAATTGCTTGAACCCAGGAGGCGGAGATTGCAGTGAGCCAAGATCATGCCACTGCATCCCAGCCTGGGCAACAGAGTAAGACTCTGTCTTAAAAATCCAAAAATCAAGTAACAAAAAGCCTCATAAAACTAACTCAAACCAGTCACAGATTATGTTTTGTGATTTTTAGATTAATTACATAACTGAAAATTCCAGAGGGAGATCAGGTATTGTTTGATCAGGGTGCTAATCCAGTTTCTCAGCATTTCTCTTGGTCTGTGGTTCTCTAGAGCAATAGGTTTGTCCTCAGGATGGCTTTTCTTGTGGTGGCATAATAACTGCCAAGTTTCCAGTCCTTACATGTGTATTCCCCATTGTCTGAAACCCAAATCTTTTCTTACCCCAACTATTCAACAAAAATTCCAATGCCTCACCTTGATTAAACCCCACTGAGCCAATCACTGCAGCCCAGAGGTTTTCTTAAGCCTATCCAATCCTCTCCTCAGGAGTTGTAGGTGGGAGAGACCCTGCCCCCACCCTCCACCTCTCGAAGCCACTTCTTGCAGGGAGAGAGGGCAAAATGGGAACCCACCCCCATGTCCCGATGTCCCTCCAAACTACTATTTCTTCCTAACAATCTTGGAAGAATGTAAATCCCCTGGTAAAGCTCCGCTCTGAGACCTGAAACTTTTGTCTAGAACCCACAGGGGTGGCTATGTTTTCCATGCCCGAGGGCCCCTGCCTACAAGAGTTTCATTGTTGGCTATTGGAAAACACACAGCCGCACCCCTCCCACTCCACCCCCTTCCAGGAAGGGAACCAGCTTTCAGAATTAGTCATGCTGTCAGCACCCCACACAATGAGCCCATTGACTCCAAAGGGCAGCCCAGCAGATGGACTGCTGATATTATCCCTGTGGTACAGATGGGGAAACTGAGGCCCAGAAAGGGAGACTTGCTTGCTTAACCTCATACAGGGAGAAAGTGGTGGAGCTAGGATTTGAACCCAGGCTGTCAGGCTCTGAGTCCCTTCCCTCTCTGTCTGTAGGCCTACTGTGTGCTCCCAAAGCTGTGACCAAATTAAGGAGAGTGGCATGCCTGATTCATCTGTGGTGGGGCCCAGGATATACAGTAACTCTCAAGAATGGCGTTCATTAGACTGGGTGTGGTGGCTCACGCCTGTAATCCCAGCACTTTGGGAGGCTGAGGGGGTGGATCACCCAAAGTCAGGAGTTTAAGACCAGCCTGGTCAACACAGTGAAAACCCCATCTCTACTAAAAATACGAAACATTAGCTGGGTGTGGTGTGCCTGTAATTGCAGCTACTCAGGAGGCTGAAGCAGGAGAATCACTTGAACCTGGGAGGCGGAGGTTGCAGTGAGCTGAGACTGTGCCACTATACTCCAGCCTGGGCAACAAGAGTGAAACTCCACCTCAAAAGAAAGAAAAAGAAAAAAAAAAAAAGAATGGTGTTCATTCATCCACTCATTAAATACTTCCTGAGCACCTACTATGTGCCAGACCCTAGACTCAGTGCTGGGGAAATGGCAGCGGGTGGAACGGTCAAGATCTCTCCCTTGTGGAGCTGAGATTCCAGAGTGGAGAGAGACAATAGCCATGACCAGTAAGTGTGAATTACACAGTTTTCAGGAGGCAGTATGCATGAGTGTGAGGGAAGAAAATACACAACAGGACGGGGAGGGGCGGTGGTGGCTTCCAGACGGAAAACATGGTTTTAAATTGCGAAGCCAAGGAAAACCTCCTTGAGAAGGTGATGTTTGAGCAGAACCTCAAGAAAGAGGAGAGAGAGGTCCATGTGCACATCTAGGGGTGAGTCCAGCAGGGGCTGGATGGTGCCTGGTGCGAGGGAGGAGCCACAGGGAGGTTGCTGTGGCTGGAGCTGAGTGAGTGAGGGTTGGGGAGAGGAGATGATGAGGTCAGAGAGGTGACAGGGACCAGATAGAAGGGACTTACGGGGCTAGTGAGGACTTTGATTTTGCCTGGAGTGAGGTGCTCCCAGGACAGTGCTCTGAGCCAGGCTGGCCCTGACAGGGCTCAGGTGGTCCCAGGCTCCCTCTGGCTGCAGGTGGGAACAGACTGAGTGGGGCGGGGCCAGACCAGGGAGGAGGCTCTAGGACCTCCAGGCTGGAGTGGACAGAGGCTGGGCCAGGTAAGGGCAGTGGGAGGGGGGAAGTGGATGGTTCTGGAAATATTCTCTGGGGTCTTATCCCCTCTTCAAACCCTGCTGTCTGTTCCTGGGGCCCTCAAGTTTACGCGGGCCCCTGTTGATTTTTAGTACTCACTGTGACCCCCGCAATCACACAGGGTGTGTGTGCCCCTGATGTGGGTTAAAATCCTGACTGCCCCTTCATAAACTGGGTGACTTGCTGCCAAGCAACTAAGCCTGGGTGCCTCAGTTTCCCCAAGTGGAAGAATAACTCCCCAAAGGCAGTTAAGTCCTGAGGCCGCAAGTGCCAGGGTTGTTGGTTGAGAATAGAGAGACAGTCAGCAATCGTGGGTCAATGACTCAGGCCTGAGCAGGGGTGTGGCGCTGGCCGAGTGCAGTGCCTTCTTAGATGCCCGGGTGCAGGGGGAGAGGGATGTGGAGATGGGCCCTGGCTGCCAGCAGGCAGTGCCTCTCCGCAGCAGAGGGTGCCAGCCAGGCTCTTAGAACTGCAGACTCATGGTCCTGCCTCTGCAGCCAGGAGGGAGCCTGCCAGCCCCAGCACCAGCCTCAGAGCCTTGAAGCTCCCACCGGGCCGGGATCGGGGCCGGGGCTGGGTGGCCGGGAGGGGTTAAATCAGCCACAGCCAGGAAGGAGCAGAGCTGGGCCCCAAGGGGCAGTGGACCACCGAGAACTGATCCAGGCGGAAGGAAAAGGGAAATGTTGTGGGAGGGCCAACAAGAACACAGGCTTGTATTAAAAAGATAAAAATATATAGATAAAATATTTAATATATACTATATAGTAATATACATAAATATATAGTTTCTTAAGTTCAATTAAATCCTGTTTCCTTAACCGTTTACCTTGTTCAGACTTTACTTTTCCCTCCACTCTTTTGGTGTTTTTTATCTTGTGATTTATTATTTTGTGTTAACTTTAATATTATATTTTTAAGGGCCAGGCCCGGTGACTCATGCTTGTAATCCCAGCACTTTGGGAGGCCGAGGTGGGCAGATCACTTCAGGTCAGGAGTTCAAGACCAGCCTGACCAACATGGTGAAATCCCATCTTTACTAAAAAATTACAAAAATTAGCCGGGCTCTCTTCCTGGATCCTCAGGCGGACGTGCCCTCTCTTCCTGGACTTGGGAGAACAGTATGGGGGCCTCTGCTGCGTAAACCACGCCCCGAGGTACCTCTGAGACTGCACCTGTGCGGTCTGTGCTGTGGCCTTGTAGGTAGAAGGCAGGTCTGAGATGTGAGGCGACCAGAGCAAGTCTGGGATGGAGCAACCCCAAGCTCCACTCTCCCTTCCTCCCTCCCTCCCTTCCTCTCTCCAATCCTGCCTGCCTCCCTCCCATGAAGCCTCAAACCAGGCAGAGCTGGGGCCTGGGTCACCCCAGGGTGACAGATCTGCCACCCCAGCAATGGCTTCCAGGTGGAGATGGGAGTCCTTTTAGGCCAGGCCTTTCCAGAGATGCTGGAAACACAGCTTGTTATGTTGCCCAAGCTGGTCTTGAACTCCTGGACTCAAAGGATCCACCTCGGTCCCTGCAAAGTGCTGGGTCTACGGGTGTGAGCCACTGTGCCCAGCCTGGTAATTAACAGATACTTCGTGAGCACCCACTATGTGCCTGGCCCTGTTCTATAACTCAGATGAAAATTCCTGAGAGGAGCAGAGGTGCTAGCAGGGGAGGCAGATAGCACCACAAAAAAAGCAAAAAGAGGCCGAGCGCAGTGCCTCACGCCTGTAATCCCAGCACTTTGGGAGGCTGAGGCGGGTGGATCACGAGGTCAGGAGATCGAGACCATCCTGGCCAGCATGGTGAAACCCTGTCTCTATTAAAAATACAAAAAATTAGCCAGGCATGGTGGCACATGCCTGTAGTCCCAGCTACTCAGGAGGCTGAGGCAGGAGAATGGATTGAACCCTGGAGGCCCTGACCTCTCTAGCCCCATCTTGCCCAGGAAGTGGGACCTTGCGTATGGCTGTGACCACACCTCTCAGGCAGTCAGCCTGCAAAGGCAGAGCTCCACCCAGCCAGCACCCTCTCCTGGTTGGGGGTGCCTCTAGGCTACCCTCTCCAGGGCCAGGAGCCTGCAGAAACACTCCCAGCCTTAATTAAATAAAGAGCAATGAAATTATTGAGACAAAATCAATAAAAGTTTGAATCAGTGGTGGTATAACATGCTATGGCTTTGGTTTTGTGCTTCAATTCAGCATTCCTGAAAACCCTGTGATATTCAGAAACTATTTGTAGGTTTGGTTTTTTTCCTTTGGCAAGAATTCCCAGGATATGGAGAAATCACAGCCATTTGCAGCCTCAACAGGTTCTTCAGGGCCGAATGATTCCAAAAGCAAACAAAGGACCTTTTTCAAATATGTTTATTATCTATATTATATGCAATATATTAATATATAAAACCTATTACCTCTGTGTCTTTAAAACATAACTGAGGCCAGGCGCGGTGGCTCAAGCCTGTAATCCCAGCTCTTTGGGAGGCCGAGGTGGGTGGATCACGAGGTCAAGAGATCGAGACCATCCTAGTCAACATGGTGAAACCCCGTCTCTACTAAAAATACAAAAAATTAGCTGGGCATGGTGGCGCGTGCCTGTAATCCCAGCTATTCTGGAGGCTGAGGCAGGAGAATTGCCTGAACCCAGGAGGTGGAGGTTGCGGTGAGCCGAGATCGCGCCATTGCACTCCAGCCTGGGTAACAAGAGCGAAATTCCGTCTCAAAAAAGAAAAAAAACAAAATAAAAAACATAACTGAAGTCAAATTGGCCAGAAGACTCATGCCAAAGGACACCTCATTCCTGATAGGGGGCAAGTGACTGCACAAATTTCGTTCCCCACAGCCCTTTCTTCTTCTTCTTCTTTTTTTTTTTTTGAGATGGAGTCTCACTCTGTCACCCAGGCTGGAGTGCAATGGCGCGATCTCAGCTCACTGCCACCTCCGCCTCCCGGGTTCAAGTGATTCTCGTGCCTCAGCCTCCTGAGTAACTGGGATTACAGGTGCCCACCACCGTGCCCGGCTAATTTTTGTATTTTTAGTAGAGACGGGGTTTCAGCACGTTGCCCAGGCTGGTCTCGAACTCCTGACCTCGTGGTCTGCCTGCCTCAGCCTCCCAAAGTGCTGGGATTACAGGTGTGAGCCACCTCGCCCGGTCCCATAGCCCTTTCTAAGGGTCTCTGTGTGCTCATCACACTGGGGTCTCAGAATCCTCCTGACCGTAAACCCCAGCCCAGCCCCAGCCCCAGCCCCAGCCCCAGCCGCAGCCCCAGCCGCAGCCCCAGCCCCAGCCCCAGCCCCAGCCCCAGCCCAGCACACGCATGTTCACATCCAGCCCAGGAAGAATTTATGGTTGACCTGGGTTGGGTAAAATCCCGTAAACATCTGTACGTCAGAATGTAAGATCATGGTGTTTAAAACTACAGAACGTTCAGAGATTGTCGGAAGGCTCTAATTGCTGGTTCCCGGGTTGAAACTAGTCCTTAGATGTGTTTTGTTTGACCTGGAAATTTTTAAAAAAATCTGAACCTAATTTTTAAAATTAAACCTCTTTACGGTAGTACATTTTCAGGATGCAAAATTCAAAAACTATAAGAGGGCTCGTGATGCTGAGTGAGTCTCACTTCCACCGCATCCTCCAGCCTCCCAGTTCCCCTCCCCAGAAGCGGCCCTGGATGCCAATCCCCAAAAATATTTTATTCATTAGAAGTATATGCATATGCATTATTTTACCGCTCACAAATGACAGCACGCTCCAGGGTTTCCCTACACCTTGTTTTTATTTTTATTTTTTCCCTTAGCAATCTGTCTGGAAAGTACTTCTGTATCCATCCACAGGCAGTGGGGTTCCTCCAGGATTTTTAGACAACCATTCTCCAGCTCACCCTGTTCAGGTGAAAGGCAGAGCACCCCGCACCCTCCCCAGCTACCCTGCACCCTCCCCAGCTACCCTGCACACACCACGACTTGCTCTCGCATGCCTGCAGTTCCCAGACTTCCCAGCAGAGGGAGAAACCATTCCACTCCCAAGACCCCCAAGGGGTCGTCCCAGACACAATCAAGCTTGAGGGGTCTGGGGAAGATGCTATCTGCCCAGACACAAAGACCCCCTTAGCTACAGTGACTTGGCCCCCAGGCCTCTCCTTCCTGTTTCTATCTCTTCCTGGCCTCTTGCTTGGAGCCCTACCCCGAGTGCTCCCCCCTTCCTTGTGGGGACTGACACCTCCTACACAGGGGTAGGAGGGAGCCTTGTCCTTGTCTAGGAAAGGCCTGTGATTGACAGCTTGCCCCAGGGAACCACAGAGAGAAAGGGTGTAGCTCTGGGCGAGCACTGCCCGCCCCCATCCCTCCTCGATGAGAACTGGGGTTGGGGGGTCCTTCTCTCTGTCCCCAGGAGGCCAGTTCCCGGCAGAGCCTTGACCCGAACCCCCTTTTCTTGTCCTGTGCTTCACGCTCCCAGCAGCTGCCTCTCCCTGGCCTGGCCCTGTGGCCCTCCTCCCCGCCCCGATGATGGTGTTGGGGTCGCCTGGAGTCCAGCTGGTGGCCAGGGCAGAGCTACTCCTTTCCTGGCCCTACCCCTCCCCGTGACCCCAATCCTCCGCCAACCGCTCAAAGAATCCTTGTTCTCCATCCAGCCCCCAGACAAAAGTCTCTCTGTCTAAGAAGGCGGAATTGAGGGGAGGGGGTACCCCCAACTGGGACCATGGGAGGGCCTGCACAGACCCCAACCGGAAGGAATGCCTGGAGGAGGAGAAGCAGGAGAGGGAGGAGGGAAGGGGGAGGGAACTCACACAGTGCAGGGGGCCTTATCTGGATTGGGAGGCCGCCGCCCCCAACAGCGCCCACTCTGTAGACCTAGCCATCTGGCTCTCAGCACCCATGGAAAGAGCCTGGCTAGGAAACTTCAGCCTGATGCCTGGGAGCCAGTTCTCATTCTCCCCAGGGCAGGGAGAGGGTGATGACCAGGCCTAAGGTCCCACAGTCCCCACCCCAACCCCTCCCTGCCATTCCAGCCGCTCCTCTATATCCACCCCTGCCCCATCTCCGGACTTTGGTCATCCCAGCATCTTCTGCTGATCCTGAATCTGTACCAGCAAGCAAGATGTGGCCTGGAAGGACACTTTAAGTTCCCCACAATTGCCAGCAATCCTTCCATCAGGCAAACACATCATCTAAGTAAAAGAAGTCGGAACACCAACGCATCACCTCCCTCCTCCCTCCATGGCCCTGGAGGCTCTGTCCTTTAAAGACCCTGGAACCCGCAGGGTGAGGTGGCTCACGCCTGTAATCCCAGCACTTTGGGAGGCTGAGATGGGCGGATCACCTGAGGTCAAGAGTTTGAGACCAGCCTGACCAACATGGAGAAAACTTGTCTCTACTAAAAATATGAAATTAGCCAAGCGTGGTGGTGCATGCCTGTAATCCCAGCTACTCGGGAGGCTGAGGCAGGAGAATCACTTGAATCCAGAAGGTGGAGGTTGTGGTGAGCTGAGATTGTGCCATTGCACTCCAGCCTGGGCAACAAGAGCAAAACTCTGTCCAAAAAAAAAGACCCCCAGAACCTTCCCCCTTTAAGATCCTCTCCTGGGATCAGGAGACTGGACAAAGCTCCTTCCTTAATTCCAGGGGCCGAGTTCCAGCCCATCTAATTCTCCCTCTCACCTGAGGCTGCTGTGGCCCTGGGAATCCCAGGGAGCAACCTGATGCCTGAGGCTTGGGAGGGGGTGAAGCTGTCTCTTTAAGAGCAGGAATGGAGCCCCTGGGCCTTAGGGCATCTAACTTGTTTTCTACCTGCCCAGGTTTGCTTAGGGCGTGGCAGCTTCGGATAAAGGCAGGTCTCCGCCTGGCAGCCCCGACTTCTCCTGGAACCTCTGACCAGCCTGGTGAACCACACAGGTGAGCAGCTGGGGCCCCTTCCTCCAAGCCCTCCTTGGCTCTGCCCCTAAATTAGGGAGAACCTACCCACCCACTGCCCCCACCACATAGAAGCTCAGCTGTTAAAGAGCACAAAATCTTTTGAGGTGCCTTTCTGGAGCCAGGAGATAGGAGAAAGTCCCTTACCCTAATGTCCCTTTCCCCCCATTCCTCCTGTCAGCGACTGGTTGAGCCGGCTGGGGTGAGGGCAGGACCCATAAGTGTGGTTGGGTTGTCTGGGAAGACTGAGGCCTGCATGGATTAGGGGTATCTGGGTTGGGGATATCCGGGTGGAGAAGAGGGGGTGCCTGGGTAGGTAGGGGCATCCGAGTGGACCAGCGGTGTGTAAATGGACTCGGGACATCTGGGTGGATGAGGAATGCCGGGTGGACCCAGGGAGTCCAGGCATTGCGGGGAATCTGGATTCTGGAGACCTCTAGGAAAAGAGGATGGAGCTGCTGGCGGAAGCTGTAAATGGGGAGTTGCTCGGGAAGTTTGAGGTGCACACAGGGGGCGGGACCCTTCTGCTTGCCCTTCTCCCATGTCATGGAGGAATTGGGGATAGCAGACGGCAGGCTGGGGAGACAGTCCTCAGGGGGGCATTGGGACCTCGTGGCCAGGAAGAATCACAGCAGGTAGACAGAGCGCCAGCTGCAGGGCTGCCTTCCTCTCTAACCTGCCCGCCGACCACATCAGTTCAGGAGCAGCCGGGCCCTCTTCAAACAACAGCCTGAACAGGGAATATGAGGGCAGACCTAGCTCCCGGCTCCCTGCAGCCTCTGGAAACGTGGGGCTGGACATTGTTATGCAGAGGCTGGGCGAGGCAGACACCATCTGTCAGCCTCGGCTGGATGACAACCTGGGAAGGGGGAATAGTGGGGCGTCGCAGGCCAGAGGTGGCTTGGAGGAGCCCCTGGAAAGAGGCTTAAGAGGTGAGACTCAGCAGCCACGGGGACAGAGCATAGGGCTTTAAGATGAATTTGCAGGGTCACAGGATTACAACTGCAAAGTGGGCTAATCATAGTGCCCCCTGCATGAAGCTGCAGAGATTATATGAGTTAAAAAGTGGGAAGCTGAGAAAACGGCCCTGTGGGTGGACACTCAGTCCGCATCTGCGGACCAGGATTCATATGGTCGTGGGTGACAGCTTCAGACCACAGGCAGGCCACCTACCACCTGTGCCCATATCCACCATGTGGTCTTGCCCACCCACCCTTGCCAGCTCCCCCACCCCCAACTCTTTTGGGGGTTCTAAACACTTCTTGGGCCTCAGTAAAGCTCCCAAAGTCTCAGGCTTTCTTCCCCCCAACCCCCCCAAAAAAGGAAAAGAAATGGATGCTCAAACTATAACTGTGAGTCCAGCATCTGGAATTAGCCGGGAAGCTGAGAGGATTCCCAGGCCCCAGGGTGGGCAGGCAGAGGGAGGAGTCTGTGCCAACTAGCAAGGACCACCCGCACCATTGGGTGCTGGCACCACCCTCTGTCAACATTTCTGCCATCTATGAAATGCAGACTAGGGGATGACCTCGGGGTTGCTGGGAGGTTAGGTGAGTGAGAACACAGCAAGGTCAGTGTGCACCCCAGGGCGAGGGGGAGGAAGTGCCAGCTCTCGATGTCAGAATTATAACTAGGCCAGGTGCGGTGGCTCGAATCTGTAATCCCAGCACTTAGGGAGGCCGAGGTGGGCAGATCACCTGAGGTCAGGAGTTTGAGGCCAGCCTGGCCAACATGGTGAAACCCTATCTCTATTAAAGATACAAAAATTAGTGGGGCATGGTGACGCTCGCCTGTAGTCTCAGCTATTCGGGAGGCTGAGGCAGAGGCTGCAGTGAGCTGAGATCATGCCACCGCACTCCAGCCTAGGCACACGGCAAAACTCTGCCTCAAAAAAAAAAAAAAATTATGATAACTATGTGCTCAGCAGTTGGGCAGGGGCAGGGCGGTGGAGGGCATGCATGGTGTCCAGGGGCTTGCTGCAGCCTTGCAGGCTGGTGGGAGGGCAGGACTGATGCCAGGTCAGGAGGGAGAGAGAAACGCGTTCCTTATGCTGAGCAGGCCTGTCTGGGAAAGAGAAAGTGTTTGCTGCTGCGAGGGCCTGGGGTCAGGTCAGGGCCTGAGCTGGGGACCCAGGCTAGGCAGGGCCAGGGCTGGGACTGGGAAGGGTGAGGGTGGGGGTGAGGGGACAGGAGGTTCAGGGGAACATACAGCCAAGCCGAGTTTGTTCCCCTCTACCCGCAGTCCCAGCCTCAAGTCATCTTCCCACACCCTGCCCTGAGCAGCTTGAAGAACCTGCTCAGTCCGCAGCCTGAAGTCTGCCGTGTCCTGGCAGGGCCAGGCAGGCTCTGAGCTGTCTGTGGAGACACTCCCGGGAATCGGGCCTCCTGCCACCTGGCTCCCAGCACCCCGCTTCCCCAAACACCCAAGGCCCTTACAGCCCTGAGTTAGGAGCAGCTGCTGGAGAACCAGGCCTGCTTTAAATCCTGCTTCCTGGCGAGGGCACCTAGTTTCACCTCTCAGAGCCTCAGTTTCCCCATCTGTCCAATAAGGGTAACAGCAGGCAGTGGCACCCTCGTTTGGTGGTGGGAGATTCACGGAAAGCCTGAAGTCGGTGTCCAGTGAGTTATTACGGCTGCTCCCGAGTCAGGCCTGGGTTCCACCCAGGCCCCACTCCACGGCACGGCTGCTGCTTACCTCTCAGCCCAGCGAGTCCCAATGCCAGCCTGCCTGCCCGGGGTGAGCTGCGCACCCTGCCTGGGCAGCAGGGGAGGAGGGTTGGGGAGCCACAGGCACAGGGCCAGCATCCCAGTGGCTCTGCTAAGGCCGGACCTCCCGCCACCCCCTAGGCCAGCACTCTGACATGCAGAAGGTGACCCTGGGCCTGCTCGTGTTCCTGGCAGGTGAGTACCCATCCCTCCACTGCTTCTTTCCCTGGATCCCCCGGCTGGCCAAGCCTCTGTCTCTCTCCTGTGCTTTTCTACCTCCCCAGGGAGGTGGTAAATGTTAGAACAGCATCTCCTTGAGGGTAAGAAAAGTCAAACTGGCCGTACGCAGTGGCTCACGCCTGTAATCCCAGCTCTCTGGGAGACCGAGGCAGGTGGATCATCTGGGTGGGGAGTTCAAGACCAGCCTGATCAACATGGCGAAACCCCATCTCTACTAAAAATACAAAATTAGCCGGGTGCAGTGGCTCTCTCCTGTAATCTCAGCTCTTTGGGAGGCCAAGGCGGGTGGATCACGTGAGGTCGGGAGTTCAAGACCAGCCTGACCAACATAGAGAAACAAAATTAGCCAGGTGTGGTGGTGCACGCCTGTAATCCCAGCTACTTGGGAGGCCGAGGCAGGAGAATTGCTTGAACCTGGGAGGCGGATGTTACAGTGAGCTGAGATTGCACCATTGCACTCCAGCCTGAGCGAAACTCTGTCTCAAAAAAAAAATAGAGAAAAGAAAAGTCAAACCAGTGATTGCCAGGGAGACACAAGAAGAGCTGGCTTGCACAGCTGCCAAGTCACCGTCTTCCCCATTCTCTCACTCTCTTCTGTTTTTTTTCCTGAGTCTCTATTGCTCAGGCTGGAGTGCAATGGCACGATCACAGTTAACCATAGCCTTGAACTTCTGGGGTCAAGCAATCCTACTCTCTTAGCCTCCTACATAGCTAGGACTCCAGACACACACCGCCATGCCCAGCTTATTTTTAAATTTTTTGCAGAGATGGGGTCTCACTATGTTGCCCAAGCTGGTCTCAAACCCCTGGCTGAGTTTGATCCTCCCACTTCAGCCTTCCAAAGTCCTGGGATTACAGGCATGTGCCGCCATGCCTGGCTAATTTTTGTATTTTTAGAAGAGGCATGGTTTCATCATATTGGCCATGCTGGTCTTGAACTCCTGACTTCAAGTAATCCTCCCACCTTGGCCTCCCAAAGCATTGGGACTACAGACCTAAGCCACTGCACCCAGCCCTTTTTTAACTTTTTCAATGCAGCCTTGACCTCCCAGGCTCAACGGATCCTCCCACCTCAGCCTCCCAAAGCTCTGAGATTATAGGCATACTTTTTATCTATTACGCAGGGCAAGACTAGTATTCTCTGCAGGGTAGTGATATAAAATCACACTTTCAATAAAGTATATTTAAGTGTATAATAGTTACTTTCAATGATGTGCAAACACCAGACTAGGTGGGTGTGGACATGGCGGAAGCGGGAGGATGGGCTTTGAGTATGATAGGATTTGGGGAAACAGGAACCTGGGAACTGAAACCATCTGTCATCTTGACCAGAAAAGTCCCCCGCTACTGCAGGAGGCATGGATTAACCACGTGTCTGGAAACATGAGACCAAACAGTGGCCAAAAACCTCCCAGATTAGACCCAATTTCCGGTGGCAGAATGCTGGCGTGACTCGGAGGTGTGGGGCTGAGTGGGCGAGTCCACATTTCCACTATGGGATAAGACAGGATGAGGCGGCTGCTCAGTGACCAGACCCCTGTCCCTCAGGGTACCCTTTCCAGAGGCCCCTGAGGCTCCACGGGCCCTGCCCAAGGGCTTGGCTGAGGCCAGCATCAACATCTCCCCTCCCTCCCCTCTTCTCCCACCAGGCTTGCCTGTCCTGGATGCCAATGACCCGGAAGGTGAGTCAGACTGGACTCTTTCACCCGTCCCACCCCCAAATTCTCCCTGGGGGGCCCCTGATTGATAACAGCTCCTGGCTGTTATGCTGGATTCATGATCTTCTTTCTTTCTTTGCAGATAAAAACAGTCCTTTCTACTATGGTGAGAGCTGGTGCCCCCATTCCCCTCCCCTCACCCCACATATTGCTTTGGTGCCAAGGTTCCCACACAGGGTTGGGTGAGGGTCTGATGTGAACATCACAGGACAAAGATAGGAAGGGACTAGGATGGGGGCAATGAATGGTCCACACGGTGGATTAAAGGAACTAGAGGCGGCAACCTGGCCTTTGGGAAGGTTCTATTCCAGCAAGATGGTTAGACACACGCAGGAGGTGAGGACAGTTTGCAAGGACCCATTGTTTGGTTCAGATCAACTGCTGGGAGAAGCGTTGACTTGAGAACACTTCCTGGAGTTCAGGAAGCAGCTTCACCGGAGGCAGTGAGCTATTCGGTCAAAACCCCCATCTGGATTCCAGGTTCCAATGACCTGCTCCCCACTCCCCGCTCTGCCCTCACCTCCTCCACGCTCCTCACTCCTGCTCCAAGCCTCCCAGACACAGAAGACACACTGCCAGCCTTGGACCTCTGCACGTGCTGGTTCCTCTGCCTGGAACACTTCCTTCCACAGACCCTCATGGCTCCCTCCCTCACCTCTGCTCAGAGGCAGCCCCTTGAGAGGCCTTCCCTTATTACTCCCTCTAAAAGAGCTGCCCTCTGATTTAATTTTTTAGAGACAGGATCTCACTCTGTTGCCCAAGCTGGAGTGCAATGGCATGCCCACAGTTCACTGCAGCCTCAAATTCCTGGGCTCAAGCAATCCTCCTGCCTCAGCCTCCTGAATAGCTGGGACTGCAGGCGTGCACCACCATGCCTGGCTAATTTTTGTATATTTTGTAGAGATGGGGTCTTGCTATGTTTCTCAGGCTGGTTTAAAACTCCTAAAGTCCCAAAGCACTGGGATTATATTAGGTTGGTGCAAAAATAATTGTGTTTTTTGCAACTGCTTTTAATGGCAAAAATGCAATTACTTTTTTTTTTTTTCTGAGGCAGAGTTTTGCTCTGTCACCCAGGCTGGGGTGCAATGGTGAGATCTTGGCTCACTGCAACCTCTGCCTCCCAGGTCCAAGGTTCAAAGGATTCTCCAGCCTCAGCCTCCTGAGTAGCTGGGATTACAGGCACCCATCACCACACCTGGCTAATTTTTGTAGTTTTAGTAGGGATGGGGTTTTACCATGTTGGCCAGGCTGGTCTCAAACTCCTGACCTCAGGTGATCTGCCCGCCTGGGGCTCCCAAAGTGCTGGGATTACAGGTGTGAGTCACCTCGCCCAGCCAAAGATGCAATTACTTTTGCACTATCCTAACAGGCGTCAGCCACAGTGCCCAGCCTGCTCTCTGACTTTCCAGCTCCCACCCTGCTTATTGTTCTTCCAACCACCCATGTCCGCCTGACCCCACATGACAGATCTTGTTTGCTGGTGTGTGCACTAGAATGTGAGCACCTGGGATTCTGTCTGTCCTCTTACTGTGGTGTCCCTGGCACCCTGTGCATCCTAGGTGCTCCATACATATTTATCAAGAGGATGGGAGGATGGATGGGGAGGACACAGCCTGGCACTGAGGTCCTCTCCTCTTTCCTCCTAGACTGGCACAGGCTTCAGGTCGGCGGGCTCATCTGTGCCGGGGTTCTGTGTGCCTTGGGCATCATCATCCTCATGAGTGAGTGGAGGAGCTGGGGGAGCAGGTGGGGTGGGGCTGGGGCTCCCCTCCCCTGACCACTCACCTCTCCCTAACAGGTGGGAAATGCAAATGCAAGTTCCGCCAGAAGCCCGGGTAAGACGTGTGCTGTTCCGGCATGCCTGCCTGCCTCAGGCTGGCTAGAGCTTTTCAGCATGAAAGGGCTAGCTCTCCCAGCAGGAGAGGCCTCCAGACTCTGCCCCGCAGAGTTCCTGCCGCTAAGATTTCCCAGGTTCATTGTTTCTAGCTGGTAATCCCCAGAGGGCCCCAAATCCTGAATGCATTAGCCCCTGGGATTGCACAATCCACCCCCCCACAACCCCGCCAGTGGAAAAGCAGCCAGGAAAACAAGTCTGGACAGGCTGAGAACCCTCTGCCTGGAGGGACAGGACAAATGGGGTGGATGCAGATCTCACCACTTTTATCTCCTTAGTCACCGTCCAGGGGAGGCTCCACCTCTCATCACCCCAGGTAAGACAGGGCAGCATGGGACTGAGGGGAACACGGAAGTGTGTGTGTGTGTGTGTGTGTGTGTGTACACACGCATGCACACTGGAAAGAAAGAACTCCGTCCACCCTCACAAACTGACCCCATCCCTCTCCCAGGCTCAGCCCATAACTGCTGAGGACAGACCAACTGAAACTGGGTGGAGGACCCTTCTCTGTCCCCGGGTCCTGTCTCTGCACAGAAACTTGAACTCCAGAATGGAATTCTTCCTCCTCCGCTGGGACTTCCTTGCATAGAAGGGTCTCTTTGTTCAATTTTTAATCTAAAATGATTGTGCCTATGCCCAAGCAGCCTGGAGACTTCCTATGCGTGCCTTGGGGTGGGGCTTGGGGCGCCATGAGAAGGTCGGTGTGCCCCGGAGGCTGGCACAGAGGCTGGCAGCTGAGCCTGCTTGTGGGGAAAAGCCCACAGGCCTGCTCCCTTGGGGCTGGTTGCACGGCACAGGCCTGCACTCTGCCTCCGAGACCATGGGAACCTCATATGCAATTTGGGATTTAATAGTGGCCAAAAGGAATGAAAGAGAGCTCTAACCAGATGGAACACTGGAACATTCCAGGGGGCCCTGGACCATCCCAGGAAAACTGGGACATAGGATCGTCCCACCATGATGGCAGTGTTCAGACAGTTTATAAAAGTAAGACCCTGTGACCCTCTCACTCACCCCTGAGACCTCACTTTATTACAAGATCTTTCCAAGTACTCAAATGTCCCTGCAAGCCTGTTAAATAATTCCCTACGCTACCCTTAATTATACACAATGGCCGCATAGCGTGAGAACTTCCAACCAGCCTCAAACTCCCTTGAGACTCCCCAGTACCTAAAAAGGCATCCAATATGTTCCCATGATCCACCTCACAAAATGCCTAAAACTCAAAACACCCAAAAATATCTCCTCCAATGTCCAAAGACATGAACCCAAAAAGAGACCCACAATAAACTCGTGACTTGTCCCCTCATCATGCCTTTTTATCCCTCAAACATCCCCTGAGTCCTTCCATAACCACGAGTCCACCACCTCGGCCCCTCGGAGCACTGCTCCGGGGACACCACTTCCGCTTTCACAAGACACCCTCTCCCAGGGATCCACAACAGTGGGCGGGGCGGGTGCACAGCGAATTTATTGAGCTCGGACTCTTCTTGTCCTTGCCCCCGTCGCCCATCCAGGAGGGCACCGGGCTCCCTGCGACACCTCTCGCTGTCACGCCTTGTGCCCCGCGCACGCGCAGGAGGCGCAAGAGGCACAGCGCCCAGGACGGCCGCACGCATGCGCACAGGCAGCAGAGGGGAACCCGCCCAGCGCTGAGTTGTCTTCGAGGTTGGCGCTTCTCCAGGAAAGCAGATTGGCTGTGTGGAGTTTAGAATGGGAAGGGAATGCCATCAACCCCTCAGTGCTTTCAGGGGGACCAGGAGCGGGTTGAGTGGGGCGCTTCCAGACCTCTTGGAGCTCTGCACGTGACCCCCACCTCGACTCCATGCAGTGCACCAGCCTGCACCCCCAGGTTGCCTTTCATGGGGAATCTGCCCCAGCCGAGATGTCCAGATGTTGCTTTAGACCTGTGGGCAGCTCGGGAGGTCCAGTAGGCTAGGACCCGCTATGTCCCCTCCACAGGTGCAGATCCTTTAAGAAGTGGGCTTAAGGTCTAGACATGTGGCTGATGAATGTGGCCCGTGGTCAGCAGCTGACAGGCAAGCCGTCACCCTAAGTGGGGCCGGGAACCAGCCAAGGGGCCGTCCAGGGGCCCCAGCCATGCCCAGAGTCCTGTTGGGGGTCTCAAGCACTGAGGTCGATCTCGTGATGCTGGTAGATCTGGGTGGGGCCCTTAAAGCAAGCAGCAAAGAGGAAGCGTCTGCCGGCCATGGTGACGTGGGCAAAGGCGCGGGGGGCCACCAGGGCCGGGGGCCCCAGCTCCTGCAGCGGCTCCAGGAGCCCCTTGTCAGGCTCAAGGCGGAGGACCTGGCTGAAGGCGAAGTCGCTGCCCAGGATGGCCAGCTGGTCCCTGGCGATGAGCAGGGGCTGGAAGACATGGGCACCTCTCGAGGGGAGTTGCTGCAGCAGACGAAACATGGAGCCGTCCCAGCGCATGACCTGTGGGGTGTGGCTGGTGAGAGCCTGGGGTCCCGGGGGGCTCTGGGGGCCCTGGAATAGCTTGGAAGCAGAAGCCTGTAGGTCCCCAAACTCCCACAGCTTTTTTATCTTCATAAAGGTCACTGCCCAGCTGTTCAGCCGCACACACGGAGTTGTTCTGAGCCCTTCTCTTGCCCTCACACCCCACACAGAAGCACTCAGCCGTGGACTCTGTTTCACCTACTACAGTTGTACATTTCTCCCAGCACCTCTGGCAGCACTCCATCCCTTCCCAACTGGACCATCCTGGCGGCCTCTTTCCTGGTCTCTAGGCTCCTCTCCCTGCTCCCTGAGTCTGTTCACCACCTTGTGAACACCTGAGTCAGATCAGGGCCCTTCCAGGCTCAGAACCCTCCCCTGCCTGCACCTCACTCCAGAAAGAGAGTGGGCAGGGCTTAACCCCAGCCTGAACCTGGGGGGGCTCAGTGTCAGGGTGGGGATGGGTGTGGCTGTGAAGTCTGGAATGCATCTGAGTCACAGAGCCAGCATCTGGGGGTAGAATCAGGATGTTGGGGCCAGTGTCAGTGTCGGGGACTGGGGAGTGGTTTAGAGTCAGCCAGCTTTGAGGGGGTCACAGTCTTGGCATCAGTGTGGGGTGGGGTCCTGGTTAAAAGGTTGGCATGTGAGGCTAGGTCAGAGTTTAGAGGCTTAGTGTGCAAGACTGGGTCGGTGCTGAAAAGCCAGCTCTTGAGGCGGGGCTCGATAGCTCATGCCTGTAATCCTAGCACTTTGGGAGGCTGAGGTGGGTGGATTACAAGGTCAAGAGATCGAGACCATCTTGGCCAACATGATGAAACCCTGTCTCTACTAAAAATACAAAAATTAGCTGGGTATGGTGGTGTGTGCCTGTAATCCCAGCTACTTGGGAAGCTGAGGCAGGAGAATTGCTTGAACCCAGGACACGAGGATGAGCCGAGATCGTGCCACTGCATTCTAGCCTGGCAACAGAGCCAGACTCCCGTCTCAAAAAAAAAAGAAAGAAAAGCCAACCCTCAATGGGAGTCAGCTGCAGCGTCAGGCCTGGCTGTGCCCCCTCCTCCCCCAGGCCCAGCCTCACCATGGAGTCCCCAATGTAGCGTGTGAGGCACAGGAACACGTCCCCACCAGCCTGGAAGTGGCGTGTGGCGTAGACATCCTCCGCCTCAGGAATGTCCGTGCGTCTCTCGAAGCGGCCACCGGTCCAGTGGAAGAGCACGGGCCGCTGGGAGGCCGAGGCCAGCAGCAGATGGGGCCTGCCGTCCAGCTCCAGGGCCTCGGCGTCCGTATCCCGGTGCCAGGCGTGCAGGCTCTGGTGCGGGTAAAAGCCGGGCCCGTCGCGGCACAGCAGCGTGGTGCTGCCCGCCTTGGAGGCGTCGGCCACCACGAAGCAGGGCTGCCCTTCCAGCCACAGGAGCTCGGCGTCATTGGGCCGCAGCAGCCGCCTCGGGGCCAGGGTCTGCGTCGGGGCCAGGCGCAGGCCGGGGCTGGGCCGGGCCCACAGCTGTGAGCCCCCCCACAGGCGGGCAGCCAGCACGAAGAGGCCGGGGCCCAGCACCAGCGGCTTGCAGGACACCACGGAGGGCGCTGTGGGGAGGTGGGAGGCGGAGGGGCAGGTCAGGCTGGCCGGGCAGGCTGCTGGGCAGGCGGAAGGACGGGGAGGGGCTCACCGGGCAGCTCTTCCTCCGGCCGGAAGCGCTGCAGGCTGTAGTCCCAGGAGAGGATCAGGCAGCGGCCGGCGAAGGGCTGTGCCAGCACGATGTGAGGCTCCCCCTGGTAGGAGAAGAGCTCTACGCTCAGCGCCGACTCCCCCACCGTCTGGAACCAGGACAGCTCTGGGGGTGGAGGAGAGAGTCAGGCAGGCCCCGGGGGCCCCCAGGGTCCTCATGACTCAGCCTCAGTTTGCACATCTCTGAAATGGGGCCATTCATGGTACTCCCCTCATAGGGTCATAGAACTGGAATCTTGATCTGAAGATGTTTGTTTGGTTTCGGGGGGTGTTTTGTTTTGTTTTGAGACAAGGTCTCACTATGTTCCCCAGGCTGGAGTGCAGTGGCACAATCATAGCTCACTGCAGCCTCCCCCTTCCAGGCTCAAGGAATCCTCCCACCTCAGCCTCCTGAGCTGCTGAGACTACAGCCATGCACTACCATGCCTGCCTAATTTTTTATTTTTTGTAGAGATGGGGTCTTGCTATGTTGCCCAGACTGGCCTAGAATTCCTAGGCTCAAGAGATCCTCCTGCCTTGACCTCCCAAAGTGCTGAGATTACAGGCATGAGCCACCACACCTGACTATAGACATATTAACTCACAACAGCATGATAAGCTTTATTTTCTAAGCTCTGTGGCATCACCAAATAATCCCTTAGACGGTGGCTCACGCCTATAATCCCAGCACTTTGGGAGGCCAAGGCGGGTGGATCACGAGGTCAAGAGATCGAGACCATCCTGGTCAACAAGGTGAAACCCCGTCTCTACTGAAAATACAAAAATTAGCTGGGCATAGTGGCACGCGCCTGTAGTCCCAGCTACTCGGGAGGCTGAGGCAGGAGAATTGCTTGAACCCAGGAGGTGGAGGTTGCGGTGAGCCGAGATCGTGCCATTGCACTCCAGTCTGGGTAACAACAGCAAAAACTCCGTCTCAAAAAAAAAAAACAAAAAAAAACCCCACAAAAAACAGCATCTCAGTTAATTCATTTAACTTCACAACATCCCTCTGAGGTACATTCTGTTATGATCTCCCCTTTACAGATGAGAAAGCGAAGGCTAAATGGCACAGGCAGCCAGTTATCCAACAAAATCCGTCTTTCCCACCTTCCAGGAGACAGGAGTGGAGCTGGTCACCAGGCCACCCAGCTAGAGGCTGCTTTCTCCTGGACCTCCATTCACCGCCCTCCCTGGAAGTTAGATGTGGCTGTTTTGAGACCGAGCGACCAGTGGAACAAAGGCAGATGTGATGAGTGTAAAGAGCCACCATGCCTGGAAACAGCTTGTCCCAACTTGGCCTCCTTTCCCACACGTGGATATGCCACAACCTGGCTTCAAACATGAAAGCAAGGATGATGCCCAGGGGCTACTCTGCACACCTGGACAGCTTGCTCCAGACCCCTCCGTCCTTAATCCATGGTATTTTGAGAGTGTGTGACGGCGGGTTGGCTTCTGTGGTTACCAGGGCACCAAGGCTACTCCGCTTGTTAGTAGGGGAGCCGCGCAGTCGACTCCAGGCTGTAATAGTTCACTCTGCATGCCAGGCCTTGTTTCCAGGTGCCAGTGTTGAAGCAATGAGCCAAACTACCTATAATGCCCACCTAAAGGGCGAATCTTTTTTAAATGGCTATCAAATCACCTCCTGCTCAAAACTCTCGGCCGAGAGTGGTGGCTCACGCCTTTAATCCCAACACTTTGGGAAGGCAAGGCAGGTGGATCAATAGAGCCCAGGAGTCCGAGAGTAGCCTGGACAACATGGCGAAACCCCCATCTCTACAAAAAATACAAAAAATTAGCAGGGCATGGTGGTGGCACACCTGCAGTCCCCGCCACCAGGGAGGCTGAGTCAGGAGGATCACCTGAGCCTGGGGAGGTCAAGGTCTCAGTAAGCAGTGATTGTGCCACTGTACTTCAGCCTGGGCGACAGAGTGAGACCCGGTTCGAATAAACAAATGAAAAAAAAAAAAAAACCTCTCCATGCTTCCCATGGCCCAGAATAAAGTCTGCTCTCGTCTCTGTGGTTTCCAAAATCCATAACTGTCCCTCCCTCACCACCCCTAAGCCACACCTGCCTTCTTCTGATCTTCAAACAGGGCAAGCTCGATGCTGCCTCAGGGCCACCCGCCAGGCTGTTCCTTCTCTCTGAAGAGCCCTTCCCTCTGTTCCTCACTTAGCCACATTGAGACCTAACGTCCCACTTCAGAGAAGCCTTCTCTGACTCTCATAGGAACCTCCCTTGTCTCATCATTCCCTGTAGTTATCACAATGTATAGCACACATTTATCTGTGCAATTTTTTTTTTTTTTTTTGAGACAGCGTTTCACTCTTGTTGCCCAGGCTGGAGTGTAGTGGCATGATCTCAGCTCACTGCAACCTCTGCCTCCCGGGTTCAAGCAATTCTCCTGCTTCAGCCTCCCGAGTATCTGGGATTACAGGCACCCGCCATTGTGCCCGGCTACTTTTTGTATTCTTAGTAGAGACAGGGTTTCACCATCTTGGCCAGGCTGGTCTCGAACTCCTGACCTCAGGTGATCTGCCCACCTCAGTCTCCCAAAGTGCTGGGATTACAGGCATGAGCCACTGCCCCCAGCCTATGCTACATTTTTAAAATATCTGTCTCCCCAAATTCCCAGGACGGTAAGTCTCGTAAGGCTAGGGCTCAGGCCCCAGCCACAGTGACCCTCACCTCTCACAGGGCTGGGCATGCGTGAATGTTAGTGAACGTTTGTTGGATAACTTGAAGGAAGAGGGACTCCCTAAATTAAGTCTCCTTCTTCTATGTGTCCCACAGATCAAAAACATGTCTTTGTTACACTTAGAATAATAATAATTATATGTTGTAATAATTATATATGTATATCGTTATAGATAATAACAATTGTTGTTACTGTATTCATCGCATCTGTGGCCAGGTGCAGTGGCGAATGCTTGTTATCCCAGCACTTCTGGAGGCTGAGGTGGAAAGATCACTTGAAGTCAGAAGTTCAAGACGAGGCTGGGCAACATAGCAAGACCCTGTCTCTACAAAAAAGTTTTTTAAACAAAATTAGCCGAGCACAGTAGCATGTGCCTGTAGTTCCCACTATTTGGCAGGTTGAGGCAGGAGGATCGCTTGAGCCCAGGAGTTTGAGGCTGCAGTGAGCTATGATGGCGCCACTGCACTCCAGCCTGGGTGACAGAGTGAGATCCCAACTCTAAAAGAAAAGCATCTGTGTAAAGACCCTTCAGGCTTAAACCCCTTCCTGTCCCCCAGCTCTGTGTGGCCCTGGCCCTGACTCTGGGCTCCCTCAGCTCCCATGGCTTTCCCCATCCCTGCCCTGACCCCTCTGGCTGGGCCTCCCCATCCTGCCCAGATTGTCCTGGGCTGTCCTGTCTGGGCCTGCCTTCCTCTGGACATTTAACTCTTTGAGGGCGAGACCCAGAGCTGGCCTCATCATGCTGTGCTTTCTGCACTGCCTAGTATCCCAAAAGGCACCAAAATCTATTTATAGAAAAGGTGAGTCGGCCAGGGGCGGTGGCTCCTACCTGTAATCTTAGCCGAAGCAGGCGGATCACCTGAGGTAAGGAGTTTGAGACCAGCCTGACCAACATGGAGAAACCCTGTCTCTACTAAAAATACAAAATTGCCGGGCGTGGTGGCGTGCGCCTATAATCCCAGCTACTTGGGAGGCTGAGGCAGGAGAATCACTTGAACCCAGGAGGCGGAGGTTGTGGTGAGCCCAGATCATGCCACTGCACTCCAGCCTGGGCAACAAGAGCGAAACGCTCTCTCAAAAAGAAAAGAAAAAAAGAAAGAAAGAAAACGAAAAGGTGAGTCAATGTAAGTGAGGTGACTTTGCACCTGCAGTTCTTACAGTAATGCTTGGCATGTCACGAAGAATTTGTAAAGTGGTTGCTTTTATGTTAACAAGGGTGAACGTATAGGGCCTTCTGTCCCAGGCCCGGCGCCAAATGCCGAACAGGCGAGGACGTATCATTGAATTCCCACGGCACTCCTATATCAGGGTTTATTACCCCCACTTTACAGATGAGAAAACTAGGGCTCAGGAAGGTGCTCCTGCTTGCTCAGGGTCTCCCTGCGGCAGGAATCGGCAGGGCGGGGAGTGAGGCAGCCACTCCCCCAGGTCTCCCACCTCCCGCCCCATGGGGAAGGCCCCCCACCTATGGCTCTGCACTTGAAGGTGTTGGGGTCGAGGTGGCGGAGCTGCATGTGGCTCAGGGCGGCGGGGCCTGCACAGGCGCCGGTCCCCACGCTGGCGTTCACGGTGGGCATCCACTGCAGGAGCCAGAGGATGCGGCAGTCACACTGGAACGGGTTCCCGCGGAGGTCCCTGGGGCAAGAGGTCGCTGAGGGGCTGCAACCCCACTTCCACGCCCTGGGGGCTGTGCTCCTGCCCCCTCCCCAGGCAAGTGTCCCCAGAGATGGTGCCCCATCATGGTAAGAAAAATATGTAAGAACCACCGCAGCCAAACGCATGCATGCCAACCAGTAGTGGGCATGGATGCCCCCCCGACACAAATGTTCCCCAACCCGCCACACTCCCAGCCCCCATGAGCCTCACACGTGAGTGAGGGTCTCCAAGCCTCGGAACAGGAATCTGGGGAGGGCCTCCAGATGGTTATTGGCCAGGCTTCTGGTAGAGGAAGAGAAGGCACCGTCAGCAGCCGCCAGGATACCCTGTGTCCCCTGGATGGTGGAGCGTGGGTGCCTGTCATGGAGGGCTGGGGCGGTGGAGGCACGCACAGGTGTGTGAGTGAGCGAAGTCCTCTGAGGGCATTCTTAGAGATGGAGCCAATCTCATTGTCCTCGATGAAGCTGTGGAGGGAAGCTGGGGTGATGGGGAGGCCCACTGAGCTTCAGGGAACGCACCCCATGAAAGACATAGGCCCACTGGAAGGTGCTGAATTCTCTTCCAATATCATGAACAATCCCAGGGAAAGCATCTTAGAAACCTCTCCTTGCCAAGGTCCCAGCCATCAATTCTAGGAGCCATGAAGCTGGCCCTATAGTCATTGCCAGCTTCACTGTGCACACTGCCCCGCCACCACCACCACCATCACCATCACCAGTGCCAACACCCACATCACCACGTTACCTCCAGCATCATCCGTAATGACATCGCCAGTGCTAATACCCACATCACCACGTTACCTCCAGCATCATCCGTAATGACATCACCAGTGCCAACGCCCACATCACCACGTTACCTCCAGCATCATCCGTAACGACCATCACCAGTGCCAACACCCACATCACCATGTTACCTCCAGCATCATCCGTAATGACCATCACCAGTGCCAACACCCACATCACCATGTTACCTCCAGCATCATCCGTAATGACATCGCCAGTGCCAACACCCACATTACCACATTACCTCCAGCATCATCCGTAATGACCATCACCAGTGCTGGCATCCCCACACCCATGTCTCTACCACCATCATCAACCCAGGACCAATAACTGCCATTATCCCCAACATCATACCTTGTCACTGTCATCATCAACACTAGCATCATCGTCACCAATATGAATGTCACCACCCACTCCCATCAACACCAACACCGATATCATCACTACCAAACTCTACCCCAGCAACACTGATCATCTTCACCAACAACACAACCTTCATGCCCAACACCAGAAAGACTCCCACCCTCATCTCCACTGCTGCGCTCTCACACGTCCGCATGGGCACCACCAGCACTGCCAACATTGGCAACACCTCCACTGTGCCAAGATGCACATGCTCACCCACCGCCAGTACCACTGCTGCCGGTTTCCGTAAATACCAGCACCTTCACCATCATCACCAACCCAGTGCCAACAACACTGCCACTAATACCACCCCAGCATCCTACCCACAGCCGTCACCAACACCAACACCAATACGGTACTCACCAACCCCCACAACATTCATAATTGTCAGGGACACGAGCCCCAAGAACTTCATCATCCATTTCTTCTTCTTTTTCTTTTTTTTTTTTTAATGAATGAGAGGTTCTTATGTTGCCCAGGCTGGCCTCGAACGCATAGCCTCGCCTCCTCAAGCGCCAGGACAACTCGAGTGAGCCACCGCGGCTCCCGCATCCACTTCATCCATAGCATCATCGCCACTGGGGCTGCCATTCTTACCACGTCATCCCCACTCCATCATCATCAATAATGCCACCAACCCCACATCAGCAGCAGCAACAGGATCATACCACTGCCATTATCATCAGTGCCAGGACCAACACCAGTGCCACCACCATCACCACCACTACCCAACCATCAACGCCACCCTCAACACCACCATAGTATCACCACCACCACCTAGTTCAGAGTTGTTTCCTGGTCATTTGAAATGTTTTGGAGTTTCGCTCTTGTCGCCCAGGCCGGAGTGCAATGGTGCCATCTCGGCTCCCCACAACCTCCGCCTCCCGGGTTCAAGTGATTCTCCTGCCTCAGCCTCCTGAGTAGCTGGGATTACAGGCGCCCACCACCATGCCCTGCTAATTTTTTGTATTTTTAATAGAGATGGGGTTTCTCCATGTTGGTCAGGCTGGTCTCGAATTCCCGACCTCAGATGATCTACCCGCCTCGGCCTCCCAAAGCGCTGAGATTACATGCATGAGCCACCGCACCCGGCCCCATGAACTGTTTCTTGTCTCTGACTTCTTTACACCCTCCCTGGGCTCCCATGAATCACATAAAGCCAGAATCAGGATCTGGTTATCCGGGCCCTTTGTAGATCTTGAAGCAGAGAAGTTAGGTGATAATCAACACTGATAAGCCTCATTGACACCAGCCCTGAGAACTTCATCAATATCACCCAAAGCATTGTCACCACTGGGTTTGCGATTTTTATCAACATCCTCCCACCAGGATGTCCAAACACCTTCTCTTCAGTACCACAGCTCCCATCTCCTTCTCCCAGGCCCACCTGCCTCCATCCCCTGGCCTCACTCACAGGTACTGCAGGTGGGACAGGCCTGCAAACGCGTCGTCCTCAATCACGGAGAAGGAGTTGGAGGTGAAGAGGCTGGCAGGGGGGCAAGAAAGAAATTTTTCCAGAGTTGCTGCAGGTATTTCAACCCTGGCCTCCACCCTCAGCCCACACAGGCATGGGCACACACACGTGGCAGCAGGTGTGAGTATGTGCAGGGACACAAATGCTCTTGCACACACGTGTATGCACAGCCCCACACACATGCATGAACGCCCACCTGACACCTGTGTGAGCCCACACTCCCACACATGCGCACAAACACCCACTCCCTTGAGCTGGTCGTCAGCCCAGCCAGGCCCCACTCACAGCAGGTGCAGAGATGGAATTCTCAGGAAGCTGCCGGCCTTCAGCTGGGTGACTCCAGTCCTGACGAGTGAGCTGGAGACATGGGCCATGGTAGGTGAAGGGGATACCACAGCAATGCTCCAGTCCCAAACCAGAGCCTTCTGCCATTCGGGAGACCCCAGTGTGCCACCCTGACCTTGAGTGTGTCTGCCTCGCATGCCAGGGGAGGCAGGCATTTGCCTTCCTGGCTTGACAAGGACCCTGACAGCACTCAACCTTCCTCCCGGGCCCCAAATCCGGTCCCTGCCCTCTGGGGCTTCCCCCTCCTTTCTCCCAGATGCGAGCAGCCCTCTGCAAGGCATCCCGACAGCCTCTGCTGCCCATCTCCCGAGATCTTGATGGGTCCCTGTTTCCCTGGGGACTCGGCACTGCATCCCAACCTCTGGGGTCCCAGGACTTCCATCCCCACTTTCAGGCATGCAGAGGGCCGGACACTCACAGTGACAGCAGGGTCGGAGAGAAGCTGACGGGCAGGTCCAGGGAGCCCTCACACAGGGCACTGTCTTTGGAGCAGGAGCAGCGCAGGGGACACTTTCCCTTTGGGGGTCTCCAGGCCACCACCGCCCCCGCCCCAGCCAGCAGCAGCAGCAGCAGAACGCCTGCCCCTCCCATGCCCCCACCCCCTCGCTGAGGCACCCGCTTCTCCCAGCCCACCCAGCTCAGCCCAGGCCACTACGTCTCCTCCTCCGCCAGGCCGCCCTCCATCCGCCTGCTGGCACGCTGGGCCCTGGCTTCTCTCTCCTCTTCTCCGTCTTTCTTTCGGTTGGCCTCTCTCCCTGTTCGTATCTCCTTGGTGTCTAATTTTCTCTTTCTCCCTGGCTTTCTGTCGCTATGTTTCTGACTCTGCGTGTTCGTCTGTTTTCTATTTCTGTCTTTGTCTCTCGTTCTGTCTTTTTCTGTGTTGCTGTCAGTCTTTCAGGCTTTAGGTAGCTGTCTGTTGGCCTCTGTGTGTGAGTGTGAGTGTATGTGTGTGTGTGTGTGTGTGTGTGTGTGTGTCGCGCTGCTGGGTGTCTTGATTTCTTGTCTCCTGCCCCCCCAGCCCCCCTTCCAGCTCCCTGCCTGTAGTTTTTTTGCCTCCTCCCACGTTCCTGCTCCCTGAAGGTTTGGGAATGGGGTTCGCTGGACACCCGGTGCGCCCAGCAGAGTAGGGTGGGGAGGAGGAGGGGGTCAGAGGCCATGGGAAGGTCGGTCTTAGGGAAGGGACTGGACGGCCCCACAGGAGGGGGAGGGGCCATCAAGGGCTGGAGCCGCCCCACCACTCCCGCCAGCCCCCTCCTCAGATTCCCCACTCGACCCTATTGAGGAAGCAGGAGGAGGATGTCACCAGGGTGGGGACCGGATGGCTCTGCAGACCAGGGCTGGGTGGGAGGAGAGGCCACTGGGGGCTGGGGACATCCCGTCCTGGCCACTCTCTGCCAGCCCCCTCCCCTGGCTCCAGGAGGGCGCGTTGGGCGCTGTCAGTGGGGCCAGTTCAGGTCCAGCTGCTCCCTCTGGTGGTCACACTCGGCAGGACTTCTGCCCGGCCCCAAGCCCACAGCCTCCGTCTCCTACCCTGAAATTAACCCTCAAGTGCTCAACACCAACTGAGGGGTGGCACCAATCCAAGGACATGATAATGATGATGACAATGATGATGAAGAAGATGATGATGATGGTGAAGATGATGATCACGCCACCCTTTCTTCAGCGTCGACTCTGCTCCTGGCCTTGTCCTAAAAACTCACGTATTAACTCATTCTGATCTTGCCGCAGCAGAGGTTGGTGCTGTTACCATCACCACTATAAAGCAGGAGGAAGTGGAGACAGAGGTCAAAGAACCTGAACTGGGCCGGGCGCGGTGGCTCACGCCTGTAATCCCAGCACTTTGGGAGGCCGAGGCGGGTGGATCACGAGGTCAAGAGATCAAGACCATCCTGGTCAACATGGTGAAACCCTGTCTCTACTAAAAATACAAAAATTAGCTGGGCATGGTGGCGCGTGCCTATAATCCCAGCTACTCAGGAGGCTGAGGCAGGAGAATTGCCTGAACCCAGGAGGCGGAAGTTGCAGTGAGCCAAGATCGCGCCATTGCACTCCAGCCTGGGTAACAAGAGCGAAACTCTGTTTCAAAAAAAAAAAAAAGAACCTGAACTTGGACTACCCAGCTGGGGGCACAGCCAGGATTCAAACCCAGGCATCGGCTCCAGGGCCGCTCCAAGTTATTTTGCATTCTTTCTTTGGAGATCAGAGTTCATGGATAGATGGATAATTAGTTGTTTTAATCTGGACTAAGCTTTTAGTTATTTGGATAGAGTCTGTCCACTAAATAAGAAAAATAAGTAAATGACACTTGTTAGCCAACATGAAATAGTAGTAATGTTTGTTCAGCTGGGACTAGGTGGCAATCTACTCAGTCTTCATAGCCACCCTGTGAGATGGGCAGTACTGCTCTCCCTGCTTCACAGATGTGGAAACTGAGGCACAGGGAAGTTATGTGATTTGTTTCCTGGCTCTCGTCAGCTCTAAACCTAATCCCTAGGCTGTACCACCTATCACCTGGGGACAAGACTCGCCGTGTGACTGAGGAATGCAGGCAGCCTTGCTTCACACTGGTGCCCACTCCCAAAGCCTTGTTGGAGGATAAGGGGGCTTAACAGCACTAGCTCAGAGCTTACACAGATCTGGGTTCCAGGCCCAGTCCTGTGCGGCCTCAGTTTTCCCATCTGTCAAATGGGGGCAATTGTGGCACCCACTTCCCAGCTGTGGAGAGGACTGAGGTGATGAAGGCACCTCATCCTTTTGGGGTTCAGCACAGGTGGGCATCCCACAGTGGTCGGCAGGCTTTGGGGTGGGCTCTGAATCCAGGTCCTAGAGGAACAGACCGCAGCAGCTTGTGGTTTGAGCCATGCCTTTCAGCTCTTGGCTTCCTCCGCTGACTATCAGGTATGATAAACAGGGTCCCTGAAAGTGAAGTTGGAGAGCTGAGTGCCAGGGACACAGAGGGGTCTGAACCCATTCTCATAGCGTGCCCAGTCCAGCAGCCTCCTCACTCCAGTTCACAAGGAGGAGGATGACAAGGACAATAATAATAGGCCGGGCACGGTGGCTCACATCTATAATCCCAGCACTTTGGCAGGCTGAAGTGGGAGGATCGATTGAGGCCATGAGTTCAAGACCAGCCTGGGCAGCATAGTGAAACCCCAGCTGTACAAAAAATAAAAAAATTAGCCAGGCACGGTATGGAACCCTTGTAGTCTCAGCTACTCGGGAAGCTGAGGTGGGAGAATCACTTGAGCCAGGGAGTTTGAGGCTGCAGTGAGCTAAGAATCGTGCCATTGCACTTCAGCCTGGGTGACAGCAAGACCCTGTCTCAAGCAAACAAACAAAAAATGGAGTTAATGATAAGACAATGTCAAGTTCAGAGACCTCTGAACACTGCCCAGGATTACGCATGTGACCTTAGTGATTTTTCCATTTTGGAGCATGAGAAAATGAGGCACAGGTCACAGGGCTGCTCATGTTCACATAACCAGGAGTTCAGTGCCCAGGCCTGATTCCAGGTCTCTGTCACCAGGACCTATAAACCTGGCCTGCCCATGGGGACGCCAGGTGTGCCGTCCCTGACAAGAGCTCAGGGGAAGGAAAGCGTGGGGTCAAATACTTATCTGTGGTTTTGGAACGTGTGAACATACAAATGCGTCAGCCCGCACGTCCATCACTGTGGCCAGCCATGTGCCCGTTCACCCAAGCACAGGGTGTGAACAAGTGTGTGTGTTTCTGCTTTTGTGGGTATGTGTGACAGTGGCAGGTTGTCCTGTGTTTCTGCTTGTGTGTCTGTGTCTATGGAAATCTGTCTGTGTGTACACAGCTTGTGGCCTGCTATCTCTGGGGCTGCGTAGGCATGCTGGCTGCTTGTCTATACCTTTGGGGTTTTTTTGTTGTTGTTCCTTTGTTTTAGTTTTCGAGACAGAGTCTTGCTCTGTCGTCCAGGCTGGAGTGTGGTGGTGTGATCTCAGCTCACTACAACCTCCGACTCCCGGGCTCAAGTGATTCTCCTGCCTCAGCCTCCAGAGCAGCCGTGATTACAAGCACATGCCACTATGCCCGGCTAATTTTTGTATATATGTATTTTTAGTCGGGATGAGTTTTCGCCAGGTTGGCCAGGCTATGTTAAACTCCTGGCCTCAAGTGATCCGCCTGCCTTGGCCTCCCAAAGTGCTGGGAGTACAGGTGTGAGCCACCGCACCCGGGCATGTTAGTATCTTTGACTGCATTTACGTGCAATGTGTGCATATCTGTGTGTTTCTGTGTGGCCATTTGTGGGTGGGTCTCCATAGCAAGGTGCATCTTTAAGGCCACTTTGTGAGTGTGGATGGTGGCGTGGCTATGTGTTTGACAGTGTCTCTGTATGGCCATCCATCTGCATGAGTGTGCGTGGGTCTGTGTAGACATAAACCTGCTTGTTTCGGTATTTTGTGACTGGAAGAAGAGGTGCTGGCTGTGTCTGGGTCTTTGGGTTTCTCTATTGGTGTGTCATTCTGTGTGTGTCTGCCTCTGTGGATGTACATACATATATGGTTTTGCCTGGTTTTGTACCTGTGTATCTGGGTCTTTGGGATTCTGTGTGTGTGTGTGTGTATGTGTGTATGTGTGTGTGTGTGTGTGTGTGTGTGTGGTGTGCATTGCTGGGGATCTCACCGCAGCAGATAGCATGCACGCACGCACAAACACACACACACACATCCCCCTCCCTCCTGCCCCCTAAAACAGCCCTGTTAAGGACCCCTTGGAGCACTGGGGCTGGAGGTCAGTGGGCTCCTGGGCAGTCAGGCTGGGTGACCTTAGGCCCTGGCTGGGCCCAATTCCTAGGGGGCAGCCGCCTCATCTGAGAAGTTCTCAAAGGCGTGTGTGTGTTTGTGTGTGTGTGTGCGTGTGTGTGTGTTCACAACCCTGTCCTTCACAATCCTCCTGGCCTCTCCAGCCTGCCTGACGGCTGCCGGCTGCTCCTCCATCTGAGCTGAGAGAGTTAACCTAGCAGGCCAGGGCGGTCTGGGCTGGGGGCCGCCCCCTGGCCCCCCTCCAGCCCCAGCTCCAGTTACAGCTGCTGGTTGGGGAGGGCAAGGGTGGGGTGGGGCTGGGAGGGGAGCCTGCTGGGGGCGGCGCGTCCAGCTCTGGGCCAGGGGGTCCAAAGTGCTCAGCCCCCAGGGCACAGCAGGACTTTTGGGGGCCTTCTTTCAGCAGGGGACAGCCTGATTGGGGTGAGCGTCCCCCACTCCTCCCCTCCAGGCCTCACCCCTGGCCTGGCTGGGCTGCCTATTTTGGGAGCAGGAGTGGCCAGCCCGAGGCTTCCCAGGCAGGCCAACCCAAGAGGGAGGGAGCGTGTTTGGGGCATTGGGTTCTGCAGGGTGGGAGTGTGGGCAACTCCTCCCTACCCTGCTGGTGTGCGTGTACCCTGGCAGGGTGTGGAGTTTGGACACGCACGTGTGCAGGGCTGGTTGCGTCACTGTTTGGGGGCACCAGAGGCCCAGAGGAGGAGGACTGGAAGACTGACGGTGTTTACACCCCGCGTCCTGCTCCAACCAGAAGTTTGGGGAGAGGTTGTTGTCTCATGTCCATTGTCCATTCCGGCCCCAGTGTGTGTGTGCGTGTGTCTCTGTGTGTGTGTGTGTGTGTGTGTGTGTGCGCGCGCGCGCAGCCCTGCCCCGGCATGTGTCTTCTATCTCTCAGGCCCACTCGCCTGGGCCTCATGTCACTTGCCTGACATCCGATTGTGAAAGATGTCATCCAGAGGCCGGCAAAGGGGCCGTCTTTTCCTTTTCTCTTTGCCGCCCAGGGAGGAGACAGGGTGGCCTTTCCCACAAGGGCAGCCTGTGGTGATGGGGCAGCCGGGCCTTACCCCGGCAGGGCTGTGCATGACCCCCCGAGTGGGGGAAGTCCGGCTGTTGCCATGGTGGCTTGAGCGAGCCGAATTCCTCCAGGGTGAAGTGGGAGATATTTATACCCGGGGTCAGGCCGGAGCGGGCAGGCGGAGAGGGCAGGGCGCTGGGATTTCGAGGGGTGCAGTGAGGCCGGTGTGTAAGCAGGTGGGACTTGGGCGTGCCCCGCTGTCTCCTGCTCTGTGTCTGTGTGAGCCGGCTCCTCCTATCCCCCTGCCAGGGTAGGTCTGGGAACCGGGGGCCTGCTGCGGGAGGTGGAGGCCCAAGGGAGGACCCTGGGGACTGTGTCTCACCCCTGTCCCTCTACGTTGTGTTGTTGTGTGACCCCATTGTGGAGGTTGTTTTGTTGACACTGTGTCCCCATGAAGCTTGGGATACCCCTGTTCCTCAAAGCCACCAAGCGAGAGAACAAACACTTCTGATTCAGTCCCTGGACTGTCTCTGACTTAATCCCTTGGGTTCAGGCCCTATGTTGGGGAGCCAGGGCACGCACTGCCTGACCGGTGGTGTCTCCCCCAGGATAATGGTGTCTCTTGGCCACATCTTGGTTTTCTGTGTGGGTCTTCTCACCATGGCCAAAGCAGGTAAGTGTAAGAGAGGCTGCCTGCCACCCACCTCAGCCCCAGGGGTGGCGGCAGGGACCAAACCCCAAGAAAGAACCACGTTGGAGACCCCAAACTAGACTGAGTTAGCTGGGTACCAAGAAGTTTGGGGGTCTCCACATGGGTTTCAGTCACAGGCTGTGATTTGGGGGAGGGGAGAGGAAGCCCCAGATCAGGTAAAGGTTGAGTGGGATGGGGCTGAATCCCTGGTGGGATAACTGGGTCACAGACAGCCTGCCGTGAGTCAGGGAGCTGGGGCAGTTAGGTGACCTCTGCCTCATTCGGAACAGTGCAGAGAGGGCAGCCCAGAGAGGGTGGGCACCCTGCCTAGACACTCTCATACTCTCAGCCTAGCAAGGCAGAGCACCCAAATGGTCTCCTTATGCCCCTCCGTGTCCAGGACCCCAGGAAGCATTCAACCCCTGATTTCTCTCTCTTTCCAGAAAGTCCAAAGGAACACGACCCGTTCACCTACGGTGAGAGGGGTCTATCTTTGAGAGTCTCGGGGTAGAGCCTGGCTTTGCTGGTCCTTCAATTCCTTGTCTCCCTCCCCCAGAGTCCCAGTGTTGATATCTCTATCCTTCTCCTTCCCTCTGTCTTTTACTTCGTCTCTGATTCTGTCTACATCTCCCCCTGTCTGTGTCTCTCTGTGTCGCTACGTGAGCCGCCTCCGTGTTCTCTTCCTTTTGCCTGGGTCTCTCTCAGCATCTCGTGGCCTGTCCTCTGCTTCTTCCCATCTTCTCTCCCGCTCTGTTCCCCTCCCGCCTCCGCCCTCCCTCCTTTTCCTATACATCCTATACACCCCTCTCCTCTCCCTCGTCCCCCACTTTCCTCCTCCCGTGTCTGCTCCCCCTTGATCTTATTTCTCCATTCCTCTCTGCTGATCCTTTCTCCCTGTCCCCTCCTCCCCATTGTGCCCCTCTCCTATTCTCCCTCTTCTCCTCCCTGCCCTCACCTTCCCTGCTCTGCCGCCCACAGACTACCGGTCCCTGCGGATCGGAGGCCTCATCATCGCCGGGATCCTCTTCATCCTGGGTATCCTCATCGTGCTCAGTGAGTGCCCTAGCTCCCAGCCCCGCCCTCTACCCCGCCTGTCCCTGGCCCCGCCTCTCCCCGCTCCGGCCCCTCCCCGGCCTTGCCCCGCCTACCCGGCCCCGGCCCTCCCGGTCCCGCCTCTAGCCCCGCCCCGTCCCCGAAGCCCCGCCCCTCGCGAAGCCTAGCTGGAGCAACAGCGCCGCGTGGCGCCCGCCGGAAGGGAGCCTCAGCCTCTCCTACCTCTCCACGCCCACAGGCAGAAAATGCCGGTGCAAGTTCAACCAGCAGCAGAGGTAAGACGCTCCTCCGGGCCATCCTTAGCCCGCTCCCGCTCTGGAGGGCCCCGCGGGTGAGACAGGAAGTCCCCCTGACCCGCAGCCCGATCCCCATCAGCGACTATGTTTTAAGCACCTACTATGTGCCCTGGCTCAAGCCAGGCCATGGGCCCAAGCGAGGAAAAAACCTCCCGCCCTTCCTGGCCGAGCTCCCAGGCTAGTGGAGGCGGTGGTCATGGGTTCCAACAGCCCACAGATAGAAAAATCACAAATCGTGATAACACGAAGTGCAGGAAAGAAGGAACGGCGGTGAAATGAGATCATCTCACACGTGGCTCAGTTTAGCTTGGAGTCCTGTTCCTATCTCTTTGATTCATCTTCAAATAGAATGTTAAAGCATGGACAATGTTTGAATATGTTAGAAAATTATAGATATTATCATAAGTAGTAGCCAATATTTATTGGGTGTTGTACCACGTGTCAAATACGGTTTCACTTCCTCTGGGTGGGAGGTGCGGTTATTAACTCCATTTTACAGATGAGGAAACTGAGGCACAGGGAGGTAAAGTCACTTTGCTCAAGATCACTCAAGTGGAAGATGGGTTCTGGGTTTCCAACCCAGGCCATCACGTGGCAGTCTGCTAAATCCCCTTGACCATCCCTCCCCTCCCAAGTTCGTATCCCCGCCTCCAAATCCGCGGAGGTACTCACTGTTAACCGATTTGGAAGCTTCCTGCCAGGCACTTAAGCTGCTCCTGGGTGCTCCTCACTTCTGGCGAACCCCGAGCCTGCTTCTTGTCCATATCTGGGCCTCCTTACACCAGTCTGAGAAAGGAGGCTTGTACTTGGGGGGTGGTTCCTAGAAGGGCAGCCTCTCCCCCTTTCCATCCCGAAATCTCTCTGCTTCTGTCTTCCCAGGACTGGGGAACCCGATGAAGAGGAGGGAACTTTCCGCAGCTCCATCCGCCGTGAGTTTGGGGAGACTGCGGGTTTTGGGGGGTGGGGGCTGGTTCCAAGGACCCCTTTTCCTGGCCCTCCCGGGTTGTGTAGAGGGAGGGACTGGATCTGAAAGCGGAGGGCAGGGAGTTGCCCCGCTGTGGGCCCCTCCTGCCCAGGAGCTGGGGATCCCCCTCCTAACTGCCCCCCGACCTCCGTGTTCCCCCCCAGGTCTGTCCACCCGCAGGCGGTAGAAACACCTGGCACGATGGAACCCGGCCAGGTGCTGCAGCTCTGACACGGCGGGAGGAGGGAAGAAGGGAGGAAGGAAGGGCGGGACAGGGAGGGAGCCAAGTGCCAGGGTGGGAGGGTGGCGAGGGGTGGGGCTGGACGTACCCCCTCGCCTCTCACCCTTTTCAACCCTACAGGACTCCCCTGGCACCTGACGTCTCCCACGCTCCACCTGCGCGCCCACCGCCCCCTCCGCCGCCCCTTCCCCAGCCCTGCCCCCGCAGACTCCCCCTGCCTCCCAGATTTCCAATAAAACGTGCATTCCTCTCGACAGCGTTTAGTCGGTCTCCGTCCCTCAGCGCGAAAGCCCAGCGCTCCTGGACCCCAGCAGGGGGCGCCCCACCCTAGAGGAAGGGGCGGGGACGACAGTGGTGGGCGGGGGCGGGGGCGGGGGTGGCCTGCACGGGGGCGGGCTCCCCGGGCCCCCATTGGCTACAGGCACCCCCCACGCCAGGGCTCCCCCCAGCTCCCCTCCACATCGGTCCGTCCTGCTTCCAGCTGCTGCAGCGCGCCTTCGCCACCAAAGCATCCAGAAGCCCCCTGCTCCGTCCGAGCATGGCGACCCCGACCCAGACCCCCACAAAGGGTGAGCGTCGTCTGGGGAGGGGGTTGTAGGGGGGCTCTGGGATCTGAAAGCCTAGGAGAGAGGGTGTTGGGAGATTCCAGCAATGGTAAGGCAGGGGAGTGGGGAGGGGGAGGTCCGCTCCTCCTGCGGGCGGAGGCCCCTGTACTGCACCCTCCTGCTCGCCCCTCTGGGTCTCTGGGGCACCCTCTCCCCGGCGGGGCGACCTGTGCCAGACCTGCGGTTGGAGATTGGCAGTCCCAGGAGAAGGGATGCTCGGACAGGTCGCTATGGCAACCGGGTGGCTGGTCCAGCACCGTGGTGGTAGCAGAGGGGAAGAGATGGGCTTGCAGGGTGGGAGCGGGTGGGTCTGCGGCCAGAGATGCTCTGGAAGATTTCAGGGTCCCTGGGGTGGGCAAGGGAAGGGGAGGAGGTCTATGTCCCTCTTCTTTCCAGTGCTGTCTCCTGGGGTATATGTTTCCTGAAAGAGCCAGGTTCAGAGGAAAGGAGTGAGAGCTGAGGGAAGAGACAGAGAAGGGATATTCGAGACAGAGAGAACCTGGAAGAGACAGAGACCAAGAAAGGCAGAGGATCCAGAGTCACAGACACAAAGAGCCAGGAAGAAAAATAGAGGGACTCAGATTCTCAGTGGAGGGGAAAGGCAGAGAGCAGTAGACAGACACGCAGAGAGAGAAAATGAGAGGCTGGGAGATAGTGGGATTGAGACCGCTGTGGAGAGAGAAGCAGAGAGACGGACCCATGGGGAGAGAGGGCAATAGAAAGAGAAGAAGGGAGCAGTCAGTGTGGGGTGGGGCCCAAACCACTGCAGTGAACCCCCATGGGTGGAAATGAGTGATGGGACCTTCCTTCCCAGCCCACAGCAGGGGTGGGTTCCAATCCCAGAGGTGCACTTGGTGTGCACATAGCTGCCCCTACTGCCCCCATCCAGCTGCACACTGACTTCCATTCCACACCCATTAACCTAGTTATGCACCTGCTTAAGCACCCGCTTCCACCGTCTACCCCTAACAACCCCCATTGCTCAGCCTGCTTCTGCAGAGGAGCAAGGCACAGACTGCTTCAAGAGAGAGCGGGTGCCCAGCCAGGGTCTCTAGCACTGAGGGCAGGGCCAGGGGATGGATCGATGGTGCTGAGAAGCCCCTGGCAGTGAAGGGAACCCCAATCCCACTTATGGCTCCCTCCCTTCTGTGCTTCCCAGCAGGCGGGGGCTGCTGCACTGAGCCATATCTGCAGAATCCGAAGCAGGGCGGGGGGTGGGGGGGGCTGCAGAGGCTGGAAGCCACCCTAGGGAGAGGGGGCAGGGCTGAGGCAGCAGGCCTGGCAGGAGCCCAGGGCTTCTTTTCGCAGAGGTGGTGGTTAGCAGGATCGATGGCAGCAGACGGGCAGAGGTGGGAGGACAGACTCCTCAACCCCACCTCCTCTGCCTCCCCCTTTCCCAGTCACAGCATGAGAGGGGACCGCAGGTCTCAGGGAAATCCCGGGGGAGGAAAAGCATGTTGTGCATTACAAACTGCTTAAGGAAACTAATTAATGAATTGTTGGGGAGTGAGGGGGGAAGAGGGGAGATTGTCTCCCTCCACCCTGCCAGAGAACAGGAGGGAGAATTAGGGGTGAACAGAGAGGGATGCAGGAGCACAGGTGGGGCCAGGTCCCTATGCCTGAAATGGACCCTCAGCTTGGCCAGAAGCCAGTCCTGCAGGGGCAATAGCAGGAGGTGCAAAAGGAGCAGAGGGGGTCGAGATTGAAACCTCCATCTCACACAGGACCCCACAGGGGATCCCACCCAGCCTGAGGTGCTGGGACCTATCACCTCTCTTCACCTCCCAAGATGCCCCAGTTGCCATAGTAACCACCTCCTTCCAGATATCTCCTTGGCAGCTGGCCAGGAGTAGTGCACATTCCTTTGCCTGACTTCTGGCCCCACCCTTAGCCCAGCCTCGCCTGACAGCCCAGGTTGCTGGGGCAGCAGGGACCCAAGGAGGATCTTCTGCATGGAGCACCAGATTCTGGGACAGGTGCTCACCCAGTGGGCTCCCAATAACTTTGGGGAAGGACGGGTGTGTGGAAAACAGCAGACAAGTGAGACAATCCATCTTTTGCAGTCTCCTGCAACCTAAGAGTGCCTCATAATCATTCCTTCATTCATTCACCCCAGAAAACTTGGAGAGCCTTTCATAAATGTCAGGATGAACAGCAGCGATGAGTCAAATTTACTCACTCTCTGGTGGGGAAACTTACACGGAGCACGAGGGACCCTGAAACAGGGTTTGCCCATCTTGGTGCTTTAGAGTACTACCGTCACAATTTTTGCTTTATTCAAATATACCTCACGCTGCTACTTACCTAATTTTTTCCTTTAAAGGAATAACTTTTTTGTTTTTATTATTTGAGACAGGGTCTCACTCTGTCACCCAGGCTGGAGTACAGTGGTGCGATCACAGCTCACTGCAGCCTCAATGGCGTGGGCTCAATCTATCCTCCTGCCTCAGCCTCCTGAGTAGCTGGGACTACAAGACGCTCACCGATACATCCAGCTAATTTTTGTATTTTTTGCAGAGACGGGTTTTGCCATGTTTCCCAGGCTGGTCTCAAACTCCTGGGCTCAAGCAGTTCATCCGACTTGACCTCCCAAAGTGCTTAGGATCACGGGTGTGTGCCACCATGCCCAACCCAGGATTAGCTTTTTAAAAACAATGAATTTTATTTTACATAGCACTATCACAAATGGAAAATTCATCTTCTTCTTCGTTTTTTTTTTTTTTTTTGAGATGGAGTCTTACTCTGTTGCCCAGGCTAGAGTGCAGTGGCACAATCTTGGCTCACTGCAACCTCCACCTCCCGGGTTGAAGCGGTTCTCCTGCCTCAGCCTCCCAAGTAGCTGGGACTACAGGCATGCACCACCATGCCTGGCTAATTTTTGTATTTTTAGTAGAGATGGGGTTTTACCATATCGGCCAGGCTGGTCTCGAACTCCTGGCCTCGTGATCTGCCCTCCTTGGCCTCCCAAAGTGCTGGGATTACAGGCGTGAGCCACTGCGACTGGCCAGAAAATTCATCTTCTCTTTGCCTTAAATTGAAGGCAGCATACAAGTAATCCGAAGCAGGTGATTTCACTTTTCTGGGTCTGGTGTCCCCCCTTCCGGGAAATGGGGATGAAGATAGCACCCATATGAAGTAGCTATGGGTGAAGTAGCTATGGGTAGCTATGAAGATTAAGAATAAATGCACTGATATCCACCAGATGCTTAGCAGGGAGGGGGGTGTGGAGTCAGTGCCATCCATTGCTGGTTACATCAATAAATAAAGGAGAAAACGAAATAATGCCACAAAATTCTGCCTAGATTTTATTGCCCACTGAAGGCTTAGAGCCCAAGGCCTGTTTTCTCTTAGATAAAGGGGGAGATTAACAAGGGTTGGAATGTGTTAAAGATACCTCAGCACCAACCTGAGACATCCTCTTTAAAGACTGGACAGAGACTGGGAAGGTTAAACTTACACATTGTGTGAATCATGGTCTTGCTCGGGGCCTCCTCTGTCAGTCAGTTTCAGCTAGAGTATGCTGCGGTAACAAATAGTACCAAAAGTCTCAGGGGCTTATGACAACCAGCGTTGGTTTCTCACTTAGGCTATATGTCCATCACAGGTTAACCAGTCACCAAAGAAAACTAGAGCAGTCACCATCGTGAACATTCAGGCCACCAGGCTAAAAGTGAAACAGAGCTTTGGCCTGGTGGCCTGAATGTTCCTGAATGTTAAACACCCCAGCCTGGAAGTGACAGTGCACTTCTACTCACAGTTCCTCGGCCAGAATTAGTCACGTGGCCCTACCCAACCTCCAGGGAGCCATCCATCTCTGAACCTGGAAGGGGGAAGAAGAACACGAATGACATCAGGCATCACCCTGGCACCCCGCCCCCTCTCCCCAGGTGACAGACAGTCTGCCAAATTCTGCTCTAGGCAAGGCCAAATGTAATAAGAACTATCAGAGGCATTCGAGAACCATCAGGATGAACTTGTTGAATGGGAAGAGTGTTCTGAGCTCTTCCACAGGAGAATGTGATTAGCGCCAGCAAGGTGGGGAATGGAGAAAAGTGAATCCAGAGACACACATATATTATGCACATTTTATCCACATGTGAACATTTCTGAAATCAGTATGTGTCTTCTAATGGATGGGAGCATTTCACATGGTAGAATTCCAAACATATTCACACACACACACACACACACACACACACACGGAAGACAATTACAAACTCAATTTTGAATCTTTAAAAAATTTAATTAATTAATTAATTTAATTTATTTATTTTTGAGACAGAGTTTTACTCATGTTGCCCAGGCTGGAGTGCAATGGCATGATCTCGACTCACTGCAACCTCCGCCTCCCAGGTTCAAGTGATTGTCCTGCCTCAGCCACCCGTGTAGCTAGGATTACAGGCATGTGCCACCACGCCCGGCTAATTGTTTGTATTTTTAGTTGAGATGGGGTTTCACCATGTTGATCAGGATGGTCTCGAACTCTTGACCTCGTGATCCACCTGCCTCGGCCTCCCAAAGTGCTGGGATTACAGGCGTGAGCCACTGCGCCTGGCTCAATTTTGAATCTTAAACTTGATGATGTCTTAGAAATAAGTAATAATGGGCCGGGCATGGTGGCTCGCACCTGTAATCCCAGGACTTTGGGAAGCTGAGGCAGACAGATCACCTGAGGTCAGGAGTTTGAGACCATCCCGGCCAACACGGTGAAACCCCATCTCTACTGAAAATACAAAAATTAGCCAGAAGTGGTGGTGCACACCTAAAATCCCAGCACTCGGGAGGCTGAGGCAGGAGAATTACTTGAACCAAGGAGGTGGAGGTTGCAGTGAGCCGAGATCGCCCAGCTGCACTCCAGCCTGGGCAACAGACCGAGACCCTATCTCAAAAAAAAGGAAAAGAAAAAGAAATAAGTAACGAAGTAATGTGGAGTATGAATCAGCACAGCTCACATGTACTGAGTGGAGTGTCAGGAGTGAGTGGATGACGGCAGAGGCAGCAGGTGCCTGTGGGAGCCCTCAGGAGACTGAGAGGTTTTGGGAGTGATTAGGGGAAGCAGAGACATTCATTGGTCCACCAGTGGAAATGGGGTCTGTTTTAATGTCGTGTTGTCATGTGCAAGTGGGAGCGCATCTGTGTTTTTCAGGGAATGAGTCCATAGCTTGCATTAGACCTCTATGGGGGTCCAGAACCAGGACGGCCATGTACGGTTGGGTAGATTGTGCACTGCATAGAGGATGGTGCCGACTGATGGAGTGAGTGGGGGTGGAATCCAGCTTGGGCTGCGCTCTTCTGTCCTTGTGGCCTGCCATGAGACCACATCATCCAAAGCAAGGGATCTCTATCTGACTTCCACAAAGAAATAATTGGCCCAGTGGCCCCACCTGGATCCTCAAAAATAATTAAGAAATCCACTGTTGGCCGGGCACAGTGGCTCACACCTGTAATCCCAGTACTTTGGGAGGCCGAGGTGGGAGGATCACGAGGTCAGGAGACTGAGACCATCCTGGCCAATATAGTGGAACCCTGTCTCTACTAAAATACAAAAAAAAAAAAAAGTTAACCAGGAGAGGTGGTGCATGCCTGCAGTCCCAGCTACTTGGGAGGCTGAGGCAGGGGACCCAGGAGGTGGAGGTTGCAGTGAGCCAAGATTGTGCCACTGCACTCCAGCCTGGCAACAGAGCAAGACTCCATCTAAAAAAAAAAAAAAACTGTTTTTTTTCTTCTTTCTCTTTTTCTCTGCATCTTTCCCTCAGCTCCTGAGGAACCTGACCCATTTTACTACGGTGAGTGTTGGATTTGGGGATGGGGCTGGACTGGGGAGTGGCTGCAGGTGCTCACAGATCACTGCTGACGTGGCTTCAGCTATGGCCACACGATGAGTGCTGGGCCTCTGGCCATGGGACCATATATATGGGTATGGTTCACATCAGCTGGGTTTGTGGCAGAACCAGACTGGGGAGCGGGGTGGCATCACACACTCTCTGAGCCCCCTTCAGGTTTCACTGGGATCTGGGCTGGTGCCTTGGTATCATCAGAGCAGCAGATGAAGGAAAACCTTAGAAGCAATAACTCTGAGGCCAGGCTGCCTGGATTTGAATCCTGCCTTATCCATTCACTAGCTGTGTGGCCTTGGGCAAGCAACTTTGCCTCTCTGGACCCTTCTATAAACAAGGGATAGTAATAGTTCCCATCTAGGAGGACTGTGGAAAAGATTTACCTGGCTGGCACCGTTAAATTTCCTCCATGGCACTGACTCTCAAAGAAATTACCCCAGGCCTGGTAGATCTGGCTCCAGTTTCCCCTCTGAACACCCTCCTGTTGCCCCAACCCCGCCTGTTTGCTCATTCATACTTTTCCCCTACGTGTCAATTTCTCTCCCATCTCAGGGCCTTTGCACGTGCTGTGATCTGCCGGGAATGCTTCTCCTCTAGCTTTGCACACAGCTGGCTAAGGCTCCTCCTTATTCAAGCCTCAGATCAAACACAGACTGCTCTGCTGGGAGAGGCCCTCCTAAATCCCTGGCAACGAAGAGCCACACCACACCTGGCTGGGGTCGCATTATTTGTTTTGGGGGTTGTTTAATGCTTTATCACAATACAAAAGTCAACTCTTTAAAGGTTCCTTGGCCAGAATTAGTCACATGGCCTGGACCACTACTGGTAGAGTGAGTGCTCCATAAATTCATAACTCAACAAATATTTAGTGGGCACAGGCTCTGTGCCAGGCAATGCCCCAAGCACCCGGAAACACTGCTGTGAACCACACAGACAAGAATGCAAGAATTCCTGCCCTCCTCCTGGACCTTCCACTCAATAGGAAAGAGACAGATACTAAAAAAAAAAAGGTTTGAAAATTATATATTAGATAAGACTGTTATTGGGCAGGCACAGTGGCTCATGACCATAATCCCAGTGCTTTGGGAGGCTGAGGCAGGAGAATCACTTGAGGCCAGGAGTTTGAGGCTGCAATGAACTATGATTGTGCTATTCTACTCCAGCCTGGGTGACACACAGTGAGACTCTAAAATTTATTTATTTATTTATTTATTTATTTTTTGAGACAGAGTCTCACTCTGTAGCCCAGGATGGAATGTAGTAGTGCAATCTTGGCTCACTGCAATCTCCACCTCCCAGGTTCAAGCGATTCTCCTGCCTCAGCCTCCCGAGTAGCTGGGACTACAGGCCCACGCCATCACATTGAGCTGATTTTCGTATTTTTAGTAGAGACAGGATTTCACCATTTGTCCAGTCTGTTCTTGAACCCTTGACCTCCAGTGACCCGCCTACTTTGGCCTCCCAAAGTGCTGGGATTACAAGCGTGAGCCACTGCACCCAACTCTACAAAAAAATTTTAAAATTAGCTGGGCATGGTGGTGTGTGCTTGTAGTCTTAGCTATTTGGGAGGCTGAGCAGGGAGGATCTCTTGGAACCCAAGAGGTGAAGACTGCAGTGAGCCATGATCGCACCACTGCACCCCAGCTTGGGTGACAGAGTAACACCCTGTCTCTTAAAAAAAAGGTAAGAATATTATTAGGCAAGAATAATTCCTATGAAGTAAAATAAAGGAATGAGATTGGAAAGTGTGGAGGAGAGGATGGAAAATTCTAAATAGGACAGCCAGAGAAGATTTTGCTCACAATTGAATAAAGCCCAGACATCAGCGAGGGAAGGAGCCATGTGGATATTTGGGGGAAGAGCTTTCAGGCTGTGGGAACAGCCAGTGCAAAGGCCCTGGGGTAGGATCATGCCAGATGTGCCCCAGGAACAGCGGGGAGGCCGTTGTGGCTGGAGTAGGATTGATGGGGAGAGTGAAGTGGGATGAGAGCTGAGGAGGAAAGGGACTGGATCCCACAGGGCTGTGAGGACCACAGTGAGGACTTTGGTTTCTACCTTGAGGGCAGTGGGTGCGAGGGAGGGCTCTGAGTGGAGGAGGAACCCGATCTGACTCAGATGGTGATGGGTCCTTGTGGCTATCGGGGATAGGGGTGTGGGCAAGGCAGTAAGACCCTAGAGAAGGCTGCTGCAGAGGCCAGATGGGCAGCAATGGTGGACAGGACCAGGACCAGGGAGGAGGTGGTAGAGGGAGAGTATTACGTATCAATCTAGGGTGGAAATGCAGCGGGAGAGGACAGGGGACGAGGGCAGAGGACACAGAGGGCAAGGGGAGCTAACGGTGCCCAAGCCCACGCCCTGCATCCTCACATCAGCCCCCTGGAGGAGTGTCCAGCATGGCCCACAGCCTCCCTGGGCAATTCTGGGCCCCTGGCTGGGCAGCCCAAAACCAGGACTGGGACTCTAGGAGGAGCTGAGGTGCCGCCCCTGCCTCGATATCCCCCTTTGTCTCCCACAGACTACAACACAGTGCAGACTGTGGGCATGACTCTGGCCACCATCTTGTTCCTGCTGGGTATCCTCATCGTCATCAGTAAGTGCAACCCCTTCCTGGGCCGTCTCGGCCTCCACTTCCCTTGCCGGCTTCCATCCATATCCCACAGCCTATGTCCTGTCCTCTCGTTCTGTCTCTCTCCCAACAGGCAAGAAGGTGAAGTGCAGGAAGGCGGACTCCAGGTCTGAGAGGTCTGGCAGGAGTGGGCAGAGAGCGGGAGGGGGTGGGAGCAGCCTGGGGCCTTGGGGTGCCTCCCTAGCAGCCGGGCAGAGTCCGCAGGGGCCTGCCACATGTTTCCCCCAAAGCCTGTGGTTGCTGAACCTCTTTCTGCTTTTCTCTTTCATCTCTGCCTCCACAGCCCAACCTGCAAATCCTGTAAGTCCGAGCTTCCTTCCTCAGGTGAGGGTGGTTCTGGGAGGGTTTTGGGTGGGGCAGGGAAGGGAACCCTCAGAAGGGAAATTGCGTGGATGGACCAGACAGGGTCGCCGCCCGCAGGTATCACGGGACAATTCCCTAGGAAGCCGGGGCAATGCCGCAGATGAAACATGCTAAACCTGGCCGGGCGCGGTGGCTCACGCCTGTAATCCCAGCACTTTCAGAGGCTGAGGTGGGCGGATCACAAGGTCAGGAGTTGGAGACCAGCCTGGCCAATATGATGAAACTCCGTCTCTACTAAAACTACAAAAATTAGCCGGATGTGGTAGTTCGTATCTGTCATCCCAGTTACTTGGGAGGCTGAAGCAGGATAATCACTTGAACCCAAGAAGCAGAGGTTGCAGTGAACTGAGATCGTGCCACTCCACTCCAGCCTGGGCAACAGAGCAAGACTCTGTCAAAAAAAAAAAAAAAAAAAAAAAAAAAAAAAAAAAAAGGAAATAAGGAAGGAAGGAAAAAGAAGAAGAAAAGAAAGAAGGAAAGAAAGAAAGAGGCTAAACCATGGGGAGGCAGTGGGATGTGACGTGTCCCAGAGTCCACGAAGATTCCCAGAAACAAATGCTCAAGCCTAGAAAAGCCAGGACAAGCTGATTTCCCAGGAGAGAAGCCACAGGCCTGTGAAGAGAGGGGCGCCGCCATGTGGGAGGAGCTTTGCTAGTCAGGAGGGAGAGGGAGGGAGCACTGGGGAAGACAGGAGAGGCTTTCCAGACTTGATCTTTCAGCCAGGCAGATCCAGGATGAAATAGTCAGAGGAAAAGGGACAGAGGGAGGGAGGGAAGATTTCCGAATAACTGCATCAAAATAACAAAAAGAGGGATGAATAGAATGCAGATTCTATTGGAAAAGAACAGATGGGATGTAGGGAGTGTGAGAATGGAGAAAAAGCTGGGAAGTACGGGGAGCGAGGTGTTGGGGAGAATGTGGGAAGGAGGAGCACGGGAAGAAAGGGGAGGAGGGAGGAGGAGGGCAAGCAGGGTGGAGGAGGGAGAGTGGGTGCAGGCATGGAAGGTGTAAAGGGAGAGCGAGAGGGATGCAGGGCAAGCACGTAGGCGAAAGATTCTGACTCCTTGGGGGTGTTAATTTTAATTATGTAAAAATATCTTGACCTGTTTTTAGTGAAAGTGCAGCCTTTCTGGAGACTTGTAAAAAAACCAGAGATGGGAATTTCTGCGCCTCTTATAAAGTTCTTATAACTAAAAAAAAAAAAAAAAAAAGTGGGAGGTGGACACTGGATTATACAATAGTTGGGGGGTATTTGGTGTGAAATTTGTTTCATTTTTTTTTTTGAGCGCCTACTATGTGCTCAAGATATTCTGTGCAGAGTCTTGCTCTGTCGCCCAGGCTGAAGTGCAGTGGCACAATCTCAGCTTACTGCAACCTCTGCATCCCAGGTTCAAGCGATTCTCTTGCCTCAGGCTCCCAAGTAACTGAGGCTATAGGCATACACCACCACACCCGGCTGATTTTTATTTTATTTTTTGAGACAGAGTCTTGCTCTGTCACCCAGGCTGGAGTGCAGTGGCACAATCTTGGCTCACTGCAAACTCTGCCTCATGGGTTCAAGGAATTCTCCTGCCTCAGCCTCCTGAGTAGCTGGGACTATAGTTGCAGGCCACCACGCCCGGCTAATGTTTTTTTATTTTTAGCGGAGACAGGGCTTCACCATGTTGGCCAGGATGGTTGTGATCTCCTGACCTCGTGATCCACCCACCTCAGCCTCTCAAAGTGCTGGGATTGGCGTTTCACCATGTTGGCCAGGATGGTCTCAAACTCCTGACCTCAAGTGATCCACCTGCCTCAGCCTTCCAAAGAAGTGCTTGGACTACAGGCGTGAGCCTCCCCACCTGGTCTGTTTCATGTTTATTTAATGAGATATAAAACATGAGCAGGGCATTATGGATGCCTGGGCCAGTGTGTAGGGTGGCCTTGGTACCTGGGGCACAGCTGAAGACTTTGCACAGGTTTCTGGCCTGTCCCAGGTGAATGATGGTCTGGAGTGGGTGGGAATGGGGGAATTTCCGTGATAGCCAAATGTTCAGGACAGGGAGTGTAGGAAAGGAGTGGGGGTGTAGGAGGAGACTGGGGATGTGGAAAGGGACTCCCTTTCTGGCAGGAGACAGCCCAAAAAGCCCAGGTTGGGTCTGGGGTCACCAGCCCCATGGCAGGTGTGTTTCTTTCCATGGCAGCAGCCACGAGGTGTCCCCAAGGGAACCAGACATTAGAGTGTGGGAGGCAAGATAGCTCCTCAGTGTTACCTCAGGGGTGACAGTCCCAGGGGGTCTGGCTTCCATGGTGCCGGGGAATGGAGCGCCAACGAACTGTGGGGAGGGAGGCAGTTTCTCGTCTCGGGCGGCTCCTGCAACCCCTTCTCTCCCCAGCCCCTGGCGGCGGCGGCGTGTAACACCTGCCCGAGGAACCTCCGCTGCCGACCCTGCCTGAGTGCGGAAGCCTGAGGACCGGGTGGAGGCGGTGGGGACCCAGCCGCGCGCCGGGAGAGCTCCCCGGAATGAGCCGCCCCACCCACCCCAAGGCCGGAGCCGCTGCACCCCGCTGTCCCTCCCCAGGCCTTGGCAATGACGACCCCCCAAAGAGCCCATCTGCACCCCAGACCCGGGGCCTCAGGCCTCCAGCTCCCAGGATCCGGGAGTCCACCCCGCCCCAGCGCCCCCAGCATCCCCGTGTACGGCCCCCCTGCACCTCCTTGTCTCCTCCCCGAAGATCCGTCCCCCTGGCCCCTCGGTGTCCATGTCTTGAGCTTAATAAATGTGCATTTGGTTTTTTCCCCTGTTCTGTCTGTGTGTTCTCATCTGTGGGGCACGGTGGGGCAGGGGTGCAGAACGGAACCTGGGGTAGCTCTCCCCTGCGTGCCCGGGGTTGCCCCCTCCTCCTTCCCCCTCCCAGTGCCCCGAGTTGCCCCCTCCAATCTCTTCTTCCTCAACACCTCCGGATTCGTCCTTTCCCTTCCTCCAGCGACCCCAGAATAGACCCCTCCTCTTTCTCCCTCTGCTCTCCCAGAGGCGCCCACTCACCTCAGACCTGCCTGCCCCATCCCCGTCCCCACCCTTCCCCACCGCGAAGCCCTCACCCCTGGCCCCCGTCGCCCTCAGCGTCTCCCCCTCCTGCTCCCACCCGGGCTCTGAAGTCAGGAAACCCAAGAGGAAATGACTGAGCCCGTCTGGGTCCCCGCCCGCGCGCGCTCCCCTGGCCACACCCTCCGCCTGGACGCAGCAGCCACCGCCGCGTCCCTCTCCCCACGAGGCTGCCGGCTCGGGACCCCCAGCTCCGACGTAAGTCCCTTTCGCGCGCCGCCTCCGTCCGCCGCCCCTCTGCCCAGGGGCGGGCTCAGGTGGGCAGGGGTCTGGCCCCTTCCGCGCCTCTCCGCCCCTATCCACGCCCACATCTCTCTGCCTCCTCTCCTGGGTTGCAGTGGGCCGCTCTGCCTCGCTCCCGCCCGCCTGCCTCAGTCTCCCCAGCTCTCCGCCACCCCCCTCGTACCACTGCCTCATCTCCCCAGCGCGCCATCCCTGCAAGGCGGCCCCTGACACCAACTCACTTTTTCCTCTGAGCGCAGGAGGCGTTACTCACTCTTCCTCCTTCCCCTCCGCGCCGACTCCTGGGCTCCGGGCCCCTGGGGGAGGGAAGAGTCTTATCTACTCCTCTGCCCCAGTCCCCTCCTTGCGTCAGTCCCAGTGAGGGGTAAGTGAGGCGGAAGGCGCCGGGAGGTGCTTTAGGAGGCCCCGCCGGCCCTTGCAGCTGCTGGGAGACCCATTTATCTGATGCTTCTTGTTTTCTTTGGGGACTTGCAGAGGAAGGAAGCAGGGTAACGGTTAGGTATCTCCACCACTGAGACCCTTCCCCTGCCCCTGACGCCAGCCGTCAGTCCTGGTAGGGGGTACTGGAAGCCAGAGGTGTTTGCTCAGGGCAGGGAAGGGGCTGCAGGATCCCCAGGTCGGCCTCACTGACATCATGGCTGACCCCAGCATCACCTGGTCCCACAGATGTCGCCCTCTGGTCGCCTGTGTCTTCTCACCATCGTTGGCCTGATTTTTCCCACCAGAGGTAAGACCCATCCCTGGCCTCCACCTTGCCCCAGAGCCCCAAGCCAGGCCGGCCCTAAGTGTGCTGTGGGGTGGGTGGCTGGCTGGCGAGTGTGGATGCTCTGTCCCGCCCTGTCACCCTCCCGCTGAACTGGCACCAGGAAGTGGGGATCCCCATGGCGGGGCTATGTTACACCCTCTTTGGACGCCTCAGATCCTGGTGGCTGCCTCCAGTGAGTCTAGCCAGGGCCTGTCCTGCTGAGCATCCTCCAATTTCACTTCCACGAAGAACTCACTGAGTTTGATTTGGCCAGAAGATTGGTGTCGGTTTTCTACTCAGCGGCCAGAAAACCTGGGCTCCCAGAAGAGCAGATCGCTGGGTTCCCAGGCATCAGTTAGGCAAAGCGGTTGAGCTGGGGTTAGTCCAAAGAGTTGACAGGAGCCTCTGGGGGCCATTGCGCATGCTTTCTGCATGGCAAGTGTGGTGTCCATTAGCTCAGTTAGGCTTTGCCTCTGTCAGTTAGTCACGTCTGTTGTCATGCCCATTTTACTGATGAGGAAACTGAGGTTCAGCAAAGGGAAGTACCCTGTGTCAGAGGCCAGTGGGTGGAGGAGCTGGGAAAACAACTGTCCTTCTGCCCCCAGAACCCAGAGTGCACACCCTACTAATGGCGCCCCTCATTTCTCCTTCATAAAATGATTTTCGTGCACTCATTCAGTCATTTAGGAAATATTTATTGAGCATCTACTATGTGCTAGATATTCTGTGCACTGGGGAAACATCAGTGAATAAAACAAGAGGTTACCCTCTAGCGGGGAGAGACAAGTTAGTATACGATATCGTGTGCTAGGCTTGCGGAAAAGTGGAGGTAATGGGGATTGTTTCAACTGGGTGGTCAGGGAGGGCCTCACTGAGGAGGTGACATTTGGACCAACAAACACTTGGAGGGGATGAGGGAGTGGGCCTTGCAGGTGTGTGTGGGCTGAGTGTTGACTGGTGTGTCTGAAGAATAGCAGGCAGGTGGTGTGGCTGGGTTGGGACCAGAAGGGGCAGAGTGGGATGACAGAGGAGAGAGAAGTGGCAGGGGCCAGATGGAGGGAGACTTATGGGCCACATGAGGGCTTTGCTTTCATGTGGAGTGTGGTGTGGCCAGGGCAGGGCTCTGAGCCAGGTGGGCCCCAACCAAACTCAGGTGCTCCCAGGCTCCCTCTGGCTGCAGGTGGGAACGGACTGTGGAGGCAGGGACTGGAGCAGGGAGGCCAGGGAGCAGGCTGCTGGGATGTCCAGGCTGGAGGGGACGGAGGCAGGGCCAGGGTGGGGGCAGTGGAGGTATCCAGGACTGACCACATGGAAAGCAGTGTCGGAGGCCCTTCCCCTGCTCCGTGTCCTTTTACCCTATCTGTAGCCCTGTGAAATAGATTCAATTATCATCCCTGCTTTGCAGCTGAGGCAACTGATTCCTAGAGAAAGAACTTCACTTGTTCCAGGTCACACAGCAAGGAAGTTGTTGGGGCCAGGATTTGAAACCAGGGACCTGGCTGACCCTAGCACCTGGGCTCACCAGACTAAACTGCCTCTCTCATTCCACCGGGATGGGCTGGAGGGGGCCTAGAAAAAGGGTTCCTAGGCATTAGCATAGCTGAAAACACTTCCAGAATTACAGATTGATACAGCCAAAGCTGAGCAATTCCACGACGGGACCCCTAATGTTTCACCAGGGAGGGGAGGATGGAGGTGGTGGGAAGAGGAGGACCAGGCTCCCTCCCAACTTCTCATCCTTGATTCACCAGGACAGACGCCAAAGGAGCCCACGTCCATTTCTTCAGCAGACCCAAATATCGTGGGCTTTCAGGTTCTGACTCCAGCCCCAGGTAAGGAAAGAGGGACACGTCTATCAAGATCTATCATTGCAAATAACAACAGCAACATAAATCCCAAACTTGGACCAAACAAGGGAATTTATGGATTTATGTGACAAAAAAGGCTAGGTACCGACCTTCAGGCATGGCTTGATCTAGGTGCTCAAATGTTGCTATCAGGAACCTCTTTCTACCCCTCGGTTCTGTTTTCTCTGTGTTGGCTTCATTTTCAGGCAGAGTCTCCTCTCATGGGGCCAAGATGATCCCCTGAAGCCTGGGGCTTTCATCCTGCCTGCTAAGAATCCCAGCAAGAGACTTTCCCTTCCCCAGTTCAGCAAATGTCCCAGAAGTGAGTTGTCTTCGGCCAGGCTCAGGTCATATCCCTGAGCTGACCACTGTGGCCACAGGCATAGAAAGCTGATTGCCCAGGCCTGGGTCCCATGCCCAACCTCCACCAGGGCTGGTATCAGCCTCGCTGAATACAGTGGACCAAGAGTCAGGGAATGATGGTCCCTAAAGAAAGTTCTGGGGGCTGTTATCAGAGCAGGTGCATTGGGAAGCTGAGTTAAACATGTTTTTTTTAGGCAGCACTTCTCAGAGTCTTGAGAAAGCTAGTTTGCAGCCAGCATCCTGAAGAAGGAGCTGTGGTGTGGCATCTGTGGGACGTGAGGTCCTGAAGTACCCTTACTTCAGGTATATGGGTAGCACATTTCAGCAGCTAGCAAACGGCTGGATTAGTTAAGCCATTTCTATTACAGTAAAGTTGAGATGCTATGGGAGTCTCTGGCGCCTCCATTCATACACCTTGTCCACTTCTCTCTGTTTCCTTTTCTCTCCCTGACCCCCTGTTTCTGGACTCCAGATGCAATCTACCCAGAAGTCCAGCCCACCCCTCCAATCCCTACCTGGCCTGCTGATGGTGAGTAGCGCAGGAGCAGGTGTCGGGGGCGGGACAAGGGCAGACAAAGTTCCCGTCTTCCTCTGACACTCTAGGTCTTTGGTCACCCGCTTCAGTTCCTACCCCCGGCTCTGAATGCCCTAGTTCACTATGGGCGGGGCAGCCAGCCAACTCTATTCGATACTTAAAAAAAAAATCAAAACACTTTTGAAATTCTGAAATTAACATGCAGATAGAAAAACACAAAACGCATGAATTTACAGGATAATGACTTACTCTAAACTGAATGCCTGTGTAACTGCCAACCAGGTCACGAGCAGAACTTCGCAAACACCCCCATAAAGTTTCTGTGTGCCAGTCACATTTCTTTCTTTCTTTTATCTTTTTCTCTGATCTCTTTTTTGAATTTTTTGAGTAATTTTTGAACGTTTTCTTGGAGTATAATTCAAAAAGTGCTCCCAGCCAGGGGCGGTGGCTTACGCCTATAATCCCAGCACTTTGGGGAGGCCAAGGGGGGCAGATCGCTTGAGCTCAGGAGTTGTAGGCCAGCCTGGGCAAAACAGTGAGACCCCATCTTTACAAAAAATACAAAAATTAGCTGGGTACATTGGCATACTGCTGTAGTCCCAGCTACTCGGAAGGCTGAGATGGGAGAATCACTTGAGCCGGGAGGCAGAGGTTGCACTGAGCCGAGATCTCGCCACTGCACGCCAGCCTGGGCAACAGAGCAAGACCCTGTTTCAAAAAAAAAAGAAAAAATTGCTCCCTAATTTTTTCAATCGGCGTTTAATGACACAGTGGAATGTAAACACATTCTATCTGGAAAGAATAAAACGATTGTAGACAAAACTAAATCCCTTTGTCACCTCCCCTCTGCAATCCTCATTCTCTCCCTCTGTCTCTGAGAGGTCCCTGCTGTGAACACTGAAGTAGTTCCCCACTTATACCATCCCATGTATATTACCTGGAGGAAGCACACTGGCTGTGTGCCGTGCTTGTGTGTGAGCTTAAGGACACGGTATGATTGTTCTGCAGCTCGCTTTGTTTCTTCATGCAGTAGAATGTTTGAAATTCTTCTCACATTACTGTATAAAGACTCTGTTTGTTCTCTGCCGCCTAGTATTCCACAAGGTGCCCACGTCACAGCTCCTGTAGTCACACACTTCTTGATGAACATGTTGGTTGTTTTTAGCTTTTTCTATCTACACACAGCACCACGATGAGCAACCTTGTCCCTTCCCCCTTGAGCAAACGCACTTAGAATATATACTGACTATGTGCTGGTGATGTTTCTAAATATTTCACGTATGTTAACTCATTCAACCTTCACGCAAACCCTCAGTGGCAGAAACTACCATTATCTTCATTTTATACAGACAAGGAAACAGAGGCTCTATTAACTTGTTCAAGGTCTCACAGCAAGTCAGGGACGCAGCTGGAATCGAAGTCCAGGAATCTGGCACCAGAGCCTGTGCTTTTATCCCAGACAGTACAGGGCAGAGGACATGAACATTTAATTGTTTTAAAAGTTGCCCTTGGCCAGGCGCGGTGGCTCATGCCTGTAATCCCAGCACTTTGGGAGGCCGAGGCGGGTGGATCATGAGGTCAAGAGATCGAGACCATCCTGGTCAACATGGTGAAACCCCGTCTCTACTAAAAATACAAAAAATTAGCTGGGCATGGTGGCACGTGCCTGTAATCCCAGCTACTCAGGAGGCTGAGGCAAGAGAATTGCCTGAACCCAGGAGGCGGAGGTTGCGGTGAGCTGAGATCGCGTCATTGCACTCCAGCCTGGGTAACAAGAGCGAAACTTCGTCTCCATTAAAAAAAAAAAAAAAAAAAAAAAAGTTGCCCTCCTGCTGCCGGGGCGCGGTGGCTCATGCCCGTTGTCATCCCAGCACTTTGGGAGGCCGAGGCGGATGGATCACTTGAGCCCAGGAGTTTCAGACCAGCCTGGGCAACACGGCAACACCTATCCCCTACAGAAAGTACAAAAAGGTTAGCTAGGCATGGTGGCATGTGCCTGTAGTCCCAGCCACTTGAGAGGCTAAGGTGGGAGAATCACTTGAGCCCAGGAGTTCGAGGCTGCAGTGAGCTATGATTGTACCACCGCACTTCAGCTCAAGTGATAGAGTGAGACCCTGTCTTAAATATAAATAAACAAAAGTAAAAATAAAAGTTACCCTCCCTAATGGCTGTACCCATTTCCTCACTCACCACCAGCAGTATGTGGGAGCGTGTCCCCCTTCCCACCCCTACAGTGACACTTGGTATATTGACGTCTTTGGGTTTTGCCAGCCTGTTGGAGGGAGAAGCCCTCTTGCTGTTCTGTGGAACCGCCTGTCCCTGATTCACGCTTTTCTTATCCTTCCCTCCTTCCTCTTCTGACCTGAACAGAAACACCACAACCCGAGACCCAGACCCCGCAACCGACAGGAATGGCTGGGCCTCTAGTGACAGATCCAGAGACACCCAGGAGCACCAAAGCAGGTAGAACTTGGGCTGACAGCAGCAGCCTCTGGTTTTTGTTTAATTCTCTATCTAGGTCAACATTTCCCTCAGTACGTTTCTCAGCGCACCTGTTTGGGGAATTGTTAATACGTTTTTAAAAAAGAAAGTGTTGGTTTGCGGTGAAAGGTATTTGGGGACTCCTGAGTTAAAGTTAACCATGTTTCTTTGTGGCAGGACTTCCAAGAGTCTTGATTAAGCTCATTTGCAGCAAAGGATCCCCAAGGGGCAGCGTGCAGTGTATAGTGTTTCCCTAACTGATGGACTTCGGAGTCTTCCTTCTGTCAGTTCTCCTCGGAGGGCTGGTGCTGTGAAATGTGCCTGTGGATATTTCCTTTTTGTAAATCTCCTTAATGTTAGAGCAGGAGCTTTTCAGTTGCAAAATATAGAAACTTCACCTTAAACACACACAAACACACACACACACACACACACACACACACACACACACACACACACGACTGATTGGCTATGTAAGTTCTGGAAAGTCCAGCAGTAGCCAACTTCAGGTATAGCTGGATCAAAGAGCTTAAGCTTTGTTCCCTCTCTTGGTTCTGTTGTCTTCATTCTCAGCTAACTTCTCCCCTCTTAATGGCAGAGTGGATAGTTCTAACTTTAGGTCACACATCTGGTGGCTAAAGAACAAAATATTTCCCATTATTTCTAGCCTGAACCCTAGACTTGACTCTCATTGGCCCAGCTGGAGTCACATGCTCATGTCTGAACCAATGAGAGCCTGAGAAATGAGCTGCTCTCATTGGTCAGGCCTGAGTCTTGTGTCCCACCCTGGGGCTAAAGAAGAGGCTCAGCCAGGCATGCCTGAACCACATAGAGCAAGAGTCAGGGAAGAGGAGATTTTCCTCTGGACAAGTGAATTAGTATTACCAGAAGATGAGGGAAGGGAGACTGAGCTAAGGTAACAGATCGCCTCTAATGCCTGTGTGATGATCCTTATTTGAGGGGCAGCCCTCCCACTGGAAAGTATTGTAGCTTAGGCCACTCCCAGGCTGAGAGACATGTACAGTTGTGCAGACTGGGCACTGAACAAGAGCACCATCTCTCAGGCCATGCCATTCCCCGTGTGGGTCTTTATAATTGTTCTAGCTTTCTAGTGATAGCAGTAAAGCATCTTATTTTTACAGAATCTATTAAAATAATTCTACAACAGATGGAAATAAAGTGCCTTGTAGAAGGGAACTTTTCTATTTTGTACAAAAGTGCACCTGTCGGGGGTGGGGGATAGCAGCCGTGTCCACACTTCTCAATTGACAAAGCGTTCTCACACCTTTGCATTAATTTACTGAGTCTTTGCTGACCTCAGTTGCTCTATGTATTTGGTTCATGTTCCTGGATAGATGTGACAGAAATTCATCAGGGACAAATGGCTGTCACTGCTGAGCCTCTAGGTTGCCTAGAGGCTGGGCATGAAAGCCCCTAGGCCTCTCTTCCTCTTTGCTTCTCTTCCACCTAGGGAGGAAATGGCTCTTGTCACCTCCTCGCTCAAAGCTTCCAGGCTTCACCTAGAGTTTTAATCTGCTTGAGGTACCATAACGATACAACAGGCTGGGTTGCTTAAACAATCGGAATTCATTTCTCCCAGTTCTGGAGATGGGAAGTCCAAGATCAGGGTGCCAGCAGGGTGTGTCTGGTCAGGGCTCAGCTTGGGTCACAGACGGCCACGCTCTTGCTCTGTCTTCACCATGTCCTCTCCACGTGTGAGTGGGCTTGTGAGCTTGAAAGTGAGCTCTCTGGTGTCTTCTTAAAAGGGTACTAATCCCATCATGAGGACTCCATCCTCATGATCTGATCTAACCCTAATTACCTCCCAGAGGCCCTCGCTCCAAATATCATCACATTAGGGCTTAGGGCTTCAACATATGGAATTTGGTGGGGCAGACAGAATTCAGTCAATAGTACCTAGCTGTCACTCATTATCCCTACTTGGAATTTGAAAGGTCTCAGGGAAGGACCAGACTGGGGTCACATGCTTCCTTCTGTAGCCTGGGTTATAACTGGGAAGAGAGGGCAGTCCCCTCCCCAGTCCCTGCCAAAGAAAGGAGGAGCTGTTCCAGAAGAAGGAAGGAGTGCTGAGCCGACAATAAGAGCAATGGCTGACTTTTGCTGAGAGTTTATTCATGCCGGGCGTTGCGCTAAGCTTTTGTGTATTAAGTCATTTGATGCTCGTGATCACCCTGTGTGGTGGAAACGGTCATTACTCCCATCTTACAGGAAGGGGAACTGAGACCCAGGGAGGTTACTCAGCTTGCCTTAGGCCACGCAGCTGAGTGGCAGAACCGGGATTTGAGTCCAGACTGTCTCGCCTCAGAGTGCATGAGCACCAGACACCAGCATGGCTGTCCTTCGCACTCCTGTGGTCTCTGCGTCTTTGTCTCTGCCGTTGATCTGGCTTATACCTTCCTCTGGGCGATGCATTCCTGGAACATCTTGTAATCCTTGGCTGCCAGTTCCTATTTAGGGTGTGGGGCACTGAGATCGTTCCCGGGAACTTGGGTTTCATGAGGGAGCTGCTCTGCCTGCTGGCTTCTCGTGGAGGCCTTAGATGTGGTGTGGAGGCACTTCTCAGTGCTGGGGGGCAGGCCTTTTCTTTGGTGGTATTGATTTTTTTTTTTCAAGAGAAGAACCCTTTGGTATTTTCGATCTGGGGGCAGAGGTGATATTCAGAATAGTTTGTTGTTGTTGTTGTTGTTTTTGAGATGGAGTCTCTCTCTGTTGCCCAGACTGGAGTGCAGTGGCAGAATCTCGGCTCTTTGCAAACTCCACCTCCCGAGTTCGGGCAGTTCTCCTGCCCCAGCCTCCCGAGCACCTGGGATAACAGGCGTGTGCCACCACGCCTGGCTAATTTTTGTATTTTTAGTAGAGACAGGGTTTCACCATGTTGGCCAGGCTGCTCTTGAACTCCTGGCCTCAGGTCGTCTGCCCACCTCGGACTCCCAAAGTGCTGGGATTACAGGCATGAGCCACTGCACCTAGCCAGTATTCAGAATGTTTTATGAGTATTTCCAGACTATGTAGCCGGGCCAGAGTCCTTGCCAGGTGTTGCCTTTTAGTTCCTTTATCTCTTGAATTATAGGGTGGGCCAGGAGGTCCTAGGAGAGGGGTCAGGAGTCCCTGGGGGATCGAGGCAGATGGTCGTAAGCAGGGAGTACATGCTTATGTCAGCATTTCAAGGCCTGCCATTACTTATTACCTCTAGGTATGGAGTAAGCGGGACGCCTGACCTTGCACACCAGCTATGTAGATGTGGGAGAGGGGTTTCTTCCAGATGCAGACTCTCAGTAATAACCCTTGTTTCTGCCTCCATGGCTCACTCCTGCCCTCCACCGATCTGGCCACTCTCTCAGCTCATCCCACCAAAGGTACCACGACGCTCTCTGAGAGACCATCCCCAAGAACAGACATCCAGACACACCCCCAGACCCTCGAGCCATCTGGTCAGTAACTGCCTCCCCAGACTGGAAGGAGGCTATTTTCTGTTCACTGTGTATTTCCAGCACCTGGAATGCAGCTCAGCACAGAATAGTTCTCAGTAAACATGTGTTGGGAAAGTAAATGACTTCAGGCCTGGCAGAGGGTGGGCATAGGATAAATGTCTGAATAGATAAATGAATGTATAAATTACTGCTGCAGACAAACCACCTAAAAACTCAGTGGCTTAAAAGGATAACAATTTATTTAGCTTTCATTTCTGCTATTTGGAAATCTAGGCTGTGCTTAGCTGGCTGGTTCTTCTGGTTTCAGCTGGACTTACTCATGCATCTGAGATCAGTTGTGGGTCAGCAGGGAGCTCTGTTTCTAGAGGCAATTTGATTCTTTCCCTGGTGGTCTTATCCTCCACTTCCTGCCCAGTCAATGAATGAATGGAAATGATATGCCCATGGGTCATATAGAGCCCATTCATCCATTCATTCAACAAATATTCACTGAGTAACTGTTGTGTGCTAGGCTAGGTTCTAGGGGACAGAGATACAATGGTGAACAAGCCAGACAAAATCTCTGCCCTCATGGAATGAATATTCCAGTGGTAAGAGAAATACAACTAGTAATAATCATAATAATTATATATCAGTTGATTTTAAGTTGCTATCAAGAAAAATAAAGTAGGGTTAGAGAGTGATTGGGGAGTACAGGTTGAATATTCCGTATCCAAAATGCTTTGGACCAGGAGTCTTTTAGATTTCAGATTTTAGAATAGTTGCATTATGCCTACCAGTTCAGCATTCTTGACCCAAAAATCTGAAGTCCAAAATGTTCCAATGGGCATTTCCTTTCAATGTCATGTCAGTCTGTTACTGGAAAGGGATCCTGATCCAGACCCCAGGAAAGGGCTGTTGGATCTTGCACAAGAAAGAATTCAGAGTGAGTCCATAGAGTTTATTAAGAAAGTAAAGGAATAAAGAATGGCGACTCCATAGGCAGAGAAGCCCCAAGGGCTACTGGTTGCCCATTTTTATGGTTGTTTCTTGATTATATGCTAAACAAGGGGTGGATTATTCATGAGTTTTCTGGAAAAGGGGTGGGCAATTCCTGGAACTGAGGGTTCCTCTCCTTTTCGTACCATAGAGGGTAACTTCCTGACATTGCCATGGCATTTGTAAACTGTCATGGTGCTGGTGGGAGTGCCTTTTAGCCTGCTAATGTATTATTATAACTAGCATATAATGAGCTGTGAGGTTGACCAGAGGTCACTCTCACCACCATCTTGGTTTTGGTGGGTTTTAACCGGCTTCTTTACTGCAACTTGTTTTCTCAGCAAGGCCTTTATGACCTGTATCTTGTGCTGACCTCCCATCTCATTCTGTGATTAACAATGTCTAACCTCCGGGGAATGCAGCCCAGTAGGTCTCAGCCTTCTTTTACCCAGCCACTGCTCAAGATGGAGTTGCTCTGGTTCAAACACCTCTGACATGATGTCAGAAAGTTTCAGACTTGGAACATTTTGGATTTTGGATTTGGGGATTAGGGATAGTCAACCTGTATTTCATATACAAAACCAGGGAGGGCCCCACTGGGAAGAGAGTGAAGGAGGGAGCCATGCAGATGTCTAGAGAAAGTGTGTTCCAGGTAGAGGAGATAGCCAGTACAAAGGCCCTGAGGTGAGCAGGGAGTGAGGGGTAGGGGAGGAAATTAGATTAGAGGGATAATGGGAACCAGATTGTGTGCCATGGTGAGGACTTTGGGTTTTGTTCTAAAGGTACCCAGGCGTCCCCTTTTCCTGGCTGCCATTCATGCATTCACTTCACCAACCTTTGCTGAATGCTGACTTGCTCCTTGTCTGCCTCTCCAGGTTCTCATGAGGATGACCCCTTTTTCTATGGTAAGTTATCCATGGGAAGATGTTGGGGAAGGAAAGGTGAAGGCCCCTCTGACTGTACCCCTCCATTTTTCTCTCTGCAGATGAACACACCCTCCGGAAACGGGGACTGTTGGTTGCAGCTGTGCTGTTCATCACAGGCATCATCATCCTCACCAGTGAGAACTGGAGTTGGGCGGGAAGGGCACCAAGACTGGGAGAGGATGGATTGCACTATGACTGAGGGCTGGGTTCTCAAAGGCCCCTGGGCAATTTTGTTTTAAATGAGGTATCTATTAGCTGGGTATCCATACAAACCACCTCGGAATTCAGTGGTTTAAAATGATGACCATTTATTGAGCTCTCAAGACCACAGTTTGGAAACATAGGCTGGGCTTAGCTGGGTGGTTCTTCTGTTTGGAACTGGATTTACTCTTGCATCTGAGCTCAGTTGTGAGTCAGCAGGAAATTGTTTCTGGGGCACTTTGGCTCTTTGCCTCATCATCATATCCTTCACTAAGCTAGCCTGGGCTTGTTCACTTGGTGGTGGTGGCAGCAGGGGTCTAAGAGAGAGAGAACGTGAATGCATGCAGGCTCAGAACTGGCCATTATCACTTCTGCCTCATTCCATCGGTCAAAGCAAGTCATGAGGCCAGGCTTCATTCAAGGAAAGAGACTCCCCCTCTTGATGGGAAGACAGGCAAGTCACATGGCAAGGGACATGGATACTGACAGGGAGGGGTAGACACTAAGGGCAGTTCGACAGTCAGCATATCACCGCAGTAGTCACAAACTCACTGCACCCAGGCCTGCCAGGGAGCAAGGGCTGAACAAGGATGTGTGGGGAGGAGACAACTGAGGATTAGATGCCTCGTGGAACAACCTCACCCACTCAATCTAGCAAGAATAGTGGCTTGGAGCAGCCAGAGTAACTACTCTTTTAAGAGCTTAATGTTTCTGTAAAATCTTTTGGTACTCAAATGTTGACAGCTGTGTCGATCAGGGTCATGGCAGGTGGCAGAAGGACCTGCAAAGGGTTAACTGGAGAACATTTAATAGAGTGATGTCTTGGGAGGTACAGGCAGGGTAATTAGATGGTGCAGTGTCCTATGACTAGCAAGGATGGGGATCTGTTATCCCCCAGCCTGAGGGGCGAGAGGAGGCACTGGCTTTGCAGGGGGCCTGGCGAGAGATGGAACTGGAGCTGGGGCCGCTGGAAGGAGCTGTGGCCTCAGGAAGAGGGTTCCAGCCACTGCCTCACTTGTGACCAAACCAGAAGGGAGCAGGGGCTGTGGGAATCAGATACCTAAACCTCCCTCTTCTCCCACCCCCGTCTCCTGCCAATGCTGAACTAGAGGGCAAGGGCCCCACAGCCCAACGCTGGGAGGGGAAGCTGTGGGGGAAGGCAGAATAACAAGCAGAGAAACTAATTTTTTTTAAAGGTTTAAAAAATGTTGTGGTTGAAATAAAACACAAGCTGTCAGTTAATCTGTATAACTGATGCCAAGTTTCATTACCTCTCTTGTCCAACTTCCTCATCAAGAAAATGAGCATAGCTACTTTTTTTTTTTCTGCTTTAAGGGGAGAGGCATTATTCTAATAACCATAAAATATGATTCCTACTGTGTGCCTGATCCTCACTGAATCTGAGAGTCAAGCACTGTTTCCTCAGTCATGCAACATGTGTGTATTGATCCTGACTTAGTGCCAGGCCCTATTCTCACCCCAGTGGGAAAGTTAAGGCTTGGAGAGTTAAGGAGTTTGCCTGAAGTCACACAGCACATATAAGAGTCAGTGAATTCATTCGCTGGCAAGGCATGGTGGCTCACTCCTGTAATCCCAGCACTTTGGGAGGCTAAGGTGGGAGGATGGCTTGAGCCCAGGACTTCAAGACCAGCCTGGGCAAAATAGCAAGACCCTGTCTCTACAAAAATATATATTTTTTTGAGATGGAGTCTCACTCTGTCGCCCAGGCTGGAGTGCAATCGTGCGATATTGGCTCACTACAACTTCCGCCTCCCAGGTTCAAGCGATTCTCCTGCCTCAGCCATCCAAGTAGCTGCGATTACAGGCATGCGCCACCACACCCAGCTAATTTTTTAATATTTTTAGTAGAAATGGGGTATCACCGTGTTGTCAGGCTGGTCTTGAACTCCTGACCTTGTGATCCACCCGCCTTGGCGTCCCAAATTGCTGGGTGCTGGGATTACAGGGTGAGCCACAAGGCGCAGCCTCTTTTTTTTTTTTTAAATTAAAAAAATTTATCTGGCCGGGCACAGTGGCTCATGCCTGTAATCCCAGCACTTCGGGAGGCCAAGGCCAGCAGCTCACAAGATCAGCAGATTGAGACCATTCTGGTCAACACGGTGAAACCCTGCCTCTACTAAAAATACAAAAAAATTAGCTGGACCTGGTGGCGAGTGCCTTTAATTCCAGCTACTCGAGAGGCTGAGGCAGGAGAATCACTTGAACTCGGGAGGTGGAGGTTGCAGTGAGCTGAGATCACGCCACTGCACTCCAGCCTGGGTGACAGAGCAAGACTCTGTCTCAAAAAAAAAAAAAAAGAATCAGTGAAGGATTGGACCCAGGTTTGTGTGAGGGCAGAGCGTGAACTTTAGCTCTGGGGTCGTGTATTTTTCCAAGAGCAAATATTTGTGGGTACCTACTCTGTGCCAAACCTCTGCTGGTGATGCTGGGGGCATGGTGGTGACAGGCAGTCCTGGTCCCTGTCCTCAGGACATCACATCTGGGTAGAAGATGATAAGCAAATAAACGTATGAACGAGTGGACACAGAGGAAGATACTTGCCAAATAAAGCAGAGTGAATGGGAAGAGAGGGGCGGGGAGAGAAGCTCTCCCTAGTGGTGAAATTGGAACTGATTCCTGATGGTGAGAAGACGAATCACCAGGTAGAGAGGGCAGCCAGTGCCAAGCCCTGGAAGCGGGAATGAGCTGAGCCCATGGCAATAGCAGTGGAGGAGGCGAAGTGGCCAGGACAGAGTAGGCTGGGGCAGCGTAGAAGGAGACGGGGCCTGAGAACCGAGGGGGTGGAGGAGGCAAGGGCGGCAGCTTTGTTTTTTTTTTGAGACAGAGTCTTGCTATGTTGCCCAGGCTTGAATGCAGTGGCACGATCTCAGCTCACTCCAACCTCCACTTCCCAGGTGCAAGCTATTCTTCTGCCTCAGCCTCCTGAATAGCTGGGACCACAGGCACCCACCACCACGCTCGGCTAATTTTTGTATTTTTAGTAGAGATGGGGTTTCAACGTATTGGCCAGGCTGGTCTCAAACTCCTGACCTTCTGATCCTCCCACCTCAGCCTCCCAAAGTGCTGGGATTATAGGCATGAGCCACCGAACCCGCTGTCCCCTTGGCTTCTAAGGTCCCCCCCCCCGCCCACTCTGGACCAACCACAGATGGTTCTCTGGAGCCCATCTGTGTCCTCCTACCTCAAGGCCTTTGCACGGCTGTTCCCTCTGCCTGTAACGCCCTTCCTCCAGGTGTCTCCCTTACCATCTTCAGGCCTTTGCTCAAATGTCACCTTCTTGACAGGGTGCAGTGGCTCACGCCTGTAATCCCAACAGTTTAGGAGGCTGAGGCAGGTGGGTCCATTGAGGCCAGGAGTTCGACGCCAGCTGGCCAACATGGTGAAATTCCATCTCTACTAAAAATACAAAAATTAGCTGGACATGGTGGCACTTGCCTGTCATTCCAGCTACTTGGGAGGCTGAGGCGGGAGAATCGCTTGAACCCAGGAGGTGGAGGTTGCAGCGAGCCAAGATTGCGCCACTGCACTCCAGCCTAGGCGACACAGCAAGACTCTGTCTCAAAAAAAAAAAAAAAGTCACCTCCTTATTGAAGCCCCAGGAGCCATCCCTGTGAGGATAAGGCCAGCTCCTGGGCCTCCGTGCCTCCTCCTGGCCTTATTTCCCCTCATAGGACTTAACACCATCCCACTTAGCACCTTTGTACATTTGACTGTGTTATTTTTCTCCTTGGTCTTTCCTCCTAGAAAGACAACTCTGCCAGGGCAGGGATTTTTTTCTTTGTCCTCAACTGTGTTCTTAGAGCTTTAATCAGTGCCTGGCACATAGTAGGTGCACAATAAATGCATGCTGAATGAATAAGTGACATACAAAATAACAAGAGTTTCCAAAGGGCTCATCTGTGTTCGGTGTGGGAAGCGCCTCTCGCAGGAACCCAGCACCGGCTGTTCTCGGCGTCTTTCTCTATCACCTGTTTATGGAGTTGCCTTTGAGCTCCCAAGGGGCAGGGTTGATCGACCTGGTTCCCCAGCCCCAGAACACACAACAAGAATCAGTATAGCTCCAGCTCGTGACTGAACCATTTCCTTCACCCACAGGTGGCAAGTGCAGGCAGTTGTCCCAGTTATGCCGGAATTATTGCAGGTGAGTCCATCAGAAGCAGAGGCCGACAACCCGCTGGGCACCCTGCGACCGAGCCCCTTGTCGGTTCACCGTGCCCAGCCTCCTGCATCCCCTCAAAGAGCCCGGCCGGAGAGGGAAGACACAGACGATGGAGCTGGAGCCGGGGCTGCTGGTTCCGAGTCTCCTACCTCCCCTAACCCTGCCCACCCTGAAGGCTGCCTGGTGCCTGGGGGCTGCCCCTCAAGTTATCTACTCTGTTCAGATGAAAAGTAAAGCACTGTGGTTCTTGTCCTAGGGTCTCTGATCATTTGGGACAGGGGAGTGGAAAGAGGAGGCAGGGCTGCCTCAAGGAATAAAGCAAAGGCCAGACTCGGTGACTCACACCACTTTGGGAGGCTAAGGCATGAGGATCACTTGAGGCCAGGAGTTCAAGACTAGTCTGGGCAACGTAGTGAGACCTTGACTCTACAAAAAATAAGAATATCAGCTAGACGTGGTGCTGCGTGCCTATAATCCCAGCTACTCAGGAGGCTGAGGCAGGAGAATTGCTTGAGCCCAGGAGGTTGAGACTGTGGGGAGCTGTGACTGCACCACCATACTCCAGCCTGGGTGACAGAGTGAGATCTCATTCATAAAAAAGAAAAATTTAAAAAGACAAGGCAGGGAATAAGGTGAAGGAAGCCAGTCTAGTGTGGGGCAGACAGGATGGTGGTAGGTGGGTGCCAGGTGACTCTGGCCAGAGAGCGAGCCAGGGCTGGCTTCTGCCTGCAGGAATTAAATTCCTGGCTTACACAACATGAATTTCTTTTCTCACAGTTCTGGAGACTGGTAAATCCAAGAGCAAGAATCTGGGCGGTTTGCTTTCCTGGTGAGAGGTTTCTTGCTGGCTCACAGATGGCCACTTTCTTACCATGTCCTCATTTGGTAGAGAGAGCAAGAAAAATCTGTCATCTTTCTTCCTCTTCTATTCTATTCTATTTATTTAGAGATGGAGTTTCACTCTGTTGCCCAGGCTGGAGTGCAATGGTACAATCTCGGCTCACTGCAACCTCCGCCTCCCAGGTAGTCAACAGAGAAGGGCTCTGTGGTAACATTGATGAATCACAAATCAGTGGCATAAACATCTTAACAAATGTGGAGATGGCCCGGCATGGTGGCTCACTCACGCCGTAATCCCACCATGTGGAAGGTCGATGTGGCAGGATCACTTGAGGCTAGGAGTTTGAGACCAGCCTGGGCAACATAGTGAGACCTCATCTCTACAAAAAGTTTTAAAAATTAGGCAGGCTCGGTGGCTCATGCCTGTAATCCCAGCACTTTGAGAGGCTGAGGCAGGTGGATCATCTGAGGTCAAGAGGTCAAGACCAGCCTGGCCAACATGGTGAAACTAAAAATACAAAAGTTTTTATTTTTGTATTTTCTCTACTAAAATTTTGTATTGTCTCTACTAAAAATACAAAAATGAGCCGGGCATGGTGGTGGGTGCCTGTAATCCCAGCTACTCGGGAGGCTGAGACAGGAGAATCACTTGAACCACAGGAGGTGAAGGTTGCAGTGAACCAAGCTCGTACCACTGCACTCCAGCCTGGGCAACGAGAGTGAAACTCTGTCTCAAAAAAAAAAAATTAAAAATTAGCAAGGCATGGTGGTATGTGTCTGTAGTCCCAGCTACTCAGGAGGCTGAGGTGGGAGGATTGTTTGAGCCCAGGAGTTCAAGGCTTCAGTGAGCTATGACTGCACCACTGCACTCCAGCCTGGGCAACAGAATGAGACCCTGCCTCTGAAAAAAAAAAAAAAGTGGAAATTGTGAGAGATGCATGACAGCAGAAATGTGATTACTGCTTGCCTCTGGAGGAAGGAAGAGGCGTCGGAGGAGAGGTTGGTGGCCGGGCACTGTGGCAACACCAGCATGCACAACCAGGCTGGGGGCGAGGGGCAGTCAGGACGTGAGGCCAGAAGCTGTGAATCTTAGAATCTGCAGGGCGCCCCTTATGAGACCCCAAGGGTTCATGTAAGCGTCTATGCCCCCACTGATGATATCTGGGCAGAGAAGCAATAAAATCAGAGTGGTTGATCAAGGTTTGGAGGCTACGGGTGGGGGCTGGACATCCTGCCTGCAGGGCAGCCTTCAGCTTGGAAGCTTTCGGTCCAGAACGGTCCCCGTGGCACACCCAGGCAGAGGGCTTCGCTGGACGCCAGCAACAACAGGAAACATTCGTGACGCACATGCTCTGTGCCAGGCACTGTTCTAAGCACTGCACATTACAGTTGAATCCTCCCAACAAGAATGAGGTGGCTACCAGTGCTAACCCCATTTTACAGAAGGGGAAACTTAGGCACAGAGAGATGACCCCAGGAAAGGCAGTGGGGACCCCTCCGGGAACTTCCCACCGCAAAAGATCACCGCAGAGTAAGGACAAATCGAACATCGGATTTCCTCAATGGTGGGCACTTTCTCGATGCATTTCTGGTGCCCTCATTAGAATTTCAGCTGCAGTGGCCACAACGCCATGGGTGTGAGCGACGGGACTAACCATATGCCTTATGCATGGGAGACTCGGCTGGGAAGAGCCGCCCTGGGATTCCCACCGTGTGTGTGAAATGGAGGGAATCGTGCTGTTTACTGGAGAATCAGCAGAGACTGGGCGAGAAAGACTTGGGATACTTGTGAGACCATTTAACCATCAGCGATTGCTAATATTGTGTTTATTGCCTTGATAAAAAGAGATAAAGAAATAAAGGAAAAAGAGGAAAGGAAGGGAGAAAGGAATGAAGAAACGAGAGACAAGAAAGAAAGCATTTCAGCTACTCAGGAGGCTGAGGCAGGAGAATTGCCTGAACCCAGGAGGCAGAGGTTGCGGTGAGCCGAGATCGCGCCATTGCACTCCAGCCTGGGTAACAAGAGTGAAACTCCGTCTCCAAAAAAAAAAAAAGAAAGAAAGCATTTTCAGCTGGGCACGGGGGTTCATGCCTGTAATCTCAGCACTTTGGAAAGCTGAGGTGGGTGTATTACTTAAGGTCAGGAGTTTGAGATCAGCCTGTCCAGTATGGCAAAACCCTGTCTCTACTAAAAATACAAAAAGTAGCTGGGTGTGGTAACGCACATCTGTAATCCCAGCTAGTTGGGAGGCTGAGGCAGGAGAATCGCTTGAATCCGGGAGGTGGAGGTTGCAGTGAGCTGAGATTGCACCACTGCACTCCAGCCTGGGAAACAGAGTGAGACTCCATCTCAAAAGAAAAAAAAACGTATTTTAATATCAAAGACGAAGGAAGTGGGCCAGAAAGAAGAGATAAGGCTGAAAAAAGAAGGCAGGAAACAGGTAGAATGTTTCCAAAGAGTCCCACAAACGATTTAGAAGAGTTTTCTCTTTAAAGGAGTTGACAGTGGGGTGTGGACCGTGCAGCTGAGAGAGCTTGCGGCGGGGTGAGTTAAGAGTCTGCCTGGATTCCATCCTCAGCCCTGCCACACACTGTCCATGAAGCAAGTGACTGTCCCTTCCCAAGCCTCAGTTTCTGCACTGCAGAATGAGGACTGTGTCCACAGTCTGCCCACAGGTTGGTGTGAGAACCTGTTGAGCTCATGCAGCAAGGTGTGCCTGTTGTCTGTGGTAAGGGGCAGACGGCATTGCCTACTTTCCACTCATAAGATGTCATTGCATTTACCCGGTTCTCACTTGGCAGACAAATCAAAGGGCTATAAATAGCCACGTCTTAGTTTCTCATAAACGCAGTAAATACGACTTGGCATCTTGCCCAGGCTTCCTGTCAGGGCAGTGGATGAGGATTGTTTTGCAGAGGTCTGGTGAGTGTCAAGGTTATGGTCACGTGCAGGTGTGTGAGGCAGGACTCGCAGGGAGTCCCGGCTGCCCTGGGGAACGAGGGGTCTTCCCTTCCACCCCCATGCCCTCCTTGGCATAGGCTCACACCAGCCATTCTGGGCCCTGGTGAGCCCTGCCTGGTGGCTCAGGCCAGGCCACTGGCCTCTTTACCGGCTTTGCCTGGACTCACCCCTGTGGTCCAGTTTGCATTAGGTCACAAGTGAACTCTGGGAAGGCTGGGCCAGGCTGTGGGAAGAGGGGAGAGGAGGGAGAGGTGGACACATGGCTCGTGAGCTCGCTCTAAGGTGACATATGGGCTACTGGCAGCTTTGTCTACATTTCTGCAGCTTTAGAAAAAAAGGAATATTTTCTACTTTACTTTCTCTGGCAGAGTAGAAGAACCATATAGCAAGGCTAAGTACTGGAATTGCATTTATAAGCGAGTTTTTTTTTTCCCCCAAGAAGTTAAAAAATTCCAATAAGAAAAGGAAGAGGGCAGAATGGGATGGTTAAAAATGGAATCTGGGGCATGTTTTGTCTTATGCTGTACTCTGTGGTGCAGGCGAGGGTGGCAAGGCTGGGCCTGACCATGTCTCCTGCTTGGTGAGGAAAGTATCTCATTGTATAGCTGGCCACATGCAAGGCGGCTGCTACTCCCTGCCCCAACTGGCGGGGCAACCCACCCTTACCTGTAAGGAAGCCCACCTTGTCAGAATCACCACTTTTTTTTTTTTCAAGACAGAGTCTTGCTCTGTTGCCCAGGCTGGAGTGCAGTGACATGATCTCCCTCTGCTTTCTGGGTTCAAGCGATACTCCTGCCTCAGTCTCCCAAGTAGCTGGAATTACAGGTACCTGCCACCATGCCCGGCTAATTTTTTGTATTTTTCTAGAGACAAGATTTCACCATGTTGGCCAGGCTGGTCTCGAACTCCTGACCTCATGATTCACCTGCCTTGGCCCCACAAAATGCTGGGATTACAGGTGTGAGCCACCACACCTGGCCTTCTTTTTTTTTTTTTTTTTTGAGATGAAGTCTGTCTTTATTGGCCAGGCTGGAGTACAGCAGCATAATCTCGGCTCACTGCAACCTCTGCCTCCCTGGTTTGAGCGATTCTCCTGCCTCAGCCTCCCAAGTAGCTGGAGTTACAGGTGCCTGCCACAACACCTAGCTAATGTTTGTATTTTGAGTAGAGATGGGGTTTTGCCATGTTGGCCAGGCTGGTCTCGAGCTCCTGACCTCAGGAGAATCACCATTTTAAGTGGACATCAGGTCATGTCTCTCCACTGCTCAAAACCCTCCCATGGCTCCCATTTCATCTCAAAGCCCACAGTCGTTACCCTGGCCTACCGGGTCCCACACAATCTGGCCCTGGTGACCTCCTTGATGTCCTCTCCCACCACAGTTGCCTTTCTGTCCTAATTGGCTCCATCCACCAAGCAGACACCCACCCCCAGAGCCCTGATATATGCTGCCTGTGCCAGCAACTGCTTGGGGTGGGCTGAATATCGCTTCCCAAAGATGTCGCTCTAATCCCCAGCGCCTGTGAATGTTACCCCTGGGGACCTCCAGGAGGATGTGTAGAGTGTGCCTTAGAGGGGTGAGGAAGCTGGGTGCTCCCATTCCCGTCCCTCGAGGTTAAGGACTGCTCCTGGGGCATCAACTGCCCAGCTTCCTGCCTGCTCCATGAGTGGCCCAGCAGCCTTCTGGTATGACTTAGGAAGCCCCTGGCACCCACTGGAACCATGTCCATGACTGCTAAAGCTGCAGGAGACTTCCAGGACTTTCCAGGGATATGGGTGCATGTATTTGTTGTCTGTGGCTGCAAAACAGATTGCCAGAAATTAAATGACTTAAAGCAACACGTGTCTGTGATTTCACAGTTTCTGTGGATCAGGAGTCCAGGTACACCTTAGCTGAACCCTATTCTGAGGTCTCAGAAGGCTGCCGCCAGACACGGAGTGGCTGCACTTTCATCTGGAGGCTCGACTGGGGATGGATCTACTTGAATTCATCCACGTTATTGGCAGAGTTCATTTTCCTCTGGCTGTGTGACTGAGGGCCCTGGCCTTTTGCTGGTTGTCAACTGTAGGCCTCTCTCAGGTCCTAGAGGCCACTTCCATCTCCTGGAGGCTGCCCACAGCTCCCTACGGTGTGGCGGGCTTCCTCAGTGTGGCTGCTTACTTCATCAAGCCAGCAAGACTCCCTCCCTCTGGTCTGCTAAGACAGAGTCTTAGATAACATAAGCCAAGCTAGGGAGTGGCAGCTCAACACCTTTACTGTGTGCTATTGGTTAGATGCCAGGTCACAGGTCTGGTCCCCACTGGAAGGGAGGGGATGATACAAGGCATGGACACCAGGAAGTAGGAAGTCACTGGGGTCACCTTAGGGGCTGCTTTGATAGCCTCGGAGCACTGGGGCACTGACAGCCTCTGCTGTGGGTTGTGAGACTTCAGTGCTGTGTAGAACAAACCCACTGAGCGTGGGACCATGCTCGGTTCTCCCTGTTCCACCTCCAGCTACCACACAATGGGGCTTCTATGGGTGCAGGCATTGGGTGTGTGGGGGGCCTCCTTTCACCTTCTGACTGCTGCCCCTTCCCATGCTCACTGTGTGACCTCAGGCAAGTTGCTTAAGGCTTGAGTCTTTTTTTTTTTTTTTTTTTTTTGGAGACAGAGTTTCGCTCTGTAGCCCAGGCTGGAGTGCAGTGGCATGATCTTGGCTCACTGCAACCTCCACCTCCCAGGTTCAAGCGATTCTCCTGCCTCAGCCTCCCAAGTAGCTGGGACTACAGGAGCACACCATGATGCTCGGCTAATTTTTGTATTTTATTTTATTTTATTTTTTTTGAGACGGAGTTTCGCTCTTGTTACCCAGGCTGGAGTGCAATGGCACGATCTCGGCTTACCGCAACCTCCGCCTCCTGGGTTCAGGCAATTCTCCTGCCTCAGCCTCCTGAGTAGCTGGGATTACAGGCATGCACTACAGTGCCCAGCTAATTTTTTGTATTTTTAGTAGAGACGGGGTTTCACCGTGTTGACCAGGATGGTCTTGATCTCTTGACCTCGTGATCCACCCGCTTCGGCCTCCCAAAGTCCTGGGATTACATGCGTGAGCCACCGCGCCCGGCTAATTTTTGTATTTTTAGTAGAGACGGGGTTTCATCATATCGGCCAGGCTGGTCTTGAACTCCTGGCCTCGTGATCCCCCCACCTCGGCCTCCCAAAGTGCTGGGATTATAGGCATAAGCCACCGCCCCCGGCCGCCTCTGAGTCTTGATGTTCTCAGCTGCAAAACAAGGTTAACAGTAGCACCAGCCTCATGGGTGACTGTGGGAACACAGCACTTATGAAGGGTTTGAGTTTTGACCACACCAAATATTTGCTATGATTATCATTATTATTGTTCCCAGGGAGCCCTCTTTAGTTCTCAGCGAATGCTCCCTCATTCTGCAGGAATCTCTGAGCATCTGGGCACCACATGAAGCCCTAGTGTTTTTGCAACAGTGTCTGGTACACGAAGGGTGAGCCCTGCCCTGTCCTGGGGGCAGAGGTTCTGTTCTGCGAGTTTCATCTCTGTCCAGTCATGGCTTCACTGCACTGTCATGGCAGTGAATTTTAATGGCATGCATTAGTTTTCACTCTTGCACTCTGCTGAACTGCGCATAATTTCTGGGAACAGCCAGCCCTGGTGATTCCTGCTGGTCAGCTGAGCCAGTCCTGGCGCCTTGTACCGGCAGAAGGGCCGGTCTCCCCTTCTAAGTGTCTGAGGGGCCTCACTTCACTGCAAGAGCCGGGAAAAGTGGCGTGTATCTGGCAGTGCCTCTGACTTGGGGAGTGGTGGCTGGGCCTGAAGGCCTGGGCACAGTGGGGAGGATGGATGGGCAGGGAAAGACAGCAAGGCCTGGTGCAGATCTGGGGGGCTGGGGTGCCCTGCTCACATCCCCCACCTTGCTGTCGGGAGAATGGGGTGAGTGAGGAGGATAGCCTTGTTCCATCTCTCCCTCTCTCTGAAGAACATGGGGCTTGGGCCAGGCAACCTGGTTTCAACTGGAATCCCCAGTCTCAGTTTTCTCATCTGTGGAATGGGAATTACTAATGAGTTAACAAATCAGGACCCGACCCAGGGAAGAGCCCAGTCACCCTGGGCTGTGGCTGCAGGTCTGTCCTGGTTCATGGATCTCAGAGCAAGGTGTGGGTGGGCTGGCGGCGGGGGCAACAGAAGGGGCGGCTATGGCTAGGAGGGAACCATAGGGGGTCCGCTTGTGCACAGGGGGGCAAGGGGGGGCTCACTTTATTTCACCATCAGCACCTGTTTGCTTTTCCTGCCTGGGGAAGGGCGGATGAACTTGAGCAGCGCCCCCAGCAGGGCCAGGATGGTGCCCACGAGCAGCACCAGCTTTAGCCCCTTAAGCACAGAGTCTGCCCTGCCCCGTGGGGCCTTCCTTGCCTCGTTCTCTCTCTACTGAGCCTCCAGCGTCTCTGGATTGGCGGTGGGGCTGAACTGGGCCACGAGCTCCTGCTGCACGAAGCACCTGTAAACGGCCGGCTGGAAGACCTGCAGCTGCCTGCCGCCGGTGGAGGGGTCGAGGAAGGTGGTGAAGTCCCGGCTGGAGAGCTGGCTCTCCCATGTCAGGGGGGTGTCATTGGCACACCAGTTGACAGACCTGCGAGGAGGACAAGGTCAGGTGCAGGGCCCAGGGAGAAAGGAGGGACCGACGTCTGAAGGGAGGTGGAGACAGCGGCACCCTTCTCCCTGGGGAACAGAAAATAAAGCATCGCCCACCCTGCAGCCCACCAGCCCACTGAGCACTGTGCAGCTGTCAACCATGGAGTGGGGGCGGTGCAGCTGGGGCTCCCCGGGGCTCCCAGGGCTCCACCCCTTACGGGCCCCACCCCTTACTGGCTGGGTAACCTGGGCAAATGCCTCCAGCTCTTTGAGCTTCCATTTCCTCATCTAAAAATGACTCTAGACCAGGCTTAGTGGCTTACACCTGTAATCTCAGCATTTTCAGAGGCAAAGGCAGGAGGATGGCTTGAGCTCAGGAGTTTGAGCCCAGCCTGGGCAACAGAGTGAGACCTCATCTCTACAAAACTAAAAACTTAGCCAAGCATGGTGGTGCATGCCTGTAGTCCCAGCTACTGTGGAGGCTGAGATGGGAGAATCACCTGAGCCCGGGGAATTGAGGCTGCAGTGAGCTGTGATTGCACCACTGCACTCCAGCCAGGGTGACAGAGAAAGACCCTATCTCTAGTAATAACAATAAACTATGTATTTATGTGCCACAAGGGCAGGGATCTCTGTTGGTTGTGTTCTTCACTGTTTCTCAGGTCCCTAGAATGAAGCTTGGCATATAATGAGCAGTGAACACGTGTTTAGTGGAGAAATGAATCAGGCACCGACACACCCATCATGGCAGAAGAACAGAGAGGATACTCCACAGACAATATCACAAAAGCATGTGCTCCCAGGTAGGTACAGTGTGGAACTTTTTATTGGATGCTGGGGCAGGCACTCTACCGTCTTTAGTACCCTGACACATCCCAATGACCCCATGTGGCCAGGGGCTAGCAAGACCTCTGCACTGAGTGGATAGGGGCCCCCAAAAATGCATGTCCTTCCCAGAACCTCAGAATGTAATGTTATTTGGAAATTGGGTCGCTGCAGATATAATCAGCTAAGATGAGATCATATTGGAGTAAGTGGGCCCTCAGTCCAGTCTGACTGGTGTCTTTTTACGAAACGGAGAAGGCCGGGCGCGGTACCACACACCTGCAATCCCAACGCTTTGGGAGGCCAAGGCAGGCGGATCATTTGAGGTCAGAAGTTTGAGATCAGCCTGATCAACATGGTGAAACCCCGTCTCTACTAAAAATACAAAAATTAGCCGGGCATGGTGGCGTATGTTTGTAATCCCAGCTACTCGGGAGGCTAAGACAGGAGAATTGTTTGAACCCGGGAGGCGGAGGTTATAGTGAGCTGAGATCACACCATGGCACTCCAGCCTGGGAGACAGAGCGAGACTCTATCTCAAAATAAATAAATAAATAAATAAACAAATAAATAAATAAGAGAAAGAAAAGGAGAAAAGACACAGGGACATAGATACCAGGAAGAATGCCAAGTGATGATGGGCATTGGAGAGAAGCAGCCACAAGCCAGAGAAGGCTGGGGATCTCTGACTGCATCCAGAAGCCAGAAAATGGGGAGGGAGGATTCTGCCCAGCTCACTCAGAGGGACTCAGAAGGAGCGTGGTTCTACTGACACCTTGGTTTCAGACTCCCAGCCTCCAGAAGGATGAGACAATGAATTTTTGAGGTTTTTTTTTTCTTTTTTTTTCAGTGCGAGTCTCACGCTGTCGCCCAGGCTGGAGTGCAGTGGTGCAATCTCCCCTCACTGCAAACTCCCCCTCCTGGGTTCAAGCAATTGTTGTGCCTCAGCCTCCTGAGTTACTGAGATTGCAGGAGTCCAACACCACGCCTGGATAATTTTTGTATTTTTAGTAGAGATGGGGGTTTCACCATGTTGGCCAGGCTGGTCTCGAACTCCTGACCTTAAGCAATCTGCCTGCCTTAGCCTCCCAAAGTGCTGGGATTACAGGCATGAGCCACCATGCCCGGCAAATTTCTGTTGTTTTAAGTCACGCAGTTTGTGGTGCTTTGTTACGGCAGCCCTGGGAATCTAAGACAACCCCATTCTACAGATGAGGAAACTGAGGCCAAAGTCACGCAGCTGGAAACTGGCAGAGTTGAGATTGAAACCCAAGCCTGGCTGAGTCCAGAGCCCCCACACAGAAACCTCACGAGAAATATGAGAAATGCCACCCCACGGGCCTCCTTAGATTCCGCAGTGACCTCACTCCATTCCTATCTCAAGGTCCCTGCGACTCGCACTCCGGAGCTCCTTGTGTGGCAAGTGGTATGGAGTAGCTGCCTCTGTATAGATGGCAAGAGGGTTCACGCCCACTTTCCTGAACTTTGGAATTGTGTTTTTCCTTTTTTCTTTTTCTTTCTTTTTTTTTTTTGAGACAGAGTCTTGCTCTGTCGCCTAGGCTAGAGTGCAGTAGTGCAATCTCAGCTCACTGGAACCTCTGCCTCCCAGGTTCAAGTGATTCTCCTGCCTCAGCCTCCTGAGTAGCTGGGATTATAGGTGCCTGCCACCATGCCTGGCTAATTTTTGTATTTTTAGTAGAGACGGGGTTTCACCATGTTGGCCAGGCTGGTCTCAAACTCCTGATCTCAGGTGATCTGCCTGCCTCGGCCTCCCAAACTGCTGGGATTACAGGCATGAGCCACCATGCCTGGCCTGCATTTCTTATTAATCCAGGTGGATTGGGGAAGAGTAGGGGAAGGAGGGATTTTCCCCGGCTCCTGGCAGGAAGCAAGAAGACGAGTGTGAGTTCTGGGAGGCAGACTTTGATGGGAAGCCCTGGGTGCACCAGCCTCTCCTCCAGGGTCTCCTGTGACCTTCTCAGATGAGGCAGGGGCCTGTTGGAGCCCCTAAGCTTCCTGGGCTTTCCCCGTCACAGCCCCATCCTTCTGCCTGGGTTTCTTGCATCCCTGCTCGCACCTCCCTGGGCTGTCTCCCCCTTGGACTGTTTAAGACAGGACCTGGCACTGTCCTGACGACCACTGCGGGGCTGACCTGCATAGAACACCCCCTCGCCCCTCTGCACATATTACCACGAAGGATCCCCTGACCGGAAGAACTTGGCTAGGGGCCAGAGGCAGGGATTCCATCACCTGTAGATGGATCCTAAGGGACAGTTGAGCCACACAAATTCTGTCTCCTCATCAAGCCTGAAGTTGTCAAAAATGACGTAATTCATCTTTAACTGTGTGTTGTTGGTGCACTGGACGTGGCAGGCTTCCACCTGCAGCTCAGGCCGCAAGCGGCTGGACCACACCTGCACATCTCCCAGATAGAGCCAGCAGGGCATGGCTTCCTCCAGACGCTCCTCAATATAGCAGTACCCCAGGCGTTTACGCTCGCCAGGCTCCTCGCAGTGGTTGCAGTCCTGCCAGGGCTCCCACCGGGTAAAAATGAGCTCTTTGCAGCCCAGATGCAGGGTCTCGTTCTGCAGAGGCCTCTGACCCAGGCCCTTGTGTGTTACATGCAGGGTGGTGACGTCCTGGAAGTCAATCTCATACTGCACCACCAGGCGGTCATTCTTGTTCCAGCAGTGGTAGAGGCCCGTCTGGGAGGGCAATGGATCTTTAATGAGAAGGCTGCCCTCAGGCATTATTTCCATATTGGAAATATTGGTGAGGCTGGTGAGCGTGCCCTTCTCGCCTCGTGTGAATAAGTAGCACCTGTGTGTCCCCGAGGAGTTGCAGTACAGGAGAATATCATTGTCGGAGAGGAGGGCCTGTTGGCACTGGTTACCGCTGGGGCAGCTGATGGGAAAGCAGAACCCCAGTGCTGCGGCAGCAACCTGGAGCAGCAGCCATAGCCTGAGTGGCACTGGGTGGCACAGCATGGGTGGCATGGGTGGCACATGGGTGGACTGGGGCTGTGGCAGCAGGCCGGTGCCACCCCGGACATTGTGAGGTCACCCATGAACTCTGGACTCAGCCCTGGGCAGCAGGATGAACTGCAGGCCACCCCATGGGTGTGTGAGGTCACCATCCCCTTTTGTTTTGTGACAAGCTGACAACACTACATTTTTAAAAAAATTTTTAAAATTTTTTTAAAGATGGGGTTTCACCATGATGGCCAGCCTGGTCTTGAACTCCTGACTTCAGGTGATCCACCCACCTTGGCCTCCCAAAGTGCTAGGATTACAGGCGTGAGCCACCACGCCCGGCCATACATTTTTTTTTGAGACAGAGTTTTGCTCTTGTTGCCCAGGCTGGAGTGCAGTGGCGTGATCTCGGCTGACCGCAATCTCCGCCTCCCGGATTCAAGCGATTGTCTGGCCTCAGCCTCCCGAGTAGCTAGGACTACAGGCGGGCACCACCATGCCCAGCTAATTTTTATATTTTTAGTAGAGACGGGGTTTCACCATGTTGGCCAGACTGGTCTCGAACTCCTGACCTTGTGATCCTCCCACCTAAGCCTCCCAAAGTGCTGGGATTACAGGTGTGAGCCACTGTGCCCCCACCAACCACACTTAATTTGTCTATTCAGAGTGTTCTCCACCATCTGCCTCCCTTTCTTTCCCAGGGGTGAGACTACATTCCCAGGGATGGAACAAGAGCCTGAAAGTGTCACGTGTGAACGTTCATCACGTATTTCCTCAACTCGTACTATGTTCTGGGAACGCTTCTTAGCACTGGGGATAAAGTAGTAAGCAAATCCTCTCTGGGGCCGGGCGCGGTGGCTCACGCCTGTAATCCCAGCACTTTGGAAGGCCAAGGTGGGTGGATTACGTGAGGTCAGGAGTTCAAGACTAGCCTGGCCAACGTAGTGAAACCATGTCTCTACTAAAATACAAATAGCCGGTTGTGGTGGTGTGTGCCTATAGTCCCAGCTACTTGGGAGGCTGAAGCAGGGGAATTGCTTGAACCCGGGAGGCGGAGATTGCAGTAAGCCGAGTTCATGCTGCTGCACTCCAGCCTGGAGACAGAGCAAGACTCCATCTCGAAAAAAAAAAAAAAGACCAGCCTGGAAACGTAATGAAAGCCCATCTCTACTAAAAATACAAAAATCAGCCAGGTGCAGTGGCGAGCAGCTGTAATCCCAGCTACTCTGGTGGTTGAGGCAGGAGAATCGCTTGAACCCAGGAGGCAGAGGTTGCAGTGATGCAGATTGCGCCACTGCACTCCAGCCTTGGTGAGAGAGACCCCGCCTCAAAATGAAATAAAATAAAATAAATTAGATTGATCTTCCAAACTTTTCCCAAAATAGAAAAAGATGGAACACTTCTGTGAGACCTGCATCACCTTATACTAAAGCCTTATAAGGGCATTACAACAAGGAAAAGCTCAGGTCAATCTCTTTCATAAACATAGACACAGTATCACAAAGAAAATATTAGCAAATTGATTCCAGTGATTTTCTTTACACAAGGATAAATATAAAGACCAAATTAGGTTATTTCAGGCAGGCAAATTTGGGTTTATATTTGAACATCAATCAATGTAATTCACATTAACAGAGTAAGGGAGAAAAACCATATTATTATCTCAGTAGATACAGAAAAAGCATCTGATAAAACTCGACATTCATTTATGGCTCAAAACTTTCGGCAAACTAGGAACAAAAGGAAATTTTCTAAGAAGATAAAGTGTTTCTATTAAAAACCTAGGGCAGGCTGGGTGCAGTGGCTCACACATGTAATCCCAGCACTTTAGGAGGCTGAGGCAGGGGGATCACCCGAGGTCAGGAGTTTGAGACCAGTTTGGGTAACATGGCGAAACCCTGTCTCTACTAAAAATAGAAACATTAGCCAGGTGTGGTGGCGGGCACCTGTAGTCCTAGCTACTTGGGAGGCTGAGGCAGGAGAATCATTTGAACCCGGGAGGCGAAGGTTGCAGTGAGCCGAGATTGTACCATTGCACTCCAGCCTGGGTGACAGAGTGAGACCCTGCCTCAAAAAACAAAAAACAAAAACAAAACAAGACAAAAAACCACCTATGGCTAAATTAAGCTTCATAGTTAAATACTGAGAATAACACAAGTATTTCTGCTATCACCTTTTCCATTCGGCATTTTACTGGAGGTAAGATACAAGTGAAAAATTAGACACGTGGTCATATATTAAATATGATTTATATACAAGCAACAAAGAATTAAAAGACAAAATTTAAAAGATCAGCGTGTGATAGTATGAAAAAATTAAATACCTAGGAATAAATATAATAAGAGATATGTGAGTCCTCTACATTAATAACTTGACATTACTGAGAGAAAATAAAGACTAAATAATGGAAGTCTTTGCCACATTCATTGATCGGAAGACTAAAGACTGAATATATATTGATTCTCCCCAAATTTATATTTAGATTCAATAAAGTCCTTATTTAAAAAAAAAAAGAGCTGGGTGGAAACAACAAACTGATTCCACAATTTTGTATACGATGGGCCAAGAATAACCAAGGCAATCGTGAAGAACAAAGCTGGGAAACGCTACCAACATCATGACTAACTGAAAGGCATGACAAGACACTGTGGGCCGTGCACGGTGGCTCATGCTGTAATCTCAGCACTTTAGGAGGCTGAGGAGGGCAGGTTACTTGAGGTCAGCAGTTTGAGTCCAGCCTGGCCAACACAGTGAGACCCCATCTCTACTAAAAATACAAAAATTAGCCAGGCCTGGCGGCGGGTGCCTGTAATCCCAGCTACTTGGGAGGCTGAGACAGGAGAATCGCTTGAACTCAGGAGATGGAGGTTGCAGTGAGCTGAGATTGTGCCACTGCACTTCAGTCTGGGCAACAGAGTGAGACTGCATCTCAAACAAAACAAAACAAACAAACAAACAAACAAACAAAAGAAAAAGACACTGTAGCACTGGGGCAAGGATGGATAGATAAATTGTATCCCCCAGGGTCCGATCAGGAGGCAGAAATCACATCAGTGTCTGCACTGGCGTGAGCCCGTGGCCTGAGTAGGTTGGTCTCTAGATTCTACATTTGGCCTCCCCCTGAATATCAGACGCCTGTTCAGACAAGAACTAGGTCTTTGTTAGTCATTTCTGGATCCCTAACATCACCTGCCCAGGGCACACTCAGAGGAAACACGGGGAAATTCTGCTTGAATGCATATCTCAGCAAGCCAATGAAGAGACCCTTTCCTGCACAGACCCACCATGCAGGCTTAGGGGCCGGGAGAAAGAGCCCGGTTTTCTGTTAGAAGGTAACCCAGGAGCCCAGGTGAGCATGGAAAAGAAAGCCTGGGTGAGGGTCAAAGGCAGGGCTATGGCCCTGGTCCTGTCACCTGTAGATGGAGGCCAAGGGGCAGGTGAGCCACATGTTCGTCCACTTGCCGGGCTGGTCAATGTCATAGATGAAGTATGGCTGGTGAATTTCCTTGATGGGGTTGCAGGGTACATGGCAGGCTTCCACCTGCAGTTCCGGCCACATGTGACTGAATTGCATCTTCTCGTCTCTCAGATACAGCCGGCAGGGCATGGGATTTTCCAGGGACTCCTCAATGTAGCAGTACCCCAGGCGTTTGCGCTCACCCGGTTCCCCACAGCGGTTACAGTCCTGCTAGGGGTCCCAGTGGGTAAAGACAAGTACCTCGCCATCCAGGCTCAGGGTCTCATTCTGCAAGGGTTTTTGGTTCAGGTTCCTGTGCGTAACATGAAGGGTGGTAATGTCCTGGAAGTCGATTTCGTATTCTATCACGAGGGTATCATCAATGCCCTGGCAGCGATAGAGGCCCGTCTAGGAGGGCTCAGGCTTGGTCAACTGGAGGCTGCCTCCAGGCAGTTGCCTTATGTAAGGCATTGAATTAAGCAGAGAAGGATCTTCCCCATGAATGGAAGAGAAGTACCAGAGTGCCATGGGATGGTCACACTTCAGGACAACATCATTGCCCGAGAGGAGGGCTCGCTGGCAGAGGTTCTTGTAGGCACAGTTGATTAACATCTGGGCCCACAGAGTGGGGCGAGAAAGGCTAAGCAGCCACAGGGTGTCCAGCAAGGCGGACCAAGGCTGAGGAAGGAGGCTAGGAACTCCCTGGGCATTGTGAAGTCACTCACAGAACTGAGGATCAGCCCAGGCAATGGAATGAACCTTGTTCCACTGTGCTTTCAGGAGTGCAATTCAGTTCATGTCATCAAGTGGCTTGTCATAGGTTGTAGGGTCGAAGGTCAGATATCCACAGGAGCTGGACAAAATGGGTGAGCCTAAATCAAAACAAGCAAACTACAAAGGCAAATTATTGGCCTTCCACATGCCCAGTATTTAATGATGGAATGGGACAAAACGACTTTATGACCAGTAGAAAGAGGAAGAAGAGGCCGGGTGGGTGACTCACACCTGCAATCCCAGCACTTTGGGAGGCCGAGGCGGGTGGATCACGAGGTCAAGAGATTGAGACCATCCTGGTCAACATGGTGAAACCCTGTCTCTACTAAAAATACAAAAAATTAGCTGGGCACGGTGGCGTGTGCCTGTAATCCCAGCTACTCAGGAGGCTGAGGCAGGAGAATTGCCTGAACCCAGGAGGCGGAGGTTGCGGTGAGCCGAGATCGCGCCATTGCACTCTAGCCTGGGTAACAAGAGCGAAACTCCGTTTCAAAAAAAAAGACCAGCCTGGCCAACATGGTGAAACCCTGTCTCTACGAAAAATATAAAAATTAGCCAGGTGTGATGGCATACGCCTGCAGCCCCGGCTACTTGGGAGGCTGAGGCAGTAAGATTACTTGAACCAGGGAGGCAGAGGTTGTAGTAAGTTGAGGTGGTGCTACTGCATTCCAGCCTAGGCAACAGAGCAAAACTCTGTTTCAAAAAAACAAAAACAAAAACAACTCTCCCCAAGTCTCAATAACATAAAACAAGAAAGGTTTACTTCTTATTCATTGTGCACTGGTATCAGAATCACTCAGGGATCCAGGGTGATGGAGCAACTGCCATCTCAAACATTTTCAGTTTCTTCCAAGGAGAAAGAAAGAGATCTCTGTAGGATTTCAGGTCTACATTAAATGCTCTGCCCTTAAGTGACACATGTCACGTCACTTGCTCACAAACCATTGGCCAGAAACAGCTACATGGCACCACCAATCCACCGAAAGAAATCGAACTCTACTATTTCCAGGAAACTTTTGGCAAATGGCAGTAATGATTTCTATGGCTAATATCTATTACAAGGAGTTTTTCCTCTGGTATTTTCCTTTATATCATAGAGATAAAACCATTTCCAGAATCCTCACATCAGTTCTCTTCTCACGTTCTGTTGGCCAGGATTGGGGCCCATGACCAGCTCTTGTTCCTAGGATTGGGTAAGGTCAGCTTTTTCTTACCAGAAAAGCCATTGCAGACCCAAATGAAATCAGGGTTTTGTATACAGGAGAGTTGTAGAAAAGAATGCTGATTTGGTGTGACCAACCATGTCTTCCACATAGTAAAGAAACGTCTTAGACCAGATGGTTCATGAGTTAGTTCAATCAAACATTTAAAGAAGAATTCACACAAATCATTTTCAAACTTCCAGAACGTTGAAGGGAAGGAGACACTTCCTAACTCACTCTATGCAGCCGGTATATCCGTAATACCAAAGCCAAATAAAGACATCACAAGGAAAGAAAATTACAGACTAATATCCCTTATGAATATGGATGCAAAAATCCTCAACGAAATATTGGCAAATCAAATCCATTAGCATATTAAAAGGATTACTCGCCATGTCCAAGTATGATTTATGCAGGAATACAAGGGTGGTTCAACATAAGAAAATCAATCAATGTATAATACATCACATTATTAGAATGAAGGAAAAAAACACACACATGATCATCTCAATTAATACAGAAAGGCATTCGACAAAATTCAACACACCTTCATGATTAAAAAAAAAAAAAAAAAAAAAAAACAGAAAACTGCCAGGCACAGTGGCTCACACCTGTAATCCCAGCACTTTAGGAGGCCAAGGGGGGCAGATCACGAGGCCAAGAGTTCAAGACCAGCCTGACCAATATGGTGAAACCCTCTCTACTAAAAATACAAAAATTAGCTGGGCATGGTGGCACATGCCTGTAGTCCCAGCTACTCAGGAGGCTAAGGCAGGAGAATCTCTTGAATCTAGGAGACCAAGGTTGCAGTGAGTTGAGATCGTGCCACTGCACTCCAGCCTGAGCAACAGAGCGAGACTCCGTCTCAAAAAAAACCCAGAAAATTAATCATACAGGGGAAATTCCTCAATGTGATAAAGAGTATTTATGAAAGGCCGGGCATGGTGGCTCACGCCTGTAATCCAAGCACTTTGGAGGCCAAGGCGGGTGGATCACCTGAGGTCGGGAGTTCAAGACCAGCCAGACCAACATGGTGAAACTCCGTCTTTATATATATACACACACACATATATATAAGTATTTATGAAAAACTCACAGCTAACATCATACTCAATGGTGAAACATTGGAAGCGCGGGCGATGGCTCCGAGGACTGTGAGAAGCATATCTGAGAACACCGAGGAGCTCAGTGTGTCGGAAGCTGAGTAAGCCAGAGACTGGGAGGAGGTGAGGTAAGAGAGGAAAGGTCAGTTTCTGCTGAGAGTAAGGAGGAGCCACAGGAGGGTTGGGAGCAGGTGGACGTGATCTGGCTGGAGTTTTAACGGGGCCATTAGAACAAAACATGCCTTGGTACGGAAACAAGCTAGTGGCCAGTTGGCGTCCCGGGGGAGTCTAAGCGAGAAAGCGCCCAGGGTTCCCCTAGGATGCGCTTCCCCTCGCAGCCACCTGGAGACAGCAGAGTCGCGCCCAGCGCCGCGCAGGCTAATCGCCGCGCCGCGCCTCCGCCCTTGGGTGCAGGTGGCTGGTCCCCGGGAATTCCTAAGCGGAAACCCGTCCCAGGCCCCGCGCCTCCGCTCGGTCCCTTTAAGAGCCAGAATTTCCGGAGGGCTGACCTTGAGGGGTAGGGATGCCCAGGGGCCGAACCACGAGTTGGGAACGGGTGGGGGCGATGGCGGAAACTTCCGAAGTGGAATTCCAACTTTTCCTGGGCCTGATTCCCCTCGAGCGCCCCTGAGGGGGCAGAGCTTCCCTTCCGGGGAATTCAGAGGGTTCTTCAGGTCCTCTAACTGGGAGGCGCACGAGGCCCGAAGCGCCCCCCACTCCACGCGGTCAGTAGGAGCCCCAGTGGAAATGGAGAAGTCAGGGGCCACCGACAAGTCTCTCCGAGCCAGGACTTTGTTTAGACTGGCTCCTCCCGGCAGGGCTCACCTAGGCGGGTCCATCGCCAGCCGGGGAGAGGGGTGTGGGTAGGGAGGGAACAGGTGCGCTGCGGGACCCGCCCTATTTCAACAGGTGAATCGCTCCAATTGGGTCTCGGTTTCGTGAATCTCGGTGCGCTTGGTTTGGCCGGAGCAGGAGAGGTGCGGACGGGACCTGTGGTCTGCAGGCACCCTCCCAGCGGGCCAGTCACTTGGTTCATGCCCTGAGGGCCGGAGCGCACCTGGGTCAGCCCACTTCCGGGGAGGGAGGCGGAGGAGCCCCTCCCCGCCGCCCACCCATAAGCCCAGCCCAAGGCTTCCCACCCTTGTGTACCTGGGCCGAACCATTTCCAGGAGGGCGCAGCGGGTGGAGTGGCTCGGAGAAGTGCGGTGGGTCAAGCACTTTTCTCCCCCAAATCTGAAAGCGTGCCCTTTATCCACGTCGTTTACGTTCATTAAAACTTCTAGAACGCGGCAGGATGGGCTTGGAGTAGGGACGAGGAACCGAAGCGGGAAGGGGAGGAGCGTGCACCCCTCCTGGCCTTGGTGCGTGCCGCGCCCCCTACCCTCTAGCTACTTGGGAAGGGACGCGCGGGCTAGACGCGCCCAGACTGCCGCGATGGCGCTGGTGCCCGGCGGACTCTCCGGTGGGCTGGGCTCCCACCCTGCCACGCCAGGCCGGGACGCGGTCGTGTTCCTGTGGCTCCTGCTTAGCACCTGGTGCACAGGTACGGGGCACGGGGTCCCTGACGCTGCGGAACTGCGGAGGGCACTGTAGAGGGGGGATGGATGGAGTTGGGAGGCGGCGGGGGCGCCTGGGGCGCGGGAAGCAGGGGGTCGCAGAGCCTGGGACCTTCCTATCCCCTGGTCTTGGGCGAACTCTTGTGTGCCAGAGTGAGAGGAATTCCCCATCCGTGCCTGGGAACGCTTCCCCCGCCCTTATCTGGGAGATAGCAGGAAGTGAAACTCCCTGAACGGTGAGACCCAGAGCGGCAGGGAGCCTGGAACTCTTTGTGGGGAGGGAGTGGAGGGCCTCTGATTACTGGCTAAAGAAAAGCCAGGATGGGGCTTGGGCGCACCCGGGGATTTCTAAGTGTTGTAGTAACGGAGAGAGGGCACGCCAGGGCTGGATCAGACGCTTCCTAGAGGGAGAAAGACGAAGGAACAATGCCCAGGCCTCGGGTGGGTGTGGGACTGGGGACTCCCCATCCCCCGCACCCCACCCACCTCCCGCGGGCTCCGGATTATCCGTGCGTAAGAGTCTGGTAGGATGGACTTAGGGACTTGAAACAGACTTCTGCTGGCAGGCTTTCACCTGAATGGGATGTTTGGGTGGGGATGAGGTTTTTCAGCACTTTTGGCGCAGTCATTTGAAGTGACTTTAGGGTAGGGTGAGGTGGTGGGAGGCTGATGGAGATATTGTGGGGGCTTTAGTCACTCCATGGCAACGCAGTTCAGGCAAACAACTCTATGATTTTGCCTCCAAATTCAGAAGACCCTGGGTAGTCGGTTTCGAAGTGGGGCCTTGAGCGCTGGGGGCATGACCTAGCTATTTGGGCTTGCCTGCCCAGCCTACACAGAGGTCCCCTGCTGTGGGTGAATGGCAAAGGGAAGAGGGGACTGGCATGGCTCAGAGGCCACAGGCTGGGAAGAGGGATGGTGGGTCCAAAGGAAACTGGCTGTGCCACTGTGTACCTGCCACTTCAGCCCCACGGGTCTATAAAATGGGCATGATTATCGTGGCTGCCTCACCAGTCATGGGGATTAAGGAACAATGTGTGCCAGGCACTCTGTAAACCACACACTTGCAAGTGTCAAGCTGGTGACAAGTGGCGTTCCTGTTGAAGCACCTCCCTGAGCTCACAGCAATCCCTGACTCTCCTCTTGCCCTCAGCCCCTGCCAGGGCCATCCAGGTGACCGTGCCCAACCCCTACCACGTGGTGATCCTCTTCCAGCCCGTGACCCTGCCCTGTACCTACCAGATGGCCTCGACCTCCACGCCACCCATCGTCATCTGGAAGTACAAGTCCTTCTGCCGGGACCGAATCGCCGATGCCTTCTCCCCGGCCAGCGTGGAAAACCAGCTCAATGCCCAGCTCGCAGCCGGGAACCCAGGCTACAACCCCTACGTGGAGTGCCAGGACAGCGTGCGCACCGTCAGGGTCGTGGCCACCAAGCAGGGCAATGCCGTGACCCTGGGAGACTACTACCAGGGCCGGAGGATTACCATCACCGGAAGTATGTTGGGCCAGGCCAGGGGGGTGAGGCTGGGCTTGCTCGGGTGGTGGGGCTGGCACCCTTGTACACAGCCTGGAGTCCCCATCTGAAAGCTCTTGAGTGCCAGTGTCTGAAAGAACCAATGAAGACAGCAATTCTTTTTTTTTGTTTTTGAGATGGAGTCTCACTCTGGACTCCAGGCTGGAGTGCAGTGGTGCGATCTCGGCTCACTGCAACCTCTGCCTCCCAGGTTCAAACGATTCTCCTGCCTCAGCCTCCTGAGTAGCCAGGACTCCAGGTGTGCACCACCACGTGTGGCTAATTTTTGTATTTTTAGTTGAGATGGGGTTTCATGATGTTGGCCAGGCTGGCCTCAAATTCCTGACCTCAAATGATTTGTCTGCCTTGGCCTCCCAAAGTTCTGAGATAACAGGTGTGAGCCACCATGCCCAGCCTGATGGGAGCAATTCTATTTTACTATTCTTCCTTCTGCTTATCCTTCCATTCCTTAATTTAACAACGAAGACTTTTTGAGCATCTGCCATATATCAGGGCCCTGGGAATACAGCTGTTAACAAAATCATCAAACCACTTCCCTCTAGGAGCCCACACTGTAGTGAGAGACAAACACAGCGTACACTCAAGTGCTTGAAGATGAAGAAAACTGGGTAATGGAGAGAAGAGGCTGCGGTTTGTTCTATAATCATATTAATAATACGGGCAGTAAGAAGTAAAATTTAGGCCGGGCGCGGTGGCTCACGCCTGTAATCCCAGCACTTTGGGAGGCCGAGGCGGGTGGATCACGAGGTCAACAGATCGAGACCATCCTGGTCAACATGGTGAAACCCCATCTCTACTTAAAATACAAAAAATTAGCTGGGCATGGTGGCGCGTGCCTGTAATCCCAGCTACTCAGGAGGCTGAGGCAGGAGAATTGCTTGAACCCAGGAGGCGAAGGTTGCGGTGAGCCGAGATCGTGCCATTGCACTCCAGCCTGGGTAACCAGAGCGAAACTCCGTCTCAAAAAAAAAAAAAGAAGTAAAATTTATCTAAGTAACAACTTATAAAGGGCCTATTGTGTGCTAAGCTCTCATCCAGGTTCCGAAGGATTAACTCAGACGCACACTAGTTGAATAGATTCTATTATTATTATCTTCAGAGGCCCAGAGAGAGAAAGTAACTTGCCTATGGTCGCATAGCTGGTAACAGGGCTGGGATTCTAACTCGGCCACTTTGGGTCTAGTGGCCAAGCTCCTAATCCCTTTGCTTGCTTAGGGTGGTCTGCAGAGGACTCACAGAGGAGGTGGCAGGAGTGAACTGCGGGGGCAAGAGATCTTAATGGAGAAAGCCTGCGACTTGCCAGGAACATCACACACATTCTCCCATTGAGTCCTCTACATTCCTGACAGCTGAGGCACAGAGAGGTTAAGTTGTGTAAATGCGCACATGGGAAGTCAAGGTCTGGAGCTGGGGTTTGAACCCAGGCAGCCCTGAGAATCCTTGTTCTTAACCGTAATGCTGCCTCCTGATAGGAAGTACCTGTTGGGACGAAGTAAGGAACAGTCATTCTTTCGTTCATTTGGGATTTATCAAGCATCTACTATGTGTCGTTGGTGCTGGGGATAGAGGAGGTGATTGGGATGGCTGTTTCTCTCCTCAAGGAGGTGACATTATGGCGGGGTGAGACTGGCAGTAAATAAGCAGATAAAGAAAGAATATGAGACTTTCAAAGTCTGGGCGAGGTGGCTCATGCCTGTAATCTCAGCACTTTGGGAGGCTGAGGCAGGTGGATCACCTGAGGTCGGGATTTTGAGACCAGCCTGGCCAATATGGTGAAACCCCGTCTCTACAATACAAAAATTAGCCAGCTGTGGTGGCGCATGCCTGTAATCCCAGCTACTCAGGAGACTGAGGCAGGAGAATCACTTGAACCCAGGAGGTAGAGGTTACAGTGAGCCGAGATCTCACTACTATACTCCAGCCTGGGTGACAGTGAGACTCTGTCTCGAAAAAAAAGGGGGATTTCCAGCTCTCTGGAATCCCCTCCCACATAGTGGGAGCGCTTTCTTCCCTCCTGGATGTCCCCTCTGGGGTCCCCTTCCACCCAGCGTGGAAGCTGTCTTTCCTCTCCTGGATTCCATCTTTCTGGATTCTCTCACTCAGTGTGAGGGGAGTTTTCCTTCTCTGATTTTCTCCCTCTGGGAACCCTTCTCACTCACTGCGAGAGCGTCTTTTCTTTCTCTCATTCAGTGTGGGAGCTAGCTGTTTCTTTCTCTCTCCTCCTTTTTCTTTCTTTGCCTAAATAAATCACTTTTCTGCAATAACAACAAAAAAAGACTTCATCTCAAAAAGAAAGTGTGAGAATTTCAGAGAGTACTAGGTGCTGCAAAGAAAATAACACCAGGCTGGGTGCAGTGGCTCATGCCTGTAAGTTTCAGCACTTTGGGAGGCCAAGGCAGGAGGATTACTTGAGGAGTTTGAGACCAGCCTGGACAACAAAATGAGACTCTGTGTCTGCAAAAAAATTTTTTTGTTTTGAGATGCAATCTTGCTCTGTTGCCCAGGCTGGAGTGCAGTGGCACGATCTCGGCTCACTGAAACCTCCACCTCCCAGGTTCAAGCGATTTTCCTGCCTCAGCCTCCTAAGTAGCTGGGACTACAGGTGTGCACCACCACACCCAGCTAATTTTTGTATTTTTAATAGAGACAGGGTTTCATCATATTGGCCAGGCTGGTCTCGAATTCCTGACCTCGTGATCTCCCACCTCAGCCTCCCAAAGTGTTGGGATTATAGGCTTGAGCCATCATGCCCAGCATGTAAAAATTTTAAAAATTAGCTGGGCATGGTGGCATGCACCTGTGGTCCCAGCTGCTCAGGAGGCTGAGGTGGGAGGCTTGCTCAGGCCTGGGAGGTCGAGGTTTCAGTGAGCTGTGATTGTGCCACTGCATTCTAGCCTGGGTGACAGAGTGAGACCCTGTCTCAAAAAGAAAAGAAAATAGCACTGGGTGATGTGCTACATGGAATGACTTGGGCTGCAAATACGATTTGAGAAGGGCCTGGGCCCTACAGAACCTAGAAGGTGGAGAGGAAGAGGAGGGGCAGGGTGCCAGGGATGAAGGCTCACCTACCCCATGTCTTAGTGTGTGTTCACTGTCTTAAACGAGGATTTAAAATTGGGCATGGGGCAGAGCGGGAGGGAGCATCCCTTTGCAGACCCCAAGAAGCCAGGAACTGGAGCACATTTTGTTAGAGGAGAGACGGGAGGCCGGGTTCCAGGTCTGAGCCTGTCAGTCCTGTTTCAGGGGAGGCACCAGGCTCGCTTGCCCTGAATTTCTGTGGGCAGCTCAGCCGCGAGCATCCAGCTGTCATTGAGGTCACGGGAGGCCCCCTCCTCTGTAACCCAGGGAGTGTGCCCACCTGGACCAGGCAGGATTGCTCAGCTTCTGCCAGGACAACCCAAATACTGAGGGTGCTGCCTCTGCTGGGCACAAAAGTGCAGGATGACCCCCCAGGCTCCATCTGGGGGAAGGGGCCCTGGATGCTCCAGGGGCCTCACAGGCCTGGGTCTTTCAGATGCCCCGACCTGGGCCCGTGTTTGATAGCGGCCCTGAGTGTAAACATCCATTGTGTGTGTGCGTCCTTTCAGGAAACCCCGTAGCCACAGGAGCTTCCTCCATTTCAGCTTTGAGGATGGGGAAAAGTGGACTCCCTGTGGTGTTGTCATCCACTGTGCTGTTTTTGTTTCTTTTTTTCCTGTCGCCCAGGCTGGAGTGCCGTGGCGTGATCTCAGCTCACTGCAACCTCTGCCTCCCAGGTTCAAGCGATTCTCCTGCCTCAGCCTCCTGAGTAGCTGGGACTGCAGGTGTGTGCCACCATGCCCAGCTAATTTTTGTATTTTTTGGTAGAGACGGGATTTCGCCATGTTGGCCAGGCTGGTCTCAAACTCCTGACCTCAGATGATTTGCCTGCCTTGGACTCCCAAAGTGCTGAGATTACTGGCTTGAGCCACTGCGCTTGGCCTGTCCTGGTTTTAAAAGTGAAAATAGTCCTGGGTGAACTAAAAGGCTGTCCACTCCAGGCATCCCTCAGGTCAAGTGGCTCCTGCCCTGCTTCCATCCTTCCATGCTTTGAGTGATGGAGCAGCACCTGGACAGGAGGCCCTGTTCCACCTCCTCAGGCTCCTTGGGGTGCAAGTGCCCCCACCTCCAGCTGCACTGGAGCAGAGAGCCCACGGGACCTCTGAAATCATGAAGGTCACCTCTGTGGTGTATAAAGAAGAAACCAGAGGCTGGCAATGCAGAGGAGGCCTGGCTGCCGTTCCCACTGGACAGCTGGCATCTTGGCGTCTTCTCCCTGCGCCTAGAACAATGAAAGCAGTGCTCAGCCCGGGTGATATCAGGGCCAGCCCAGGACCAGGAACAGGGTCCGCCCTGCAGGAAGAAGGTGCGCCCAGGCCTTAGGATGGATCAAAAGAAGCCGGAAAACTATATTTTTTGTGGGTTTTGAAAATGTCAGATCAAACAAAACACAGTGAAGTCCAGCCTTGGCCCATGAGAAGCCAGATTTCAACCCCTGGCCTATATGATGTATTTGCCATGGCAGGGGGTTCCTGTCCACTCTTTTCCTTACGGCAGGGACCAGCCCTTGAGCTCCAGTGTTGCAGAGGCATAGTCAGGGTCTGATCTGAAGACACTGGTGGCTCATGCCTGTAATCCCAGCACTTTGGGAGGCCGAGGTAGGAGGACTGCTTGAGGACAGGAGTTGGGAAACCAGCCTGGGCAACACAAAAAATAAACTAGGGGGGCATGATGGTGTACTCCGGTAATTCCAGGTCCTCTGGAGGTGGGAGGATTGCTTGAGCCCAGGAGTTCAAGGTTGCAGTGAGCCACGATCACACCACTGCACTCTAGCCTGGATGACAAAGCCAGGCCCTCTCAAAAAAGATACAGGTGGAAAAAGGATAGACGAAGAGGGCATTATGGCAAACCTGGAGGACTTAGGAAAACCTAGTTTAGAATTCTATGAGGATTCAGCCGCTGCTGCTACCCACGTGGCCCCTGAGGTGGGCCTGGGGGCTGCGTTGCTGTGGCTGTGGGCGGCGTCGGCTGCAAAAAAAAAAAAAAAAGAACTCTATGAGGATTCGATGAAAGAATGTGTGCAGAGGGGCCCAACACATAGTAAGAGCTCAATAAACGGTGGGGGCCGGGGGCAGTGGCTCACGCCTGTAATCCCAGCACTTTGGGAGGCTGAGGCAGTTGGATCACTTGAGCCAGGAGTTCAGGATAAACCTGGACAACATAGGGAGATCCCATCTCAAAATTTGAAAAGAAACAAAAAACAGTGGCTTAGATGCCTGATCGTGAGGGGAAGTCGTGTCCTCTACCCCTTTACATCTGCTCTGAAGGTCATCGTATCCGGAACCCTGCCCTGGCCTCCTTGTTTAAAGTGGCACAGCCCCCACTCCATGCCTGGCACTCTCTGCCGTCCCTGGTTCGTTTTCTCCATACAGCTTATCTCTGTCTGATATGTGACAGTGTTATATTTTTTGTCTTTCCCAGTTAGAATCTGAGCTCTAGAAGGGCAAGGGCAAGGATTTAGAACTCAAATGTTTTGGGCTTAGACCTCTTGACACCCTTAGTTTTGAAGTTAATTAAGAGCTCAGGCCTAGCTTGGTGGCTCGTGCCTGGAATCCCAGCACTTTGGGAGGCCCAGATGGGCGACAGATCACTTCAGGTCAGGAGTTTCAGGCCAGCCTGGCCAACATGGTGAAAACCCTGTCTCTATTAAAAATACAAAAATTAGCCAGGGATGGTGGCGGGTGCCTGTAATCCCAGCTTCTCAGGAGGCTGAGGCAGGAGAATTGCTTGAACCCAGGAGGCGGAGGCTGCGGTGAGCCGAGACTGCACCACTGCACTGGGCAACAGAGCCAGACTCCATCTCTTTAAAAAAAAAAAAAGCTCAGACAGTTTGTTTTCATAGGTAGCAGACTGAGAAAAGTTTACAAAATAATTTAAATAACAAAAAATTCATAGATTAACATAAATAACATATCTTTTAGGAAAAAAAATAATCATTTTCTGAAACCAGACAAAACATTGTTAATGAGAAGGTGGCGTGGTTTTGTTTTTTCGCAAGTGTCTGAAGCCTGGCTAGATAGAAGAGGCTGGCTTCTCAAAGCTGCTTCAGTCTGTTGTGACGTCTGTCATATGTCACATAACCTCTGGAAAACTCCACAGTTAGTACTGTTAGGAAAATAACTTTGACCTCAGGGTCTAGCGGCTGCAGGTTGAGAACTGTGCCTGGTGTACCAGGCGTCTCTCATACTGCCTAGAACGTAGGTGGCGCTCAGTAATTATTGTTGAAGGGCAAACGAATGAATGAAATGTGTCTTTGAATATAGTCATGTGCCCAGAATGATGGGACAGATGAAGAAAGCTAAGGGACTTTAGCATGAGGAGAGAAGGGGGTTCATTTACTTTTTTTTTTTTGAGATGGAGTCTTGCTCTGTTGCCCAGGCTGGAGTGCAGTGGTGCAATCTCAGCTCACTGCAACCTGCGCCTCCTGGGTTCAAGTGATTCTCCTGCCTCAGCCTCCCAAGTAGCTGGGACTACAGGCATGTGCCACCATGCCTGGCTAATTTTTTTTATATTTTTGGTAGAGATGGGGTTTTACCATGATGGCCAGGCTGGTCTTGAACTCCTGGCCTCAAGTGATCCACCCTCCTCGGCCTTCCAAAGTGTCGGGATTACAGGTGTGAGCCACTGCGCCCAGCCTATTTTTTAGTTTTTATTTTTGTTTTTGTAAAGACAGGGTCTTGCTGTGTTGCTTAGGCTGCTCTTGAACTCCCAGCCCCAAGTGATCCGCCCGCCTCAGCCTCCCAAAGTGCTGGAATTATAGGTGTCAGCCACTGTGCCTGGCCAAGAGCGTGTTCATTTCTGCTCGTGGCCAGGCATTGTGTCAGCCACTGCGGACCCAGCAGTGACTGAGACAGACAGGGCTCTGCCTCCTGGAGCCCATAACTCTCAGCAGGCAAGGGATGGCTGGCCCCTAAGCTGGGTGATAGATTTCAGCAGTTGGGCTGGGGAGCTGTGGCAGGAGCCCAGCCCGTGGCGGGGGATAGTGCAAATCCAGAGCCAAGGCGATGGCAAGGGTGAGGCTGGCACAGTAGCCAGAGGCCATGTCGTACCAAGGGCCTTGGGACCTTAGGGAAGGCGTCTGGAATGTTGTAGCCAGGCACTGTTGCAAAGAGGACTTTTCTGTAGACATGAATCACGCCTGTAATCCCAGCACTTTGGGAGGCCAAGGCAGGCGGATCACTCGAGGCCAGGAGTTCAACAGCAGCCTGAACAACGTTGCAAGACCCTGTCTTTACAAAAATAAAAATAAAAACTAACTTCCTTGTGAAGAAGGAAGAAGGCAAGGGTTCTTTTATTCCTTCAGCAGTTATTGACGGGCCTGGGGGTGCCAGGTGCTGTGGACTGGGGCACGCATGGTGGCTGCTGTCACAGAGCTGTTGTGCAGGAGGGCAGCATGTCCTCGGGAAGGTGGCAGGCAGGTCAGGCTGGGAGGAAAGAGGCTGGGAAGCGGAGGGCATTTCCTGCCAGGGCAGATGCCCACCTGGAGACTCCTCCACTCCCCAGTGGCCTAAGGCAGAGTTGCCTGGTAGGTGGCCAGTCCTAACTTGGTGCAAGGCTGAAGGTATTAATTAGGGCCTGAGGAGCAGAGAGGAAACGGGATGTGCCAAAACACTTTGACGGATGGCACAGTGAACAAGCTCCTTGCCTGCAGGTTCAGACCTTAGCGTCCCCAAGCCCTGGGCCTGACCTGGAATGTGGGGATGGAAGGGGAGGGGGAGGGACTGAGGCACTGGGAGGGTAAGTCTCTCCCCCCGCCACATACGCGTTCCTTATGGGTGCCTGGGTGTCTCCTGGTATCTAAAATCTGGCCTGTTTATCTCCACACCCGTCCCTGGGGTCTACACTAGGCCCTGTGGGTGGCAGTTCACATTAGGGAAGTTCAGACTTAGGCTCTGAGAGGTGGTTCAGAGATGGGTGTAAGTTGAGAAGCACAGGCTGCCCGCACGGTGGCTGATGCCAGTAATCCCAGCACTTTGGGAGGCCAAGGCAGGAAATCACTTGAGGCCAGGAGTTCAAGAGCAGCCTGAGCAACATAGCGAGACCCTGTCTCTACAAAAATAAAAATAAAAACTAAAAAAATAGGCTGGGTGTTGTGGCTCACGCCTGTAATCCCAGCACCTTGGGAGGCTGAGGCGGGCGGATTACCTGAGGTCAGGGGTTCGAGACCAGCCCGGCCAACATGGTGAAACCCCATCTCTACTAAAAATGTAAAAATTAGCTGGGTGCGATGGTGCACATCTGTAATCCCAGCTGTATAGGAGGCTGAGGCAGGAGAATCACTTGAATCTGGGAGGTAGAGATTGCAGTGAGCTGAGATGGGATGGCGCCACTGCGTGCCAGAAAAAGCTGGGCGTGGCGGGGTGTGCCTGTAGTCCCAACTACTATGGAGATTGAGGTGGGAGGATTGCTTGAGTACAGGAGGTTAAAGCTGCAGTGAGCTATAATTACACCACTGCACTCCAGCCTGGACCACAGTGAGACCATCTTGAAAGAAAGGAAAAAAACCTCAGGCTCTGAGGACACCATTACTGCTCTACACCGAAGAGCTGTCCAGCTTTTCTAGACCTGATGTATCATCCACAAAACAGGAGTGATAACGGCCCCGCCTCTCAGACTTCTTGCAGTAGCCCAGGTGTTTAGAACGGATCATAAAAGGCCGCACACCCTTGGTAGGAATCTTTGCATACGCACTTGCTCATCCGCAGCCCGCCCAGCCCGCCGCTTGCCCGCTCCTGGAGGTGCTGGGAAGGGCTAAAGTGCCTTAATATCCTGACCCAGATGCTGACCTGACCTTTGACCAGACGGCATGGGGGGACAGCGGTGTGTATTACTGCTCTGTGGTCTCAGCCCAGGACCTCCAGGGGAACAACGAAGCCTACGCAGAGCTCATCGTCCTTGGTGAGTAAGGTGTGGGAAGGGGGAGGCACGGCCCTTTATCTTGTCCGCTTCTGTCTGCCCTCCCGTGTCCACCCTCTGCCCTCCAGCAGCTTACCCTCTTGGGCTCTGTCGCGTGCTCTGCTGTCCCCCGGGCTCTGCCAGTCACTTAGGCTCCCCCGTGCCCTGCACCCCAGGCAGGGACCCCTGGCCCACAGTGCCTCCAACCAGCCAAGCCAAATGAAGAGAAGACTGGAGAGAATTGGAGACTCTGCCTCTTTGAAGTCTCATTTTTTTCTTTTTTAATCCAGACTTGGGGTCTGGGTATGGTAGTTCATGCCTATAACCCCAGCACTGGGAGGCTGAGGCGGGTGGATCACTTGAGGCCAGGAGTTTTGAGACCAGCCTGGCCAACATGGCAAAACCATCTCTACAAAAAATATGAAAATTACCTTGTATGATGGTGCACATACCTGTAATCCCAGTTACTTGGGAGGCTGAGGCATGAGGATTTCTTGAACCCAGGAGGTGGAGGTTGCAGTGAGCCAAGATCACGCCACTGCACTCACGCCTGGGTGACAGGGTGAGACTCTATTTCAAAAAAAAAATCCAGACGTGGTCAGAGTTGATGGGCAGTGAATGAGGGAGTTGATGGTGTGCAAAATTGGCCCCACTTCCTGCTCCATCCCCAGGGCCTCATCTTACCCAATTCCCTCGCCAAGCACAGTGGCTTTGCCGTGTGCCCTGCTGGGATGGCGCTGCATGGCACACACAGAGTGTGTGTAAGTTTGAGTGCAGCTGAAACAAGGCCTACTCCAGACACCCAGGGGCAGGATGGGGTATCCTTGTGGCTGGGAAGCCTCCCTCCATGTGCTGGGGGACATTGCCATCAGCCAGATGCCCTCCTGTAAGCCAACACATGGAGTCTCATGTGGCATGTGCTCTGCATGAGTGACGCTGCCAGGCTGTATACTGCCATCTTCACATTTGTGAATGAGCACAATTGGGAGGCACTTGGGCCGAAAGTTCATGTGTGAGGGGCGGAACACGTGTAACGTGACCCAGGAACCTCGGCATGTTCTTCGGTAAAATGCACCATTGGCATCAGCAGTTCCCAAAATTTAGTCTCCGGGTCTGTTTACACTCTAAAAAATTACTGAAGGGCTCTAAGAGTTTTGTTTGTTTCTGTGGGTTTTATGTCTATATGTTGCTTAATGTATTAGGAATGCAAATCAGGACATTTTTCAAGCCCAGGACACACAAGCAAGCCTGGGCAACATGGCAAGACCCCCGACTCTACACGAAACTTTAAAATTAGCCAGGTGTGGTGCCGTGCACCTGTGGTCCCAGCTTCTTAGGAGGCTGAGACAGGAGTACCACTTGAGCCCGAGGGTCAAGGCTGCAGTGAGCCGTGATTATGCTACTGCACTCTAGCATGGGGGACAGAGACCCTGGCTCAAGAAAACACACACTTAGCTACATATTGGGTACCAGGAAAAAGAAAAAAGAAAACACACACATACACACAAACACACAAGTATATAGTCCATTAGGTATCAGGGTAATGATGGCATCAGGGAGCCTGGGAAACTCCACTGTACATTCATGGCAGAACAAGTGAAAATGGCAAGTAACATCTTAGTGTTATTCTTAGCATTCTTCTGGCCTAGGAGACGGGACCACGCTTTCAGAGCCGCCACCAACATGCCTCTGTCCTGTTGCAAGGGCCTGTGGTGCCAAGTGAGCTCTGGGGAGGGCTTCGTGGGTCAGAACTGGGCCTGTGGAGGCCCCTCAGACACAGCACTGGTGGGGCTCAGAGCCCTCACCACTCAAGGGAAGACAGAACCGGGTCTGAGACGCACGAATATGACAGTGCATGAGTGGAGAGGGAGACCTCGTGGGTCCCAGACACAGGACCACATATGACTTTCATATGTGGGCATTTTTGCCTTCATGGGTCCCTTCCTCTGTTTTCTAAAAAAATTATGATTATGTTGTCATAAAGATAGCTCATTATTATTCAATATTAATTTTTTTTTCAGATTTGTAAAATAAAACTATTTCAGCCAGGTGTGGTGGCACATGCCAGTAGTCCTAGCTACTTACTCTGGAGGCTAAGGTGGGAGGATTGCTTGAGCCCAGGAGGTTGAGGCTGCAGTGAGCTATGAACGCACCCCTGCACTCCAGACTGGGCGACAGAGCCGAGATCCTGTCTATTTCGTGGGCCCCAGGGCACTGTGCCGGCTGGAACAGGACATCCCTATCACCTTGGTTGGAGCCCTCTGGGGTGCTAAGACCTATAAATGAGGAAAACTTAGGGTACCCAAGCTAAGGTAGAGCCCTCAGAGCCCCCTGGGATCTGTGCTGGAGCCCCCATGGCATGAGACACAGGTGGATTTTGCAATGGGAGTTTCTTACCTATGGGCACCCACATCTGGGCCGTGGAGGGTAGGTGCCATGCGCTAGGGCTTCAGCCCCACCAGCCCCTCCCCGATTGAGGGCTCACCTTCCACCTGGCCAGCCTGGAGCTGGGCTTTTGGGGTGGCGTGGCCTGGGCTGGCTCTGGCCAGCATAATCTGTTTCTTTTTTATCCCTCCAGGGAGGACCTCGGGGGTAGCTGAGCTCTTACCTGGTTTTCAGGCGGGGCCCATGGAAGGTACGGGGGGTGGGTCCTGAGTGGGGCTTCTCAGGAGCTCCTACACATTACCTACTGCTTCTGACTCTAGTTAGTATCCCCCTCCCCACTAAACCCTGCTCACTGTGGACCCCTCACTAACCTGGCCTGTGACTCTGAGACATCTAGTGGCCTGGTGCTGGGCCTGGGCTGGGCTAGGCTGGGCTGAGGAGAGCCTGGGGTGCAGGCCGGGGCTCTGTGACTGGCACCTGCAGTGCTCTTGGTGTGGTGTCTGGGCAGCTGGCTCTCTCTTTCGTCTAGGGGCTACAGTCTGTCTCCCTCTGGCCAGGCTGCCTCTTGTTTTCTGCCTTGTGTATTTGCACCTGGGGGAGGGCCCTAATTTGGGGACTGGCTGGGATTTTAGACGGGGGAGTGTGCTGTGCCGAGCCTCTGGCACGGAGAATCCAGCCAGGGCTGCAGCTTCCTTGGTGAGCTCTGCAAACAGTCCCCGACCTCAGTGCTGGCCCCGCACCATGTGCCCCTGCTGCTGTGCCATCAGCCCTGTTCCCTCCCAGGCCTCCGGGCTCAGGGCCTGTTCTCTCTCTGCAGACTGGCTCTTCGTGGTTGTGGTGTGCCTGGCTGTCTTCCTCGTCTTCCTCCTCCTGGGCATCTGCTGGTGTCAGTGCTGCCCACACACTTGCTGCTGCTACGTCAGGTGCCCCTGCTGCCCAGACAAGTGCTGCTGCCCCGAGGCCCGTAAGTGCCCCGCTCACGGCCACCCTGGTTCGGGCAACATTCTGGGCCCTAGGGGAGGAGGTGGCCATCCGCCTGCCCCAGGACAGTGGTGTTGGTCTGGAGGGGGTGAATCCAGCCTGTGGGGGAAGTAGGCTCAGGAGGGTCTGCTGCTTTCGACTGTCATTTACTTCCTTGAACTTACAGTTCGTTTTTATTCATGTTGTTTTTCCTTTTGGAAGTATAATCCATACACATGGTAAAAATGTCCAACAGTACAAGATACTATTCGTATAAAAGTAAAGCCCTCTTTAAAAACCAAATCTAGGCCAGGCACAGTGGCTCATGCCTGTAATCCCAGCACTTAGGGAGGCCAAGATGGGCAGATCACTTGAGGTCAGGAGTTCCAGATCAGCCTGGCCAACATAGCAGAGCCCCGTCTCTACTAAAAATACAAAAATTAACCGGGCATGGTGGTGTTCACCTGTAATCTCAGCTACTCAGGAGGCTGAGGCAGGAGAATAGCTTGAACCCAGGAAGTAGAGGTTGCAGTGAGCTGAGATCACACCACTGCACTGCAGCCTGGGCGACAGAGCCAGATTCTGTCTCAGAAAAGGTGACAGTGCCAGACTCTGTCTCAGAAAAAGTAATAATAAAACAAATCTTAAGTGAAAAAGGTGAGAAAACAAGGTTTACAACACCACATGATTTAAGCAAATTTTATTTTTTTTAGAGAAAGGGTCTCACTGTGTCATCCAAGCTGGAGTGCAGTAGTGCGATCATAACTCACCACAGCCTCAAACTCCTGGGTTCAGGCAATCCTCCTGCCTCAGCCTCTGGAGCAGCTGGAACTGTAGGTGCACACCACCACGCCCAGCTAATTTTTTGATTTTTTTTTTTTTGTAGAGACAAGGGTCTCACTATGTTGCCCAGCCTGGTCTCAAACTCCTGACCTCAGGTGATCCTCCATGTCAGCCTCCCCAAAGTGCTGAGATTACAGGCATGTGCCACCATGCTGGCCAGTTTAAAAAATTTTTTTGTAGAGACAGGGTCTTGATACATTGCCCAGACTGGTTTTGAACTCCTGACCTCAAGTGATCCTGCCTCAGGCTCCCAAAGTGATGGGATTACAGTCATGAGCTACCACGCCTGGCCTTAAATTTAAGCAAAAAAAATTTTTTTTTGAGACAAAGTTTCACTCTGTCGCCCAAGCTGGAGTGAAGTGCCACAATCTCGGCTTACTTCAACCTCTGTCCCCCGGCTTAAGCAATTCTCTTGCCTCAGCCTCCTGAGTAGCTGGGATTATAGGCGCCTGCCATCACGCCCAGCTAATTTTTGTATTTTTAGTAGAGGCGGAATTTCGCCATGTTGGCCAGGCTGGTCTTGAACTCCTAACCTCAGGAGGCCCACCTTGGCCTCCCAAAGTGCTAGGATTACAGGTGTGAGCCATTACACCCAGCCAAAGGTAAGCAAATTTTTGAAAACACATATCCACAGGAATGCTGCACATTTTACCCGGCTACTATGTCTAGGGACATATCTACCACATCAGCATGGGTACCTGTGAGACCTGGGACTCGCTGTGGGACTAGAGCTAAAGGGGAAGGAAGCAAACCAAGCAGGGGAAGGTAAGAGAAGATGGGAGAGAGAGACAGAGACCTAACTCTGAGACGAGTCAGACGTGCAATTGACAAAGACTTGCTCCTGCCTCTCTTCTGTGAATGTCGGTGAATATCTCAATTGGACATTTTCACAGAGGAGCTGACAGGTGTGGTCACAGCCATCAGCCTTGGGACACCAGGGCCCCAGGGTGTACACTAGGTGGCACTGATGGACACTTCAGCGTCCCTCCGGCTGCTGTCCTGTTTCCCCTCCTTGGGGACCACAGCTATTGCCAGTCCTTGGTTTCCTTCGGGAGGGTATCTGGGTAGACCAGCCTCTCTGCACGCAGTCCAAGATATACGAACAGTGAAGTACCAGGCAATCCTTGCAAGTGTGGGCAGGTGGAGGGCTGAAGCCTGCCTGACACCTTCCTGCTCAGAAACCCAGTGAGCGATACGCTCAGTGTCCTCCCCTATAAAATGGGGCTTATGGCAGAGCTCACCATACTGGGTGCATCTGGGGGTTTGGTGAGCTCGTGCACAGCATTGAGCCTGGGGCCTGATCTATATAAAATATTCTACGCCTGCCAGCTGCTGGGCACCGCCACTGTCAGCCTCAGTAATGACTCAGGGCCAGCACGGTGACCCTGGAGAAGCAGCGTTCCCTCTCCGAGTCCTATTTACTTCTCTGTAAGGTCCCGACTTTATGGGGTGTTATGAGCATTTGAAGTCGCTGACTAATTTTATAGTCATTGAGCTCAGTAGTGTGCAACCTGGTTCCTCAAAGATCACTTCCCTGAAAAAATTCCACTGCTCCCTGGAGGCTTATGCAGGCCATCCCCTCCCTTCCCTTTTGTCGTGTTTAGCTGACAGCTCTTTGCTCAGGAAGTGGGTGTTAGGTCCATTTCACAGATGGGCTGCGACCAAGTTTGCAGTGAACCCACGAAGACCAGAGCTAGGCCCAGGACTGCAAATGCTGGTCCCCATGCCACATTCCCCTATCCCAACACCACATTTCCTCCATCCGAGGACCCTGTTACCCCAACCCGGGGCCCCATTAACTCCCTGGCAGAGGCCCTGTTACTTCTGCTGCTGCCACAGCCTTTGCCCACCCGTCAGGAGGCAGCAGGTCCCACTGCTGATTATGAAGTTGCAGGCTGCTTGAGCTAATGAAGAGGCTTCCTCTAGGCTGTGCACTTAGCCTTCCGCTTCCAAACCAAATCAGAGGTGAAGCACCCTCTTGGAGCCCATCTCCCCCTGCCATTTTCCTGTTGGAGTCCCAGGGAGGAAGCCACTTACCTAGGGCCCAGAAACTCTGCAAGCCTTTTGCCCTGGGGAAAAAGGAAAGGAGGAGGATCTTACCTTGAGCTGTCAAGCCTAGAGCCTGGTGGGTGTGGCCACTTCGCTGCTTGGCTGGGACAGGCAAGTTAACTCCGGGCTCCTGCCATTGCATCTAGGTCCGGAAGGTGACCTGGTGGGCAAGACGTACGTCTCCCAGCTGACTCATTTTTTTTCTAGAGCAGGAGCTTGGCCACCAAAGAAGATATTTGGTTTCCGCTTGTGGGGACAGTGGTGGACCCAGCACCTGGGCTTTACCTAAAGGGGCAGCTTTGTTGCGCTGTAAACACACAGGCCCTGGGTGGCCACTTCTTCCAGTAAGTTAGCTGGAGAGTTGGAATTTTAGGTAAAACCTTTTGCTTGACAAATGTTTGCAAATCACCATGAGGTTAAATTAAACACTGTCCTGCCACCCTGGGGTCTTGAACTGCCTGAAAAATCACCAAGGAAGTGGGGTGGGATCTCTGTGAAGCTGGTGTCCCCTAGGCTCAGGGATGCTGCAGAAATGGAATGAGGACCAGCAGGGACCTAAGTGCCCAGGGAAGCTCTACAGTGGAGAGGGCAGGTTGGGAAGGAGGTCCAGGCCCAGGTCCCTCTGGAACCTGATGGGTGTGGGGCAGCCTGGCTCCTGCCTGGCCCACCTTCTCATGTTGATTTTTGTCCTCACAGTGTATGCTGCTGGCAAAGCAGCCACCTCAGGTGTTCCCAGCATCTATGCCCCCAGCACCTATGCCCACCTGTCTCCTGCCAAGACCCCGCCCCCACCAGCCATGATTCCCATGGGTGGTTACAACGGGTACCCTGGAGGGTACCCTGGAGACATTGACAGGAGTAGCTCAGGTGAGTGGGGGTGGGGAGCAGGAACAGCTGGTAGGGGTGTGCTGGGCATCTGGACACTGAGGGGCAGAAGCTGGGAGGAGGAGGGTCTTGGGAGCTAAGGAGGGGCTCTGCTCTGGGTGAGCAGCCACTGACAGCCACTATCCCCTAGCTGGTGGCCAAGGATCCTACATACCCCTGCTTCGGGATACAGACAGCAGTGCGGCTTCTGGTGAGAATCCATCATCCTGAGGTTGGATGTACCTCTAAGGGAGAGGGCTGGGCCAGGATCCATCCTCCCAAACCAACCACCTCCACCCTATCCCTAGAAGTCCGAAGTGGCTACAGGATTCAGGCCAACCAGCAAGATGACTCCATGCGGGTTCTGTACTACATGGAGAAGGAGCTGGCCAACTTCGACCCTTCTCGACCTGGCCCACCGAATGGCCGTGTGGAGCGGGGTGAGGCGCAGCCTTGGGATCTGAGGACTTTTAAGGTGGGGTGGGGGGAAGCATGACTCCCTGATACCTGCCCCAGGGATGCTTGTGCAAACCCTGGACCCTGGGCTCCTCCAGCAGTCAGTGACACCCCTCTTCCCTGCAGCCATGAGTGAAGTCACCTCCCTCCACGAGGACGACTGGCGATCTCGGCCTTCCCGGGGCCCTGCCCTCACCCCGATCCGGGATGAGGAGTGGGGTAGCCACGCCCCCCGGAGTCCCAGGGGATGGGAGCAGGAGCACCCCAGGGAGCAGCCAGGCGGAGGCTGGCGGGCCGGGCGGCCCCGGGCCCGCTCCGTGGATGCCCTGGACGACCTCACCCTGCCGAACTCCGCGGAGTCAGGGAGCAGGTCTCCCCCGAGTAGTGGTGGGAGGAGAGGCCGGGCCTACATGCCACCGAGGAGCCGCAGCCGGGACGACCTCTACGACCAAGACGACTCGAGGGACTCCCCACGCTCCCGGGACCCCCACTACGACGACTTCAGGTCTCGGGAGCGCCCCTCTGCCGACCCCAGGTCCCACTACCACCGGACCCGAGACCCTCGGGACAACGGCTCCAGGTCTGGGGACCCCCCCTATGATGGGCGGCTACTGGAGGAGGCCGTGAGGAAGAAGGGGCCCGGGGAGAGGAGACCCTACGAGGAGGAGGAGGAGGAGAAGGCCTACTACCCGCCCGCGCCACCCCCGTACTCCGAGACCGACTCGCAGGCGTCCCGCGAGCGCAGGCTCAAGAAGGTGAGGGCCGCCCCCGCCTAGCGTCCAGACCGCCCCTGGGTCCCCAGCCGGTCCCCGCGGCTCATACCCTTCTTCCTTTCTCCCTTGCAGAACTTGGCCCTGAGTCGGGAAAGTTTAGTCGTCTGATCTGACGTTTTCTACGTAGCTTTTGTACTTTTTTTTTTAATTTGAAGGAATACTGATTAAGCCCTGCCATGCCCCTCCCGAGTCTAATAAAACGTATAATCACAAGGCCTCGGTCTGGAGAGAAGCGTTTGTTCAGCTGCGCGGGGCGGGGTGCCGGGGCTGCTGCCATGTGTGTCTGTAAAACGCCGCGTCCCGGGGGCGCCTGAGTCCCGGGCCGAGAGGAAGAGACCCGGCCTGGCCCGGCCCGCACCCGCGCCACCGGCCGGAGGACATGCCCGGAGTAACCGCCGCCCGCCTACGTGCGCGCCCCGGCCCCGCCCAGGCGTGCGCATGCGCCTAGGACCTCCACCTTCGCGCACGGTAGCCCGGCCTCCGGGAGCGCGCGCGCGCGCACCCCCTCCCCTTCCACCCCATTCCCCCCTCCTCCCACCGACCTACTTTACTGTCTCCAATCCCGGGCAGCCCGCCTGGCCCCCGGCGACCCAAGCCCCTGCTCCGGGTCCCCCGACGTTCCATCTGGACCCGCGTTCCACCCGGGCAGCGAGCGGTGACCTCACGCCCCGCGGAACCCCGGAACCGCGCGCGCGCCCGCCCGCACTCGGAGACAGACAGCGCGCTCGCTCCCGGGCCGCCTCCCCCCGGCGCGCGTCCGTCCCGGGCCCGCGCCGCCGCCGCCGCCGCGCGCGCGCAGCTCAAGTAAAGGAGGAAAAAAAAAAAAGGGGGAAAAATAGAAAGCGGCGGCGGCTGCAGCAGCGATCCGCCGCCGGACTGGGCCAGGCCGGGCGGCGGCCACGCGAGCCGACGATCCAGGGCACCGGCGGCGGCCAGCCAGGGCGGGCCGTGTTCAAAAAAAAAAGTCGCGGCGGCGGCGGCTGCTCAGGGAAGGAGGCCCGAGGGCCGCGTGCAGCGGGCAGGCGGGCGGGCTGGGGGCGGCCGCGCGGCGTCCCGGAGCCTCGGGCCGCCTGGAGCCGGCGGGCGGGCGGAGGCGGAGGCGACGGCGGCTGCAGCGGCTGCAGGAGCGGCGGCGGCTGCGGCTGCGGCGGCGGCATCTCCTCCTCACATGACCCCACTGTTTGTCCCCGTGATCAGCGCGAGCGGCTCCCGTATCTCCTCCGTCCCCTCCTGCCGCGCGGCGTGAGCGCCGGGCTCGGGGCCCCCCCGGCCGCCCGCCCCCTCCCCTCCCTCCCTCCCTCCCCTCCCCTCCCCTCCCCCCCGGGCCCCGCGCCCCCCCCGCCCCCGCCCCCCCCATGGACATGCTGGACCCGGGTCTGGATCCCGCTGCCTCGGCCACCGCTGCTGCCGCCGCCAGGTAAGAACCCCGGCCGGGCCGTGCCCCCGCGCCCTGGCCCCGGCCCCGCGGCCTGCAGGCCGGGCCGCCATGATCCCGAGCGGCCGCGGGCCCGGCTCAAAATGGAGGCCGCCGGCGCGGGGGGGACCCGGCACCTCCCGCCCCCGGACCCCGGCCCCGGCGGCGCCCCTGACCTCAGGCGCCGCCGGGCGGGACTGGGGCCCCACAGCTGGGCGTGGGGGCAGGGGCGCGGGCCGCGCTGACCCTGCTCCCTCCTGTGCCCCTGGCAGCCACGACAAGGGACCCGAGGCAGAGGAGGGCGTCGAGCTGCAGGAAGGTGAGTGTTTGCCGGGCCGGCAGCGCCCGGGGAGGGCTGGGGGCTCCAGGCGCGGCCCTGACCGTGCCCCGACCCTCCTTGGCCCCAGGCGGGGACGGCCCAGGGGCGGAGGAGCAGACGGCGGTGGCCATCACCAGCGTCCAGCAGGCGGCGTTCGGCGACCACAACATCCAGTACCAGTTCCGCACAGAGACGAATGGAGGACAGGTGAGCTGCGGGCCGCGAGGACCTGGCGGGCAGGCCAGCGTGCGGGGAAGGCTCGGACCTGGCCCCAGCGCCGGCCTCGCCGCTCTGCCGCCCCCTGCAGGTGACATACCGCGTAGTCCAGGTGACTGATGGTCAGCTGGACGGCCAGGGCGACACGGCTGGCGCCGTCAGCGTCGTGTCCACCGCTGCCTTCGCGGGGGGGCAGCAGGCTGTGACCCAGGTGGGTGTGGACGGGGCAGCCCAGCGCCCGGGCCCCGCTGCTGCCTCTGTGCCCCCAGGTCCTGCAGCGCCCTTTCCGCTGGTAGGTGCCCTGCCACCCCTGGGGGGCTGGAGAGGGGACATTGGCTCTGCTCTTGGGGAGCCCCGGGGGTGGGATGCTGTGTCGCCCAGTGGATGCTGCCCTCAGGCCTCAGGCTTTGTGGTGTCGGATCCCGGTTGTGCACAGTGAAACCTGGGGAACAGTACTCCTGGAAATTTTTTTTTTCTGCAAAATGGGAATGATGTGTCTAGGAGGAAAGTTTCTTAGACTGCTTAGCAAATGATCGCCAACTTCCTGCCCTCTTTCAGGGCAGTCTGAGACACGGGACGAATGCTACATGCCGGAGTCTCCACTCCTCTGTTAATTGCAGAAAATGTAGTAAACCCCAAGCTCAGCAATGAGGGGACGGGACGAGGGAACAGAGGAAGCTAAGGGTAGCCTCTGTCCTCCTACTCCCCAGGCTGTGATCCAAAATCCCTTCAGCAATGGTGGCAGCCCCGCAGCTGAGGCTGTCAGCGGGGAGGCACGATTTGCTTATTTCCCGGCATCCAGTGTGGGAGATACTACGGCCGTGTCCGTACAGACCACAGACCAGAGCTTGCAGGCTGGAGGTGAGGAGAGGAAGGATCCAGGTTGGCAGGCAGGGGAGGCAACTGGTCCAGCAGGGAGGGAAGCCCCCACAACCAGTTCTGACTCTGCTCTCTCGTGGGGGCACTAACCCCCCATTCCCTGCAGGCCAGTTCTATGTCATGATGACTCCCCAGGATGTGCTTCAGACAGGAACACAGAGGACGATTGCCCCCCGGACACACCCCTACTCTCCGTACGTGCAGGGGGTGCCAGGAGGGCCTGGCATCGGAACCAAAGGAAGGGAGGGGTTTCTGGAGCAGAAGCTGGGCAGTTAGCATGAAGCGGGTGCATGGTGTAATGTTTTCTGTTCTTTGCCTGTTTCTGCTTCTCTAGTGCACATAAAGTATCACCTCTTTTCTCTCTTCACGTGGATTTATCTTGCAAAGATAATTTTTAAGTCAGATACTTAACAGATGCTTGGGCAAACAGATCTGCCGTAATACATGCCCCCTTTTCTTTCCTGCTCTTCTAGAAAAATCGATGGAACCAGAACACCCCGAGATGAGAGGAGAAGAGCCCAGCACAATGAAGGTGAGGACAAAGTGGGGCTTCAGGCCCCCCCCGACCACCACCCTCACAGGCTCAGCCAGCCCCGGGGTGTGGAGTGACAGAGAGGGAGGCCACTCTCGCCCAAGCCTGCCACAAGTGCTCCGGAGGGCTTTGCTGGACGCTGGAAAGGTAGAAAATGAGCCACGAAGGGAGAGTACAGTGTCAGGAGTAGAGAGGCAGGGACCGTGAGCAGGGAGCGTGTGCCGACCCAGCTGGTGATCTTGAATTCGTGGCTCACATCTAAGGTGGGGGAGTTCACATTCCCATTTGGATTGCTTGCCCTGCTTGAAAAATGGGGCTGACCGGGTTCACCTGGGCTGACCTTTCCATGTGGCAGCTGGCGTGCTCACATCCCTCACTCCCATGCCTGCCTGGTCTCCAGAAGTAGGTCTGGTCCCCCAGGGAGCACATCTGAGGGAGAAACTGCATGAAGCGCTGCCTGAGGCTGTAGCATCCTACCTTTCCAGAAACACCAAGTCTCGCCTCAGGTCATTTGGCAGTCAGCACCGTCCTCTCCTCCCTGCGACCCCCCAACCCCCGTCAGTAGCCACTGCAGTGTGCAAGTGCCAGGGGAGCGTTTATACCCAAACAACCATCATTCAATAAATATTTACTGCCCATGGGTTCCAGGCTGAGTGGCACAGGCCCTGTGCCAGGTCTGGAGTCTGGCCTGGAGTGTCGGGGAGGCTCGAAGGCCGGAGGGGAGGGCTTGAGTCTCACGGGACTTTGATGTGGAGTGGGCTGGGGTGAGGCATCCCCAGGGAGAGGGGAGCGTGGGTCAGATTGCTTTGTGGGGTGCTGGTTTGGTTGTGGGAAAGGTTCCACGTGGAATGCCTCAGGAGGGAAGATTGGGAAGATCAGGAAGGCCTTGAATGTCCGAGCGAGGCTGTGAGTCTTGAGTCCTAAAGGTGGCGATGGGACTGGGGTCTGTGGCCCAGGTAGTTGTGTTCTGAGTCGTTCCTCTGAGTTCAGGGGTTCATGCCGTTCATTCAGCGCGCGTGTAGTTTGGCCAGCCCCCGTTTTGCATCAGATACGGCAGTGCAGTGGGTAACAGGACAGACGAGGTCTGAGCTCTCTGTGCGTTCTGGTGGAAGAGATCGAAGTCACACAACCACAGCAGGCGTCAGGCAGCATGGGCAGCCACAGGCAGAATTGGAAAGCTGGGGAGGGAGATGGCGGATGATGGCAGCACGGCCCTGAAGGGCTCTCTAAGAGGTGACATTTGAGCAGAGACCTGAAGGCACCTGAGGGAAGGAGTCTGTTGAGAACCTCAGGATAGTCCCAGGCAGAGGGAAGAGCTAAGAGACACAGGCCAGGCCCTGAGCCGGGGCCACCGTGGTGTGTCTGCAGAAGAGCAGAATTCAGGAAAGAAAAGAGGAAGTCGGTGCAATGGAGGGGACTGCCCAGGCCAGATGGTGGAGGACCTTGGAAGAGGTCCCCAGTATGACTGTCTGGGCCCCTGCAGTTTTATTCCAGGGTGATGAGAAGCCAGCGGAGGGGTTTGTGCATGGAGACTGCTGGCAAGGCTGGTGGGAAGAGGCTGGGAGATAGGAGGCCACGTAGGTGTCAAGCCTGAGACAGGTCAGGGGAGCAGGGAAATGGGGGGAGGACTCCAAGGCTGGAGAGTCAGGGTTTCATGCTGGACTCCTATGCTTGGAAGGGAAGGGGTGCATCTGAGCTTGGCTTTGGGATGCATTGAGTTTAGGGGGCCCCCAAGGCAGCCCCAGCCCCAGCGCTTACCTACCGTGGGGTAGCGTCAGGGTGGTTCTTAATCTCTGCGCCTGTCCTCCCTCTGTGAAATGCTGGAAGCACAGCTGCCCCTGGCGCCTGGCGGGGATGCAGTGAGTCGTGGTAGCCACACAGTAAGGCTGAAGAGAAGACTCAGGACCCTCCCACCCCACTCTCACCCCTGCCTCTCCCTCGGTTAATTCGACTCTAGGCAGCCTTGAGACTTTCTCAGCCTCTGAAGCAGTCTCCATCACCTGCCCGCTTCTCCAGCTCTGTCCCATCTCTGCTCTCCTGATCTCCAGAACATCCGCCCCCATCTGCTCATCCTCCCAGTACCCTCGGCCGTCTGGCTCATTGCTCTACCAAAACAACTCCACTTCAGGTCACCCACGGTGACCCCATTGCCACATCCACTGGTCTCCTTTGCTGTCTGGGCTCCAAGCATCTGACGCTGCCTGTTTCTCTCTGTTCCTTTCTGGAATCTTCCTTTTGCCTCCACCCTCTTTGATTCTCCTGTGATCTTTGCCCCTCCTGCCCCACTGTTAACAATGAAATCTCCAGGGCTCTCCCAGTTCCAAGGGAGTAGATGGGAGCGCCTGGGAATCTGTTTTCCACCAGCTCTTCAGGTGATTTGTCATAGTGGACTAGTTTGAGAAACTGCTTTTGCTGCAGGCGTTTCCTTTTTTTTTTTTTTTTTGAGAAGGGGGGTCTCACTCCATCACCCAGGCTGGAGTGCAGTGGCACAATCACAGCTCACTACAGCCTTGACCTTCCAGGCTCAAGCGATCCTCCCACCTCAGGCTTCTGAGTAGCTGGGACCACAGGCAGGCGCCATCACATGGAGTAATTTTTTATCTGTAGAGTCGAGATCTTGCTATGCTGCCCAGGCTTATCTTGAAATTCTGGCTCAAGCAATCCTCCAGCCTTGGCTACAGGCTTGAGAAGCCACACCCAGTCTTGCTGGTGTTTCTTAAGGTCCAGCAGCCCCTTCTTCCGTCTGCCTCAGGTGTATGACGCGTGAGGCCAGGGGTGGGCTCGGGAGCTTTTGGTCAGTATACCCCAAACACTGTTCCCACTTGTAGGTGTTCCTCTTTTCTCTTTGCTCCAGAAGAGTGTGTGACGCACAAAAAGTTGAGGACTGTTTCTTGATGTCCTCCCAGGCTTCGCCCACCAGCTGGCTCCTGGTAATGCACAGAGCTGTATTTCCATTCCGTTCCTCTCGTTGGAACTCCAACCCCACATTTTGAACTACCCGTTCAAGATCTCCATCTCTGGACATCCCTGCAATGCCTCAAATTCAGCTCGCCCAAAACAACATGCCATCTTCCCTCTCCAAAGGCTCTCATGCAATGTTCCTCTTTCCAGAGTAGCAAAAGCTACCCCTGTCACAGCTGCCCAAGCTGGAAGCTAAAACCAGAGCTGCTTTCAACTCTGCCCTCTTCCTTTATGGCCACAATCCCCAAGTTTCTATTCTGCGGCAAATTTCAGATCTGCTTCTCTCATTTCTTTTTCCCTCCTTCCCACCACCTCTTGGTACCATAGCAGCTCATCCCAGAGTCACAAACTCAATGCCTGCGGGGGCCTGAGGGAGGGAGGTGGCATGTCAGGAAGGGGCGTATGGTAGGGCGTGTTGGCTCACGCCTGTAATCCCAGCACTTTGGGAGGCCAAGGTGGGTGGATCACTTGAGCCCAGGAGTTCGAGACCATCCTGGGCAATGTGGTGAAACCCTGTCTCTACCCAGAAACTTAAAAAATTAGCCAGGCCTGGTGGCTCATGCCTGTAATCCCAGCTTCTCAGGAAGCTGTTGGGGGAGTATGGCTTGAGCCCAGGAGGTGGAGGTTGCAGTGAGTTGAGATTACACTCCAGCCTGAGCAACAGAGCCAAACCCTGTCTCAGAAAAGAATAGGAAGGGGTGTGGGAGCCCCCAGTGTTCTGGGGCACGTGTGTCCTGCCCGAAGGGTGGCCCTTGCCCAGTGTTCAGGTTTTCTGTCTTGATTTTTTTTGTCTACTTGTTCTACCAGTTGTTGAGAAGGGTGTCCCTGTCTCTCCCGATATTTGTGGATTTGTCCATTTCTTCCTTCAGTCCTGGCAGGTTTTGCTTCTGAATTTTTTTTTTTTTTTTTTTGAGACAGAATCTTGGTCTGTCATCCAGTCTGCAGTGCAATGGCGCGGTCTCGGCTCACTGCAACCTCCGCCTCCTGGGTTCAAGCAATTCTCGTGCCTCAGCCCCCTGAGTAGCTGGGATTACAGGCACACACCACTACGCCTGGCTAATTTTTGCATTTTTAGTAAAGATGGGGTTTCGCCACATTGGCCAGGCTGGTCTCGAACTCCTGGCCTCATGTGATCCACCCGCCATGGCCTCCCAAAGTCCTGGGATTGTAGGCATAAGCCACCCCATCCGGCCTCTGAATTTTGTTTTTAAGTGTCCTATGGAGTAACTGAAGTGCTTCTGCAGAATGGATGTGGCCTTGGTCCTAGTAGGCCTTCCTGTATTTCTAATGTGCTGTGATGTTCTTCTGAAGCCGCAGGCCAGACAGCATCACCACCTGCTAAAGTCAGGGCCTAGACTCAAGGGCCTGGGCCTCCAGAGGAGGAGGAGATGCAGTCCTGACCTGCCAGCTGGTCTTGACAAGCTCTTCCCACCCCTGCACAGCCACAGTGTGTTTTCAGGCCACCATTTCCGGGATGTTCCCACCTGTCTGCCTTAGAGCCCTTCTTCTCAGGAACCAGCCTGAGCGTTTCCTGGATCTCTGAGGATTCGTTCCACCCCCATCCCCATGCAGAGGCTGTGGCCTGGCGCCTGGCATTTCCCAGGCACTTTGTACCATCTTCAGTGGTGACACAAATGCTATGGGGTCAGTGCCACCTGCCCACAGTGGTACTTCGAGTGCCAGTGGGGTGGTGCTGCTTCCACCCTGGACCCTGGCCTGGCAGAGGGCCTGGCATGCAGTAGGGTGGGCAGTAGGTATTTAAGAAGTAATTGCGTGCTGGAGAGGATATAGCTGCAGCCGGTGCCCAGCCCTTGAGAGGACCATGGGAGGGCAGAGGCTGAAATGAGGCCGCATACTGAGTTCGTCGATGGACCTCTGGGCATGGAGTGCTGTGCTGGGGACTGCGCCAGCGGTGCCTCCAGGCCTGGCCTTTCAGCTCCACTGCTGTTTTTGGCCACAGAGTTCCTGCAGGCAGGTGTGGCTGTCTCTGGTGGGAGGGTTCAGCGCATTGTGACAGTCATAGGGGAGCAAGCGGTCACTGAGCCCCGCGCAGGGCCTGGACCTTGCTCTCTAGTGAGCACCGATCTTGGGGTATTGGTTTTGGAGGAAAGAGAGGAGCACAAAGGTGGAAGAGGGGCCAGGGAAGAGTGGTCACGGTGGGAGGGGAGATTCCACATCCATCGGAGGGTTTGTTGCTCGGGTCTGAGTGGGAGGCATTCCAGGCGGGGAGGGACTGGTCAGCAGCATGCGGACACAGCCCAGAGAAGCCAGAGGGGTTTGCCGGTGGGTGGGCCCCAGCCTTTTCGAGGGAACAGCAGGGCCGGGAAGCTGCTAATCTTGGGGTGTGAAAGTAATGGGCAGTCTGTGGCCCACTCCTTCTCATGCTCACCAGAGCCCTGCCCGGTTTCCCATCACCACTACCCAAGGGTTGGAAAACACCCCTGGCCTTCCTGCCACATCCGCCCTAGCTATAGGCTCCATTCCCCTCCACAAATGCCGCAGACAGCGTGAGCCACCCTGGCAAGGGGCTGGGGGTCCATGGGGTGGGAGTTGGGGGTAGCTAATTGTTCTTTCCTGTCCCCACGGTGCCTGGTGCTGGGGCTTGGCAGGCGGTGAAGGGTTGGGACAGCCTGGCTTCAGCAGGCCCTGAGCCTGCGGTCTCAGCCTCTGGGACACACAGACCCCAGGCAGGTATCAGGATGGGATGTGCTCTGTCTGGGGGCAGCTGCCGCCCGGCCAACACAATTGGGGTGAGATTGTGGAGTTTTATAGAGTCAAGTCACAAATCTGCATTTTTAAAGTAAAATCTTCTATGAATTGCCATCTGTGGCCTTCAGCATAGGGTTTGTGTCTCTCCTGGATGAGCCGATGCCCTGTGAGCCAGGCCCCAGGAGCCGCAGGTGCCAGTTAGGAGCTGCCATTGCCCCGTGGAAGGATTTTAAGCAGGGGTGAAACATGGTCAGACTTGGACTTAGGGATGAGGGAAAAAAAATCATGTGGCCCAGAATCTCTGGGGAGACTGGAGAATCCAGTGTAGGGGCTGCAGGAGCCAGAGAGGGCACCGGTCCTACGAAGAGGAGCCAAGCCCATCCCTGCCTCCCAATATGTGCCCACTGTGGCCAGAGTGCCATTTCTCCAAAGAAGCCAGCGATGCCAATTACGATGTGAAATTTACTTATTTTTAACTGTCAATTCAAATTTGTACAAGTATGGCTGGGCAGGCCCCCAAAATGAGCTCAAAGTGCCTGGCCTTTGACGCCTGTCCTGGCACTGGAGGGCCCAGCTTTCCTTGTTCCTCTTGAGAAGCTGGGGTGGGGGCCGGCTGGGCTCATGTTGCGGCCCTGCACTTCGCAGCACTGTGGTCTGGGTGGGGCCTGCGCCGTGCCTTGGTGTCCTCGGGCTGAGCTTCTGCCCTGTGAGGATGGCCGCTCAGGCACGAGCACTGTCAGCGAAGCCGTGGCTGTGGTTGTTTCCCGCAGTGGAGCGGAGGCGGAGGGACAAGATCAACAACTGGATCGTCCAACTTTCGAAAATCATTCCAGACTGTAATGCAGACAACAGCAAGACGGGAGCGGTGAGCGCCCCGGACCCTCAGGGGCTGCAGCGGGCCTGGCCTCCAGCCTTTGCATGCAGAAAGTCCACCTGCCATGGGGCTTGGGAGTCGTCCTGGGGTGGGGGCCAGTGGGTGGTGCCCGCCCTAAGGCTCCTGGTCCCCTCGCCCCCCAGAGTAAAGGAGGGATCCTGTCCAAGGCCTGCGATTACATCCGGGAGCTGCGCCAGACCAACCAGCGCATGCAGGAGACCTTCAAGGAGGCCGAGCGGCTGCAGATGGACAACGAACTCCTGAGGCAGCAGGTGGGTGCCGGGCCTGGAGCGGGTCAGGGCCCAGGAGCCCCAGAGGCCAGGCACCAGCCCTCTACTCCTTTGTCCCCCGTCGTGTCCGCCAGATCGAGGAGCTGAAGAATGAGAACGCCCTGCTTCGAGCCCAGCTGCAGCAGCACAACCTGGAGATGGTGGGCGAGAGCACTCGGCAGTGACGCCCGCCGCCACCGTGCAGCCGCCGCCGCCCACGCCGGCCTCTGCTGCCCCCTTCCCCAGCCCTTAGCACAGAGAGGGACACACGCCCCTCCCCCAGCTGCGTTTTTTTATAGTAGATTTTTAACAAAAAAAAACGGGGAGAAATAATGCATTTCTGTGGATACAGTGCCCACCGCCCTCCTCCACTTGGAAACGGTATCCTCCCTCCCCATCCGTCTGTCTGTCGCCCTACTCCCGGCCCTCACTAAGCCCCGGCACTTCTAGTGGTCTCACCTGGAGGCAGGAGGGAGGGGGACAGAGGCCCTGCCGTGTCCCACTGCCTCCTGGTCTCTGGAGGTACTGAGACAGGGTGCTGATGGGAAGGAGGGGAGCCTTTGGTGGGGGCCACCCAGGGCCTGGACCTACGCAGGGTGGCAACATCCCACTCCACCTCTTGTTTCTGGGTCCCTGCTCCCCTTTGGGTGTGTGTGTGTGTGTTTTAATTTTCTTTATGGAAAAATTGACAAAAGAAAAATAGAGAGAGAGAGAGGTATTTAACTGCAATAAACTGGCCCCATGTGGCCCCCGCCTTGTCTGCTTGTGTATCTGTCCGTCTCAGGAGTGGGGATGGGGCCTGGGGTCTGCAGAGCTCCACAAGGCACCATTCCACTGTTGTGCACATGGCTGTGTGCAGTCCCTGCCAGCAGCACCACCCGGTACCCAGTGGTTGGATGGATGGAGGAATTAAGGAATGAATGTCCCGTTTGAGGCCCTAGGTGTGTATGAGGGTGTGGAGCAGCGGGAGCTGGGGTCAAGGACGTGTCCCATGTTGGAGGAGAGGCTGGGGTCTCTGTCAGCAGTTCCTGGAAACAGGACCAGCCCCTGGCCCTACCCTGCTGGGCTGAAGCCCTCCCCTCTGCACCAGCCAATGGTGGGGCCTGGCCTTGAGCCCCTCACCCCCAGAGAGGGCAGATGGCCAGAGCGCCAAGCTTGGCCCGTCAGCCTGTCGCCTTCCACCGAGGCTCTGGCGCCTGTGCTGTGACCCCTGCCCTGGCTGATGATGAAACCTGGCCCGAGCTGAGATGCAGTCTGGTAGGGCTGGGGGCTGCCGCGTGGTCTCCCCGAGTGAGCATGCCCCCACTCTCGGCCCTGCCTCATCCTGCAGCCCCCTTCAGCTCCGTCCACTCCCAGGAGCTGGGCCTGCCACTCTGCTCACCTTGTGGAGCTCCATGCCCTGCCTTACCCCCGAATGCCCCCCACCTCGTCTCTTCCCTCAAGAGCCCTGTCTCCTTTTCCTAGCCATTCCCATCTGAAGCCATCTTTATTCACTCAGTTTTCAGAGATAGGGTCTCACTCTTGTCACCCAGGCTAGAGTGCAGTGGCGATGATCATGGCTTACTGTAACGTTGACCGACTGACTATAGCCAGGTTTCTGTAGAGATGGGGTCTCGCTTTGTTACCCAGGCTGTGGCACGAGGAGCCTCCCATGTGGTGTGGATAGGGAGGCAGATGACAGGGCCTGTCCGTTTCTGTGCTTTGAGTGGGCCTTGGCAGCGGCTCAGCAGCCAAGAAGAAGAAGTGTTCATTCCTTGACAGCAACGTTCCCAGGCTCTGGTGACTGGGCTGACACTGGATGGCCCTGGAATGAAAGAGGCAAAGTGGCAAAATGTCCAAGGGCCCATCTGGAGCCAAGGGCCCTTGGACCATGTGCACCCTGAGCTGCACCTAGTAGTGGATAGGAATAGTGGCAGTGGGTGGGAATAATGGCAGTGAGCGGGAATAATGGCAGTGGGCGGGAATAATGGCAGTGGGCGGGAATAGTGGCAGTGGGCGGGAATAGTGGCAGTGGGCGGGAATAGTGGCAGTGGGTGGGAATAGTGGCAGTGGATGGGAATAGTGGCAGTGAGCGGGAATAGTGGCAGTGGGCGGGAATAGTGGCAGTGGGCGGGAATAGTGGCAGTGGGTGGGAATAGTGGCAGTGGGCGGGAATAGTGGCAGTGGGCGGGAATAGTGGCAGTGGGTGGATGACTGCTAACAGCCAGCAGTCAGGCAGCCTGGGTTTATCCCCCAGCCATTGGTATCCTAAGGAACCAGCTCCCTGTAAACATCCCTGGCTTGTAGTGCTTGCCGATTTCCATATGTCAACACTTCCACCACTGCTGATTTCAGGGTACCACCATGATGCTACTGAATGCAGTATTTTGAGATGTGCACAGTCTGCTCTGGAGCAGGTCTAACAAGCCACTGTGCCCTGCTGTGTTTTAGGGGAGATGGGGAAGCCAATGGGTAAGTGCACAGGCCCTGGGGTCAGGCTCTCCAGGCTGGAATCCCAGCTCTGCCTCTGGCTGGGCAAGCTTGGGCTGTACGCTGATCTCTGCCTTTGGTGCGTTTTCTTTAAAGTGAAGGAAATGAGTGTTCAATGGGGAGGAGGCTCCTAAGAGGGAGCAGGGTCTGGGGAGCCCAGACCCCTGGGGTTGGATGGCTGAGAGGGCAGCCCCTAAATACAGAGCAGAGCCCAGGGTGGGATAGCAAGTGCTGCTGGGAGAATAAGCGGCACGGGCTGAGCTGGTGCAGAAGTGAGTTAACATGTGCCATCGTATAAAATGCACTCATCAGACAGCAGATGTTAGCTCTTACCGTTACTGCTATTTCATATGTTATAGATGGTCTCACTCTGTCACCCAGACTGGAGTACAGTTGCATGATCATAGCTCACTACAGCCTCAATCTCCTGGGCTTAAGTGATCCTCCTGCCTCAGCCTCCCAAAAGCTGGGACTACAGATGTGTGCCACCATGCCTGGCTAACTGTTTAAAAAATTTTTTTGTAGAGATGAGGGTCTCCCTATGTTGCCCAGGCTAGTCTTGAACTTCTGGGCCCAAGCAATCCTCATGCCTCGGCCTCCCAAAGTGCTGGGATTACAGGCATGAGCCACGGTGTTGGGCCATATTACTGCTGTCATTTATGGCCAAAACTTTGCTCAAACATTTTCCAGTTACCAGAGCCACATCTCAAGGGTCTGACAGTGGGAAAACACCATGTGCGGATCAGGGGCACACGCTGATGCCCGTCCTGCTCAGGGCCATCCAGCGTTCCCTGCCAGAACCTATGCATGTGTGGTGAGAGCCCAATGCAATGGATGCTTCCCCCAACATGCTGGACACTCCTGAGGGGCCTGCAGCTGCCGTGCTCATGGCGGCCGGGAAGCAGGTGGAGGAGAGCGGAACCTTGATTCTGCTCATCAAACTGCTTAACCCCTGAAGCAAAGCGGGGATCTTTTTCCCAATCAGCAGGATGACATCATGATGGGGAAAGGTCTCCCTGGATGACTGGGCTGGCGAGCAGTGTGTGTCTGTGGCCCCGTCTGCCCCACCCCCCGGACACACCTCTGCCGGCTGAGGGTGACACAACCCTGTTCCCTGTTGCTCTGTTCCCGCTTATCTCTCCCGCCTTTTCGGCGCCACTATCTTCTTGGAAATGAGTCAGAGCAAAGGGGAGGGGGCTCAGACCACTGCCTCCCCTGGCAGGCCCCATAAAAGCGACTGTCACTGGGTCCCAGACACCAGAGCAAGCTCAAGACCCAGCAGTGGGACAGCCGGACAGACAGCACGATGGCGCTGAGCTCCCAGATCTGGGCCGTCTGCCTCTTCCTCCTCCTCCTCCTCGCCAGCCTGACCAGTGGCTTCGTTTTCCCACAGCAGGTAAGAGCCCAGCAGCCTGGGTCCTAGCAGGGTAGCAGGGATGGGAGAGCCAGGCCCCAGCCGAGGGCACTGGAGACACTTGAGCACTGAGCAGAGCTCAGGATGGCTCAGGGGGACTGGCAGCTGCTTAAAGAACAGGAATCAGGCTAGGCACGGTGGCTCACACCTGTAATCCCAGCACTTTGGGAGGCTGAGGTGGGTGGATCACTTGAGGTCACTTTGAGACCAGCCTGGCCAACATGGTGAGTCCCCGTCTCTACTAAAAATACAAAAATTAGCCGGGCGTGGTGGTGGGTGCCTGTAATCCCAGCTACATGGAAGACCGAGGCAGGAGAATCACTTGAACCTGGGCGGTGGAGGTTGCACGGTGAGCTAAGATTGTACCACTGCACTCCAGCCTGGGTGACAGAGCAAAACTCCATCTCCAAAAAGAGAACAGAAATCAATGAAGCACCGAGTGACAGGGACTGGAAGGTCCAAATTCCGTGGGTATTTATGAAGCCCCTATGTCGTGTCACTCGGTAGAGTGATCGTGATCCATTCGCCACACAGCAGTCACTTTTTCGTTTGTTTTTTAGAGACAGGGTCTCCCTCTGTTGCCAAGGCTGGAGTGCAGTGGCACAGTCACAGCTCACTGTAGCCTCAACCTCCTGTGCTTGAGCGATCCTCCCACCTCAGCTGCCTGAGTAGCTGGGACGGCAGGCGCACGCCACAGGTGGGGGGACCACGGGCGCGGTCAAGGGGCTGGCAGTTGAGCAAGTGTTTCCTGAGAAAGTGACAGTTGACCTATGTCTTGGAGGGTGAGAGATGGAGGCGGCAAAGACCCAAGGAGAGGACAAGCCAGCATAGCCCAGGGTCACAGCTGAACCAGAGGAGAAGGTGGGACTTGGGGATGAGGCCGAGGGTGGGCAGGTCCCAAAGTCTTGTGGGCAGCCATGCAGACACTGATTTTTCCTTGGAGTAAAGAGGAAGCCTCTGCAGGCTTTTTTTGTGTGTGTGTGTGTGAGATGAAGTCTCTCTCTCTCACCCAGGCTGGAGTGCAGTGGTGTCATCTCGGCTCACTGCAACCTCCACCTCCTGGATTCAAGCAATTCTCCTGCCTCAGCCTCCTGAGTAGCTGGGATTACAGGTGCCTGCCACCACACCTGGCTAATTTTTGTACTTTTAGTAGAGACAGGGTTTCACCATGTTGGCCAGGCTGGTCTTGAATTCCTGACCTCAAGTGATCCACCTGCCTCGAACTCCCAAAGTGCTGGGATTACAGGTGCCCGCCACCACACTGGCTAATTTTTGTATTTTTAGTAGAGACAGGGTTTCACCATGTTGGCCAGGCTGGTCTTGAACTCCCGGCCTCAGGTGATCTGCCCACCTCAGCCTCCCAAAGTGCTGGGATTACAGGCATGAGCCACCTTGCCTGGCCTCCTGTAAATTTTTTAAGTGGGGAAAACCACGGTATCACTGGCCATGTTTTTAAAAATATTAGTCTGCCACCTGGGCACTGTGGCTCACATCTATAATTCCAGAATTTTGGAAGGCCAAGGTAGGAAGATCACTTGAGCCCAGGAGTTTGAGACCAGTCTGGGCAACACAGCCAGACCCCACCTCTACAAAAAAATTAAAAGATGTGCCGGGTGAGGTGGCTTGCACTTGCTGTCCCAGCTACTCAGGAAGCTGAGGCGGGAGGATCGCTTGAGCAAAGGAAGCCGAGGGCGCAGTGAGCCATGACTGTGGCACTGCACTCCTGCCTGGGTGACAGAAGGAGACCCGGTCTCTAAAAGAACAAACAAAGTGGCCGGGCGCGGTGGCTCAAGCCTGTAATCCCAGCACTTTGGGAGGCCGAGGCGGGTGGATCACGAGGTCAAGAGATCGAGACCATCCTGGTCAACATGGTGAAACCCCGTCTCTACTAATAGAAAAAATTAGCTGGGCATGGTGGCGCGTGCCTGTAATCCCAGCTACTCAGGAGGCTGAGGCAGGAGAATTGCCTGAACCCAGGAGGCGGAGGTTGCAGTGAGCCGAGATCGCGCCATTGCACTCCAGCCTGGGTAACAAGAGCGAAACTCCGTCTCAAAAAAAAAAAAAAAAAAAAAAAAAAAAAAAAAGAACAAACAAAGTGACTCTGCTTTGTGGCAAATGGATTGAGGGGCGAGAATGCAGGGAGATGTGTTAGGAGGCTGGCACTGGTGTGCAGGCAAGGGAAGGTGATGTCCCAAAGAAGTCACAGCTGTGGAAAGAGGAGGAGGCGGATCTGGGAGGTTTGTTTTTTAGGGAAGAACCGCCCGTGGGAAGGTGAACGGAAGCAAGAAAGCAAAGCCCCTCCTAGAAGTCCAGCTGAGCTCTGGGTTTAAACCACTTGGAGAGGAGCGGGTTGCTGGGAGCCAGTCTAAGAGGTCCGCCGGGTCCCCTGCCATCCTCAACGCCCCCTTCTGCTTTCACAGACAGGACAACTCACTGAGCTTCAACCCCAGGACAGAGCTGGAGCCAGGGCCGGCTGGATGGTGAGCAAGCCAGTGATGCCCTTCCCAGCCCCCTGCTCCCTTCCCATGCTCAGGCCTGTTCCCGGCTCACACTCCCTTCCTTCCAACAGCCCATGATCCAGAGGCGAAGGAGGCGAGACACCCACTTCCCCATCTGCATTTTCTGCTGCGGCTGCTGTCGTCAATCAAAATGTGGGATATGCTGCAAGACGTAGAACCTTCCTGCCCTGCCCCTGTCTCCTCCCTTCCTTATTTATTCCTGCTGCCCCAGAACACAGGTCTGGGAATAAAATGGCTGGTTCTTTTGTTTTCCAAACCAGAGTGTCTGCTGTCCTTTCTCTCTGCCGAGGGCCTGGGCTAAGATCTTGTCCTGATCCCTGCCTTGCAAGTGCCAGTGCAAGGTGGGTCCTGTGGGGCTGCTGGGTCCTGGAGGTTGCCAGAAAAGTTGGTAAAGCACATTTGTTTCTGTTCTCCCCCTTCACGTTGCAATAACAGGGAATGTAAGTTAATGTTTCCTCTCCTTGAGGTCTTCCTGAAACAGCAGTAGAAATCAGTGCCTACAAGGCAAGCTTGTCCAACCCGAGGGCCACATGCAGCCCAGGATGGCTTTGAATGCTGCCCAACACAAATTTGTAAACGTTCTGAAAACATTATGAAATTTTTTTTTTTTTTTTTAGTGACGGGGTCTCGCTATGTTGCCCAGGCTGGAGTGCAGTGGCTATTCACAGGCACGATCCCACTACTGATCAGCACAGAGTTTTGACCTGCTCCGTTTCCGACCTGGGCCGGTTCACCATTCCTTAGGCAATATGGTGGTCTCCTGCTCCTGGGAGGTCACCATATTGATGCTAAACTTACTGCGGACACCCGATCGGCATACTGCACTACAGCCCAGAACTCCTGGGCTCAAGCGATCCTCCCACCTCAGCCTCCCAAGTAGCTGGGACTATAGGCACGCACCACCACACCCACCGAGATTTTTTTTTTGCAACTTTTTTTTTTTTTAGCTCATCAGCTGTCGTTAGTGTTAGTGTGTTTTATGTGTGGCCCAAGACAATTGTTCTTCCAGTGTGGCTCAGGGAAAACTTAAACAGACACTGCTATAAAGGTTCTCAAATTAAGATCCAGAGACTTTTTTTTTGAGACGTAGTCTCACCCTGTCACCCAGGCTGAAATGGTTGGATCTCAGCTCACTGCAACCTCTGCCTCCTGATTTCAAGCGATTCTCCTGCCTTGGCTTCCTGAGTAGCTGTGACTACAGGCGCTGGCCACCATGAATGGCTAAATTTTGTATTTTTTTTTTTTTTTTTTGAGACGGAGTTTTGCCCTTGTTACCCAGGCTGGAATGCAATGGTGTGATCTCAGCTCACCGCAACCTCTGCCTCCTGGGTTCAGGCAATTCTCCTGCCTCAGCCTCCTGAGTAGCTGGGATTACAGGCACGCACCACCATGCCCAGCTAATTTTTTGTATTTTTAGTAGAGACAGGGTTTCACCATGTTGATCAGGATGGTCTTGATCTCTTGACCTCATGATCCACCCGCCTCGGCCTCCCTAAATTTTGTATTTTTAGTAGAGATGGGGTTTCACCATGTTGGCCAAGCTGGTTTTAAAATCCTAACCTGAAGTGATCAGCCCGCCTCGGACACCCAAAATGCTGGGATTATAGGCTTGAGCCACCATGCTCGGCCTGCCCCACATTTGATAGAAACAAAGATAGGAGCTGCATTTCACTGTCTTCTTAGCTCCTTGGAAGCAACAGCTCTCACTTGATGGTAAAGGGCATTGGTCATTCGGCTTTGACATTGGGTGTGGACAGGGAGTGGGAAGGCCCAGGCTTAGCTGGAGAGGGCTCCAAGACACGGCCGCCACACCCAAGGCAGGCAAACCTGGCTAGAGCTTCTGATTTTGTCAAGAGAAGGTGGGAATTCCTATTTTTATATGAGATTTCTTGCTTTTACAGTATTGGCAACTGAGCAAAGGAATTTGTCTTTTTACATCAACATTCTGTGAGCCAAACTAAGCCCAGCTGGGAGCCAGACTGGCCCAGCGCACCACCAACGTCTGCCTTAGCTTTGGAAGCCACGGAGGCTTGTCTTCTGGGAGGGGAGGTTTCCTGAATGAAGACTGAAGGCGTAGGGAGAGGGAAGTTGTGGTGAGCTTGGCATCTTGTTAGCTTCAACATCTTGCATGCATCTTCTTCATATCTGGAGCTCCACCTCCTCATCTGTATTTTTTATTTTATTTTTTTAGTCTGGGTCTTGCTCCATAGCCCAGGCTGGAGTGCAGTGGCGTGATCATGGCTCACTGCAGCCTTGACCTCCGGGGCTCAAGCAATCCTCCCACCTCAGCCTCCTGAGGAGCAGGTGCCTACCACCACGCCCCACTAAATTTTTGTATTTTGTGTAGAGACGTGGGTCTGGCTGTGTTGCCCAGGCTGGTCTCGAACTCACAGCCTCAAATGATCCTCCCACTCCAGCCTTCCAAAATGCTGGGACTACAGGTGTGAGCCACTATGCCTGGCTTCTCCTTACCTTTAAAAGAACAGAAGCACTGGGTGCAGTGGCTCATGCCTGTAATCCCAGCACTTTGGGAGGTCAAGGCGGGTGGATCACCTTAGGTCATGAGTTCGAGACCAGCCTGGCCAACATAGTGAAACCCCTGTCTGTATTAAAAATACAAAAATTATCCAGGTGTGGTGGCGCACACTCATAATCTCAGCTACTCAGGAGGCTCAGAAGAATCGTTTGAACCCAGGAGGCAGAGGCTGCAGTGAGCCAAGATCATTCCACTGCACAGCAGACTGGGCAACAGAACAAGACTGCGTCTCAAAACAAAAAACAAAATAACCAGAAGTGTCTCTACAGGACTTGGCTTATCTGGCTCTAGATGAGTGTGAAATTGTTTTGGAAACTGTCCGATGCCTCATCAATATAAAGGATTCATATTGACAGGGAAGGGTGGAGGCCTCCCTCCTGGCAGGTGGGAAACCTGAAATCAGGAATGACAATGACATGGGGTGCTCTTCTCTCCTTAGCAAGCAGTTCTCTGGGGTGGCCCTAGAGAGATGGGAGAACATGCAAAGCAGAGATACTCACACTTTAGCGTGCTCAAAAGCTCCTGGAGGGCCTGTGAGAATGCAGATGGGGCCAGGTGCAGTGGCTCCAGCCTGTAATCTCAGCACTTCAGCAAGCTGAGGCTGGAGGATCACTTGAGGCCAGGAGTTCAAGACCAGCCTGGCCAACACGGTGAAAGCCCATCTCTACTAAAAATACAAAAATTAGCTGGGCGTGGTGGCACACATGTGTAGTCCCAGCTACTCAGGAGGCTGAGGCACGAGAATTGCTTGAACCTGGGAGGCAGAGGCTGAAGTGAGCCGAGACCTTGCCACTGCATTCTAGCCTGGGTGACAGAATGAGATCTGTCTCAAAAAAAAAATTAAATAAATAAAAATAAAATGCAGATAAGGCTGGACGTGGTGGTGCATGCCTATAATCCCAGCACTTTAGGAGGCTGAGGTGGGAGGATTACTTGAGGCCAGGAATTCGTGGCTGCAGTGACCTATGATGGCACCACTGCACTCCAACCTGGGTGACACAGTGAGACTGTCTGTAAAACAAATAGACAGACAAAATGCAGATAGCTGGGCCTCCAGAATTTCTGATTTCACAGGTGCAAGGTGGGGCTTGGAACTTGCATTTTGAGCAAGCTGCAGTCCTTTGGGGGCTGGTTGTGCAGCTGCCAGCACTGACCGAGGGCAGCAAGGGCCCTTGGATGGATTCAGCCTCAGCCCCCATCGATGAGAGCTTTACGCTTTAAGGGAGAGCTCCCCACAGCCGAGAGCTTGATTCTGAATTCCTGCTGCTAGATGTTGAACTGTGTTCTCCCCAGTCACACCGAAGTTCTAACCCCCAGTAGCTCAGAATGTGACCTGAGTTGGAGGTAAGGTCTTCACAGAAGTAATCGACTTAAAATAAGATGGGTGGATCCTAATCCAATATAACTGGTATCCTTATAAAAACAGGAAGGCTGGGCACGGTGGCTCACACCTGTAATCCCAGCATTTTGGGATGCCGAGGCAGGCGGATCACCTGAGGTTGAGAGTTTGAGACCAGCCTGACCAACATGGAGAAACCTCGTCTCTACTAAAAATACAAAATTAGCTGGACGTGGTGGCATATGCCTGTAATCCCAGCTACTCAAGAGGCTGAGGCAGGAGAATCGCTTGAAGCCAGGAGGCGGAGGTTGCGGTGAGCCGAGATCGTGCCATTGCACTCCAGCCTGGGCAACAAGAGTGAAACTGTCTCAAAACACAAAAAACAAAAAAATGATAAATCTGACAGGGTGTGGTGGCTCATGCCTATAATCCCAGCACTTTGGGAGGCCAACGTAGGAAGATCACTTGAGCAATATAGTGAGACACTGTCTCTACCAAGACAAAAAACAAAAATAAAAAAAACCCGCCAGTAGTCCCAGCTACTAGAGAGGCTGAAGCAGGAGGATCACTTGAATCTGGGGGGTCGAGGTGGCAGTGAGCTATGATTGCGCCACTGTGCTCCAGCCCGAACGACAAAGCAAGGCTATGTCTCTAACATGCATACATACATACGTACATAAAAATGGGAAATCTGGGCAGGGATGAATACAGGGGGAAGAGCATGTGAAGATGAAGAGGCCATGCAGAGAGAGTCCCGGAAAAGATCCTCAGAGCCCTCAGAAGGAACCAAGGCTGCCAACACCTTGATCTTGGAATTCAAGCTCAGTTCTGTTTTTGTTTGTTTGTTTGTTTTTGAGTCAGATTCTTACTCTGTCGCCCAGACTAGAGTGCAGTGCCACGATCTCAACTCACTGCAACCTCCACCTCCTGGGTTCAAGAGATTCTCCTGCCTCAGTCTCCTGAGTAGCTGAGATTACAGGCACCTGCCACCACACACAGCTGATTTTTGTATTTTTAGTAGAGACAGGGTTTCACCGTGTTGACCAGGCTGGTCTCAAACTCCTGACCTCAGGTGATCCACCCACCTCAGCCTCCCAAAGCGTTGGGATTATAGGCATGAGCCACCGAGCCCAGCCTCAATTCTGGTTTTTAAGCCACCCAGTTTGTGAAACTTTGTTGTAACAGCCCTAGAAAACTGAGATACCCGCTTTCGCATAAGAGATCAGCTGATGCGGCATCGCCGGCCACTGGAGCTGCAGGTCGCCTGCCCGCTGAGAGCACCTGCCCGCCAGTCGCAGGCCCTCTCACCAGCCCCTTCCTCTCACTGGCTCCAGCGCCTCACTCCCGCAGGTCTCCTGGAGACCCAAGTTGCAGATGTCAGTGACTATGGCCAGTGCTCCTGTGGGACACTGACCTCTACCCAACGACAGCCTTCGGTTGACACCCAGAGAGGAGATGGAGCCCCACACTGCACCAGCACACGACTCCAATGCCAACGAGGTTAGTGTTGATGCTGAAGGCTGTGACATGCCAATGCCCCCAGGATCTCCTTGTCACCCCCCCACCACCACCACCAAAGCCCAGGCACCAAGCCCCTCTCTTCTCCAGGACCCAGGCACTCAAGCCCCACCCGACTCTCAATGGGCCTTTGTCCCGGACTGGGGAAGGCACGGGCAGAGTCTGACATCATGAAGCCTGGGGTGGGGGTGGGACTCCCCCTCCCCTTCCAACTCCCCCCCAGCCCCACAACGCCTCTCTCCCTGGTCTGAGGGATTCCCCGCCCCTCACCCCCTGGGTTCTCCCTTGAGAGCGAGGACCCTCCCTCCCCACTGCTCTGGCCTGAAGGGTGACAGGCGATGTCCCAGTGCGGCAGAATAGCTCATGGTGAAATCATGGTGTGCTTCGTCACACCACCTCCAGCTGCTCCAGCCCCTACCTCCCACCTTGCAACAGCCGTGACCAAGGGGTGGAATTTGTGCTCAGCAGGGCCTCATCCAACTCGGTCAGCACAGCCCTCTGTGCTCCAAGCACTGCTCCAGGGGACAGAAGGGTGCACATGACAGAGAGACAGACAGGTTTCTGGTGAGCCACTGCCTCTGAGAGTTTCTGGGCTAGTGGGAGGCAGAGGTGGGCACACCTAGGGTACACGTGGGCCAGCCTCCCAAGGCTATAGAAGGAAAAGGACAGCATTGCAATGGAGGGGCCTGGCTGATGGGGCAAGATGGGAAAGCTTCCCAGGGAAGCGGCCCTGGGCTGCTGAGCCTACAGGATGGGTGAACTGCAGCCAGTTCTAGAGGGGGGAGCGCTATGGGGTGGGGACTGCTCTCCAGGAAGGAGGAGGAGCAGGTGCTCAGGCCCTGAGTCTGAAGGTGCCCCGGGGCTCGGAGGAACACGTTCAACCACCCACGCTGTTCATTAAGCTCCACTGCGTGCCAGGAGCTGGTCTACGAGCAGGGATGGATTGAGAATATCCAAGACAAAGCCTCTGGTCGCATGGAGGTCATGTTCTCTCGAAAGGTGTCGGTGAACACGGAAGGTCATTACAAATGGCAAGAGGAGGTGACACTGATGCTGAGGGTGGAAAGGACCTGTCTCCTCCTGCTGCCCACCTAATGTTGCCACCAAGATTCCCTGAGGACAGTGCCTCTGTCCCTCAGCCTGGGACTTCCAAAGAGATTAGACCACCCCCCCAGGACCCAGAATCAGGGTGTACATGGATGGAGGAAAAGGAGTGAGCAAGGCAGCCACCCCCAACCCCTCCAGGAAGGAGTTAGGAGAACCCAGGCGTCAGGCTGCCCAGTCCGAGCCCCGTGGTGACAAGGGCCCCTTTGTGCCCCCCTCCCCCGGGGGCAGGGAGGAGCTGGGCCCTGGAGGCAGGCGGCCCCTGGCACCCAGGGGGAGGGGAGGGGCTGGCAAGTGGGGGCCTAGACCCTGGGAGGCAGGGGACTGCAAGCTGGGCCAGCGGAGCAGAGGTGCAGAAGCAACCGTGTCCAAGTGAGTACGGTGGCAGGGAGGCCAGGGCATAAGGAGCAGGGCACCGCGGCGTTGGCACCCAGATGTGGGCAGGGTCAGGTGCTCCGGGCGAGGGAGCGTCGCTGTGTACCGCCACCGATTTAGGATGCAGGAGGGTGTGGCTCGGGGCTGCTTTGGGAATGGCCTGGGACCATCACTGGGGCAGCAGTGGGGCGCTGGGAAGAAACCACAGAGAAAGCGGGATGGAGGTTTTGCAGGAGAGGTTTCCTTGGGGCTCCCGAGTGCGGGACAGATGGGGTGGAGGAGGTCTGCATCTGGGTGAAGAACGGAAGGATGTCCAGGTGATCGGGCACCTGCAGTCTGCAATCTGGGAGGTGAATGGGGGCAGTAGGCTGTGAGTGAGCACATTCTAGCACCTGGGCACACAACAGGTGTGTGTGTGTGTGTGTGTGTATACGCATGCGCATGTGTGTATGCCTGTGTGTGCACATACATGGCCGCCCATGCACCTTCCTCTGTGAGCCTCAGTCAACTTTTCCTCATTAATCCCCACTAAGGAAACTTTTTATTTTTTATTACTATTATATTTTTTGGAGACGTGACTCTCACTATGTTGCCCAGGCTGATCTCAAACTCAAACTTCTGGGCACAAGAGATTCTCCCAACTTGGCCTTCTAAAGTGCTGGGATTACAGGCATGAGCCACTGCGCCTGGCCCCAGCTAAGGAAACATTTTACGTGCATTTGTCCTCATCCCATCCTTCCCTTAGCATTTTAACCCAACAGATCTGCTGTACATAGGTTTACGCGCTGTGACCACGCACATTGTAATAGCTGAGGTTGATTTGGCCACATCCCGAGAACCGGTTTTCACCCCTGTTAAGAATGCCTGCTCTACCTGCTGGTTTCGTGTCTGCCTGCACGCGTGCTCATCCTTACCTGCGTCTCTCTCCTGTGCCTTCCTGTCACAGGTGCAAGGGCAGCGTCCGCCAGGTATCCATTGGTGTCTGAGTGGATCCGTCTATAGCAAGCCTCAGTGTGTGTGTTCAGGTCCTTGCATCTTAGTGAGCCTGGCATGCATGCAGGGCTGTGTGTGTGTCTGTGTGTGTTGAATGAATGCCACCTGTGTCTGTCCAGGTGTGTGCGGAGAGCAGCAGGGACAGTGCATGCATGCCTTGGGGACTGTGTGAGTGCCGGCCCATCTCTGTGGGCACAGAGGTCCCCGTCCCTGTCTGTGTGCTCAGGGTCCTGTCTGGGTGTCTGCACGAGTCCCTGCTGTGTGCGCCTGCCCCATCTGGCTGGGACTACATCTGTCACATTTCATCCCGGTGATTGAATGTGTCTGACTGTGCATGCGTCTGTATCCGTGGGAAGAGTGGTGAAGGCTGGGAAAGGCAATTGCTTGGAAACCTTGGCTCCAACCCCGAGGCAACCCACAGAGCAGCAGGGTGCCAGGGCCTCGCTAGCCCCCACCCTGGGCCTTCCTGGCCCCACTCAAAGCCCGGCCAGGAGGGCCTGACCCCTTTCTCACTCTCCACCTACCCTGAAAGCCCCCCTCAGGCTAAAGCATGCTCTGCCCGAGGGAACAGGACTCTTTTGTACCAGGACCCACTTCTGGTGAGGGCGAGGACACCAGGGGCCGTCTGTGGGGTGGGAGAGGGCGGCAGGAATTCACGCGGCACGTTGGGAATGCTGATGCTGTGAAACCCAGTCATTGATGGTGCTGGGTCCCTGCCCGCCACCCCAAGGCCGGCCGTGGGACATCTGCTCCCTCACTCCGCTCGCCACGCCCCTCTGACTCACCCCCGTACCCCGATGTGGTTGTTCCCCCTTCTCTCCCTACAGTTCTCCCACACCCCAGCTTGCGGGGAGTTGTTGCCAGAGAGTGACTTTGAGGCTGTGTGGGAAGGTCTCAGGCACGATGGGAGGCCACAAGGGCAGCCTGACAACAAGCCGCAACCCACGCAGGAGATGCTGGAGTGGGGGCGGGTTGCGCACCCCGATCCCCCCCCGGCCCCGCACCTGAGTGACTCTTGTTGCAGGTTGTCTGGCAGCTTCAGGTGGACCCAGAAGACGTCCCCAACTCAGGGAGACTCAGGTAAGGGGCAGGGAACCAACTTTTTTCCTTTGCTTCGGCTTTGCAATGCTGGCCCTGCCTGGGCTCTCTGGTTCTTACTTTCTGGAGATCTCCAGGGGCATCCTGGTGACAAAGATAATGATCAACACGCCATCACTGCACAGAGACAGGACAGGTGGCTAAGATGGCAGACCAACTGTGTGGCCTTGGGAGAGTCAATTAATCTCTCTGGACTTCAGCTATAAAATGAGGATGATAATTGTATCTTCCTCAAAGAGATCAAATGAGTTAAGACAGCAGAATAAGGTAATGAGGGCTGGTGCATGGCTGATGCCATAGAAGGGTTTGTGATAAGTAACAGCAGCAGGCCGGGTGAGGTGGCTCACACCTGTAATCCCAGCACTTTAGGAGGCTGAGGCAGGAGGATCGATTGAGCCAAGGAGTTTAAGACCAGCCTGGGCAACATGGAACATGGCAAGACTCCCATCTCTTAAAAAAAAAAACAAAATAAATAAAACAAAATTAGCCAGGTGTGGTGGTGTGCACCGTGGCCCCTGCTACTCGGGAGGCTGAGGGGGGAGGATCGATTACGCCTGGGAGACTGAAGCTGCAGTGAGTGAGCCATGATTCCACCATTGCATTCCAGCCTGGGCAACAGAACTGAGACCCCATCTCAAAAAGTAAAAAATTAAAAAATATCAGCAGGCCAGGCGTGGTGATTTATACCTGCAATCCTTTGGGAAGCCAAGGCAGGAATATTGCTGGAGGCCAGGAGTTCAAGACCAGCCGGGGCAACATAGTGAAACCCCCATCCCCACCGTCTTTCTACAAAAAAGAAAAAGTTAGCTGGGTGTGGTGGAGAATACCAGAAGCTGAGACAGGAGGATGACATGAGCCCAGGATTTCAAGGCTATAGCTAGCTGTGATTGCACCACTGCATTCCAGGCTGGGTGGCACAACGAGACCCTATCTCAGAAAAATAAGTAAATAAATGCATAAATAAATGATAGCAGCAGCAGCTAATATGTGAATGGGCCGCTTCCTAAAGCCCAGATGGAACACCCCCTCTCACTTCCCCCAGCCTTTAACCCTCTCCTCTCCCTCTCCAGCGATCACTCGCTCGCTGTGCAGAATGATATTCCTCACGGCACTGCCTCTGTTCTGGATTATGATTTCAGGTAATGGCTGACAGGTGCTGGGTACCCAAGGGCCTTGGCCCCTGAGCAGGTTGGAGGTGGGTCCCTGCAGCCCCAGGCATGTTGTCGGGGATGGGAGCCGGAGGTGGTGATCGGGTAGGATGTGTCCCTCAGCCTCAGCTCTCCTGCTTGCCTGCAGCCTCCCGAGGGGGTCACTGGGGTGCCTGGATGCCCTCATCTATCTCAGCCTTCGAGGGCACGTGCGTCTCCATCCCCTGCCGCTTCGACTTCCCGGATGAGCTGCGGCCAGCCGTGGTGCATGGCGTCTGGTACTTCAACAGCCCCTACCCCAAGAACTACCCCCCGGTGGTCTTCAAGTCGCGCACCCAAGTCGTTCACGAGAGTTTCCAGGGCCGCAGCCGCCTCCTTGGGGACCTGGGCCTGCGCAACTGCACCCTCCTGCTCAGCAGCCTGAGCCCCGAGCTAGGCGGGAAGTACTACTTCCGTGGGGACCTGGGCGGCTACAACCAGTACACCTTCTCAGAGCACAGCGTCCTGGACATCATCAGTGAGTCCCAGCGGCAGTGCAGTGCAGGCACCGGGCTGGGGGGCGGGGCGGGAAGAAGTGTGGCCGGAAGGCTTCCCCACGCCTTCCCCAGCAGGCCTGGAAGGCAGATCTGAGAGTGCTGATTTGGCTGGGGGTACAAACCTCAAGGCCCACGCGGACCATGCAGATGACAGAAATGAACAAAGCAGGGCCCCAAAATAGTCTTCTTGCCCTCAGAGGAAAACAGGTGCTCCTACTCTTCTGGAAACACCTCGAGAAAGGCAGTGGGGTCCGGGGTTAGGGGCAAGGCTGCTGGGTCCTTGCTTTAGTGTGGTGACCTTGGGCAAGTGACTTAATTTCCTTGGGCCTTGGTTTTCTCTTCTGTAAAATGGGTATAAGAACAGCACTTACGGCAATGAGTGAAAAGCTGTCAGATGCTCAGAGCAGCTCCTGGCACGTGGCCCCCAGCTCTGGCCAACAGAAAGCAGGGCCGTGGCTGTCTGGCGTTCTGAATTTTCAAGAGAAACCGGAATTTGGGATTCTTTGGTGTAATCTCCTAGTTCTGAAATTTTGGCTGCTGATTCAGATATGTTTAAAACATCCTTTAAGCCAAATAGAATACAGCTATGGCCAGATATGGCAATCAGAATAGGGCACACTGCCTGATTCCAGGGAACCCCTGCCTCATTTCTGAGCCACGCTGCTGCTTGGAGCCCTAAGCCCCATCAGCACTGAGTCCATATGAGGAACCGGGTTCACCCTGGTGCAGAAAGAGACTGCACACGTGCAGTACACACACACACCACACTACAGAAATCACACACCACACACTCTACCTACACACTACTCACACATCACACACCCCCCACACTACACAAACCACACACTATACCTACCACACACTGCACACACACATCACATACTACACAAACCACACAAACATTGCACACACTACCCCTTCACCAAACACATACCACACACTACACACACATTGCATGCTACACCAACCACATACACGCTGCACCCTACACACACTGTACACATACATGCACTACCCACACACCACACACACACCATACATGATACAAACCACACAGCACACACACACACCACATACTACACTCACACCACACAAACCATACCACACACACACCACACACTATACAAACCACATACCACACACATGACCCAAACCATGCACCACACACACAAAGCACACATACACAATACCCCACACATGCTGCACACATACTACCACACATCATACACTACACACACACCACACACGACACAGACCACACACCACAGACTTACTACACACATATCACAAACACACACACCACACTACACAGACCACACACACATATCACACTACACACATCCACCACACACCCACACCCCACACACACACCTACACATACCACACACTGCACACTTACACACACACACTCACATCCCAGGCAGAGGGTCAACCAAGCAGGGATGAGAGAGGAGAGCCGCTTGGGAAGGTGATGTGGTGTGGGGAGCCCACGCTGACGCCAGAGCCACGGGGTTTGCAGCCAGTGTTGTGTGGTGCCAGCTGCAGCCTCAGTTTCCTCATATGCAAAATGAGCAAAATTACAGCACTCACCCTGTCGCTTGGCGGGAGAGACTGGCAAGTTAAAAGCTGTCAAGTGCTCTAGCCACGACACTGTGATTTTCATCATGATGGCGCCCTGGTGGCTCCGTGGAGGGCTCCGGGGTGACCAAGAAGAGGAAGGGTGAAGGGAATTCTGAATCCGGAGGCAGGGAGTAGAGGGGGTACTATTGAGGAGTACCATTGCCAGCAATGGAGGTGGACAAGGTGGGGCGAGGGTGGGGAGCCCAGCGCTGCTTCCTCAGCCCTCTCTTTCCCCACCTCATGCAGACACCCCCAACATCGTGGTGCCCCCAGAGGTGGTGGCAGGCACGGAAGTGGAGGTCAGCTGCATGGTGCCGGACAACTGCCCAGAGCTGCGCCCTGAGCTGAGCTGGCTGGGCCACGAGGGGCTGGGGGAGCCCGCTGTGCTGGGCCGGCTGCGGGAGGACGAGGGCACCTGGGTGCAGGTGTCGCTGCTGCACTTCGTGCCCACGAGGGAGGCCAATGGCCACCGGCTGGGCTGCCAGGCCTCCTTCCCCAACACCACCCTGCAGTTCGAGGGCTACGCCAGCCTGGACGTCAAGTGTGAGCCTGGGTGCGGGCCGGGCGGGGCCTGGGGCCTGGGGCAGGAGGCGGGGCTGGACCTGCTGGGGGCGGGGCCAGGGCCAGCCAGGGCCGAGGGCGGGGTGGGGCGGGGGCGGAACCAGGCAGTCCTGGGGCGGGGCCAAGGAGGAGGGCGGGGCCTGGCAGTGTTGGGGGCGGGGTCGGGCAGGGCTAGGAGTGGACCCTGGGCCGGGTCGCCCCGCACCTGCTTGCTAACCTCGCTGTGTCGTCGGCCTCAGACCCTCCGGTGATTGTGGAGATGAACTCCTCGGTGGAGGCCATCGAGGGCTCCCACGTAAGCCTGCTCTGTGGCGCTGACAGCAACCCGCCGCCGCTGCTGACCTGGATGCGGGACGGGACCGTGCTCCGGGAGGCCGTGGCCGAGAGCCTGCTCCTTGAGCTGGAGGAGGTGACCCCCGCCGAGGATGGCGTCTATGCTTGCCTGGCCGAGAACGCCTACGGCCAGGACAACCGCACCGTGGAGCTCAGCGTCATGTGTGAGTGGCCTGCGCTGTGCGCCCACACGCCGATCTGCAGCAGACAGAGAAAGGGAAAGGGGCCTCATCCAGGGCAAGCACGGGCTGGGCCCCGCCGGGGACTGGCCATAAACACGATCGAGGCCAAGGTGGACAGGAGGGTTGCAGGTCAAAGTGTCCCTTCATTCTTTCCGCAAGAATCCAGGGAACACCTGCTCTGCCTCACCCTCCTTCCCAGGACAAGAGCCAGGCCTGCCTCCTAGGGAATCCTGTTAACTGCCGCTTCCTGGGGGCAGCTCTGGCTAGTCTGGGACTTGATGTGGGCCTGGCCCCAGGAATTACTTTATAAAACTTTTTTGGAGACAGGGTCTTGCTCTGTTGCCCAGTCTGGAGTGCAGTGGCACCATCATAACACCACTTGCCCTCAAACTCCTGGGCTCAAGCAAGCCTCCCACCCCAGCCTCCTGTGCAACTGGGCCTACAGGTGTGCACCACCACACGCCAGGCTAATTTTAAAATTTGTTTGTAAAGGTGGAATCTTGCTATGTTGCACAGGCTAGTCCCAAACTCTTGGGCTCAAGCAAGCCTCCCACCTGAGCCTCCTGAGCTGCTGGGACTACAGGCAGGCGCCACCACACCCAGCCAATTTTTCTATTTTTTTTTTGTAGAAACAGAGAATCGATATGTTCTCTGGGCTGGTCTTGAACTTCTGGGCTCAAGTGATCCTCCCACCTCAGCCTCCCAAAGTGCTGGGATTACAGGCGTGAGCCACTGTGCCTGGCCAGGAATCTGCATTTTAAAATTAATTCCATTGTAATTCTAATGAGAGGGTTGAGGGAACTTCAGGCCTCGTCCAGCCCCTTGTATGCACATTTATATTATTGGGCCCACAAGAAGAGAGCTGCTCAGAAGAGGATTTTTAGCTGAGAACCAGGGAGAGACCATTCATTCATTCATTCTTTCATTCATTCATTCGCAAATGTGTATTGAGGCAAAGTGCCCAGTGTTGGAGATTTAATAATGACAGCCCCAGCCAACGTTTACTCCACAGCTTCTCTGTGCTTTTCTTTTTCTTTCTTTTTTTTTTTTTGAGATGGAGTCTCGCTCTGTCGCCCAGGCTGGAGGGCAATGACATGATTTTGGCTCACTGCAACCTCTGCCTCTAGGTTCAAGCAATTCTCCTGCCTCAGCCTCCTGAATAGCTGGGATTACAGGCATGCGCCACCATGCCTGGCTAATTTTTGTATTTTTAGTAGAGATGGTGCTCCACCATGTTGGTCAGGCTGGTCTCAATCTCCTGACCTCGGGCAATCCACCCACCTCGGCCCCTAAAGTGCTGGGATTACAGGTGTGAGCCATCGCGCCCAGCCTCCTGAGTGCTTTTGACATGTACTCATCCTCCCAGTATTCCCACAGCTGGCTCTGCCCACTTCCTAGGCTCGCTGAAGTCTCCCCCCATCATCCTATCCCCTGATTTCCCATACACTCAGCCCCTTTATTTTTCTCTACACACTTCTCCCCATCTTACAAAGTATATATTTAATTACATCGGCTCTCCCCACATGGGCCTTGTTCAAGCTAGAGCAGTGCCTGTCACTCAGTAGGTTCTCAGTGAATGTTGGATGATCACCCCTATGAGGCTGGAACTATTATGAAGCCCATTTTCCAGATTGGAAAAATGAGGCCCAGAGAGGTTAAGATGTGGGTCCACACACAACTGGGCAGGGGTAGAGCTAGGATCTGAAGACAAGCACTCTGGCTACACAGCTGCTGTTCTTGGAAACGAGATAGCCAGGACTGGGGTCACCTGAGCCATCCTGAAATAGTGTGTTAGGTTTGGGGTGGGATTGGGGGTTCCATCTGGGGGTGAGAGTTGGCTGGCAGAAGAAGCACCTCCTGGGTTCTAACCATCAGTGCCGTCCCGCCCCGCAGATGCACCCTGGAAGCCGACGGTGAACGGGACAATGGTGGCCGTGGAGGGTGAGACAGTCTCCATCTTGTGCTCCACACAGAGCAACCCCGACCCTATTCTCACCATCTTCAAGGAGAAGCAGATCCTGGCCACGGTCATCTACGAGAGTGAGCTGCAGCTGGAGCTGCCGGCCGTGTCGCCTGAGGATGATGGAGAGTACTGGTGTGTGGCTGAGAACCAGTATGGCCAGAGGGCCACTGCCTTCAACCTGTCTGTGGAGTGTGAGTACCTTCCCACGCCGCTTACTGTGGGCATGCATGCATCCCAATCAGTGTCAGCTTGCCTGTCCTCCGCAGAGACGAGGAAGGGAGGGCAGGGAAGCTGAATTCACAGGAGGAAAATAAAACCCCATCTGAGAATACTGTGTTCCCACATCCTGGGGTGGGTTTTTTTTTCTTTCTTTTTTTTTTTATTTTGAGGCAGAGTCTTGCTCTGTCACCCAGGCTGGAGTGCAGTGGCTTAATCTCAGCTCACTGCAGTCACTGCTTCCTGGGTTCAAGCGATTCTCCTGCCTAGCCTCCTGAGAAGCTGGGATTACAAATGTGTGCCACCACGCCCGGCTCATTTTTGTATTTTTAGTAGAGACGGGGTTTCACCATGTTGGCCAGGCTGGTCCCAAACCCCTGACCTCAAATGATCTGCCCCCCTTGGCCTCCCAAAGTGCTAGAATTACAGACGTGAGCCACCACACCCAGCCTGGGGTGGGCTTTTGACCGAGGAAATTTCTGGGTCCTGTGGCCACTGCCCCTCTGCATTAACTAAAACAATGACCATGATCTCTAACCCGTGTAGAGTGTCACTATGTACCAGGCACTGTTGGAAGTGCTGTGCAGCAACCCACTCACTTCATCCTCATGATATCCTTATGAGGGAGGTTCTATTACTGTCCTCCTGTTTAAAGAGAAGGAAACTGAGGCCCAGAGAGCTTACGCCCCTTGCCTAAGTTCACACAGCCAGGAAATGGCAGAATTTGAGGTTCGAATCCAGCCAGTCTGGTTCCATTCTTCTTCCCTGCCCAATGCTGACCTCATCCTATGTTAATGACATCAGAATATATTGATGGGGCAGTTGCTATACACAGAGGGCTGTGCGACTCTGTGAGCGGTGGAGGATGGGGCTGAGAGGACACCACACTTACGAACAGGTACAGGATAGCTGGAGAGACAACATAGATGCACATAAAAAGTGACTGTCTTGGAAATGAAACTCACCATTGCACCGCCCGGCAGTGCCTCTCATCTCCTCTCCGTGGGCCGTGCCCCTATCTCCCACCACCCCTACCCCCACAACCATCACTCCAGCTTGTAGCAGCCAAGTCAGTTTGACTCCCCTTCCTCAAGCAACTCCCTCTGGAATGTCGCCTTCCTGTTTCCAGGCACTCCAGCCTGGATGACAGAGCAAGACTCTGTCCCACCCCACCCCACCCCGCCCCCAATAAAAGAAGAACTAAGAGGATAACACTGAGTGTTCCCAGTGCCCAGCATGCGCTACGTACTCTGCGGATATTGGATGTCATCATCCTTTCTCACTGATTTTTCTTTGGACTCCAGGTTAAATGTTTGGTGCATTCTGCTGCGGAGGTTGTGACCCCTGTGCTGGAATGGTTCCATCTACCCATGAGTACTTGGGTGGGATGCTAAGTGTTGTTTTGTTTTTGTTTTTGTTTTGGTTTGTTTGTTTTGAGACAGAGTCTTGCCCTGTTGCCCAGGCTGGAGTGCAGTGGTTTGATTATCACTCACTGCAGCTTTGACCTCCTGGTCTCACCTGATTCTCACACTTCAGCCTCTTGAGTAGCTGGGACTACAGGCATGCATCATCATGTCCAGTTAATGTTTTAATTTTTTTTTTGTAGAGATGGGGTCTTGCTCTGTTGCCCAGGCTGGTCCCAAACTCCTGGGCTCAAGCAATCCTCCTGCTTTGGCCTCCCAAAGTGCTGGGATGACAGGTGTGAGCCATCGCGCCCAGCTGGGATGTGAAGTGTTTACAACACATTCGTGCTCCTGTCTTCAGAGTTCCGCAGCCCGCTGTGAGCTACTGACTTTAACCCCCCGGTTTGCACAGATGAGAACTCCATCCTGGAGGCCCAGGAGGCTGAGTGGCCTCACCTAGCCAGTAGATGGCAGAGCTAGGATTCAAGCCAAATCCATCTCACTGCAAGCTCCTCATTCTTTGTACCTTTGTCTTCAGGATTTGTCTAGCGTCCCATAAGGGTTTCCGCAGCTTCACAGGTTGCTTGCAAAGATCACGTGCACAGGCAGGGTGTCGGGGTTCCGCCAGCATCCAGGGCAGATGCTTTGTCACCAGAGCACCAGAGGTGCTGTCTTGAGTAAAAGTGCTTTTGAAAAGTTTAATGTCTGTCCATTCAGGTTTGCTGTTATTAATTTACTCTGTGGTGTGTTAGCTGGTTAATGCTATAGCAAGCATAATGCATCTCTGCCCGAACAGGACTTTTTATTCAGTAGACTTAGAGACGTACGCACAGAGGTTCCAGTCCTTCCCCTGAGTCCGTGTGCCCATGTGACTCCAGGTCCACCACCATTAACGGCACATTCTTTTTGCTGGAAGTTGAAAATCAGTAGGGTGGGTGAGCCAGGGGTCTCTTGGCTGTGTGTAAGTGGGGTTTGGTTAACCAGTGCTCAGTCTAGAGCGAGCTGAGGAGGGTGCTGGACTCTCCTGCCAAGAAAGAGAACATAGAGAAGGGGAGAGAGTGTGGTCAGGCAGAGCCTGAGCGGCCTTGTAAGATGCAAGGGTTTGTATTTTGGGCCAGGCACAGTGGCTTGCGCCTTATAATCCCAGCACTTTGGGAGGCCAAGGCAGGAGGATTGCTTGAGCTCAGGAGTTCAAGACCAGCCTGGGCAACATAGCAGAACCCTGTCTCTACAAAAACAAACAAAAACCCTCCAGTAACTGTCATGAGTATGACAGATTTACTGTCTTCTGCAATTCTAAACATAAAGCTTTAAAATCAAAAGGGTTTTTGCAAATTTGGCATGACCCTGATTTGACAGCAAAATCTGACCTAAAGAACATGATCTATACTGATTTCATTTAGGGTGAATAGCCATATTTTTTGCTCTATATATTACATTGAGCCATGTGAAATTTTTTCTGCATGTCAAAAATGGTCAAATGTGGCTGGGCGCAGTGGCTCACACCTGTAATCCCAGCAATTTGGGAGACTGAGGTGGGAGGATCTCTAGAGACCAGGAGTTCAAGTGAGCTATAGTAGTGTCACTGCACTTCAGCCTGGGTGGCAGAGCCAGACCCTGTCTCTAAACGACAAAAAAATAAAGGATTGGGCTGGGCACAGTGGCTCACGCCTGAGGCCGAGGTGGGCAGATCACGAGGTCAAGAGATCGAGACCATCCTGGCCAACTCGGCGAAACCCCGTCTCCACTGAAAATACAAAAAAATTAGCTGGACCTGGTGGCGCACATCTGTAGTCCCAGCTACTCAGGAGGCTGAGACAGGAGAATCGCTTGAATGGGGGGGTGGGGGGTGAGGAGGTTGCAGTAAGCCGAGATCGTGCCCCTGCACTCCAGTCTGGCAACAGAGTAAGACTCCATCTCAAAAACATAAATAAATAGAAGATTTGTATGTTAGGTGACCCATGGAGCAACAGAAGGAGGGTTTTGAGCAGGGAGTGCCGTGATCTGATTTATGTATATCAAGGTGAAAGAGGTCAGAGAGAGTGAAAGAGGCAGGGTGCAGGACAAACACAGCCCATCCCCGTGATGCAGTGGTCCGTCCAGGCCAAACCTGAGGCTACAGTCCCCCCAAAAGCGGCACCGGAAGAATTGCCCCAAGAGAGTGCCCCAAGCCACCCTAAAATGAGGCCACTAGGGATTCCAAAGAGAGAGGCCTAAACACCAGGTGCACATCAGTCCAAAGCATTTAGGAGGGGAACTTGCACCGTGCTACAGCGAGAGAAAGGGAGGTTCTACCCAGACATGTCCCTGAGGGTCAGGGTATGGGTTTACACTAGAGTTTAAGGAATTTGGCCCAGGGCTGGGGCTGGTTTCTCTTTCATTCTTTCATTTTTGTTGTTTGTGGTTTTTTTTTTTTTTTTTTTGAGACAGAGTTTCACTCTGTTACCCAGGCTGGAGTGCAGTGGCCTGATCTTGGCTCACTGCAACCTCTGCCTCCCAGGCTCAAATGATTCTCCTGCCTCAGCCTCCCGAGTAGCTGGGACCACGGGCGTATACCACCACACCTGGCTAATTTTATATTTTTGGTAGAGACAGTGTTTTACCACGTTGGCCAGGCTGGTCTCGAACTCTTGACCTCAAGTGATCCGCCCACGCCTTGGCCTCCCAAAGTGCTAGGATTACTGGCATAAGCCACCGTGCCCAGCCTCTTTCAGTGTTTTGAGCAACAACTTAGACACCTTTATCAGTGCCTGGGAATGCTCAAGGCCCCGGGGCGTGGTTAGTGAAGCTTGCAGGGAAAACAGACAGCTGGCGGGTCATAACAAGGTCAAGGCACTCTCCGTCAGGACAGAGGAAAAAGGAGGGGAAATTGGAGGGCCATCCATGAAGCTACCGCCCCCATCCTTGGCCACGCTGGCCTTGCCCTGAGCCAAGCAGTCTCCCGGGCTGGGCCTCGTGTAGGCTCCGGGCCACCCTCAGTCCTGATTTTACCCCTGCAGTCGCCCCTGTGCTCCTCCTGGAGTCACACTGCGCGGCAGCCCGAGACACGGTGCAGTGCCTGTGCGTGGTGAAGTCCAACCCGGAGCCGTCCGTGGCCTTCGAGCTGCCGTCGCGCAACGTGACCGTGAATGAGAGCGAGCGGGAGTTTGTGTACTCGGAGCGCAGCGGCCTCGTGCTCACCAGCATCCTCACGCTGCGCGGGCAGGCCCAGGCCCCGCCCCGCGTCATCTGCACCGCGAGGAACCTCTATGGCGCCAAGAGCCTGGAGCTGCCCTTCCAAGGAGCCCGTGAGTGGCGTGGCCTTGGGGTGGGAGCCACAGGAGGGGGGCGGGCTCCTCTTGGATCCAAATTCCCAAGGCTGACGAACTTCTTGAGAGCACGGTTGGAGCGGAGAAGCAGTCCTGAGTTTGCTCAGACCTTTGAGTTACGAGCCCCTCCCCGGGGCCCTCCAGCACGAAAGGGATTGCCCTGGCACCGGGAGCCTCCGTGCCAGTCAATGAGGGCAAGGATGTCCCGCTTGTGTGAATATGTTCACTGTCACCCCAGCACGTCTCCAGAGTTCTCAGGTGTCGCCGTCACCGCCCACAACCCTGAGGGTGCCTGGCTCTTCTCTGTCCTCAGATCGACTGATGTGGGCCAAGATTGGGCCCGTGGGCGCCGTGGTCACCTTTGCCATCCTGATTGCCATCGTCTGCTACATTACCCAGACACGCAGGAAGTGAGTGCCAGCCGGAGCTGATGTGGGGATGGGAGTCTCCAAAAAGGGGACCTGGGGCGGGGTCAGGAGGCCCAGAGTGGGCGTGGGAAGGCAGCGCCATAGGTATTGAGAAGGCAGATTCTGCTCTGGGAAGGATCTCCAGACAGAGGAGAGAGGGTTCTCGCTAGTCCCAGCCCCTGCTGCTCAGGGGCACACCAGGGCCTGGGCTGAGCCCTTTACACACATCATTTGAGCCCTGTTTCTTCACATTCTATTTTGACGGCTTCCCTGTCTCCAGGGACTCTCCGCTACACCCTCCAGTGTGGTGGGGAAAGCCCAGGTACCCCTGCAGCCACAGCAGCAGGCCCACTTGACGCCAGAAGCCCCAAAGATTACACACATCTGTGGCAACAAAAATATGCCTCGAAAGATCGCTCGAGCTCAGAAGTTAGAGGCCAGCCTGGGAAACATTGGGAGACCCCCGTCTACAAAAAAATGAAAAAATCAGCTAGGCATAGTGGCACATGCCTGTGGTCCCAGCTACTCGGGAGGCTGAGGAGGGAGGATCGCTTGAGACCATGAGGTTGAGGCTGCAGTGAGCTACGATTTCACCACTGTACTCCAGCCTAGGTGACAGAGAGAGACCCTGTCTCTAAAAACAAACGAACAGAAAGCTTCTCTAGCCCCAAACTACACCCACCTGACCCAACTGAGCTGTGTCCCACACCCATCAGCTGTCCTGAGAAATGAATTAACCTCTCTGCTCCACCTCCTGGCGGCAAGAGGGGCAGACACACAGAGCCTATGAGGGGAACCTCATAGAGAGAATCCAGGCGGGGGTCCTGAAAAATGGCAGAGCCCAGGGGCCAGGTGGCTGGCCCCCAGCCGGGCAGGGGCCACCGAGGTGGGGAGGGCGGGCCGTGTGGGCAGGAGAGGCCGGTGGTTCTGAAAGTGCTGCTTGCCACACCTTAGAGATGGGTAGGAGCAATTCTGAGGTCCCCTGAGCCAAACTCCTAAAACACGTGGGGTGCAGAAAGGGAGGGCAGAGGGAGATCTGACGAATCCTGCCCTGCAGAAAGAATGTGACAGAGAGCCCCAGCTTCTCGGCTGGGGACAATCCTCCGGTCCTGTTCAGCAGCGACTTCCGAATCTCTGGGGCACCGGAGAAGTATGAGGTAAGGACCAGAGCCGTGCGGCTCCAGGCAGCCTGGGAACCTGGATGCCAGGGACACCAAGGGCCTGGGAAGGGCCTGTGAGGCCAAGTGGCAGGGGAGTGGGGCAGCCTCTCAGAGGAGGAGAGGAGGAAATTCCAGGGCTAGGTTGGACCTGGAGGCTGGGGAGGAGGTGCCCAGGCTAAAGCTGTGTAGGGGGCGATGGGGCGTGGGGCCCAAGGGCCCCCTCACCCTCCCTCTCTGCCTGTGTCTATGACTGCATTTCCTTCTCCAATAGTCCAAAGAGGTCTCTATCCTGGAATCTCACTGAGCGCCCCAGGAGGTAGGTTCCGGGGGCCTCAGTGTGCCCTCCTCTGGGCCCTCCTTGGGCCCCGGGGTCGGCGTGCATGTGCGTGTGTCCCCATCAGGCGTCAAGGTGGTCTGTCGTGAAATCCCGGCCTACCCGGCAGTGCTGGCCTGTCTAGTCTGTCCTGTTGCAGCTCCTGTCTGTCTGTGGCCACCATCCTGTGTGTCCAAATTCCTGTGGCTGGGGGTTGGAGGGAGGGGTGGGAAGCATGAGGGGAACCCAAATGTCACCTGCAGGACCTCCCAGATTGAGGGGGGTCCCCATGCCAGGTCCAAACATGGGGGAGCATGTACCGAACCAGGTATTTCCAGAAATATGGAAAAGTGGGGTCCCAGCTAGGTGGCTTTCACCTGGGAAAGCGTTAGGGGTTAAATTGTGTGCCCCTCAAACTCTTATGTTGAAAGCTTCCTGGCCGGGTGCAGTGGCTCACGCCTGTAATCCCAGAACTTTAGGAGGCCAAGGCCAGATCTCTTGAGGTCAGGAGTTTGAGACCAGCCTGACCAACATGGTGAAACTCCATCTCTACCAAAAATACAAAAAATTAGCCAGGCGTGGTGGCAGGCACCCATAATCCCAGCTACTCGGGAGGCTGAGACAGGAGAATTGCTCGAACTCAGGAGGTGGAGGTTGCAGTGAGCCGAGGTCACGCCATTGCAAGACAGCCTGGGTCTCAAAAAAAGAAAGGAAGAAAAGAAAAAAAGAAAGAAGAAAGCTTCCTGGAGAAACTGAATTTGTAGGCAGATTTCAAGCTCAGCAATGATTAACACTGGCAGAAGCTCCAGAGTGGGACCCAGTGATCCGGGGCCTCACTGGACCTGTGATCCTTGAGGAAGGAGGTTCACGCAGGGATTTATTTGGGACTGAAATCAGGAGCTCTGAGGGTGCAAACACTCTGGGCTCTGTGTCCCGAAAAGGCAGGGAGCAGGACCCTGCTAATGGGTGGTTTCCCCTCCTAGAGCGAGAGGCGCCTGGGATCTGAGAGGAGGCTGCTGGGCCTTCGGGGTGAACCCCCAGAGCTGGACCTGAGCTATTCCCACTCGGACCTGGGGAAACGGCCCACCAAGGACAGCTACACGCTGACGGAGGAGCTGGCTGAGTATGCTGAAATCCGGGTCAAGTGAAGGAGCTGGGGGCAGCCCGCGTGGCTGACCCCCCCTCAGGACCCTCGCTGGCCCCCACTGGCTGCGGGCTCCCTTCCTCCCAAAAGTATCAGGGGCTTGGGCGGGAGGGGAATGAGGCAGGTGACAGTGAGGTCCTGACCTCCCCCTCCTTCCCAGCTGCCCCTCCCTGCCAACACACCCATGCCCTCATTATGGCTCCTCTCTAGCCTCCTTTACCCTCATCTGTCTGGAGAGGAGCTCTGTCTGTCCGTGTTATTTATTGCTACTTCCTGCCCGGTCTCCTGCCCCCACACCTGGCCCGGGGCCTGTACAAAAGGGACATGAAATAAATGCCCCAAAGCCGAATGCCAGTCTAGATCCTGATGCTCTCTGACCCGTCTTTGGGCAGCCTGCCATCCCACCGTCTCCCAAACCATCACAGAGTTTCTCCTTGCCCTCGGCTGAGCCCTGCGTGCAGACAAGGACCCGGGGATTTTAGCCTTGAACCCAGGACCAATGGCCGTTCAGTTGCTCCCACTCTGAGCTGGTAGCTTTGGACTGGGTCTGGGTTGACTTCTGGGTGATTTCACATAAAAATCTTTATGCTGATTTCTGCCACAGTCAGATCAGCTGCCACCACTGGGCTTGCACTCGCTTGTGGCCATGACTTGCTGAAAGGGAGGGTCCTATGCATTGGCCGCAGTCCCCACCACTCCCTATTGTTCCACACCTGGCCAGCTTCCCTCACTGACATTACCTCCTGGTCCCTGCAGCTTGGAGTGCGAGCCACAGATCTAGGTCTCTCCAGCCCGTGTCGGTTTCACTGCCATCTCTCACATTCATGCTGCAATTTGCAGCATCAGCCTTTACACATCACTACATTCAGTTCAAGAAACATTAAGCGCCAGCTGTGTACTGAGCACTTTCCAGAGGCTCAGGCTATCCTGAGAAGGGACTCCTAGGACAAATCTGTGACGATGAGAACGCTGAGACTTAGAGAAGTTAGGTGATTTTCCCCGGGTCCCAGAGCTCGGAAATGGCGTAGCCAGGCCCTGGGCTAGATTCTTCTGATTCAAATGCACCCTTTCCTTCCTTCCTTCCCTTTCCCCTTCCCCTCCCCCTCCCTTTCCCCTTCCCTTTCCCTTTCCGTTTCCCTTTCCCTTTACCTTTCCATTTCTCTCCCCTTCCCTCCCCTTCCCTCCCTTCCCCTCCCCTCCCCTTCCCTTTCCTTCCTTTCCTTTCCTTTCTTCTTTTTGATGGAGTCTCACTCTGTCACCCAGGCTGGAGTGCAGTGGTGCAATCTCGGCTCACTGTAACCTCCACCTCCCAGGTTCAAGCCATTCTCCTGCCTCAGACTCCTGAGTAGCTGGATCACAGGCACCTGCCACCATGCCTGGCTAATTTTTGTATGAAATGTACTTTTTGTATAGTATCTGTCAGGAAGTTAGAAAGGGCCAGAGTGTCTGCTGTAAAGAGATTAGTAACTAACAGTTGTTGAATGCTTTGTATGATTCTACCTAGTTTATATTAATTCATCTCCATTAACCTCATTTACCTTCCCTAACGATGATGACCATGGTTCTCAAAGTGTGGTCCCTAGGCAGCAGCATCAGCAGCACCCGGGAACTTGCTAGAAAGGCAAATTTTCAGATTCTGCCCCAGACTTCAGAAATCAAAAACCCTGGGGTGGGGCCCAGGAATTTGTTTTGAGAAGTCCTTGGTGGATTCTGATGCATGTGGACGTTTGTGAACAAGCGGCTGTAGCACAGAGAAGTTACATTTCTCCCACAGTCCCCAGCTATTAGCAGTGGAGCCCAGATTTGAGCCCCAACCTCTGCCTCCAGAGGCCACGCTCTGATGCTGTGCTACACGGCCATCTTGGTGAGAACCAGCAGGAGCTCCCAGAGCCCGGGTGCTGGAGGAGCAGTAAAATTAAGCTGTGGGCTGTGGGCAGTGAGGGCAGGGTTTCCTAGGTGACAGCTCTCCTTGTGTGTTTGTTTGTTTGTTTTTTGAGATGGAGTCTCACTCTGTCACCCAGTCTGGAGTGCAGTGGCACAATCCCGGCTCACTGCAACCTCCACCTCCCAGGTTCAAGAGATTCTCCTGCCTCAGCCTCCCGAGTAGCTGGGACTACAGGCACATGCCACCACGCCTAGCTAATTTTTGTATTTTTAGTAGATGGGGTTTCACTATGTTGGCCAGGCCAGTCTGGAACTCCTGACCTCAAGTGATCCACCCGCCTTGGCTGAAAGTGCTGTGATTAAGGTGTGAGCCACCACACCTGGCCTCTCCCTGGGTTTTGAAGAAGGCAGAGGACACAGCACAGAGACCAAAATAAAGGCCTAGAGGCAGGAATAAACAAACCAGGTCAGGAGGGGAGGTGACGTGGGGCTGCTTGGCTGAACAGGAGGTCCACATGCAGGAGGAAAGGAGGCGTGCGGGGGCCTCCGTGGGGCCTGTCCAAGCCAGGGGGTGCATGCCCTTTCCTCATGGGGCTCACAGTCTTACAGGAAGAAGGACATGAAAGAATCTCAGGCACAATATCAAATTGCAACTGTGACACCTGCTCCCAAGGAGAAGCTCAGGGTCTTTACAGCAGGGGTCCGCAGCACAGGCCCCTGGACTGATCCTGGTCTGTAGCCTGTTAGGGAGTGGGCTGCGCAGCAGGTGAGCGCCAGCGAGCACACGACTGCCTGAGCTCCGCCTCCTGTCAGCTCAGCAGCGGCATTCGTCCTCATAGCAGCACGATGCCTATCGCGAACTGTGCACGCGAGGGATCTAGGCTGTGCGCTCACTGATCACACCTGATGATCGGCCACTGTCTCCCATCACCCCCGGATGGGACCATCTAGTTGCAGGGAAACAAGCTCAGGGCTCCCACTGATTCTACATGATGGTGAGTTGTATACTGATTTCATTATATATCACAATGTAATAATAATAGAAATAAAGTGCGCAATACACGTAATGTGATTGAATTATCCCCAACTCCCTCCCTGCTCCCAGGTCCATGGAAAAATTGTCTTCCATGAAACCGCTCCCTGGTGCCAAAAAGGTTGGGGACCCCTGTTTGACAGCATAGAATCTAAGTGTGATTTAGGGTCTCGGGGGCACAGGGGGGATTACCTATGAAGGAAACTCACACCTGTGTGAAGGCCCCAAGGGAGACGATGTTTAGCAAAATTCCAGGAGCTGAAGCAAAGCCAGAGAGGCAGGAGATGGGGCTGGGGATATACAGGGGCCTCTCAGCAGCCAGGAGGGAAGCCTCTTCCAGGTCACCCGCCCTGCCCCAACACACCTGTCCCCTGACGACAGACCCTGGCTCCAGCAGGTCTGGCCTGGCAGGACTTCGCCCAGAGGCACAGAACATTGTCAATAACCAGGGATGGGGGAGTAACCCCGCGCTGCCCAAAGTGCAGCCTGGACACCCCGGGCGTGTGGAGCTACTCTGACGCTACTATACATGCTTCATTTAGTACGCGCCAGAGCATCAGGAAACCAGAATGCCAAACCGGCTTCGGATGAGGCTAAATCAAAATGAATAAACAAATAAAATCAATCAACTGAATTGATTTTTAAAATGTATTAAATAAACATGTTGCCTGTGACTGATAGGACAAAAGTCCTGAAGGTGGTTGGCAAACCTCTAAAGTTTGGGAAGTGATGAGGGAATTTGACACAAAGACCGTCCTTAGGAGAGACTGGCGCTCAACCATGGAGAATGTGTGGGACCGAGGGGCGGGGGCGGTGCCTCCTGCCTGTAATCTCAGCACTTTGGGAGGCTGAGGCTGGCGGATGGCTTCAGCCCACGAGTTCGAGATCAGCCTCAGCAACACAGCGAGACCCAGTCTCTACAAAAAATACAAAAATTAGGCAGACATGATGGCATGCGCCTGTAGTCCCATCTGCTCCGGAGGCTGAGGTGGCAGGATAGTTTGAGCCCAGGAGGTGGAGTTTGCAGTGAGCTGAGATTGCACCATTGCACTCCATCCTGGGCGACAAAGTGAGACCCCGTCTCAAGACAACAACAACAAGGACCTGAACTCAGGTTCACTCAGACTTTCCCCACCCAGCTCCTGGACCCACCAGAATTCAACGCAGGCTCACAGAGCACCTCTGTGTGCCAGGCCTTTGCTGGGCCCCAGAGACACAGCAGTGCCCAAAAAAAATCACCCTCTGACCTCCCAGAGCTGGCATTCTGCGGAAGAGATAGACAGCGATCAGAAAGGCGAGCAAACACGTGACCGCAGATCAGATAGTGAAGGAACCGCAGCGAATGCGAGGTCAGGCAGTGCTGGATCAGGCTGCCATTTCAGAAAGAGAAGTCCCTTGAGCTAAGAATGGAAGGAAGTAAGGGAGGGAGCTCTGTGGGTTCCTGGGGAATGTGGGTCCAGGGAGACCAAAATCAAGCGTAAAGGCCTCTAGAGAGAATGTACTTGTTACGTTCATGGAACAAGAAGGAAAGAAGCATGTTTGAGTGAGTGATGGAGCCGGAGTAGTTGCCCAGGGAAGCTCGAGTGTGGACGGCCTTGTAGGCCACAGGCAGGACTGGACCTTTTTGTTTGTTTGTTTGTTTTGAGACAGAGTCTCGCTCTGTGGCCCAGGCTGGAGTGCAGTTGCACAGTCTCAGCTCACTGCAGCCTCCGCCTCCCGGGTTCAGCCTCTGCCTCCCGGGTTCAAGCGGTTCAAGCACGCATCACCACCCTGGCTAATTTTTGTAATTTTAGTAGAGATGGGGTTTCTCCATGTTGGCCAGGCTGGTCTTGAACTCCTGACCTGAGGTGATCCACCTGCCTCAGCCTCCCAAAGTGCTGGGATTACAGGTGTGAGCCACCCTGCCCAGCAATGGAATTTAATCCTAGTATTTTATTTTTTATTATTTTTTGAGACGGAGACTTGCTCTGTCTGTCACTCAGGCTAGAGTCCAGTGGCACTATCTCAGCTCACCACAACCTCCGCCTCCTGGGTTCAAGCGATTCTCCTGCCTCCGCCTCTCAAGTAGCTGGGATTATAGGCGCCTGCCACCACCACGCCCAGCTAATTTTTGTATTTTAGTAGAGACAGGAATTCACCATGTTGGCCAGGCTGGTCTCGAACTCCTGAGCTCAAGTGATCTGCCAGCCTCACCTGCCAAAGTGCTGGGATTACAGGCGTGAACCACCTTGCCCAGCTGGGATTTGGACTTTCAAAGAGCGCATTGAGAAACCGCTGACAGAGTGAGCTCGGAGGGGTGTGATGGGGGGCTTCAGGCTTCAGAGGCCAGCTGGCAGCTGTGTGGACGGTGAGCACAGGCCGTCAGTGGAGACACGGACTGGGCTTGGGAGGCCCTGGCCATTGTCCAAGAGAGGAAGTGGAGATGGGGAGAGGGGTGGGCTCAGGACCCATTTTGGAGGAGGAACTGACAGGACTCATCTGAGGAGTCAAATGTGACTCCAGCCACTTTGTTAAGAGGTCAAAGAAAGTGGGAGGGGCCGGTTCGGTGGAGAAAGCAAGAGTGATCTACTCTGGCCAAGTTCAGGCCTGGGGAGGCCAAGCCAAGGAAAAGTCAAAGCCCATAACACAGTTTAATCCTAGTATTTTTTTTTTTTCTTTTTTGAGAAGGAGTCTCACTCTGTCGCCCAGGCTAGCATCTAGTGGCGAGATCTCAGCTCACTGCAACCTCTGCCTCCTGGGTTCAAGCGATTCTCATGCCTCAGCCTCCCAAGTAGCTGGGATTACAGATGTGCACCACCACGCCCAGCTAACTTTTGTATTTTAGTAGAGCCAGGGTTTCACCATGTTGGCCAGGCTGGTCTCAAACTCCTGACCTCAAGTGATCTGCCAGCCTCGGCCTCCCAAAGTTCTAGGATTACAGGTGTGAACCACTCGCTGCTGACTCAGAGAGATGGGGGCAGATGCTGAGATGATGTCTGCCAAGGCAGGAAGGGAGGTAAGAAGGTCTCACGGCCTCACGTGCCAGGAGGGCTGGGCCACCATGTGCGGGAGGGAGGACACCCAGGCACCAGGCCATGGTCATGACATGGGCCTCTTTGTCCCTCCCCGTCTGCCAACCTCCTGAGTCACTCCTGATGGAGATGACCCATCTGTCCCTGGCCCGCCTCCCACCCTGTCCCTGGGACGGTGCCTGGGGCAGGCGGCTCCATTATCCTACTTGATGAAAGAGCTTCCACCCAGCACTGGCCACTCCAGAGCCTCCTCCCCGGGTGGCTCATGATGCACGGCCCGGCTCTTGCGACAGGCCAGGGGTGGAGACACACTGCACTGCTGAGAAGTGCTTTCTAGGAGTTCAAAACCAGGCAACAGAGCAAGACGTTGTATGCAGGAAAAAAATGTTTAAAAATAAGCCGAGCACAGTGGCTGTTGGAAACAGATGCTGGGTGCCGCAAAGAAAAATCAGCACTGAGACAAAGGATCTCTCAGCTAAGCAATTTTTACTTTTTTACTTCCTGTCTGGCAGGAAGGGTACCCTCGCTAGCCATCTTGCCATGAGAGTATAACGAACAAAGGAAAAGCAGACATATTTATCCCTAACGCCTTTGGGGCCGTCCTTACTGCTGTGTCTGATCTCGGTTTGCTGGAGTCAGACCTCACAATTTAAACTAAAACCCAGTTGGCTAATAACTTACAGCTTTTCTAACCAGGTAAAAGCAATGGCAAGCTGGGACATGCCTGTGAGCACGTTCAGCACAGATACCTTGGTTAAAGTACAAGGACATAGAATGTACTACGTGGCTGTAAGCATGGCATATCTGTCAGCTACGTAGGATAGGGCTTAACAAAGAGTTATTAGCACACTTATGGTTTATTCTTTAACAAGAAAGAAAACTTTAAAGAGGATCTTTCCTACTTCCCACAGTGGTGCATGCTGTAGTCCCACCTGCCTGGGAGGCTGAGGCAGGATGATGGCTTGAGCCCAGGAGTTTGAGTCTGCAGTGAGCTGTGATTGTACTCCAGCCTGGGAAACAGAGTAAGACTCAGTTGCTAAAAAAGAAAAAAAAAGGCTGAGTGCAGTGTCTCATGTCTGTAATCCCAGCACTTTGGGAGGCCTAGGCGGGCAGATCACCTGAGGTCAGGAGCTCGAGACCAGCTTGACCAACATGGCAAAACCTCATCTCTACTAAAAATACAAAAATTAGCCAGGTGTGGTGATGCACACCTGTAGTCCCAGCTACTTGGAAGGCTGAGGCAGGAGAATCACTTGAACTCAGGAGGCGGAGGTTGCAGTGAGCTGAGATGGCACCATTACACTCCAGCCTGGGCAACAGAGCCAGACTCCATTTCAAATAAATAAATAAACAAATAAGAGAAGAAAAAGAAAAAAAGGAGAGGGAAATAGCCAAGCCTCTTTCTTTCTCCACTCTTGCTCTCAACTCCAGGCTGCTCCTTAAACAGGAGGTGACAACCACACCTCACAAATTTAAAAAAAATGTCTTAATTTTGAAATAATTATCACAGGAAGTTGCAAAGATAGAACAGAGAAGTCTGGCAGCAGCTGAGCTGAACACCCCTTCCCACCCTAGAGCTCCGCCTGCCTGGGGAGCGGGGAGGAAATGACAGTTTAGTCCCAAAGGGCCTCGCTGTGAAGCTCAGGCTGGGGCTGAGTAGCCAGAGGTGCGTGAATGAATGTCTCCAGGGAGTGCTGGGTCAGCAGGGCACGTGACAATGTCTGGAATAATGACAGCTCACTTTTACGGAGAGCCCGCTCCACAGTAGCCACCGTGCAAAGTGCTGTAGGGGCTGGGGACCTGTCACAGCATAGCCCTGAAGTCGTAGCAGCAATCTGATTACCACTCTGGGAGGGGAAACTGAGGCAATGTCACAGCGGATTCATGGCAGAACTGGGACTGGAACCCAGGTCGCTTTACTGCATGCTTGTCCTGGGATGTGCGGGCTGCTGAGTGTGTCGCATGTGTGCTGTCTGTCGCTAGCCCTGTGAGGAAGCCACTATCATTGTTCTCGTCTTATTACTGTCCTGGGCAGGGGTCAGGGGCGAGGGGGACACAGCCAGGCTGGGTGCGGCCACCCAGGGCTCACAGGGACTCTGTTAGTTGCCTGGTTTCACTGCTTCCCTGGCAAGGGGCTGACAGTCAAGTCACCAAAAAAGACCAGTGACCTGTTTGGAGAAAAGGGGGAAGGAGAAGGGAAAGCGCAGAGACTGCGTTCTCAGGGGTCCCGCTCCTCCTCCCTTGCCTTCTCCATGCAGCCCTTGGCCTCTGAAATCAAGACACATCCACAAGCCCGTGGTCCCATCTCCTCCTGTTACAAGACTATGAGCCACGCCTGGCGCTGTGGCCTGCAGAAACCGCAACTTCTCCTCCTAGGTGAGGAGCAGGGATTCAAGTCCCAAAGGGTCCCCTGCCTGATACCTCTGGGGCCTGGTCACCTGGCCTGGAGTCCCGCATTGAGATTGCTGGGATTAAAAAAAAAAAATTATGGCCAGGTGCAGTGACTTGTGCCTGTAATTCTAGCATCTTGGAAGCCTGAGGCAGCGGATCGCTTGAAGCCAGGAGTTCGAGACCAGAATGGGCAATGTAGAGAATCCCCAACTCAACAAAAAATAAAAAATAAATTAGCTGGGTGGCACCTGTAGTTCTAGTTACTCGAGTGTCTGAGGATCGCTTGAGCCCACCTCCAGTTCAAGGCTGCAAAAAAAAAAATTTGTTTTTATTTTATTTTGAAATAAGTATAGATTCACAGAAAGTTGCAAAGATAGAACAGAGAAGTCTGGTGCGCTCTTCACCCAGCGTGCCCTGATGGTTACTTTTTAAATCATTCAGGTCAATATCAAAACCAGGAATTTGACATTGATATAATGTGTGTGTACAGCTCTATGACATTTTATCACATCTAGATGAATATAACCACCACTGCAATCCAGATACAGAATTATTCTGTTACTACAAAGACCTCCCTCATGCTACGCCCTTCAGAGTCATACACTTTTCCCACCATCCCTGGCAACTTTTCATCTTCTCCACCTCTATCATTTTGTTATTTCAAAAATGTTACGACCAGGCACGGTGGCTTACACCTGTAATCCCAGAGAGCAGGTGGATCACTTGAGGTCAGGAGTTCGAGACCAGCCTGGCCAACATGGTGAAACCCTGTCTCTACTAAAATACAAAAATTAGCCAGGCCTGGTGGTGGCAGGTGCCTGTAATCCCAGCTATTAAGAAGCTGAAGCAGGAGAATCATTTGAACCTGGGAGGCAGAGGTTGCAGCGAGTTGAGATCCTGCAACTGCACTCCAGCCTGAGCAACAGGGTGAAACTCCGTCTCAAAAAACAAACAAAAAGAATGTTACGACACATGTGATCCTTGGAGACTGGTTTTTCTTCACTTTCTGTACCGCTCTTCAGAATTATCCAAGTTGTCGCCCGTATCCTATTCACAGCTCACTCCTTTCTACTGCTGCGTAGTACTCCATGGCATGGACGTATCATAATCTGTTAAGCAACTCACCTGTGGAAGGAGGCATTGGATGTTTCCAGTTTTGTTTTGTTTCTTTTTGAGACGGGGTCTCACTCTTGTTGCCCAGGCTAGAATGCAGTGGTGCAATCTCAGCTCACTGCAACCTCTGCCTCCCAAGTTCAAGCAGTTCTCCTGCCTCAGCCTCCCGAGTAGCTGGGATTACAGGCATGCGCCACCACACCCAGATAATTTTGTATTTTTAGTAGAGATGGGGTTTTACCATCTTGGCCAGGCTGGTCTTGAACTCTTGACCTCAGGTGATCGCCTGCCTTGGCCTCCCAAAGTGCTGGGATTACAGGCGTGAGCCACCGCGCCCGGCTGTTTCTAGTTTTCGGCTATTACAAATAAAGCTGCTATGAATAATTGTGAGCAGGTTTTTGTGTGGCCATACGTTTTCATTTCTTGAGGATAAAATGCCCAGGAGTGCAATTGCTGTCATCTGGTAGGTATATTTTGTTTAGTTTTTCAGGAAACTGACAAACTCTTTTCCAGAGTAGCCGGATCATTTTGCATTCCCACCGACCCCGTGTGAATGATTCAAGTTCACGGCATCCTCACCAGCCTTAGGCGTTGTCATCATTGGTTTTTTAATTTTAGCTGTTCTAAAGTGATATCTTGTCATGGGTTTCAATTTGCATTTCACTAGTGGCTGGTGATGTGGGACATCTTTTCATGTGCTTATTTGCCTTCTGTGTACCTTCTTCAGGAATATGTGTCTTCATGTCTTTTGCCTATTTTCTAATTGAACTGGTTTTTATTTATTTAGAGACAGAATCTCCATCTGTCACCCAGGCTGGAGTGTAGCTGGATCGAGGCTCACTGAAACCTCCGCCCCCTAGGCTCAGGTGACTCTCCTGTCTCAGCTTCCTGAAAAGCTGGGATTATAGGCACACACCACCACGCCCTGCTAATTTTTGTATTTTGAGTAGAGATAGGGTTTCGCCATGTTGGCCAGGCTGGTCTCGAACTCCCGACCTCGGTGATCCGCCTGCCTCAGTCTCCCAAAATGCTGGATTACAGGTGTGAGCCATCGCGCCCAGCCTGGTTTTTACTATATACACATGATATACATACACCACACACATATACACACACACACTATGTAATGTAAAGCTGTCATATATTACATATATACTACATATATAACAGCTTTGCTGAGATATAATTCACATGCCACAAAACACACCCATGTGGAATGTCCAGTTGAATGGTCTTGAGTCTATTCACTGAGTTTTACAACCATCACCACAACCAGTTTTAGAACATTTCATCACCCCCAGAATAATCTCGTGCCCATGAGCAGTCACTCCTCATTTCCTCTCGCATTCCCCACCCACCCCAGCCCTATGCAACCACTAAATCTACTTCTGTCTCTACAGATTTGCCTTTTCTGAATATTTCATATGAATGGAATCACACAATACGTAACATTCTGTGACTGGCTTCTTTCACTTAATGTTTTCAAAGTTTATCCGTTGCTGGGTGCGGTGGCTCATACCTGTAATCCCAGCACTTTGGGAGGCCAAGGTGGGTGGATCCCCTGAGGTCAGGAGTTCAGGACCAGCCTGGCCAACATGGTAAAACCCTGTCTCTACTAACAATAAGAAAAATTAGCTGAATGTGGTGGTGTGCAGCTGTAATCCCAGTTACTCAGGAGGTTGAGGCAGGAGAATCGCTTGAACCCGGGGGCAGAGGTTGCAGTGAGCCAAGATCATGCTACTGCACTCCAGCCTGGGCAACAAGAGTGAAACTCTATCTCAAAAAATAAAGAAAAACTTCATCCATGTTATAGCACCTATCAGTACCTCATTCCTTTTTATCATCAAATAATTTTTTTTTTTTTTTTTTTTTTTTTAAGACAGAGCCTCCTTCTGTCGCCAGGCTGGAGTGCAGTGGCGTGATCTCGGCTTACTGCAACCTCTGACTCCCAGGTTCAAGCGATTCTCCTGCTTCAGCCTCCAGAGTAGCTGGGATTACAGGTGTACATCACTACACCCAGCTCATGTTTTATATTTTTAGTAGAGACGGGGTTTTGCCATATTGGCCAGGAGGGTCTCAAACTCCTGACCTCATGTGATCCACCCACCTCGGCCTCCCAAAGTGCTGGGATTACAGGCGTGAGCCACTGCACCTGACCAAGATATCTTTTTCCTTCTCGATATCTGTGTGCTCCTCCCTCAGCCCTTGGGGGCTGCTGAAGCTTCAGTGCAGGTGGTCAGATTCCCCATCATTCATGCCTGTGATGGAAAGTGGTGGAAGTGGTAGGAACTGGACGGTGTCACTAAACTACAAATACTTTCAGGTGGGCCTGTGCCTTTTTCAGCGAGCTGGCGGTCCTCCTGCTTGGCTTGAGTCATTCACATTTCCTGAGAGCGGGTAAAGGGGGAGTTGCAGAGGAGCCCGTTCTGATCTGATATTGCAAACCCATGCACGGAAAGGAATAACTGCTGTAGATATTCTAGTCTTCCAATCTGACTCCAAGCCCGCATCCCCTCCATCGTCTCTTCCCCACTCCCCAGGTCACGATGCTGCTCGGTCCCCCGCAGAGCCGCAGAGAAGCAGGGGGTGTGGCCATGGAAGGTAAACCTCTCCGACCAGAGACTTTACTGTACTTCTTCTTTCACTCTCAGATGCTGCCAGGGTCCCTGAAGAGCGAAGACACGCGGAAACAGGTAAAAACCATTTTGCTTTTATTTTGCATTTGACAAGCAAGTTATTATGGAACAGCAGATGGGCCAGGCATACCTCCCAGAGCTGGGAACACAGTGGGGACGTCCCTGGCTCTCTCTTACCTGTGTTACAACAGGTTGTAGACAGACCCCCGTCCTGAGTATCCACCTTGCCAGGCCTGGTGAGTTTTCCAAGAGTAGGGTAAGTTATTGGATGCCCAGGAGGGAAGAATGGAGCCAGGGAGGCCGGCCCCAAGATTCTGCAAGGCCCTCAACAAGACCGGGCTAAGAAGGTCTGGACAGCATGGCCCTGTCCTGAGCCTCTGTGCATAATGACTGCTCTCCCTAACCTCCACCCCACCCTCAGCTGCCGAGACCAGCTTGGCTGTGGAGACCCCAACCCAGGTGGTGCTGCAGGAATTAAGAAACAGACACACAGAGATAGAAAGCAAAGGTGAGACATCAGGGGACTTACAGCATTCCCAGCTGAGAGCCCAGAGCAGACTCTGACCCACGTATTTATTCTTTACATTCCAGTGACAAGTTTGACAAGCGGATGCTCTTTGCTCTTTCATAGGTTAAAGATAAACTAACCAGGCAGCTAGTGTATGTTCACTATAGGTTAAAGATAAACTAGAAAGCACTCTTTACGAGGGAACAAAGGAAAGAGTCACATATCCTGTGTTCAAAGAACTAATTCATCTGGTGTGGGACATATTCATATCGGTCACTGTTTTAGAACGTCTTAAGCAGTTTTCTGCTTTAGGGAGCTGACTAGGTTTTCCTTGCCACTGCCCTCAGCAAACAATATGATATATCACACGCGTCAGAATTTGCTCTCAATACTCAGCCTTCCAATTCCTGGGCCTGGGGCCCTACTCCTGTGCTCCAGAGACTCCTGGAGCGCCTTGAGGCAGCACACAGTCCTGCTCTGGAAGCACCCATCTCCCACTCGTGCTGGGATACTCCAGCCCAGCCCAGAGGAGGGTGTGGTTAGAGGGTGCTGGCAGAGCAGGCACAATGGCCCGGCTCCTGGAGGCAAGTCTCAGCTGCATGGAATGGAGTCTAGTCCTTGCCACAGCCCTTGTTACCCCTTAGGGAACCTTAAGGGGATTTCAAAGAGCACTAGCCCCGCAACCCTGCCAATTTTTTTATGCAACATATAAAATAGATCCCATGGCTAAAGAAGTGTGGACAATCTATTATACTCTAATCCCCATGTCTAGAGATTAATGGTGTAGATAGAGTTTACTAAAAGGTTTTTAAAGTCCTGCAGTAAGGAATCTAACTTAAGCCAGGCGCAGCAGCTCACGCCTGTAATCCCAACACTTTGGGAGGCCAAGTTGGGCGAATCACCTGAGGTCAGGAGTTTGAAACCAGCCTGGCCAACATGGTGAAACCCCATCTCTAGTAAAACAAACAAACAGACAAAAAATCAGATGGGAGTGGTGGCACATGCCTGTAGTCCCAGCTACTCAGGAGGCTGAGGCAGGAGAATCACTTGAACCCGGCAGAGGTTGCAGTGAGCTGAGATCATGCCACTGCACTCCAGCCTGGGTAACAGAATGAGACTCTCAAAAAAAAAAAATCTTACTTAACTCTTTAACCCTGCTTTTCTCAAGTGGATGTGACTTTGAAGACGCTTTTTGTGTGTGACATTATGAGCACCTTCAGGGCTGATGTCAGCTCTGCCTGGGGAATCTGCCTCAGCTTCAGACCCTGCATCCCAAATTCATGCTCAGGTCAGGCCAGACCCCCTTCCTGCTGTCAGCAAGCAGCTTAGCATTCCCCACACCCATGACCGGACACCCAGCAGCCCTCGGCATGAGCCATGTGGCCAGAGGAGATAGACAGAAAGGGGAACACTGATGCCTGGGAAACGTTGGCGGGTGAGTGGGAGGGGCTTGGGTTGGTGCTGAGACCGGAGACACACTCTGCTGTCACATCCTTCGGGGTCCCCAGGGGCCAGCACAGAGGGCCACGATCATGTAAATTGGGACTTAAATTTAACTCTGTGTAAATATAACTGTGTGCAGAGGTCAGGGATGGTAGAGGACAAGTTTATTGCATAGAGGAAGAGAGAGATGGGCAGCAGTTGCAAAACCTAGTCCACAGACAGGTTTTGTTGGACCAGCTCTGTATATTTTTAGTTTATTTATTTTTATTTTTTTTTGAGATGTGGTCTTGCTCTGTTGCCCAGGCTGGAGTGCAGTGGGGAGATCACCACAGGCTTGACTTCCTGGGCTCAAATGACCCTCCCACCTCAGCCTCTTGATTAGCTGTGACTGCAGGTGTGTGCCACCATGCCTGGCTAGTTTTTTAATTTTTTTGTAGACACGAGGTCTTGCTGTGTTGCCCAGGCTGGTCTCAAACTCCTGACCTCAAGTAATCCTCCCACCTTGGCCACCTCTCCTGGTCTATTTTTCCTTCTGAAGTAGGACATTCCACGTAGAAGCTTGGCTTCTTCTCTTAAAACAGTGGAAGATCAGACAGTGTGAGCTCAGTCAGGTTCTGTCTGGCAATGACTGGCTGGAACTGAGACAGCCACCACCTTTAGAGGAGGCACAACTTTTGTCACCACCTGGTTGATCTATGTTTCCTACCTGGCCTGTGGGGCATCTGAGGGGGACCTTTGGACCACATTCTCCTGAGACCTTCCAGACCCCTCAAAATGCTCTTCTGGCATCATACTTTGTTTTTTTCTGTTTTGGGGTTTGTTGTTGTTGTTGCTGTTTTTGAGACAGGGTCTTGCCCTGTCACCCAGGCTGGAGTGCAGTGGCGCGATCTCGGCTCGCCGCAACCTCCACCTCCTGGGTTCAAGCGATTCTCCTGCCTCAGCCTCCTGGGTAGCTGAGATTACAGGTGTGTGCCACCACGCCCAGCTGATTTTTTTTTTTTTTTTTGTATTTTTAGTAAAGATGGGGTTTGGGGCTGGGTGCGGTAGTTCACACCTGTAATCCCAGCACTCTGGGAGGCCGAAGCGGGTGGACCACCTGAGGTTGGGAGTTCAAGACCAGCCTGACAAACATGGAGAAACCCTATTTCTACTAAAAACACAAAATTAGCCAGGCGTGGTGGTGCATGCCTGTAATCCCAGCTACTCAGGAGGCTGAGGCAGGAGAGTCATTTGAACCCTGAAGGCGGAGGTTGGGGTGAGCTGAGATCGCACCATTGCACTCCAGCCCGGGCAACAAGAGTGAAACTCGGTCTCAAACAAAAAAAAAAAAGATGGTGATTCACCATGTTGGCCAGGCTGCTCCTGAAGTCCCAACCCCAAGTGATATGCCTGCCTCGGCCTCCCAAAGTATTGGGATTACAGGCATGAGCCACTGTGCCCGGCTAACCTATACATTGTTACTGGTTTTAGAATTCTCTTTTACCTGATCTTTCAAACCAAATTTTGACCATGTCTGTCCCTGAGTATAATCCTTGATGAGTAGCACCAGGGAGAGCTCCATGTTATCCAGGGCCTGACATTTGAGGCACTCAGTGACCTGGTGCCACTCAAAGCCTGAGACTGGGTAGGAAGCTTATAAAATTAGAGATGGGTAAATGAATGGATGGAAAAAAGGAAGCAAGGGAGGAATGAAGGAAGAAAGGAAGGAGTTCTGAAAAGAGAGAGAGACTGCCCCCATGGAGCTCTCAGGTTGAAGGAGAAAAAACTCTGGGCTGGGAGCAGTGGCTCACGCCTGTAATCCCAGCACTTTGGGAGGCCGAGGCGGGTGGTTCACGAGGTCAGGAGTTCAAGACCAGCCTGGCCAACATGGTGAAACCCCATCTCTACTAAAAATACAAAAGTTGGGTGTGGTGGCACCTGCCTTTACCCAGCTACTTCGGGGGCTGAGGCCAGAGAAACACTTGAGCCTGGGAAGCAGAGGTTGCAGTGAGCTGAGATCGCACCACTGCACTCCAGCCTGGGTAACAGAGCGAGACTCTGTCTCAAAAAAAAAAAAAAAAAAACCAAAAATGAAAGAACTCCGTGAGGATCCCAAATGCCATACAGACCCAGTCCTCTTGGATCCAGGGGAAGGGTCAGAGCTCAGTGGGTGAGCAAGAAAAGCCATGTGGAAGAAGTAAGCCACCAGATGGCTCTAAGACAAACTCTCCCCTGCTCAGGCTTCCGCCCAGACACGACACCATGCATCTCCTCGGCCCCTGGCTCCTGCTCCTGGGTAAGGACTGTGGCCTGGGCTGGTACTGGGGTTCTGGGATGTCAGTGGGCACTGGAGGAGGAGGAAAGACCTGGGCTGAGAGGTGTCAACATAGGGTAGGGTAGGGGTGGCCAATGTGTATAGGTAAATGTCCATACAAATATACATACAAATATACACACAAATATACATACAAATATACACACAAATATACACACAAATATGCATACAAATATACATACGAATATACACACGAATATACACACAAATATACATACAAATATACACACAAATATACATACAAATATACATACGAATATACACATGAATATACACACGAATATACACACAAATATACATACAAATATACACACAAATATACAAATATACACACAAATATACACACAAATATACATACAAATATACATACGAATATACACATGAATATACACACGAATATACACACAAATATACATACAAATATACACACAAATATACATACAAATATACATACGAATATACACATGAATATACACACGAATATACACACAAATATACACACAAATATACATACAAATATACACACAAATATACATACGAATATACATACGAATATACACATGAATATACACACAAATATACATACAAATATACACACAAATATACATACAAATATACACACAAATACACAGACAAAAATACATACAAATATGTATGTTTCCCATATATACATACGCTTCTCTCTTTGCATCCTGCTGTCTTTGTGACTCTCTGTATCTCTCCCACTATCTTCAGAGGGAATTCCTTAGTCTTTTGAAAGGTCTCGGCTGGGTACAGTGGCTCATGCCTGTGACCCCAGCACTTTGTGAGGCTGAGGTGGGAGGATCACTTGAGGTCAGGAGTTCAAGACCAGCCTGGGCAACATAGCAAGACCCTCCCGTCTCTAAAAAGAATAAAAAATTAAACAAATTTAAAAATAAAGAATAGTTTTTAAAAGAAGGCTTTCATGCCCCCTCAATAATGCTTTCTGATCACTGTGGTGAGTTGCAGAATACTTGGCTTTCTCTGCCTCAAGTGATTGGAACCTTAAGCACCCTAAAGCCCTCTACGCCTGGGAGGGGGCCTGCGTCTGGGTCCCCTGCATCTACAGGATCCCAGATTCCGATGATGCTCTGAAAAGATTCATCCTGTTCCACGATCCTAAGTATAATGATAAAACCAAGAGCTTCGAGGGGACCAGACTCTATGAAAACAAAGTGGACGGAACGTTTCCTTCTGAGCAAAGGGTGCAATTCCTGGGGCCCGAAAGGAACAACTGCACAGTGAAAATCAACCCAGTATACGTCAATGACAGTGGTCTGCTGGGGCTGAGGATGGAATCCAAAAAAAACAGTAAATGGATGGGAAAAACATACCTCAGAGTCTCTGGTAAGGCCTTCGGGGAGTGGGTCCTCTGCTCTGGGTAGGGGTGAGCTGGAGGCAGGAAATACCTGACTCTTGGCCCAGAGCTCACAAACGGAGCTGCCTGCAGGGCTCAGGCAGGGGACGCTGGCGGGTGGCGATGGTGAGGTGGCAGGGACCTCAGGCGTCCCACCTCGCCCACAGCTCCTGCGCTTCTGGGACCTGGACTCTAAGGTTGTTGGATCTTCCGATCTTTCTCTCTTTCTTTCTCACCATGTAGTTTTCAGCTTTTGTGACAAACTTGTGTTTGGCCTTAGTGTTGGAGTCATCCAAGCACCGCATTCCTTTAGTGGGGTGGGGTCTGTGTGCAGCCAGCTCGGTTCTTCCCCAGGCTGGACCACCCTCTTCAGACAGCGGGGTCTGAAGCTGCGTCGCTCACCCCAGACATAGGGCTGCTCAGAGATGCCCACCAAGGAAACCTAGTGTGAAAATGAGTGACCACGCTCCCTCAGCTCCAGACCTGTGTGATGGGTCAAATCCACCCCTACGCGTGCAATCCCATAACTGAGCCTACCTTAGAAAAATCACAAGATGCTCATTTTACTTTTTTTCTCTTCTTTTCCCCTCCACCTTCCCTTCCTTTTTTTTTTTTTTTTTTGAGATCGAGTTTCACTCTTGTTGCCCAGGCTGGAGTTCAATGGCGTGATCTCAACTCACTGCAACCTCCACCTACCTGGTTTAAGCGATTCTCCTGCCTTAGCCTCCCAAGTAGCTGGGATTACAGGCATACCCTACCACGCCCAGCTAACTTTGTATTTTTAGTAGAGACAGGGTTTCTCCATGTTGGTCAGTCTGGTCTCAAAGTCCCAACCTCAGGCAATCCACCCTCCTCGGCCTCCCAAAGTGCTGGGATTACAGGCATGAGCCACCGTGCCTGGTCTCCCTTCCCTTTTTATGAGGGTCTTGCTCTGTCGTCGCCCAGGCTGGAGTGCAGTGGTGCGATCTCAGCTCATTGTAGCCTTGATCTCCTGGGCTCAAGCGATCCTCCCACCTCAGCCTCCAGAGCAGCTGAGATCACAGGTGCATGCCGCCATGCCTGGCTAACTTTTTAATTTGTTGTAGAAATGGGTCTTGCTATGTTGCCCAGGCTGGTCTCGAACTCCAGGCCTCAAGCAATCCTCCTGCTTCAGCCTCCTAAAGCATTGGGATTACAGGTGTGAGCCACTGCACCCGGCCAGATCTTCTGATTTTTCAAGAGATGATGGAAATCTAGATTTTCCAATGAGATCTCTCCACGTGTTAATGTTCACGGCAAGTTCCCATGAGCTCTTCAAGGCTAGATGACACTGCCGTCAAACCCCAAAGGCCAGTTTCCAGCTCCCGATGCGTAGTCAGCCAAACACCGACACATCAGTGCTTAGAAGCTGAGAAAGGATTCTTTAATTTAGCCAAAGCGAGGGGAGGGAAGAGGGAAACTCTCAAATCTGACCTGACTTTGAGCATTACTGGGGGCTTTTATGAGTAAAGTAGGTGTGCAGGTGTGATATCCTGATCATCAAACGCGTTGTGCCCCTCAGCTCATCAGGTTTATTTTTTCTGTTTTTTTTTTTTTTTGAGACTCTTTTCTGAGTCCTGCTCTTGTCGCCCAGGCTGGAGTGCAGTGGCGTGATCTCAGCTCACCGAAACCTTCGCCTCCCAGGTTCAAGCGATTCTTCTGCCTCAGCCTCCCGAGTAGCTGGGATTACAGGCACCCGCCACCATGCCCAGCTAATTTTTGTATTTTTAGTAGAGAAGGGGTTTCACCATATTGGCCAGGTTGGTCTCAAAGTCCTAACCTCATGATCTGTCTGCCTTGGCCTCCCACAGTGCTGAGATTACAGGCGTGAGCCACCGCACCTGGCCTCGGCTTATTAAATTTCTGCATGTCATCAAGGAGGTCTGTGAGACCTAAGGATCATTGTTCTTTGAAAGAAAGACAAGTTCATTTATCTTGCAGACCGCCCCCAGGAGGTGAGGATATAAGTTAATCAATTATTAGTGAATTAGTGGTTACCTGCTACTGAAATGACTAAATGCAACTAACCATGCATGGAGGAAGGAAAGGACAAAGAGAAAAGAAAATAAGTAAAATGAACATCTTCAATTTTTTATAACACAGGCTCAGTTATAGCACTGCACACGTAGGGGCGGATTTGACCCATCAAACACAGGTGTGGGGTCTCTGCCCTAGGAGTGTGCTTACTCCGTTCCACATCCTGTTTCCTGGATGGGTAGTTCTGAGCAGCCTTAAATTTGGGGTGAGTGATGCAGCTTCAGACCCCGCCGTCTGAAGTGGGTGGTCCAGCCTGTGGGAAAGCTGAGGCCGGCTGCACACAGACCCACCCCACTAAAGGAATACCATGCTTGGATGGCTCCAATACTGAATGAAGCCAGGAAACCAACACGAACTCGTCAAAGCCGAAAAGCACATGATCTAAACGGGTAAAATACACTCAGAGGCGGTGGAGTACAACCTTGCGTCATTCAGAAAGCACACATCCGGCAATGAGAATGAAAAGTATAGATTACAATTCCCAAGGATGTTTAGTGTGGTCAAGGCCTTTCCGAGAGGATTTCAGGTGAGCAAAAGTGATTCAAAGTGGAGAAAAGCAGGACTGGGCTGGGTGCAGTAGTTCCTGCCTGTAACCCCAGCACTTTGGGAGGCTGAGGTCGGAGGATCACTTGAGCCCAGGAGTTTGAGACCAGCCTGGGTAACGTGGCAAGACCCTGTCTCTACAAAAAATTTTAAAAACTAGCTAGGTGTGGTGGCACATGCCTGTAGTCCCAGTTACTCAGGGGACTGAGGTGAGAGGATTGCTTGAGCCCAGGAGGTCGAGGCTGCAGTGAGCTAGGATTGTGCCACTGCACTCCAGCCTGGGTGACAGAGCAAGACCCTGTCTCTAAAGAAAAAAAGAGGCCCAGCGTGGTGGCTTACACCTGTAATCCCAGGGCTTTGGGAGGCCAAGGCAGAAGGATCACTTGAGGTCAGGAGTTCAAGATGAGCCTGGCCAACATGGTGAAATCCTGTCTCTACTAAAAATACAAAAAATTAGCTGGGCATGGTGGTAGGCACCTGTAATCCCAGCTACTTGGGAGGCTGAGGCAGGGGGATCACTTGAATTGGGGACGCGGAGGTTGCAGCAAGCTGAGATCCCACCACTGCACTCCAGCCTGGGTGACAGAGGGAGATTCCATCCTCTACCCCCCCAAAAAAACAAAACAAAGCAGGACTGGAGAGAGGTGGAATGAAGTGGCAAGGGGTTCCTGAGGGGTGATCTGGGACAGGACATCTAAAGCCAGGTGTACACTCACGTCCTTAGTTCCCCAGGCTCCAGCATGGGCTCTGTTCTTTTGCAGAAAGGCCTTTTCCACCTCATATCCAGCTCCCTCCAGAAATTCAAGAATCCCAGGAAATCACTCTGACCTGCTTGCTGAATTTCTCCTGCCATGAATATCAGACCCAATTGCAGTGGTTCCTGGGAGGGGAATCAATGACACAGGCTGTTGTCACCCTGACCACCTTGGTCCCTGAGTCTGTCTTCACCCGGAGTGAGCTCAAGTTCAGGACGCAGTGGAGTCACCACGGGAAGAACGTGACCTGCCAGCTTCAAGATGCGGAAGGGAAGGTCCTCTCCAAAGACACAGTGCAGCTGAATGTGAAGCGTGAGTCTCCCTGATGCTCCTATGGGAAGGGCAAGGTCTTTGTCACCTTCTCCCCAGCCCTGCAGGGGGCATGCACCCAGGGCACCAGGAAGCCTGCACAGAAAGTGGTGTCCTCGAGCCCCAGTCACACTGAGTTCCCTCTGGCACCACCCACCTTGTCAGCCCTGGGGTTTTGGGAAATCGATTCAATTTAGCCTAACAGGATAAAATGGTCCATCCTTGGCCAGGAGTGGTGGCTCACACCTGTAATCCCAGCACTTTGGGAGGCAGAGGCAGGTGGATCATGAGGTCAGGAGATCAAGACCATCCTGGCTAACAGAGTGAAACCCCATCTCTACTAAAAATGCAAAAAATTAGCAAGGCGTGCTGGCGTGTGCCTGTAGTCTCAGCTACTTGGGAGGCTGAGGCAGGAGAATCACTTGAACCCAGGAGGCAGAGGTTGCAGTGACCCGAGATCTTGCACTCACTGCACTCCAGCCTGGGCGACAGAGCCAGACTCCATCTCAAAAAAAAAAAAAACAACGGTCCATCCTCAAGCAGCAACATGATTTGGGGATTATCTGATTAGCTCTGTTTCCCTCTTGGGGGGGATTTTTTATTTTGTGCCTCATTCATTCAATAAATATGTATCACAAACCTACTAGGTTCCAGGCTGCCAGCTGGGAGGGTGGGCACGGGGCAGGGAGCAGGCTGCAGCAGTGAGCAAAGCTCTTGCCCCACACGGAGCCAGCACTGCAGTGAAAGAGACGGACAACAAATGGATTAACAAAGAAATACAGAGCATGAGCCAAGACATTAGAATATGGAACAAGGCAATGTTAACAAAGAAATATACAACACATTGTAGGTAGATGTGTGTATTAGGAAAAAAATAAGGCCAGGAGAGGGGGTGATGGAGAGAGATCTCTTTAAGAAGGTGAGCACTTAAGCTGATTGGAACAGAGGGAGGGGCTGAGGCCAGCGAATATTTGCGAGAGGAGGATTTCAGGGGAAGAGAAGAGCATGTTCAAAGGCTTGAGGCAGGAGCTGGAGTGGGGGGATCTCAGAGGCTGAGGGCCACATGGCAGGACGGGAGGCAGGAGATGGAGCGGGACTCCGGATCCCAAGGGTTGCGGGGAGGGTTTGGGATTCTATGCAACGCGTGGAACCCACTTGTGGTTTCCCACAGGGTTGTCGAGGTCTGGTGGATGGTGTGAGGAACCCCGCATGCTGCTGGTGAGACCAGCAGGCAGAGGAAGTGGGAGGGGGAAGCTGAAAGCCACGTTAGGAGGCCATGACCAGGCCGTGACCGGTCACCTGGGTCACTGCTCTGTCAGAATAAAAGCCCTTTCCCCACCTTCCACCCTCTGAGAATTCCCCACCCCCTCCCCGACTGCCCCTCTGCTCCTCCAGACACCCCACAATTGAAGATCAAGGTCACTCCCAGTGAACCCACGGTGAGGGAGGGGGACTCTGTGACCATGACCTGCGAGGTCAGCAGCAGCAACCCGGACTACAGCACCGTATCCTGGGTCAAGGATGGGGCCCCGCTGGAGCGACAGAACACACTCACGCTACTGCTTCCGGAAGTGACCAAGCACCAGAGTGGGACATACTGCTGTCAGGCCTCCAATGACGTGGGCAAAGGAACGTCAGGCCCAGTGGTCCTGCAAGTGCAGTGTGAGCCCCTTGGAGCGGGGGGCGGGCCAGGCAGGGAGTTGGCAGGGGAGGACCCGGAGAGGGGAGCCTTAGGGGCTCTCGGGGCCATGTGCTCAGGTTGAGGGGGTGCTCTCCTCACCTCCCCACTCGCCTCTGCCCCCTCTTCCAGATGCCCCAGAACCTTCCGGCGTTCAGATCTTCTCGTCACCGGCTGTGGAGGGAAATGAAGTCAAGTTTCTTTGCACATCACAGGCCAATCCTCCTCCAACAAATTACACGTGGTACCACAATGGGAAAGAAATTCAGGGAAGGACAGAGGGGACATTCCACATTCCCACGGCCCTCCCCTGGCATACTGGGACTTATTCCTGCGTGGCAGAAAACATTCTTGGTACTGGACAGAGGGGCCCGGGAGCTGAGCTGGACGTCCAGTGTGAGTAGCCATGCAGCCTCTGGTTCCAGGGAGAGACGATGGACGTAGGGAGGGGGAAGGCAGATGGGGTGCAGGGCATTCCCGGGTCCTAGAGTCAAGAGCAAGGAGCAGCCAGGGTCTCCTGACATGTCAGCTTCTTAGGGTAGGGGCTTTGTTGCTGCTCACAGCTGCGTTCCCAGTTCCTAGCATAGGGCCCGGCTCACGGAAGGTGCTTAGTAGATGCTTATTGAATGAATGAGGCCAGGCACGGTGGCTCACACCTGCAATCCCAGCTCTTTGGGAGGCGAAGGCAGGAGGGTTGCTTGAGCCCAGGAGTTTGAGACCAGCCTGAGTCACACACAGTGAGATACCATCTCTACAAAAAATGCAAAAATTAGCTGGGCGTGGTGGTGCATGCCTGTGGTCCCAGCTACCGGGGGCGCCAAGGTGGGAGAATCGCTTGAGCCCAGGAGGGTGAGGCTGCAGTAAGCTATGTTCCTGCTACTGCACTCCAGTCTGGGTGACAGAGCAAGACCCGGGTCTCAAAAAAAAAAAAAAAAAGAAAAGAAAAGAAAAGAAATCGCTGAGGCTGGGATTACAGGTGTGGGCCAGGCATGGTGGCTTGCACCTGCAATCCCAGCACTTTGGGAGGCTGAGGCAGGCGGATCACTTGAGGCCAGGAGTTTGAGTCCAGCCTGGGTAACATGGTAAAACCTCATCTCTACAAAAAAATTAGCCTCTCATGGTTATGCATGCCTGTAGTCTCAGCTACCCAGGAGGGTAAGGTGGGAGGATCATCTGAGGTGGGGCAGTCAAGGCTGCAGTGAGCCAGTGATCACATCGCTGCACTCCAGCCTGGTGACTGAGTGAGACTGTCTCAAAAAAAAGAATGAATTGGCTAGTTATAGTGGCTCATGCCTGTAATCACAGCACTTTGGGAGGCTGAGGTGGGTGGATCACCTGAGGTCAGGAGTTTGAGACCAGCCTGGCCAATGTGGCAAAACCTTGTCTCTACTAAAAATCAAAACATTAGCTGGATGTGGTTGTGGGCACCTGTAATCCCAGGTACTTGGGAGGCTAAGGCAGGAAAATCACCTGAACCCGGGAGGCAGAATTTGCAGTGAGCCGAGATGGTGCCACTGCACTCCAGCCTGGGGGACAGAAGAGTAAGACTCTGTCTCTAAAAAAAAAAAAAAAGAATGATTAACTGCAAGATACCAGGACTCCATGAGGGACACAGAGACTTAGTGTCCCTAGGCAGCGGCTGTGTCTCAAAAGAGGCCTTGAAATTTTTGATGAGAACTGGGGCAACGTGCCTCATTACGCCTCCATTGTGAGACCCTGGTTAACACAGTGAATCTCATCACTGAGTAGAGCACAGGACAAAGAGAATGCATAGATTTGATCCTTGACCCTGAGATGTCATATGTGCTGACGGGACAGGGGTGCCCAAATCCTGAGCATCTCAGACAGCTGGATGCATGACCACAGCAGCCGCAGTGGTATTTGTGCAACGTTTGCCGCACCACACCACACTCTCCTCTAAGGGCACCATCTCATTTCCTCCTTGGAACAATTCCAGGAGGTTAGGAACTCTCTGGACCCCCCCCCGAACTCTCAGGAACCCCCCCCGAACTCTCAGGACACCCCACTCCCGCCACCCAACCCCTGCTGCCTTTTGTTTTTGAGATAGAGTCTAGCTCTGTTGCTCAGGCTGGAGTGCAGTGGCGCAATCTTGGCTCACTGCAACCTCTGCCTCCCAGGTTCAAGCATTCTCCTGCCTCAGCCTCCTGAGTACTGAGGACTACGGACATGCACCACTATGCATAGCTGATATTTAAAGTTTTTAGTAGAGACAGGTTTTGCTGTGTTGGTCAGGCTGGTCTCGAACTCCTGACCTCGGGTGATCCACCCGCCTCGGCCTCCCAAAGTGCTGGGATTCCAGGCGTGATCCACCACGCCCGGCCTCAGGACCCCATTTGACAGATGTGTAAACTGAGACCTGCAGCTCATGCCGGTGCGCCTCTCAGCAGCCATCTGGCTCAGGTGCTGTGCTCTGGACCTCTCCGGTTTCCTTCCAGATCCTCCCAAGGAGGTGACCACAGTGATTCAAAACCCCACGGCGATTCGAGAAGGAGACACGGTGACCCTTTCCTGTAACTACAATTCCAGTAACCCTGGCGTTACCTGGTACAAATGGAGAACCGGTAGCGCCCAGGAGGAGTCATCGTCTGGGGTGCTGAAGATCCACAACATTGCCTGGAACAACAACGTCGTCAGCTGCGCAGCTTGTAACCACTGGTGCTCGTGGGCCTCCCAGGTCACCCTGAATGTCCAGCGTGAGTCCCCGGGCTGGGCAGGGGGATCTGGGAGGTAGCCTGGCTGGGACATGGGGATGGAAGGTGACGAGGCTGGAGCCTGGGCCAGTGTCTTCGACAAGATTAAGGGGTAGGAGCCTGGTCTCGGGGCCAAGGGGAGGGGAGGCTGGGGACAGCAAGAGAGACAGGGAACGGTGAGGTCAGCTTGGGACCCTTGCCCTCCAGATGCCCCCCGAGGCGTGTGGGTCCGGAAAATCAAGCCCCTTTCCGAGATTTACTCTGGGAACTCAGTCAGCCTCCAATGTGGCTTCACAAGCAGCCACCCCAAAGAAGTTCAGTTCTTCTGGAAGAAAAATAACAACCTTCTGGGGGAAGAAAGTGAGCTGAACTTTGACTCCATCTCCCCAGAAGACGCCGGGAGTTATAGCTGCTGGGTGAAGAACTCCATAGGACAGACAGTGTCAGAGCCCTGGACGCTCCGAGTGCTGTGTGAGTGGGGGCCGGAGGTTGGGAGTGGAGCAGAGCGGGGGCCGGCGACCTGCCTGGTGGTGACCTCCCCCTTTCCCCCCATTCACTGTGCAGATGCACCCCGGAGGCTGCGTGTGTCCATGAGCCCAGGGAACCGAGTGATGGAGGGGAGGAGGGCAGCCCTGACCTGTGAGAGCGATGCCAACCCTCCCGTCTCCCACTACACCTGGTTTGACCGGAATAACCGAACCTTCCACTACCCTGGCCAGACGCTGAGATTGGAGCCAGTGGAGGTCGAGCACTCGGGCGCTTACTGGTGCCAGGGGACCAACAGTGTGGGCGAGGGCCACTCGCCCCTCAGCACCCTCACTGTCTACTGTAAGGCCTCTTCCTGCTCTTGTTCTTGGTGGTGGTGGTTCTTGTTTCTTCTTCTCCCTGCCCCTCCTTCTCCTCCTCCTCCTCCTCCTTCTCCTCCTTCTCCTCCTCCTTCTCCTTCTCCTCCTCCTCCTCCTTCTCCTTCTCCTTCTCCTCCTCCTTCTCCTCCTCCTCCTCCTCCTCCTTCTCCTCCTCCTTCTCCTCCTCCTCCTCCTCCTTCTCCTTCTCCTTCTCCTCCTCCTCCTCCTTCTCCTCCTCCTTCTCCTCCTCCACCTCCTCCTCCTCCTCCTCCTCCTTCTCCTCCTCCACCTCCTCCTCCTCCTCCTCCACCTCCTCCTCCTCCTCCTTCTCCTCCTCCTCCTCCTCCACCTCCTCCTCCTCCTCCTCCTTCTCCTCCTCCTCCTCCTTCTCCTCCTCCTCCTCCTCCACCTCCTCCTCCTCCTCCACCTCCTCCTCCTCCTCCTCCTCCTCCTCCTTCTCCTCCTCCTCCTCCTTCTCCTCCTCCTCCTCCTCCACCTCCTCCTCCTCCTCCACCTCCTCCTCCTCCTCCTTCTCCTTCTCCTCCTCCTCCTCCTCCTCCTCCTCCTTCTCCTCCTCCTCCTTCTCCTTCTCCTTCTCCTCCTCCTCCTCCTCCTTCTCTTCCTCCTCCTCCTTCTCTTCCTCCTCCTCCTTCTCTTCCTCCTCCTTCTCTTCCTCCTCCTCCTACTTCTCCTCCTTCTTTCTTCTGTCTTCTTTCCTCTTCTCTTCTTTTTCTTCTTCTTCCTCTTCTTCTTCTTCCTTCTCCTCCTCCTCTTCTTCTTTTTTCTTCTTCTTCTCCTCCTCCTTCTTTCTTCTTTTTTTTTTTTTTCGAGACAGTCTCACTCTTGTCACCCGGGCTGGAGTACAGTGGCTCAATCTGGGCTCACTGCAACCTCCACCTCCCGGGTTCAAGCTATTCTCCTGCCTCAGCCTCCTGAGCAGCTGGATTGCAGGCATGTGCCACCACACCCAGCTAATTTTTGTACTTTTAGTAGAGATGGGGTTTCACCATATTGACCACACTGATCTCGAACTCCTGACCTTGTGATCCGCCTGCCTTGGCTTCCCAAAGTGTTGGGATTACAGGCGTGAGCCACTGCACCCAGCTCCTTGTTTTTATCCTTTAAGATGTCAGTGATTTTTTTTTCCAAGCAGGGCCTCACTCTGTTGCACAGGCTGTAGTGCAGTGACACAATCTCAGCTCCTGCCTTGACCCCCTGGGCTCAAGTGCTTCCCCTGCCTCGGCCTCCAGAGTAGTAGACTTGGGAGATTTTTAAGCAGGTCATATAAGCACATGGTAAAAATATAAAATGTAAGCATGGAAGAGTCAATAGTGGAAAGACAGATGCTGCTCACTCTTGATCCCCGAGGACTCATCCCCACCACAAGTCCCCACTGCACACAGTCGCCCCACCTTCCCCGGGTGTGTTTTTCACATGCACAATTCACATTCAGGGGTCTGTATCTACACATCATTCCTTGTGACAAAGACCAGGCAGAGCTCACACTTTGCCCAGGACTTTTCTTTGCGTTTTTCCATGGAATAATACCACTTGGACATTGTTCTGTATCTGTGCATACACAGGGTGCCTAAAGTCTGCAGGCGGCACAAGGTGGCTCACACCTATAATCTCAACACTTTGAGGGGCGGAGGTGGGAGGATCACTTGAGCCCAGGAGTTCGAGACCAGCCTGGACAACATAGCCCATACCTCATAGCAAGACCTGGTCTCTACAAAATATACCAAAATATATATACATTAAAAATAAAACAATAACAAAAAGAAGAGTCTGGAAGCATAGAGAACATATTTGATTAACTTATTGTACTTTTGCAGATTAATGATTGGAAACATGGCCTTAAATTTAGGGAACCTGGCTGGGCACAGTGGCTCAATGCCTGTAATTCCAACACTATGGGAGGCCGAGGCGGGTGGATCCCTTGAGGCCAGAAGCTCAAGAACAGCCTGGCCAACATGGCGAAACCCCATCTCTACTAAAGATACAAAAGTTAGCCGGGTGTGGTGACATGCACCTGTAATCCCAGCTACTTGGGAGGCTGAGGCAGGAGAATCGCTTGAACCCGCGAGGTGGAGCTTGCAGTGAGCCGAGATCACGCCACTGGACTCCAGCCTGGGCAACAGAGCGAGAGTCTGTCTCAATCAATCAACGTAGGGAACCGTCACCAGCACAGCCGAAGACCAAAGGAAAACATCTGGAACATATTATCTGGAAATGTCACAGACACATCCCATCATATAAAAAACTGTTCCCTGGGTCTCCCCTTTGCAGACAGCCTGAGACCCACCTCTTTTTCCCAGGGCCATGGAGCCCTCTCGTATGAAGGCTGCATAAGTTTTCCTCCCAGTGCTCTCTTAAGGGCCGAGGTCTGCAGCTTCTTATTTTGGGCATGCCTGCAAGGACAGCTGCAAGATGCATTCCCACGTGGAAATGCTGGGTGGAAGACAGGGGCATTTTTGGAGCTGATCACACAGCCACACTGCTGTGAAGAGCTGCACCCATTCGTGGGGGTGCGGGTCACAGGCTCTGGGCGTGCCGCGTCTGTGGGAAAAGCAGCTCCTCAGAATTAGTGCCTTCTTCTTAACAGGAGGCCCAGAGCAGACAGGGGTCGGTGTCGCCCTCTTCCTCTGCACCCCTCTTGCATGCATGCATGCAGGGGAGAAGGACGGGGCCGGCTGCAGAGGGAAGTCCAGGATGCCTTCCAGGCAAAGGCTGCCAGGCAGAACTGGCTCCTCAGCTGATTAAGATCTCTCCTTTCTTTCTCCACCCAGATAGCCCAGAGACCATCGGCAGGCAGGTGGCTCTGATTCTAGGGTCCTGCCTGGCCATCCTCATCCTGGTGATCTGTGGGTTCAAGCTCCAGCAACGGTGAGCTCCTGCCACCGCCCACCTCCTCCTCTCTCCCCTGGCAGAGGCCTGTGTCCAGTTGCTCCATCTCAAAGCCTCCAGCCTGTGGAGTCCCTGACCCTCACACATGTGCCTTTATTTCTCAGCTGGGAGAGGACACAGAGCCAGCAGGGGCTTCAGGAGAATTCCAGTGGCCAGAGCTTCTTTGTGAGGAATAAAAAGGTAGGATGGGGCTGGGTGCAGTGGCTCACGCCTGTAATCCCAGCACTTTGGGAGGCTGTGGCAGGCAAATCACCTGAGGTTGGGAGTTCGAGACCAGCATGGTCAACATGGTGAAACCCTGTCTCTACTAAAAATATTTTTAAAATTAGCCAGGTGTGGTGGTGCATGCTTGTAATTCCAGCTACTCGGGAGGATGAGGCAGGAGAATCGCTTGAACCCGGGAGGCAGAGGTTGCAGTAAGCCGAGATTGCACCACTGCACTCCAGCCTGGGCGACAGAGCCAGACTCTGCCTCAAAAAAAAAAGTAGGATGGGAGAAACGTGGATGCAGGGCAGACTGTGAAGCAAAGTGGGGAAATGAGGTGAAAGAGGGAATAAAATGTCCTCTGGGGAGACCTGGGCTGTCAGAGGACAGGGAAGGGGATGAGGGTGGGGGAACAGGTGGTTGGCACTTCACCCATGCCTCCCTTCCAGGTTAGAAGGGCCCCCCTCTCGGAAGGCCCCCACTCCTTGGGATGCTACAACCCGATGATGGAAGATGTCATTAGCTATGCCACCCTGCAATTTCCTGAGACGGATACACCACGAACTGGGTACTGAGGGTACCGGGAGGGTGGCCCGGCACCCTGGGGGGGAGGTGAGAGGAAAGCTCTTGTCCTGCCTGCCTTCTTTGTGCCAAGCTCATGCCAGGTACCACGATACACACCTCATTCCCGCTCCATAACAAGCCTCTGGGTAACAGCCAGTCTCCGGAAGTGGACCTGCTCCTTCAAGTCAGCAGCGCGCATGCCCAGTCCATCCTTATCACGGAGGTCAAGACCTCGTGATACACACTCACGCCTACTCCCTCCACATACATTTGCAAAAGCTCCTACTGTGAGCTTTGGGCACTGGGGAGGCAGCAGGTTTTACAGAAGAGGCTGACATTGGGGTGCTGTTGGGGGAGCAGTGGCTCACGTCTGTAATCCCACACTTTGGGAAGCTGAAGTGGGCGGATCAGGAGGTCAGGAGTTCGAGACCAGCCTGACCAAAGTGGTGAAACCCTGTCTCTACTAAAACTACAAAAATTAGTTGGGCATGGTGGCAGGTGCCTGTAACCCCAGCTACCCGGGAGGCTGAGGCAGGAGAATCACTTGAACCCAGGAGGCGGAGGTTGCGGTGACCACGCCATTGCACTCCAGCCTGGGTGACAGAGCAAGACTCCGTCTCAAAAAAAAAGAGAGAGAGAGGGAAAGGAGAGTTCATGAGAAATGCTTCATGTGTGGTCGTCTATCTGCCCTCTCTCTCAGAGATGCAGAGACCTCAGAGATCCAGAGACCTCCCCCAGACCGCGGTGACTCAGTCATTTATTCAGTGTTGCAGAAGCAGCAAGTGGTAAGGAGGGTGGGGCTGTGGAAGGCTGGGGACGGGGCCTGGCCTCGGCAGCGGGTCCCGCATGGAAGGACTTAGGTAGACACCCGTGATGGCAGAGGTTGAGTGTTGGAGACAGTTGCTCTGGAAGAGCTGGTGAGAGCCAGGCAGGCACCTCCAGGTCCTGGATGCCGGCCACAGCCAGTTTCCAAACACCAGGACGCCCGCCTGGGCTGTTGGACCTCTGGGTGGAATGAAGGAGAGGATTCGGAGGAAAGCAGCGGTGGGAGGCTGGCGGCAGCGGGGCCAGGCTGACCACCACGCGGCTTTCTCAGGATGACTATGAGAACGTGGTTCCAGATTTTCCAGAGGATGAGGGGATTCATTACTCGGAGCTGATTCGGTTTGGGGTCGGGGAGCGGCCTCAGGCACCGGAAAACGTGGACTATGTGATCCTCAAGCACTGACGCCGGATGGGCTGCGGCAGAGGCGCTGGGAGCAGCAGGGGCCAGGGAAGTCCCAGAGCTTCCCCAGACACCACCACACGGCTTCCTCCTTCATGCATACACACACACATTCACACCCGCACACACTCACACATGCTCACTGCAGAGAACCTTGTGCCTGGCTCAGAGCCAGTCTTTCTGGTGAGGGTAACCCCAACCCTCCACCCTCCTTGCTACCCAGAAACCCATCTAAACACCTGCCCCAAGATGCACACATTCCCATGCCCCGCCCCCCGCCCACAGGCTGCCACCTGCCCCCCTGACCCCCACCCCCACCCCCACCCCAGCTGCTTGTGTCCCTCTGGGATCTGCCCGTCATCATTTTTCCTTCCCTCCTCCATCTCTTTGGACTCCTACCCCTGATCTGACATCCCCACTCACGAATCTTACTCCCAGTTTCTGCCTCTTGGGGGGAAAGCCCAGAAAAGGACAGAAATAAGGTAGGAAGGGGCCCAGTCCTGGTCTGGCTTCTCCTCTGGAAGCGAGGCATTGCATGGGGAGCATATGCCACAGCGGCCCCTCGCCTCCGGGAACTCCGGGTTTGACATGGACACACCGGTGTGGATAAACACGCAATGGAGACAGAGCTCACAATAAAAATGGCTCAGATGCTACTTCAAAGAACCGGTGAACTCTTTTCAGTCTGTGGAGTCAGAGTGGGGAAGAGGAGAGGGGAAAGGCTTCATGGGGCCTGGTGGGGAAGGGAATGGAGTCATAGTAGCTTAGTGATCAAATCAGCAGATTGGAGAGTCCAGCGTCTTGTTAGGAAAAGCATACTGGCTTTGCAGGCAGACAAGCGTGAGAGCTTGAATCTTGATTTTTTGACTTAACTAGCCAGGTGATCTTGGCAGGGCTTGCCAGCTTGCCTGAGCCTTGGTTTCTCCATCTGTAAAGTAGAGAGGGAGAGGCCACTGCCCACCATGCGGGTGGCCCCCCATAGGAAGTGAGGCATCGTCATACAGGCTGGAGCCAGCACAGAAGCCAAAAGTCCCCCAGGAAACAAAGCCCATCCTTTATTTGCATTTCTCGAAGAATGTGAAAAGGGGAAGCCAATTCAATACAGCTCTTCTCAAAAGTGACGCTACCCAGCTCTTGCACAACCCATAACTGCCAGAGAAAGTCTTGAAGACCAGCCACGCTGAGAAAGCTCACAGCTTTTCTGCCGTTCACGGTCCTCCGCACCAGTTCCCTAATTCTGTTCACTGATTCAGATTTTCCAGTTAGGTGCCCCTGCTTCCCTCTCTGCTTCTCAGACTTGATCTCTCTCCACCCATCCACCTGCTTCTGCGAAGGGGCCAAAGCCAATTTTCCTTAGACAGCAGGAGTGTGATTATCCGATCATCAAGGGGACTAGCTCCTGACACACGGCAGGTGTCCCCAAACTGCTGACTTCCTTTCCCAGCCTCCTTTCCCATCTCTGCTCAATACCTGGATGCTGACTCTAGGAATTACGGTGCAGGGAGGCCTTGATCTCCCCATCAATCCACTTTGTCCCTGGTTTGATTTCTGGTGAGCATCGTTAACTTTTCTGGAGGAAGATGAGACTTTAAGAACTGTTTAAATGAGACGGAGAGGGCGTTGGGATGTCTGTGGCCAAAATGAGGTTCGGTGTCATTCATCCCTTCCTTCATTCATTCAGCACACAGTGATTGAGCACCTGGAAATGCAACCAGTGCAGATCCAGTTGTTAGGACACCAAAAATATAAGGCAGAGGACCAACCTTAGGGATCTCTAAATCTAGGGGTCCCAAAGGTTTTTAGCGCGGGATCCCCTGGAGGGATCCAAGGCAGTCCTAAGCCTGAAGGGCCTGGCTCAGGCTCCCTGGCAACCACCAAGTGTCTTCCCCTTCCCACCCTGTCCCTCAGCACAGTTGCTGACATAAACCTACTACATGGCTGATTGACCGTGAGACGTGGCCATCAATAGACATTGCTGAGGCGTGAAGAGCAGGTGGCCAGGAAGCTGGGGGGGCCAGGACTCCAGACGCAGGCCCAGGCCACCCTCCACAACCCCAGCTCTCACCGTCCTCCCAGGGCCCAGACAGTGGATCGTGCATTTAGCTCCCCACACACTTGCTGTGCAACACGCAATAGACAAAGCGGACAAAACCCTCTGCCCTCAGGAGGCCGGCATTCTAGCCCAGGAGCCAGCCAAGACAATGTCACAGTCATGGGTGCTCTGAAGAAACACAGCAAAATGAGATTCACAGGAGGGATCAGGGTGGCTGAGGCACCCGGGAAGGCCCTCGCAGGAGGGTGACCTTGGGCGAAGAGCCAGATGCCAGTGGGTGGAAAAACCCAACCGCTCCCTGGGGCTTTGCTCTTGCTGTAGGAGGGGAAATGGCACTGCTTCAGATTCTTCCTCCGTTCTGTCAGTTTCTCGGTTCCCAACACCACACTGAACAGTAGGAGGCAAGTTCTGTGCTCACAGCGGGTGCTGCACCCCACGTGCGGGTCTCAAGAAAAAGGTGAGCGTGGACCAATTTAGTGGCTCCAAGTTAGGAAAAGAAGTGAGATGGCGTCTTTGAGGGAGTTAGTGATAGGCTGAGCCCCCCGTACTGCCCCCCTGAAGACTGGTGACCGGAGCTGCCAGGAGGCCACACAGAGAGAGGCTTACGATGGCGCACCTGGAACTCAGACGGGGCAGAGTGGTCAGGTGACCCCCACACCTGAGAAAACAGATGTGGAGAGTCTGTGTTGTCATTCTGAGGCAGGAAACAGACAGACCTACAGAGACACAGGCACAGTGAGAGACAGAGACAGATTCACAGAGCAAAGCTGGCTTCTCACTGGCAGGCGTGGGCACACCTGAGGGAGCGTCTGGAGCCCTTAGAAATCTTCCTTAGGCCTCCTGGGAGGCTCACGTGACCCCAGTGGGAAACATGAAGGGCTGGGAGGATTCCCAGGGCTGAGAGAAGAAAGCTATGCAGCCAGCCAGGGTCACATCTCCGGCGCCTCAGGGAGTGCCCCCCAATGTCCCCATCCACACACCCCAGATGGAGTCGGCTTGGATATTGTGCCACCCCCAGACCACAGCCTGGGTCCTCCAGTGCTGGCCAACGGAGGCTGCACCCGTCCCCTGCCTTCCTCCTCCCTCTCCTTCCACCAGCCCCAGAAAGGTCGGAAGCCACCACCACGGAGCTAGAGGGGAAGGGGAGGGAGAACACAGGGGACCCCTCCTCACAAAAACTAAAACAAGCCCACAGCCTATGTAGAGCCACACCGGAATGTGATCACGCCTTATCCCACACACCCACTGCCACATGGAGATGGTTTGGTGGATGCGGTCACGGGGCACCCTGTGTTGTTGGGGTGAGCCAATGAGGCCGGGGGCCTGCCCAGGGGTGCATCGAGGGTGGGGAGACCTGGCCCCAGTGCAGGCATAAACAGGCAGGAGGGCTGGGGAGGGAATAGCGCTGGGTTGTGGCTGAGCCCCAGCCCTGCTCCTGCAAGGCACTGGCTACACGCCCGGCTCCTACTCAGACAGGACCCCGATTCCTCCCTGGCCCTTCTGTGTTCCTGCATCTTCCTAGCCCCTCACCTCCTCCGGTGCGGCCTCAGCTCCAGCCGGGATGCCCCATTAGCTGCTCACCCAAGCTGCTAGAAGCTCAGGCTAATGGCCCTGCCACCTGCCCTCCTCCCCTTCCGGCTCACTGCCCATCCCAGGCATCCTCCCTCAGCCTGCTGAGGGGACTGCTGAGCCTCAGAGACATCTGGCAGCGCCAGGAGGTGGGTTTCTCCTTCTGTGACTCCTTTCTTCACCTGACTATTCCCCAAACCCCCAGATCCCCCTGTCCAGGTGGCCCTGAGGATTGCCAAGCTCAACCATGACAGGTTGGAACCCAGCTGACCCTTGGGCTTTCCCTGGGGGAACCCCTTTTCCTGCCCCTGGCCACAACCCCCACCTCATCCACACCCTTCTCCTTCCCGCTGTCCTGCCAGCTTTCCACTGTGGGGGAGCAGCTCCTGCCTTGCCAGGGAAGCCGGGAGGGCAGGGGGCTCAGGAGTCAAACTCCCATTCCCAGGGAAGACTCAGGCTGTGGGCCCAGCCCTGTTCTGAATTCTCTCCAACCCTCCTCCCCACAGAGTCTCAGAAATCAAGAGGCCTCCCTTCCTCTGGAACCCTCGCGATGTCCTATCTCCTGTGATCTTGTGGGTGCTCCTCTGGTTTTAAGAGGTGATATGGTGGAGAGGAAGCTCAGGACTGGGGGCCACAGGTCCCAGCTTCTCATCTAGGCTCCGCTGCTCCCTGGCTGCCGCCTCCCACTGTGGGCCTCTGTTTCCTCGGTGATCCCACCAGGCGAATTCTAATCCTCCAGGCAGGGCCGGACCCGCGAGTGATCCCAGGAGCCCCTCCTTTCCGGGGCCTCAAGATCTGAGGACAGGGAGCCTGTTGCGCACAGGAGCCGTGCAGGCAGGACGGCGGCCCCATGGACCTGCCCCCGCAGCTCTCCTTCGCCCTCTACGTGGCCGCCTTCGCGCTGGGCTTCCCGCTCAACTTACTGGCCATCCGAGGAGCCACGGCCCACGCCCGGCTCCGGCTCACCCCCAGCCTGGTCTACGCCCTGCACCTGGGCTGCTCCGACTTGCTGCTGACGGTCTCCCTGCCCCTGAAGGCGGTGGAGGCGCTAGCCTCAGGGGCCTGGCCTCTGCCGGCCGCGCTGTGCCCCGTCTTCGCGGTGGCCCACTTCGCTCCGCTCTACGCCGGCGCGGGCTTCCTGGCCGCCCTGAGCGCCGGCCGCTACCTGGGAGCTGCCTTCCCCCTGGGCTACCAAGCTTTCCGGAGGCCATGCTACTCCTGGGGGGTGTGCGCGGCCATCTGGGCCCTCGTCCTGTGCCACCTGGGCCTGGTCCTTGGGTTGGAGGCTCCGGGAGGCCGGCTGTACAGCAGCAACACCTCGCTGGGCATCTACAGACCGGTCAATGGCTCTCCCGTGTGCCTGGAGGCCTGGGACCCGGCCTCCGCCGCCCCAGCCCGCCTCAGCCTGTCTCTCCTGTTCTTTTTCCTGCCCTTGGCCATCACAGCCTTCTGCTACGTGGGCTGCCTCCGGGCTCTGGCCCGCTCCGGCCTGACGCACAGGCGGAAGCTGAGGGCCGCATGGGTGGCCGGAGGGGTGCTGCTCACGCTGCTGCTCTGCGTGGGACCCTACAACGCCTCCAACGTGGCCAGCTTCCTGAACCCCGACATGGGAGGCCCCTGGAGGAAGCTGGGGCTCATCACGGGCGCCTGGAGTGTGGTGCTCAACCCGCTGGTGACCGGTTACTTGGGAAGGGTTCCTGGCCTGAAGACAGGGTGTGCGCCAAGAACGCAAGGGGTCACGTCCCAGAAGTAGTGGCCACCACTAGGGGGAAGGAACATGGGGCAGGAGGGCCTGGCTGCTTCTCCTGGCCCCTGCGGGGGGCTACTGCGGAGGAACTGCAGGGCAGCCTGGCCCGGAGGCCTCCCTGGAGCCACTCAAGCCGAGAGCTGCACCTGCCGAGGGCTGCACCTGGGTCAGGAGAGGAGCATGGAGCCAGAACAAGGTGGCAGGGGGAGGTAAGCTTGCCCCTGCACACGTGGGCTCCCTTCCTCACCCGTCTCTCCCCTTTGCACATCCTCACCTGCCTGTCTTCAGTGAGCCGCGGGCAAAGGCCTTGTATTTGTTGGAAGGAGGAGGAGGAGGTCTGTTTCTGACCCACGAGAACTGTCACTCTGGTGATGCACTTTAGGAGCTGCTACTCTGAAATCAGTTGCCAGGATAGAACATTTGATGTCCCAGTAGGAGAGGGGGCAGGAGGCAGGATAATGACACTGTTATGCCACGTGAAACTCGCAAGGGGGCAGCCTTGGAGCTGGGAACGGAGGCTGGCAGGAAAAGATGCTTCAGTCGGGGAGGGAAAAGGCAAGGCCCCGCAGTGATTGGCAAAGGCCATGCAGTTGACCCTTGAACCACGTGGGGATGAGGTGCCAAAACCCCATGCAGTGGAAAATCTGTGCATGACTTTGACTCCCCCAAAACTCAACTACTAATAGTTTACTGTTGACTGAAAGCTTTACTCAGTATATAAACAATTGAGTAAGACATATTTGAGGCCAGGCACAGTGACTTACGCCTGTAATCCCAGTACTTTGGGAGGCTGAGGTGGGGAAGACTGCTTGCATCCAGGAGTTCAAGACCAGCCTGGGTGACATAGTGAAACCCCACCTCTACAAATAATAAAAATAAAAATAATCTAGCTGGGTGTGGTGGTATCTGCCTGTAGTCCCAGCTACTCAGGAGGCTGAAGTGGGAGGATCGCTTGAGCCCAGGATCGAGGCTGCAATGAGCCATGATCACACCACTGCACTCCAGCCTGCGTGACAGACCAAGACCCTGTCTCTGGGAAAAAAAAAAAAGACATATTTTGTATGTTATATGTATTATATGCTGTATTCTTACAACAAAGTTAGCTAAAGAAAAGTACATGTTATGGAGAACATCATTAGAAAGAGAAATACCTTCACAGCACTGTGCTGTATTTATCAGTACCATAAGTTTATGTCGTCTGTTTATAAGAGAAATTCCCTGTCTGAATCGTCAGTAATCACAGCTGCAGATTTCAATCTACGGTAGATATCAAGCGGTTCAAGTCTTTCTTGTAATGTCATGACTTTTCTTTGCTTCTTGGAAGGAGCTCTGCCATCACTAGTGGCCCGCATGGGGGCCCACGGGGTTATTCAAAGTTTGCGGTATTGCACTAAACACGGTGAAAAATACGCAAGAACTACGAGAGATCACTTTCTTACTTCTATACACAATGTACTGGTGAGAGCTGCTCACCAGGAGACGATTAGCTTCATGTGGTGTTTTAAGTGGATACTCAACACTTGAACTCACGAAGACAGCACAGGAGGTGGCTATGAAATTATTACAGGAGTACAGTATATCTACAGTCATTTTATGCACTTATGACTTAATACTGCACATCTTTACGTTTGCTTGCATTTCTCTTGACTTCAAATGGCATCAAGTAGAGTTTGTGTTTGTGTGCGCATATATATATATAAATACTTTTTTTTTTTTTACAGATAGAGTCTTCCTCTATCTCCCATGCTGGAGTGCAGTGGCGTGATCTCAGCTCACTGCAACCTCCACCTCCCTGGTTCAAGCAATTCTCCTCTCTCAGCCTCCCAAATAGCTGGGATTTCAGGCACCCACCACCACGCCTTTCTAATGTTTTGCATTTTTAGTAGAGACAAGGTTTCACCATGTTGGCCAGGCTTGCCTTGAACACCTGACCTCAGTTGACCCATCCACCTCGGCCTCCCAAAGTGCTGGAATTACAGGCGTGAGCCACCGTGCCCGGCCAATTTTAACTTTCTATAAGAGATTTGTCCAGCCTGAGTGACATAGTGAAACCCCGTCTTTACCAAAAATACAAAGAAATTAGCGGGGCGTGGTGGCGTGTGCCTGTGGTCCCAGCTACTTGGGAGGCTGATGTGGGAGGATGGTTTGAGCCAGGGAGGCAGAGGTTGCAGGGAACTGAGATCACACCATTGCATTCCAGGCTGGGCAATAGAACCAGACCCTGTCTCCAAAAAAACAGAGCTTTGTGTCCATTTTATGATAGTAAATGATAAGATAGACTAGTATCTACATCTATTTTTTTGCATTTGTGACATATCTATCTTTTGCTTAAATTTTTTTTAGTAGTTCTAGGCTTATGGTTCCTCTGCAAGATTTTTCGAATTGTTGCAAATCTCTGAAAATGTTTCCAATATATTTATTGAAAAAAATCCACAAGTAAGTGGACCTGCACAGTTCAAACCTGTGCTAGTCAAAGGTCAGCTATATAGTCTGTAATACATGACGGATACCATGCTGAGTGTCTGACAAGGAGCATTGTCTCACTTCAGCTTCACACAACCCTGTGGTTTAGCCATGCGACCACTGTACAGATGGGCAGGTGTTCACTGCACGAGGGTGCTGGGCAGAGGGGCAGACACTGACTAAATTCTAGCCTGTGCTTTGTTCACCAAGCCGCATGCCTGCCTTGCTTGCATCAAGATAAGGAGTATTGTGTTCTGATTTGAAGAGATAACGCCAGCCATTCCATAGGCAATACTTGATGCAGGGTTGAATTCTCTAGAAAGGAGCACTTAATTTGCACAAATGCTGCACGAGGTAGCTGCGATCCTGGAACGGGGTGAAGAAACTTGCCTGAGGCCCTATAGCAAGGCAGGGGCAAAAGTGGGATGTGATCCTTCCAAGCAGGACCCACAAGGGCCAGGGGACATTTGGGAAACTTGGGGGTATGGGAGTTAACCCTGTATTTGTGGTCCATTTTGCAAAGGATGGCATCCCAAATCCATGAGCGGGAGGGGAGAGGGGAGTGGCTGTGAAGGAGACAGACACCTGGGCCCCTGCTCTAAATGACCACACTGCCACGAACATGATGATGATGTTTTGGGGCACACAAGTGGCAGCCACCAGCTGGTGTGCACGAACTGACATCTGCAGATGAGCTCTGTCCAGGCTCAAATGTCTGCGCATGCAAAGATTTTTCTGCAATTGATGATATATCCCCAGCACCCAGAAGAGAGACTGGCACACAGTAGGTGCTCAGTAAATGTTTGCTCAGTGAATGAATGAATGCCCCTAATAGCCCTCCAAAGAAAGCTCTATGGCTGCTGTATCAATATGGAAACAGGCCAGAGAAATTAAGTAACTATTTTTGGAAGCCGGAAATAAGCCCGGCATCTGTGCAGTGACAACAGCAGGGAATTTCAGTAAAAACCCAAACTCCCCCCCAGGCAGCTCCACTGCCTCCTCCCGCACCACGGGGCACCAAGGCCAGCTCTCTTTGGCTCCTGCTCCACAGCCCCTGCTGGGCATGGGCTGCTTCTCCCAGTTCCTCTTGCCTCCTCCCACTTAAGGCAAATCCACTGCCTCCCTGGGGTCCAGGAGAGTCGGCGTGATCCACCCGAGGCGCCTCTCACTCCTGTGAGCCCCAAACCTCCTACCACCTCCCTCAGCAGGCCAAGCCTGTGCACCCGAGAGACTCCCCCACCCCCACTGTTCTTTTCAGTGGCTCTTCACCTCTTCAGTATCCACGTCTTCATTATCCTTCCCTTACTCCATCCCCCAAGCCCCCAAACACCAAATATAAACAGCATGACAGCAAAAACTTTTCAGTCCTGACTGCATTCTGTGTGTGGGGGCAGGGGGAGAACAGGGTTTCACTCTGTTGCTCAGGCTGGAGTGCAGCGGCACAGCCACGGCTCACCGCAGCCTTGAACTCCTGGGCTCAAGTGTTTCTCCCACTTCCGCTTCCCAAGTAGCTGGGACCACAGGCGCACGCCACTACGCCCAGCTAATTCCTCCCTCCTTTTCTTCCTTCCTTGCCTCCTTCCTTCCTTTCTTTTCCTTCCTTCCTTCCTTCTGTGGATATAGATCTCCCTATATTGCCCAGGCTGGTCTCAAACGAACAACCTGTGCTCAAGGAATCCTCCTGCCTCAGCCTCCCAAAGTGCTAAAATTACAGGCCTGAGCGGCCACACCCAACCTCCTGCTGTACTTTCCACAGCTCGAGATATCATGTACATATCATCAAATTCACCCATGTTAAGTGTACAATTCAATGAGCTTTAGAACATTTGCATGACCCTAGTAAAATCCTTCATGTTCATTTAAACTTAATCTTGGGCCAGGCAGGTGGCTCATGCCTATAATCTCAGCATTTTGGGAGGCCAGGGCGGGCGGATTACCTGAGGTCAGGAGTTTACCTGAGACCAGCCTGGCCAACATGACAAAACTCATCTCTACTAAAAATACAACAATTGGCCGAGTGTGGTGGCGGGCGCCTGTTATCCCAGCTACTCTCCTGAGTCAGTCTCCTGACTGAGCCATGAGAACCACTTGAACCTGGGAGGTGGAGGTTGCAATAAGCTGAGATCACGCCACTGTACTCCAGCCTGGATGACAGGACAAGACCCTGCCTCAAAAAAATCCCCTGCCGGGCGCGGTGGCTCATGCCTATAATCCAAGCACTTCGGGAGGCCGAGGCGGGCAGATCACAAGGTCAGGAGTTCGAGACCAGCCTGGCCAACATGGTGAAACCCTGTCTCTACTAAAATACAAAAAATTAGCCAGGCATGGTGGCGCGTGCCTATAGTCCAAGCTACTAGGGAGGTTGAGGCAGGGGAATTGCTTGAACCCAGGCAGTGGAGGTTGCTTTGAGCTGAGATGGTGCCACTGGATTCCAGCCTGGTGACAGAGCAAGACTCCATCTCAAAAAACAAAACAAAACAAACAAAAGAAAAACTCAACTCAATCTCCACTTCTACCTCCAGCCCCAGACAACCACAGATCTACTTTCTGACTCTGTAACTTTGCCTGTTCTGGACATTTCATATAAATGAAATCCTACAATATGTGTTTTGTTTGTTTGTTTGTTTGTTTGTTGAGACAGAGTCTCGCTCTTGTTGCCCAGGCTGGAGTGCAGTGGCACGATCTCGGCTCACTGCAACTTCTGCTTCCCACGTTCAAGAGATTCTCCTGCCTCAGCCTCCCAAGTAGCTGGGATCACAGGCATGCGCCATCACATCCAGCTAATTTTGTATTTTTAGTAGAGATGGGGTTTCTCCATGTTGGTCAGTCTGGTCTCGAACTCCCGACCTCAGGTGATCCACCTGCCTTGGTCTCTCAAACTGCTGGGATTATAGGTGTGAGCCACCGCGCCCAGCCAATATATGGTCTTTTATGTCTGGCTCGTTTCACTCAGCATAAGGTTGTAGCATGTATGGGTAGCTCATTCTTTTTTATTGCCAAATAGAATTCCAGTATATGGATGTGCCACTTTTTAAAATCACTCACCAGCCGATGGGCTGCCAGGTAACATTTCCACTGTTGGCAATCGTGACCAACACTGCTGTGAACATTTAGGATCGAGTCTTTATGCGGACCTGTGTTTCCATTTCTCTTAAGTAAATACCCACGGTGGAATTGTTGGATCGCGTGGTGAATTTATGTTTAACTTTTTAAGCAACTGCCACCTGCTTTCCAAAGCGGTGGCACCACCTCCCGTTATTCTCATCAGCAATGAACGAGGCCCCTGTTTCTCCAGATCCCCGCCAACCCTTGGCATTGTCTGATTTTTTGTTTGTGGCCATTCTAGTGGATGTGAAATGATATCTCATTGTGCCCCGTCAATGTTTGAATGAACTAACAGATCACCTGTGAAGCTGGACAGCGCTTGGATTTGAACCCCGGTGGCAACGTTTCACAAGCTGGATCACCTGGAGAAAGTCACTTCCCCACTGCAAGGGACAAGGATTTTATGACCTAGAAGCAACGTGGCTGCTATGGATTATGTGCCCATGAAAATGCAGCTGCTATCATCATTGCTGCCACCACTATTATTATTATTTTATTATTATTTTTATTTTTATTGTCACCCCAGAGATAATCCTGCACCAGTGACAGGGAAAATAGCAGCTGACATCGCTGTGCGCTCACTACCACATGCCAGGCTTCCTTCAAAGCACTCCATGTGTATTAGTAATCTTTTAATCTACCTACATATCGTTTTAATCTTCATGCGTGAATGCGTTGATCTGTGAGATGGGTACTATGACAATCTCTGTTCCGTAGGGGGAAAAGCAGAGACACAGGGAATTTAAGTCATTTCTCCCAAATCACAAAATCGGGAAGGAACAGATCTCATGGAGCCCAGCTCTCTGTCACTGCATCACACTTCCTGCCCTTACAAGGCAAACTGGCTAAGTGCCATTCTAGAGAAGCAGACAAAATTTAAGTGGAGGAGAGGGGAGGGGAGCAAGACGGCGGCTGGGGCCTGTTTAGAGCATCCCAAGCTGAGGCTGCGGGAGGAGGGAGGCACGCAGTTGTGGAATGTGTTGCCCTTTTTGCATACTGACCAGCCCTGGCCGCGGAGCTCGAGGCATCTTTGTGCCACTGTTCAACAGTGAGTGACGTCATGAGCACGGCCAGGTCTTTATCAGTTCTGCTGGATAAATAGCCAACCGCACTGGGTCTGGAGAGACAGGAAGGTGCTGTGTGGCAGATACCTTGGGGTCTCAAAGAAGCAGGTGAGCCTGGGCCCGAGGGGCTGGGTGGAGGAGCACCTGGGTGCTTCTCTGCTGGGGAAGGAAGGGGACAGGGCATGCTCAGGAAGACAGGCAGGCTGACCCAGCCTGGAAAGCACCTGGAGGCAAGAGGGGTGGGCGTGGTGACCACGTGCCCTTTTGGGTGAGATGCTGCTGCCCAGGGCAGGAAGGCCCCCCCACTACCAGCTCCATGTCACTCTCTCTCACCAGTGGCAACCAGCATGGGTGCAGGCCCCGACGGGTCCTACTTTCCCGGCAATCACTGGCTCTCCTTCTCCGTGTACCTCCTCGCCTTCCTGGTGGGGCTTCCCCTCAACCTGCTGGCCCTGGTGGTCTTTGTGGGCAAGCTGCGGCGCCGCCCGGTGGCCGTGGACGTGCTCCTGCTCAACCTGACCGCCTCAGACCTGCTCCTGCTGCTGTTCCTGCCCTTCCGCATGGTGGAGGCGGCCAGTGGCATGCACTGGCCCCTGCCCTTCATCCTCTGCCCGCTCTCGGGATTCATCTTCTTCACCACCATCTATCTCACCGCCCTCTTCCTGGCAGCCGTGAGCATTGAGCGCTTCCTGAGCGTGGCCTACCCGCTGTGGTACAAGACCCGGCCGAGGCTGGGACAGGCGGGTGTGGTGAGTGTGGCCTGCTGGCTGCTGGCCTCTGCTCACTGCAGTGTGGTCTATGTCATGGAATTCTCGAGGGGCACCTCTCACACCAGGGGCACCAATGGGACCTGCTACCTGGAGTTCCGGAAAGACCAGCTGGCCATCCTACTGCCTGTGCGGTTGGAGATGGCCGTGGTCCTCTTTGTGGTCCCCCTGCTCATCACCAGCTACTGCTACAGCCGCCTGGTGTGGATCCTCGGCAGGGCAGGCAGCCGCCGACGGCAGAAGAGGGTGGCGGGGCTGGTGGTGGCCACGCTGCTCAACTTCCTCTTCTGCTTTGGGCCCTACAACATGTCCCATGTCGTGGGCTTTATCCAGGATCAAAGCCCAACGTGGAGGATCTACGTGATGCTTCTCAGCACCCTGAACTCCTGCATCGACCCCTTTGTCTACTACTTCTCCTCCTCCGCGTTCCAAGATGACTTTCACAGGCTGCTGGGGAGGCTGCGTGGGCTCTGTGGTCCATGGTGGCGGGAGGGCAGCGTGGAGCTGAAGGAGCAGAAAGGAGGGGAGGGGCAGGGAGAGGACTGTCTAGCTGAAAGAAAGAGGAGTGAACACTCACAAGGCTCTGGAACTGGTGGCCAGGTGGCCTGTGCTGGAAGCTAGGTCCTCTGGGCAGGAGGGTGTAGCTGGCAAGTCATCTTCAGAGTATTTCCTTGCTCATGCCAGGTGGGACTTGGAGTGGTGAGCTGGGAATCCATGGGGCTTGGGGGTAGAGCGGGCACCCAGCCTTCCTAAGGGTGTGCGCCCTAAAGCTGAGCTCTTGCTCTCACCTCCATCCCCATCCACCCACACTCTATGGATTGGGCTCTGGGAAGGGGTCAGGGTGAGCGGCTGCTCTGGAGAACATTGAGGTCCTCATGGCAGCAGGTGACTCCTGTGCTTTCCTGACGGTGGCACAGGAGCTAAGAGCAGTGCCCGGGGTCTGAGGAGGCTGACCAGTGAGTGGCAGGGATGGGAGAGGGAAGAAACCCATTCTCAGGGCTGCTCCCAGCTGGCGAGTCAGGAGCGTGGGAGACAGGGCTCCAGGGATGAGGCTGCATTCTGCTCCCGCAGTGCCTTTTCCAGAAAAGGCCATTCCCATTGCTCAATACATTTGGGTCAGAGAACAATGACAAATTTGGATCATGAACAATGACAGAAGAAAAATTACCCAAATAAATGAGGAAGCAAGCCAAAGAGAACGGCCTTTCCTCCTCCTCCTGTTTTGTTCTGGTGGTGCGCTTGGGCTGGGGGGGACTGGTGGATGGAAGGAGAAAACACCAGACTCCAGAGCAAAAGGGCCAAACACCAGGACGCCTGGATGCCGGGAGAGGATCTGGCCTGCAGGGATGCAAATAACAGCTGCCTGGTCTGCAGGACTTGAGCTGACACATCATCTTCTGTCTCTCAATAGCCCTGTGGTAGGTACCAGCATTATCCCCGGTTTCAGATGATGGAATAGCCCAGAGAGGTGGCATCTCCTGCCTGAGATCCCATAGCTGGTGGGTGACTGAAGTGGGACCAGAAACTGGAGTCAGTCGGCTCTGACACCCACGCCCCTGAACCACTCTGTGGTTCTCCAGCTGTGTGTCACTTGTGGTCACCAAGCCCAGTCAAATGTGCCCAAGTCAGATGAGGCCATCTGAGCAGGACACATGTAAACACGGTGTGATAAGAAACAGAACGAAATGCAAAGCATATTGACTATTTGTGTGGGTTCCACCTTTTCCCAGTTTAAAAAAAAAAAAAAAAAAAAAGCCCTTTTGAAAAAACAAATTAAGATAAGTAGCACCGTGGACTTCAGGTTTCTGCAAAGTCAGAGAGAGCTCTGGTCACCAAAATGTGGCCATTCAGGAGGTTTTCATTTTCCCCAAGGGGTGGCCCATGAGAAATAGCTGGTCAGGAACTGGTCCCCGAGCAAGGCCATCTGGGAGTCGCCAGCCCCTGTTTGCATTCAGTCAGCAGAATTTCAGAAGCATTAATTGAACACCTATTGCATGCAGATGGCTGGGCTCAGAACTTCGGGGAGTTCAACACCAGGGTCTTTAAATATCTGCTTCCTGGGGTTGAGCTTGCTGGGAGAATGAGGACTGGCTATGTGTGGGGACCTGGATTTCAGGTGGAAGGGGAGGGACACTGTGGAGAATTGAAGCCGTGAGCTGTCTCTCTGTCCCATGGCTCACCTGTCCATCCCCAGGGCACTCAGCCCTGGTGGCTGCAAAGAAATTGACACAAATAGGGGTCTTCATGGCTCTCGAGGGGACAAAGGTGCCGTGGAATCCTGCAACTTTAGAATGGGCACTGCCACCCCAAAGCAGAGAACAGAAAAGCTGAAAATCCCACCATCGAAAGACAGCCATGAAGAGCTGGAGTTTTGCTCCTCCCTCAGGGTTGATAAGAGGGAATAAGAGGCAGCTTCATGGGCTTTGCTGTCTCCAGCCGTCACCGAGCCCAGCACAGTCTGTCTAAGCAAAAGCCTGGGGGTGGGGAGGATGAAAAGCCATCAGGGTATGGGTGATCGTGGGAGTGGTGGTGAGGAGCACGTTCGAGCATTCTCCATACATCTCAGGAGCCAAGGGCTGTCAGCGAATAGGAGACGCATCTGGGGCTGCCGCCTGGTGCCATCTAGCTGGGGTGGGAGAACAGCAGAGGAGGTGGGAGAGGACAGTGGGGGATGTGGCAGCTGGCACCCTCTCCATCGGGCAGAGCAAGCAGTTGTGAGTCTCCCATGGATAAGGTGATCACAGGCAAAAAGGAGTGAGATGGCGTCTTTGGAGGGAGGTGGTGATAGGCTGAGACCCCAGTGTTGTCCCCCCTGAAGCCTGGTGACCGGAGCTGCCAGGAGGCCACACAGAGAGAGGCTTATGGTGGAAGACCTGAAGTTGGAAGGGGCAGAGTGGTCAGGTGACCCGCATACACCTGAGAAAACAGATGTGGAGAGTCTGTGTTGTCATTCTGAGGAGGGAAACAGAGACAGACAGAGACAGACACGGGCACAGTGAGAGACAGAGACAGATTCATGGAGCAGAGCTGGCTTCTCATCAGCAGGCGTGGACACACCTGAGAGAGCATCCAGAGAGGTTAGAAATCTTCCTTAGGTCCTCCTGGGAGGCCCAAGTGACCCCACCGGGGAACCGAACAGCCGGCCAGATTCCCAGGGCTGAGAGAAGGAAGCTGCGCAGCCGGCCAGGCCACATCCCCTGTGCCTCAGGGAGGGACACCCAATGTCCCCAGCGGAGGCTGTGCCTGTCCCTTGCCTTCCTCCTCCTCCTTCCGCCAGCCCTGGAAAGGTCTGGAGCCACCACCATGGAGCTAGAGGGGAAGGGGAGGGAGAACACAGGGGACCCCTCCTCACAAAAACTAAAACAAGCCCACAGCCTATGCAGAGCCACACCTGAACGTGATCACGCCTTATCCCACACACCCACTGCCACATGGAGATGATTTGGTGGATGCAGTCACGGGGCACCCTGTGTTGTCCCCTGGGGGCCTGCCCAGGGGTGCATCGAGGGTGGGGAGACCTGGCCCCAGTGCAGGCATAAACAGGCAGGAGGGCTGGGGAAGGAATAGCGCTGGGTTGTGGCTGAGCCCCAGCCCTGCTCCTGCAAGGCACTGGCTACACGCCCGGCTCCTACCCAGACAGGACCCCGATTCCTCCCTGGCCCTTCTGTGTTCCTGCATCTTCCTAGCCCCTCACCTCCTCCGGTGCAGCCTCAGCTCCAGCCGGGATGCCCCATTAGCTGCTCACCCAAGCTGCTAGAAGCTCAGGCTAATGGCCCTGCCACCTGCCCTCCTCCCCTTCCAGCTCACTGCCCATCCCAGGCATCCTCCCTCAGCCCACTGAGGGGACTGCTGAGCCTCAGAGACATCTGGCAGCGCCAGGAGGTGGGTTTCTCCTGTGACTCCTTTCTTCACCTGACTATTCCCCAAACCTCCAGATCCCCCTGTCCAGGTGGCCCCTAAGAACTGCTGAGCTCAATTGTGACATGGACGCGGCCCAGCTAACCGTTGGGCTTTCCCCAAGACACCCTCTTTTCCTGCCCCTGGCGACAACCCCCACCTCATCCACACCCTTCTCCTTCCCGCTGTCCTGACAGCTTTCCACTGTCGGGGAGCAGCTCCTGCCTTGCCAGGGAAGCCGGGAGGGCAGGGGGCTCAGGAGTCAAACTCCCATTCCCAGGGAAGACTCAGGCTGTGGGCCCAGCCCTGTTCTGAATTCTCTCCAACCCTCCTCCCCACAGAGTCTCAGAAATCAAGAAGCCTCCCTTCCTCTGGAACCCTCGCGATGTCCTATCTCCTGTGATCCTGTGGGTGCTCCTCTGGTTTTAAGAGGTGATATGGTGGAGAGGAAGCTCAGGACTGGGGGCCACAGGTCCCAGCTTCTCATCTAGGCTCCGCTGCTCCCTGGCTGCCGCCTCCCTCTGTGGGCCTCCGTTTCCTCAGTGATCCCACCAGGCGAATTCTAATCCTCCAGGCAGGGCCGGACCCGCGAGTGATCCCAGGAGCCCCTCCTTTCCGGGGCCTCAAGATCTGAGGACAGGGAGCCTGTTGCGCACAGGAGCCGTGCAGGCAGGACGGTGGCCCCATGGACCTGCCCCCCACCCCAGCTCTCCTTTGCCCTCAATGGGACCTCTTGGCTTGTTTCACTTAGCGTAATATTTTACAGATTCATCCATGATGTAGTACAGCAGGCTCCAAACTTTTTGGCACCAGGGACTGGTTTCGTGGAAAACTATTTTTCCACCGACCTCAAGGGAGTGGGGGATGATTTGGGAATGAAACGGTTCCACTTCAGATCATCAGGCGTTATTGGGATTGCCATAAGGAGGGCGCAGTTCACAATAGGGTTCGTGCTCCTTTGAGACTCTAATGCTGTGGCTGATCGGACAGGAGGCGGAGCTCGGGCGCCAGTGCGGGCTTGTCTGCCGCTGCTCACCTCCCGCTGCGTGGTCCGGTTCCTAACAAGCCACTGCCCTGCACGGGTCTGCAGCCCGGGGTTGGGGAGCTCTGATGTAGTAGGTATAGAGAGCTCATTCCTTTTTGTGGACCAATAGAATGCCAGTGTACGGATGTGCCACTTTTTTTATCCATTCGTTAGCAGAAGGGCCTCCAGGTGAGTTTTCCACTTTGGGTTACTTTTCTTTTTTCTTCTTCTTTTTTATACTTTAAGTTCTAGGATACATGTGCAGAATGTGCAGGTTTGTTACATACGTACACATGTGCCATGGTGGTTTGCTGCACCTGTCAACCTGTCATCTAGGTTTTAAGCCCCACATGTATTAGGTATTTCTCCTGCTGCTCTCCCTCCCCTTCCCCCCACCTCCCTACAGGCCCTGGTGTGTGGTGTTCTGCTCCCTGTGTCCATGTGTTCTTGTTCTTCAACTCCCACTTATGAGTGAGAACATGCGGTGTTTGGTTTTTGTTCCTGTGTTAGTTTGCTGATAATTACTTTTGGTTCTTATAATGAAAGCTGCTGTGAACATCGAGGACTGAGTCTTTGTGTAGACAAATGTTTTCACTTGTTTTAAATAAATATCTATGGTGGAATTATTGGATCACATGGTAAATTGATGTTTAACTTTTTAAGAAACTGCCACCTGTTTTGCAAAGCGGCTGCACCATCTGACACTCTCATCAGCAATGAGAGGCTGAGGCCCCTGCTTCTCCATGCCCTCGTCAACAATTGTCTGCCTTTTGTTTGTAGCCGTTCTGGTGGGTATGAAATAGCATCATTGTGCTCCAAAAGTATTTGAATGAAGAAATAAATTACCTCTGCAGCTGGAGAGCACTTGGGTTTGAAATATATCCTAACCAGATTGAAATGCTGAAAATGACAGATCTAGAATTCAGAATTTGAGTGGCAAGGAAACTCAGCAAGATCCAAGAGAAAGTTGAAATCCAGTATTAAGAAGGCATAAAATTGAGCCAGCGGTGGCTCACGCCTGTAATCCCAGCACTTTGGGAGGCCGAGGAGGGTGGATCACGAGGTCAAGAGATCGAGACCATCCTGGTCAACATGGTGAAACCCCGTCTCTACTAAAGATACAAAAAATTAGCTGGGCATGGTGGCGCGTGCCTGTAATCCCAGCTACTCAGGAGGCTGAGGCAGGAGAATTGCCTGAACCCAGGAGGCGGAGGTTGTGGTGAGCGGAGATCACGCCATTGCACTCCAGCCTGGGTAACAAGGGCGAAACTCCGTCTCAAAAAAAAAAAAAAATTATAATCTGAGTAGTTGAGACTATCTGGTAATAATAATAACAGAAATGCAATAGATATGCTTTTGTTATCAAGGAAATCACAGGCCAGGCACAGTGGTTCACACCTGTAATCCTAGCACTTTGGGAGGCCGAGGCGGGTGGATCACGAGGTCAAGAGATCGAGACCATCCTGGTCAACATGGTGAAACCCCGTCTCTACTAAAAATACAAAAAATTAGCTGGGCATGGTGGCGCGTGCCTGTAATCCCAGCTACTCAGGAGGCTGAGGCAGGAGAATTGCCTGAACCCAGGAGGCGGAGGTTGCAGTGAACTGAGATCACACCATTGCACTCCAGCCTGGGTAACAAGAGTGAAACTCCGTCTCAAAAAAAAAAAAAAAATGAGCCAGGATGTGAACCAAAGCACAAGAAAGAATCAAACAGAACTTCTGGAATTGAAAAATTTGCTACAGGAATTTCAAAATACTGTTGGAAACTTCAACAATAGACTAGATCAAGCAGAAGAAAGAATTTCAGAGGAAGTATACCAGTCTTTTGAATTAACCCAGTCACACAAAAATAAAGAAAGATAATTTTAAGAAATGAACAAAGGCTTTGAAAAGCATAGGATTATGGGACATGAGCAAACCTATGACTTATTGGCATTCCTCACACAGAAGAAAAAAATAAGCAACTTGGAAAATGCATTTGAAGGTATAATTCAGGAAAATGTCCCCAATGTCTCTAAAGGGGTCAGCATGCAGATGTAAGAAATTCAGAGAATTCCTGAGAGATGCTAATACAAAATCACCATCCCCAAGGCACACAGTCATGAGACTACCCAAGGTCAACATGAAAGAAAAATATCTTGAAGGAAGCTAGAGAAAAGAGCCGAATTACCTATAAAGGGAGTCCACTCAGAGCAACAGTGGACTTCTCAGCCGAAGCTCTACAATTCAGAAGAGATTAGGTGCCTATTTTTAGACTTCTTTTTTTTTTTTTTTGAGATGGAGTCTCACTCTGTCGCCGAGGCTGGAGTGCAGTGGGGGGATCTCAGCTCACTGCAACCTCTGCCTCCTGGGTTCAATCAATTCTCCTGCCTCGGGCTCCCGAGTAGCTGGGATTACAGGTGTGCACTACCATGCCTGGCTAATTTCTTTGTATTTTTAGTAGAGACAGGGTTTCACCTCTTGGCCAGGCTGGTCTCAAATTCCTGATCTTGTGATCCATCCACCTCAAGCTCCCAAAGTGCTGGGATTACAGGCGTGAACCACTGTGCCCGGCCTTTTAGGCTTCTTTTTGAAAAAATGCCAGCCAAGAATTTCATATCCTACCAAACTAAGCTTCACAAAGGAGAAAGAGACTCATCTCACATATAGTGGCATCCAAACCCTCAAAGGGATGGAGAAAGAGCTCTCATGCAAATGGAAAACAAAGTGTCGCTGTTGTTGTATAAGATAAAACAGACTTTAAGCCAACAATAGTAAAAAAAGCACAAACAAGGGCGCTTCCTAAGGATAAAGGGTTCAATTAAACAAGAAGATTTAACATCCTAAATATATATTCACTCAACACTGGAGTACCTAGATTTATAAAACAATAACTACCAGACCTACGAAAAGAGATGGATAACAGTAATAGTGGGGTTCTTCAACAGACCATTGACAGCACTCGAGAGATCACTGAGGCAGAAAACTAACAAAGAAATTCTGGACTTAAATTGGACATGCGTTCAAATGGACCTAATAGACATCTATAGAATACTCCACCCAACAACCCAACAACCACAAGATGTAAGTTCTTCTCATCTGCACACAGAACACACTCTAAGATTGACTCAATGCTTAGTCAAAAGCAAATCTCCATGAATTTAAAGAAATGAAAATCACACCAACCATCTCCTCAGACCATAGTGGAATAAAAATAGAAATCAATACCAAAAGGAATTCTCAAAATTACACAACTACTTGGAAACCAAACAACTAGTTCCCGAACGACTTTGGAGTAAGTCATTAAGGCAGAAGTTAGAAAATTAAGGCAGAAGTCAAAAAATTCTTTGAAACAACTGAAAATAGAGACACAGCATACCAAAACCTCTGGCATACAGCAAAAGCAGTATCGAGAGAAAAGTTTATTTCACTAAATGCCTACATCAAGAAGTGAGAAAGATCTCAGCTTAATAACCTAACGTTACACCTAAAGGAACCAGAAAAACAAGAGCGAACTAAATCCAAAGCAGAAGAAAAGAAATAACTAAAATCAGAGTAGAACTAAATCAAACTGTGACCGACAAGCCATTCAAAGGATCGATGAAATGAAAAATTGGTTATTTGAAAGAATAAACAAGATTTGTAGGCTGCAATCTAGATTAACAAATCAAAAAAATCCAAATAAGCACAACCAGGAATAACACAAGCAACATTACAACTGATCTCACGGAAATACAAATGATCCTCAGAGACTGCTGTGAACATCTCTATTCACATGAACCAGAAAATCTAGAGGAAACAGACTAATTCCTAGAAACACACAACCAAGATTGAACCAGAAAGAAATTGAAACCCAGAACAGACCAATGATGAATTACAAAATTGAATCAATAATAAAATATCTACCAACTTTAAAAAGCCTTTGACTGGATGGATTCACCGTCAAACTCTACCAGACCTGCAAAGAAGAGATGGTACCAATCCTACTGAAACTATACCAAAAAATTGAGGAGCAGAGTTTCCTCCCTAACTCATTCTACAAAAACGGTCTCATTCTGCTATCCGAATCTGGCAGGACACAGCGAAAGAAGAAAACTATAGGCTGATAGCCTGATGAACATAGATGCAAAAACCCTCAACAAAATACTAGCAAACCAAATCCAGCAGCACGACAAAATCATAATTCAGCATGATCAAGTGGGCTTTGTTCCTGGGATGCAAGGATGGTTCAGTATGTCCAAATTAATAAATGTGACTCACCACATAAACAAAATTAAAAACAGAAATTTTATGATCATCTCAACAGATGCAGAAAAAATATATATAATAAAATCCAACATCCTTTAGTGATAAAAACCATCAAAAAAGTAGGTATCGAAGGAACATATCTCAAAATTATAGGAACCATCTATGACAGACTCACAGCCAACATCATACTGAATGGGTAAACTGTGGAAGCATTTTCCCCTAAGAAAGGGAACAAGACGAGGATGTCTGCTCTCACTACTCCTGTTCAGCATAGTTGTGGAAGTCCTAGCCAGAGCAATCAAGCAAGAGAAAGGAATAAAAGTCATCCAAATAAGAAGAAGAAGTTAAATTATCTCTGTTCACTGATGTTATGATTCTATACCTAGAAAACCTTACAGATTCCTCCAAAATACTCCTAGACCTGATAAATGACTGACAAAGTTTCAGGATAAAAAATTGGTGCATAAAAATCAGTAGCATTTCTATATGCCAACGATTGTCAAGCTGAGAGCCAAATAAAGAACACAAATCCCAATTACAATAGCCACAAGCAAAAATAAAATACCTAGGAATACATCTAACCAAAGACGTGAAAGTGCAAGATGTCTATGAGGAGAACTATAAAACACAACGAAACGAAAAACATGCCATGTTCATGGATTAGAAGAATCAATATCACTAAAATGTCGATACTGCTTAAAGCAATCTACAGATTCCACACAGTTCCTACCGAATCATCAATATCATTTTTCATAAAATGAAATCTTTCTACCAAAAAGATACCTGTGTGCATATGTTTGTCGCAGCACTATTCACAATAGCAAAATGATGGAATCGACCGAGGTCCCCATCAATGGTGGACTAGATAAAGAAAAAATGGCACGTATACAGCATGAAATACTATGCGGCTATAAAAAAGAACGAGGTCATGTCCTTTGCTGGACATAAATGCAGCTGGAGGCCTAAGTGAATTATCCTAAGTGAATTAACACAGAAGCAGAAAATCAAATGCTGTAGGTTTTTTCACTTTTAAGTGAGAGAACGCACAAACATTAAAGATGGAAACCATAGACGATGGGGACTCCAAAGCGGGGGAGGGGGGCAGAGGACAAGGTGGGGAAACCACCCGTTGGGTACCATGTTCGCGATTTCAGTGATGCGCTCCATAGAAGCCCGAACCTCGGCATGATGCAATATGCCCACATAACGAAACTGCACGTGTGCTCCCGAATCTAAAATAAATATTTTCAAAAAGCAACTGACCTATATGATTAACATTTTAGTCTAACTGCATATATGTCTTAATCTGCATGTGTTCATGCTTTGAAATATGAGATGGGTACTTTGATGATCCCTGTTCTGGAGGAGAGAAAGCAGAGACACATCACTTCCCCCAAATCACAAATTCGGAAAGGAACAGAACAGATACATCATTTTCCCCTAAATCACAAAGTTGGGAAGTGACAGAGCCCAGTCTCTGTCACTGCATCACGTTTTGTGCCCCGACAAGGCACCCTGGCTAAGCGCCATTCTAGAGAATCAGACAAAATTCAAGTGGAGGAGAGAGGAGGGCAGGAAATCAGCTCAGGCCCGCTCAGGCATCCCAGCTGAGGCTGCGGGAGGAGGGAGGCACACACTTGTGAATTTCTTCCCCTTTTTGCACACTGACCAGCCTGGCAACAGAGCTTTGTGCCACTATTCAACAGTGAGTGATATCATGGGCACCACCCGGTCTTTATCAGTTCTGCCGGATAAATAGCCAACCGCACTGGGTCTGGAGAGACAGGAAGGTGCTGTGTGGCAGATACCTTGGGGTCTCAAAGAAGCAGGTGAGCCTGGGCCCGAGGGGCTGGGTGGAGGAGCACCTGGGTGCTTCTCTGCTGGGGAAGGAAGGGGACAGGGCATGCTCAGGAAGACAGGCAGGCTGACCCAGCCTGGAAAGCACCTGGAGGCAAGAGGGGTGGGCGTGGTGACCACGTGCCCTTTTGGGTGAGATGCTGCTGCCCAGGGCAGGAAGGCCCCTCCACTACCAGCTCCATGTCACTCTCTCTCACCAGTGGCCACCAGCATGGGTGCAGGCCCCGATGGGTCCTACTTCCCTGGCAATCACTGGCTCGCCTTCTCCGTGTACCTCCTCGCCTTCCTGGTGGGGCTCCCCCTCAACCTGCTGGCCCTGGTGGTCTTCGTGGGCAAGCTGCGGCACCGCCCGGTGGCCATGGACGTGCTCCTGCTCAACCTGACCGCCTCGGACCTGCTCCTGCTGCTGTTCCTGCCCTTCCGCATGGTGGAGGCGGCCAGTGGCATGCACTGGCCCCTGCCCTTCATCCTCTGCCCGCTCTCGAGATTCATCTTCTTCACCACCGTCTATCTCACCGCCCTCTCCCTGGCAGCCGTGAGCATTGAGCGCTTCCTGAGCGTGGCCTATCCGCTGTGGTACAAGACCCGGCCGAGGCTGGGACAGGCGGGTGTGGTGAGTGTGGCCTGCTGGCTGCTGGCCTCTGCTCACTGCAGTGTTGTCTATGTCATGGAATTCTCGAGGAATTCCTCCCACAGGCAGAATACCATTGAGACTTACTACATGGAGTTCCAGAAGGACCAGCTGGCCATCCTACTGCCTGTGAGGTTGGAGATGGTTGTGGCCCTGTTTGTGGTCCCCCTGCTCATCACCAGCTACTGCTACAGCCGCCTGGTGTGGATCCTCGGCAGGGCAGGCAGCCGCCGACGGCAGAAGAGGGTGGTGGGGCTGGTGGTGGCCACGCTGCTCAACTTCCTCGTCTGCTTTGGGCCTTTACACATGTCCCATGTTGTGGGCTTTGTCCAGGGTGAAAGCCCGGCGTGGAGGATCTACGTGATGCTTCTCAGCACCCTGAACTCCTGCGTCGACCCCTTTGTCTACTACTTCTCCTCCTCCGCGTTCCAAGATGACTTTCACAGGCTGCTGGGGAGGCTGCGTGGGCTCTGTGGTCCATGGTGGCGGGAGGGCAGCGTGGAGCTGAAGGAGCAGAAAGGAGGGGAGGGGCACAAGGAGGACCTCACAGAAGAAAGGAGGAGTAGTGGACTGTAGCGGGGCTGTGGAAAGGATGGCCAGGTGGCCTGTGCTGGAAACTAGGTTTTCTGGGGCAGGAGGGTGTAGCTGGCAAGTCATCTTCAGAGTATTTCCTCACTCATGCCAGGCAGGACTTGGAGTGGTGAGCTGGGAATCCATGGGGCTTGGGGGTAGAGCGGGCACCCAGCCTTCCTAAGGGTGTGCGCCCTAAAGCTGAGCTCTTGCTCTCACCTCCATCCCCATTCACCCACACTCTATGGATTGGGCTCTTGGAAGGGGTCAGGGTGAGCAGCTGCTCTGGAGAACATTGAGGTTCTCATGGCAGCAGGTGACTCCTGTGCTTTTCTGATGGTGGCACAGGAGCTAAGAGCAGTGCCCGGGGTCTGACCAGCTTAGGCAATGTAGCAAGATTCCTTCCTCTAAAAAAAAATTAGCTGGGCATGGTAGCACATGCCAATAGTCCCAGCTGCTCATGAGGCTGAGGCGGGAGGATCGCTTGAGCCCAGGAGGTCGAGGCTACAGTGAGCCGTGATTGAACCACTGCACTCCAGCCTGGGCAACAGAGCAAGACCAAGAAAAAAGAGAAAGGAAGGGAAGGGAAAGGGAAGGGATGGGGAAGAGAGGGGAGAGGGGAGGGGAAGAATGGGAGGAGGGAGGGAAAGGAAGAAGGGAAGGGGAGGGGAGGGGAGGGGAGGGGGGAGGGTTAACTTTGGGCATTAACCGCCCCTTAATCTGCATGTAATTAAAAATAGATATAAATATGAATGCAAAAGTGCCCTAAGCTGCTACTCTTAGCACATTGCCTGTGGGGTAGCCCTGCTCTGCAGGGGCAATCACAGAGCTGTCGCACTGCCAGAACTGTAACACTGCCACTTGAATAAAGCCATCTTCTTCTACCACTGGGTAGCCTTTAAATTCTTTCCTGGGCGACCTGGGTGCAGTGGCTCACACTTGTAATCCCAGCACTTTGAGAGGCTTAGGCGGGCAGATCATTTGTGATCAGGAGTTCAAGATCAGCCTGGGCAATGTGGTGAACGGTCTCTACTAAAAAATACAAAAATTAGCTGGTTGTGGTGGCCTGAGCCTGTAATCCCAGCTACTCAGGAGGCTGAGGCAGGAGAATCACTTGAACCCAGGAGGCAGAGGTTGTAGTGAGCCAAAATTACACCACTGCACTTCAGTCTGAGTGACAGAGTGAGACACCATCTCAAAAAAAAATTAAAATTAAAAAATTAAATAAATAAATAAGTGAATAATTTCCTGGGTAAAGCTAAGAACCCTCCCAGGCTAAGCTCTAATTTAGGACTCAGCTGCCCTACATCAGAAGGTGGGCAAAGACCAGACAAGGAGAGCAAGAAGCCTGGGAGTCTGCAAAATTAGCTGTAGGACTCTTCCAAAAAAAAGAGGAAGCTGAGCATTGATAAAAGCTGAAAGATGAAACCCCGTCTCTACTAATACAAAAAATTAGCTGGGCATGGTGGCGAGTGCCTGTAATCCCAGCTCTCAGGAGGCTGAGGCAGGAGAACTGCCTGAACCCAGGAGGCGGAGGTTGCGGTGAGCCGAGATGGCGCCATTGCACTCCAGCCTGGGTGACAAGAGCGAAACTCCGTCTCAAAAAAAAAAGCAAAAAGATACCTGGAAGAAAGTGAGGCCATTGTTTCTGGGAATTAGAAGTGGGACAGCAAGGTTTTTATTTGAGGAGGAGAATAGTGTGAGAAGGTGCTCAACTTTTAACCTTCCTCTCTGAGGATGTGACTCTTCTGGTTTAGAAAATAACAGTAAAAAGTCCCCAAGAGATACAGGTAGTTGTGGTTCCCAAAACTTCGTAACATCTGTGGGAAGCCTTCTGACTTTCCTTTGAGGCCAGTTCTGAAAAGCCATTCATACAGAGGCAAATCAAAATATCTAGGTAGCAGCCTGTATTCTGGGAAAATGATGCTGGGATCACATTCCAGAGAAAAGATGGGATAGAAAGAACGAAAAGCTGATCAACATGCCTGGGCGTGGTGGCTCATGCCTGTAATCCCAGCACTTTGGGAGGCTGAGGCAGGCAGATTACCTGAGATCAGGAGTTCGAGACCAGCCTGGCCAGCATGGTGAAACCCCATCTCTACTAAAAATACAAAAATTAGCTGGGTATGATGGCACATGCCTGTAATCCCAGCTACTCGGGAAGCTGAGGCAGGAGAATTGCTTGAACCTGGGAGAAAGAGATTGCAGTGAGCTGAGATTGCGCCTCTGCACTCCAGCCTGGGCAACAGAGCGAGACCCTGTTTCAAAAACAAAAAATTCTCATACTTACTATGGGCTCTTGGATGCCATAGAAACAAGAGGGCTGAAGGGATGTGGACCATGAGCGATGTTATCCTGTGGAACAGTACTTGTCTCTGTTCAGTATTCCTGGGCACAGGAGAGCTACCCAGGCCTTGTGCCCATGGAGTAACTCAAACACACACAATGCCCACGTGAAGATGGGGATACGTGGTCCTGGATGCCGAATTTACTACTTATGATTAATGCACACAATTAGATTATTCTTTTACCCTCCCTTCCCATCCCCTTCTTTTTTCTTTCTTTCTTTCTTTCTTTTTTTTTTCTTTCTGTGGCAAGGTCTGGCTCTGTCACCCAGGCTGGAGTGCAGTGGCGCAATCATGGCTCACTGTAGCCTCAACTTCCCAGGCTCAAGAAATCCTCCCGCCTCAGCCTCCCAAGTAGCTGGGACTATAGGTGCATGCCACCATGACTAGTTAATTTTTTAAAAAGAGGCTTTTTTGTAGAGATAGGGTCTTGCTATGTGACCCAGACTGACCTCAAACTCCTGGGCTCAAGTGATCCTCCCGCCTCAGCCTCCCAAAGTGCTGGCATGACAGGCGTGAGCCACTGCACTTGGCCTTGATAATTTCCAGTAGTTCTCTAAGCTTAGAGCACTTACCCTCATCTTTTTTTTTTTTTTCAAACTGTCTGGAATGCTCCCTTAAATCTGTCATAAAAATAACTCTTTGTTTGTGTATCCTTTGGTAACCAATCCAATGACTTGCAGGAGCTCTGCCAGGCATCCCCAGCCAGTGCAGGTCAGCAGACCGCTTCCCTGGCCCACGCTTGCTGGTCTGTTCGTTCACTCTGCAGTGAACCCTTCTGCTGACAGCTTTTCCGGCTGACCTTCTTTTGATTCACAGTGTAGCCTCTGACAGAAAGCAGACCAGTGGTTGCCAGGGGCGGGGAGTGGGAGAGAGAAGGGTGTTGACTGGGAAGATATCAGAGGGACATTTCTGGGTGATGGAAATGTTAGATCACTTGATTGCAGTGGGGCGACACACATGAAGTCAAAACTTACTGAACTCTCTCCTTACAATGGATGCATTTTATGGTGTGTCAATGAAGCCCCAGTAAGGAAGTTTTCAAAAAATGGTGTCACCTCACCTCTTGGCTGGTAGCGTTTGTGTACCTAGTATCAATCTTGTTAAGTTTCCTTCAGCCAAGCAGGGAAAAGCCCAGCCCTTTTGCTGGGCTGCTCTGCAGAGGCTGTGGCTGCTGGATGATAACCCGGGTTACATAAAAGGGTAGTAAACGTGTGCAAACAAATGAGACGTGGCAACCAGCTTTTATCCTGGTCCTGGAGACCTGCAGGGCGTGGTGGAAATGGTGGCGATGGGACAGTGCAATGGCTCGTTTCACCTCCTGTCATCGCGCGGGGCTGTGGGTGCAGCTCTGTCATACCTTCCAAGTTTTCAAGCTGAAAATCCAGTTGTGATTGCTGTTTTTGAAATCTTACATTCTTTTCAACTGATAACAAATTGAAAACGTTTAAGTATTTGTATGGGGAAAGTGAATCAGGCCTGAGGATTGTGGACTGCTTATTAGGCTTCCAGCCTGTGGCCACTCTGCCGCAGCGGAGGCGGAGGAGGGCTGCTCAGAGGTGGGGAGGGATGGGGAAGGAGCATGAGGAAGTGTGATTCTTCGGTAAGCATAGCTCATACTTCTACTCAGAACCCAAGACAGGCAGTGGCAGAGACCTGCTGACTTTCTGAAGATGTTCTTCCTCATCCCTTGTTCTTATTTTGTGGCCCCACCCTGCCCCTACAGCTCTTCTCTGAAAGCTGTCACCCTCATCCACAAAAAGGTCTGGAGGTCACAGGACAGGCAGGGAGGGAAGCTCCGAGGACTGATGCTGGCTCTTCCTCCTTCCCCGCCCCGCCCCCAACAGCGCTGAAGGCAGGTGTTCCTCAGGCTCAGCCCCCCCGCCCTCCTCTGCTGGTTTGTTCTCTCCTCTCTGCAGGCATTCTCATCCATCACAATGGCTGTCAGCATCCATGACTCCCACATTTCCATCTCCAGCACCAGACGCTTGTATATCCAACTGTATACAGTGACAGCTCAACTTCCAGACTTTCAAGACCAAACCCAACTCCTTACTTCGTCCCCCTAATGTGGCCCCACAACCAGCCCACTCCACATCTACAATTGGCAACACCACCCACAGTCTGCCCACACCAGAAACGCTAACATCATTCATTCATTCTTTTTTTCTTTCTTTTTTTGAGACACAGTAGCTCTGTCACCCAGGCTAGAGGGCAGTGGTGTGATCTCAGCAACCTCCGCCTCCCATGCTCAAGTGATTCTCCTGCCTCAGCCTCATGAGTAGCTAGGATTACAGATATGCACCACCGTGCCCAGCTAACTTTTGTATTTTTAGTAGAGAGGGGTTTCGCCTTGTTGGCCAGCCTGGTCTTGAACTCCTGGGCTTAAGCAGTGTGCCCACCTCAGCCTCCCAGAATACTGTAATTACAGGCGTGAGGCACCATGCCCAGCCCATTCTTTACTTTTTTAGAGATTTGATTCTTTTTTAATCTTTCAAATGATCATACAATAAAATGAACATTTTCAGGAAAAGGTGGACAGTTCTGTGAATTACACAGAGAGGTTCCTGTAACCACCACCAATATCAAGATAAAAAGCAGTGATAGTCACATCTTTCCTTCACCCCTAGCCACTGACAAACACAGATCTGCTATCACTAAGGTTTTATCTTCTCAAGAATGTCACATAAACAGAATCCTACAGTGTGTAAGCTTTTGAGCTGGCTCCTTTCATTCAGCACAATGTCACTGAGTTTCATTCACGCCACCACGCCTGGTTAATTTTTAAAGTTTTTGTAGAGACAGGATGTCATTATATTGCACAGGCTGGTCTCAAACTCTTAGATTCAACTAATCCTCCCATCTCAGCCTCCCAAAGTACTGCTGGGATTATAAGTGCATGGTACCATGCCCGGGAAATTTTTTTTTTTTTTTTTTTTTTTGAGGTGGAGTTTCGCTGTTGTTACCCAGACTGGAGTGCAATGGCGCTATCTTGGCTTACCACAACCTCTGCCTCCTGGGTTCAAGCAATTCTCCTGCCTCAGCCTCCCGAGTAGCTGGGATTACAGGCGCGCACCACCATGCCCAGCTAATTTTTGTATTTTTAGTAGAGACGGGGTTTCACCATGTTGACCAGGATGGTCTCGATCTCTTGACCTCGTGATCCACCCGCCTCAGCCTCCCATAGTGCTAGGATTATAGGCATGAGCCACTGCACCCAGCAAAATTTTTATATTTTTAGTAAACACTGCATTTCGCCATGTTGGCCAGGCTGTTCTTGAACTCCTGGCTTCAAGTGATCTGCCTGCCTTGGCTTTCCAAAGTACTGTGATTACAAGCATGAGCCACCACACCCAACATCCTACTTACTTTAACTTGGAAGTTACAGTGTTACCCAGAGCCCATAAGTAAACAAACAAAAACACCATGGATATCTTGTTGCTGGTACACAAATTAATGTCTTTAAATCTACCAAAGCCACTATACATTCTGTGCAATTAAAAAATTCACTTGAGGTTGGGTGTGGTAGCTCACATCTATAATCTCAGCACTTTGAGAAGCCAAGGCAGACAGATCGCTTGAAGCCAGGACTTCAAGAACAGCCTGGCCAACACGGCAAAATGCCATCTCTACTACAAATATAAAAATGTCCCGGGCATGGTGGCATGCACCTCCTCTGGAGGCTGAGGCAGGAGAATCACTTGAACCCATGGGGAGGTAGCAGTGAGCCGAGATCATGTCACTGCACTCCAGCCTGGGTGACAGAGTGAAACTGTCTTTCTAAAATACAAAAAGAAAAAAAGGAAGAGAAATTTACCTGAGGCACGTGACCAGTAAGTCCCTTAGTGGTAGTACTGTCTATGCAGAATAGCAAATACAGTATGAAACAAAGCAATGCAAGCATTTATGTTAAATTGGGCTCCACGCTAAATCTGGCTTCATGCTTAACTACATTAAAAAAGAATTGCCAAACTGCCGATGTATTTCTTTACAATATTTCTTATTTTAACTTCATTACAACTAAGTGCCTCAACTATGAACAAAGTTAGCCAAATTTCTGTAATTTTCCACCAGGTTTTAAAGAATATTTTATTTGGCCAGGCAAGGTGGTTTGCACCTGTAATCCCAGCACTTTGGGAGGCCAAGGTGCATGAATCACCTAAGGTTGCGAGTACAAGACCAGCCGGACCAACATGGAGAAACCCTGTCTCTACTAAAAATACAAAATTAGCTGGGCTTGAGGGTGCATGCCTGTAATCCTAGCTACTGGGGAGGCTGAGGCAGGAGAATCACTTGAACCCAGGAGGCAGAGGTTGCAGTGAGCTGAGATCATGCCATTGCACTCCAGCCTGGATAACGAGAGCGAAAATCCATCTCAAAAGAAACAAAGAATATTTTATTTATTTTTAATTTAATTTTTTTTTTTGAGACAGAGTCTTATTCTGTCACCCAGGCTGGAACGCAGTGGCATGATCTTAGCTCACTGCAACCTCTGCTTCCCAGGTTCAAGCAATTCTCCTGCCTCAGCCTCCCAAGTAACTGGGACTACAGGTGCCCACCACCACACCCAACTAATTTTTGTATTTTTAGTAGAGATGGGGTTTCACCATGTTGGCCAGACTGGTCTTGAACTCCTCACCTCAAGTGATCCACTCACCTTGGCCTCCCAAAATGCCAGGATTACAGGTATGAGCCACTGCACCCAGCTGAGAATATCTTATTAACTAAACTTTTTCAACTTCCTATTTTTTCTGTATGTGCATGAACATAGACACACAGAGAAACAGGAAAAAATGAAACAAATTATGTATGACTTACACCAGCCATCTATGACATGGTTGGACTTCCTGTTATGTCCTATTTTTTATGTATTTATTTATTTTGAGACAGAGTCTTGCTCTGTTGCCCAGGCTGGAGTGCAGTGGCATGATCTTGGCTAACTGCAACCTCTGCCTCTCGGGTTCAAGCAATTTTCCTGTCTCAGCCTCCTGAGGAGCTGAGATTACAGGTGTGTGCCACCATGCCCAGCTAATTTTTGTATTTTTAATAGAGACGGCATTTCACCATGTTGGCCAGGCTGGTCTCAAACTCCTGACCTTAGGTGATCTGCCTGCCTCGGCCTCCCAAAGTGCTGGGATTACAGGCATGAGCCACTGTACATAGCCTGTCCTAATGTTTTTTTAAATAACCACTCATTTTACTTTAAGACAAAAATTTACCATGTAAGATCCTTTCTCCTACTAAAATGTTTTCTTTATAAACTTTCTTACCAAAAACACATCTTTATATCCATAACTTTCTTCACATCTCTCTCCCCTTTACTTCCTACCTTGTTTCATAAACAACCTTTCCAAGCTCGTAGTGTGAATCAACATCTAGATAACTTCTGAATTAGACAAAATTATTCTTATTCTCAATAAGAACACATCTTCTTTGGCACATTTTACACACAGAATTATGTATTGACTAGAATTCTTGTTCTTAATAATCTTAAATTTTAGTGAAAACCTAGGAAGCAAGAAATCCTGAACTGCCTAACAGATATTAACATTGTATAGGTGAGACTGTTCCACAATTTTAAAAAAGCATGTTTTCCTACACCATAACCCTTTCTGAGTTGGAAATGTCCCAGATATCCAATAAGCACCCAATATAATTTCAAGATTTTAAATTCTGTGAAGTTTCCCTACTGCATTTATCCCATTTACATTTCACTCATTTTTAGGAATTTATCTAGCTTACTAATGAGAATTGGGATATTAAACAAAGCTAGTCATTATTTCTTCATTAACCATTTTTATAACCTGTGACTATCAGGTGTTCACTAAGTAAGAAATTCCAAGTTAAATACATGGATATTTTCACCAATAACGCAGGAGATTCCCCATTTTTATTAAACTAACAATATTAAATTAGTCTTTTCTATTAAAAATTATGCAAAGATCATTTTGTTCTTGGCTAGATTTATAATCTTATAATCTTTTGTGCCAAACTCTGACACCTTAAAATATCTAGCAGAGACAAAGATAAAACCCAGACAAAAATGTATGCTGACAACTCAAGACATTTCTACTTTTATTTTACCAATTATCTTAAAGCCAGCTCATTTATTAAAGATTAACCTAAGTCATGTAAACTTGAAAAATGATTGGACTCATATACTTAATTTATGAGTGTTCCTTTATTTACATGCTAATTTGGTACTTTGCAAAAACAACATATAACATCTGGGAACATAGGCACATGCAAAGATCCAATAACTTTGCCTAGGAATTCTAGCCATGAGATAGCAATACAAATTCGTCAGTTTATGAACATACTCACGTAGGTAAATTTTGTTTGCCCTAATAGGTAATTCAACAAAGACTATGAACCAAAATTTTGAGTAAAGCAGGTTCCATGATAGTTTTATTTTTATTTTTTGAGATGGGGTCTTGCTCTGCTGCCCAGGCTGGAGTGCGGTAGTGCAATCACAGCCCACTGCTGCCCTGACTTCCCAGGCTCAAGCAATGCTCCCAGCTCAGCCTCCTGTATATCTAGGACTACAAGTGCATGCCCCCATACATGGCTAGTATTTTAGTTTTTTTGTACAGAAAGGATCTTGCTGTGTCGTCTAGGCCAGTTGCAAACTCCTAAGCTCAAGTGATCCTCCTGCCTTAGCTTCTCAAAGTGCTGAGATCATAGGCATAAACCACTGTGCCTGATCTATAGTTTTATTTTTTTTAATAAATTAATTTATTTTTATTTATTTTTTTGAGACGAAGTCTCACTTTGTCACCAGGCTGGAGTGCAATAGCATGATCTTGGCTCACTGCATCCTCCACCTCCAGATTCAAGCAATTCTCATGCCTTAGCCTCCCAAGTAGCTGGGATTACAGGTGCCTGCAACCACACCCAGCTAATGTTTGTATTTGTAGTAGAGATGGGATATCACCATATTGGCCAGGCTGGTCTTGAACTCCTGACCTCAAGTGATCTGCCCACCTCAGATTCCCCAAATGCTGGGATTACTGGCATAAGCCACCATGCCCGGCCTATAGTTTGATTTTTAAAGGCCAAACCTCCCCAGACTCCAAAGAACACTGGGGCCAAAGAGTATCACAGGAGAACATCATGTATTAATCAGGCCTTGAAACCACTTTTGCAAAGATGACAACAGTGAGAGAAGTCTAGCATGGCTGACTCCATCTTGCTTCTAGCCTTATAGGCTAGCTGTCCTCACTTACTCCTGGGCATAGACCAAGCTAACCATGGGAGGAATTTATAGTTTAACTTTGAAGCAAGGATGATAACCATTTTTCCCTAAAACTAAATCCTCCTTGCTCAGGGACTGAAGCTGCCTTTATAAAATGAATAAAAGACCACACAACTGGGATTATGGGAGGTGCCTGGTTTCTGTTAAAATGTAAGCATAGCAATAATCTCTTACTGCTCAGGGGTCATGTGGCCAGAGAGCAGAAGACTTCCCTGATTGTTCCTATAGACAACATCGCTATTGTAGAACCTAAGACTGGTGTTTTGAGATGTTTTTCAGACTTTGGCACTCTGGCAACCAACTAACCCCACCTGAACCCATGACTCATGACTCAACTGGTCCTGTGGGTCCCACCCAGAGGCAACTCGGTGCACAAGGACCATTTTCCACACCCTTACAGTTTTATCCCCAACTAGTCAACAGCACCCATTCTCTAGACCTCTGCCACCAAATTATCCATAAAAACCCTAGCCTCTGAGTCCTCAGGGAGACGGAATTGAGTAATAACTCCAGTCTTTCTGTTTGGCTAGCTCTGTGTTAATTAAATTCTTTCTCTACTGCAATATCATGGTCTCAGTGAATTAGTTTTGTCTGTGCAGTTGGCAAGAAAAACCCATCAGGCAATTACAACCCAACCCTGCTTAGAACAGCAACATAAAAACCTGGATACATGGAACTCCATCCCACTTTCCCATTCAACAGCAAAATGAGACCCACGGAGGGGCCAGAGCATTGCAAAAGAATATCTATTGAGCAGATTATAATTTGTCACAACTATATTGACACACGTACATAAACAGACAATTATCGAAATGCAATCCAATTGCTACAGCAACAAACAAGCCTGAAGAGCGTCCAAACTAAAACAGCCGGGATGCCTTCCTCTCTCAGATGGTTTTTAAAGGCCAAATCTTAGGTTGGCAGAGGCCGAGGGAATGGGTGCTGCTGACTGGTTGGGGATAAAACTGTAGGGGTGTGGAAAATGGTCCTTGTGCACTGAGTCTGCCTCTGGATGAGAGCCACAGGACCAGCTGAGTCACGGGTTCAGGTGGGGTCAGTCGGTTGCCAGAGTGCAAGAGTTGGGCTTGTTCCATCTGCAACAGAAATTCCTTCTGAGTTTCCCAAATCAAGAGGAGCCATGTGATACCCATCAAAAATCACTCACATGTCCAGACACAGTTGTGCACACACACAATTACTAATGTCAGTGAAGAGTCGAACTCTAAAATATTTGAAGAGATTTAGTCTGAGCCAAATATGAATGACCACGGCCCATGACACACCCTCCAGGAGGTCCTGAGAACATGTGTCCAAGGTTGTCAGGGTGCAGACTGGTTTTATACATTTTAAGGAGGCACGAGGCATCAAATACATTTAAGAAATGCATTTGTGAGGCCAGGTGCGGTGGCTCACGCCTGTAATTCTAGCACTTTGGGAGGCCAAGGTGGGTGGATCACGAGGTCAAGAGATCGAGACCATCCTGGTCAACATGGTGAAACCCCATCTCTACTAAAAATACAAAAAAAATTAGCTGGGCATGGTGGCTTGCGCCTGTAGTCCCAGCTACTCGGGAGGCTGAGGCAGGAGAATTGCTTGAACCCAGAAGATGGAGGTTGCAGTGAGCCGAGATCATGCCATTGCACTCCAGCCTGGGTAACAAGAGAGAAACTCCCTCTCAAAAAAAAAAAGAAAAGAAAAAGAAATGCATTTGTTTGGTCCAGAAAGTCAGGACAACTCAAAGTGGGGCGGGGCTTCCAGGCTACAGGTAAATTTAAACATTTTTTCTGGCCTGGAATTCTCTCTGTTCCTTGAGCAGGCCAAGCTCTGAATGTCTGCATGCGCCTTGTGCTCCACTCTTTGCCTGGCTGGTTCTCCACTTCTTCCAAGTTTCTGTCCAATGTCATGCCTTAGAGAGGCTTTCCCTGATCACCCAATCTCAAGTAGCCCCCCTCTGATATTATCTCACACTGCACCCTGATGGTTTGATGTATGTATTTGTGTGTTCATTTGTTTACCATGATGCCTACTGGACTGAGAAGCCCATGACAGCAATCACCATGTCAGTTTTGTTCGTCACTATATACCCAGTGGGTGCCGAAAACCATGCTTAGCCAAGAGTGGGCATTTGATGGTGGATAAATGAATGAGTGATTTAAAAAAAGGATCTCTAATTTTCCACTGTTATAAAGAATGCTACGAGGCACATCCTTTTCCATAATGGCATGCACACTGTGCGTTTCCTAAAAGTCATACTGTTGAATTAAATTATATACACATATAAAGTTTTGATAAATATTGATGAATCACCTTCTTGGCTGACTCAACCCTTACTTCCCCAACAGTCTGTAAGAGATTCCATAACTCTGCCAACAAGAGAAAATATTGTATTTTAATTGTTTTGAGATGCTATCTAGAATTTAGAAACTCATGTATTAGTCTGGGATTTCCAGAGAAACAGAACCAATAGAGTGTGTGTGTGTGTGTTGTGTGTGTGTGTCTGTGTGTGTTGTATGTGTGTGTTGTGTGTGTCTCTGTGTGTGTGTGTCTGTGTACGTCTGTGAGTGTGTCTCTGTGTGTGTGTCTCTGTGTATGTTTTTGTATGTGTGTCTCTGCGTGTCTGTGTGTGTTTCTGTCTCTTTTTGTGTGTTTGTCTATATATGTGTCTCTGTGAGTGTCTGTGTGTTTCTGTCTGCATGTCTGTGTGTGTTTCTGTGCGTCTGTGTGTTTCTGTGCATCTGTGTGTATATTTTTGTGTGTCTGTGTGTCTCTGTGTGTATGTCTGTGTGTATCTCTGTGTGCTTCTGTGTGCATATCTCTGTGGGTGTCTGTGTGTGTTTCTGTGTGTTAGTTCATGTCTCTGTGTGTGTTTTTGTGTATGTGTCTCTGTGTATGTCTCTGTGTGCATGTCTGTGTGTGTCTCCATGTGTCTGTGTGTGTCTCTGTGTATGTTTTCATGGTGTGCATGTCTGTGTGTGTTTCTGTGTGTGTGTCCGTGGATATCTATGCATCTGTGTGTTGGTGTGTGTCTCTGTGTGCCTGTTTTTGCATGTGTCTCTGTGTGCACGTCTGTGTGTGCATTTTTGTGTGTGTGTCTCCATGTGCCTGTGTGTCTCTATGTGTGTGTGTGTCTTTGTGTGTATAAAGAGATTCATTTAAGGAATTGGCTTATGTGATTGTGAACGCTTGATGAGCCCAAAATCTGATGGAGGAGGCTGGCTGACTCGAGGCTCAGGAGGAAGTTGTGGTTTGAGTCTAAAGAGAGCCTGCTGGTGAGCCCGGAGGACCCACTGCTACAGATGAAGTCTGAATCCAGTGTGTGGGAGAATTCTCTTTTGCATGTGGAGGTCAGCCTTTTGTGCTGTTCAGGCCTTCAAGTGATTGGAGGAGGCCCCTGCATTTTGAAAGGCAATCTGCTTTGCTCAGATCCACCAATTTAAATGTCAATCTCATCCAAAAACGCCTTCACAGAAACACCCAGAGTAATGTTTCACCAAATATCTGGGCACTGTGGCTTAGCCAAGCCGACACATAAAATTAACATCTTACTCTGTATTATTTTCATATTAATCTCCCAGATTAAAAATGAGATAGACAATATTTGCATATTGTGTAGAGTCATTTGTATTTCTCCCAATACTTGCCTCATTCTTATTTGACTTACAGGAGTTCTTTGAATATTGGCTTACAAACCCCACACAGGTATCTAAGTAGAAGGATAGTGGCCTTTTACTTTGCTAATGTTTTTCATAAGTTTTCTATTTTTATTTGCTCACATTTGTCATCATTTTTTGATGACTTCTACGTTATGTCATACTAGGAAAAATCCTCCTTATTTATAAGACTTTTAAAATTACATAATACCTACACAACGTTTATGATTTTTTTTTTTTTTTTTGAGATGGAGTTTCGCTCTTGCTGCCCAGGCAGGAGTGCAATGGCTCAATGTCGGCTCACTGCAATCTCCGCCTCCTGGGTTCAAGGGATTCTCCTGCCTCAGCCTCCTGAGTAGCTGGGATTATAGGCGCGTGCCATCACATCTGGCTAATTTTGTATTTTCAGTAAAGACAGGGTTTCTCCATGTTGGTCAGGCTGATCTCGAAATCCCAACCTCAGGTGATCTGCCTGCCTTAGCCTCCCAAAGTGCTGGGATTACAGGCGTGAGCCACCACGTCCAGTCCATCGTTTATAATGTTTAAAAACATATTTGATCTTGAATGCAGCTGGCTTTTATTATTGTTATCTAGCTGTAATTCTTCCCAGTAGATAATCAGCTATCCTAACATAATTTACTGAATAGTCCATCCTTTCCCACAACGGTTTGACATGGATCTGGATCACTTAAGTAGAAAGAATCCCCCAATGTAATCTAAAACAAGACTTCATCATTTTTACCCATCCTTACCCATAACTAGCAAAAATATTAAAGATTCAAACATCCAATGTTCGAGAAGGTGCAGGGGAATGGGTTCTGCCACTTGCAGTTGGTGGAAATGTAAATTACCAAACACTATTAGGAAGCAATATGAAATATCTATCAATCATTTCAAGCCACATCTCTCTGACCTAGCAATTACATAAATTACATATCTAAAGATAACCAAAATACTCACACCTGTTCAGATAGATGGATGGATAGATAGATAGAGAGATGATAGATAGATGATAGATACATTTGCAGAGGTACTGTTTGTTATACCAAAAGAACTGTAAACTATGTAAATTAATCCTAAATGGTTACACAAATTATAAGACAGTCCTAAAATAAAATACCACATACCCATTAGAAAGACTGTAGATTGCTACAGGCTGCCATGAAAAGATCACTAAGGCATATTCTAAGGTGAAAAATAAAATTTCAGAAAAATATATAGAATACGATTCCATTTATACGCTTTTTTTTTTTTTTTTGAGATGGAATCTGGCTCCATCACCCAGGCTGGAGTGCAGTGGTGCCATGTCAGCTCACTGCAACCTCTGCCTCCTGGATTCAAGTGATTCTCTTGCCTCAGCCTCGCAAATAGCTGGGACTACAGACGCCTGCCACCATGCCTAGCTCATTTTTGTATTTTCAGTAGAGACAGGGTTTTACCATGTTGGCCAGGCTGGAAAGGAAGAAGTGTCAGGGAGAAGCGAAATGGCATTTCACATTTTACTTCTGTACCATTGGGTTTTTTTAAAGGATATATTCATGCATCATAATGCAATGTTTTAAAATTAGAGAAATAATTATGGGAAACCATTCTGCACCTTGTTTCTGACCAAGTGAGAGCAGATAAGGGAGCAGAGGGATTCAAGCTGCCTAAAAACCTCCAGGGTCACTGTGAGGGTAGCTGGAATCACGGGGGTAAATAAATGATTTCACACATTCAGGCTTCCAAGGGCCCATCCCTGGGGCTGGGGAGGAGCGAGATGCTTAAACCGTTCCCAAGTGTCAGGCATTGAAAGCAGGAGTGTTTTCTCTAAGGAGAGTGCTGTGCTGTAATTGACCTCTTTAACATTCAGCATCTGCATGACAGAATGCAGCTCTGGGCTGTCGGAAAAGACTAGGCGGCTTGTGCTGGGAGGGGCCGCTGCCCGAGGACAAGTCCTGTACTCACAGCAATGCTGAATCGTGGCCAGGGCCATCTGCCCACACCAGAGCATCTGGCCGCGGCCTCATCATCACTCTTCTGATGTGAATGCTGAGGGAAGTTGATCATGCAGTCACAGGGCTATCTTGACAGCACCCAACTTTAAACCTGTGGCCTATTTCTGGCTCTCCACTGTGATGAATTCTGTCAAAAATAATAATAATAACATCCTAAAACTATTTTATGAACAATACATTACTCATTTCACATTAAGAATGTTGCTCTGTTATTGGAAACATGTAAAAGACAGCATTGTTTTGTTTTGTTTTGTTTTGAGATGGAATCTCGCTCTGTCGTCCTGGCTGAAGCGCGGTGGCAGGATCACTGCAACCTCCGCCTCTGAGTCCAAGCGATTCTCCTGCTTCAGCCTCCTGAGTAGCTGGGATTACAGGTGCCTGCCACCAAGCCTGGCTAATTTTTGTATTTTTGGTAGAGACGGGGTTTTGCCATGTTGGCTAGGCTGGTCTCGAACTCCTGACCTCAGGTGATCCACCTGCCTCAGCCTCCCAGAGTGCTGAGATTACAGGCTTGAGCCAGCGCTCCCGACTGACAGCATGGTTTTGGTCATCTCAAATGCGCACACAAATACATAAATCTCATCGTTTTGGTATTGCATCATTTTTTTCATATATTGGGACACAAAAAATGGAAGTGGTGTAGGCTGTCCCGACCTCTGCCAGGCCCTGCGGGGACACTGGCCATCTTTTGGTTTCCTGGCTTCTGAACCCTTTCTGTGTTTAGGGAACTGGCCACGTATGAGCCTTATGGGGAGGCACAGCCCATCTCGCATCCCACTAGAGAAGCTACTGATGCAGGGACCTTGTTTTCCAAGCATCCCCCATGCCTGCGTTTAGCCAGTCAGCTGCACTTGCCCCAAATTCTGAATCTGAGGCTAATGGCACAAAGGAGGAAAGTGGAAAATCACTTCTGGCAGTGGCAGTAGCGGTGGCAAACGGAATGTGGCTCTAGGTCCTAGTGTGTGGTGGGGTGCAGGGAGGGGTCCTGCATCCTCCCTGGACTGAGTTAATGGCATGACTTTTAATGTGGCCCTGTCTGTGCAGCTTCCTTGATTCTAGAAGCCTGGTTTTCCAGCCTTCCTGGCAAATCTCTGAGCTACCCAATATCTTATCATTAAATCCCTAAATGAGCCAGAGTTGGTCTCTGTTGCTGCAATTAAGAGCCATCGCTGAGACACAAGTCCAGCACAACGATGATGAGCAAGGAAGCCTGAGTTCTGTTGAGAAATGTACAACCCATTAGTAATCAGAAAAATGAGACGGCACTGAAACGGCATGGAGACTCTACTTGCTATCCATGTGACTGGCAAAATCTCAGGCGCTGGGTGATGCCAAGAGTGGGTGGGGGTGTGGCTCAGAGATCCAATTGCCCTGGGGCCAGTGGCTATACCCTTTTCTCTTTTAAAACATTTGTTTCCTTGGTTGGGCACAGTGGCTCATGCCTGTAATCCCAGCACTTTGGGAGGCCAAAGCAGGCGGATCACCTGAGGTCAGGAGTTCGAGACCAGCCTGGCCAGCATGGTGAAACCCCATCTCTACTAAGAACACAAAAATAAGCCAGGTATGGTGGCAGGCACCTGTAATCCCAGCAACTCGGGAGGCTGAGGCAGGAGAATCACTTGCACCCGGGAGGCAGAGGTTTCAGTGAGTCGAGATCTCACCACTGCACTCCAGCCTGGGAGAAAGAGCAAAACTGTCTCCAAAAAACAAAACAAAACAAGAATGGACTCTGAGTGAAATAAGTCTGTTGGGGACAAAATCTGGTGGGGGACCCAGAAGGTCAAGCTGCCTTAGAAAGAGCTCAGCCACTGACTTTCCTCTTTTTGACCACACAACTCTTCTAGGTACGAAAGCCTGCTGGGCCAGGCACAGAAGCTCACGCCTGTAATCCCAGCACTTTGGGAGGCCGAGGTGGGCAGATTATGATGTCAAGAGATTGAGACCATCCTGGCTAACATGGCAAAACCCCATCTCTACTAAAAATACAAAGAATTAGCTGGATATGGTGGCGTGTCTGTAGTCCCAGCTACTAGGGAGGCTGAGGCAGGAGAATCACTTGAACTCGGGAGTTGGAGGTTGCAGTGAGCTGAGATCGCACCACTGCACTCTAGGCCTTCCAGAGTGCTGAGATTACAAGCGTGAGCCATCACGCCCAGCCTATGACATTTTCTTAATGATGGCTGGTACTGCCTCATGGTAAGTCACAAGCCTTTTTATCCTGTAATATCGGTCTTGGAATTCTTTATCTTCGCCACTCTGTATCTAGAAGATGGTAGCATTCACTTATCTGCTGCAGAGCTCTTAGCTCTATCCTTAGCCCCGATTCAGAAAGGGGGGTTCCTGATGCTGTGGACTCGAAGGACCAGCACCCCAAGCAAAGCAGTGGCTGGCACAGGTGGACAAACTGGGCAAGAAAAGCAACAGTCCTTGGGAGAAGAGTCCACGTGGTGGGAAGCAGGGCATGGTACTTTTTAGTGATTACATCTTATTGTGTTTGTGACTTCCTTTTCACTTTCTCGGTCTTGACAAGAGGTCTGTTAATTTGTCTTTTCAGAAAACCAAGATTCTCTCTAGCAATTATCTTTGTTTTCTTGTTGCATTAATTTCTAATCTTATCTTTATTGCTTCCTTCCTTTGCTCTGTTCCTTTTCTAACATGCTCTTTTAGCCTTTCTTCTTTGCTAATGTAAGCATTTAGTGTGATAGATTTCCCTCTAACAACAGCATTTAGTGAGATGTCACAAGTTCTGATTTGCAGAATTCTCATTATTTTGGGCTCTAGGCTCCAATTTCCATGTGATTTTTTTCTTTGACTCTTGACTTTGGGAGGCTGAGGCTGGCAAATCACTTGAGGTCAGGAGTTCGAGATCAGCCAGGCCAAAATAGCGAAACCCTGTTTCTACTAAAAATACAAAAATTAGGTGGGATTTGGTGATGCACGCCTGTAATCCCAGCTACTTGGGAGGCTGAGGCAGAAGAATCTCTTGAACACGGGAGGCAGAGGTTGCAGTGAACCAAGATCATGCCACTGCACTCCAGCCTGGGTGACAGAGTGAGACTCTGTCAAAAATAAAAAAATAAAAAAATAAAAATAAAAAGATGATGAACCCAGACCTTCTCTTTTAATCATTAGGAGAAAGAACCTCTCTTCTACTGAACTTGAACTTGAAGGCTGGTCCGTCTCTTCTGGGGGCCACTGTGAAAAGAGAGGCTGCATAAACCTGAAGTCAACTCAAAGGAAGGCAAAACAGAGAAAAAGCACACATTCAGGCATGACGTTCTAAAGCAGATCTACTCTGGGGATTTTTAGATTTGAAAACCAAATATTCTCCTTCCTTAGCTTAAGCCAGTTTGAGGCTGAGATGAACAGAACGTAATTTCTCTGCACAGGCCTGTGTGTTCATTGCTCTGTGCTAGCCCTGGTTCTAAAAATTAGCCTTTTGCCCATTTTGTTCATTCCTTTTGCCCATTTTCTAATTGAATTGCGTGGTTGTTTTTTGTTCGTTTTGCTATTGAGTTTTTGTGGGATATTTATTTATTTATTTAGAGAGCCTGGCTCTGCTGTCCGGGCTGGAGTGCAGTGGCATGATCTCAGCTCACGGCGACCTCCACCTCCTGGGTTCAAGTGATCGCCTCACTTCAACCTCCTGAGTAGCTAGGATTACAAGTGTGTGCCACCACACCTGGCTAATTTTTGTATTTTTCGTAGAGATGGCATGTCACCATGTTGGTCAAGCTGGTCTTGAACTCCTGACCACTTCAAGTTGATCAGCCCGCCTCAGCCTCCCAAAGTGTTGGGATTACAGGCGTGAGCCACCGCAGCGGCCAACACTGAGTCATATTTCTTTAGAATTTTGAGGTTGATGTTCCCATTATGCTTCTCCCTCACTGAATCTTTTTTTTTTTTTTTTTTTTTTGAGACAGAGTCTCACTTTATTGCTCAGGCTGGAGTGCCATGGTACGATCTCGGCTCACTGCAAACTCTGCTTCAACCTCCACTTCCCAGGGTTAGCAGTTCTCTGTTTCAGCCTCCTGAGTAGCTGAGATTACAGGTGTGTGCCACCACGCCCGGCTAATTTTTGCATTTTTAGTAGAGATGGGGTTTCACCATCTTGGCCAGGCTGCTCTTGAACTCCTGACCTCGAGATCCACCCACCTCAGACTCCCAGAGTGCTAGGATTACAGGCGTGAGCCACCGCGTCTAGCCGTCTCCCTCACTGAATCTCCTGCCTTCTTCATCAGAGGCAGCGTCGTATTGGACTTTAAGTGCATCCTTTTTGTCCATGTTTCTAAAATATGCTTTGCAAATATACTTTGCCCTGAAACACTGTTTAGTATTCTTCTGTGTTTTATCAAACACCCGTAAATGCCTATGGTACAAGTCATTCTGCCACTAGCTACTTTCTACCCCAAATCATGCCTTTGCTATCTGGCCTCCATCACTGAACCTTACATGTGTCATTGATTTTTTTTGTCTGCTGTAGCAGTCCATCATGTTACTAAGGCCAGTTTTATTTTTTCCACTCTTCTATTGATAGACATTTAAATCATTTCCCATTCTTCACCAGTATGACAATGCTGCCTTGAACATCCCCGTGTGCCTCCTTGCGCACACGCAGGAGAGTTCTTCCACTGGGTGGCACTGCAAATGCATTTTCCATTTCAGTAGAAGCTGCCAAGGTGCTCTCTGAAGTGATGGCGTAAATCCAGCTCTTTCTGCAAGGCTCAGGTGTGGTGGCTCATGCCTGTAATCTCAGCACTTTGGGAGGCTGAGGCAGGTGGATCATGAGGTCAGGAGTTCAAGACCAGCCTGGGCAACATAGTGAAACCCCGTCTCTACTAAATATACAAAAATTAGACAGGCGTGGTAGCAGGCACCTGTAGTCCCAGCTATTCAGGGGGCTGAGGCAGGAGAGTCACTTGAACCTGGGAAGTGGAGGTAGCAATGAGCCAAGATTGGGCCACTGTGCTCCAGCCTGGACAACAGAGCGACACTCCATCTCAAAAAAGAAGAGTAGGCTCACCAGCCTTCCCACCAGCTCTTCTCCCCACCCCACCCCTGCAGCCTGACCCTAGGTAACGAGCGGTGAGAAGTGACCCAGGCATGCACGCCCTGCCCAGAGGAAAGGGGCTTCAAACAAGCACCTGAGACCCTCATAGGAACTCAGCAGATTGGGACAAGCTCCAGACATATCCATGGACCGTGGTATGGCAAAGCAGGACACTCTCTCCAGGACTCCAGAGGTAAAGGAGTCACTCACCTCCCCACTCCTTGCCTTTCTTAACCGAATCCAGATGTTCATGAACATTCAAGAAAAGCATGAAGGTAAAATGATGCAATTAAATTCAGCACAGAAGGGTTTCTCCCCCGGATCCCACCATTCCTATGGAAAGCACATGTATGCAGGAGAGAGACAGTGAATGGAAGGCTAGAAAAGCTTGGTCTTGGAGTAGTGTGCAGGCTGGAGATGGAGGGAAGGGGAAAATAAGATGCTGGAATCCTGAGGGAGGATGTGGGGTGGTGGCCGAGCTTCCTGGTTCATGGGGATGAGAATGAAGCCTCTTTTGGCTCGGGGTCATGTAACATGGGCCAAGCTAAGACATGGTTCCTACAGAGAAATGGAGCGTGGTCTGTCTGTCGTGTGCTCATGTGTCTGTGTCAAATGCCTTGAAAGGGAACTGAAGCCACTTAGGTCTATATGGTTTAAGGAAAGCACAAGTGGAAAGAAGCCAGAAATAGCACAGAGGTTGGGGATGGGACACCCAGACATGAAGCCAGAGTGTGAGACAGAATCAGATCCCCTGCCTGCTGAGAGCCATGGGCTGTGTGAGGAGCCCTGGCCCTCTACGAACGTTTTAACAAGTGGGCCTGCTTTTTCTTAGGTGTTCATATGTCCGGGAATTCATTCTACGGAAGTTTTGTGAGGCTGAGCTAAAGAATAACCAATACCAGCCAGGCACAGGGGCTCATGCCTGTAATCCCAGCACTTTGGGAGGCTGAGGTGGGAGGATTTCTTAAGGCCAGGAGGTCGAGGCTCCGGTGAGCCATGATCGTGCCACTGCACTCCAGCCTGGGCAACAGGGTGAAACCCTGTCTTGAGAAACAAACAAATAAAAATAACCAATTCCGCTTTGATCCGGAATACGGAAAACTGACCATACAAGGAGAGTAGCCAGGGTCAGGGATGGAAGCACAGGAGAAACTGGCAGTGTGCAAGCTCCTTTGAAACAACCCGCCAAGAGAGGACATGAAACAGAATGCCCGAATGAATTACGAAAGCAGGTCAAAGTCTGACAGAGTCATCAGGGCTTGAGATCTAGAAGGGATCAATGAGATTTGTGGGGACAGACTTTTAGGGGAAACACAGAGGGTTAAGTGGCCTGAGAAACAGCTCAACTCTTGACCTTCCTCTTCCTGACATATAGCAAGCTCAAGTGTGAAAGTTCTTGGTTCCTGGGAGATCCTGAAATGGCAGAGGTGCCTGTATCTATGCACTTTATTCTACACGTTGGTAAAAGTCAACTTAAGGCTGATCACCAAGAGCCATCTGCTTAGAAACAGGATGAAGCTAGATACCTAAAATACTCCCAGCCCGTGCTGGGAGATGTCACCCTAAGCTCTCACCCGGGAAAGGAAAAGGATGAGAGACCCAAGCAACCACAGGTTCGCCTTGCTGGGGAAACAAGGTTTTCTCACCTTCATTTCCAGGGCAGGAGGGAAGCCAGAATAGTAAAAGATCAAGAAAACTGAACAGAAACTAGGAGACAACTTGGTAGAGGGATGACAGAGGCTGAAATGGGAAGGCACCAAGCAGAATCAGGTATCCTCTTCAGAGCTGAGAAATGCCCTGAGCACCGAATGCTGCATCATTTTCTCAGTCACAGAGCTGGGAATTGCCAAAAGTGGGCTCGGGATCCAGACCTGCGCCCCTCATCACTTATTCTCCCTGGGTCTCTCTTCAGAGTGGAGAAATGCCTGGGCGTTCAACTCGCCTGTGATATGACAGTCGTCACACTCTGTGCGGTGACCTGCCATGAGCAGTGCATTCCAATTTTCCTCTAGTTAACCTCTCTTCCTCTACTCTTGGTCCGTGGGGTGTGGGGAGGGAGACAGGCGAAGGAGGGGATGTTGACCCGCCACTTTTTTTTTTGAGACGGTGTCTTGCTCTGTCGCCCAGGCTGGAGTGCAGTGGCACGATCTTGGCTCACTGCAACCTCCGCTTTCTGGGTTCAAGCGATTCTCCTGACTCAGTCTCTTGAGTAGCCAGGATTAGAGGCGCACGACACCATGCCCAGCTTTGTATTTTTAGTAGTGATGGGTTTTCACCACGTTGGCCAGGCAGGTCTCAAACTCCTGACCTCAAATGATCTGCCCACCTCGGTCTCCCAAAGTGCTGGGATGACAGGCGTGAGTCGCTGCACCTGGCCCTGACAACACCTCTTCTATCAGGGACTTCTGTCATTCTTTTTGGCCACCCTGGACCTCTGAACTCCCCACCTGTGAATCTGTGCTTTCCCAGGATCTGATCCCATCTAGGGCATAGGCATGTGACCAAGTTCTAGCCAATTAGCAAGGCCAGGTGGGGGCAGTGCTGCACAGCTGTGACGTCAGGCTGGGAGGCCTCTCAAGGGAGGTGGCAGCACACAGCCAGCTGCCAGGGCAGCAGAGAGAGGTGTCGAGGGTGAGGCAGCAGTGCCCAAGGTGTGAGCTGAAGAGTCTGTGCCAGTGGTGGAGGTGGTGGTGTCTGCAAAGGTGTCATCTGGGCATACCCTTCAAGCCTGGTATTCTGGCCAGCCTGGGGATTCCATAAACTACCTAATATCCTTTAAAAACAAAATTCCTAGGCTGGCTGGGGTGGCTCACGCCTGTAATGCCAGCTCTTTGGGAAGCCAAGGCAGGTGGATCACCTGAGGTCAGGAGTTCGAGACCAGCCTGGCCAACATGGTAAAACCCTGTCTCTACTAAAAAACAAAACTTAGCCAGGTGTGGTGGCAGGCACCTGTAATCCCAGCTACTTGAGAGACTGAAGTAGGAGAATTGCTTGAACCTGGAAAACAGAGATTTCACTGAGCCGAGATCACGCCACTGCTCTCCAGCCTGGGCAATAGAGCTAAACTCCATCTCAAGAAAATAAAAATTAAATAAAATAAATAAAAACAAAATTCCTTTTCTGCTTAACCTGGCAAGAGGAGAGTCTGTTGTCTGTAGCGGGAAGGCCAACGGGTACAATCAGGAAAGCATCCAAGGTCTCCAGGTGGACAGTCCTCTGCAGCTGCATCCTGTCTGTGCCATTGGTCCCTCTGCCAGCCTCTTGGCCACATGTGTCACCCAGGAAGAATGCTGCCCTGCTCCAGCTGCTATGGCAACTGCCACTACGCGAGACGGCCAGGCTGCTGCCAGCTCCCACGGTGGCTTGTGGTCTGCGCCTTCATCCATCTGGCTTCTCCTGGGGCAGTGGCTACTGGCTGGACTCTGGCCCAGGAACAGGACTTTCCCCATGCTCGCCTGTGCCTCGCACCGTGGTCCCGGCCCCATGACGAATAAATATGCCAGTCTCCACCTGGCTGTGTGCATTCTGCACTACAGCAGCGGGTGTGGCAACAGGGACACTAAAGGATTGCATGCCGGGGCCCTGGAGAGGAATTGAAGCTGCTGATGCTTCTGCTTGGGTCCTGGGGGCGGGGGGAGCGGTTGCAGGAAACATTGTGGAGTACTTACTGTAGGCTCAGCACAGTTCCATTCTATTTGACAAATAATAATTATATCTATGTATGGGATACAATGTGATGTTTTCATCCATGTTTATAACGTAGAATGATTAAATCAGGCTAATTAACACATCCATCACCTCACATACTTATCCTTTTCTTGCAGTGTAAACACTTAAAATCTCTTTTCATGGCTTTTAAATATACACTGTATTATTATTTATAATAGTTGCCATTATGTGCAATTGATCACTAAAGCTGATTCCTCCTAACTGAAACTTTGTAGCCTTTAGTCCGCATCTTCCCTTTCCCCACCAGCCCCTTCCCCCAGGCTCTGGTAACCCACATTCTTCTCTCTATGAGATCTGCTTCTAGGAGATCGACTTTTTAAGATTCTTCATGTAAGTGAGATCATGTAGTATTTGTCTTTCTGTGCCTGGCTTATACCGCTGAGCAGAAGGCCCTCCAGGCTCATCTATGCTGTCACAATTGACAGGGTTTCCTTCTTATTCAAGGCTGACTAGTATTCCACTGTATATCTACACCATTTTCTTTCCTTTTCTTTTTGAGACGAAGTTTTTGCTCTGTTGCCCAGGCTGGCATGCAGTGGCATGATCTCAGCTCACTGCAACCTCTACCTCCTGGGTTCAAGCAATTCTCCTGCCTCAGCCTCCCGAGTAGTTGGGATTCCAGGTGCCTGCCACCACGCCCGTCTGATTTTTTGTATTTTCAGTAGAGACAGTGTTTCACCATGCTGGCCAGGCTGGTCTCGAACTCCTGACCTCAAGTGATCTGCCCACCTCAGCCTCCCAAGGTGCTGGGATTACAGGCATGGGCCCCGCTCCATGGCCCACACTTTCCTTATCCATTGATCTGATGATGGATATATAGGTTGCTTCCTCTTGCCCATTATGAATAATGCTGTGATGGACATGGGCATGCAGGCATCTCTTTGACGTACTGATTTCAGTTCCTTTGGATCTACGTCCAGCAGTGGGATTTCTGGATCATATGGCAGTGCTAATTTTACTTTTCTGAGGAACCTCCATACTGTTTTCCATAATGACTGCATGAATTTACATTCCTGCCAACAGTTCAGCCCTGTTTCAAAGGTTTCCTGTGCTCTAAAGCACTCTATTAGCTCTCCTCAAAGGCTCTCGTTGCAGAGGTTTGGGAAGAAAAAGACACTCCCTCGTTCAGAGACATGGATACCTACTTGCATCCTAATTTGCCTGTAATTCACTCCTTCATCAGTTGCTCCCAGCCAGGTCTTGTTCAAGCTGCCGAGAATATTTTGGTGAAGAAGACAGGAAGCTGCAGCTCTCGTGAAGTTCACGTTCTAGAAAAGCACTGGCATTGGAAGGACAGTGATTGGACCTTTTCCAGCCTGGAATCTGGGCTGCCCACAAAGGAAATTCACTTTAGATGATTATTACTTGATCAAACTAATAAAAGGCCAAAGATAGTTAATAATAACGCAAGTGTGGCTTCCTCCTCCCTGTGTCTAGGCCAATGGGAAGCAGTGGTGAAGACAAGGGAGTGGCGTCTGGATGAGGATGGAGGCAGATGCTTCTACTGATGCCCGGCCAGAGAGGAGCATCCCCAGAGGGTCCGTCCCTAGCCAGGCTGGAAGCTTGTCTCTGCACATCTTGTCCCCTCTCGCAGTAGTTCTCAAAGGCGCGTTGAGACACACTGCTGTGATGTCGCAACACACCTAGAGGCAAGCACTGCAAGTCCACGGTTCCTGGTAATACTGAAAAAAACAGGCTCTGGAAGTTCAAGTAAACAAAGAAGTGAGAGCATGCAAGGTAAGCTGCCACAACGTCACCGTCAGTTATGAGTATTCTGCGACGCTTTCCTTTGAGCCAGAGTCTCGCTCTGTTGCCCAGGCTGGAGTGCAGTGGCGCAATCTCGGCTCACTGCAACCTTTGCCTCCCCGCTTCAAGCGATTCTCCTGCCTCAGCCTCCCGAGTAGCTCGGACTACAGGCGCGCGCCACCACACTTTTTTTTGTATTTTAGTAGAGACAGGGTTTCACCATGTTGCCCAGGGTGGTCTCAAACTCCTGAGCTCAGGCAACCTGCCCACCTCGGCCTTGCAAAGTGTTAAGATTACAGGCGTGAGCCACTGCACCCGCCCCACCCACCATTACACTTTCTAGAGGGAGGACACAGCGCTAACCTCACAGTGCAGCCTAGGACTGCACAGCACATGCACAGACGGTGCTGACAGGGAATGCCTCCCTCTGTGCTGGGGAACTCACCCGTGCCCACTCAGTTTCTGTGGCTCAAGCAGGGCTGACGTCAGCCCTCGGCGATGCTGTGGGCGCGTGTGACCCGCAAACCACTCAGAGGCGGCAGGGCCAGCCTGGAGATCCGGGCTGTGACCTCAGGACAGAAGACCCTCTCTCTGCACAGGTTATAATCCTAAACCGCCAAAGCTCACTGTGTGAAGCAATTTTACTAAGAGCCCCCAAACCCCGCTCTTCCCTCCAACCACGTCCACCCTTCTCAGAAGAGCCCAAGAGGCCTCTGCGAGAGTAAGACAGCGGGTGGCATTGGCGCAACTTCCAGAATGCCACGTTTGTTAGCGCCTCGTCTTCATGTGGCTGGAGGGCACTCCTGAAGCTTCAAACTCCTGTAAGAACGCCTCCTGTCCGGGCAGGGTGGTATGGGAATCTGAGGTGGCTGGGAGGGGCATCGGGGGAGTAAGGAGTTGGAGCAGGAGTCAGAGAGACATGGGATGGGGAATCTCACAAGCAGACGCCATGCCAGTCAGGAAACCTTACTCACCGTTCCATTAAGGGCTGGAAAAGGAGGCACCAACATGTGTTTCAAAGAAGCAAATGGTAGATGTTCGGGAGGCTGGACCTGGGAAAAGGGACATAAAATCAGGGAGGTGCCTCATCCTAGTTTTTCTCAATTCCAGCAGAACATTCTCAGAGAGCCTCACTCAGTTGCACAGTTCTCCTCCTCTCGGACAAGCCCAGCAGCTCTGGCCCTGTCCTGTGCTGAATGGGGCCAGCGCGGCCACTTCTGCCCTATCGAGGAAGCTGAAGACCCTGGCCCATCTCTGATGGCTCGGGGCACAAGAAAACCTTGCTGCTACCTGGTCTGCCCTCTGCTTCCGCACCAGTGTCCTCTGCGGCCCACGGCTCTTGGCTGGACCTGCACTAAAGGACACAGCAGGTCCACACAGAGCTACGCAAACTGCCCTTCCAGCCTCTGTGTGCGGCAGCTGCTGCAGTGGGATACAACCGGCCTCCCGGCTGCTCTCCCACAATGCATGGCTGATTGCGTTCTTACACTGGAAGATAAACAGTGCTTGTGTCCAAGAAAATAGAAATAAGGTCAGGTGTGGTGGCTCATGCCTGTGATCCCAGTGCTTTGGGAGGCCAAGGCAGGTGAGTCACTTGAGGTCAGGAGTTCAAGACCATCCTGGTCAACATGGCAAAACCTCTTCTCTACTAGAAATATAAAAATTAGCCAATCATGGTGATGTTTCCCTGTAATCCCAGCTATTCAGGAAACTGAGGTAGGAGAATCACTTGAAACCGAGAGGTAGAGGTTGTAGTGAACCAAGATCACACCACTGCATTCCAACCTGGGAATGCTCATATGAGCACTGACTCAACAGAGACCTTGTCTCGCAAAAAAAAAAAAAAAAAAAAAAAGAGATAGAAGTTGGAAAAGTGGTTATCTTGAGGATGGAAGTTTTGCAGACTGAGAGGGGCATGAAAGGGCCTCTAGGGTGCTGAATGTGGCTTCTATCTCGACCTGGGTGGTCATACACAAATGTACAAATCCATTAACGTGCACCAAGCTGTGTCCCTAAGATGAGCTCACTTTTTAGCATGTATGTTACCTGTTAATAACAATTGATAAAAGCCCCCTCTAAAATCCCACATCTTCCTATGGCTACCATAGATACTTTAGGCTTAGAATCGTTTTTGCTCCCCATATTTGCTATTGAAGATCGGTATAATTTTGCAACTCCCCGTTTTCCTTACCAACAGAATTGCAATTTTGTTAGGTTCGAGAAGTACCCAATTAATACTCATTTGCCCAAACTCTCTTGCAGCCAGGAGTTGCCATGAGATACAATGCCAGCCAGTCAGAAATAAGCAGACATCTGCTGGGTAGGGCTTCCAGAAAAGCTATCATTTTCTTTTTTTTTTTTTTTGGAGACAAGGTCTCTCTCTGTCACCCAGGCCGGAGTGCAGTGGTACCATCACAGCACACTGCAGCCTCCAATTCGCAGGCTCAAGTGATCCTCCCACCTCAGCCTCCCAAGTAGCTGGGACTACAGGAGTGCACCACCACACCCAGCTAGATTTTTAAAAAAATTTTTTGTAGAGATGAGGGTCTCACTCCAGGCAGGTCTTGAACCCCTGGCCTCAATCAATCCTCTTGCCCCAGCCTCTTAAAGTGCTGGAATTACAGGCATGAGCCACTGCATCTAGAAAAGCTATCTTTTTTTTTTTTTTTTTGCTTAAAAGAGGGTTAGATCCATCTCTCAAGCATCTTTTGCTCTCTGTCCTCCCTGCTCCATTTTTCTGCTGAGAATGTAGATGCTTCTTACTACCATGAAGTGAAAGCAAAGATCCAGGGATGGTGGAACAGACAGCCAGAAGGAGCCCAGGCTTGGATGGATGAGTGGTTCTGAGCAGCAACCCCAGTCACAGACTCCCTAATTCCTTCATGTCCCGTGAGAAAAATACATCTCTATGTGTTTAAGTCTCTGTTATTTGGGCACATTTGACAATCGTCAAATGAGATAGAAGGCTTTGATCTTCATAAATGGCAAAGACTGCTAGAGACAGAAGGGGGTTTCCACGTGCTAGTGCACTGTGGCTTCATATCATGATGTAGCAAGGGCTCAAGAAAAAAAAAGTAGGGGAGGAATCCGCAAGACACTCCCAAAATGAAGACTGCAGGCTCCCCTCCCACCTTCTCCCGATAGCAGTCTTCACTGCTCCCTGTGACATCTGAATTCTCCTGCTGGTGGAAAGGGCTGGGGGAAGATAGCCCAACGTGAAGAGGAGGAGCTCGGTTCACATCAACTTCCCCGAGAGCGGGTCCTAGAGTGTTACATCCACTGCATCACTCACTGTTTCTCAATCTATTACTTTTAACAACCTCCCACTTCTGAAAAACAGAAACTTTGCTTTCTGGTTTGCATTAAGAAAGCCTGGCCTTTTCTCTCTCTCTTGAAAAATGTCCAAGCATCTTCAAATGTGCTGCCATCTCCCCCGCTGTGACACCCGGGAGTTTCTGATACCCTGCCCACACTTCCTGAAAATCTGCGGTCTAATTTAAGTTTCCTAAGATTCTGCAAAGTAGACGGAGACCCGGGTGACTCCAGTGACACCACAACTCTTAGGGGAAGGTGAGTCATGTATGTGGCAGAAGCGTGGCAGAAGCAGGTAATGGAGGAAAACAGAGACAAGGCCGCCTGGGGACAGGATCACAGCACAACCAGTTTTGCCCCCATCTGGTGTGTCTTTGGCAGGATCAGCCAGCACCTGATCGCAAGCTTCTGTCTCCAGATACTCTGCTGCCTCTCCTCCCCTGCTCAGGGTCAGCAACGAAAGGCAGCCCAAGGAAACAACCAGCTGCCTTCAGGCCTTTACCGAAGGGCGATGTGAACGCACTCAAGCTACCCAGTGGTCCAGCCTGGAAGCGGTAGGGGGAGGGCCTTTCAGTCCTGTGCCTAGTCCACTGGTCACCTCTGCACGGATAGTAGATGGAGAAGGGGGCTCGAGGAAAGAGGAAAAGGTCAGGCAATCTCTCCAGGATTCCAGGAATAAACATTCCTCCTCCCAAGCTCTTCGTTCTGTTTCACAATCAAGTCCAGAGTCTTATAAATACTCATGGAAACCATGAAAGCTAAACAACTTGGTAAACAGTAGAGAGAAACAGTAAACAGAATCTTCCCTCTACTTCCTGTGTATCCAGAATGTTTAGAGACAGGGAGGCGGGGACTGATGACAGATCGCAGCATCTGGGATCTGGGGCTATGGCGGAAATGAGGACATGTGGAAGGCCTGAGTCTTGGGAGTCTGGGGTTGAAGGTCATTCCTTCACAGTTTCAGGGAAAGAGTGAAGGCCACTGGCAAGAAGGCTGGTGATGACACAGACACGCCCTGTAGGAAGCAGGTGACACCATCTCCACCCTGGCCTGTCCCCTGTGTCCTCCTCTGTTGGATGCACAGGGCTTCCAGGGGCTGCCAAGAAAGCTGGGTCTAACCTGGGACCTCACAGTACAGTGGCGAGTGTAGTGTGTGGGTAAAGACCATAACTCCGGCCAGGCGCAGGGCTCATGCCTGTAATCCCAGCACTCTGGAAGGCCGAGGTGTGCAGATCACTTGAGTCCAGAAATTCGAGACCAGCCTGAGGAACATGGTAAAACCTCATCTCTACAAAAAATACAAACATTAGCCGGGCGCAGTGGCTCACGCCTATAATCCCAGCATTTTGGGAGGCCGAGACAGGTGGATCACAAGGTCAAGAGATCGAGACCATCCTGGTCAACATGGTGAAACCCCGTCTCTACTAAAAATACAAAAATTAGCTGGGCATGGTGGCGCGTGCCTGTAGTCCCAGCTACTCAGGAGGCTGACTCCAGAGACTAGGGCATGCCAGAAATTCAAGACCAGCCTGAGGAACATGGTAAAACCTCATCTCTACAAAAAATACAAACATTAGCCGGGCGCAGTGGCTCACGCCTATAATCCCAGCATTTTGGGAGGCCGAGACAGGTGGATCACAAGGTCAAGAGATCGAGACCATCCTGGTCAACATGGTGAAACCCCGTCTCTACTAAAAATACAAAAATTAGCTGGGCATGGTGGCGCGTGCCTGTAGTCCCAGCTACTCAGGAGGCTGACTCCAGAGACTAGGGCATGCCAGAAATTCAAGACCAGCCTGAGGAACATGGTAAAACCTCATCTCTACAAAAAATACAAACATTGGCCGGGCGCGGTGGCTCACGCCTATAATCCCAGCATTTTGGGAGGCCGAGACGGGTGGATCACAAGGTCAAGAGATCGAGACCATCCTGTTCAACCTGATAAAACCCCGTCTCTACTAAAAATACAAAAATAAGCTGGGCATGGTGGCACATGCCTGTAGTCCCAGCTACTCAGGAGGCTGACTCCAGAGACTAGGGCATGCAAGTGCCGTCTCTCAGGGAAAGTGTTGAAAAAATTCTCCCAGGAGAATTGCTTGAACCCAGGAGATGGAGGTTGCGGTGAGCCAAGATTGCGCCATTGCACTCCAGCCTGGATAACAATAGCAAAACTCTGTCTCAAAAAAAAAAAAAAAAACATTAGCCAGGCCTGGTGGTGCATGCCTGTAATCCTAGCACTCTGGAAGGCCAAGGTGGGTGAATCACTTGAGTCCAGAAGTTCAAGACCAGTCAGGGCAACATGGAGAAACCCTGTCTCTACAAAACAAAACGTTAATAAAATAAAATAAAATAAAATAAAAACATTAGCCAGGCATGGTGGTGCACGCCTATAATCCCAGCTACTCAGGAGGCTGAAGCAGGAGAATTTCTGGAGTTGGAGGTTGCAGTGAGCCAAGATGGTGCCACTGTAGTCCAGCCTGGGTAACAGAGTGAGACTCTGTCTAAAAAAAAAAAAATTAGCCAGGCATGGTGTCACACACCTTAATTCGAGCTACTCTCAGGCCACAGATGGCAGAACAGAGACTTCTTCTCTAGGTCAGGAGGAAAACATGCTCCAACGATCCTTGCTTCCTTGGGTGTGTATTTCAAAGGGACCTTTATGAGCTTCTAACCTGAGGCTACCAAGGCTGGAGAGGGGGAAACAGTGAGACTTTATCAGGGAAAGGAATGGAGCCTGAGTGCCACTCCCTGATGAAGAGCCACACGGGCGCCTGAACTTGGGCCTCCTGAATTCCTGACACTTTCCCCGAGAGACGCACATGCATGCCCTAGTCTCTGGAGTTAGCACCGAGTGGCTCACTCTCTATGAAGCTGTGTTACAGGCTTGAGACGAGGCTGCACTAAGTGCTTTATATAAACGACCACTGAATCCTCGCAGAAATCCTGGGATGTCAGAATTCCCATGCTCACTTGACTGCAAGAAACTACAGTCAGAAAACTGATCTTCCCCAAGCTTGTCATGAAGAGACCTGGATTTGAGCCACATTTGCATGACTGTAACTCCCACACTATTTCCATCATAACAAGATGCAGGCTAGGACCAGCCTGTTTCAACTGAGATGGGCCAAAGAAATGTGTTGGGGGCAGAGGGCAGGAGACCACAGAGAAAGTAAAAAATTGAAGAAGAAAAGGAAGGAGGGCTGGGTGCAGTGGCTCATGCCTGTAATCCCAGCACTTTGGAAGGCCAAGGCAGGCAGATCACTTGAGGTCAGAAGTTCAAGACCAGCCAACATGGTGAAACCCCATCTCGACTAAAAATACAGAAATTAGCTGGGTGTAATGGCAGGTGTCTGTAATCCCAGGGAGGCTGAGGCAGGAGAATCACTTGCACCTGGGAGGCGGAGGTTGCAGTGAGCCGAGATTGCAACACTGTACTCCAGACTGGGCGACAGAGCGAGACTCAGCCTCAAAAAAAAAAAAAAAAAAGAAGGAAAAGGAAGGAGGAAAGCTCATTTCTGAGAATGAGCAGAATGACAGAAGAAACTGCCTAAGAAAGAGAAGAGAAAATAATCTGACTTGGGAAGTAAAAAAAAAAAATGCCTGGGATTTTTTTAAAATCAAGAATTAAGGACAGAAAAATCTGCATTTGGAAGTCAAGAATGAGGATTCTCTAGGGAGAGAATAAAGATGCTGGGCCTTTCCTTTGGGTTTGAGAGGAAATCGTGCTTAAAGACTGGTCTTCCTTTCTCTGGTCACGTGACTAGTGCTGGTATAAAGGCTTCCTACCAGCCAGGTTCCTCACCATTTTTTCCTGCATGACATGGGCAGAAGCAGGGGCTAAAGCTCCGTTCCTCTCTCTGGGAAGCTTGCAGACCTTCCTTCAGGACCAATCCCAAGAAGCCATCTATCCGGAACAAGACAAGGCAAGGCAGCTAGTGTCACGCCTGTGCTCTGGGAAGAGAGGCCAGGATGAGATTTGAGGGGATGGTGCTGGGGGTCTGGAGGAAGGCTGTCAGAACCAAATGGAAGGCTCATACAGAGAGAAAGGAGCCAGTTGGGGGCGGGGTGGGGCAAGGAAACAGCCAGGAAACTGAGGCTGGAGAGTGGATGGAGGGACGGGACCAGGGTTGGGGGCTAGCAAGTGTGACACCCCAAGTGGAAACTGAGCTACCCCGTGAAGAAGACGAGTTCTGTTTCTGATCAGAGTGCGAGGCTCAGGAGCCAGTGAAGGCCTGTGGGCTTTTCTGAATGTTGTTCCTTCAAGGTCTTCTGGGGACAAGCCTTCCTCCTAACTAAGGCTAGTGCTGGTCCATCCTTCCTCCCTCCACCCCACTCTAAGCCTCCCAGCTTCCCCTTTTCTCTTTACTCTCTCTTTTTTTTTTTTATTTGAGGTGGAGTTTTTCCTCCTGTCACCCAGGCTGGAGTGCAATGACACGATCTTGATTCACTGCAACCTCCATCTCCCGGTTTCAAGCGATTCTCCTGCCTCAGCCTCCCGAGTAGCTAGGATTATAGGCGCCCACCACCTTGCTCAGCTAATTTTTCGTTTTTTATTTGTAGTAGAGATGGGGTTTCACCACATTGGCCAGGCTGGTCTCGAACTCCTGAACTCAGGTGATCTGCCCACCTCAGCCTCCCAATGTGCTGGGATTACAGGCATGAGCCACTGTGGCAGGCCCCAGCTTCCCCTTTTCTAGAGAGTCCCAGAGTTTGGTGTTGGGCAGGGGAGGACAAGGTGGGGGAGAATCTATGCTCTGCGAAACAGAGGAAGGGAAGGAGGAAGCTGGTCTGGTGGCTGGGCACCTGGGTCCTGTGGAGAGCTGGCACTGGGCATCAGGGCCTGGGGCCCCACAGCCTCGTTATCCTGACGCATCTTACAGCTGTCTCCCCGCACTGATGCCTTTCTCTCCTGCAGGTCTCTGTCTGAGAAAGGGACTTGAGTAAAGTTAGAAACTGGTAACACTAACTTCCTGTATCTGTGAGGATAGGAGGAGAAAAGCTAGGGAAACTGGAGGGGGAATTCCCTTGGGAAGCCACAGGTTGGTCTCCCCCAGAGACACATGATGGCAAACGTAATCACTACTGCTTAATATCCCGCCCAGGCAAAGTCAATAATTGCTCTGGGCAGTTCAAGCAGGTGGTGTGAGCAAGCCGTGGTGGCATCAGAAAGCACTGTCCTGGGAAGGGGACGGTGCCGGGGAGGATGTCTGCATCCTGAACGAGAGCAGGCTGCGCAGGCTGTGAGTGAGACCCCTTGACCCCGCCCTTTTTGATTCCCCTCCAGGATGCTGGACTGGAAGAGCTCCTTGACCCTCACGGCTTACATCATCATCTTCCTCACTGGCTTCCCTGCCAACCTCCTGGCCCTGCGGGCCTTCATGGGACGGGTCCGCCAGCCCCAGCCTGCACCTGTGCACATCCTCTTGCTCAGCCTGACGCTGGCCGACCTCCTCCTGCTGCTGCTGGTGCCCTTCAAGATCATCGAGGCTGCGTCGAACTTTCGCTGGTACCTGCCCGAGATCGTCTGTGCCCTCGTGGGTTTCGGCTTTTACAGCAGCATCTACTGCAGCACGTGGCTGCTGGCGGGCATCAGCATCGAACGCTATCTGGGAGTGGCTTTCCCCGTGCAGTACAAGCTCTCCCGCCGGCCTCTGTATGGAGTGATTGCAGCTCTCGTGGCCTGGATGATGTCCTTTGGTCACTGCACCATCGTGATCATCGTTCAGTATTTGAACACAACCGAGCAGGCCAAAAGTGCCAATGAAATTACCTGCTACGAGAACTTCACCGACAAACAGCTGGAGGTGGTGCTGCCCGTGCGGCTGGAGCTGTGCCTGGTGCTCTTCTTCATCCCCATGGTGGTCACCATCTTCTGCTACTGGCGTTTTGTGCGGATCATGCTCTCCCAGCCCCACGTGGGGGCCCAGAGGCGGCGACGGGCCGTGGGGCTGGCTGTGGTGACACTGCTCAATTTCCTGGTGTGCTTTGGACCTTACAACGTGTCCCACTTGGTGGGGTATTACCAGAAGAAAAGCCCCTGGTGGCGGACGATAGCCGTGGTGTTCAGTTCACTCAACGCCAGTCTGGACCCCCTGCTCTTCTATTTCTCTTCTTCCGTGGTGCGCAGGGCATTTGGCAGAGGGCTGCAGGTGCTGCGGAATCAGGGCTCCTCTCTGTTGGGACGCAGAAGCAAAGACACAGCAGAAGGGACAAATGGGGACAGGGGTGTGAGTCAGGGAGAGGGAATGCCGAGTTCAGACTTCACTACGGAGTAGCAGTTTCCCTGGACCTTCGGAGGTGGCCTGGGTTACACAGGAGCTGGAAAGGCTGGGAGAGGGGGAGAAGGAGGGTTCCTGTCCAGATTCAGAAATCCTCAGACCCAGTCTGGGACTGGGACTTTGAACAAAAGCCTTTCACCAGCTTGGTATCCCTTCCTGACAGAATTTTCCTACTCGAAGGAGCATAGCTCAGAGACGCAAGAAGAAATAGTTAGGTATAGAAGCACCGGCCGGGCACGGTGACTCACGCCTGTAATCCCAGCACTTCGGGAGGCCTAGGCAGGCAGATCACGAGGTCAGGAGATTGAGACCATCCTGGCCAACATGGGGAAAAACCCCATCTCTACTACAAATACAAAAAATTAGCTGGGCGTGGTGGCGCACACAATCCCAGCTACTCGGGAGGCTGAGGCAAGAGAACCACTTGAACCCAGGAGGCGGAGGTTGCAGTGAATGGAAATTGTGCCACTGCACTCCAGCCTGGTGACTGAGCAAGACTCTGTCTCAAAAAAAACAAAAGGACTTTCAGGCTGGGGAAGCAGGCGTAGCTAACATGAGTCCAGTCCCTGTGATGTGGTTGGTAGTTGGGGGTGGCCAGGCTAAAGCAGGGATTCCTACAACAATCTCGATACAAGCTTCAAAGCAACACCTAGACACTGCTCTAGCAGTTGATGCTGGAGATAAACCAACAGGAAAGAGATAGAAGAGAAATACTAAATAAGGTCAAAAAAAGACTCAGAAAGGTTCTGACCCTGGAAACGAGCAGGGAGGTCTCGGGGCTTAGACCTTTAATGATAGTTTCCCTGCATCGGTCTGACCTGTTGCCTTTTCGGTGTGCTCTGTTTGATTTCACATGTTGTATTGTCTCCCCGTCTAAATTAGGAGCTGCCAGAGGTCTGGGTCTTATCTCCTTCCTCCACGGCACCCCACATGGGCCAGGACATGGGTTGGTACCCAGCAATCAGGAATTGGCACTGCCTCTTACAAGGGAAAGCAACCTGGTTTAGCAGATGGAAAATAAAGATGATAAAACTCTTAAGTGAGTGTCCACAATTTTTGTAACACTTCTGCAACCACAGGGAGGGAGAGAGCTCAGGAGGCTGAGGTGGGAGGATCGCTTGAGCCAGGAGTTCTCGGCTGTAGTGCGCTATGCTGATTGGGTGTCCGCACTAAGTTCGGCATCACTATGGTAACCTCCGGGGAGTCGGGGACCACCAGGTTGCCTAAGAAGGGGTGAACCGGCCCAGGTCGGAAATGGAGCAGGTCAGAACTCCTGTGCTGATCAGTAGTGGGACTGCACCTGTGAATAGCCACTGCACTCCAGCCTGGGCAACATAGCAAGACCCAGTCTCAATAAATAAATAAACAAATAAATAAATTTTAAAAATAAATAAATAAAATGGGAGAGAGAACCAGATTCAGCACCAAAGTGGGGAAGTGATGCATCTGAAACCACAGAAACATCTTACAATAAAGAGGTGGCGTGGTCAAAGAAAGTGAGAGCACTGACGGGATCCTGTTTCGAGGGATGAATGGAGTCTGGACTTAGAAAGGATTCAGGGTGATTCTGACTCACAGTCATCTGTATGCCACAGGGGTTAAAACATGTTACCCTCCTGCTCAGAAACCTGCAGAGCTCTCCTATCATCAAAATGTTTCTTTGGCCGGGTGCAGGGGCTCCTGCCTGTAACCCCAGCAATTTGGGAGGCTGAGATAAGAGGATCGCTTGAGCCTGGGAGTTTGAGACCCACTTGGGCAACATAGTGGATCAGGGTCTTATAGTGAAACCCTATCTCTCAATTTTAAAATTTTAATTTAATTAAATTTTTAAAATTTAATTTAAAAAGATGCTTCTGGCCAAGCATAGTGGCTCACACCTGTAATCCCAACACTTTGGGAAGCCGAGGCGGGCAGATCAAGAGGTCAATAGATCAAGACCAGCCTGACCAACATGGTGAAACCCTGTCTCTATTAAAAATAAAAAAATTTTAAAAATTAGCTAGGCATTGTGGCACGTGCCTGTAATCCCAGCTACTCAGGAGGCTGAGGCAGGAGAATCACTTGAACCTGGGAAATGGAGGTTACAGTGAGCTGAGACAGAGCCACTGCACTCCAGACTGGGTGACAGAGCAAGATTGTCTTAAAAAAAAAAATTAAAATAAATAAACAAATAAAAAAGATGCTTCCCCCAAGGAACTCACATTGTACGGTTCTTTTCCCTGCTTTGTGCTCTCTCTCCCCTTCCAGTTCTACCTGCCTAGCTCGTTTCTCCACAATAAGGACTCCTAGACCGTTCCCTCTAGTTAAATGACCTCCAGCCCCTAACCTAATAGTTTGCAGCCCAGGCTGTACATCAGAATTACATGTGGAGATGTGAAAATAATACAGACGGCCACCTCCAACCTGACAGAATCTCTGCAGGTGGGGCCCCAGCAGGTAAGCTTTTAAAAAAACTGCCCCAGGTGGCCAGCCAGGGTCGGGAATCACTGTCTTAGCTCAGAAGCCCAATCTGTCCAAGAAATTGTTCTTCAGACACCTTGCCTGCTTAGAGTTGGGGTCTCACTCTGTTGCCCAGGCTGGGTGCAGTGGCACAATCATAGTTCACTGCAGCCTCAAGCTCCTGGGCTCAAGTCACCCTCCCGCCTCAGCCTCCCAAGTAGATGGGACTACAGGTCCATACCACCATACTCAGCTAATTATTTTATTTTCTGTAGAGATGGAGTGTTGCCCAGGCTGGTCTTGAACTCCTGCCCTCAAGTGATTCTCCTGCCTTGGCCTCCCAAAGTGTTGGGATTATAGGCGTGAGCCACTGCACCCAGCCCTCCCCCATTTCCTGGTGCTTGCTTCTTTCTCAGTTACAAAAATCCACTCAATATTCACTTTCTTGAGAAAACCTTTCCTTATTAGTCCCACTGAATTGAAAGCTCTTTTTCTATTTTCCTACTGCTAAAAAAGACTGGACAGGTGTCATAAGAACCCTGAATGCAGTGTCTATTCCACTTACTAAATGGATGGGCTGAAGCAAGCCACCGTCTCCAACCTCTATTTCAAAATCAGAGTGATTAGGATACTATATGCCTCCCAAGATTATTCTGTGGATTAAAATGAGACTCCATGTATAAAACTGCTGAGAAATCATAGAGTATTAAGTAGTTCTAAGATATAAATCCATGTACACAGATGTACCCTCACTTATTAGAAATATAATAAGTAAACATTAAAAATGATGGAAATAATGCTGGGTGTGGTGGCTCATGCCTGTAATCCCAGCACTTTGGGAGGCTGAGATGGGCAGATCACTTGAGGTCAGGAGTTCAAGACCAGCCTGGCCAACATGGCAAAACCTTATCTCTACTAAAAATACCAAAAAAAATTAGCCAGGCATGGTGGCAGGCACCTGTAATCCCAGCTACTCGGGAAATTGAGGCACAGAAATCGCTTTTACCTGGGAGGCAGAGGTTGCAGTGAGCTGAGATCGTGCCACTGTACTCCAGCCTGGGCAACAGTGAGAGACTCTGTCTCAAACAAACCAAGAAACAAAAGGTAGAAATAATATAGTAGGTGGTCAACTACGTAATGGCATGGCAGTAATATGTGAGAAAAAATCTGGGATTCTCAGCTGACTGCACATGCACTATGAGTCTGTCATGTATGCCAGCTTCCACAAAAGCTAATTGGATCTGGAAGACATGAAAAGAAATCAAGTCTATACAAGCTGATGATACCAATGCAGGGCGGGAGTGCTAAGTGGGGCTGTGCCCGACAGGGTTCTTGGCTTTGCCCTGGAAAGAATTCAAGGGCGAGCCGGTGGTGAAAGAAAACAGCTTTGTTGAAGCAGCCGTGTTACAGCTCCAGCCCTGTTGCAGCTCCGTGACTGCTCCTGCAGAGCAGGACCACCCCATAGGCAGAGAGCAGCACCTCAGGGCAGTTTTGCAGTCATATTTTTGCCTACTTTTAATTGCACATAGATTAAGGGGCAGTTTATGCAGAAATTTCTAGGGAAGGGATTGTCACTTCTGGGTTGTCAGGTCATTGCCATGGAAGGGGTGGTAACTCCCAGGTGTTGCCATGGCCACAGTAAACATGGCACTCTGGTGGGCATGCCTTATGAAAAGCTGCTCCACCCTTTCCCTGTTTTAGCTAGCCCTCAGTTTGGTCCAGGGTCTGAACCCCATCCCTGGGGTCAAGTCCCACCTCCTACCTCAGTAATCCCCATTCCACTTAAGTCTAATCAGCAGCAGGTTCAGAACTGAGCAGCACATTTTTTGGGGTTTTTCTTGAGATGGAGTTTCACTCTGTTGCCCAGGCTGGAGTGCAGTGGCGTGATCTCAGCTCACTGCAACCTCTGCCTCCCAGGTTCAAGCAATTCTCTTGCCTCAGCCTCCGAGTAGCTGGGATTACAGGTGCACACCACCACGCATGGCTAATGTTTATATTTTTAGTAGAGACGAGGTTTCACTATGTTGGCCAGGCTGATCTCAAACTCCTGACCTCAAGTGATCCACCCGCCTCAGCCTCCCAAAGTGTTGAAATTATAGGCTCGAGCCACCGCATCCAGCCTGAGCAACACAATTTTAAGAAGAACACTAACTCAAGAATCAAGCCCAGAAAATTTAACCAAAATGTTTTGGAGATTTAAGACTGTATAACAGTAGTAATAATAATAATAGAACAATTAAATGCCAGGCACTTTGCCAAGAAGGGGCCTGAGAGGGTTAAGGGCACTTTTCAAGGCTAATAGGAGGCAGGGAGTTTAAATCCAGGCATTTCTGAGTCTAAAGTGCATGCTGTTTTCACTGACACATGAGAAGGAAGTAAGAACACTGGCTGGGACAAGATAAGGTCTTTTTTTTTTTCTTTTTCTTGAGACAGGGTCTCACTCTGTCACCCAGGCTGGAGTGTAATGGTGCAATCTTGGCTTGCTGCAACCTCCACCTCCCAGGTTCAAGCAATTCTCCTGCCTCAGCCTCCCAAGTAGCTGGGATTACAGGCATCCACCACCATGCCTGGTTAGAAGATGCATGCTATGTAGCCACACAGAATGGTCTCGAACTCCTCACCTCGTGGTCAGGAAGGAAACACTTTGCATGGACTTTGCAGGGAGCTGCTAGTCCAGTGAAAATCCTGCATGTTTGCATAGTAGTCTATGGTTTCTTAACTCTCAAGCACATGATCTCCTTGGTCCTAACAAACATTTCCCTCCAGGTACCTTCAGGTAGGCGCAGCTGCCAGAATGATCTTCTTAAAATGGAAATCAGATCATTCCACTCTCTTGCTTCAAATCCTCGAATGGCTTCTAGAGGCTCTTATAATACACTCGAATTCCTTTCTGTGACCTAAAAGCCCCTGCTCAGCTCCTCAGCCTCATCTTCTTCCACTCTGTCTCCATTCACAGTCTTCCGGCCTAGAGCTTCTCAGCATGTGGCCTCTGAGCCAGCAGCAGCTGCATCACCTGGGAACAAGCCACTTGACACATCGACCTGTTTCTTCATTCGGAAATGGAATCTCCCAAGTTAGTGGTGTTCAGCGGAGCCCTGAACGATGAAATGGAGTTGACATACAAAGGCCCACAGGAACATTCTGGAAACAGAAATTGCTGATGCAAAGACTCTGAGGAGAGGGAAAACCTTACCATCCCCCAAGGCCAGTGCAGGGCTAGAACAGGGGGTGCAATTGGAAGCAAATATTGAAATCACCTGAAGTGTTTGCCGAACTATAGATGACAGTCCTCACCCCCAGAGGGCTTCAGAATCTGTAGGCATATTGGTCAGGGTTCTCCAGAAAATCAGAACCAACAGCACAGATTAGATAGACAGATACGTAGGTAGACAGACAGATAGTCGATTAGACTAGATAGATAGATAGATAGATAGACAGACAGACAGATAGATAGACAGACAGATAGAGGGTAGGAAGCCCTGATTTACTGCATTTGTCAATTTCTGTGGCATATACATTCCCACCAGGAGTATATATGGAGATCTTGAACGCGGTTTGGCAGGAGATGCTAATAACGGGCTCTTACTATGCTATGATGAGTTCAGACATATCCCTGCATGCCCCTCACAGTACATATGCTCAAATGGCAGCCAGATCACATCCTCCTTGAGATAACTTTCTCTTTCCCTACCAACGTTTCATGCAAGCCTCTTGCACAGTGCTTCCGACACAGTAAACACTCGTTAAATGTGGCTGGCTGGGCCCGCTCCAAAGCATCCGGGTGGCTGTATGATTGCACAGCTCCTCTGAACCCCGTGCCCCAAAGCAGGATGACAGATGGGTAAACAGAAATATTAGTGCCTGGTTAATGAATAACACAGACAGCAGCCTAGTGCCGCTACCAGGAAACAGGGGTGAGGGAGCTGGCCAACCTGGAGCCCTGACCAGCAGGAAAAGGGAACCTGGCATTGACTATTTCACTTCCCCTTTCTGGAAAAGATGCTCTTGGGCCCCTTCCTCAGAACTTCTCATCAGCTCACACAACCAGTGCTCATGTGCCGTGTGGCTTGGTGGTGAATACTGTGAATACTGTGGTTGGAAAAGGAGGGGTGGGAGCGGTGGAGATGGAGAGGGTCTGGGGCAAACACACAGCCATGATTCCAGCCTCACTCCCTTAAACGACCTGCCTCTCAGTGCTGGGTCTCTGCTAGTTCTTCTTTTCACCTTGCCCTGCCTTCTGTGGGTAAATACTTCTGCCCCACTTTCTTTTTTCTTGTTTCATTATTTTTCTCTAGTCACAGGAAATGAGGACATTTCTCATCTACAAATTGCACATCCAATCAGGAAATTGGGCCAAAGATCTCTAAGCCCTCAAAGGCGGTTGTCCAGTAACCCACCTGGCAGAGTTTCAAAGGTCTGGGAAAGTAGATGTGAGGTCAAGCAGTGCAGGAGGGGAGCCGACTCTGCAAACTCTGGCCACGGCCAGCTGGCCACCGGTAGCTTACCCAAGGAGGGGCTGTCCAAGCTACGCGCTCACCCAGGCTCCCTCTCCCCACACATTGTCCTCTGCCATCTGTCAGTCTGAGCTACGACCAGTCTCCAAAAACAGAGTTAGGAAAGTAAAGTCACTGCTCCTAAATCTAGATGTTTTAAGTAAAAAGCCCACCCATGGCCAGGCGCAGTGGCTCATGCCTGTAATCCCAGCACTTTGGGAGGCCGAGGTGGGCAGATCATGAGGTCAGGAGACCGAGATCAGCTTGGCCAACATGGTGAAACCTTGACTCTATCAAAAATACAAAAAAAATTAGCCAGGTATGGTGGCACAAGCCTGTAGTCCCAGCTACTCAGGAGGTTGACATAGGAGAATCACCTGAACCCGAGAGGTAGAAGTTGCAGTGAACACTGCACTCCAGCCTGGGAGATTGTGCCACTGCACTCCAGCCTGGGTGACAGAGAGAGACTCTGTCAAAACAAAAAAGAAAGAAAGAAAGTTGGGGAGAGCAATGGAGACTCACCTCCACTGAGGTTCTGAGAAAGGAAAGGCAGCAGGGGTAGGTAAGATGTCTGATGCTGAGAGCAGGTGGAGGCCAGGAAGAAACCTGGGTTCCAGGAGGAGTCATGGCTGGGGAGAGGAAGGGGCCTGGGCTCCAAGAAAGTGATGGAAGGCCAAGGAGTCACTGAGAGCCATCCCATGCTGTCCCCAGGTCCGCTGGCCTGCAACAGAGAGGAAGGTGTAAGGACAGAAGTGTGGAGCTCAGGGGATGCGAGAAGGCCTCCAGCCTGGGTCCGCTTCTCAACCCTGGCTGCACTCCAGAGCCCCTGGAGGAGTTTCCAAAGCTGCCAGGGCATTTGGGCATTGTGTGTGTGTATGTGTGTGTATATATTTATTTATTTATATACTTATTTATTTATCGAGATGGAATCTCTCTCTGTCGTCCAGGCTGGAGTGCAGTGGCATGATCTCAGCTCACCACAACCTCTGCCTCCCGAGTTCAAGCGATTCTCCTGCCTCAGCCTCCTGAGTAGCTGGGATTATAGACACATGCCACCACGCCCAGCTAATTTTTGTATTTTTAATATTGACGGGTTTTCAACATGTTGATCAGGCTGGTCTCGAACTCCTAACATCGTGATCCACCTGTCTCGGCCTCCCAAAGTGCTAGGATTACAGACGTGAGCCATCACACCTGGCCGGCCATTGCATTTTCTAAAGCTCTCCAGTTGCTTGTGAAGTAGGGTGAGGACTGAGAAGCAGTGAATTTAGTCCTGGTCCTCTAGGGGACAAGCTGTGGGCTCTCCAGGAAGGGGCAGCAGGGTGTCCTGGGTTTGAATCCTGTCCTAGTACTGTGCAACTCAACTTTGCTGTGCTTTAGTTTTCTCACAAGACTTTTTTTTTTTTTTTTTGAGATAGAGTCTGGCTCTGTCGCCCAGGCTGGAGTGCAGTGGCATCATCTCAGCTCACTGCAACCTCCAGCTCCCGGGTTCAAGCAATTCTTGTGCCTTGGTCTCCGGAGTATCTGGGATTATAGGTGTGCACCACCGCGCCTGGCTAATTCTTCTGCTTGAAGGTCTCCAGATACTTTTCATGTTCCTCGGAGTAAAATCCCATGCCTTCCCCAAGGCCAGCAAGGCCCTGAAGCATCTGGCACTTGGCTCTTGCCCAACCCAGCTCATCCCTACTCCCTCCCTCCAAGCCCTCCTCCCACCCCTTCACTCTTTCTTATTTGTTACTGACAGCTCACTCAGCTCCTTCTCCTGATGGTTCCCTTTTCTCGGAGCCCTCTTTCCCCAGATACTCATCCGGCTGAATTCCCCCCTTTCCCCAGATACTCATCCGACTGAATTCCCCCTCTTTCAGGCCACCTGTGACTCAAATTTTATTTCCTCAAAGGACTTTCCCTTCCACCCACTCCTAGGTGGGCTCCCTCTTCTCCCTCTTGACACATTCACATAATCCCGAGTTACTGACTTCACTGGGTGTATGGCTAGCTGATAGCATCTATTTTTGTCTGCTTGTTATTTTTATCCATTAGACTAGCACATCCCTTAATGCGTGAAGGGATTAAACTGTGAAAAATAGCTTGCTTCCTTCCCCTCTCCCCCCACCATGGTCACTTACCACTTCCTGGAGGCAGCTGCTGCTACCTCTTTTCAGCAAAATGGTTATCCCTTTGTGTCTTTAAGGGGCTTGCTTATTTTACTGTATTTCTCCATTTCTCAATGTCAGGTTTTATCTTTGAATTATCCTGTGGCAGATGAAGATTATGCTCTTATTCTTTTCCCAATATATACAACACGCCTCCCCCGCCGTCTTCCTGATCTGCTCCCATTACCACTGTTAGAAAATATTCAGTGTTGGCATGGTCGTGACTACATCAACATTATTCATAGTGGAGCTCTGTAGTAAGCTTATCCTGCACAACCTTCCTCCCGAGTCCCTGGAATTAATAATCGCCTTATTTTTTCATGCATTTAGTCTACATGTTTACCACTAACTCAACCTCAGACTCTCTGTCAATTGTCTTCTCTCCTCCCTCTAAAGACTTTCAGGGATTTCAGGAGGATACAGATTTCATCTTCCTGAAGAAATGTCTCTTGGAACTTTCTGGCCTGCTCCAGTTGGCCTGGGTGGTGGTTTATGCCAGGTGTACAGTTTATACCTGCAGCTTTTTTTTTTTTTTTTTGAGATGGAGTCTCACTCTGTTGCCCAGGCTGGAGTGCAGTGGTGTGATGTTGGCTTACTGCAACCTCTGCCTCCCTAGTTCAAGTGATTATCTTGCCTCAGCCTCCCGAGTAGCTGGGATTACAAGTGTGTGCCTTCATGCCCAGCTAATTTTTTGTATTTTTAGTAGAGATGGGGTTTCACCCTGTTGGTCTTGAACTCTTGGCCTCATGTGAGCCATCCACCTCATCCTCCCAAAGTGCTGGAAATAGAGGCGTGAGCCACCGTGCCCAGCCAGCTCACACCTGAAGCTCTGAAGTGGAAAGCCTCTTTGCTTCTCTGCTCTTGTCTTCCTTTTCTTGGTTTACATCCTTAGGCAGCTTCTTTATTTACTTATTTTATTATTAATTTATTTTTTTTAGAGACAGAGTCTCGCTCTGTTGCCCAGACTGGAGTGTGGTGGTATAATCATGGCTCACAGCAGCCTCAATCTCCTGGGCTTAAATAATCCTCCCCCTGCAATTCCCCCAAAGCACTGGGATTACAGATGCCACCACACCTGGCTATTTTGTTTGTTTATTTATAGAAAGGGGAGAGTCAGGGTGGGAGGATCACTTGAGCCTGGAAGCTGGAGGTTGCATCGAGCCAAGACTGTGCCACTGCACTCCAACCTGGGCGACTGAGTGGCACCCTGTCTTGGCAAAAAAAAAAATTCTAGACAGCAGTTTCTGTAAAACTGCAATATCAGCTCTTGGGATCTGCTAACTTAGTTTCTGGATAGCCTGAACTCTGCCATAAGACCCCCAGGGAAAAGTGAAAGTAGGGTGCATGGCCCCTTTGAGGGAAGCAAGATGTGACTCAAAAGTCGCACCAGGTCCAAAGGTTATAGCTCACAGAGATAAAGGCTGTAAAGCACCCCACACTTTCTGGGGAGGATGTGCTATCTGCATCCTCCCCAGATTCTGCCTGCCACCTCCTGGGCAGCTGAGGCTACTACCCGCCTGCAAAACCTGAGAGGTCCAGGCACCACACACATTGCTGTGCCTCTGCGAGCCATACTCAGACACCAGAAGTCGCCCAGAAAGCAGAAACTTAGGGATGAGGAAGTTGGCAAGGGGGTCTTTTACCCCTGCATCAAATCAAAATGAGGTTTTTTTCTTTTCTTTTCTTTTTCTTTTGAGACAGAGTCTCGCTCTGTCACCGAGGCTGGAGTGCAGTGGCACAATCTCGGCTCACTGCAACCTCTGCCTCCTGGGTTCAAGCGATCCTCCTGCCTCAGCCTCCCAAGTAGCTGGGATTACAGGTGCCCACCACCACACCCAGCTAATTTTTGTATTTTAGTAGAGACAGGATTTCACCGTGTTGGCCAGGCTGGTCTCGAACTCCTGAGTTCAAGTGATCCACCCTCCTCTGCCTCCCAAAGTGCTGGGATTACAGGCATGGCCTTCAAGATGAGTCTTACTATGGAAAGAGGTCTAAGACATCTTATAAAGCTACAATAGCAGTTACAGAAGAGAATAAAGAAAACAGTACTGTCTGTAATCTTAAAATCAGTGTAGTTATGTGTCACTTAACAATGGGGATATGTTCTGAGAAATGCAGGCAATTTTGTCGCTATGCAAACATCATGGAGTGTACTCGCACACACCTAGATGGGATGGCCTACTGCACACCTAGACTATAGTGGTATGGCCGATTGCTCCTACGCTACAAGCCATGGTACTGTACTGAATACTGCAGGCAACTGGAGCAAACAGTACTAGCGTATCTCAACATAGAAAAAGTAACGCGTTGTGCTATGATGTTACAGCAGCTACAATGTCACTAGGTGATAGGATTTTTTCAGCTCCATTCCAATCATGTGGGACCACCATCGTATGTACACACAGTCTGTCAATGACCAGAATGTTCTTATGTGGTGCATGACTATATATATGTAATAATAGCAGTTGAGAGTTCTTGAGAACTTCATACATGTGAGCGTGGAGCTATCTCTCTGCATGCACCATTCAATGAATTATTACCAAAGCACAATGACATAGGTATTGCTATGACTTTTCTTTTTACGAAAAGGCATACTGGCCGGACGCATGACTCACACCTGTAATCCCAACACTTTGGGAGGATCGCTCGAACCCAGGAGTTCAAGACCAGCTTGGGCAACATGAAGAAACCCTGTCTCTACAAAATATACAAAAAATTAGCCAGGCATGGTGGCATGTACCTGTGGTCCCAGCTACTCAGAAGGCTAAGGTGGGAGGATGGAGGTTACAGCAAGTCGAGATCGTGTCACTGCACTCCAGCCTGGGCGACAGAGTGAGATCCTGTCTCCAATAAAAAGGAACAGAGACTTAGAGTGATTATGGAATAACTTGTCCTGCATCTAACAGCAAATAAGTGGCAGGGCAGGACTAGAACCTGAATCTGTATGACTCTGGAGTCTGAATTCTCAGCTTCTGCTAGGAAAGCATGGATGTGTGCATATGTATGTGAAATTCTCAAAGACTATTTGATAGTCAACAGTGGTTACTTAGGAAATTGGGAGGAGGGAAGTAGGTCGTCAATTTTCTTTTTTTTTTTTTTCATTTAAAATTTTGTTTGTTAGCTGGGCACGGTGGCTCACACCTGTAATTCCAGCTTTGGGAGGCCGAGGTGGGCGGATCACTCGAGGTCAGGAGTTCAAGACCAGCCTGGCCAACATAGTGAAACCCTCTCTCTACTAAAAATACAAAAATTAGTTGGACATGGTGGCATGTGCCTGTAGTCCCAGCTACTCGGGAGGCTGAGGCAGGAGAATCACTAGAACCTGGGAAGCAGAGGCTGTGATGAGTTGAGAATGCACCATTGCACTCCAGCCTGGGCAACAGAGCGAGACCCGGCCTCAAAAGAAAAATTGTTTGTTAGTGACAGAGTCAGGCTGCCACTAAAAATCAGTCTGAAGTGCAGTGGCACAATCATAGCTCACTGCAGCCTAGAACTCTTGTCCTCAAGCAATTGTTTCACCTCTGTCTCCCAAAATGCCAGGATTACAGGCATGAGCCACTGCACCCAGCCTCATTTTCTACTTTACATAATTCTATACTGTTTACATTTTTCCCATGAGCATATATTATTTCATAATAAACATATAAAGTATTGTTTTAAGTTGATTCTGCTGAGGACTAAGCTCTGATTTTTTTATCCTGCCCAAATTCCTATCTAAGGGGCCCAGGGAACCATGCCTTACAACCATAAATTCTCATCAAATGGGTTTTATTTAACTATATATATCGTGACTTACTTTCCAATATTACTCTGGCATAATATTACTTGACAAAGAAGGAAGTCAAAATATTTTACCCCAAAACGTGTTTCTTTGCCATATTTTGAAATGGCCCTGCAAAGCTGTCCTTTGCGGGGAAATGTGCATCTGTAGAAAATCTCTATTAACATAGCTAGATCTTTTTCTTCCAGCCCTCCCAATCCTAAAGAGATTAACTAAGAGTCTCTCACCTCTTAAAGATCTGAATAGGAAACATTTGCCATCTGTTGTCTCTAAGAACCACTAGAATAAGACTTCAAAAGAACCTTGGTCTCCACAATCTTTATCTTAACCTGAACATTTCCTTTATATCGATCCCAGGTCTTTAGACAAACTCAACCAATTGTCAAACAGAAAATGTTTAAATTTGCCTATAGCCTGGAAGCCCTTCCCACTTTGAGTTATCCCATCTTTTTGGACCAAACCAATTTATTTCTTCAATGTATTTGATTGATGTTTCATGCCTCCCTAAAATTATAAAACCAAGCTGCACCCTGACCACCTTGAGCACATGTTCTCAGGACCTCCTGCAGACTGTGTCATGGGCCATGGTCACTTAATAATAAATCTCTTCAAAATTTCTTACAGAGTTTGACTCTTTTCATTAATACTGCTTACCAAACATATACCGAGAAGAAAATTCAAATTGCTCTAGCATTTAGACCCTGTTAACTGAGCAACTACTGTGTGCTACACTGAAGGCTAAGTACTTCATATCCCAGACTTCACTGAATCCTCACAACTGGGTCTGGAGGGAGGGTATTTTCATTAACTCCCTTCACAGAGGAGGACTCTGAGGCTCAGGAATGTGAAGTGACCTCCCTAAAGGTCACATGACAACTTAGGAACTCAACTCAGGTCTGACTGGTTTCTGAGGCCATGCATGTGGCTACACCAGCATGTTAGTGGCACAGGAATGATGGAAATGATAATAATAGCAGTTTACGTGCTTGCCATGTGCCAGACCTGTGCATTTCATGTATAATCTCATCACACCTCCTGCAATCCCCATTTCACAGATGAGGAAACTGAGCATCAGCAGAGAGAAGTCACTTGTTTGCCCAGGATCATCCTGCGGAATTGAGACTAGAACCCAAATCACCACCATCCATCCAGTGGCTCAGACCAAAATCGCAGCAGCCATCCTTGACTCCTCCTTCTCCTTCTTTTTCCTCCATATCTAATCCATTGGTTCCAGTTGACTCCAGTTTTCAAAATACATGTTCACAGCTGGACATGGTGGCTCAGGCCTGTAATCCCAGCATTTTGGGAGGCCGAGGTGGGCAGATCATCTGAGATCAGGAGTTTGAGACCAACCTGACCAACATGGAGAAACCCCATCTCTACTAAAAAAAAAAAAAAAAAAAAAAAAAAAAAAAATTGCAAAATTAGCCAGACGTGGTGGTGCATGCCTGTAATCCCAGCTACTCGGGAGGCTGAGGTAGGAGACTCACTTGAACCCAGGAGGCGGAGGTTATGGTGAGCCGAGATTGAGCCATTGCACTCCAGCCTGGGCAACAAGAGCAAAACTCCATCTTAAAATATATATATACATGTACACTTCTCACTATCTGGCTACTGCAGGCCCCGTGGAAGCCACCACCATCTCTCTTCCAGGCCAATATGAAGAACTTTCCACTGAACTCCCTCCCTCCGTTCCTGCCTTTTGCCCCCACCCCATCCACTCTCTACATTGCATTCAGAGTGATTTTTTTCAACTCTTGTGCTAAATAGCTCTCCTGCAACCTTTCTGAGGGTTTTGAGAGACAATCAAGCCCCGCAGAGAATGGCTTGAGTGATTGTTTTCTTGATTTTTCCGAAGGATGCTACTAGCTAATACCATTACTTACTACAGTAGGAGGTGACTTAATTCATTGCATGCAATGGATGCCTTAGAGTCTTAGGACTTAAGTCTACCACGAACTGGGTGGAGACAGCTACAAAAGTTTCCTGTCACACTTCAAATACCAGTGACCACGGCCTAGAAGGCCCCTATGACCTGCCATCCACCACACCTCGACCTCTGCAGGTACATTTCCTGCTACCCTTTTCCCAAGCACAGGACCTCTCTCCCTCCCTCAATCGTAGAAGTCTCACTGCTGCCTTAGAGCTTTTGCAGGGGTTATTCCCACGGCCTTGAACCCCTTCCCAAGCCATTCAGAGCCTGCTCCTTTTGTCAATCATTCAGGGCTCAGTTCAAAGGCCACTAGCTCAAAGGGGCCCTCTCGGTCACCTTAATTAAATGCTGCCAATTCCTGCCGTTTTTTTCCTTTACAGTAATTACTTATAATGATCTGAAAGTACTTTGTGTGTTAACTCATCTGTTGTGTGTCTCCCAAGTTAATACTGAGCTCCACGGGTCAGAAACCTTTTCACAGGGAAGCAATCTGTAAAAATATGTTTAGAGAATTCATCGGATACTTATTTTGAGCCAGTCACTGGATTAAGAGCTTTGCAATGAATCCTTTTATCAACTCCAGCATTGTCCAATAGATATACAATGTAAGCCAAGGCCAGGCACAGTGGCTCATGCCTGTAATTCCAACAATTTGGGAGGCTGAGGAAAGAATGACTCTCGAGGCCACCAGTTCGAGATCAGCCTGGACAAATAGCAAGACCCTGTCTCTACAAAAATTAAAAGAAAGGGGTCAGGGGCAGTGGCTCATGCCTGTAATCCCAGCACTTTGGGAGGCCAAGGTGGTGGATCACCTCAAGTCAGGAGTTCAAGACCACCCTGATCAACATGGTGAAACCCCGTCTTTACTAAAAATACAAACATTAGCTGGGCACGGTGGCGGATGCCTGTAATCCTAGCTACACAGGAGGCTGAGACAGGAGAATTGCTTGAACCCAGGAGGCAGAGGCTGCAGCAAGCTGAGATCGCACCATTGCAGTCCAGTCTGGGCGACAAGAGAGAAACTGTCTCAAAATAAAAATAAAAATAATTTTAAAGAATTAAAAGAAAGAAATATAATGAAAGCTGTTTTTTAAAAAATCCAAGCCTTTTGGATTCAAGAGATTCTCCTGCCTCAGTGTCCTGAGTAGCGACAGGTACCATTTAAAAATCTTTAGTTGTCTAATCATCAAATTAAAAGAAGTGAGAAGAAACAGATTAAATTAATATATTTTTTAAAACATGTTTAGAGGATTATTATCCCATCATGTAATTAGTTAATAAATATGAGTAGATGACAGATTGATAGATTGGGGTGTGTGTGTCCGTGTAAGCTCCTCCTCTATACTTTTCCGGGTTCTGAGAAGCTCAGCGGCTGCCTCGCTGTTTGGGGACTCAAGGGGTCGCACTTCAAGACAGCCTCAATGCCTCCAACACTGCATCTCGACTTTCCCGCCTTTTCTGTAACTGTCTCCGTGTGATGAGTCGTTCAGGGCCTGCACCCAGAGAAAGGGGGTTATCCTCCCACGAGGCCTCGAGGTGCCTATCAGTGCAGTGGCTCAAAACAGGTGTGACAAAAGGCCAGGAACGCGTCCCAGAGGCTGAGGCGCCTCGGGGAGCATTTTAGCAGGAAGTGGATGGTAAAAAGAGAGCGTCCGGAGCCCGGACGCATGCGCACGTTAGCTCCCACCGGACGTGCGTGAGGTCAGAAGGGAAGCAGAAGTTGGGGCTGAGGTGTTCCTGCTGAGGAGAGTGTTGGATGCAGACGTTGAAATTCGGGATCCTACCCAGCAGGGCCAGAGAGGAGCCGGTGTTGAATTGGAAATCGAGTTGGAACTGAAAATTGCCTTATCCACAGGTAGTAAGAACTGCGAATTTGGGCCTCAAGGAGAGGAAGTTTTATTTCTAGGCAGGGTCTTCTTGGGAAGGCAGCTGCACAAGTTTTCTCTGAAGTCCAGTAAGGTCTTGGGAGGTTTCATTGAGAAACTGAATGCTGAGTATAAAATATTGAGAAATGAACAGATGCCAAAGCAAAATTTGTTTAAAAAATTGTGCCGTATTGTAAATGTTTACGTTGAATGAATTATGCAAAAATATACTCAGGGCAAACAATTGTGCAGACGACTGGATTTATAAGAAATAGGGCCGGGCGCGGTGGCTCATGCGTATAATCCCAGCACTTTGGGAGACCGAGGCGGGTGGATCACGAGGTCAAGAGATCGAGACCATCCTAGTCAACAAGGTGAAACCCCGTCTCTACTAAAAATACAAAAATTAGCTGGGCATGGTGGCGCGCGCCTGTAGTCCCAGCTACTCGGGAGGCTGAGGCAGGAGAATTGCTTGAACCCAGGAGGCAGAGGTTGCGGTGAACCGAGATCGCGCCATTGCACTCCAGCCTGGGTAACAAGAGCAAAACTCCGTCTCAAAAAAAGAAAAAAAAAAAAAAAAGAAAGAAAAAAGAAATAACCAGGTGGTCTGTTAATGAGACACAATTTTTTAATTTTATTTATTTATTGAGATGGAGTCTTGCTCTGTCACCCAGGCTGGAGTGTAGTGGCGTGATCTCAGCTCACTGAAACCTCTGCGTCTTGGATTAAAGCGATTTTCCTGCCTCAGACTCCCGAGTAGCTCCAGGCGCGCACCACCATGCCCCGCTACTTTTTTGTATTTTTAATAGTGATGGGATTTCATGATGTTGCCAGGCTTGTCTCGAACTCCTGACCTCAGGTGATCCACCCACCTCAGCCTCCCCTCGATGTTCTATTAGAAATTAGTAAGAACGGTGACCCTGAGAGTAAGCCACAAGGGGAATCTATGATCATTGGATATCCTGAGGGATATTCTCATCAGATCACCAGTGCTGGAGGGACATCCAGGCTCCATCCCTAACGCTACACTGGGAATGAGTGATGAAGGGTGTTCTGTAAGGGGAGTAAGGTTTTTCATAATGGGCGAGGGTTTCTGGCTATAACAACAAATAAAGATTAGGTTGGATGATCAGACTGGCAAGGCCTCCTGGAGGAGGTGAGGTTGCCACAGAGACCTGGATGAAGTGAGGGAGCAAGGGAAGAAGGAAGTGAGTCATGCAGGCAGAGGGAGCATGGCCTGTTTGAAGAGCTCTGGAGGAGGCTGGAATGGGGTGCAGGGGGCTGGAGCAAAGTGAATAAGGTGGGAGATAAGGCCCATAGTAAAATCTATGGGATTTTATTATGAAGTAATGGGAAATCATGGGAGGGTAGAGAGTAGAGAGAGAGCGTGAACTGATTTAACATAAAAAGGACTTTTGGAGATTCTGGGAAGTCACTATATCCCATGGGTGATAGAGGCGCAGTAGGAGGGTAAATACAAAAGTGGTCACTTGTTGTAGGAGGCGCTAAGGAGCATTACCTCAGGTCACCAGCCTGGGAAGGAGACTCAGGTGCAGGTGAGGGAAAGGAGGCATAGTGGGAGAGGCCTCCCAAATCCATGGGAGAGGCCTGGGGACTTTTTGTTTGTTTGGGTTGTCATTGATTTAGGGGAGGAGGACCCAAGAATGTTGTGGTTGGTTGGTCGGTTGGGTGTCAGAAAATGTAGTGGGAGGTCTTAATGGGAGGATAGTCATCAAGGGCGGGGTGCTGTGTTCATTTCTCAGGAGCATCTGAGGCCATGTCATTCTGTTGAAGTTCTCGGGCCGCCTCCACAGTGCCACCATTGTTGGGGTTTGTAATCAAGTAAATCAGGCTCTTAGGAGGGACTGTGTTTAGGAGGTAACGTGAAGAGCACCCTGTCAACCACCAGAATTCTCAGTCTTGGCCCTCACAGCAAAATGGCTTTGGACGGTTTGAAGTTAAGGTGTCTTTATTGTGGTTGCCTTAAAATATTATGTTAGGACCAGGCGCGGTGGCTCACACCTGTAATCCCAGCACTTTGGGAGGCCGGGGTGGGCAGATCACAAGGTCAGGAGATCAAGACCATTCTGGCTAACATGGTGAAACCCCTTCTCTACTAAAATACAAAAAGTTAGCCAGGCGTGGTGGGGCATGCCTGTAGTCCCAGCACTGTGGGAGACCAAGGTGGGCAGATCACTTGAGTCCAGGAATTCGAGACCAGCTTGTGCAACATGATGGGACCATGTCTCTACAAATGTACAAAAATCAGCCAGGTGTAGTGGTGTGTGCCTGTAGTCCCAGCTCCTCAGGAAGCTGAAGTGGGAGTATCACTTGATCCCGGGAGATCAGGCTGTAGTGAGCTGTGATCGTACCACTGCACTCCAGCCTGAGCAACAGAGCAACGCCTTGTCTTAAAAGAAAAAAAAAAAAGGAAAGGAAAGAAAGTATTTCAGATAGAGCCGAAGCCCTGGTTGTACCTTTTGTGGAGGTTTACATCTATAGAGAACATCAACATTAGTAAAATAGAGGGCCAGGTTTTCTCTAACCACCCCCACCCATCTTGTCCTGAGCTAGAGAAGATTAACTCACAGGAGAGAGAGATTGCGAGTCTGATACCTTTTGAAGGTCTCACAGAGAAACTTTTTTTTTTTTTGAGATGGAGTCTCGCTGCGTCGCCCGGGCTGGAGTGCAGTGGTGCGATCTCGGCTCACTGCAGCCTCCACCTCCCAAGTTCAGGCAATTCTCCTGCCTCAGCCTCCTGAGTAGCTGGGATTACAGGCTCCCGCCATCAAGCCTGGCTAATTTTTGTATTTTTAGTAGAAACAGGGTTTCACCATGTTGGCCAGGCTGGTCTCCAACCCCTGACCTCAAGGGATCTACCTGCCTTGACCTCCCAAAGTGCTGGGATTACAGGCGTGAGCATCATGCCCGGCCTCACAGAGAAACTTGTACCACAGGCTACCATCTGTTCATTCTGAGAGCTGCTTGCTGCATGTGGGGTTTCATCTGCATCGCATTTGACCTTGCCAGCTAGACCTTTCCTCTCTCTCCCTCCCTAACTTGTCTCGCCACCCACCCTCTACGCCTCTGTTCTTTCTGTTACCTCAAATGGTATAAAGACTTCAACCAACTGGCCCTTTCTGTGAGTTTTCATACTTTATATGACTCCTGCGCACAGGTGTGCAGGTGATACATTTGTTAGCTTTTCTTTTGTTAACCTGTCTTTTATTATAGGGATGTCGGCCATGACATTTTATGATGGTGTTAAGTTTAGCCTAAAGCTGCCTCTTTCTATATTTTAAGTTCACCCTAAAAGTTTTTCTGTACACTGTAACCTAATTTGACTTGTAAACAGACGGTAACCTACTTTTGTGCCAGTCACTGAGTTTCAGCCAATCGGAGGAGGCCAACTGTTCAAACCATGTTCGAATAAGGCGAATGTCAGCTGTTTCTGTGCCTCGCTTCCGTTTTCTGTGCATCACTTTCCTTATTCTGTCCATAAATCTCATTCAACCACGTGGCTATGCCGGAGCCAGTCTGGTTTGAGAGCTACCTGATTCACAGATTGTTATTTGCTCAGTTAAACTCTGTTAGATTTAATTTGTTTAAAGTTTTACTTTTAACAACGAGGAGGAAAGAGATTACCCCTTTCTGCTTGTATACAGGCAAGTGGATGCACGTGGCATTCTTATTTTATTGCTGGACAACTACCCTTCCACCATGTGGTCCACCCTATTTTAGACATCCATTGTTTTTTTGTTTGTTTGTTTGTTTAAGACAGAGTCTTGCTCTGTTGCCCACGCTGGAGTTCAGTGACATGATCTCAGCTCACTGCAACCTCCACCTCCCAGGTTCAAGTGATTCTCCTGCCTCAGCCTCTTGAGTAGCTGAGACTACAGGTGCCTGCCACCATGCCCAGCTAATTTTTTTATTTTTAGTAGAGATGGTGTTTCATCATGTCGGCCAGGCTGGTCTTGAACTCCTTGCCTCAAGTGATCCACCCACCTTGGCCTCCCAAAGGGCTGGGATTATAGGTGTGAGCCATCACGCCTGACCTAGACAGCCACTCTTTTATTCGTGGTTTCCAGCTTGGAGCTATTCCAAGCATTGCTTCTGTGAAAATCCTTACACCTGCCTCTTTGCATATATATGCAAGAATTTCTCTCTAGTGTACCCCTAGGATGGTCATTGCTGGGGTGCGCCATCCACAACTCTCCTTCTGTCTTGGTTTTGGCATTCAGGAATCTGATAAGAAACTTAAATGACAGAAAGTTAAACCCAACCATGCTTTACCCCTTTGTGTTTTATTTTCTTTCTGTAAAGTACACGTGATAACGATGGCTACTTCATAAAGCCATAGAGTTAAATGAGACCATGAATGTAAAGAACTTACTACAATATCAAACACACTATAGGTGCTCAATACCTGGGAGCTAATTTTTTTTTTTAAGACAGGGTCTTGTTCAGGCCAGAGTGCAGTGTTATAGTCATAGCTCACTGTAGCTTTGAACTCCTTGGCCTAAGTGATCCTCTCACCTCAGCCTCCCAAATAGCTGGGACTACAAGGAAGCACCACCATGCTTGGCTCATTTTTTTTTTAATGATTTTTTGTAGAAACAGGGGTCTCACTGTCTTGCTGAGATTGGTCCTGAACTCCTGGCCTCCAACAATCCTGCCGCCTTGGCCTCCCAAAGCACTAGGATTACAGATGTGAACCACTGCACCCAGCCAACACAGGAAAACAAAATAGTTAAAAATTCTAGGGCTCTGAAGTCTTACAGAGCCTGAGTTGAAAGCCTGGTTCTGCTATTTCTTCTCGGGGACTCTTTAGAAAGTCACTTCATCTTTCTGGGCCTCAGTTTCCTCATCTGTCAGAAGAGAACAAGTGAATGCAGTTGCAAATATTATTTCTCTAAGTATGACTCTATCTGAGTCATTATTTGAATGGAGTTTTATGGCATAATAATAACAGCTACTGTTTATTAACATAAAAAAAAAAACTAGGCTAAAATATACTGAGGTTTTCTTAACCCCTGTGAAGTATTGCTATTATTCTCACTTTACAAATGATGAAACTCTGGCCCTGAAGAGTGACCACGCAGAGGTCACATAGCTAGTAAAGTGGTAGGAACAGAATTTGAAATCAGGTCTGACTGATCTCACAACTCATATTCTAACCGTTAAGTTGTACTACCTTAAATGCCTACAATGGGATCCTTAGCAGTGGTTTCCAAACTCTTTTTTTTTTTTTTGAGACAGAGTTTTGCTCTTGTTGCCCAGGCTGGAACGCAATGGCACGATCACGGCTCACCGCAACCTTCACCTCCCAGGTTCAAGCAATTCTCCTGCCTCAGCCTCCCCGGTAGCTGGGATTACAGGCATATGCCACCACGCCCAGCTAATTTTGTATTTTTCATAGAGATGGGCTTTCTCCATGTTGGTCAGACTGGTCTGGAACTCCCGACCTCGGGTGATCCACCCACCTCAGCTTCCCAAAGTGCTGGGATTACAGGCATGGGCCACCACGACCAGCTTTAAATGTTTTTTAAGGAATGGAACCTTTTTTTTTTCAAGCAAAGTCTTAAAAGAAACAGTAGGTTATAAAGCAAGTGAAGGCCAAATTACTCCAGTTGAATCAGGGGTAATGTAGGTACAGGTTTAATCCTGACTGTGTGAGCTTGAACAGATTACAGCCATGAGTCACTTAATGATGGAGATACCTTTTGAGAAATGAAGAACAGCAGCAGAAGAAGAATGCACTTACACAAACCTATATAGCATAGCCTACTCCACACCTAGGCTAGATGGTATAGCCTATGGCTCCTAGACTACAAACCTGCACAGCATGTCACTGGACTGAATGCTGCAGCCAATTGTAACACAATAAGTATTTGTGTTTCTAAACATAGAAAAGGTACAGTGCAAATATGATATAATCTTTTGGGACCACTGTTGTTTATGTGGTCTGTTGTTGACCGAAACGTCATTCTACAGAGCATGACTGTACTCCTCTCGCTGAGATTCAGTTTCTTTGTAAGATGGGATAATGATGCTGACCTAATAGGGTTGTTATGTGGATCAACTGAGATAATACATGCAAAGCACTTGGCATAAAGCCTGGTGCGTGGTAAGCACCAAATAAGAATGGCTGCGATTGCAGTTGTGACTGTGGTTGTTACCACCTTCAGGACTATCTTTATTGACCACAGGATTGAGTGGAAATTTCTCAGGCCCCCATCATCTGACCCAACCTGCATTTCCAGGCTTCCACGCCTACAAGATAACCAGGCTGAAGGACGGAGTTCCCAGTCCAGTATCCGGCACTACCAGTTCTGCGCGCTCTGCCCACTAGAGGGCCCTCCTCCCCCGTCCCTCCTCTAAAAGTATACTCTTGGCTGGGCGCGGTGGCTCACACCTGTAATCCCAGCACTTTAGGAGACCGAGGCGAGTGGATCACGAGGTCAGGAGATGAAGATCATCCTGGCTAACATGGTGAAACCCCCCCTCTACTAAAAATACAAACAATTGGCCGGGTGTGATGGCATGCGCCTGTAGTCCCAGCTACTCTGGAGACTGAGACAGGAGAATCGCATGAATCCGGGAGGCAGAGGTTGCAGTGAGCCAAGATCGCACCACTGCCCTCCAGCCTGGACGACAGAGCAAGACTCTGTCTCAAAAAAAACAAAAAAAGTATACTCTTTAAATTTTTTGAATATTTGAAGAAACTATTATAGAACACTTCAAAATGTGCAAAAATAAAAAGCTAGCATAATGAACCCTTATGTATTTATTAGGCAATTACCAACCTTTATTTCCTGTGTACCCCAACCTTTTCCCCCCACTGGATTGTTCTGAAGCAAATCCTAATGAGTTTATTACTTCATTCATAAATTCATCACTATGTATCTGTAAGGTAAAGACTCTTTTTAACATAACTACAATAACATTTTCACATCTAAAAAATTTTAATAATTTTTTTATTTCCTTAATTTTATTTTTCACTCCGTGACTCTAGCCAAAGGTAATTTATTTTTATTTATTTTGTTTATTTCTTTATTTTTTAAATTTTTTTAGAGGCGGGGTCTCACTATGTTGCCCAGGCTGGTCTTGAACTCTTGGACTCAAGCAATCCACCCACCTCAGCCTTCCATATCAAAGTGCTGAGATTACAGGCATGAGCTGCTGTGCCCAGACTAAAGATGATAATTTCTTAATATCAATTTGTCCATGTTCCTATTTCCTTCATCATCTCCTAAATCTTTTTCTCTCCTAGTTGGTTTGTTCAAATTAGGATATAGACAAGATACATATGTTGCATTTAAGTCATGTGTCCCTTAGATCCTTTTTTTTTTTTTTTTTGGAGACAGAGTCTCACTCTGTCACCCAGGCTGGTGTGCAGTGGCACGATCTTGGCTCACTGCAACCTCTGCCTCCCGGGTTCAAGGGATTCTTCTGCCTCATCCTCCCACATAGCTGGGATTACAGGCGCGCACCACCACGCCCAGCTAATTTTTGTATTTTTATTAGAGACGGGGTTTCACCATGTTGGCCAGGCTGGTCTCAAACTCCTGACCTCAGGTGATCCACCCCTCTCACCCTCCCAGAGTGCTGGTATTACAGGTGTGAGCCACGACACCCAGCCCTATCAATTTTTATTTTTAAGTTTTTTCCCTCTTTTGTTCTACAATGTTTTTGTTTGTTTGTTTGTTTTTGAGACGGAGTTTCCCTCTTATTGCCGAGGCTGGAGTGCAATGGTGCGATCTCGACTCACTGCAACCTCCGCCTCCCAGGTTCAAGTGATTCTTCTGCCTCAGCCTCCCGAGTAGCTGGGATTACAGGCATGCGCCACTACACCCAACTAATTTTGTATTTTTAGTAGAGATGAAGTTTCTCCATGTTGGTCAGGCTGGTCTCAAACTCCTGACCTTAGGTGATCCGCCCGACTCAGCCTCCCAAAGTGCTGGGATTACAGGCATGAGCCACTGTGCCCAGCTTTTCAACAGTGTTTTTGTTGAAGAAACTGGGTTATCAGTTTTCAAGAATTTCTCATAGGAAATGCCAAGGGTGGGGGGGCATTACTAATGCCTTTCCTGTAGAATCCTTTATCATGTTTTTCTGTGCCTTTTCATCCACCTGCAAACTGATAGTTACATCTAGATTCTGGAGTTTTAATCAGGCTTGGAGTTGCTTTTTGGCAAGAATGCTTCAATGTGGGGCTCCGTGCATTCTGGTGCATCAAGTCTGCAGAGGCTCGTCTCTTCTCTCTCTTGGTGTTGGACAGACCCACGGGTTCATGGGTTGTGAGCCTGATTCACCACCATAAAGTTCCCCATCAGCATTTCACCTGCCAGTTTTGGCAGTCATTAATGTGAAAGGGATTAGAATGTGCCACTCCAAAGTATGCTGCTTTAGCATGAGGATTATTTTGAGCTGAAGGCAATTAAGAAGCAGCAGACAGGGGAGGAACTCTCTGTCCTCTTCCTTTCTGCCAAAAGCAGGGCATACATTTCCCATCAGGTAGAGGAGATAACACTGGAGACTTGAATCTGCAGGAGCAAACCTTACTAAATATCCCTTATCCTCCATTAATTTCCCCTGTTTATTTTACTTACCCTCCCACAAGTTACCTCACCTGGATGTCCAAATTCCTTTTTCATTGTTTTGTCACTTTTCCACATTTTTTTTTCTTTTTTTAGGCAGTCTCGCTGGGATTACAGGTGTGAGCCACCACACCCAGCCTACTTTTCCACAATTTATCACCCTTTGTTAAAACACTGTATGAGCCTCAAGCCTGACCACTTCTTCAGGCTTTCACTTCTTTTCTGTACAGCTTCAGGATGCATGCATAATAAGCCTTTTCTTCTGCTAATCTATCTTTTGTTAATTCTTTTTTTTTTTTTTTTTTGAGAGGAGTCTTGCTTTGTAGCCCAGGCTAGAGTGCAGTGGGATGATCTCAGCTGACTGCAACCTCCATCTCCTGGGTTTAAGCCGTTCTCTGCCTCAGCCTCCTGAGTAGCTAAGATTACAGGTACCCACCACCACACCCAGCTAATTTTATTTTTTAAATTTTATCCCCCTGTGGTATTTCAGGAACCCAGCTAATTTTTTTGTATTTTTAGTAGAGACAGGGATTCACCATCTTGGCCAGGCTGGTCTTGAACTCCTGACCTCGTAATCCACCCATCTTGGCCCCCCAAAGTGCTGGGTTTATAGGTGTGAGCACCACACCTGGCTAATTTTTTTTTTTTTTAAGATGGAGTCTCACTCTGTCACCCAGGCTGGAGTGCAGTTGTGTGATCTTGGCTTACTGCTACCTCTGCCTCCCAGGTTCAAGCAATTCCCTGTCTCAGCCTCCTGAGTAGCTGGGACTACAGGCCCGCACCACCATGCCCAGCTAATTTTTATATTTTTAGGAGAGACGGGATTCACCGTGTTGGTCTGGCTGGTCTCGAACTCCTGACCTCAGGTGATCCACCCACCTCGGCCTCCCAAGGTGCTGGGATTACAGGTGCGAGCCACCATGCCTGGCCTCTTTAGTTAATTTAATTAGGATGCCACAGCCACTGAACCTAAGACAGCAGAGGAAAAGGTTTCTTTCCTTCCCTACAGATGCTAGCCTACATTATTTTATTAAGTTTTGAAAAATGATAATATTTTATTATTTATTTTGCATTTACTAGCTTCAAATTCTTGTATAAAGAAAAATTGTGCCAGCTAGGCATGAGCTCTCATGCCTGTAATTTCAACACTGTGGGAGGCCAAGGCCAGAGGATCACTTGAGGTCAGGAGTTCAAGACCACCCTGGGCAACATAGCAAGACCCCCCATCTCTACAAAAAATTTATAAATTAGCCAGGTGTGGTGGCTTGTGCCTGTCATTCCAGCTATTCAGGGGGCTGAGGCAGGAGGATTGCTTGAGTCAGGGAAGTGAAGGCTTCCTGAAGTCAAGATCATGCCACTGTACTCCAGCCTGGGTGACAGAGCAAGACTCTGTCTCAAAAAACAAAAAAAGAGAGAGAGAGAGAAACTGTTTACCGTGAAGTATAGTTCATAGAGGAAAGTCAGGATGGATGCTTGACTCATTTATTTTATTTACCAGTTTTTAAAATGAGTTGATTCCTAGCAGCCTCCAAAGGTAATCAGTGAGTTTGGCTTTGGTTTTTAGTCCTTTATGTCCTGGCTGAGTATGACAAGGACTTTTTTTTTTTTAAGTTTCTTTATGAATGCCAAACTCAGAGTTATTTTCCCTTATTTTCTTATCCTGGTGCAAAACTATTTCCTCCCTTCTGTATATTTAAACACATCGTTCTGGGGTATCTGGTGCCTCCTCCCCGGGTGCTTCCTTTATCAAAGTAAGCGGCAGGTGGATCTGCATAGCACTCAACATTGTGCCTAAGGTCGTGCTTCTCAAATGTTATTGCACATGTGAATCATCTGGGGGCAGGGGTCTTGTTAAAATTCTCATTCATTAGCTCTGAGTGGGCAGAGCTTCTGCATTTTTTTTTTTTTTTTGAGACGGAGTCTTGCTCTGTTGCCAGGCTGGAGTACAGTGGCGCGATCTCCACTCACTGCAACCTCTGCCTCCCAGGTTCAAGCGATTCTCCTGCCTCAGCCTCCTGAGTAGCTGGGCATGGTGCCAACCAGGCACTCAACACTTTGGGAGGCCAAGGTCAGAGGCCCACGCCCAGCTAATTTTTTTTGTATTTTTTAGTAGAGACAGGGTTTCACCATGTTGGCCAGGATGGTCTCTATCTCTTGACCTCGTGATCCACCCACCTCAGCTTCCCAAAGTGCTGGGATTACAGGCGTGAGTCACCATGCCGGGCCTGAGCTTCTGCATTTCTAGCAAGCATGCACCAACTGATGGCGATACTGCTGGCTCAGGGACCACATTCTGAGTAGCAAAAGGGTGTGGTCAATGTGAGAAGTCAGTTTCATCCACTCAGTTAAGAAGTACCTACTCTGGGTCAGTTCACGGACTAGGCCCTACCACTTTACAATGCAAAGAGTTTTTTGGTGTTTTTGTTTGCTTTACTTGAGAGTTTTGGTTTTTAATTTATTCTTTTGAATATGTAATTTGCACACGGTAAAATAAAATTGTTCATAAAATCCAAAAAGGTACACAGTGAAAGTCTCTAACTCCCCAAAAGTGATCACTGTTACTTCTCAAGTTTTATTCCAGAGATATTTTATGCAGATAATATCATATATTTGTACCATATCTTTAACCGCATGGCAGCCTAATGATCTGACACTCTTTTTTCATTTTACTTTATCTTGGAGATTGTTTCATAGCTCAGCATGTATCTGTACATCCTGTTGAACAGGTGGTATAGCGTCCATACAAGATGCATTTGTTGGCCAGGCACAGTAGCTCACACCTGTAATCCCAGCACTTTGGGAGGCCAATGCAGGCAGATCACCTGAGGTCAGGAGTTCCAAGACCAGCCTGGTCAACAACCTGTCTCTACTAAAAATACAAAGATTAGCTGGACATGGTGGTGGGCACCTATAGTCCCAGCTTCTCGGGAGGCTGAGGCAGGAGAATCATTTGAACCTGGGAGGCGGAGGTTGCAGTGAGCTGAGATTGCACCACTGCACTCCAGCCTGGGCTACAGAGCGAGACTCCCTCTCAAAAGAAAAAAAATATATATGCACTTGTTGTTGTTTTTATAAAGTATAAAATGGAGAGTGACTAATCCTGGCTTCGTCATCCTGCACAGGTCATCCCCTGGGAGAACAGGTGCTGAGTCTTCCATTCTTTGAATCCTGTGAATGGCCTGACCCATGGTTTGTGTACTTTGTCAATTTCACATGATCTAGCGTACATCCATCACTTGTGTACACAAGTCTGTCTACACTTCACTTTGTCTTTTTGTTTTTCTATTTTTGGTTCAGACCGCAGTCTGTCTAGACTCCAATTGTGTCTTGACTCTGTATTCTGTCAGCACTTACAAATTGGTCTGACAGTCTCTGGCTTTAGTAATATGTTACTGTGAAATACAGCATGCATAAGTGTGTATAAAATGTATGTGTTTAAAGAAGAAATGAAACATTATATAGAAGTGGCTCTGTCACCCCCTTTTCTTCTGTGTGCCACTTTCTTGTCTCATGGGATGTCGCCATCGAAGAGACAACTGCTATCCTGATTCAGGGTTAATCGTTCTCTAACTTTCCTTTTGGAAGTGGTTCTCAGGCTTTAGTGAATCAGACTTGCTTAGAGGACTTGTTAAAACACAGATTGCTGGGCCCCACCCCTTGTTTCTGATTTAGTAGATCTGGAGTGGGGCCCAAGAATTTGCATTTCTTTTCAGTTCCCAGGGGATCCCGGTGTTGCCAGCCTGGGGACCACACTTTGAGAACTTCCACCTTATCTCAGAGATACTCTTAACTTGTGTATCATGACTCCCAGTCCTCTGAAGACACTTTACGCCTCCCCTAAAACCTAGTCACTTGATTGGTGTCCCTTAAGCACCTCCCCTCTTCTTCCTGTACACCATTTCCTATGACCCGGTTTGTGAGTATGCAATCTTTGCTAAGTATTTCAGTTGATTTTGGCATTTGACCACTGTCCTTGATTTTCTTCTCTGTTGGCCATTCCGTTTATAGCTTTCCTCTCCTTCGTGTGTATTGGAAGGAAGAGCATAGCAACTTTTTTTTTTTTGGAGGCAGAGTCTTGCTCTGTCGCTGAGGCTGGAGTGTAGTGGCACAATTTCAGCTCACTGCAATCTCTGTCTCCCGGGTTCAAGCAATTCTCGTGCCTCAGCTTCCTGAGTAGCTGGGATTTCACATGATCTAGCATAGATCCAGGACATGCACCACCACGTCCAGCTCATTTTTGTATTTTTACTAGAGACAGGGTTTCACCCTGTTGGCCAGCTTATCTTTTTCCTTTTGACAGAGTGAACTGAGGTCCCAAGTTTTTATTTTCCTTTCACAAGTCAAACCTGCTCCCTGACCTGCTGGCATTCTCCCCCATGCACCTTCTGAAAACCTGATTCCTTCTGTAATGGTGACTTTGTATAACAGAGTTATCTAAAATCTAAGGTTCAGGACCCAGCTTAAATCATATGAACCCATCTGAAATCCTTTTTCTGGAATTAGGTAGGCTCTAAATAAATAGGTCTGATCTTGAACTCCTGACCTCATGTGATCTGACTGCCTCAGCCTCCCAAAGTGCTGGGATTACAGGTGTGAGCCACCGCGCCCAGCCAGCAACATTTACATGTCTTATTCACCTGGTCTGTAAGCACCTTGAAAGTAGGAACCAAGTTTAATTTCCCTTGAAGTGTACTTCCTCAATTAAACTGCAGATCATGATTTACAAACTCAGTTGCTTATAAAGGCCAATGGCAATGTAAACAAGTGAAGCTTGCCAAGTAGAAACTTCCCTGGGAGCCATGTCCTGTGCAAAGAGGGCAGCTGCTGCTTGGCTTTAAGCCAGTCGCACGTCCACTGTTCTCTAATTTTCCCAGTTTTCAAGAGAAACCAGAAATAATTCCAACCAGTTTAGTATTTTAAGTATACAAAGTGGATCACAGAAAATACATCTATAGGAAGCAAAACTAAATCCTTCTATGTTTCAAAATCTTTGCAGTGGGTGGTGGATGGGTGGATGGATGGAGGGATAGATGGATGGGCGAGTGAATGAGTGAATCTGGGTCATTGTGGCAGCTCTCTGGTTGAAACTGGGGGAGTCTCGATACATTATCTACTGTATGCCTGGCGGTGTGCAAGTTTTACATACTTATCTCATTTGACCTTCATAACACCACAGGGTGGTTATTATCATTCTTATTTATTTCCATACTCATTTCACGGATGAAGAAACAGTGGCTCACACCTGTAATCCCACCACTTTGGGAGGCCGAGGTGGGAAGATCACAAGGTTAAGAGTTCGAGACCAGCCTGACCAACATGGTGAAACCTGTCTCTACTAAAAATACAAGAATTAACCGGGTGTGGTGGTGAGTGCCTGTAATCCCAGCTACTCAGGAGGCTGAGGCAGGAGAATTGCTTGAACCCTGGAGGTGGAGGTTGCCGTGAGTGCCACTGCACTCCTGCCTGGGCAACAGAGTAAGACCCTGAAAGACTCTCGCCATGGTCACATTCTCACTCAGGGTCACACTGCTAGTTTTCTTTATTTAGAGCCTACCTAATTCCAGAAAAAGGATTTCAGATGGGTTCATATGATTTAAGCTGGGTCCTGAACCTTAGATTTTAGATAACTCTGTTATACAAAGTCGCCATTACAGAAGGAATCAGGTTTTCAGAAGGTGCATGGGGGAGAATGCCAGCAGGTCAGGGAGCAGGTTTGATTTGTGAAAGGAAAATAAAAACTTGGGACCCCAGTTCACTCTGTCGAAAGGAAAAAGATAAGCTGAAATTTGAGACATGCAAGAAACTGCCTTTCCTTTTGTTCCTAAACAGATGGCTACAGGTAAAAGGTTCAATATCTCAACAGATAGCTACTCTATGTTCACCTTATCTTATGTAAAAGTGCCAGATTTACTGAGCGTGAGACAGATCTGTAACTATTTCCCTACCTGCTCCTTTTCTCTTATAACATGTGGATTCAGTAATGTGACCATGCCCTTCCTCTTTCCCCTCTTTTTCCCTTTAAATACTGAAGCTCTCAAAATCGTCTTTGGAGAAAGGCACAGACCAGATTGTTTCTCTGATTCTGTATTTTTTCTCCCGGGCATTATCCTTAACCTTGGCAAAAAAAACTACTAAATCGATTGAGACATATCTCAGATACTTTTTGGTTTACAAATTGGCAACCAATAAATGGCCTGAGTGGAGGTGTCCCTGACCTCCGGCAAATCTATCTGTGCTTGGTACTGGTTTGAGCTGTCTTTATTGTTCAAACCCACAGGAGAGTTTTCTGGGTCCAGGAGCTCCCTCTCCAGAGAATGGGACCTGTCTCAGATACTTTCTGGTTTACAGATTTCTTGGGCATCTTACTAAGCAAGTCACAGCTTCGTGCTCCTCAGGGATCCCAGCCAACAGGAAGGAGCTAAGACACGAGGGGGTCTCTTGCCATCTTGGTGTGTCCTTTCTGTTTCCTCCTGTCTCCCTACTTCCTCTCCTCTCAGAAGTCAAGATTTCTACCTACTAGCCTTGAGGCTCATTTCATCTTAATTCCTTTGCAAAGCCCAGTAGGAGAAGGACAAAGACACAGATACAGGAGCTGGTGGATGGAAAATGTTTTATTGGACTTCTTGAGCCAGGAAAGAATTGTGGTAGGCTGAGAATCAGAGCTCACACTAGCCCCCTCTTTCAGTGGAGGTCATGGTCACTGGGCATCAGGAGTTACGCTCCTCAGTCCTTTCAGCTGGAGGGAGAGGGGTCAGGGTTAGATAGGGAACCCCTGGGTGCCCAGTATAGGATGGCAGGGATGGAAAGGAATTTCTGCCTCGGCATGAGTTCCCATCCTCCTCTATATGTAGTAGCTGAGATCCCCCTTCAGTTTGGTGAGAAGGTTTAGCCTCCTTTCCCTGCCCTCACTCTCTCTCCCATGTCCTCTGCTGCTTCCCTTGCCCCCAAGCTCCATATCCTCCTAATGCCCACACCTCTTACCTTAGGAAAGGCATCCCAGTTGAGGAAAGGAAGTTTCCTTTTGATAGACTAAAAGGAAGAGAAAGAGAGTGATGTGTTGCAGGTCGGCTGGGCATGGAGCAGTAAGCAGTCCCTGAATGAGCTCCCGCAGTAACCACAGCAACGATAATGTTATTGCTTTATCATGACTTCATCGGGAGCTAATATTTCCCGAGGCCATATTGTGTGTCTGACCTGAGCGAACTGCTCTACAAGCATGATTTCAGTGGGTTTTACAGCAACCTTTTGTGGTGGGAACTGTCATCATCCCCACATCACAGATGAGGAAGCTGAGGCCGAGAGAACCAAAGGCGTTTGCATGAGGTCGCCTGTTCAGTCACTGCAGAGCCAGGAGATTTGGGCTCTAGCTCTGCGTCTGACTTAGCCTTCTAAGTGCAGAAGGCCTCAGTTTATCCGTAGAGGATGAGGGGATTCAAATAAAATCTTGACTGATTAGGCTCTTCCTCTTCTGGAATTGTCTTTAGGGCCCTGCTCCTCCACTGCCATCTTAGAAAAATGCGGGTAGCCAGGACAGTCGCCAGGGGAAGCTTTCTTAGGCTGACAGCCCATTGGGCAGCACCCAGGCAGGGCGGTCACTCCCTCCCAGAGCTCAAGAACCAACCCAAACAACTAAAGCCAGAATGTGCTGCCACCACCCTGGGATAGCAGACAACCGAGGGGCCCCCGAGCGCTCACCTCAAAGAGGGCATGCCAGTTGAAGAAATCATCAGTCTTGAAAGCCTGTGGAGGAAGAGAGACAGCAGAAGCAGATCAGCTCCGGGGAGGCCAGAGCTTAGCCCCCAGCCCTCTGGAGAAGGTGAAGGAGCCGTAGCAGCTTCGCAAGCTCTCTATAAGGCGTTTATCCCCTCTGTCATGAGGGCATTCGTGGGGGCAGCACCAGGGAAGTATACTCACAGATCGCAACTTGTCGATGTTCAGGAATGGGGTGTTAAAGGCCTGGGCAGAAAAGCAGGGTGTTAGGAAAGTTGCTAAGAAGCACAGAGAGAGAGAGAGAGGAAAAACTCATGGCCGGAGGGCCAGGGAAAGCAGATGCTTACCTCGGGTCGTGACGCATAGTTATCAATGGTGCCTTCTTCCTGGAAAGGCAGAGGGAGGAAAGGAGGCAGGTGGTCACATGATGCCAGGGCCCTTGCCCACATCCCTCTCTGCCAGCTCTGCCTTCATCCACAGGCCAGACCCTGAGAGAACGCGACCCGTTCTCCACCGTGGGCTCTGTTCCAGTCGCGCACGTGGTTGGCGGATGTGCAGGGTGAGGAGGGGGATTGGAGAATGGTCCGTGTAAGCAGTGTCACGATGGGCAGCAGGCAGAAAGCCTGGAGCTGAGAATTCCTTTCAGGAAAGGCTAGCTAGCGTTGTCCTGCAGTGGACTTAACTCTAAGAGTTGGAGTGTTCTGGAGACACCCACACTCAGTCCATATACTGGGTGGGAAAGATTCGCGTGCAAGTGGGAGCCCAGCTGCTGAGGTGACCCGCCTGCCTCTCACTGATCAAGGTTGCTTTGCTTTGTAGCTTTATTGAGACCAATGTTGGAGGCTCCATTACCCACCTCCGTGGGGACCTCACTCCAGCCTCAGTGTGTCCCCTTTTGTCCTCCCCATGACAGAGCCGAACACAGAGCCTGCAGGCTGGCTCCAGATGCTTAGATCTCATGGAAGTTTGGCTTGTTTTGTTTTTTGGTTTGAATTAGGCATTTTGAATTAGTAAGCATTCATAAATTCATCCAGATTTGTAGTTTCCCCTGAAAATTTTAAAACTCTGGGCACGTCTTCCCACTCCGTGGGGTCAGGTGGGGTGAAAGTTGCCCTTTCAGACTAGGGGAGTTGGCCCCACATCACCTGAGGCCCCGACACCTCCCACTCAGTGACACCACTGGCTCCGTCCTCAGCCGCGGAGCCTGTGCCCCTGTCTTAGACTTTTAAATCCAGAGTAAGCATCAGGCTTCCTCTCTGGCCGAGGACTGGATAGTAAAGATTCTCACTGTGTCCTGCACTCCAGAGACAGTAGGGAGCCACCCATCACCTGGGCGCTGCTCACAGGAGCACAAATGAAGCCAAGAGGGGCTAAGCAGGGGTGTCTTCAGAATGCTCGAACCCCCACTCTTACGAGTAAGTCAGCTGCAGGCAGCACTAACCAGTTTTCCTCTCTGCTCCACCCTCTCCACCTGCTGTCCATGTGGACGCAGGCCTGGCTTTGGAGCCGCTCTGTCTCACATGTGCCGCCCTCCAGTTCCCCTCCTCCCCCGCACGTCCCCAGGCATGTGCACAGCTGGATGGGAATGGGTGAACACTCCGAGGGCCCGTGGTGGAGATCGTCTGAACTCGACCACCCACTCAGTCCTGTCTCCTCCCAGGGCTCAGTACATGAGCCTCTCCCCAACACTTCAGCATCCCTTCCAGAAAGAGAAGCATCTCTGTCCCTACATGTCTTCCCAGGGATGCTCTGTTCCCTCCTCCCTTCCTCAGAGCCCCAGCTTCTTCAGCTCCTGTCAGTCTCGAAAACTAAAAGCCACTTATCCAGGAATGGACAGGAGGTAGAGAGATGGAGGGGCAGGTGGGTAACAGGTATAAGAATAAAAACGCAGGTGACATGCTCACCTCAGGACTACCCAGGGTGGCTCCCTGGGCAGAGTGGAGCACCAGGAGGGAGAGGAGCACAGCGGCAGGAAGGACTGGGATCTTCATGGCATCAAGTTTGGGGTGCTCTGAGGCGGAGCCTCACTGCTTGCTCTTTATATTCCTAAGGAGGTAGATGAGCACAGAAATGGGGTCCCCACCCCACTGACTCACCCCCAGATCCTGTTGCCCACCCCCGAGGCTCTGGGAGGGGGAGGCATGGACTGTTCCTCATTTACCTTGGATTTCTCAATTCACATTCTGCCCCAGGCACGTGGAAGGTGAGACTGCAATGGATCTCTTCATGCAGATGGGGCTGGGACGGAGACAGGTTGGACCTGTCCCTCCGAGGGATTGGCAGTGGTACCTAAGCAACCTCTCCTTTGGTCTTTGTCTCTTTTCCTTATATCCCTCATTCCTCTCTTAGAATTCAGGCTTCTTTTTCTCTCTTTCTTTTTCTTTTTAAAGACAGGCTCTCACTCGTTACCCAGGCTGGAGTGCAGTGGTGTGATCGTGGCTCACTGCAGCCTTGACCTCCCAGGCTCAAGATCCTCCCACCTCAGCCTCCATAGTAGCTGGGACTAGAGGCACACATCACCTCACCCAGCTAATTTTTTTATTTTCTTATAGAGATGGGTCTTGCCATGTTGCCCAAGCTGGCCTCAAACTCCTGGACTCAAGCGGTCTGCCTGCCTTGACCTCCCAAAGTGCTGGGACTACAGGTGTGAGTCTGCACTCCAAGCTGATTCACGGGTTTTTTTTCCCCACTCAAAATCCATGTAAACTCTTTAGCTTGGCACTGAAGGCCGTCCATGTTCTGAACTCAGCCGACCTTTATAACTTCTTCCCTTACTCCCTCTGTACATACCTCACTTCTGGCCAAGTTGGACTCCTTACCAACTATATCCCTCTTTTTCCATCCTCCAAGCATCCGGCCATGCTGTTCCTCATTCCTAACATGGCCTTCTCTCATCTCCAGTCCTCAGAACCCAACTCTCATCTTGGATGAAGCTTCCCGGATTTTTCCTGCCATCCACAGTCCCCGTCTCCACACCTTTCATTTCTCAGAATTCCCATATTCGTTCATTTGTATCTCTCGGGCATTGCATCTAAGTAAGTCATGCTCTTGCCTTGTTTCCCTTTTAGAATATCAAGTTCCTTGAGGTCAGGAGCTGCATCTTGGTCAGCCTTACATCCCCCTAGTACCGTGGCTCACACAGAACACAGGTGGAGTCAGCATTGGTCAGATTGGATGTGTTAGACTTAGTATTCCAGCATCCTTCCGCCACCATGTACACTTTGCTTCCACAGGGCTGAACCCTTCCGTTTTCCAACTGCCCATCTTTTACTCTTTGGTCTTCAGAGAAATGACTGTCTTGAGCTAAGAAGACAAGGAACAGGGAAACAAAAAACAGGTCTTGGGGATTCAGGTACTCTGCACTTGATCTTAGCCAAAAGGCTGAGAGGCGACCCAGGTATTCTGAACTTGGAGCGCCCACTCCGTGTCGTTGCCCTAACCCACCTCGCCCCACCCCCAGTTTGGGAGTTGGATCACCTCGCTGTGACACACCATCCTAGTCAAGCAGCCTTCTCCACAATGAGGTTCAGGTGGCCAAACCGGCTCCTGGTGTAACAGGGAGGGGCTGGGACACGGACCGGAGCTGCCAGGGCACAGCAAGACCTTATCAACCCAACCTGATGCAATGCTCGGTGGTGGCAGCCCTGGGTGGGAGGGCTGGACGGCGTCCATGAACAATCTTTATGAGCCCCAGAAGCTGGGCAACCTTGGCTCAATCCTCACACTGCCCCCACACCCTGGTCACAGACATCTTGCCCCTCTGCAGCCCTCTCTGATTTTATGATGGCAGCTTCCCCTTTGCAGCGCTACCTGAGGGAACGGTGCTTGGAGAACACTCCCTTAGCCCAGGTGGCCACGCAGCAGTAGATGTCACAGAGTTGGTGCTCCTGGAGGGGACGAGTTAGAGAATGACTGAGGTGGGTGGAGCGCCTCCCAAAAGGTTTTCTGGAGGACACAAGTTATGTGTAATGGATCCTTACTAATTAACAAACAGTGACTGAAAAATCTCATTAGCCACCATTCCATCTGCATAGTGTCAACTCCAGGACTGAAGAATCAGACAAAAGAGAACTGATGTTGTATCATCAGCTATGATTTGACAGGCGGTGGGGGACTCAGCGTCAGTTTTGGCCTGGGCGATCTAGAGCATCGGACGATCCAACACCGTCTTCTGTTTGGCTATGGAGTCCGGTTCGTGTATTCCCCTTTGACAGTAAATTGCCCTCCCTATGTTTTCCTCTCCACCTAATGGTATCGATAACAACGTTAGCCGAGTTATTGAGGCTTACTATGTGGCAGGCCTTGTACTAAGTGCTCCAAATACGTGATCTCATTGAAAGCTCCCGGTGATTCTGATACAGGTGGGTACTATAATTACTCACATTCTATAGGCGGGGGAAGCGCAGCATGTCGAGGTTAAATAACTCAGCCCAGGTCACACCGCCGGAACGTGACAGGGCCAGCATTAGAACGCCAGGCTTCCAGAGCCTGAACCTGTATTGCTCCTCTCTGTGCTGGAAGGGCTATGCTGCAGCCCATGTAACACCCTGTGTGACTTAGACCCATGTACTGAGTGGAGGGCAGACTGCATCAAACTCCCACAGGTCCCCTTTACCAGTGTCCGTGGTGGTGCATAGCCTGTACAGTCCTAGGTGGTAGCCCCAAGCATCTGTGCATTAATTTAAATGAATCAAACTGCACGCTCTTGACAAAATGGAAACAAAGAACTAAGAGGTTCGTGGCATCAGCCCCCCAGATGAACCTGCAGTTGCCTCAGTTCCCAGATGCCCCCAGTAGTACAATCATCTTGCCACACCAAGTATGTGTTTTCAGATAGGGTTTCGGTTCTGGCTCTCGTGTTCAGCATTCTGGTGTTTAAAGACAGGGACTTTTCGCACCATGCCTCTAAACACAGGCCAACTACTTTGTGTGCTCAACCCAAGAAATTCTGTTCCTATGCCTGATAAAAAGCTGGCTCTGCTGGACTCAGGATTTGTTTCCACTTGGCACCTTCCTGGTAGATTTTCCAAGGGTAGTTTTGTTTTGTTTTTGTTTTTGTTTTTGTTTTTGAGACATAGCCTTGCTCTTTCACCCAGGCTGGAGTGCAGTGGCATGATCTCGGCCCACTGCAACCTCCACCTCCCAGGTTCAAGCGATTCTCCTGCCTCAGTCTCCCAAGTAGCTGGGGTTACAGGCATGCACCACCATACCCAGCTAATTTTTGTACTTTTAGTAGAGATGGGGTTTCACCATGTTTGTCAGGCTGGTCTCAAACTCCTGACCTCAAGTGATCTGCCCACCTGGGCCCCCCGAAGTGCTGGGATCACAGGCATGAGCAATGGCACCCGGCTAGTTCCATCTTGATGTGATTTTTGCTCTAAGTGCCGGCTCTGGAAGCCAGAGTCTCTCTCCGAACTCCTCCCTCTTCCTCCCTCCACATTGCCTCAGTGGTTTGTGGTCCCTAAGTTGGGTTGGGTGGGGGTGGGGGGGGAAGAGAGGGGCAGGGGGTTCTCCCTGGGAGAGGATCCCAGCAGTTCAGGTGATGAGCGGCAGGAATATCTGCCCAAGACGCAGCTCGGCTTTGGATGAATCACGGAGGATTAATGGAATCAGGCAGCCGCAGAGACTGGCTCTGCAACATCACCTCTCCAGGCAGCTTGACTGCCTAGTCCTCGCTGGGAATACCAGTAAACCCCTGTTTTCCCACAGGCCTGCCCCCACCCCACCCCAAATCTGCCAGAACTTGAGTGTGGGTAAGAGGCAAGGCCCAGCCTTGATTGCTCCATTGTGAGACACACCTAGGGCCTGGCAGCCAGCCTCCTGGGTCTAGGGAGGGAGTGAAGAGTCTAAGGGATAGACACTGGGTTTTTGGGGCCTTGGTGAACACTTAGGTGGAAATCTGGGAATCCTGGGAAAGAAAGGGGGCTGGGGTGTGGAGTATTAGCAGGCAGAACTTGAGGCATCCCTGTCCCATCCCTTCCTCCCTCCGTCAGTGCTGTCACACCCAGGAAAGCAGCCTCATCCACCAGCCAGTCTGGTTTCTTCCTTTGCCGCCCACCCTATGTGCCCTGTGCTTAAACCTCTCCCAGGAAGTCTTCCTGGATTGGTCCCACTTAATTTCAGTCTCTCTCTCCATTCACTCATTTGTAAATATTTATTTGGCTCTTGGTGCTGGGGACTATAGATGGGCAAAATACCTGCCCTAGGGAGCCCATGTCCCAGTGAAGGAGACATTATAATCTAACAAAAACTAGATCCGAAAACAGGATGACTTCGGAGAACAGGTGCTGTGAAGAAAACAGGGCGCTATGATGCTGCCAGGTTTCCTCGGTTGATGGCCTGGGGGCGGGCGGCGGAGGCTCACACCTGTAGTCCCAGCACTTTAGGAGGCCGAGGCAGGAGGATCACTCGAGCCCAAGAGTTCAAGATCAGCCTGGGCAATATGACAAGACCCTGTCTCTATTAAAATAAAAATTTTAAAAGGTGGCCCAGGGAGGGACATTTGAAATGAGCCCTAAAAGCAGATGAAGCTCTGGCTTTCTGGAGACCTTGGTAACAGCCGCCCACGTTCCCTGAGACTGTGCCAGCAGGCTCAGAGCCACCTTAGAGAGGGAGGCCAGGCCCAGATCGCATAGAGCCACGGTGAGGAATTGGTATTTTCTTCCAGGGCTAATGAGAAGCTGGCAGTAGGTCCCAAGCAGGGGCTCCTTCCTGGCCGTTGTGGAGGAATGGGATCTAAGGAGTAAGACAGAAGTGTCACTCTAATCTTTCAAGGGCTGTTTCAGCCCTTTGGGCCAAGAACACCCCAAGAGCCAAGAACCGTGTTGCTCACCTCCGTGTCTCCCCCAGTGCCTCAGGGACTGGGCTGAGGTGACCTCAGTTCTCCGCGGGTTCACACCCCCACTCACGCTCCAGGAAGCGCCCTGTGCAGCAAGGATTGAGTGTCCTCCCTAGGACAGCCCCGCGCTGCCTTCCCGTGGCCTCCAGGAGGTACTGCGAGGAGCTCCTGAACCCCGGAGGACTAGCACAAACCAGCCCCCGAATTTCAGGGCCCCAGAGACACAGAAGCCCAGCAGAGGAGCGGCCTAGCCTTCTCCCAGGCAGGTGGGCTGGGTCAGCTCGGTCTCCTCAAGTCAGCGTTGCACCAGGTTTCTTTCATGCATTCATCCACCGTCTGAGGCCCTGCGCCTGTCCTGGGGGTGGAGAGTGACCTAGGCAGACAGGGGCCATGCCTTCAGGGAACCCAAGCCTGGGAGGGAGTCACTTAGGCTGGCAGGGTGACTGGTGTCCACCTTTTACTTCCTGTCCCCCTGCAGGGATGCCAGGGGAACAAAGGAGTGGGGGCTCCTTAATCCTGGCATGTTGGTCTAGCTTGGTGAGACTTAGGGGCTTCAACTGCAGACCCCCAGCCCCGTCCCAAGGGCTCCTCAGCGTGGGATAAGCCTGGCTCAGCCTGCACTGCAGCCTCTCCTGTTTCATTGGTACAGCGATGGGGTGGAAGTGTTTTGCCTCCCTCCCTCTGCATCCTGAAAACACAGGGCAGTGCCTGTGATAAGACCCCAGGTTTGATCAAATTCCCCCAACTTCCTAAGTGTGTCTCTGCAGCTGCACCCCCATCCCCACCACAGCCTGTCCACATGGTGAGGCACAGTCTCTACAGCACCTCGCTCCCGTTTCTTGCCCTCTCCCTGACCTTCTGGGACTAACCTCCCGCTTTGAATAATATTGTTCCTCCTGCCTGCTGACTTGAATAGTTCCATTGTTGCCTTATCAGGCCACCAAAACACCTGTGACTACTTCAAGTGCAAAAAGAATTGTATTGCCAGGCTCGGTGGCTCATGCCTGTAATCCTAGCACTTTGGGAGGCCGAGGTGGGTGGATCACCTGAGGTCAGGAGTTCAAGACCAGCCTGGCCAACATGGTGAAACCCCATCTTTAAAAATAAAATAAAATAAAATAATTGTATTCAAGCTGGGCACAGGGGCTCACACCTGTAATCCCAACAACTTTGGGAAGCTGAGGCAGGTGGATCACCTGAGGTCAGGAGTTCGAGAACACACAGGCCAACATGGTGAAACCCCTTCGTACTAAAGATACAAAAATTAGCCAGGCATGGTGGTGCACCTGTGTAATCCTAGCTACTCATGAGGCTGAGGCAGGAGAATTGCTTGAACCCAGGAGGCAGAGGTTGCAGTGAGCCAAGATTGTGCCACTGCACTCCACCCTGGGTGACAAAGTGAGACTCAGTCTCAAAAAAAAAAAAATGGTATTCAGATGTAGGTTGGGCAATGATTTTTTTTTTTACGATGAGGAAACTGAGGCACAATGCGGGCTGCTTGGCCCGGCCTGCTGTGCTTTATTTCAGTTTCAGGCAGAAGGCGGATTAACTGCCCCTGAATCACTCTTCCATCCTCCCTGACCCATCAACGTAACCATTAAAGAATAAAATTTGAGAAAGTCATAGGGAAACAAGATTCATGTTTTATTTCCGCAGAGAAACTCAAAAGTAGGAAGCTCCTCCTCCCTGGAAAACTGTCACAGTGCCTTCAGGTCACAAAATGGAGCAAGTAGAGAAAACGACTGGTGTATCTGACGAGGCTGGCGGTCACTGAAGCACCACCGTGCAATGGTAGGAAACGAGGAGAGACAAGCCGGGTCCCCAGCCTGGGAAACGGGGGTGCAGCAGCCGAGCCAGGGCTGGCACAGGTTGGGGGCCAAGGGGAGGAGTTCCCTGATGACCAGTGCTTTTCGGGGCCTCGGTAGTGGTTGGAAGAAATTGTCTAGAAGAAAGAAAATCAGATGGTAGCAAGTGGCCACTCCTAAGGCTGCGGAAATGGGGCATCTTTTCACCCAGCATCTGGGCGCCCACCATTCTTTTGCTGTCCTACCTGTTCACCTATGGTGCCCCTCACTTTTGCTCCACCTAAAACAAAGCTTGTGGTTCTGCCGAGCTAAGCTATCACCTCTCGCCCAGGCAGCCTCGCTGCATCCGGCCTCTGAACCTTTCCACCAGGAGGCTCCTCTCTCTAAGGTCCCCTCGTAACACCTCTATCCCAGTCCCTGTGCTCAATCTGGAACACCAGCTTCTCCTGCTCAGAGCTGAGCCTATGTGACCCCAGCTTAGGGTGATTTCCAAGGGTCATTTCCTTTCTTTCTTTCTTTCCTTCTTTTCTTTCTTTCTTCCTTTGTTTCTTTCTCTCTTTTCTTTCCTTCCTTCCTTTTTCTTTCTCTCTTTTCTTCAGTCCTTTCTTTCCTTTCTTTCTTTCTTGACAGGATCTGGCTCTGTTGCCGAGACTGGAGTGCAGTGGTGTGATCATAGCTTACTGCAGCTTCGAACTCCTGGGCTCAAGCAATCTTCCTGCCTCAGCCTCCCAAGTAGCTGGGACTACAGGCATGTACCACCATGCCTGGCTAATGTTTTTTGTTGATTGTTTGTTTTGAGATAAGGTCTCATTCTGATTGGCCAGGCTGGAGTGCAGTGGCATGATTGTAGTTCACTGCAGCCTCAACCCCCCAAGCTCAGGTGATTCTCCCACCTCAGCCTCCACAGTAGCTGAGATTACAGTCATGCACCACCCTGCCTGGCTAATTTTTTGTGTTTTTAGTAGAGATGGGGTTTTGCCGTGTTTCCCAAGCTGGAATGGTCTGGTTTGGTTTGGTCTGTGATGGAGTTTCACTCTTGTTGCTCAGGCTGGAGTGCAATGGCATGATGTCAGCTCACCGCAACCTCCGCCTCCTGGGTTCAAGTGATCATCTTACCTCAGCTTCCCGAGTAGCTGGGATTACAGGTATGCACCTCCGTGCCTAGGTAATTTTTGTATATATATATATATATTTTTTTTTTTTTTTAGTAGAGATGGGGTTTCTCCATGTTTGTCAGGCTGGTCTTGAACTCTCAACCTCAGGTGATCTGCTTGCCTCGGCCTCCCAAAGTGCTGGGATTACAGGCATGAGCCACTGCGCCCAGCCTGTTTGTTTTTTTAGAGACAGGGGTCTTGCTATATTGCCCAGACTGGTCTCAAACTCCCAGCCTCAAGTTATCCTCCCACCCCAACCTCCCAAAGCACAGGCATTACAAGCATGAGCCACGGCACCCAGCCCTAGATCATTTTATTATGGGTCTTTCTCCACACCCCACAATGAGGTCCCCTCAAGGTTCCTTAACACCTTTAGAGCATCTACCCAGAGCAAACCTGACTTCCTGTCGCTGCCCACTGAGATCTGAGGATACACCACCATCCTGGCCTTGCCCCGGGGTGACTGTGCCCCTGCTCCCAGGACGTGGCCTGGTGCGGCTCGCTCTGACACTCACCTACCAAAACTTCAGCCACTGCAGCAGGCCAGGTTGCACCCGGGAAGCCTGCAGGAGAAACAGGAAGTCCGAGTGGCCATCCCAGGGTCCCTTCCACACCCGCCAGCCTCAGGCCCCTTCTCTCTCCAGCCAGATTAAGATCAGGCCCCCATACTCACTGAGGAAGAAGGCGAGACTCCCCCCTGCAAAAACAAGATCAAAGGAAAGTGATGTGGGTCTCATGGCCTCGCTGTACCCTGGCATGGCCTCCAGGCTCACAAAGGGCCCCGTGGCAAGGGCAGGCTCATACCAGGGCTATCACCAAGGTTTTCCAGTCTGTCTGTGCACATTCAGCCTGTGGAGTTAGTTTCACAGCAGGTTTATCATCCTGAATGCACTGGATCGAAGATGATATTGAATGTGGTTCCTGGGCACATACTGACCAAGGGGGTCAAAAGAGGGTAGGTCTCCCTTTGGCCTGCCAGGTGGGTAGACATTGGCCACAGATAAGCTGGCAGAGTGGAAGCCACAGGCGGTATGAGCTGCATGTCCCCTCCTCTTATTGGCCTGTAGTTTCTGGTCTCTCTGGCAGGTCCTGTCCCCAAGGGCAGGGGCTTTACTGTCTCAGAGATGCAAATAGGCAGCCTGCTGTTGCTTTGCCAGCCTAATTTGTGCTCAGTATATTCATTTACTGTGTTATGAGATTGCCTTCTTTGCAACTGAATGAAACCAAATTCTCACGCATTTGTTTGTTTGTTTGTTTGAGACAGAGTTTGCTCTTGTAGCCCAGGCTGGAGTTCAGTGGCGTGATCTCGGCTCACAGCAACCTCCGCCTCCCAGGTTCAAATGATTCTCCTGCCTCAGCCTCCTGAGTAGCTGGGATTATAGGCACCTGCCACCATGCCCGGCTAATTTTTGTTTTGTTTTGTTTTGTTTTGTTTTAGTAGAGACGGGGTTTCTTCATGTTGGTCAGGCTGGTCTCGAACTCCTGACCTCGGGTGATCCGCCCACCTTGGCCTCCCAAAGTGCTGGGATTACAGGCGTGAGCCACCACGCCCGGCCTATTTTTTTCCTTTCATTTCCTTTGTGGAATAAAGCATTCATTTCCCCACCAACCAGGCCTTCCCAGGCTGGCCTCCCCTAAGCACTAGTCTACTTTCCTCGCCCTCCAGTCCATCTTCCCCAAAAAAAGGTCCACAGAGAGGGAACCTGTGAGGGAGAGCTGCTCGTGTGTTTTGCAGGTGTCGTGGTTTTCTACAGCCTGTATTCTTCTTGGAGAGGGTGTTGGTTCATTTTCTCTGTTGTTGCTGCTCCTTTTTAACCTTTTCTGACTGGGTGGGTGTGAGGAGCATTGAGCCCTCCTGCCCTCCACTTCCAGACTGTCTCAGGGATCCCCAGTCTCCCTTACAAATGGAGGGGAGGCCTGGACTCAAAGTGAGTGGGATCCAGCCTCAGACAACGAACCAAGAGGACCCCGGAAGTGAAAGCCGCTCTCCCTCTCCCCCATCCAGAGCCCCCAGTGGGAAGACAGGGCGGTTGCAGGTCTCACCTTAGCAGGGGTCTTGACTGAGTACTGCCCACTATGGACAGTGGGATAGGCATGCTGGTTATAATTGTAGTTCTGTGGAAGAAGTGGATGGGGAGCTTAGAACAGACGGACGAAGGCCATTTTGCTCTGTAACAAACACCTCATCTTCCTGCCTGGACTAAACCTTTCTTAAAATGCCTGCCTTCTCCCCTCCTTGTATCACATGTTTTCATTTATAGAAAATCCTCCAGCCAGCCGGGGCCGCCACCTTCACCTGCCTTTACTGTCCTAGCCCAAATGGCTGCTGCCTCCTCCTCCTCCTCTTCCCCAGACCTCTCCCAACTCCTCAAGTGTTACTTGGGAGGTGAGGGTAGGAAACCAGCGCCCACACCTAACCCAACAGGTCCGTGGTAGATGTCTCACCTTGGAAGTTACAGCTGCCACCTCCTGCCATCCTACACCTGGCTGAGAAAGCCATTGAATAGGGGAGTGAAAGAGAATTTCAGATTGCCCAGACCCAGGAGCAAGGCCAATGGGGACCAAGGGCCCTGCAGGGGAACCTAAGGACAGAGACTCACCTGATAGGCACCGCCTGAACGCTTCTGCAGTGATGTCGCGTCCACACCCTGAAAGGGAGAAGGGGCCACAGTTGGCGCCTCCGCAGTCATGCAGGCCTTGCCAGGCATCTGGAGCCCCAGCTTCTCTCTCACCCCACCCCTTCCCACATGCTACCTACAGAGAAGGCAGGGAGCCTGGAGAAGCTGATGGCCCAGAGAGATAGAAGACAGATTTCCACACTCAGCATTGGGAGCCAGGGAGAGAACCAGGTTTGGCAATACCTTCTCCACACATGGACCGGGAGAGCTGGCAGCTTCAGCCTGAAACTGAGCTAGAACACCAGCTGAGCTGCAGCCACTCCGGCTCCTCTGGGGCAGACCCAGGCACCGCAGCCCAGCTCGCCTCTGCGTACACCAAGCCCTGCTGCTACCCCACAGGCTTTTAGTCCCTGCACACAGACACTGTGCCCCACAGGGTGCTTGAAGGAGGGGTTGTTATCTGCAGAAGCTGTGTGCTTAGGTTAGCTCTGGGCTGCAGGAAGCCAAACGAGAAATACAAGAAAACAGCTGAAGCAACTTAAGACACTGCAGATGCACTGGGGACCCCCGGCCCCAGCACAGGAGGAGAGACTCTAGCGTTGGAAAGAAGTTGAGTTTCTGCCATCACGGCTTCTCCACTTGGACCCTCCCCCTGCCCACCCCCCCACACACACACACACAAACACACACAAACACACACACGCGCGCACGCGACAGTGAGGTCCTGACTTCAGCATTAACTCTGCCTTGTCCATACCTGACCTTGAACCTAAACCCCACTGCAAGCCCAAACACTGATGTCAAAAACTGGTTGACCATGGGCCTCCAGATGTTTTTTGCTTGGTCCGATTTTTTAAAAATTAAATTAGGGCTGGGGGCAGTGACTCACACCTGTAATCCCAGCACTTTGGGAGTCTGAGGCAGGTGGATCATGAGGTCGGGAGTTCAAGACCAGCCTGGCTAAGATGGCGAAACCCCATCTCTACTAAAAAAAAAAAAAAATTAGCCGGGTGTGGTGGTGGGCACCTGTCATCTCAGCTACTTGGGAGGCTGAGGCAGAGAATTGCTTGAACCCGGGAGGCGGAGGTTGCAGTGAGCTGAGATCGCGCCACTGCACTCCAGCCTGGGTGACAGAGCAAGACTCCGTCTCAAAAAAAAAAACAAATTAAATTATTTACAAACAATTAGAGATCAGCATTCTGGTTCTTCTTGAAACATCAGACACCATGCCACCCTGTTCACACAGGCATGCATGGTCGCACTCAGCTGGAGCACCTCGACCTCCCACTTCGCAGGGCCCCACCTGTCCAGCCTCATGGACTTGGCACACATAGACATGGGAGCCGGCAGCCCTTGCCTCAGTGCCCGGGTCCCATTCCTCAAAGGCTACTAGCCATGCAGAATTCAAGTGTGGTCTTTGGCACAGCCCAGAGGGCCTGCCCATCCTCCCTGACCCAGGTCTGCAGATCCTCGGCAGCTCCCTCCACTAGACAGGGACCTGACCCCTGCATACCACCCTCCTGTTCCCCCTCGGCTGTCCTCCCCGTGCCCCAGCCTAGGCCCCTTCTTCCCCACCAGGCGGTCTCCCCACACCTGCACACCCTGCAGTACCCACCCAGCCGTGGCTTCCCTGGGTCCAGGCCAGGCCCAGCAGGAGCAGGAGCAGAGCAGAGGCAGTGGCCAGCTTCATGTTCGTGTGCCTGTGGCAGCCCAGCCCTCGGCCTCGGCTTTTATTCCTAGAGAGGGCCTCCCACCCTGCTCCTCAGTGACTCACGGCTTCTCTCTCTCACCCCGCCCCCACTCAGGATTGCACAAAGCCTGGGAAAGCGGGAAGGGAGGGGAAGAAACTGGGACAGACACCTGGGTCAGCCACTCGCCCAGGGCCCCGAACCCTGTGTCCCAGAGCTGAGAGGTCCTGCCCCCCTTACCTCAGTAATTGCTTTCCAGTTGAGGAAAGGAGTGTTGTGTTTGAAATCCTGCAGGGAGAAGGAGAGTGGAGTTGGCAGGGGAGACAGAACTCACAGGGTGGTCCTTCAAGCAAATTGGGGGAGTTTCCAGATCTCTGGTAGGAAGGAGTTTCTGGGTGTGGTTTGGGGTTGGAGGAAGGCAAGTGCTTGGGAGATTGAGGGTGTCAGCATTTAAGATGGTATTGGTGATAAGATTTGGGCGATAAGATTTGGATGAGCTGTCTCAAAACTGAAAAGGGGGAGTTTTGAGACAGGTGTTTGGAGCAGAGGGTGGCTGCCTTGGGGGAGGCTTGGGGAGAGTCGGGAAGGCCAGGCCCCCAGTTCTTCCAACAGCAAGAATTCTCCTACCTCCCAGAGTCGGCTGAAGTAGAGGAGGGCCCGGGTGCTGGGTGGGGTGACTTGGTTCTGTGGATGAAAGGCAGGGAGCAGGTTAGCAGAGAGCCTGGGCTGCTCACCCACCCCTCCTCCTGCTACTGCCCTTTCTCAGCCTTCAGAATGTCATTGTGACTAAGGTTGGGGAGTCAGGGGAGCTGGGAGTCTTTAGGGACACCAGAAAACCATTTTTGGTAATACAGGGAGAGAGAGGGGCTAGACCCCTGGAGACACTAACCAACTCTCCCTGTCCCAGAGCACACAGTGTTCTCTGTCCCAGGTCCTCCAGCCTCTGGCAGAACCTAATTCTAGCAAATTCTCAAGACTAGGACCTGCCCCAGAGCATCACCTTTCCACCTGCCGGGCCCCTGCAGCCCATTTCCCAAAGCTGTGGGGCTACAGCCACCCCTTCCACACTACCCGGACAACAGCGGAGGCGTAAGAAAGGAGCAGAGACCAGGAGTGTGGGGCAGCTGAGGTTTATTTCAAGGGCAAGGGCTGAGATCAGTGGTGGGAGGGTGGTGTTTTAAGGAGAGAGTGGGGGCTCCCATCCATCTGTGGCTCCTTGTCTGGAGGTCACGGGATGTGAGCACTTCTCTGGTCCTGGGCAAAGAAATAGGTTCTTTTTTTGTTTGTTTTTTGGGGGGTTGTTTTTCGAGATGGAATCTCTGTTACCCAGGCTGGAGTGCAGTGGCGCAATCTCGGCTCACTACAATCTCCACCTCCCGGCTTCAAGCGATTCTCCTGCCTCAGCCTCCCAAGTAGCTGGGACTATAGGTGCCTGGCTAATTTTTGTATTTTTAGTAGAAATGGAGTTTTGCCATGTTAGCCAGTCTGGTTTCAGACTCCTGACCTCAAGTGATCCACCCGCCTCGACCTCCAAAGTGCTGGGATTACAAGTGTGAGCCCCCACGCCCGACCAGAAATAGGTTCTAAGAGGGAGCTTGAAGAATAGGAATTCCAGGGTATCGTGAGTCAATGCAAGGGTAGAAGAGACCCCTGCTCCAGAAATCTACAGGGTCCTTTTTGCCCACCACTGCTACCCAAACAAACCCAGATATCCTGGCTTGGGCTTGAGAACTCTCTGCCTTGTCAGGAACGTTACACTGCGTTCCCCTCTGCTCCTTCCTCACTCTAGCTGAAGTCTTCAGCTCCCTCACCCCACTGTGAAGGACAGGGCTCCATTCTCTCCCCTGCCCACTTCTGCCATGCCCCACCTTCTAGATCTGCCCCTCGAGGAGCTGGCCCAGATGGATGCCTTCTCACTGCAATCAGTCCCTCGACTGCCACCTGAGTTGGGCAACATGTCAGGTTGGCCATCATGCCTCTCTGGGAAGTGTCTGTATGTGCCCTAGTTCTCCCATCGCACCCTAAGTTCCCTGTGATCCAGGAAAGAGTCTTGCTCCTACCAGAAACTGTTCTCTATGAAACAAGGGGGATGCAGTGGCTCACGCCTGTAATCCCAGCACATTGGGAAGCCAAGGCGGGCAGATCACTGGAGGTCAGGAGTTCGAGACCAGCCTGGCCAACATAGTGAAACCTTGTCTCTACTAAAAATAAAAAAATTAGCCGGGCATGGTGCTGTGCACCTGTAATCCCAACTACTCAAGAGGCTGTGGCAGGAGAATCACTTTGAACCCGGGAGGCGGAGGTTACAGTGAGCCGAGATCGTGCCACTGCACTCCAGCCTGGGTGACAGAGTGAGACTTGGTCTCAAAAAGAAAAAAAGGAAACAGAACATAAATCCACTGTAGCTGGGTGGGAATATCTGCACTCTCCTGTCTCCCCATCCTCATTCCTGAAGTCAGGCTTAAATTTTCCTGAGCCCAGTCATCTTCCTTTTACCTTAAAGGCCAGAAACTCCACTGCTCACAAGGACCAGTCGGGTGGCTAAAATGACTGTGACAGGTAGGGACAGTCTGGCCACTACAGAATAACCCTCCCCATCCCCAACACCCCTCCCTGGGCCAAGCGGCAGCTGTTTCTCAGCTCTAACCTGACCCCGCCCCATGGAAACGGGACCCAGTGTGGCCAAAGTTTTTGAAAGAAACCAGAAATCCAAATCATTATGCGAAGTCTCTCCATTTTCAAACTTTGGTGACTAATTCATATCCTTGAAAATAAAAAAGAGTGGCTCAAAACCCATCCTCTGATCACCAATCGCAGCTTCTGCCAGGGGTGTGTCTGCATGGCATGTCTGTCTCTCCTTCCTCCCCTCCCTTCCAGTCCAGCCCCCTCTACTCTAGAGGTGCCTCTGCTATTCTGGTATCAAAGCAGCCTGGCCAGAGATTCCCCTGCAAAAGGAAAGGGTGGGCAGGGAGGAAGGAGGAAGGGGTTCTGCACCCCGGCCGTGTTTGTGTTTGTGCAAGAGAGGCTAACGCCTGTCACCCCTGAGGCTCTCGAGGTTGCTTAGCTCCGCCTACTCCTCATTCCACGTACCCTCTAGAAGTCAATCTACTCTCCCCTAACCTTCCCCATCTCTAAGGGGAAACTGAGTTTCGGAACCTGCTCAGGTCTGTAGGTTGAAGCAGCAAAGAAGCCCATCCCCTCCGCTCAGCCTCGATCTCAGCTACCCTAGATTCTCCCCCCTTTACAAGTCTCCACTGTCCTCCCTCCCCACCCCCAGTTGGTTTAGTTTTTCTGTTCAGCACTGGCCTAAATGCTTCCTTAGCGGACAGCTGTTTCTCCAGCTCACCGAGCAGAGGTTTCGCTTCCCTCTCTCTACCCCTCTCCAGCGAAGACAGGGATCAGACGGCCTTCCAGCCCTTACCTTGTTTATGGCATCCCAGTTAATGAAACCCAGCTTGGACTTAAAATTCTGCAGAGGAAACAAAAAGATGTCAAGGGCCGCTGCTGACTGTCAGTTTAGAAAGAGGACCTCCGCCTGTGGGGCCGAGGGCAGGGGTTGGTTTTCCGAATGCGAGTGAACGGAGCCAGCTTGCAGAACTCACCTTCCAGAAAGTGTCGAAGTTGAACAGCCCAGGAGACGTCTCCGAGTTCTAAGGAATCAAGTAGAAATGGAATGAGATGAAGAACCCACTTTGTGAGCCAGAGGTGGGAGATCTGAGTGGCAGGAGGGGAGGTGAGGATTGTGTGGCACCATGGTCCCAGCCCAAGGTGGAGTGTCACCTCCACTCACCACAGTATTGACTCCACCGACAGCATCACCTCCTCCACCGCCCCAGCTGGACCCTTGCCCCTGGGTGGGGAAAAGGGGGACTGATGTCCAAGGCTTATGCGTCCTAGCATACCTGACACCTGGCAGCCTACCCCGGATTGGCTCATCCCCACTTCGGTCCAGGCTTCCTGTCCTCCTCTCTGTAAAGCCACCTTCTCTTCCTTCCACAGTACCTAAAAGTCCACCTGGGAAAGCCTTCCTGGAATGACTTGCTCCCATGGAACCCCACCCAGTTCCCTGACTCTTGCCTCCGCCCGGTTCTATCCCCAAAACACCCCGAGTCATGAGGTTAGCTAACGTGTAGTCCCACAGCACGACAAGCACCGTGCCTTATGCAGCATTTATCTCCAGAGTCTAGACTCCGCAGCACCTTGGTCTGGTGATGACACAGAAAGCTGTACAGTAACTGAACGGTGTGTGTGCCAGACTTCACTGTCCTCATTTTACCGGAGGAATCTCAGGCTCAGAGAGGTTAGCTGACTTGCCTGAAGAGACACAGATGGCATGATATAGCTGGTGGTGTTTTTAATATGTATTTTAAATTTTGTATTCTTTTCTCTTTTTTTGGTGTTTTGTTTTGCTTTTTTTTGTTTTGAGATGGAGTTTTGCTCTTGTTGCCCAGGCTGGAGTACAGTGGCGCAATCTCAGTTTACTGCAACCTCCGCCTCCCAGGTCCAAGCGATTCTCATGCCTCAGCCTCCCAAGTAGCTGGGATTACAGGCATGAGCCACCACGCCTGGCTAATTTTGTATTTTTAGTAGAGATGGGATTCTGCCATGTTGGCCAGGCTGGTTTCGAACTCCTGACCTCAGGTGATCCACCGGTCTTGGCCTCCCAAAGTGCTGGGATTACAGGCGTGAGCCACCCCGCCCGGCCTATTATTTTCTTTGTAAAAAGTAGAGACAGGGTCTTGCTATGTTGCTCAGGCTGGTCTCAAACTCCTGGGCTCAAATGATCCTCCCGTCTCAGCCTCCCGAAGTGCTGGGATTACAGGTGTGCCAGTACCTGGCCAGAGCTGGCTTTTGAAACCCCATCTACTACCTCAAAGGTCAGTGACTTTCTGCTTCTCGACACTGCCTCCCTACATATGGTGGGTTTTTTTTTTTATATCCCCTTGACCATTCTTCTGTTACTTGTATCTGTTTTTTTTTTTTCCCCTTTCAAAAGTAACATGGCTCTGATCCAAATCAGAAGGAAGGAGGGGATGAATGAACCGAAGAGGGAGCTGGGGATCCCAGACCCTTGTTCTGGTCTCCAGATGGTGACTGGACACAGAGTCAGGGTAGCTTGCAAAAGAAACTGACATTTCTGTTTCTTTTCCCAGGCTCTTAGCACACTCCACCATCTCTTCTCCTAACGCCAACCCTGCCTGCCCCTAGGCTCACCTGATAATTGTCTCGGTAGTCTCCAAGGATGCGATTGTCCTCTTTGCTTATTTCCTAGGAAGACAGAAAATGGAGAGGAGTCAACGGGGAGGCACGCGGGGCGGGGGGATGAGAGAGCAGGGAAGCAGGGTGTCAGTGAGGGATTCCTGAATCGGAGGACTGAGACATGAGCATGGCAGAGGAAGCTCCATCTGCCCCACGATCTCATTTCGAGCTCCTGTGGGTTGAGTGGCTGCTCACTTACGATGTCCATAGATAACATCACCATCTCTGTTTATGTTCATTTCTGCAAGCCACTCAAAATCCATCAGGGAGGGCTTTGCCAGCAAAGCATCTGAATTCTCTCCTGGCTTTGGAGCTGGAGTGAGCCAGGCTGTTTCCCTAAATTGATTGAAACTGAAGGACCCCATCTGGGCTGATTTGCATTAGTAAGAAAAGGTGATGGAGAGACAGTGGGGGCTGAGGCTGCAAAGAGTAGACTGGCTGGTCCCCTTTTTTTTTTTTTTTTTCTTGAGACGGAGTCTCACTTTGTCGCCCAGGCTGGAGTGCAATGGCGTGATGTCAGCTCATTGCACCCTCAGCCTCCCAGGTTCAAGCAATTCTACTGCCTCAGCCTCCCCAGTAGCTGGGACTACAGGCGCGCACCACACCTAGCTAATTTTTTGTATTTTTAGTAGAGATCAGGTTTCACCATGTTGGCCAGGATGGTCTCCATCTCCTGACCTTGTGATCTGCCTGCCTCGGCCTCTCACAGTGCTGGGATTACAGGCGTGAGCCACCGCACCCGGCCAGGCTGGTCCTCTCTTAAGGGAGAGGTGGGCTCCTCTAGAGTCCTGCTTTATCTGCTGCGAAACATGGCGAATTCCAGACCCATCAGTATTTCCTCATTCCCAGAGCTCTCGTGGATTTGGCAGGGGTGTGGGGACCACCTGTGTGCCAGTATTGCTCCTGGAGAACCAACCTCTATCCCACTTAATACCCACACAATCTCTACCCCCAGGTCCACCATCCTCTTACCCTCATGTTGCTGGAAACTCCCTGTCCTCTGTATTCCTGCAGGGTGAGACAGTGAAACTCAGACCCCTGTTTTAAGATCCTGGGGCTACCCCCAAAAATAAATGTATTGATTTAATATAATTCCTTTAACAATCATAATGTCACTCTCCTTTGGAACTTGTCTGAACACTGAAATTCTTTTGGGAGGATGAAGGTCTAAGAATAGATAAGAAAACACTGGAAAAGATAAACGGTAAGTGAAGATAAGAGGCAGTTAGTAACATACTCTAAAGCTACCATAAATAAAACAGTGTGGTCCCTGTCCAACAGAATTCCCAGAAGCTCCTCAAAATATTAAGGTGTTTACAAGAGGTATTTTAAATCAGTGATGGAAGTGATTGAATACATGGGACTGGAAATATCAGTGAAGTATTTTGGGGGAAAATTTTAGTTCTACCTCATTAGTTTCCTCCTCTCTGTTTTTAACCAGTTTTCCCCTCATAAAGGAGCACATGGCTCGGATACAAAGTGTAGGGTAAGTCTGGTTAGATGGAGGGGTGGGACTAGATAGTGTACAGGAAAATCAGGTCCAGCTGCATCCCAGTTAAATTGAGAAAATGAAATTACAGGAGTATGCATAGTGCTAGAAGAAAATAAAAACCTTAAAGTGGTACACCAACAGCAAAAACCAGAGAGGAAAAGATGGCTGTGTTTTGACTACTTACATACTTAAGACTGTGGTATATTTAAAAAAAAAAAAAAACTAGAAAAGGTCAGGTGCAGTGGCTCCCACCTGTAATCCCAGCACTTTGGGAGGCCAAGGCAGTCAGATCACCTGAAGTCAGGAGTTTGTGACCAGCCTGGCCAACATGGTGAAGCCCCGTCTCTACTAAAAATACAAAAAAATTAGCTGGACATGGCGGGCGCCTGCAATCCCAGCTACCTGGAGGCTGAGGCAAGAGAATCGCTTGAACTGGGAGGTGGAGGTTGCAGTGAGCCAGTATCTCACCACTGCACTCCAGCCTGGGCAACAGAGCGAGACTCTGGCTCAAAAAGAAAAAAGAATAAGGAGAAGAAATACTAGAAAGAGGGTTACAAATGGGAAGGTTTTTTTTTTTTTTTTTTTTGAGACAGAGTCTCACTCTGTTGTTCAGGCTGGAGTGCAATGGCATGATCTCAGCTCACTGCAATCTCTGCCTCCGAGTTCAAGCAATTCTCCTGCCTCAGCCTCCAGAGTAGCTGGGACTACAGGCGAGCACCACCATGCCTGGCTAATTTTTGTATTTTTAGTACAGACAGGGTTTCACCATATTGGCCAGGCTGATCTCTAACTTCTGACCTAGTGATCCGCCTGCCCCAGCTTCCCAAAGTGCTGGGATTACAGGTGTGAGCCACTGTGCCCGGCTGGGGAGAAATTTTTTTTAATCCCAGTTTGTTCCCATAAAAGGTTAGTATCCCTTGCAGATGATCTAAAGAGAACTGTCTCCACTCAGCCCCAGCACCTCCGGGCTGGCCTTGCTTCTGGCCATATGGGCCCTTTCCTACCAACTCCTCACCCAGGAGCTGGTTAGCAACGCTGAGCTCAGCCCCATCCAGCCCTGTTAGAGCCACCTGCAGTTTCACAAGACCTCAGTGACATTAACTCTCAGGGCCGTGGGTGCTGACCTAAAGCCCACATTTCCAGAATCACTGGGGGTACGTTCTTTCCAAAAGGACCAGTTTACACGGGATTTCTCCCAGCCCCATCTGTGGTATAAGATGAGGGCTATCACAGCAAGATTTGCGATGAATTAGTACTTTGGAGTTTGTTAGCATTTTTAGGAGTGCATTTTGGTTTCTTCTACCTAAATTGTCTATTCCCGGCAGACAAGGCAGGAGGGGGTTAAGCAGAATTGAGTTAGGAGGAGCAGGCACAGTCCTAGACAGGAACTGCAGTCCCCAAGCGACTTTGCTCTCACCTGAACCCCAGATCCCCCGGTCCCGCGGGCTTCATTCTCTGGGTTTTCACACTACCGGGGAGAGAAAGGGGAGACTTGCCCTTAGTCCCCTCCCGGATCAGTCCTAGCCCCCAGATGGCAGCATTTTAACCCTGGGGTGAGCCGCTTCCGCTCCACCTCCGTGGCCACCCAGTCCCATCTCCTCGGAGCCTGGGCTCCCGGATCCTGCAAGAGACCCCAGCTGCTCCCCTTTTTCTTCCCACAGTCGGTAGGAGATTCGAGCCAGCCACTCACGCCGGGGATGCGTCCATTTCCTCCGCCGCTCCCACCATGGTTGCCGGAGGAGGAGCCGGAACTGGATCCCTGCAGGGGAAAGCGAGAGTTCCAACGCTGCCCTAAAGGACCTAGAGGGGTCCCAGTCATTCTTCCCAGCGGTGTTACACATCTGTTGGAACCGCGATCCCATTCCAGCCCTCTTTCCAACCTCCAGACCGTCCCCCTCTTTAGCCTGCTGGTCGCTGCAGGAAGTTATGCTGAGCATGGAGAAGGCCAGGTGTGGCCGAGGATATTGGGAAATATGCGATGATTTGGGGGACCTGAGCCGCTGCCCACCGCAGGCCAGGGGTGGGAGCCCCGGGAGCCCCTGGAGCCCGGCCGCGCAGGAGCAGCGATCCTGCCACTAGGAGGCAGCAAGCGGAAGGGACCCGAGAGCCCTCACCTGGGAGCTGCCGGAGCTGCCTTGGTCACCATTCCCAGAACTGCCCCAGATGGGAGAGAGGGTCGGGCGGGGAGCAGGGCATGAGAGCAGCTGGTGTTATTCGGCTTCCTGTGGCCATGCACCTCCTCCTGTCTGACACCTTTCCCAGACCCCCAGGAAGCCAGATGTGGCTCCCTCTCCAGCTCGACTCCAAGACACGGGATGGGAGATACCATCGGCCAAGGGGTTGGACAGGCCATTGGGCAAGAGGCTGGAGGGACAGCCGGCTCTGGATCGGTGCGGCCTGGGGCCCTGGGGTGGCAGCTGCGGGATCACAGTGCCCCCTTCTTGCCCTCATACCCAGCATGCAGGAGCCCCATGTATGAATGTTGTCTGCACGGTCACTCTGTCAGCTTCCGTAGGTCTATCTCCATGGGCACAGTCCTGCCCCCACGTTCCTGGGAGCTTCCCGGACAAGTGTCATATTCTCCCATGCCCACCTCTCTTCTCCGCCACCCCAAGCTCTCCTGAGACTTGCCACATGGATTTGACTGCAAGAGCTTAGACAGGCAGGATAATGTCCCCACCATCACAGAGTGGAAAATAGGGATACAGAGTCAGAAGCCTTGGGGTGGTTCTGGCGGAAATGATAATGCGTGTGTCTAGGACATAGCATGGATGGGGAACAGGAGGCCGACGGGAGCCCCAGGGTGATGACTGCCAGGGAGGACGCCCACCCCGGGGCAGTGGCAGCTTTCAGAGAAAGCTGGAGCCCTCTCCCAGCAGGGACCACTAGGGCCTCACCCCATCTCGGCCTTCCACAGAGGTGCCAAACTCACCCAGGAGGACTCACTGCCGCTGTCACCTCTGCTGCCACCACTGTTGCTGCCACTGCCATTGCCACTGCTGCCACCACTGTTGCTGCCACTGCCATTGCAACTGCCATTGCCACTGCTGCCACCACTGTTGCTGCCACTGCCATTGCCACTGCTGCCACCACTGTTGCTGCCACTGCCATTGCCACTGCTGCCACCACTGTTGCTGCCACTGCTGCCATTGCTGCCACCACTGTTGCTGCCACTGCCGTTGCCACTGCTGCCACCACTGTTGCTGCCACTGCTGCCATTGCTGCCACCACTGTTGCTGCCACTGCCGTTGCCACTGCTGCCACCACTGTTGCTGCCACTGCCATTGCCACTGCTGCCACCACTGTTGCTGCCACTGCCATTGCCACTGCTGCCACCACTGTTGCTGCCACTGCCATTGCCACTGCCACTGCTGCCCGACTCTGAGCTGCTGCCTCCCTGAGGGTCAGGAAGGGAACAGGCCAGGATTCAAGACAGAGCACCAAGACGGGCCCCTACTCCCTCCCTCTCTACCTAGGCCATATTCTATGGTGCCCAGTCTAAGAAGAGCAGAGCTTGTCCATTTCCTCCCCATGCAGAATGCCCCCATTGCCCCTCTCCACTCACCCCAGAGTTGCCGGAGCCTCCACCTGAGCCAGATGGTGGGGGGTTAGTGCACTGTGAAGGGAAGGGGCTGGTGAGTTTGGAGACGCTGATCTCGGTCATGGACAGAGGCCAGGCCTCTCCCGTTCTTTAGGGCTTCACTTCATTTCTCCTAAATGCCTGTTTCTCCCGCCACCCCTTCCTGTCTCCTTGCCTCTTCCCCAGGCCCATCTCTCTCTCTTTTTTTTTTTTTTTTTTTTTTTTTGACACAGAGCATCACTCTGTTGCCCAGGCTAGAGTACAGTGCAACCTCCATCTCCCAGGTTCAAGTGACTCTCCTACTTCAGCCTCCCCAGTAGCTGGGATTACAGGTGCATGTGCCACCACACCCCACTCATTTTCATATTTTTAGTAGAGATGGGGTTTCACCATGTTAGCCAGGTTGGTCTCGAACTCCTGACCTCAAGTGATCCGTGCCTCGGCCTCCCAAAGTGCTGGGATTATAAGCGTGAGCCACCACACCCGGCCCCGTCTCTTCCTCCCACCCGAATCCCTCCACCTCCCACCTTGCTTTCCTCTTTGTCTTTCCCTGGCTCTCTGTAGCCTGTACCCAGCGGCCTCTTTGTTCTTCCCCAGCCCCTTCTTTCTTACCCCTGAGTTCGGGTTGCTGCCTCTCACTGAACCATAGCCAGGCTGGGCCACAGCTCCCTGCAGAGGGTGAGACTGAGTGTAGAATCCAGAAAGACCAGGGAGGCGCGAGGAGGGTGTGGGCTTGGAGGGAGGGGAGTGGCAGGTAGCAGGGCCAGGGGGTGACTTTACCTGAGCGTTGGTCCCAAGGTTTGGTAGCCCTCCGTTGCCTCCTTGAACCCAGGGTGCTCCCTGAGGGTTGGTTCCAAAGCTGCCTGTTGAGCTTCCAGGGTATCCCTGGCCCCATGGAGTCCCCAGACCTCCAGGATTGCCCTGGCCCTGGCTTCCAAGGCCACCTTGAGAGCCAAAGATGCCATGGCCTCCAGAAGTTTCCTGCAAGGACAACATACCCGCACTTAGTGGGGCCATCTCTGACCTTGATAGAGGAGAGCCAGAACAAATTGTAGAGAGATAGGAGAGAGACAGGCAGAGGGACTCCAGGGTGGCAGAGGAGGGGCTGGAACGCAGAAAGAAGCTGCTCCAGAGGGCCGCACATAAGAGACTCATCCGTCCTTTCAACCGTTTCCCAAGAATCTCACCCCAGCGGCCCACAGCCTCCCATTTCCACACCCGGCCTCACAGCCACTCACCCAAGCACCGTTGTGGCCAGGCACCCCCTGCCAGGAGCCGTGGACAGCATCTGCTGTGTGTCGAATGATATCCTCAGCCTGTCTGCCAATTTCATGCCCAGTGTTTCCCAGGGCATGTGCTGCTTCCCCGACCCTGTTGCCCAAAGCATCTGCTGCACCGATGCCAGGAATCTGCCTGACTCCAGTGCTGACTGCTTCTCTGGTCCCTTGGCCAAGGGCCTCACTGACTCCAGAGCCGGCTGCCCCTCTGGCCTCTTTGCCAACGGCCTGTCCAACCCCCTGGCTCAGGGCGTCTCCCATGCCATGTCCAGTGGCCTCCCCAACATTTGCCGCAGTGTTTTCCCCTCCGGTCTGCAGGGGACCAGCCTCCCCACTGCCCAGGAAGAGGGCCAGCAGGAGGCAGGCCAGGGACCCCTGGAACTTCATCTCTGCCCAGCCCCCTCTCTCTCCAGAGTGTCTTCCTCCCACCAGGGTCTCCTCCTGGCTGCCCTTGCTCTGTGTCTGTGCGCCTCCTCTCTCCTCCTTCTGACTCCTTGTCCTCCCTGCCTGTGGGTCTGTAGCCTTCTCTCTCCTGTCCCCGACTCCCCAGCCTTTCCAGAGTCCCCCTCCCTGTCACTACTCCTTATAAGCTCTGTTGGCAGAAGGTGACAGGGCTGGGCAACCCCAGGTCCCTCCCCACCGTGACTCAGGGCCCAGCCACCGATAGGGTAATGAGCTGTAATTGTGAGTCTGAGAGTCTCTGTCGAAACAGAGAGTGAGCTGCATGAGGGAGGAGGGAGAAACGGACAAGGTGATGCAAAAGCACTCCCGTTTCCCAACCCCAGGCATTGGGGCGCTGGGTGGGAACAGGGGCACTGAGGAGTTGTCGGAGGCTCCTGGAGGCAGTGGGGTGGGGGCAGGCTTAGAAGAGAGGAGTTGCTGGCAGGACCCCACCAGGGGAGTAAGGACTGGGAAGCCCCAGGGACATGACCCACCCAGGCTCAGCCAGCCTGTCTCAGGGGCACCAGATTCACAGGCTTCGCCCACCCATCCTCTACCTTCCTCTGTTTGGGACCTCAGCCTCTCCTCTCCCTCTCCCCTCCCACATTCCACCTACAGGTGACTGCCCTCGCAATCCTCCACACCTTCCAGCCCGCAGAGAGACTGGCAGCCACAGAGCTGCGTGGCAGCTTCTGAGGTTCTGGGGAGAGCCCCCGGGGAGACCCTCGGTGTCGGGGAAGGAGGTGGCTGTAGCCTTTGAGTGGTCAGCAGGGTGTCTCAACGTTCAGGCTGCTCCCAGCTGAGAAAGCTGGGCTCGGAGCAGGGCGGCTGGGCTCGCCAGCCAACCACCCCCAGGGAAGGAGTGGGAGGGAAGGCCAAGGGAGGGAGCCGCTGACCCATGTGCCCATCCTGTTTACCCGGCCCTGGAGGGGCACGTGTGAGTGCGAGCGCCTATGAGGGGCAGGACTGCGCCAGCTCATCCCACCCATCCTCCAGGGCCCCCAGGGTCAAGGCAGCACTGGCCAGAGAGGAGATGGTAGCGCAAGGCCAGGAGCCACCCATCCGTGAGCCCACGGCCCTCTCCCCAGTCCCAGCTCAGGATACTGAACCTGGGAGTCTCCCCCGCCTCACCCCTGCCCAGCAAGTGTGGCTGCTTCTCTATTCCCAGGGACCCAGGTCCTCCCACCGTCTCCTATCACTGGGGTTCATCGCCCAGTTAGGAGGGGCTGGTTTCCATCGGCCTTTCTCAATGTCAGTCAGTGTCTCCCGCCTCTCCCCACCCCAACACCCGCACCCCAGCTTGTACAATCCAACACCTCTTACCTTGTAAACAAATCCCTTCTGTCCTCCTCAGCTCCTGCTTCCCTGTTATTCCATCTCTGACTCGTTTAATGATGATAATAATGACAGTGGTAATAATAATAATAATTGCAGCTGGAGTGCAGTGGCACAATCATAGCTCACTGCAGCCATGACCTCCTGGGCGCAATCGATCCTCCCGCCTCAGCCTCCCAAGTAGCTGGGACTGCAGACACACACCACCACACTCAGCTAATTTTTTATTTTTATTTTATTTTATTTTTTTATTTTATTTTATTTATTTATTTTTTTTTGAGACGGAATTTCGCTCTTGTTACCCAGGCTGGAGTGCAATGGCGCGATCTCGGCTCACCGCAACCTCCGCCTCCTGGGTTCAGGCAATTCTCCTGCCTCAGCCTCCCGAGTAGCTGGGATTACAGGCATGCACCACCATGCCCAGCTAATTTTTTGTATTTTTAGTAGAAACGGGGTTTCACCATGTTGACCAGGATGGTCTCGATCTCTTGACCTTGTGATCCACCCGCCTCGGCCTCCCAAAGTGCTGGGATTATAGGTGTGAGCCACCACGCCTGGTTATTTTATTTTTTAAGAAAGAGTCTCAGTCTATTGCCCAGGCTGGAGTACAATGGCGTGATCTCAGCTCACTCTAACCTCTGCCTCCCAGGTTCAAGCGATTCTCCTGCCTCAGCCTTCCAAGTAGCTGGGATTATAGGTGCCCACCACCATGCCCAGCTAATTTTTGCATTTTTAGTAGAGACAGGGTTTCACCATATTGGTCAGGCCAGTCTCAAGCTCCTGACCTCAAGTGATCTGCCTGCCTTGGCCTCTTAAAGTGTTGTGATGACAGGTATGAGCCACCACACCCGGCCACGTGTCCTCCTTATTAAGAGGAAGATCAGCAAATATGACCGAGGTGTTCTGGCTCAGCAGCATGGAGGGACATGGGGTGTTTCTCAAAGGTAGGTCCCAGCCTCAAGAAAATAACACTAATAATAATTTTTTTCAAAAAATAAAAAGAAATGAAGTCTTTCTCTTTAACGTAGTCAGAGAGCTTAAGAGAAAGTGGAGAAGAGTAGGTTTCTCCCTGTGTGACTCAGTTATTCAGAGCCATGTCCATGGTTCACCCGGATTCTCCCATGCCACCAACAGGCCCGTGTTCTGCCTGCTGGGAAAAAACTGCCCTGAGACATCGCTGGGCCTGAGGAGCCACCTCAGGTCAGCCCTGGGACATCCTAAATACCTAGTGTGAACCAAATAGAATTTTAGATGCTTTCACATACCTGATCTCCTTGAGTCCTTACTATGGCCGCAAGAGGTCAGTATTATTCCCATTATACAGGTGAGGTAACTGAGGCCCAAGTGGCTCAGCATCACACACAAGATTATATACAAAAAGATCATGGTAAAATAGAGCTGTCAGAACTTGAGCCAAGCACTCTGAGAAGCTGCAGTGGGCAGATCACCTGAGGTCAGGAGTTCAAGACCAGCCTGGCCAACATGGTGAAACCCCATCTCTACTAAAAACACAAAAATTAGCCAGGTGTGGTGGTGGGCACCTGTAATCCCAGGTACTCTGGAGACTGAGGCAGGAGAAACATTTGAACCCAGGAAGTGGAGATTGCAGTGATCCGAGATTGCAGTGAGCCGAGATCGCAGCATTGCACTCCAGCCTGGGCGACAGAGCGAGACTCCATCTCGGAAAAAAAAAAAAAAACTTGAGCCGGTCAGTCTGACTTCAGACAGCTTTCTCTCCTCCATCACCATGCCACCTGTGTTCTTATGCATGATAGCACCCCAAAATCTGACATGCCCACGTCATGTCCAAGACCCTCTGGTTCCAGCTCTTCTCTCTAATTCACCACATCATTCATTCAGCAAATATTTATTGACTACCTGCTCCATGCCATGCCTATTCCAGGCACTGGGGATACAGCGTAGAAACCATTCTCCGGCTGGGCGCAGTGGCTCACGTCTGTAATCCCAGCATTTTGGAAGGCCAAAGTGGGTGGATCACTTGAGGTCAGAAGTTCGAGGCCAGCATGGGCAACAGAGAGAGATCGCATCTCTAAAAAATGTTTTTTAAAAAGTGGTTGGTCAAGTGTGGTGTTGCACATTTGTAGTTCCAGCTACTCCAGAGGCTGAGGCGAGAGGACCGCTTGAGCTCTGGAGGAGGAGGCTGCTGTGATCGCACCACTGCACTCCAGCCTGGGTGACCGAGTGAGACCTTGTCTCAAAAAAAAGCATTCTCCTTGCAGAGCTTACACTCATGGTGGGGGAAGTTTGGCAATAGACAACAGAGAGGTGCTTTAAATAGGGCACTCAGGAAAGGCTCTTTGAGATGTGACCTGTGAGCTGATCCCTGCAGGGAGTAGGCGAGTGAGCCCTGGCGGTAGCTGGGGTTAGTGGATTCCAGGCAGCAGGAACAGGAGCCTGCCTGTATTTAAGGACCATTGTGGCTGGAGCAGTGTCGGGATGGGAGAAGATGAAGTCAAAGAGGTAAAGATCCTGGGGTCTTGGGGATCATTATAAAGACTTAGACTTTTTTTTTTTTTGGAGACAGGGTCTCGCTCTGTCGCTCAGGCTGGAGTGCAATGGCGCAATCTTGGCTCACTGCAACCTCCTTCTGGGTTCAAGTGATTCTCCTGCCTTAGCCTCCCGAGTAGCTGAAATTACAGGTGCCCGCCACCACGCCTGGCTACTTTTTGTATTGTTAGTAGAGTCAGGGTTTCGCCGTGTTGGCCAGGCTGGTCTCAAACTCCTGACCTCAGGTGATCCACCTGCCTCGGCCTCCCAAAGTACTAGGATTACAGGCGTGAGGCACGTGCCCAGCCAACTTGACTTTTATTTTTACTCTGAATGAGGTAGAACCAGCCGAGGGTTCTGGGCTGCCACGGGTGCTAACGGGGTTCCCCGGGGAACAGATCGTAGGGGGTTGTAGAGTACAGAGACCAGGGAAGAGGCTTCACGGAGAACGGAGGCTGGACTAGTGGGAAGATGACGCCATGGGTGTGGGTGATGTCTCTCTCCCTTCTGTGGGGTCCCAGGTCTCAAACTGGCACCTGCAGTCTCACCTCATCCGCGGTGCCTATTCCAGAGTGTAAATTCAAACCCCGGCTCCACTGCTTACTCACCATGATCGTAACCCTCTGTGCAACTGTTTTGTCATCTGTAAAGAGGGATAAATGTGAGGATTAAGTGAAGTAATACATGTAAATTGCTTAGAGAAGTGTCTGGCACTCAGAAGCACTCAATATATGTTCTCGGCAGTGCTGATCACATTGTTGTGGCTGGAATGTTTTCTTGGCAGTTTAATCTTGAGACACACATGCACACATTCTGAAAATGCCAGATGCATGGCTCATGCCTGTAATCCCAGAAACTTGGGAGGCCAAGGAGGGAAGATTGCTTGAGCCCAAGCGTTCCAGACCAGGCTGGGCAACATGGTGAGACCCCATCTCTACAAAAAACACAAAAATTACCAAAGTGTAGTGGTGTGTGCCCGTAGTCCCAGCTACTCAGGAGGCTGAGGCACATGGATCACTTGAACCCAGGAGGCAGAGGTTGCAGTGAGCCATAATTGCACCACTGCACTCCAGCCTGGGTGACAGAGCAAGACCCTGCCTCATTTTCTTTTTAATGTCAGATGCAGAAACTTACTTTTAAAGAACACTCACCTGGGGCCAGGCACGGTGGCTCACACCTGTAATTCCAGCACTTTGGGAGGCCAAAGCAGGTGGAGCACCTAAGGTCAGGAGTTCGAGACCAGTCTGGTCAACATGGTGAAACCCCATCCCTACTAAAAATACAAAAATTATTTGGGCATGGTGGCAGGCGCCTGTAATCCCATCTACTCAGGAGACTGAGGTAGGAGAATCTCCTGAACCTGGGATTTGGAGGTTGCAGTGAGTTGAGATCACGCCACTGCACTCCAGCCTGAGCAACAGAACAAGACTCTGCCTTAAAAAATAAAAAAATAAAAATAAAAGAGGCTGAGAGCGGTGGCTCATGCCTATAATCCCAGTACTTTGGGAGGCTGAGGTGGGCAGATCACGTATGGTGAGGAGTTTGAGACCAGTCTGGCCAACATGGTGAAAACCCGTCTCTACTAAAAATACAAAAATTAGCCGGGCAGGGTGGCAGGTGCCTGTAGTCCCAGCTACTTGGGAGGCAGAGGCAGGAGAATCCCCTGAACCTAGGATTCGGAGGTTGCAGTGAGCCGAGATCGTGCCACTGCACTCCAGCCTGGGCAACAGAGCAAGACTCTGTCAAAAAAAAAAAAAAAAAGCACTCATTTGGAAGTAGCCCCCTGCCCCTTCCTGGGGGTCACAGGGCAGCATGCCACCTCACTGCTAGAGATGTCCAGCAGAGACGTGCCCTTGAACTAGAACCTGGCCATCACCACTTACTAGCTGGGTGGCCTCAGGCAACAGGCTCCCTTCCCTGTGCCTCTTCTTCAGCATCTGCGAGGGATGAGCATGGTACTTGCCTCATGGGTGGTTGTGGGGATGAAATGAATCATGTCTGTAAGAGCTTAGCACCAACCCTATAAAAGATGCCCGTGAGCGCCACACCCAAACTCCTCTCCCTGTTCTTCAACATCTGCAGAAACCGGCCCTTCCTCTCTGTGTTTCTCCCTAGCCTGGCTCCACCCATATCAGGCAAAGCAGCCTGTGTCTTGCTCACACTCATTCCATGGCCTTTCCCAATCTGCTCAAGCCAGTGGCTTGCCTTCTGCTCCTTGCCAGACATTCGTGCCTGGCCTTGACATCACCACTTGAACCTCTTCATCTGGCGGGAAATGGATATAATTTTGTAATATGATTACAGACGATCATAAGCAACAGGAAAAACAAGATTGGGGCTATGAGAGAGAGTGACAGGGTGGCTGTAGCTCAGGTTGAGCAGTCAGGGCAGCTGAGATGCAAAGTGGGGGGAAGAGGCAGCACCGGGGGCCGAGGGGCATGGGGAGTGTTCTCAGCAGAGGGAACAGCACAAAAGACCTCCAGGCAGGAGAGAGCAGGGCCTCTTGTACCCTCAAAACTGACTCAAAGCTCTCCTTTGTCAGCAGCCTCCCAGGACTGACTCAGTGCATATCAATTATCTTGCATCTCTTTGGTATTTTCAGCAAGAAAATGTGCCTAAAAATAGTCAATCAGCCGGGCGATGGCCAAGCGTGGTGGCTCATGCCTGTAATCCCAGCACTTTGAGAGGACGAGGCGGCCGGATCACTTGAGGTCAGGAGTTCGAGACCAGCCTGGCCAACACGGCGAAACCCCGTCTGTACTAAAAATACAAAAATTAGTCAAGTGAGGTGGTGCACACCTGTAAGGGAGGCTGAGGCAGGAGAATTACTGGAGCCCAGGAGGTGGAGGTTGCAGTGAGCCAAGATTGCCCCCACTGCATTCCAGCCTGGATGACAGAGTGAGACTCTGTCTCAAAAAAAAAAAATTATACCTAGTATGTATATATTTTTTAAATAAAAAAATTTTTAAGTCAATGAAAACTTTTACTTCACAAAAGAAAGAGTCCCTTGGCCAGGTGCGATGGGTCATGTCTGTAATCCCAGTACTTTGGGAGGCCAAGGCGGGTGGATCACGAGGTCAAGAGATTGAGACCATCCTGGTCAACATAGTAAAACCCCGTCTCTACTAAAATACAAAAATTAGCTGGGTGTGGTGGCACGTGCCTGTAGTCCCAGGCTGAGGCTGAGGCAGGAGACTTGCTTGAACCTGGGAGGCGGAGGTTGCAGTGAGCTGAGATCGTGCCACTGCACTCCAGCCTGGCACCTGTCGACAGAGTAAGACTCTGTCTCAAAAAAAAAAAAAAAAGAAAGAAAGAGTCCCTTGAATGTTGCTTTTTCAAAAGCCACCACTCGAGGGTTCCCTTAAGTAGGGACTCCTCCAATACCTGTGAAATGATGTCCAGCACAGAGCAGACCCTCGATCAGTATCTGACATGAATGGAAGGTTCTATTTATGTCAATGCAGCAAGCAGCTGGGTGCTGTGGCTCACACCTGTAATCCCAGCACTTTGGGAGGCAGAGGCGGGAGGACTGCTTGAGCCCAGGAGGTTGAGGCTGCAGTTATCCATGACCCTGATATTGCACTCCGGCGTGAACAACAGAGCAAGACTCTGTCTCAAAAAATAAATAAGACAGCCCTGGCGCAGTGGCTCATGCCTGTAATCCTAGCAGTTTGGGACGCTGAGGCGGGCGGATCACGAGGTCAGGAGTTCGAGACCAGCCAGGCATGGTAGTGCGTGCCTGTAATCCTAGCTACTCAGGAGGCTGAGTCAGGAGAATCACTTGAACCCAGGAGGTGGAGGTTGCAGTGAGCTGAGATCACACCACTGCACTCCAGCCTTGGAGACAGAGTGAGACTCTGTCTCAAAAATAAATAAATAAATAAGACAAAATGCAGCAAATATATGTTTACAGTTTACTTTGAAATGCAACAAAAATGTGTGATATGGGACTAAATGGACAGATGTGTGATCAAGCAAGTATGGTAAAATCTAAGTAGTGAGAATGCTGGTGTTCACTGTAAAACTCTTTCATCTTTTCACAAAGTTTGGAATGATTTTGAAATACAATATTGCAGGTAGAGAGAAGGAGCATATGTAAGGAAATGGTGGTATTCCACAAAATATGAAAAAACGCAGCAACTAGAAAGTGAGGTGCATCACTTTTTTTTTTTTTTTTTTGTAGAAAGTGATTTTATTTAAAGAGAGAGAGAGAAACAGGAGGAGAGAGAAAGAAACTAACTGTCACACTGAGTGAGAGAATCCAGAAAGATGGAATCCAGGAGAGGAAAGCAGCTTCCACACTGAGTGGAAGGGACTAGAGAGAGATGGAGTTTAGGAGGGGAAGACAGGCTTCCACGAGAGAGTGTGGAACGGGACTCCAGAGGGGAAATCCAGGAGAGAGAAAGGCGGCTTCCATGAAGGGAGTGTTTGTGGAAGGGGACCCAAACACGGAGTCTGAAAGGGTGTGGAAGAAGGGGACTTTTAACCTGGGAGGAAGCCCCACGTTCTCTAAGACCCCTGGCCAATGAAAGGAGTTCCTTAGAACTTCCGCTGGAGTGATTGACTCTCAGTTTCTTCCCGTGCCCATGAAATTTAAACATAAACCATTAAATCTCCTGGATGGAGAGAGATGGGAGGGGGACATGGTACTGGGAAGTTCTTGCCCTTAAAACTACGCCCCCTTGTGGACCCTGAAAAGAAAACACATTCCCTCATTCCTCACCTCTGAGCAGGAAAGGCCAACTTCTGTTGGAACACGGGCGTTGATCCTCCCTAACTACTTCCTGCTGAAATGGGGCATAGAAGGGGCCCTGCAGTTGAGGTTTCCTCCAGAGGGGAGCCTTTAGGGATGCAAGTTGATCTAGAGGTCCACGATAGAGCCCACAAGCCAAGGACACCTGGGGTTGCAGTGGCAGGATTTCGTGACCTCATGGTTGAGTGGTTGCTTTCCTGAGGATCTTGTTGGAAAAGCATATGTAACTCTTCTAATGGCTCACAGGTGGATGAAGGGTTGTCTCCTGGAACTTCAGGCTGCGGAGTGGAGGGTCTATGACTTTCCTCAGGAGGTAGCCAAGGCTTCAGCCCAGTGTGATGAATCCATGAGTTAATTTCCACTACCTTAACTGCGTTGGGGTAGACAGAATGACCAAAAATGGTCCTTCCCAGGATGGGCCCTGCTGCCTGGGACTGGAGAACACCGGAGAGCCCAGCCAGAACCACGCGCCGCGCTCACGGTCCCCTGCAGGCTGGGGCTGTACCTCGCCCCTCCCCGCAGTTTTTCTCCAGCCAAAGGCTGCGCATGCTCAGTTCCGCCCCCTGGGCTGGGCTGTTCCCTGCGGGGAAGGAGCAGAAAGCGGGTGTTCTCACCTTTTCCACCCCAAAGGCTCCTGCAGGTTTTGGTCCCAGAGATAACATCTGAAGGATAGAGAAGGAGAGGGAAAGCAGAGAGAGAGCTTGGAGGTAAAAAAAAAAAAAAAAAAAACTGCACTTTTAATTCTGGCTGGCCCGCCCCACTTAAGAGGGCTGGGCCGCGCTGCTTAAGACCGGCTGGGTCGTGCCTCTGAGGTGCCACCACTCAGGTTCCCTGCCTGGCTGCGGCCACTTCAGGTGTTCTTAAAGAGACAGGACAGAATGGGGCCTGTTTTACTCACAGTTTTGAAGTCTTTTCCTCTGGCTGTATCCCTTTCCTGGTGTACCCCTCTCCTGGCTGTACCCCTCTTCTGGCTGGCTCATGAAAATGTAATATTGGGGTTCAGGGGTGCCCCCTCTGTTCCCCTGAGAGGATATTTCTCCAGGTTCTTGGTCAGTCACTTCCTAAGTATGGGTGAGGAGACCATGGCACGGTGTGCAGTAAATGCCGAACTCAAGAAGTGTTGTACAAAGTGATTTATTTAGAGAGAGAGAAACAACTAACTCCCACACTGAGTGAGAGAATCCAGAAAGATGGAATCCAGGAGAGGAAAGCAGCGTCCACACTGAGTGGAAGGGAATAGAGAGATGGAGTTTAGGAGGGGAAGACAGGCTTCCACGAGAGAGTGTGGAACGGGACTCCAGAGGGGAAATCCAGGAGAGAGAAAGGCGGCTTCCGTGAAGGGAGTGTTCATGGAAGGGGACCCAAACATGGAGTCCCGCGCATCACATTTTTGTACAAATGCAGGGCCCCCCCCCCCGCACCCCATTGAGCTCTTACTGACACAGGGCTTCGTGTGTTTGCATTCATATTCTGTTTACAGGCCTTGCCTCCCAGGAACGCTGTGAATTCCTCCAGGGCAAGAACACTGTCTCTTATTTTTGGTCCCACAATTAATGGAATTTTGGAGCTGGAAGCAAGACTTGTAGAATCCCTGCCTCCCTTTATACAGAAGGAAATCGTGGCCCCTAGAGGTGGAAATAGGCTGCCTTCAGACCTCTGCTTCTGATTGGAACGCAAGCCTCCCAGCACCCAGGTGAGTGCCTGGGAGTGTTACAGAGACTTCAGGGGCAACCATGAGAGGTCAGCTGCTGGCGACAGAGGGAGCCAGACCCAGGCCTGCTGCTTTCTCAGCCAGCGCCCTCCTCCCACTGATCCGAGGGCGTCCTCATTCATACAATGGTGACGATAAGAGGGCTTTTGTCTTTGGGTTATGGGAGACTTAAATGGTTAAAGAACATGAACAGGCCAGACGAAGTGGCTCATGTCTGTAATCCCACCACTTTGGGAGGCTGAGGCAGCAGAATCTCTTGAGCCCCTTGAGCCCAGGAGCTTGAGAACAGCCTGGGCAATATAGTGAGGCCCCGTCTCTCAAAAAAAAAAAATTTTTTTTTTTTTTTGAGAGACAGAGTCTCACCCTGTCGCCCAGGCTGGAGTGCAGTGGCACGATCTTGGCTCACTGCAACCTCCATCTCCTGGGTTCAAGCGATTCTCCTGCCTTAGCCTCCTGAATAACTGGGATTACAGGCATGTGCCACCACACTCCACTAATTTTTTTTCTTTTTTTGTATTTTTAGTAGAGATGGGGTTTCCTCATGTTGGTCAGGCTGCTCTCAAACTCCTGCTCTCATGATCCACCCATCTCAGCCTCCCAAAGTGCTGGGATTACAGGCATGAGCCACCACGACCGGCCAAAAAAAAAAAAAAAATTAATTAGCCAGGTGTGGTGGCACGTGCCTGTAGTTCCAGCTACTCAGGAGGCCGAGGTGGGAGGATTGCTTGAGCCCAGGAGGTTGAGGCTGCAGTGAGCCATGATCATGGCTCTACACTCCAGCCTGGGTGAAAAAGCAAGATCCTGTCTCAAAAAAAAAAAGAATATGAACAACTCTACACAGTACCTTGAGTCTAGCAAGTGCTCTTGTAGTATTGGGATGTGAGATTAAAATAATTCACCAAGACAAAAGTATGCCAAATTGCAGGGTCTTTATTGCCGGCGACCATGGAGGACTCACGTCTCTCTAACCCGCGGCCCTGAGTGGAGAGTGTCATGGCGTTTTATACCCGAAAGACCACCTTTGGAGTGGGGTTGAGGAGCGGGGAGGGGGATCAACGGGCTCCAGACATTCCGAGGGCTGGTGGATTCTGTAAATCACCTCCTGGGCAAGGATGGGGGGGGTGGGGGGGCTCCGGACATTCCGAGGGCTCGGGGGCTTATTGTCACTTTAATTGCTACATAAATGATTCACAAAAGTCAAGACAAACGTTAGTTTACACATGGTTTGGGTACCGGTGGAAATTACAGATCTTAGTTCACAGGGGCCAAGATGAGATTAGCTTGGGCTGTGCATTCTGATAAGCAAAGGCCAGCAATTCTGTCAGTTACTGATGAGAAAGGTAAACAACTTCACCTGGTGGACATTATCCAGAGCAGACTAGCGGTCTTATTTACAGAAACCAAGTCAGCAGTTATTGCAAAGAGAATGGGGCAGTTATTACAACTCATTTTGGAGACACAGCTTTGTCTTATAAAATGGCATTGCTCAGGTTCTGGCTCCAGGCCAGCTATAGCACATTCCCCCCTGTTCTTTTAACACGTATTAAATCTTTAATAGGTTTCCTCTTTTTGACATAAGGGCCCATAGTTGGATCTTAGGACCATTAACTTTACCGAATCTATTCTTTCCTGGATAAATTTGAGGAGGAACTAACATATTTTCTAGTGGAGCCCTCAGTAAGGACCCACTGGTAGTAGATGGGGATCAAGGGGAGGGCCCCCTTTGAGGGTCTACCGCAGGAATTAAGGGGACAAGGATGATAACCGCAAAGAGCGTGAAAGTCTTAGCTTTAGGGGGTCCATTGAGGATGGAGCCACTTCCCATCTTGCATGGGGGCAGTCTTGACGTGTGAGTGGTGAATCCAGGCAGTCAGTCTATCCACCTTGACTGCCGTGGGGGTGACCAGGATCACGGTGTAGGGTCCTTTCCAGTGAGGAGTTAGGCCAGAGGTGGTGAATCTTTTTATTAGGACCTTGTCCCCAGACTGGAAGGGGTGTACTGGCTGATCAGTGAGGTCCGCTGGGGTAGGTTGAGTCTCCCTGATGAGCGTGTGCACCTGGGACTGAACAGACTGGAGTGCCTGCAAGGACTTAAGGAGTGTATGGTTATGGACTTCAGCATGTATGGCGTTCGCAAGTTTGGGGAGTAAGGGAGGGGGCCTCCCAAACATAATTTTAAAAGGAGTGAAGCCTTTTTTTATAGGGAGTACATCGGGTACGGAGGAGAACAAAAGGAAGCAGGTTGACCCAGTTTTCACCGGTCTCTAGAATAAATTTTTTTAAAGTTTTCTTTATGGTCCGGTTCATCCTTTCAACCTGCCCTGAACTCTGGGGGCAATAGGCACAGTGTAGTTTCCAGGTTATGCCCAGGGCCTTGGCTAGGCCCTGAGAAAACTGTGCTGGAAATGCAGGGCCATTATCTCATCCCAGTGTCAAGTGCAAGCCAAATTGAGGAACCAGGTCCTGTAACAATTTTTTTTACTACCAGTGCAGTTTCTGACCTAGTGGGAAAAGCTTCGACTAATCCTGAGAAAGTGTCTACGAACACAAGGAGATATTTGTAGCCGCACGCTGGGGGCTTTATTTCAGTAAAATCTACCTCCCAGTGTTCCCCTGGGCTAGCTCCCCTAAGCCTTATCCCTGCCTGACTAGACCTACTGCCTCCTGGATTTACCCGGGCACATACATCACAACGAGTAGTAGTTTTCCTAACAATCTCGTATAAATGTGGAATGTAGTATTTGGCCCTCAGCAGCTCAGTTAGTTTTGTTTGCCCTAAGTGAGTGGCCTGGTGTGTGTCCTTAACTAGAGTCCATCCTAGAGCCTCAGGGAGCACAATCTTTGAGTCCGGTAGAATCCACCATCCTGTGGAATCTTGTCGTCCCCCCTGTTCTTTAGCAAAGTTTTCTTTATCAGGTGAGTATATAGGGGTAGAGGGCAGGGTTGGGGCCGGCAGGGTCACGAGAGGAGTTAGAGGTTTCACCGGTCCCAAGGCTGTCTGTCTGGCTTGTAGGTCTGCTGCCCTATTTCCCCTTGCCTCTGGTGAATCTCCTTTCTGGTGTCCTGTGCAGTGTATTACTGCCACTGCTTTGGGCTTTTATATAGCTTCTAGTAGAGCAAGGATTTCTTCCCTGTTTTTGGTAATTTTTCCTTTTGAGGTAAGCAACCCTCTTTCTCTACAAATGGCTCCATGTACATGGGCAGTAGCAAAGGCATACCGGCTATCAGTATATATGTTGACAGTTTTTCCCTCCGCCCAGCTCAAGGCCTTTATCAGAGCTATGAGCTCTGCCTTTTGAGCTGAGGTTCCATGTGGAAGAGCCTGAGCCCAAATAACCCAGTCGAGGGTGACCACAGCTGCCCCGGCGTACCTGACTCCGTTGACCATGAAACTGCTGCCATCTGTATACAGTACCTCCTCTGGGTTCTGCAGGGGGACGTCGGTGAGATCTGGTTACGCAGCGTGGAGGACATCTATTGTCTGTTGGCAGTTTGGTATGGGCTCCTCTGGCTCGCTGTCAGGTAGCAATGTGGCGGGGATTAAAACTGTGGTTTTTGAAAATTTTATGCGGGGCTGGTCCAAAAGTAAGGCTTGGTATTGGACTACGCGGGCATTTGACATCCATTTTCCCGGAGCTCCACGGAGTAGCGACTCCACTGCATGGGGTGCCACTAAGTTTAACCCCTGCCGCAAAGTCAGCTTTGACCAATAGGCACACTGGCCATCCGGAGGCTACTGGATTAAGTACATTCGTTTTTCAGTGTCCCTCTCATCGGCAGAGTGCACATTGGTTGTGCCTTAATCTGGGTCTTTGTTCCCTGAGGCCTCTCTGCTGGTCTCCTGGTCCTCGTGAGATAACTCGGGTTCCCTGGAGTGCTATCACTGCCTTAGTAACTCTCTTATCTTGCTTAGCCTCTAAGGTGTCTCTATTGTTAAAGACTTTTTGGGCAATCTTCAACAACTGAGTTAAATTTATTCCCTAGAACCCCTCTAATTTTTGCAATTTTCTTTTTATGTCTGGGGCAGATTGGGAAACGAAAGCCAGGTTGATGGCCCGCTGATTTTCCAGGGCTTCGGGGTCTATGAGGGTGTAGGTACAGTAGGCATCCTGCAGGTGCTCTAGGAAAGTGACTGGGGACTCCTGTGGACCTTGGGTCACATTCCCTACCCTGGAGAGATTGGTAGGTTTCCGGGCTGCCCCCTTAACCCCCTCTAATAAGTACCGGTGAAAAATGTTCAAAGCCTGCAGGCCTGCTGAGGTGTTTGGGTCCCATTCGGGCCTGGTGGAAGGGAAGATTTCATTAATTTGCTCCTGGCGGTCTTCTACTGACCCTTTCCCCGTCCCAAGTATTGCTTTATGGGCTTCTTGTCTAATTTTACTTCTCTCTTCTGTGGTGAACAGAATTAGTAATAATTGTTGGCAGTTGTCTTAAGTGGGGCGATGAGTCTAGAGTACAGATTCTAAGAGCCCTGTCAAAGCCTGGGGCTTCTCAGAGAATGTTGAGCCTTCTTACGGAACTTACCTATTGTAAAACCCTGCCACCGCCTTAAGTTGCCCAGCCTCCTAGCATGACCCCCTCCCAGGGAACATTTCATCTGAGCAGGTTTCTAACCCTTCCCCTCTTGCCATCTTAGCAGTTCCCCAGCACGAACACTTCCCAGGAACTACTAAACTCAGCAGTTCCCCAGCACCTCCCCACCCCCCCACAGTCTCTCACACTGGAGGCATCTCCTGGCTCGCGGGCCTTAAGAATCCCCTTTGCCACGCCACAGGTGCTGCGCACCAATTTTGGGTGCATCCTGGCAGCTTTTCCCTTACTCTTAATAAAGCTTGTGCCAGCACTTAGTGTTTGGCCCTTTCTTTGATTTCTATCACTTTCCAGTTATATAAATCACTAGAGGAAAAAGGGATATGAACAAAGAAGGGGCTGCCCCAGCTGCTGCCATTTGCGGGAGGTGCTTCCCGGAGGGGCAGCAGCTTTGGCGGGTGTGGGTCCCCGCTTTAAGTGTGGAGAGGAGACAAGGGCCGATCATTAGTTCTGTCTGGAGAGGGGTGTCGGGACCCTGTCCCCAAGGGCCGAGAATACGGTGGAGGCATCTCTTGGTTCTCAGCAGGGGCTGGAAGAATAGCCGTTGCCGAGGGGCTCTTCTGTGGGCTTGCTAACATAACCTGAAGTCTGGCCCATTTTGTACATTTTTTAAGTCAAGGAGGAGGGTGTTGGATTAATTCTAGCCATTGATTAATGTATGGAAATTGATCAGGGTGGCCCGGGGACCCTGTCACGATGTCTCAGACAGCCTGAGTTATCTTGGGGTCGTATGTCCCCGTATCTGGCCAGCCTACCCCAAAGGCTGGCCACTCCAATTCACAGAGAGTCTGAAGCCTCTGTAGGGTTAGTTTAACACCATACTGGCCAGAGAACCCTGTTTTAAAATTTGCCGTCATGCACCGGAGGGGGGTGCATGGTCGGGACTGTGACGAGCCCATTTAGTGTTTTTTTTTCTCTTTCTTTTCTCTCTGGGGTCCTGGAACCTGTATTAGCTATTCTTTGTTTGTTTGTTTGTTTGTTTTAAGCCAACTCAAATGGAAAAGTTCTGTTGCAGAGAGCCAATTTTAACTGCGCTAACAAGTCACTTGCATTATAAAGGGTTAGAAAGCTTTTTAAAGCCAGATTCGGGATGCAAATGCTGCACCCTGAGGCGGTGTGGCCTGCCTCACATGGGGGGGGGGGGCTTCTGGCTGACAGGAGAGAAAGAAAAAAATGGTTTTTGTGTCAGTTTAAAATGGAGCTTGCAGCCGCTAGGCCAGCTGCGAGATTCCCGCCCCTGTGGCTTTTTGATCGCCTTCACACAGGGACCCTAAAAAACATCAAATCCCTCTTTTCCCTCCTCTCTCTCTGTCTCTCTCTCCTCTCCTCTCTCCTCTCTCTCTCTCTCCCTCTCTCTCTCTGTCTCCTGTCTCTCTCCTCTCCTCTCTCCTCTCTCTCTCTCTCCCTCTCTCTCTCTGTCCTCTCTGTCTCTTTTCTCCTCTCCTCTACTCTCTCCTCTCTGTGATGTACCGTTGGGCACTGCCCGTAACAACATTGGACACTTTTCTGGCAGAATAGACAGTTACCAGTTTTTCCACCCCAGCCTGAGAAAGAACACTCGTAGACTCTGATCTAGGGCTTTGTTTCCTACGACCCCAAAGAAACTACTTCTGAGGTTTTGAGGGCACAACTGCCTCCCTGACATGGAATCAGACCCAGGATGGGCACAGGTACTCTTTTCCCGGGGGAGGTGGCTGGGAGAATTTACAGGCCACAATAATTCTAACAAGGAAGAGAATAAAGACAACTACAGTTAAGACTATCTGCCACATGGCGAAAGAAGAAAGAGTGAGGCCTCAGTGATAGAAGAAAAAGATGACAAAGAAGGAAAAAGAGTAATTTCTGCTGGAGTGTAATCAATAAAAGTTCCCTGCATCCAGAGGTCCATCAACCACTGTAAAACATCCTCTACCTCAAGGGAAGATGGCCTGAACCAGTGTATGTCTGCTAGCAGGAGTCTAATAAAACTGACAAACTTACAGACAGGACAGGACCACATACAAGAGTGACAGACAAAGGATGGGTGCCCCCCAGATGGGAGACCAGTCATATGCCTGCCCGGCCACATTCCCGGAGGAATATTTCAGGGGCGTCTTAGCGAAAGATGTACCTGTATAACCCCCAGGCCTGGTCACCTCAGGATGGAAGTCCGAATAGGACAGCTCTGAGGTGAATCACCGTTATGCCATATGACACCCCCGTGGAACCACGGGTGAAGGCCCACACAAGCCCCGTAGCTTTCAGCCGTGGGACTACATATATACACACTCACTCTCTCACTCACACAGAGGTTACAGAAAACAATCGAATGCTGATACCCACTATATCAGCTACCAGAAGGCTGATACCCCCTGCACCAGCCACACGAAGGCTGACGCCCACTGCACCAGCTACCAAAAGGCTGATACCCCCTGCACCAGCCACACAAAGGCTGACACCCCCTGTGCCAGCTACTAAAAGGCTGATACCCCCTGTACCAGCCACATGAAGGCTGACACCCACTGTGCCAGCTACCAAAAGGCTGCCACCCACTATGACAGCCACCAGAAGGCTGGCACCCACTGTGCCAGCCACCAGAAGCCTCAAGTGATGTCTCAGTGAGGCTTGCCAGGTCAGAGTTGCAATGACTCGTCAGTCCCCCGACTCAGGCCCATCCTTTGAACTAGTTCCCAGACCAAACTTACCTCCGGAGGTTTTTAGGACCCTGAGGAATTTTGGGTGAATGTCAGCCGTGCAGTCGCTTTGCCTCCTTGGTGGCGCTCCGGGGCCCTGAGATAGCTCAGGGGGCGTCTCCCCTAGAGTCCCCTGAGGCAGAAGCGGCCACCCGGGTGAGATTCTGAGATGGCTTTTGTCTGGTGATGAGATAATTTCTTGCTGTGGCCTCCAGAATAATGTAGTATTGGGATGCGAGATTAAAATAATTCACCAAGACAAAAGTATGCCAAATTGCAGGGTCTTTATTGCCGGCAACCATGGAGGACTCACATCTCTCAAACCCGCTGCCCTGAGGGGAGAGTGTCAAGGCTTTTTATACCCGAAAGACCACCTTGGGAGTGGGGTTGAGGAGCGGGGAGGGGGATCAATGGGCTCCAGACATTCCAAGGGCTGGTGGATTCTGTAAATCATCTCCTGGGCAGGGACGGGGGTGGGGGCCTCCGGACATTCCGAGGGCTCGGGGGCTTATTGTCACTTTAATTGCTACATAAATGATTCACAAAAGTCAAGATAAACGTTAGTTTACACATGGTTTGGGTACCGGTGGAAATTACAGATCTTAGTTCACAGGGGCCAAGATGAGATTAGCTTGGGCTGTGCATTCCGATAAGCAAAGGCCGGCAATTCTGTCAGTTACTGATGAGAAAGGTAAACAACTTCACCTGGTGGACATTATCCAGAGCAAACTAGCAGTCTTATTTACAGAAACCAAGTCAGCAGTTATTGCAAAGAGAATGGGGCAGTTATTACAACTCATTTTGGAGACACAGCTTTGTCTTATAAAATGGCATTGCTCAGGTTCTGGCTCCAGGCCAGCTATAGCACACTCTATACTCAGTAATTGTAATCATTGTTCCTCTGGGCTGTGAATGGTCCACAGATCTGAAAATGGGGCCTCCTGTCCCTTCACTCAGGTGGCTCCTGTCACCAGCGAGTCTTCCCCCTGAGCCTTCCATCCTTCCCCCTCCTTCCGGAGAGGCTCCCCTACCCATCTCTTTTCTTATTCACCAATTCCCCCTCCCTGCTGATGCCAAAGGGCAAAGACCTCTGTTTTCCCAGAATATCCTCTGTAGCTCTTCACTCTTTCACTCCCCCGACTTACTGTGTAAACTTCGTCGGTTTCTTAACCTGTGCAAGCCCCCTCATGCTTCTCTATAAAATGGGGCAATAGCAGTGCCTTTCACCTAACTGGGTGGGTGGGAGGAGTCAGTGATGTCATGCAGGTGACGCTCCCGGCAGGCAGCCTGGCAAGTCTTAACTGCACGATACAGACAAGTCATTGTTGTTATTCTTTGGCCTCCCAACCCCCGACTGAGGGTGCTACCTCCTGGGCCCAGGCCATTCTCTCCCGGCATGTCTGTCCCACCAGTGGCCTGTGGTGGTTTTCCCTGCACAAGTCCTCCTGCCAGTAGCAAGCACGAACTTTGCACTCCAGCAAGGCATAGTTTGTCCCTGTTACCTGCCCGCTTATGGCTGATCAGCCTAAAATCTCCAGCTCAACGCACCCTGTGCATCGGACGACCCGACTCCTTAAGCAAAGTAACAAGAAAAGACAAGTCCCTCCTGTCTCCCTGTCCATCCCTCCTTAGGGAGCCCAGGGGACCACGAAGAGACGGCATAGTGTATCGAGTTTATTCACAAATCCCAGTAGGACCCCCTTCAGGGACTCCAGAAACCTGCCCCCCACCCCAAGCCCCTCCAGGTCATGTCAGCTGATGTGACAACGGCAGCATTAGTCTCCCAGCAAGGTGGGGTGTCAGTTTAGGGAATGATGTTGGCGATGCCCTAGAAGAGAGGAGAGCAGGGGTGAATGCAGGGTCCACGGTTGTGAAGCAGGGGTGGGCCGGACCTCAGCCTCGCCCCATGGGAGAAGCTCGAGGAGCACTGGCTGCTCTGGCCCCGGAGTTAGGTTCTGGGGAACAGCTTCAGGAAGGCAGCATCTAGACTTAAGAGCACAAGGAAGCCAGCCCTCCCAGGCAGAGGGGCTGGGGCCTCTGCAGGAACCAACAAGCCTCATATGTTTAGCCTCAGAGGATGCTCTCTTAACCCTGTAGCCCAGGATACGCAAGGGTGGGCCTTCCACCTCCTTGACACACCCTCACCCTGGCCTGTGCCCAGTCTCAGGCAGCAAATAGAATAAATGCAAAAAGAGGCTCATGCCTGTAATCCCAGCCCTTTGGGAGGCCAAGTCAGGCAGATCACTTGAGGTCAGGAGTTCGAGACCAGCCTGGTCAACATGGTGAAACTGTCTCTACTAAAAATACAAAAATTAGCCGGGCATGGTGGCAGGTGCCTGTAATCCCAGATACTCAGGAGGCTGAGGCAGAAGAATTGCTTGAACCCAGGAGGCAGAGGTTGCAGTGAGCTGAGATTGTACCACTGCACTCCAGCCTAGAGACAGAGTGAGACTCCATGTCAATAAATTAAAACAAAGAGAGAGAGTCAGGAGGTTACTTTGAGCCCCAAGTGGGAACCAGGATTCCACAGGAGCCTCTACAATGGGGTGACGTCACATCAGGGAGAGGACAAAGCCACAGGTTCCCCCTCCCAGCATGGAGCAGAGGCAGCAGAGTGGGGACAGGAGGGAAACCAGTCAGCAAATGGGAATCAAGGAACGAGGACAGGGAGAGAGAGGAAATGAGAACAGCCAGCCACCCTCCTCCCTCCCTGGCTCCCAGGGGCACCTGGGCCCAGAGGTCTCTTCTGCCAGCTTGTGTTTGCCTCAGTGGAAATGAAAAGCACCCAAAAGATGAGGGCAGGGTGTGAAGGGGAGGGAGCGGGTGGAGAGAGGGAAGCCCAGGGCTGGGAATCAGGTTGGAGGGTCTCTGCAGAGCCTGCAGGTCTGGTCTCCGGGGAGCTGTCCAAACAAAGGGAAGGGGTCAGGGTTAGAGTATCTATCAGGACGCAGAGCAGGAAGGAGACACAGTGTGACACTCACCCTCCACAGAGCAGGAAGGTTGATGAAAGGCGTGTTGACCGAGGCCTGCAATTCAAGGACAAGAAGGTCAGTCTCCAGCATCTGACCCACAGCCATGCTAGGGAACTCCCAGGGGCCTCCTCTCCCCTACCCTGGGGTCCGCCCTTACCCCAGAGGCTAACGGCGTGGTTGCGGTCCCTCCTTGATGGCCGGAAGATCCGCCATGATGGTTGCCCTGTGGACAAAGCCCAGACTCTTGTTACAACCCCTCAATCCTGCGGGCGGTGGGGGTCTCCCCATTCCTTTTCCCCAGTGACCTGGTCCCATCCAGGGTGACTGGGGCTGGGGTGGGAGGTGCAGCTTAACCCACTGCCTCCTCACTGTGGGCATTCTGCCTCCTGCTGCCTTCTCCTTCCCAAAGCCCCTTTTCATTTCCTTAACCAAGTGCCCTTAGTCACTGAGGAGGGGCCTGGTGGAAAGGGAAGGTAGGGGACCCATGTGACTATCAGGACCTTAGTTTAACCTCAGCCCTGACCTCAAATCTACCTTTCTATACCCTGTCTAGCTGCATCCTTAACACCGCTGATCACTGTCCTTAACCCAGCCCTAGACACTCAGCCATGCACGCCAGCAGCGCCCCAACCCCCGGCTGCTGTTACCAGCCCCAAATCCCGCAGCCTGCCGCGGCCACTCCTCTACTGCACCGTTCCTCCCCACCCACCCATCCCTGGCTCTGTCTGGCGGCAGATGTGGCTCTGGGCTTCCAGGTCTGAGCTAGTCATATCTTGTGGATCCCTGGAGTGTGGGGGCGCACAGGAGTCCACCCTCTCCTGCTCCCACACTCCCTCCTTGGTGCCTGTTCTGTTATCAGTGGTGCTAGTTGCCCACCTCGTCTCTGTTCCGTCTACTTATTTTATTTATTTATTTATTGAGATGGAGTCTCACTGTTGCCCAGGCTACAGTGCAGTGGTATGATCTTGGCTCACTGCAACCTCCACTTCGCAAGTTTAAGCAAGTCTCCTGACTCAGCCTCCCGAGTAGCTGGGATTACAGGCACCCACCACCACGCCCAGGTAATTTTTGTATTTTTAGTAGAGATGGGGGTTTCACCAAGTTGGCCAGTCTGCTCTTGAACTCCTGACCTCAAGTGATCCACCTGCCTTGGCCTCCCAAAGTGCTGGGATTACAGGCATGAGCCACTGCACCCGGCCTCTGTTCCCTCTACATAAATGAGTGAGAGAAACCTTCCAGAAAACCTCTCCTGGCTGGGCAAGGTAGGGGAAGAGAACCCTGGCCTGCCCTCTGCAAAGCTGGGCACTAGCCCAGGACCTTGGCAGGTCCCCTAACCTCTCTGAGCCTCCGTTTCCTTATCTGGGCATCAGGGCGTCAGCAGCCTTATCTTAACTACGTCAGAGGGTTGTTATGAAGATTACAGAGGCCAGGGCTCATCTCCACAAGCTACCTCATGCTCCCTCTCCCAACCGGGTTTTCTCAGCACTCAATCCCTTTGCACTGTACTGGATCTTGATCTCAGGAACTATTTCTCATTCCCCAGGAGGCGCTTCCCGGTCCCCATTTGAGGCCCCCTTAATCAGGAGGGCAGCTCCCTGAAGGTGGGACGGGGTACCCACCACCCTGTCTGATACGTGCTTTGCAGATAAGGTGGCTCACTCCATCTGACTAGCTGCCACCAGCTCCTTTGTAAGGGAGATGGGGAATGGGGAGAAGCACAGTGATATAGCTGCCCAGGCTTTCACCAAACGAAGGCTACATGGACCCCCCCAACAAATGTCCCAGGGGTTTAACCTTTCCCTCCCCCCAACCCCCTGTCCCCCATTTCCCCATCCCTGTTCACCTACATTCAGCAGCTGCTCCTTGCTGGCTTGGTTGACCCCATTATGAACATTCTGCTGCTCCTTCCCGGCCTGGCCAGCAGCATGGTGGGCACCTTGGCCAAGCTTCTCCACTTCCTTTCCGGCCTGGTCAGCAGCATGGTTGACCCCTTGGCCAAGTTTCTCTGCTTCCTTCCCGGCCTGGTTGACCCCAGTGTGGAACCCCTGGATGGCTTTGTCTGCTTCCTTTCCAGCCTGTTCAAGGGTATGATGAACTCCCTGGCCAAACTGCCCTGCCTCCTTCCCGGCCTGGTTGACCCCAGTGTGGAACCCCTGGACAGCTTTGTCTGCTTCCCTTCCAGCCTGTTCAAGGGTATGAGGAACTCCCTGGCCAAACTGCCCTGCCTCCTTCCCGGCCTGGTTGACCCCAGTGTGGAACCCCTGGACAGCTTTGTCTGCTTCCCTTCCGGCCTCTTCAAGGGTATGATGAACTCCCTGGCCAAACTGTCCTGCCTGCTTCCCGGCCTGGTTGACCCCAGTGTGGAACCCCGGGACAGCTTTGTCTGCTTCCTTTCCAGCCTGTTCAAGGGTATGATGAACTCCCTGGCCAAACTGCCCTGCCTCCTTTCCGGCCTGGTTGACCCCAGGTTGGACACCATGGATTGCCATGTCTCCCTCTTTCCCAGCCTGCCCTGCTGAGTAGTGAATGTCACGGCCAAACTGCCCTCCCTCCCTTCCAGCCTGACTAACGCCATGATGGAGGCCTTGGACTATTCTGTCACCCTCCTTCCCCACCTGTGAGGCAGCATGGTGGACCCCCTGGCCGAGCTTCTCTGCGTCCTTCCCAAACTGACCGGCAGCATGGTGGATCCCCTGCCCAAACTTCTCTGCCTCCTTCCCAGCCTGACCGGCAGCATGGTGGATCCCCTGCCCAAACTTCTCTGTCTCCTTCCAGCCCTCATTGAGCCCATGATGGATCCCCTGGCCAAATCTCCCAGCCTCGTTTCCAGCCTGCCCCGCAGCGTGGTGTGCCCCCTGGCCAAACCTCCCTGCCTCTTTTCCGGCCTGCTCCGCAGCGTGGTGTGCCCCCTGGCCAAACCTCCCTGCCTCTTTTCCGGCCTGCTCTGCAGCGTGGTGTGCCCCCTGGCCAAACCTCCCAGCCTCTTTTCCGGCCTGCTCCGCAGCGTGGTGTGCCCCCTGGCCAAACCTCCCTGCCTCTTTTCCGGCCTGCTCCGCAGCGTGGTGTGCCCCCTGGCCAAACCTCCCTGCCTCTTTTCCGGCCTGCTCTGCAGCGTGGTGTGCCCCCTGGCCAAACCTCCCAGCCTCGTTTCCGGCCTGCCCCGCAGCGTGGTGTGCCCCCTGGCCAAACCTCCCTGCCTCACTTCCTGCCAGGTTGGCCCCGTGATGGACCCCGTGGTGTATCAGTTTGTCTGCCTCCTTCCCAACCTGTCCAGCAGCGTTGTTGACCCCATGGGCAAACTTCTCTGCTTCCTTTCCTGCTTGTCCGATACCATGGTTGATCTCATGAGCTACCTTGTCCATGCCGTGGTTGAGCCCCTGGACGCCTTTGTCCAACTCCTTGCCGGCCTGGCTCCCCATGTTGCTAAGTCCGTTGAAAACCTTCTCCACTTCCCTTCCAGCGTGCGTGATTCCATTGTTAATGCCTTCCAGGGCCTTGCCCACCTCTCTCTCTGCATTGCTTAGCCCTCGGTTGATCCCTTCAATGACCTTCTCAATGGGGTCATCGTTGGCCGCCCATCCAGGCAGGGCCCCCAATAGCAGAAGGAGGGAGCAGGAGCTGACCAGACGTGCGAGATGCATATTGCTGGGAAGGTGGGGGAGGATGCAGAGAGGAGCTGGGTAAGCCACGCTGCTATTTATCTAACTCCCTCTTCTCCACCCCTCATGACTCAATTACCCCTGTGAGGCACTGACTTGGTCCTCAGTCAAGGAGGTGTTTCCCAGGGAAATTTGGAGTTGAGCAATGAAGAGGAGGAGGAAGAGAGGGTGAGTCATGGATAGAGAAGGACTCTGGCATCTTTGCTCCTTGCCCTCCACCCCAGAGATGAGTGTCTGCCCTTCCAACCACCTCCTCTTTTCATTCCTCACCCACTGTCCAGGCCTCCTCTCTCTCAAATCCACCCTCCACCACTCTCCATCCCTGGGATGCAGATGATTCTTCAACACCAAACTCATCTCAGGCATCTAAGCCTCCACCTCCTCCAGCAATGAGGGGCTAGAATGATGGGAGGCACTGTCGGGAGAGGGGAGAATCCTAGGGGGATTGAGGGAGTCATCAGACCTTGTTCTTCTGGGCCAGCCCCTGCCCCTCACTCATTCCATTCCAGCCTCATTCCTGCTGCAGGGCCTTTGCACGTGCTCCTCTCTCTGCCTAGAATGCAGAACCCAGATCTTCACGTGGCTGGCTCCTCCTCATCCATACTTGACTTAAATGCCACCTTCTCAAGAAAACCTCCCCTGACCATAACATGGCCTTAATTATACTCTGTAGTATCACCCTTTTGTTTTCATAGCAAAAAAAAAAAAAAATCTGAAATTACCTTTATTTTTTATTGCTTGTCTCACCTAGCAGGAATGTAAATTGGTCATGTTGGTCACTGCTGTATTCCTAGCAGCTTGAACACTGCCTGGGGTTCAGTAAGTGTGTAATGACTGGACAAATGGATGAATTTGAAGAAGCTGAGGGAAGAGACTCCAAGCCCAAGCCTAGGTCTCACAGGGTGCTGGATGGAAGGGCGCCTGGGTCGCCAGAGTAGCATAGGGTCCCTTGGGGAGTGTCACAGATTTTGGAGGTAGGATCCCATTCCTGTCACAGAACCCAGACCTTGTGCCTCCCAGCCCTTGGGCATGGGCAGGGGGCTGATTGCCATGAGCTGGAACAGGACGCAGTGTCTCCTGAAAAGCCGGTTGAGGCAGCCACGGGGAGGGACTGAAGACCCGGGGCAGCAGGAGCCTGTGAGCCAGAACCTGGGCTGGGGCCAGGCACTCATCCTTCCTGCCCTCCCCCCATGGATCCTCCTAAGCCCCAACCTGAAGCCCCAAGTGTCGACATATTGGCTTGGGTTGGAGAGGAAACAGCCGAGAGTCTGGCCTCGGGCGTGAAAAGGGGCAATGGAAGGAAGGGCAGGTGGTGGTGGGCAGGCTTGGAGCAGCAGATGGATCTAGGAGCCAGTTTGGAGGGAGGCTAAGACTAGAAGAACGAGAGCCAGGAGGTAGGTACCGTGGGTGCAGGGGTGAAAGATATTTGGGTTTTGGTGCCAAAGGGAGAGACTGAGAGGGGCGGAGGTGGGATTGCTGGTGGGAAGGCCAGGGAGGAAGGAATGTGCAGGGTGTGAGCCACCAGGGGTGGCAGAGCTATGTGTGTGGGTGCCCAGGTGTGGCGAGAATCTGCACGTGTTTTCAGACTTTGCTCAAACAAGGGCACCAAGGCCCACTCCCCTCAGAGGACCCAGGGTTCCTCCCCAGCTCCTGGACACTTGACTCCACCCAAAGGCAGGAATCCCAGGACAGACACCCAGGAGCTTCTGCCTTCTCTGGGCTCTGCCTATACAGGGTGACTAATTGTGCCACCTCTAGAAGCTTGAGCTCATCAAATCTGTTTCCTGGTTTCACACTCCAGGGACAGAGCCAAATTCCTTGGCAAACTCAGGTGTGGTTCTTCTGCCCTGGTCCAGGGCCGAAATGATGGAGTTTCCCATGCCAGGAGGTGGCTGGGCGGAGAAGAGTGGGTGATGAGCGTCAGAATCCTAACCCACCTGGGGACCAAAAGACGGGGTTTCTTCCACTTTGAACTATGTTCCATCTTCTCTACCCCTCTCCACCCATGTGTCTCTCTATTCCCATGTACCATGATTCAATTCAGGACTTTGGCAACTGTCTCCGTAACTGAGAATGGCCTGGAGTTGTCCTTTTTTTTTTTTTCTTTATGGAGACTCACTTTGTTGCGACTGGAGTGAGACTCCAGGCTGGAGTGCAGTGGCACAATCTCGACTCACCACAACCTCTGCCTCCCAGGTTCAAGCAATTCTAGTGTCTCAGCCTCCTGAGTAGCTAGGATTACAGGCGCATGCCGCCATGCCTGGCTATTTTTGTATTTTTAGTAGAATTGGGGTTTTACCATCCATGTTAGCCAGGCTGGTCTCAAACTCCTGACCTCAAGGCATCCACTTGCCTCAGCCTCCCAAAGTGCTGGGATTACAGGCATAAGCCACCACGCCCAGCCAAAATCAGCCCCTGTTTAATCCTGGTTTTGTTGATGCTATGTTTTTTCCCCTCTTTGCTTGTACACCAAAATGTAGCTTCTTTGTTGAATTAATCGTCTGTGTTTTGGTCTGGGTTAATTAAAACCTCCTCACCTATACACCTAGTTTACTTTCAGTTCTTCTCCCAGGCCATGGAAGCAGGAGAGCCTCACCCTGCCCCACTCCCATGCCAGGTGCTTGGCAAATGAATTTCCTCTGGATGCTGGCGGAAGGAGGAGGTTATATCATTCTGCCCTTCTTGCATCCACCTCTCTCTGGGATGGTGACTCCTTCCTGGCGCAAACCCCCACTCCCCAGAACCTTGGTCACAGCTGCGTGTCAACCTGCTGTGCAGGTGAGGGTACCTGCTTGTGAGTCACCAAGGTGCAAGCAAACCCCTACCCCCGGGGCTGCAGGGGAGGGAGCTGTTTGTCCGCTTGTTCTTCCCCAGATGTTTATTGAAAACGTGCTTTGTGTTGTTCTAAGTTCTGGAGGCACAGTCGTGAACAGACAGACAAGAACATAAGCCCTGCGGGGGCTTACAGCCCAAGGGGGCGACATCAGACAAATCAACCGATCAATAGATCACGACAAACTACATGAAAAGCTACAAGGAAAAGAATGGGTGCTGCCAGAAGATATGACGTGGAGGGTGCGATAAGGTTGGGATCAGGGCCAGGCGAGGTGGTTCACGCCTGTAATCCCAGCATTTTGGGAGGCCGAGGCAGGTGGATCGCCTGAGGTCAGGAGTTCAAGACCAGCCTGGCCAATATGGTGAAACTCCCAACTCTACTAAAAAAAAAAAAAAAAAAAGTAGCCAGGTGTAGTGGTGAGCACCTGTAGTCCCAGCAACTTGGGAGGCTGAGGCAGGAGAATCACTTGAACCCGGGAGGCAGAGGTTGCAGTGAGCTAAGATCACACTACTGCACTCCAGCCGGGCAACAAGAGTGAAACTCTGTCTCAAAAAAAAAGAAAAAAAAAAAAGATTGGCCATCAGAAGAAACCTGAGGAATTGACATTTATTCATTCAGTATAGTTTATTGGGCTAACACCTTTTTCTGTTTTTCAGACAAGATCTTGCTCTGTCACCCAGGCTGGAGTGCAGTGATTCAATCATAGCTTACTGCAGCCTTGACCTCCCAGGCTCAAGTGATCCTCCCATCCCAGCCTCCCTAGGACAAAAGGTATGCACCACCACACCCAGCTACTTTTTTTATTTTTTGTAGATATGGGGTTTTGCCACAGTGCCCATGTTGGTCTCAAACTTTTGAGCTCAAGTGATCCTCCCACCTTGGCCTCCCAAAGAGTTGGGATTACAGGTGTGAGCCACTGCGCCCAGCCACAAATGATAATTTTTAAAAGTGGGATTCCATTCCAGAGGCAGTGCATGGCCATGGAACGGTGGTGCACAGTGTGCTGATGTCCCACGCCCCTACAGGGATGGGATGTGGTGGTCTGTGGCCTCTGGCCTGGGCAGCCTCCTCGTTGATGTCACTGGGTATTGTGACATCACTGGGCACTGTGACATTACGGCAAGAGGCCCAGGACCCACCAGCCCTGCCACCCCGCACTCTCCTCAGTAACCTCACGGAGGGTCCTGGGGCAGCCAGGCCATGACAACTTTATAAGACGCCATGTCGAAACGCGACGTCATCCTCACCAATGTCACCGTTGTCCAGTTGCTGCGACAGCCGTGCCCAGGTGAGGGAGGCAGCAGGGACACGGGGAGCGGGTGGAAAGCGTGGTGGGGAGCATCCACACCCTCGAACCAGTGCCGCATCCCAACTGCCCTTCCTGGAGTGTGCACCATCCAGGGGCCAGGGGGTCATCCACCCTCCCTCCCTCCACACCCGCCGGGGTGTGCTGGCAGAGTAGGGTCTACCGCGATGGCTTGGAGACCAGACGTCCGCCCCCAGGGCTGAGTGGGCTTCGCACCACTATCACCCCGGGGAAAGGGCAGAAGCGGGGGCGCATCAGAGGCTGCAGCCTGAGAGTGGTGGGAAGCAGGCGGGCTTAGGAGTGGCTTATGGAGAACTGGGTGTGGGTGGGCTGGGCTTCCACATAAAAGTAATGTTCAAGGTGCTTCGCGTGAGATGGGTTTTGCCCTCCCTGTGATGCACAAAGCAAGGACACTTGCAACCTGCCAGAGACTGCTGACCACTTCGCAGGCCAGCGCTCAGGGAAGCCTCACCACCACCTGGGAAGGCCAGTGTGTGCCTGCAGTTTACAGAGCGGCCAACAGAGGTTAAGAGAGGGCAAACCACTTCCTTAGTTTCTCAACAACGGTGGTGCACGGACACTCATTCACTCACTCACTCTAATCAGAGGAACCAGGTCTTCTGGGTGGGCTGCCCCCACTCCCACACTGTTCCCTCACTTCCCACAGGCGGGGCCACAGGGGTAGGTAGGGCTGGAGTGGGGCGGGGCTTGGGTCCAGGAGACCCTGAAAGACAAAGAAGCAGACGAGGCTTAACAGCCACGGGACTTGAACACCTGCCCTGCGCATCACTGCTCCGTGGCCTCGGGCTTCATTTCCCCTCTGTAAAGTGGGTTTATAGCGCATGCCTCTCGGGATTCAGTGGGAGGACACAGTGAGGAGCTCCACGAAGCACCCAGCTGACCCCAGGCTTTTCTCCAACCCAGGAACCCCACCCCTACAGTGGAGGGGAAGAGAGTGCAAGGCTGGGGGCGCTGGGAGAGGAGGACCATCTCAGTTTTCTTTCGAAAGGTCACCCATTGGGCTCAGATTCCCACTCTTAACCAGGGGGGCAAATCCCCTTCCCCCAACAGCAGAAACAACCCCAGGGATGCAAACATCCTCAGGTTCACCAATAAACACTAACACCTTCATGAACCTGGACAGCCACTGGAAACACCCATCGTCCAGCCTCAGGCCACAAGGTCTGTGGCACCAGCGAGAGGTCAGGGAGACAGGCCGGCTGGCCCCCAGCTCCCAGACCCACCACCTCCCAGGTGCCTTTGATTTGGTGCTAAAACTTGGACTCCCACTGTCCCCCTCCAGCCCCTTTCTACTCCCTGCTGTCTCCTATCCTCATTTCAATAGAGGAGGATCAGACTTCCCTCTTCTATTGAAATCAGCTCCTATGTGTGTGCCTTGAGATCTCACTGAGCCCTCACAGCAGCCCCTAGATGGAGGATCAGCCCTGAGAGGTTCATTAACTTGCCCAAGTCCACACAGCAGCAGGTGTCTGTGGGCTGAGCCAGGCTTGAGTTTCCAGCTTGAAACTCTCTCAACAACGCCACCAGGTCCCCGGAGTCTCCACTTCTCCCCTCTTCTCAAGCCCGCCTCTGTAGCTCAGGTGGAAGCGCACCTCCAGGCGCGGTGTTTTTAAGTGCAGTCTGGGAGTGGAAGTGTGTGGAGAGGCGGGAGCCAATATGTGCTTCCATGGGCTTCACAGAGTATGATACACAGTACTCTCTAAGCTTCCCTGGGGATAAGAAATGCCTGGAGTGCTTATTAAAAGCAGGATTCCTGGGCCTCTGTACACACCTACTGAGTCCGATTTTTCTAAGAAGAGGCCTCCTCAGGTATTCTTTTTTTTTTGAGACAGAGTCCTGCTCTGTCGCCCAGGCTGGAGTGCAGTGGTGGGATCTCAGCTCACTGCAACTTCTGCCTCCCAGGTTCAAGAGATTTTCTTGCCTCAGCCCCCTGAGGAGCTGGGATTACAGTATTTTTTAGTAGGGAACGCGGTTTCTCCATGTTGGCCAGGCTAGTCTTGAACTCTGACCTCAAGTGATCCTCCCGCCTTGGCCTCCCAAAGTGCTGAGATTACAGGCATGAGCCACCACACCCGGCCACCCAGCTGATTCCTATCAGAACAGTTTGGGGACCGCTAGGCTAAATCAATTATCAGACAAGTTTGGGGAACAATCTCCAAAATACTAACTCGTGTCAGATGTTTCCTGGGCTCGGTCATAAGCACTCCAAGTATTACTTATTTAATTCTCACGACGACCCCCTCAGAAAAGTACTTTTATCTCTCCTTACAGAGGAGGAAACTGAGGCACAGACAATGTCACTGCAAGCAATCTATGTTGAAAGTACATATCCATTTAATTAGAATCTCCGGGGAAGGGCCCTTGGCAGTGATATTTTAAACAAGTTTATTCTGTAGAGAAAGTGGGTTTGGGAAACACGGGGTTAAACAGTTGGTCACTAGAGGCCAGGGGCCAGGAGCCAGTAACAGATTCTGGGCAGCAAAGACAGTTCATTCTCTTTCATTTTGGTGGTCAAGCAACCCATTCCCTCCCTTCCCCTGCACAGTCACCAGAGCACCGCCCCCACCTGAGCCCAAGGCTGAAGCAGAGCCCCCGCCACAACCAGAGCCCACACCAGTCAGGGAGGAAATAAAGCCGCCGCCGCCGCCGCCGCCACCTCCTCGCCCTGCTACTCCTCCTCCTCAGATTGTGGCCCGGGAGCTGACTGTGGGCATCAATGGGTGAGTCTACTGCAGCCCCCGATCAGTCTGAAGCCTTAGAGCCCAGCCCCTCCTCTGGCTGCTAACTGGGGGCACCTCCACATTTCCCCCATCAATGCTTTCATTCCAACAACCCTGGAGAAATAGCCCAGAGTAAGTCAGATGAGGCCTCACCCTCAGCCCACATTCTGGTGGGGAAGACAGAAATTTCAAAGAAATGAGATTGTGCAGTGGTGTGTGTTTTGAACAGTGTAGAAGCCAGTGGAAAGGTAAGGCTGGAGACGGCAGTCTTCGCCAGTGGTCAGGGAAGGCCTCGGGGAGAAGGTGACATTGGAATAGGGCCAGAGTGAAGAGAGGCAGCCAGGTCCCAGGGCACCTTGCTGTGGGGAAGGAGTCTTCCAGGCAGCGAGACAAGCAGTGACTCTGGGGCGAGGCGAGCTCAGTGTGTTCAGGGACAGCCAGGATGTCAGAGTGGCTGGTGTCCACCAAGCAAAGGGGAAAAGGAGGGAGGCCGGTGGGAAACCCAGGAGATGCTGCTACACCACAGTAAGGAGTGTGGGTCTTGTTTTACTGATGGACAGTCGTGGATATTTTCATGCCAAGAGACGTAATCTGTCTTGAAGTTTTAAAAGATACATCCAGGCTCACACCTGTAAACCCAGCACTTTGGGAGGCTGAGGCAGGAAAATCCTTTAAGACCAGGAATTTGAGACCAGCATGGGCAACATACTGAGACCCTGTCTCTACTATATATATATATATATATATATATATATATATATATGTGTGTTAAAAATAGGGGTTAGGAATCAGGCACAGCAGTGGCTCACGCCTGTAATCCCAACACTTTGGGAGGCTGATGCAGGTTTATCAACTTGGGGACAGGAGTTTGAGACCAGCCTGGCCAAAATGGCAAAACCCCATCTCTATTAAAAATACAAAAATTGGGCCGGGCGCGGTGGCTCACGCCTGTAATCCTAGCACTTTGGGAGGCCGAGGCGGGTGGATCACAAGGTCAAGAGATCGAGACCATCCTGGTCAACGTGGTGAAACCCCGTCTCTACTAAAAATACAAAAAATTAGCCGGGCATGGTGGCGCACGCCTGTAGTCCCAGCTACTCAGGAGGCTGAGGTAGGAGAATTGCCTGAACCCAGGAGGCGGAGGTTGCGGTGAGCCCAGATGGTGCCATTGCACTCCAGCCTGGGTAACAAGAGCGAAACTCCGTCTCAAAAAAAAAAAAAAAAAAAAATACAAAAATTATCGAGGTGTGGTTGTACGCACCTGTAGTGCCAGCTACTTGAGAGGCTGAGGTAGGGGAATCACTTGAACCCAGGAGGGAGAGGTCGCAATGAGTCATGATAGTGCCACTGCACTCCAGCCTGAGCAAAAGAGCTAGATTCCGTCTCAAAAAAAAAAAAAAGGAATGGGGTTAGGGAATGGATCAGGAGAGGGAGCTGCAAAAGCAGTGAAGGGGCTGGTGAGGTTATCTTGGCAAGAGATGACTGTGGCCTGCACAGAGGTGGTTGCCTTCTTCTCCTGGATTAAGGTTTCCCACCAGTCTCCTTGAAGGAGCCTCCTCTCCATTACCCCTTCTCTCCCACCCCTTCCTCTGTCCGTCCCTGGCCAGATTTGGACGCATCGGTCGCCTGGTGCTGCGCGCCTGCATGGAGAAGGGTGTTAAGGTTGTGGCTGTGAACGATCCATTCATTGACCCAGAATACATGGTCAGTAGCAGGCAGAGGGCAGGAACAGCAGGGTGGGACTAGGGTGGGAAGGGGGTTCAGGGGAGCTGTATGGAGGGCTCTCAGCTGCAATGTGAGACCTTCACCAAAGGGGGGACTCTCTAGGGATGCTCACCCTGCCACCCCAAGACTAGGAGCTGTTTCATCCCCCACAGGTGTACATGTTTAAGCATGACTCCACCCACGGCCGATACAAGGGGAGTGTGGAATTCAGGAATGGACACCTGGTGGTGGACAACCATGAGATCTCTGTCTACCAGTGGTAAGGAGAGCATCTGTCTGATGCACAGCCCTGACATACTGCGGCAGGGGATGTGGAGGTGATCCCAGCCTCTCACCTGGGGTTCTGAAACCACCCGCCAAATTGCATGTGCATGCCTCTAGGTACTGATTAGAAGAGGGGAGTCTCAGGTCCTTCACCCCCAAAATGGTTAAGAAGTACTAATCCGAAAAGATGCCTTACTGTACTCAAGAACGCTTTTTCTTTTTATTTATTTATTTATTTTACAGACAGGGTATCACTGTCTTGCCCAGGCTGGAGTGCAGTGGTGTGATCATAGCTCACCGCAGCCTTGACCTCCTGGGCTCAAGCAATCCTCCCACCTCAGCCTCCCAAGTAGTTGGCACAAGCTACCAGCCCTGGCTAATTTTTTGTAGAGGCCATTTTGCCCAGGCTGATCTCAAACTCCTGGCCCCAGGCAATCCTCCCACCTTGGCCTCCCAGAGTGTTGGAATTACAGGCATGAGCCATCGCGCCCTGCCTAGAATGCTTTTGCTTTAACGATCATTCGCACGTTTTCTCATAGGCATGTCAACATGTCCAGATCTCAACTCTTGCTTCCCCGTCAACTCCACACTTACTCAGCACCCATTGGCCACTGCTGGTCAACTGTAGCTGAATTCCTCCAAAGGGAGGAGGTATAATGAAGCTTGTGCGAGCACCTGTTCCCATCACAGCCTGAATGAGTGTTTCGAGTTTATTTAGAATGCCCTGGGCCGAGAGAAGGGCTGCATTCAGTTAGTTGTGGGGGGCTTAGAATTTTATTTTTGTCTGACATTCACCTTTCTAATGTAAACCGTTAGCCACTCCTGGCTCTGTGGCTGCCTGGGGCTTTTAAACACGCACGCCCACAGCTGCCCACACGCACCCACACATGCACATAGACGCAGGCACACTAGAGAACCCTGTCCAGGCCCAAGCGGGGATCCCCAGCATCCCTCTCTTTGTACTTACTGGGGGTAGGGCAAGTGATAAAGGGGCAGGGATGAGTGCAGGAAGTTTATGGGTGGGGGCGCAGAGACTGGAGAGTCAGTGAAAATGGAAGAAAGCTGCTTAACCCGTTTGAAATCATGACACCAAAAACAACTCCAGCACTGTAGTCATCACGCAGACTTCAAGGTGGCCACCCCCATTCCTGCCACTTGGAGCTATCTCCCTTCCCCACCTAGCTGCCCCCTCCGTCCCCGCCCCCACTCAGGTGCTGCCTTCTCTGGTCACTTGTGCAATGAGGTCCCCCTCCCCAGTCCTCTCTCCATCCCTGCACTGTTGGGCTGTACAAGCCAGGCAGTGTGCCTGCACTCTGCCCCATGCCACCCCACGCCGCCACTGCTAGCTGGGTGACCTTGGGCAAGGGACCAAACTTGCCTGAGCCTCAGTTCCGCCCTGTAGCTGATGGGGATGATAAGCAAACCCACCACAGCGGTAGCTGCAGGCACAAATGGAGTGAACACGTGTTTGTGGACACTTAAAGGGGCACTTCCCACAAGGCCATGGCCTTGCAAGGAGGGCTCTGTCAACTGGTGCCACCCTTTGCTCTGGCATTAGCAGGTACAGGCCCCGGTAGACATTCAGAACTTCCTTTGAATGAATGAATGGAATCCTCAAAACAGCCCAGTGGGCAGGAGGCTGGGGCCATGACAGCCTGGGGGAGGGCCTGGGGTCTTCTGGGGCACACTGTTTGCCTTAGGCCAACTTAGCAATTGCTGCAGAGGAATCTGAAGTGTGCCTAATTTGGAAGGCAGGAAATAGGAGGTATCTGAGAAGAGCTAGTTGGGCTAGATGATGGAAAGTGGACTGACAGAAAGAGGATAACCATGTGCTATGGCCCTGCGGGGCAGCCCATTCATTCATTCAGGCAGTGGAGCCAAGAGTGCAGACCCAAGGTGAGGCCAGCCTGCCTGCACTCCAGCAGGCTCTGCCTCACTCCCCTCCCCTCTGCCCTGACAGGGGTAGCACTTCCTCCTTGGGTTGTGCAGGTTACGTAACTTTAATACGTGTAAGGCACTTAGAATATGGGCACAGGGCAAATGTTCAGTAAACATGTATAAAATGGCTAACTAAAAAAAAAAAAAAACATGAGGTCAGGTACAGTGGCTTATGCCTATAATCCCAGCACTTTGGGAGGCTGAGGTGGGAGGAAGTCAGGAGTTTGAGACCAGCCTGGCCAACATGGCGAAACCCCGTCTCCACTAAAAATACAAAAAAAAAAAAAAACTAGCCGGGCGTAGTGGCGCACGCCTATAATCCCAGCTACTCAGGAGGCTGAGGCAGAAGAATCGCTGAACCTGGGAGGCAGAGGTTGCAGTGAGTCAAAATCGTGCCACTGCACTCCAGCCTGGGTGACAGAGTGATACTCTGCCTGAAAAAAACAAAACAAACAAACAAAAAACCGTGAAGCCAGGCACAGTGGCTCACGCCTATAATCCCAACACTTGTGGGAAGCCAAGCACCACTTGAGCCCAGGAGTTCTAAAGCACCCTGGGCAACAAAAGTGAGACCCCATCTCTACAAAAAAATTTAAAAATTAGCTGGGCATGGTGGTGTGAGCCTGCAGTCCCAGCTACTTAGGAGGCCAAGGCAGGAGGATGGCTTGAGCCAGGAAGATCAAGGCTACAGTGAGCTGTGTGACTGCACCACCAATCCAGCCTGGGCAAGAGGAAGACCCTGTCTCAAAACCAACCAACCACAAACACTGATTGAACCCCCGCATTGAGGGAAGCAGGATCAACGGCAATGGAAACAGACCAACACTGGCCGAGAATCACAGAAGCAAAGCCGGTTACTCATGATAAACCCAGGAAGGAAGAGAGCGGAATACAGTTAATTTACTTAATGCTTGTTGCTAAAGCCAAGTAGAAAACAGCAGTACTAGATGTATGTTTCAAATACAAACGTGTGTCAAAATGCCAAGTAAAAACGTAAATTTAGAAAACAGGAAACTCCAAACCTCCCTTACTTTTCTAATGTAAACCAGGAGCCACTGCTGACCCAAGGCTGCCTCAGGCTTCAGGCTTCCTCCAGGAGCTTTTTCTTTAATGCAGTGTCTGTTTTCAGAGACTCTCCTGGCCTTTGGCAGCCGGCTTCCTATTGCAGGAGCTGAGGGTCCAGGAGGGTTCATGACGATGTTGTCAGCGCTGGGGGCCAGAAAGCAGCTGGGCAGGCCTCACAGTCACAGAGTCCACGTCCCGGGCAGGGTATGAAGAAAGGGTCTGGGCTGGCTGGCACGTTAGGGTTGGTGCCTCTGAGGAATTTGAGGGCTGAGTTGGGGAGGTCACTGCCAGTACCCAGGCATAGCAGGGGTGGTGCAGTCCACAAAGGGAAAGTGGTCTGAAGCAGGGCAGTGGTGAAAAGCAAGGCCAGCAGGGTGCGGTCCATCTGGGGCAGGTAGGTGTGTGGGGTGGGGGACGCAAGTGGTTGCAGGCGGGCCGGCACCTGCAGGAAGGCACATACTCAGCCTTCCAAATGGCGAAGGCTGTGGACTCTGAAGGTGGGGCCCACACAGGGGAGACTGACTCAGCCCTGCCACTACCCCGCAGCAAGGAGCCCAAACAGATCCCCTGGAGGGCTGTTGGGAGCCCCTACGTGGTGGAGTCCACAGGCGTGTACCTCTCCGTAGAGGCAGCTTCGGTAAGCTGGGGAGGTGTGCCCAGGGCCGGCTAGGGGGACGATGGCGCCAGAAGCACCTGACACCTGCGCCTCCTCCCCAGGACCACATCTCAGCAGGTGCTCAACGCGTGGTCATCTCTGCGCCGTCGCCGGATGCACCAACGTTTGTCATGGGTGTGAATGAAAATGACTATAACCCTGGCTCCATGACCATTGTCAGGTAAGGGGTCAGCGACATCCTGCAGTGTGTGGGTGGCGCCCGAGGACACACCAGGCTATAGAAGAGGGTAGACTCATCCTCCCCACCCTCAGCCCCACTGGATTCCTAGTCAGTTGGCTTCTGCTTCTCCTTCCCGAAACTATCTGCTAAAAATGCGTGACTTCTGGAGGACAAGCTTGGGGAGCCTCCCCAGCCTCCTTCAGTCTGACAGCGTCCCCATCAATCCCTCTCACCCTCATCCTGACATTTCACAAGATGGGTAAGGGTGGAGG